>NC_064632.1:44558313-45808313 GCF_023864275.1 Schistocerca cancellata
GACATAAAATTACCACACAGAAGCATTAATATAACTCCTTACAGTTTCTAAATTAATAAAATAACTATTTTTTTTAAGGAATCACTGTATCTCTTTGGTGAAAGATTTTGTAACAGTTACAGCATTTTACAATCCTAAATGAAAATACATTACTGTTTGTCCCTCATTAATAACACAAGTTGAAGTTCTCAATTGCAGAACTATTTGTTTCACATGTTCATGTCAGTATCTGACATTCTCTGAGCATGTCGGTATGCTAGAGAAGAAAATTACATTTTTTTGTAAACACTGACGTTCACAAAAAAAATCTTAACAGTGTGAATCAGAGATCATAGATAAACATACAAAATGTTTGCAGGAAACAGGCTAGAGAATCTTGCATCCTTCGCAAGCTTTGAGATGTCTCAAGTGCACAGATAACTGAGTGTGAATTGCAAATCACTGTATTATAACAGAAATTTCATGCCACTATAGATAGAGTATCTGCCACATAGAAAACTTTAGTGAAAGAAGAAAGAAACTTCCTGGTAGATTAAAACAGTATGCCAGACAAAAATCGGAAATCGGACCCAGAACCTTGCCTTTCATGAGCAATGCTCCTATCTACTGACCTATCCAGGCATGATTCAGGACCTGCCCTCACAATTCTGCCAGGACCTCTCCTGGAATTTCCAAACTTCACAGAAGCTCTCCTGCATACCTTATGAAAGAAGATGGAAGAATGGGTCTTAGCTACAGTCAAAGAAATTGTCTGGCACTCACTTTTAATTTGCCAGGAATTTCAAAACGTAGGTAGCTCTCTCTCTCTCTCTCTCTCTCTCTCTCTCTCTCTCTCTCTCTCTCTCTCTCTCTCTCTCTCTCAAAAACGCGTGCAACACGCACGCTGCAGATGCACACACACACACACACACACACACACACACACACACACACACACACACTTTTCTCTTTTCTCACTCATTCAGTCAGTATCTTTCAGTCTTCTGCAGAGTGAAAGAACCATCCTTACAGAAACTGTTTATCATTTCAAATTGAGAACAGTCAAAGAAGAGTGCCACACTGTACAAAATATTTTAAACCGATGACTATATTGCTATAACAGAACCTGAAAGAAGTGTATTTCACCATTGAGTTCTATGATAAAATGCCACAAAAAATCCTGAAACACGGGGAGATAAAGAAAGAGCTATTCTTTTAGGAGTAATTACGGATGCATACTGATGACTGATGGAGATTGTTGAAAGGAATTTCTTTTCATGGTGTATGCACATCTTGAGTTGTCTGAAGCTGTTATTTACAATGAAACACACAACTGAGAACATAATGAGTGCTGGAAGCATGTGTTTCTCTGCAAGGAGTTATGTTAGCGGATGTAACCAACAAATACTTCCAAGACATACAAAATTCTTGTAATGGATCTAAGATGAATACTTTAATACACCAGAGAGAGAGAGAGAGCAGTATTTTTTGGGCTTGGGTCCTAGAGTAACATGTTACTGAGTATGAATATATTGATTGCCAACAAGTAAAGCCAGAAGGAAAAAAAAGTATGGAAGGTAACAAAAGGTCTAGGAGACAGATTTAGTGACATGCCTTTCCATTTAATATCAAGACAGGCGTTGGAGATGAAAATTGAATTTTCATTTATGACGTCTTTTACTTTTCTGTACACTGCCACTCTGTTACCAATCAAGAAAGTTATTTTTGTAAAAATTATGTGTCATTTCTTATTACTATACAGGATGTCATATTTATATTGATGAACCCAAATACCTTTCTGTCCAGAAGGAAATGAAAAAATAGTTTTGAACAAATATTTAGATACCAGCATGATTTTCTTTCTTAAAACATTGTCCTTTATGAAGATGTGAATGGCAGTACCTCTTTTTTATAAAACATCCTGTATTTTTTATTCTGCATTCTCCTTCCAGTCCTAAACACCAGTTCAAACAAATCACAATTTTCCATTAACATCAACATGATATTATTAGAAACATAACACAAAATTGACTTTGACTTTCCTGTACTAGTTCACTGTACAGGTACATGGGTTATCATAATTAATCTACTTGCTGGAAAAGAAATGGAAATCCAAGAAAAAATGCACACTGGACATTCAGTCAACTGTTTTCAGTTGAAGGTTTGTATGAGTACTACTACAAACAGAAGGTAGCAATCTACTTACCTATGAAGTTAGCAGAAAATTAATGACTGGCATGTATTTTTATTGTCTTTCATTTGTTAATTGTCATCTCCAACAAGTGAATGAGTTATGTTGCCCCAGGTAGATGCACTAGGACAGGAGAGTCAATGTCAGTTTTGTACTATGTTTTTAATAACTTCATGTTTATGTGACTGTTACAGTGTGATTTGTTTTTAAACAGGTCTTAAGGAGAGCCACTCTATTATTGAATAAAAAGACTTTTCTGCTGTTCACATCTTCATAATGATGGTTAATGTATCCTGGTGACTAAACAACATTTGCTTAACACTTTATTTTTCTTCCAGACAAAAAGTTATTTGGTATGGTCCACATCCTGTCAGGTGTTTCTCTATTACTGTTTAGCTGAGCCTTTGTCTAAGAATGACTGTGAGATATTTTTTGAGATTTTTAAACACAGTTGCAGGCTTTCTGCAACCAGGAGCTCCTCAACTAATCATGGAACCTCAGTTACTATCAGTTAATATATTACGGAAACTCTAAAGCCTGATCAAATGTAGGAGTTAGTTACAGTCAACATAAAGGGTGTTAAATTTGTAGGCATATGGACAAATATGCTCATGACAAGATTATTGACAAAAGTTTTCTGCCATTAACAAACAAAAATCAATTGAAATTATTACTTCAGATGAGATTGACTTGAAATCCTGTATTATTTGTGTGTTTCTATAAGAATTCACCAATGTACAGCCCCAAAAGATTTGTTTTTTTAATATCACCTTTTAGTCAAATTCCCAACAGCAAGTTTGAATACAAGAAAACACTCTACTCAGCATTGACTAGAATACCTTCCACTCATTTATGTGTATGCTTCAGAACAACATTACAGAGTATCTACAAATAGCTGCATCAAATTTTGTTTACAGTTTCACATTGCTGTGAAAGAACAGGTGTTGGTTAATTTCTACTTCTTCTGACAAATTCTCTTATTTGTAGAATAAACAAAAGAATTAAACAGATTTTTGATTTCTATTTAATGTTCCCTTTACTGTCCTATATTTTTCCCTTGAATTAATGGTCTTCACTGGACAGAGTAAAAACGGACAAAACCTTTGTGTATATTTCAGTCTGGTTATTCAGATATGAAACTTAAATGTCAGTATAATTTTTTAAAAATCACATTACAGCAAATGAAGGTACTGAAATAAGATGCAGTGTTCTCATCAGGAGGCAGCAAACTGATACACACAACAGCTTACAAGTAACTACCTTTTGGAATCTGAAGTTAATTTACGTGACAAGACGAAGTTAGTGTAAAAAGTGGAAGAGACAGCTAATTCCATAAGTTATTTAGGCAAATCAGTGTGTGCTGAACCCCCCCCCCCCCAAAAAAAACTGCACTTATCTCTCTCTCTCTCTCTCTCTCTCTCTCTCTTCTTTGTTGCAGTTAGTCCAGCAGCCCAATATAAGAGCAGATATGTTTCCCCGTCACTGCACTCCTCTTAACAACTAAATCAATGAAAGTTTCCTGTTACATAATATTGTTCAGGCCTGAGAATGTATCAGAAAACTTTTTCATTGAGGCCACAATTTTTTTAAGTCACTAGAAGGAATCCAAATTCCTGATTCTTCTCTCACAAGTATCACACTCTTTATGTAAAACTCTGTCCATCCCAACCCTGTTCCTTGCTGTGTAGTATCCTTGTGACTGCCCCAATTTCATAGCTTGATCTACACAACTTCAGCTTCATTAGTGGAAGGATCTAATCCATCTAATTATTTATGTTGTATATAACAGCTCTTGACACTAGCATAACAGCCACAAATATGTTATTAAGGATAAATCTAAGCAAATGCAGTCTGTATTGCCAACACACAAACCCAGTGGGCGATGATGTTTGGGAGCACAAAAGCAGCTATTACAATTTTCTTCACCACACAAGCCATATGTATTCTTCATTTCTGCAAGAAACACCTTGATTTTTACATTTATTAACTTTGTTCAGCAGTATGTGTTTGGTTCCCTTTGTCCAAGTCCCTGCAATTAATAATAATTTCTATTTTTCATTTCCTCTCACCAATACCTATTCCTGGTGTCATATTGTCCTTCCATCACATTTATTAATTTATTTTCTCTCTATTTTTGTTTTATGACATTTTCTCACTATTTTCTTTTCTGTTTTTTAAATATTTGCCCATCTACAGCTTTATTTCCAACCTGTATTACACTCACTCACTTCAGATATGATGGCTGCTGTTTCTGGATTGTAGCTGCCTAACCATTTTAGGAATAATCAGTATTCTTGCTACCAAATACAGGATATGTTCATTCTATTTTCAGGTAAGTGTACATAATTTGTGTCAAACCTTCACTAAGTTCTTGAGAGAATAAGCTTACAAGTGAGTGAGTAATCATTCCATAACCCGTTGGACATCATTATTTAGTATCTCCAGTTACCGAGGGACCAGCAGAAAGATAACAACAATCTAGTTGTCCACAATCTGGCATACTGCCTTTTTGTTAACTATGAAGTTACTGTTGTAGTCTTCACTCTGATGACTGGTTTGATGCTACTCTCCATGCTAGTCTTCATCTCTCAAACATTGCTGCAATCTACATCCATCTGAACCTGTTTACTGTAGCTATCTCTTCATCTCTCTCTACAAATTTTACCCCATATGCTTCCCTCCAGTACTACACTGATATTTCTTTGCTGCCTCAGAATATGTTCTATCAATCAATTCCTGTTTTTAGTCAAGTTGCACCATAAATTTCTTCTCTCCCAAATTTGATCTAGTACCTCCTTATTAGTTACTTGATTTACATGCCTACTCTTTCAGCATTCTTCTACAGCACAATATTTCAAAAGCTTCTATTCTCTTCGTGAGTATTGTCCATGTTTCACTTCCATAAAAGGCTACACTCCAAAGAAATACCTTGATAAAAAATTGCCTAACATTTAATTTTATATTCATTGTCAACAAAATTCCTCTTTTTCATAAATTTACACTCTGTATTGTTTATCCTCTATACTGAGGCAATCATCAGCTATTTTGCTGCTCAAATAGAAAAACTTATCTACTACTTCTAGTATCTCATTTTCTAATCTCATTTCCTCAGCATAACTTGATGTATTCAACTACATTCCGTATCCTTGTCTTAGTTTTGTTGATGTTCATATTATAACTTCTTTTCAGAACTCCATCCACTCTGTTCAACTGCTCTTTCAAGTCCTTTGCCAACTCTGACAGAATTGCAATGATATCGGTACACCTCAAAGCTTGTATGTCTTCTTGCTAAAATTCAGTTCCCCTTCCAAATTTTTTCCTCAGTTTTCTTTGTCGTTTGTTCAATGTGCAGATTGAATATCATGGATAGGCTACAACCTTGCCTCGCTCCCTTCTCAACTACTGCATTCCTTTCATGTCATTCTACTCTTATAACTACAGTCTGGCTTTTGTACAAGCAGTATATAACCTTTCTATCCCTGTATTTTTACCCATCTACCTGCAGCCTTCCAAAGGTTGTATTCCAGTTAACACTGTCAAAAAAAATTCTAAGTCTATAACTGCTATAAACATAGATTTGTCTTTCTGTAATCTATCTCCTAAGATAAGTTGTAGAGTCAGTATTGTCTTGCGTGTTTCTACATTTCTTAAGAACCCAAACTGATCTACCCATCAGCTTCTATCAGTTTTTTCCATTATCTGTAAATAATTTGTTCCATTACTTTGCAAGCATGTCTTACGGAACTGATAGTTTTGTAATATCACACCTGTTGGCGTGTGCTTTCTTTGGAATGGAATAGTTTTGTCATGGATGGCTCTCCCAAGAATCTCAATAACGCTGGGGGAATATTGTCTACTCCAAGAACTTTGTTTCAACTTAGATTTTTTGTGATCTGTCAACTTCTTCTTGCGGTATCACACATCCCATCTCATTTTTATCTACTTCCTCTTCCCTTTCTGTAATATTTTTTGCAAGTTCATTTCCCTTGTAGAGCTCCTCTATATACTCTTTCTAGTTTTCAGCTTTCCCTTCTTTGCTTAGTACTGGCTTTACATCTGAGCTCTTCATATTTGTACAGCTGCTTTTCTCCTCTTCCTGTAGGCAGTATCATCTTTCCTCTAGATATACATGCTTCTGCAGTCTTACATATGTCCTCTGGCCATTCCTGCTTAACCATTTTGCATGTTCTGGAGCACAAAATATTATTGTTGCAACACTCTAAATAAGCAGTTTATCATAACATTGTCGTATAGAGCAGGCATACCAAACATCTGGGATTAGCCTGAACAGATTTTTTGTTGTGTCTGGAGTAATGTCCATTTTTCCAAAAAAATGTCAATGATGTGAGAATTTTATGACTATTGAGGACTTTTTTTCATCAAAATCTTAGATCTATATTTCAACATTGCATTTTTAAATGTTCTCTTATGCCTTTGCCTCTCTCAGCCGACATGGGAGTACGTGCTGTGAGGAGGTGTGGCTACTAGTTCCACCACAGCTTTTCACTTAGTCATTTGGCAACAAAGCAGGATTAATGTGTTTATATCATTTTTGTGTGTGAAGTAACACTTCAACACACTTTTCATCTCAATTCAGTTTTTGTCTCACTGTTTAGCAATGGGCAAAAAAAAGTGTGTGCTCAATTTTAACCTACAACAGGAATACAAATTTTTGAAATGGTGTAATGGTAATAATAATGAATGTATTTATTGCACACTATATACTGGAGAATTTTCTGCTGTGCAATAAAGGAAAGAGTGATATTAAATACCACATGAAAACAGCTAAACAAAGGAGTGTTTTTTTTTTAAAAAAAAAAAAAGCCGAATATGGGAATATAACAGTAATATGAAGTGTAAACTGTTTTGACTAATTTCAAAAATATATTCTGGGTTAGCCTTAAAACATATGGTAATATATCCTGGGTTGAACTAAAAAAATGGCATTCCTATACACAGGGTGAACCACAACTTCATTGACAAATCTTCAGCGATTGTTCAGGGATAGCTTCTGAATACTTTTGGTATGTGACCCATGGTTTCTGGAGGCTTATTACAGAGTTATTGCAATTTTGTTTGGCTTCTTACCCCAATTAGCTTTATGTCTTTACTGCACTGAAAATAATGCACAACAGTAAGAGTTGGTCAACATGCACCTTGTGTATGAACTCACTAAATATAGTAGAAGAGCAGCAAAATGCTATACTGAGCTGTTCCTCCACTGATGGAAACCACATCACAGTACTTTTCATCTCCTTGAGGATTGGGTGACCTATTCTGCTGTAAGTGGTCAATGGTGAATAAACTGAATACTGAATTGCTGCATTACTTTGTTGTATGTTGCTATTATGGGCTACTCCACTACTATGAAGGTATTTTCATAGAAACAAGGGTGATTATGGTAAAAAATCAAATAAATCACAATTACCTTATTACTCTGTAATGAGCCATCAGAGACCTTGAGTCCCTTATGCTAAAATCCTCAGAAGGTATCCCTGAACAACCTCTGAAAATTTGTCACTGGAGTTCTGGTTCATCCTGTATATACACCAGGTGCCTGCAAAGCATCATCATCTAGATTTTTTTTGGCGTTTCACCAAGTATTTGCAAATTAGATCTTGCAGTTGTAGTCAGCACAACAAATACTACTCATCACATGTTCCATGCTGTTCTGGGTCTCAACAGCAAATGTTGGTCAGTATATCATTACAAACTTAATGTCTTGTTCAAATGAATTTTAGGTGCTTCATTGGTGGAGTTTTTGAAATTAGTCTAGTATGATATTTTGATTAATAACACATACTAACAAGACAACAAAACTCAAAGAACAGTCAGTACTCCAGCAGTAATAGTAGCACTGTTGCATGACAGAGTGCACTCTGAGTCACTGTAGTTATCATATGAAATATCTCTCTGAGAGACAAACACAACAGCAACCAGGAAATGTGGTATAAGCACACAGCTTACAGCAATCCATGCATGAAAGGAAGATATGCAGAAATCAAGACATACTGTTAAACCAAGTATCAGACTAGACTTATTAGGGATTCCCCTTGTCAATAAGCACAAAAATTATACTATAAAACATTTTTGCAGTGAGAAAATAACTCCAATTTTTTGTAAGTACTGGGGGTTATACGAAATTTAAACTACAAAAATGAAAGCAGAAATATCTGCTGAAATACCAGAGAAAGTGCATGAAAGTGTACGTGCACTGTGATATACCTGATACAAGTTTTTCCTAATTATGGGATGAATAAATGAAAATCTCTGTCTGATTGACTGTAATACTACCGGTACTGAACAATGAAAACATTACAACTATACATACAAAAGGAAGTAAATAATCAGAATGCTTTGGTATGTGATACATTTTTGTCATTATTTTATTCATTTCATTTTGTTATGAGTTCCATTGATTCCAACAGCATTAAAGATGCTAGGATACGGAACAAGGTCACATTATTACTTTAGAAAAGGACATCTTGGAGCCAAAAAGATTTGCAGCCATGATGGAACAATTAATCATGAGTACAGTGGAAAACGTAATAGTAAAAGTCTTAAATGATGTCAGCTACGGAATAGTCAAATATGCAGTTGTTACATTACCAAACTTTTCCATAAAAAACTTACGCACATGACTTTGGAAAATTTTCATTACACTAATACATTATTTATTTAGCGTATGGCTATACATGCAACATTAATACATCAAGTTTTAGACATTAAAATCTTATAGCAATCATGAATATAATTTATGTTTATATTAGTCAGTTAAAAGGTTATATCGAGGTTTGAGATCCATTCTAGCGCCGATGGGGATGCCTCCAGGAAGTCGGACCAGTTCCCTGCATATGCTCGCAAGGAGCGTTCACCATGGATGTGTTGGATCGTCTGTCTAGGGGCACCGCAGTCGCATTCTGGTGACATCGCTCTTCCCCATTTGTGTAGTGAATCCACACACCTGCCATGTCCAGTACGTATTCGATTTAATGTGGACCATGTTTTCCGTGTTAGTTCCATTCCACAGATGTTGCAGTTATAGCTCTCAAACCAGGTCTGTAGTTGGTCATTTGTCTTTTGGTTCCAATCTAGTCTCCATTGTTTCATGTGGTCATAGTTATTATTTTGAAGCTGCTCAGCTGTGGGTATGGGTGGCTTTCTTGATTTCAATCGATTGTGTCGCAGTTGTGAGAATTCTTCTTTAATTGGTAGTTCTGGTTTTGTCACAATCTTTCTGAATTTGTGCAGTAGGGCCGCTTTTCTATGCAGGTCCGGGGGCAAGATATTGCATAGCACCGGTAGCCAGTACGTGGGCATTGATTTAACGGTTCCAGAAATCAACCTCATTGTGTTATTTAATTGCCTGTCAATAAGTTTGGTGTGACAGCTATTAATCCAGACTGGAGCGCAGTACTCAGCCACAGAGAACACTAAGGCGATAGATGAGGTGCGTAATGTTTTTGCGTTAGCTCCCCAAATAGTACCGCTAAGTTTTTTGAATTATGTTATTCCGTGTTCCAATTTTTGCAGTGGTGTTCTCCAGATGTTTTCGGTAAGAAAGAGTGTGATCCAATGTTATACCTAAGTATTATGTTTGAGGTTGGTGTTTCCGAGTTTTATGTTAATAATTTTATTTGCCATTTTGTTATTAAGATGGAATGTAGATACTTCAGTTTTGTTAGGGTTTGGCTTGAGTCTCCATTTCTTGAAATAATTGTATAGTATTTCGGCGTCATTATTAAGGACTTCCTCTGTATTGAAGAGATACTTGTCTCTGGTAGCCAGTGCTATGTCATCCGCATAGCAAAATTTTCTTGACTTTGTGTTTGGGAGATCTGCTATATAGAGGTTAAACAGAAGAGGGGCCAATACGGAGCCTTGCAGAAGCCCGTTGTTAATAAGTTTTGTTTTGCTTGTCTTTCCGTTTAGGGTGACCTGGAAGGTTCTGTTACTCAGCATATTATGTATTAAGGATGTTAAAATCTGGCAAGGAATCACTCTTAAGAGTTTGTAAAATATTCCATCTCTCCAAACAGTATCATATGCAGATGTTAAGTCTAGAAATACAGCACTTGTTTTCAATTTCTGTTGAAAGCCAGCCTCTATGTAGGATGTTAATGCCAGAACTTGGTCACAGCAACTACGGCCAGGTCTGAAGCCAGCCTGTTCTATAGGTAAGTTCTCCATAATGATGCCGCTAATTCGATTATGGACAAGTCATTCGAGAAGTTTGTATGTACAGCTAAGAAGTGCTATTGGTCTGTAGCTTAGCGGTTGGTCTGCTGATTTCCCTGGTTTCAGCAAAGCTATTATTCTTGCCTTTTTGAATTCTCTAGGGAGATGGTTTGTAGTCAAAATGTTCGAAAAGAAATTTGCCAGCCATTTGACTACGTCCTTTCCAGTGTAGGTTAGAAATTCTGGATGTATGTTGTCAAAACCTGGGACTTTGCCCGGTTTCATATCCTTGAGGGCAGTAATGACATCATCCTCAGTGAATGGTCTGGAAAGCTCTGATATATTTGGAGTATTCTTTTTTAGTGTTCTGAGTTTGCGCTTAATCATCCTGGTATGTGGTTTGTCTCTCGGAGCTCTTGACATTTTGACAATGTTATTTGTAATATTCTCTGGTGTTATGGTTGGATTTTTCTGGGCTGGTCTTGTCGTACCTCCGAGTTTACGTAACAAACTCAATGCCTTCCTGCTTGATTGAGTGAAATTCATTCTTTCAGTTGCTTCAGTCCATCGTTGTCTTCTTGCAGAATCTAGATTGTGGAGGAGGTCATCAGCTATTTCTTGGTCACCACTACTAGTAAAATCCTCATATAGCTGATGGCATTTTGCACCCCATCCTGGGATGTATTCTTTTCGAAACCCCCTAGGAATGTGTTTTTTAGCTGTGGTAATTATAGCTTTCCTGAAACGATCATAGCATTTAGGTATTGACGGTATAAACCGGATGCATTTATCAAGGTCCGTTGAATACTTCCCCCAGTCAGCTTTTTGGAAATTCTATCTAGGTCGAGAGAAGGACCGTATCAGGGGTATAGTGACACCGATGTCTAAAATAACAGGCCTATGCTGGCTGTGTGGGAAATCTGTGGCAACCCTTCTATGTATAGGCACTGGTTTTCCCTCGTTATTGGTAGTTACAAAGCAGAGGTCCGGATTGTAGTCCCTGCGCTAGGCGGGCGAGTGGAATGTGCCCCTCTCCTTGGCATCGAATGTAAGATGTAGATTGTTCTCATCGGCCCATTCCACCAGCGCTTCTCCGTGTTCATTATTTTGGGTGTATCGCCACATTTCATGATGGCTATTAAAATCACTAGACATGGCCTGCACCTCAACAGGTATGGAAAGGGGAGGTTGGAAAAGCTTATAGGTGACAGCATAGGTGGGGATGGTGGGATCACTCATGGGAAAATTCCGGTAGTTGTGGGTGTTAGAGCTGTACCTTTTTTAGATTGAAGTCAGCTGACAGGTATTCCTGCTTAAGGGAAGTCTCTCTAACAAAGAAACTACTTTCGACAAAGCTTAGGTATCCGATTAATGAGGGAATTAGTATATTTCATCAAAACATACAAGGCATTAGAGATAAAGTTAGTGAATTACTTATAGACGTTGACTCTGAAATTATTGGTATATCTGAACACTTCTTAAATAAGGAGATAATTCAGAGGCTTCCTTTACCAGGATACAGGTTGGCTGGCAGCTTTTCTAGGAGCTCTTTGCGGTGTGAGGGAGTAGCCATGTATGTGAAAAACGGTATCCCATTTGAGTCAATTGATGTTTCAAAGTACTGCACTGAAAAGGTGTTTGAATGTTGTGCAGGTGTGGTTAAATTTAGTGGAGCTAAACTTCTTACTGTTGTTATTTATAGATCACCAGACTCCGATTTCACAACATTTTTGCTAAAGCTAGAGGAGGTTCTTGGTTCACTTTATAGGAAATACAAAAAGTTAGTTATATGTGGTGACTTCAATATAAATTGTATAAGTGATTGTGCAAGGAAAAGGATGCTGGTAGACCTCCTTAATTCATATAATCTTAAGCAAACCGTATTCTTTCCAACGAGAGTGCAAGGGAACAGTAGAACAACCATAGACAATATTTTTGTTCATTCGTCATTACTAGAAGTGCATTCTGTTAGCAGAATGGTGAATGGCCGTTCAGATCACGATGCACAAATTTTAAGTCTAAAAGAGTTTTGTGCTGCAACGCAGGTTAAATATAGTTACCAACGTTTTAGGAAAGCTGATCCAGTTGCTGTAGAGACTTTTGTAAACCTTATCAAGGAACAAGAGTGGCAAGATGTTTATAGTGCTGATACAGTAGACGATAAATATAATGCTTTCCTCAAGACTTTTCTTGTGCTCTTTGAAAGTTGCTTTCTGTTAGAACGTTCAAAACAGGGTACTAGCACAAACAGGCAGCCTGGGTGGCTGACTAAAGGTATAAGAATATCTTGTAGAACAAAGTGGCAATTATATCAAAATGTTAGAAACAGTCACAATCTAAATGCAGTAGCCCATTACAAACAGTATTGTAAGGTGCTTAAAAAAGTTATTAGGAAGGCAAAAAGTATGTGGTATGCAGATAGAATAGCTAAGTCTCAGGGCAAAATTAAAACCATATGGTCAGTCGTAAAGGAAGTGGCTGGTCTGCAGAGACAGGTCGAGGATATAGAATCAGTGCGTAGTGGGAATGTCCGTGTTACTGATAAGTCGCATATATGTACAGTATTTAATAATCACTTTCTGAATATAGCAGGTGAACTAAATAGAAACCTAGTCCCAACAGGGAATCATATAGCGCTTGTAGAAAAAAGTGTTCCGAGACTGTTACCTGAAATGCTCCTCCATGATACTGACAAGAGGGAGATTGAGTTAATAATTAAATCACTAAAGACCAAGAACTCTCATGGATATGACGGGGTATCTAGCAGAATACTGAAGTATTGTTCCATGTATGTTAGCCCAGTACTTAGCCATATCTGTAACTTTTCCTTTAGGAGTGGTCGGTTTCTTGACCGATTAAAGTACTCGGTAGTGAAGCCACTTTATAAAAAGGGAGGCAGGGATAATGTTGATAATTATAGACCTATTTCTATGCCATCGGTGTTTGCTAAAGTTATCGAGAGGGTTGTATATACAAGGTTACTGCAGCATTTAAATTCACATAATTTGCTGTCAAATGTACAGTTTGGTTTTAGAAATGGCTTAACAACTGAAAATGCTATAGTTTCTTTTCTCTGTGAGGTTTTGGATGGATTAAATAAAAGGTTGTGAACGTTAGGTGTTTTCTTTGATTTAACGAAGGCTTTTGACTGTGTTGACCACAAAATATTGCTGCAGAAGTTGGAACATTATGGAGTAAGGGGAGTAGCTTACAATTGGTTCGCCTCTTACTTTAAGAACAGAAAGCAGAAGGTAATTCTCCGCAATATTGAGAGTGGTAATGATGTTCAGTCCCAATGGGGCACTGTTAAATGGGGCGTTCCCCAAGGATCGGTGCTGGGGCCATTGCTGTTTCTTATTTATATAAATGATATGCCTTCTAGTATTACAGGTGATTCAAAAATATTTCTATTTGCTGATGACACCAGCTTGGTAGTGAAGGATCTTGTGTGTAATATTGAAACATTATCAAATAATGTAGTTCATGAAATAAGTTCGTGGCTTGTGGAAAATAATTTGATGCTAAATCACAGTAAGACTCAGTTTTTACAGTTTCTAACTCACAATTCAATGAGAACTGATATTTTAATCAGACAGAATGGGCATGTTATAAGCGTGACGGAACAGTTCAAGTTCCTAAGCTGTTGTGGAAAGCCCATGTTCAGGATCTTGTTCAGAAACTAAATGCCGCTTTATTTACCATTAGAACAGTATCTGAAATAAGTGACATTTCAACACGAAAAGTAGTCTACTTCGCATATTTTCATACGCTTATGTCGTATGGTATTATTTTTGGGGTAATTCTTCTGATTCAAAAAGGGTATTTTTGGCTCAAAAACGGGCTGTTCGAGCTATGTGTGGTGTAAGTTCTAGAACCTCTTGTCGACCTCTATTCAATAGTCTGGGAATTCTGACATTGCCCTCACAGTATATATTTTCTTTAATGTCGTTTGCTGTTAGCAATATTAGCTTATTCCCAAGAGTTAGCAGCTTTCACTCAGTTAATACTAGGCAGAAATCAAATCTGCATGTGGAATGCACTTCCTTGATTCTTGTGCAGAAAGGAGTGCAGTATTCTGCTGCATCCATTTTCAATAAGCTACCACAAGAACTCAAAAATCTTAGCAGTAGCCCAAACGCTTTTAAGTCTAAACTGAAGAGTTTCCTCATGGCTCACTCCTTCTATTCTGTCGAGGAGCTCCTGGAAGAGCTAAAAAATTAAGCAAATTCTAGTGTTACATTCTTGATTTTCTTTATTTAAACTAATGACGTGAATATGTTTCTTATATTTCATTTTATCTGTTTCTACAATTGTGTTATAATTTCATGTATTGACTCGTTCCATGACCATGGAGAGTTCTCCTTAATGTGCTCCCATGGAACAATAAATAAATAAATAAATAAAATAAATAAATCACCAGCATATATCGTTGGGTGTTCATGTGCGGGTAGTACAATACTTGTCCAGATTTGGTTTGGTGGTTTGTAGACATTTATAAGTCTTATGTTGTCTACTTTTATATCAACAACATGGATGTTGTTTTCTGTGCTTGTGGACAGCAGGTGTCCATGTTCAATATCGGATCGGGCATATGTGGCGGTGCCATAGGCGTGATGATATGTTGCGCCTATTTGTTGGAAGCCTTGAATACGTCCTCTTCTTTGTAAGTCTTCCTGCGAGTCGGTATGTGTTTCCTGAAGGAGTACCACATCGATGCTATTGTCCAATAGAAACTTTGAAAGATATTCAGATTTAGATCGGCTAATTCCCTCAATATTTAGCTGGCAGATCCGGACTGATGGTCCCAATCTTCTAGTCAGATGGTTCCCAAAGGAATCGTTCATTTGGTCGCTTCGTTGCATGTTTGAATTACCAGGAGATCCCAAAGGATAGTCTGGTAGCCAAGTTTGTAGACTATTTAGCTGTGATATAATCACGTTGCCCGGGGTGCACCACGAGGAGGCTAGTCTACTACGCACCCCACACTAATACAAAATGGAATACTGTGAACCTACAAAGAACAGTATATTTAAGAACAATACGTTAGCTGTGAGCTACTGATAAATTTTGTCCAGTGAAGTCAGGAGCACACTGAGTCCTTGAGACATCCAACAACAGACTGACATCATTAGATGACATGAAATTTGAGCACTGATAAATTGTCAGCATGGTTTTCCTTTTTCAGTTTTCCCTTCCATTTGTACTGCATTGAAAGGTAAGTGGAATAAAATAATAACAAAGACTATAAATCACTGGAAAATCACTCTAAGTTTCATTTTAGTCTTCACTAGAACAGGCGACATTAACAAACCCAAGTTACCATTACATATATTTTATTAGATTTTCACTGATCCTGTTGTCTACAAAAGCACCTTATGCATAAGATGTTGGACAAGCCAGTTTGTACATTTACAGGTGAAAGTTATTTCTATGCATACATATTTTAAATTACAAATAATACAGTCAACAATGAAGAAAAAGATAAATTGCTACTTACCAAAGAGAAGTCATGTTAAGTTGCAGACAGGCACAATTAAAAGACACTTACAAAAGATTTTGGCCACAGTCTTCAATCAGCAAAAGAGAAACAGAGACACACACACACATACACATACACATCACTCATACACACAAGCAAGCACACATTACACATTTATGACCAGCAACTCCAGCAGCTCAGGCCTGAATGCGCAATCATACATTTAAATACGGAAGACATTTTTGAAAATTCTGAAGGTAGCAGGGGTAAAATATTGGAAGTGGAAGGTTATTTACAACTTGTACAGAAACCAAACAGCAGCTACAAGAGTCAAGGGGCATTAAATAGAAGTAATGGTTGAGAAGGAAGGGAGACATGATTTCAGCCTATCCCCAATGTTATTCAATCAGTACATTGAGCAATCAGTAATGGAAATCAAAGACAAATTTCAAGAAGGAATCAAAGTTCAGGAAGAAGAAATAAAAACATGGAGGTTTGCTGGTGACATTGTAATCTTGTCAGAGACAGAAAAGGACTTGGAAGAGCAGTTGAACAGCAAAGACAATGTCTTGAAAGGAGTATGTAAGATGAACGTGAATGGAAGCAAAAAATAAGTGTAATGTAATGGTTGAATTAAATTTGATAACGCTAAGAAAGTTAGTTTAGGATATGAGACACTAAAAGTAGTAGGTGAGTTTTGCTGTTTGGGCAGTAAAATAATTGATGTCCAAAGCAGAGACTATATAAAAAGTAGGCTGGCAGTGGTAAGAAAAAGCATTTCCAGATCAAATACAATTCAGATTTAAGTGTTTTATGAAGACATTTCTCTGGAGGGTAGCCTTGTATGGAAGTGGAATGTGGATGATAAGCAGTTCGGACAAGAAGACAATAGAAGCTTTTAAAATGTGGTGGCACAGAAGAATGCTGAAGATTAGATGGGTAGATTGTGTAGCTAATGAGGAAATACCGAATACAACTGGGGAGAAAAGAAATTAATGGCACAACTAAATTAAAGAAGAAACTGATTGAAAAGACGCATTCTGAGATATCATGCAATCATCAATTTAGTATTGGAGGAAAGTGTGGGGGAGAAGAACACAGTAAGCAGATTCAAATGGATTTAGGTTGCAGTAGTTATTTGCAGATGGAGAAGCTTGTGATGATAGAATACCATTGAGAGTTGCAGCCTACTGTTTTTACCTGTCACTTTCATTTTAAAGAATGTAAGAATTTCCATTCCTGCCACGAACCATGGACTTTGCTCCAGGTGGGGAGGCTTGTGTGCCACAATAATTGCCGTACCATAGGTGCAACCACATTGGAGAAGTATTCATTAAGATGCCACATGAACATATGGTTCCTGAAGAGGGGCAGTTAGCAGCCCTTTCATTAGTTGTAGGGGATGAATAAGTGTTCATGCCTTGTAGCATCAATCAAAATGGTCTTGCTATGCTAGTATTGAAAACAGCTGAAAGCAAGGGGAAACTACAGCTGTAATTTTTCGCGAGGGCATGAGCTGTACTGCATGGTTAAATGATGACGGTATCCTCTTGGATAAAACATTCCAGACGTAAAATAGTTCCCCGCTCAGATCTCCAGGCGGGGAATACCCAGGTGGATGTCATCATTAGGAAAGTCAAATTGGCATTCTATGTATTGGAGTGTGGAATGTCAGATCCCGTAATCACGTAACTAATGAGGAGACACTGAACAGAACTGTGGAGAAAAATTTGTGGCACAACCTTACTAGAAGGGGTCAGTTGATAGGACACATTCTGAGACATCAAGGGATCAGCAGTTTAGTATTGTAGAGAAGTATGGGGACAAAAATCATAGAAGGAGACCACGAGATGAATACAGTACTGACTTAGTTGGCTATTTCATTAAAATATTCTGATAAACTGTCCCCTGAGGACACTGAAATAAAAAAAGAGACTTCCCAAACATTATGCATATATAATTACATTTACAGTTCAGTCTCAACCACTATAAGTATAATAATGTCATATTAAGATATTCAGACAAATAAAATGATTTAATTGTCAATTTTACCCTGTTGAAATTCACAGTACTGTGAGTTAAAACTTTTACAAATGTCAATTTCACACTTTGTATGTGCATGACATAACCAGTCACGTAATAATAATCCAGAAAATAGTGAAAATAAAAGGTCAAATATAGGAAACAATTATTCGTTTGCACCCAAAGTTTTGTACAGTGGCAGTAGGGAGTGCCATGAACATAGCTTGTGTACACAGAGAGAAAACTGAATATCTGATGCAACACACATGTTTAGGTGGTTTTTATAGGCCAATTTGAGATAATTTCCCAACTAGACAGACCTCAAGTGTACTGTATCAAATTGTTCATCTTGGTTTCCTGTACACCACTGTCAAATGTTGCAAAAAATTATCACTGCATATGTAGCAGCAATGCCTCAAGTCCTCAGTTATACTTGTGAACTCACGTAATTGCTCTCCTTTCTATGCTTGTACAGTCCACTTGCACCTGACAACATACATAAGTGATAAATTTTCAGTTAAATGGCCAGTGGCAGTGACGGATCCAATTGACAGTGTGTGGGGGTTGGGGGATGGGCATTATTGTGCAACAAGATGATCCCACTGACAGCCTTCTTGGGTGTTTTGACTTTATGGTGCATTGCAGTGTCTACAAACTGTCTTCAATGTGCTGCATGCTGATTGTAGTTCTATGTTAGAGGAACTCGATGAGCACAGTTCCCCTGCAGTCAAAGAAGGAGGTCATCATGACCTTATTGGAATGTGTATAGACAGCTTTGCATATCTTTGGCTGGAAGGGCAGGGGGGGGGGGGGGGGGGGGTGTTTCCACTGTTGGCTTTGTCGTTTGCCCTTGCACTGTCAGAAAGAATCATCCTGTCATGTATTAACATCTGTCCCAACTCTGTCAATTAGACAAAGGCTACACTTCAGTAATTCAGTTGGGAAACACTGCAATTTTCTCATACAGTCCAGATCTTCCAAAGGTATGAATGTGTGGCTGCATTATTGTGATGCAAGAGGCATGAATTGTCTCACCACGAATCAAGGCCATTTCTTCTCAGATTTTCTCATAGGCGTCACAACACATCCTAATAGTACCATCTATTAACAGTTTGTCCCTGCGGCATGAATTAATGATGAACTTATCCTTCAAATTCAAAGAAAATTATCAGCATGGTTTGACTTTTGACCTGATCTGACTAGCTTTCCTTTGATCTCTGAGAACCTTTCCCAAACCATTGTGAAGATTGAACCTTAGTCTCAACATCATAACTATAGAGCCATGTCTCATCACCAGTTATGATACTCTTAAAGAACATCTCATTCTAATGAGCACAATTCTAAAGCTCTTCACAGACTGCAAGGCAAAGGTCTTTCTGGTCTTGACTCATGACCCATGGGACGATACATTCCAAGATGCGGATTTCACGGCATGATCTAACTGAAATGTTATATTCTTCTAAATCATGTGAACCATTCGTAACAACAAGTATGGCTTTAACACTCATCACCATACACTTCCTGCATCATCTGGTGTGTCTCTGCAAAGACTTTCTTGAGTTTCATGCAAAATTTAATGCAGATGCATTGCTACTCCAACTCTGCCATCCTGAAATATACAAACTGTGCGGCACAATGTTCTGCTACATACAGCACTGATCAATAACTAACTGTTACATGACAATGAAACTTCCAGCAATTACACATTAAGCACAGGCATGTGCAGGGAGGCCAACTGCATTTTGTCACAATACGCTATTGGTGCGAAATTACGAATGTTACAGGATTTTTTTGAACAGATCTTGTATAATGAAGCACGTTCAGGTCAGTTTTTTAATGAACATTAAATCCTTCACTGCACAGTAGTCATGAGTACTTGTTCACATGTTAATAATATCACTTAAAAACAAAATTACAGTCCAACAGTCTATGCCAGCTTCCAACTCGCTGCACATAACAGACAGACTTCAGTTATGAATTACATGTTACTCCATAACTGCGTGATATATAAACGAAAGCTAGGCTATCATACATTAAAGGGAACCCTAGCATACACAAGTCAGCATGAGCTAGGCCTGTTTGAAACAGAAGATATTAATGAAAAGTGGGACAAATGTTATACAATATTAACTCACTATTTTACTCAAGCATGCTCAATGGTATTAAGACTCACTCTCTCTCTCTCTCTCAGGAAACTGACAGTTCCAAGAATCTTAAACTTCCCTCTAACATGATAAAACTAAATGAAGATTCTTTTTAGAGACACCAAACTGTAGTACTTCCCATCCAAACACAAAGCCTGTGGAAAAACCTATAGGGTAACACTGAAAGACATTAAAAGCACAGATTATACAGCACAGATGATGGAATCAAGTAATGTTAGCAAAGCAAGCAAGAAGTATAGTAAATAAGGAAAGTGGAAGGGGGAAGCAACATTGTAGTGTGCAATAACATAATAATAAGAAGCAATGAAAAACTGCTGAGCGATCCAAAGGAAATACATGAGAGATTCATAGATCAATTTAGTAAGATGAGTAGGGAGGATGTGACTGATACACCACAGATGCTAAATCCCAGTAATGTCAGTAATTCATTTTCCTGAGGTGTGTTACAGAATTGGGAATCATGAAAACGATTTCCAAATTAAAAGCAAATACATTCAGTGGCTGGGATGACATATCAGACAACTTTCTGAAAGAAGGCATTAATGAATTAATAAAGCCACTACAACATTTAATAAAGAGCTTTTTCATCTAGGGGCATTTCCTGACTTCTTAAAAGTTGCTGAAGTAAGACTGGTGCATTAAAAAGGGAATGAATATGGATATACGAAATTATAGGCCTATTTCATTGACTTCAGTACTTAGTAAGCTGTTGGAAAGGCTACTTCTTCAGCAATTTGAATCATTTTTCTGTGAGTATAATCTATTAAAAAGCTCTCAGCATGGTTTTTGGAAGGGCAGGTCTACAATAACAGCTGTATCTACATTTTTTTCAAGTGGTATAAGATAAACTTGATGATGGAAAGAAAGTTACTTCCACCTTTTTAGACCAATCCAAGGCTTTTGACACTGTAAATCTTTCTATTTTCTATATAAATTAGAAACTTATGGAGTCAGAGGAGTGGCATTAGATTTGTTAAGGTCCTACCTTGCTGACACGATACTATGTGTTAAACTGTATCATACAACTGGGGGACACATACAAACAGTAAAATCATCTTATAAAATTATTAACAGTAGAGTCCCTCAGGCAAATATTATCGGGCCTTCTTTTGCTTATTGTGTATATCAATGATATAATAATTCCACAAAATTCAGAACTAGTAAATTCTGCTGACAATATCTCCTCCATAATCTGGGGCTCTACAAAACAACTAGCAGTGCAAAATAATACACAGAACATTAGCCTCATCAAAGAATATCTCAATATCTTGCCAAAAACAATTTGGCACTAGATAAGGACAAGACAATTCTGGTAGAGTTTCTGATCAATCATAAATCAAGACAAGTGGTTATTGAGCCAGAGTTATCAGTTGAAGTAATTGATATACAAATTCCTGGGTATTATAGTAGATGAACATCTTACATGGAACCAGCACATCCGCTACACATGTAAAAAAAAATCTCCTGTAACACCTACCTGCTAAAACACCTTTCTAGCATAACAATGCCACCTGTCTTAAGACAAATCTATTTTGGAATTATGAAAAGTATAGTTGCTACTCACCATGTAGCGGAGATGCTGAGCCGCAGATAGGCACAACTCGAAGACTGTCACACAATAAGGTTTCGGCCAACAAGGCCTTTGTCAAAAATAAACAACAAAGAAACACATACACTCATGCAAATGCAACTTGCACACACATTATCACAGTATCTGCCAGCTGTAGCCAGTCTGGCTCAGGACTAAACTGTTTGTAAATGAAAATATGGAGTGTGGTACACTCAATAGCAAAAGCCATAATTATAATACAAGAAAAAGAGAGGATTACCACATAAAATTTAGTGATAAAAGAGCAACAGATAATTATTATTATGACGGACAGACTCCAACTTCTTGTTGGTTATTATAGAGCTCAAAGTTCACATAAAAAGATACGCATGTACTATTGATACAATTAATGTTTCTTAACTAAAGAGATAAAGTTGATTAATATTTCAAAAACCAAAATACATCTTCTTATGTTTTTTTGAAATTCTGATGAAGGCAGGGGTCAAATACAGGGAGCAAAAGGCTATTAATAATTTGTACAGAAACCAGATGGCTCTTATAAGAGTCACAGTGGTTGGGTAGTGAGCGAGACAGGGTTGTAGCCTATCCCTGATGTTATTCAATCTGTATATTGAGCAAGTAGTAAAGGAAACAAAAGAAAAAATTGGAGTAGGAATTAAAATCCATGGAGAAGAAATAAAAACTTTAAGGTTTGCCGAAGACATTATAATTCTGTCAGAGACAGCAAAGGACCTGGAAGAGCAGTTGAACTGAATGGACTGTGTCTTGAAAGGAGGATATAAGATGAACATCAACAAAAGCAAAACAAGGATAATGGAATGTAGTCAAATTAAACAAGGTGATGCTGAGGGAATTAGATTAGGAAATGAGACACTGCAAGTAGCAGATGAGTTTTGCTATTTGGGGAGCAAAATAACTGATGATGGTTGAAGTAGGGAGGATATAAAGTGTAGAGTGGTGATATCAAGGAAAGTGTTTCTGAAGAAGAGAAATTTGTTGACATCGAGTATAGATTTAAGAGTCAGGAAGTCTTTTCCGAAAGTATTTGTATGGAGTGTAGCCATGTATGGAAGTGAAATATGGATGATAAATAGTACATACAAGAAGAGAAAAGAAGCCTTCAAAATGTGGTACTACAGAAGGATGCTCAAGATTAGGTTGGTAGATCATATAACTAATGAGGAGGTGCTGAATTGAATTGGGGGGAAGATGAATTTGTGGCACAACTTGACTAGAAAAGGGATCAATTGGTAGGACATGTTCCGAGGCATCAAGAGATCACCAATTTAGTATTGGAGAGCAGCATGGAGGGCAAAAATCGTAGAGAGAGACCAAGAAATGAATACACTAAGCAGATTCAAAAGGGTGTAGGTTGCAGTAGTTACTTGGAGATGAAGAAGCTTGCACAGGATAGAGTAGCATGGACAGCTGCATCAAACCAGTCTCTGGACTGAAGACTATAACAATGACAACATGTTCTTGAATAACTGAGGAAAACAATAAGAATGATTATAATACCAAATCACAAGATCCATAACTTTAACTTAATTGTATCGTGTTCTTATATACTTCATGCAAAAAAAAAAGAGGTGTATTGAGCAGTTACATCACACTGTCAAGAACATTACTAACATTGTATATAGCTCAGCACCACAGAAGGACCTACAGTGCTTCAAACTTATATATACTTCAGTTGTAAAGTGTACATATTGTAAATTAATTTATTAATGTGTTATTTTTTTGTAGATAAATTGCTGTCTTTACTGGCAACCTGTTTTACCAACAAATCAAAAGGACAACTATAACAAGCATAAGGTTGTATACCCTCAGAAAACTATATAAAGAGGTAGTAATAACATAACTTAATAAGGAGCATTTGGCATTGGAGAGGAGCATGTAGAACAGGGACAGCCAGAATTCAGCATCTAGTGGTGTGTTGCTCATGTGCCATAGGTCTCTGGCCCAGCTGCATATCCCCTGCCACCATGCAATGATATCTGAGAAGGAGGAGAGTTGAAAAGGAGAAACTGTGAAAGTGCTACATTTACGTTGCAATGCAGTTGCACTACAAACTACTTGATTTCATGTTTCTCAACACTATAGACCACAAACAAAACATATTTTCAATATTATTTAATTACTTTTGGTATGGTGAAGACATAACATACATTTTTCTGGTACAAAATGTTGGCCTACAGACAGATGCAGGGAGTTTCACAGATTTTCACTCACAGATTGCCACACAAAACTGACTTACTTAGTTTTATAATTGAAAAAGGCCTTTCTGTGTCATCCTAATCATCATCATTTCATCCCCATCAATGCACAGGTTGCCGAAGTGGCGTCAAATTGAGAGACCTGCACCAGGCGAATGGTCTACCCGACGGGAGGCCCTATCCACACGACATTTCATTTCATTTCATTTCACCCACATATATTGACTGAAATATTTTATCATGTCTGCAACCTCATCAGGGAGACTTGGAAACTCTTCCCAAGGAAAACATCAAAGACCACCTGGACAGTTTTAACATAAAAGAAATTTTCTTTTAAACAGGAATCACAATGCAGATCAACCAGTTCCATATGCATAGGGGTGCTCTGAACTGAAATGGTAAATGGTCTCAAAAACAGATGTAAGATTGGCAGTGACTGAAATTCTTTCAAGGCCACAATGAATTCTTCAAACCCCACGTTTTCTTTAATACCTGTGAGCTTATGGAACTGGATTTTTCTTTATAAATTCAATAACATAGGGTCTTCAAAAAAAAAAAAAAAAAACCATCCCACGCATGCCCACTGGCTTAACACTGTACTTTGTGGGATTACAGTCTCCATACATTTTGTTCAAATTCACCAAAAACTGTTGAAAATGACAATGGAATAACGTGTGCAATTTCTGAAAATTTACTATTCGTTTCATCAATGTCATCACATGTCCCGAGCCTGCAAGTTTGGTACAAATTGCTTCTTGATGTATAGAACAACAAATCCTATCTGTCAAACATTGTAATTTTTTACTCTGTCATCAACAAAAAAATCTTTAAATTCAAACAATTGAAACTCCAGGTAGGAATATCAACAATGTAGGAAAAGAGAGATTGCTACTTACCATAAAGAAGACATGTCAAGTTGCAGACAGGCACAATTAAAAAACACTTAAATATAGCTTTCGGTCACAGCCTTTGTCAGTAAAGAGAGACACATACACACCACATTCACCTACATACAGACTAGCAAGCACACCTCACACACACATAACCACCAACTCCAGCATCTTGGGTCGGAATGCTGTGACCAAAAGCTATTTGTGAGTGTCTTTTAATCTCTCTCTTCCTACATTGTTAATAAATCTTTACATTCTTTCTGCATGGTATTGACATGTTATTCCATTTCAAATTTTCTGTATTCCTCAATTATGCAACTGTATATCTATTATCAAGTGCCGGCAGAACACACACATAAAAGACTGTTGTAATTGGCAAGCTTTCGGAGCCAGTGGCTCCTTATTCATGCAGAAGGGTTGGAGGGGAAGGAAGAAGGGTGAAGGAAAAGGACTGGAGAGGTCTAGGAAAACAGGTAGATTTCAGGAAAGTCACCCATATCCATATGTCTGGGGAAACTTACTGGATGCTATTCTTCCTCTGCATCAATGGTTTTGGATTCTTCAATTTCCACATTCAGTAAGATTTTAAAATAATTCTTCATCACTTTCCTGATGCCTTCTATGTCCCTGATAGTATTCCCATCATCTGTTTCAATCACTTTTATGTCTTACCTGTCAGATATTTTACTTTTCAACAATCCATATAACAGTTTTCATTCCCACTGCTGTCTTACTCTAGTTTCTGGATGAACTGTTACCACTTCTTCTCCTTTTCTTCTTTCTCTACTCTCTTTGCTTGGAGTTTCTTCTGTTGGTATACCTGCTCCAATGTTATTACCTTGTACCCATCTTTTGGCACCATCCCTTGGTTCTGATCTCTTTTTTTCCAAGCTTCACATTTTTCTTTGCTATATTGTGTTCTTTAACTGTATCTTTTACTCTATTGTTCCAACAACTGGTTTCTATCTCATTTACCTTTTGTTCCACTGCATATTTGCACAGCACTATGGACTACTGATGTTGTCAACAGGTTCCATTCTTCATCAACACCATCAGTGTGTTTTGGCACTTTCTGTGCTATCACCTTTTGGAAGCTTTTCGTGTTTTCTTCTTCATCCAACTTCCATTCCTTAATTCATTGTTTTACTCTTATAATTTAAATCAGCTACTAGTAATCTGTGATCACTATCCTAACACTGACTTGATGTAACTTTGGTGTCCCTCACTTTTTCTCCAATTAATGAGTCTGTTAAGACATAGTTGATAACTGTGTTATATTTGTCATTCCAAAACCATATCTAGTAATATCATGGCTATCTTGTGTTTTGAAGAATATATTCTTTATTACATGCTTATTCCTTGTGCACAGATTCAGAATTTTTTCACTCTCAACATTTCTTTTTCCATATCTAAAAGGTCCAATCATTCCCATTAATGCCGATCTGATCATTCAAATTCCCAATTATCATTATGTTATCTTCTCTTAATTGGTCTTCCAATTCTTCATGGAATTTCACTTTGTCAGTCATGCTGCATTCTTTCTGAGGTGTTTACCTTTGGAGTATAGTGAAACTATTCTTTCCCATGTTCACTCTGCCTTTAATTATTCTTTCACTTATAAAGCTTGCATCTGTACTGGCGTCTATGGATTTTGAAAGACAAGGCCCACTCCATTCTTTGCCCTTTGTTATGACCAGCTGGTGAATGTCCCAGGTCATAAATTGGAACACCTGTATCACTTGAATTGGTAACTTGATTCCGATGCCCTATTCTTCTATTCACCACATGCTTACAAAACTCAAGGACTTTCCGGCGTGGAAACTCAGAGTAAAACTTTCTCTGACTACACTCAGGAATTAAGCCAAGGTTAAGGATAGAGCCAGAACCTATAATGCCTGCCACAGACAAATTATGTGCCATCTTAACTGGAAATTTTACATAAAATCACCAAGTCGGGTCTTAACTATTAGTTTCCAAAACCTACAGCTCTTAGGAATCAGCAAGCTTACAGAAATCAGACCCACCCAACAATCATGGAAGTTTACACAATGAATGGAAAACCAATATTCATTGATCATGGAAACAGAACTCCCAGTACTTAGAATGCCATGGAAAACCAATCTTCATTGATCATGGAAACAGAACTCCCAGTACTTAGAATGCCACAAATGGGCTCCTTATTTGCAGTCAAACATATAAAGGGGACTCAACTACTGGGGATAGCAATATTACTTCTACAAAAGGGCCTTCTTAGTGATTCCTCCTTAACATACCATCAGCTACCATTTAAACCCATTGCCTTGTACAATGCCTTGCTATCAGTCCAATTACATTTAAAACACTTTGCTATTAACAAATCAGGCTGCCAACTTTAGTTTCAATCTTCATCGATCTGCCACTTAAGGCTGAAACCTTCCTCCTATGGCTTGCACACAAATCACCATCTCTTCTAAATATCACAAGTTTTGTGGCCAATCACAAAAAGGCAACCTGGAACAGTCACTAGCATGCATTCCTTCAAGAATACACTCCTGGAAATGGAAAAAAGAACACATTGACACCGGTGTGTCAGACCCACCATACTTGCTCCGGACACTGCGAGAGGGCTGTACAAGCAATGATCACACGCACGGAACAGCGGACACACCAGGAACCGCGGTGTTGGCCGTCGAATGGCGCTAGCTGCGCAGCATTTATGCACCGCCGCCGTCAGTGTCAGCCAGTTTGCCGTGGCATACGGAGCTCCATCGCAGTCTTTAACACTGGTAGCATGCCACGACAGCGTGGACGTGAACCGTATGTGCAGTTGACGGACTTTGAGCGAGGGCATATAGTGGGCATGCGAGAGGCCGGGTGGACGTACCGCCGAATTGCTCAACACGTGGGGCGTGAGGTCTCCACAGTACATCGATGTTGTCGCCAGTGGTCGGCGGAAGGTGCACGTGCCCGTCGACCTGGGACCGGACCGCAGCGACGCACGGATGCACGCCAAGACCGTAGGATCCTACGCAGTGCCGTAGGGGACCGCACCGCCACTTCCCAGCAAATTAGGGACACTGTTGCTCCTGGCGTATCGGCGAGGACCATTCGCAACCGTCTCCATGAAACTGGGCTATGGTCCCGCACACCGTTAGGCCGTCTTCCGCTCACGCCCCAACATCGTGCAGCCCGCCTCCAGTGGTGTTGCGACAGGCGTGAATGGAGGGACGAATGGAGACGTGTCGTCTTCAGCGATGAGAGTCGCTTCTGCCTTGGTGCCAATGATGGTCGTATGCATGTTTGGCGCCGTGCAGGTGAGCGCCACAATCAGGACTGCATACGACCGAGGCACACAGGGCCAACACCCGGCATCATGGTGTGGGGAGCGATCTCCTACACTGGCCGTACACCACTGGTGATCGTCGAGGGGACACTGAATAGTGCACGGTACATCCAAACCGTCATCGAACCCTTCGTTCTACCATTCCTAGACCGGCAAGGGAACTTGCTGTTCCAACAGGACAATGCACATCTGCATGTATCCCGTGCCACCCAACGTGCTCTAGAAGGTGTAAGTCAACTACCCTGGCCAGCAAGATCTCCGGATCTGTCCCCCATTGAGCATGTTTGGGACTGGATGAAGCGTCGTCTCACGCGGTCTGCACGTCCAGCACGAATGCTGGTCCAGCTGAGGTGCCAGGTGGAAATGGCATGGCAAGCCGTTCCACAGGACTACATCCAGCATCTCTACGATCGTCTCCATGGGAGAATAGCAGCCTGCATTGCTGCGAAAGGTGGATATACACTGTACTAGTGCCGACATTGTGCATGCTCTGTTGCCTGTGTCTATGTGCCTGTGGTTCTGTCAGTGTGATCATGTGATGTATCTGACCCCAGGAATGTGTCAATAAAGTTTCCCCTTCCTGGGACAATGAATTCACGGTGTTCTTATTTCAATTTCCAGGAGTGTATGTTTGACTATTTGCTCCTCATTTTAATCCAAACACAGACTTCTAGAACTATCTTTGATTCTTTTAATATACTTTTCTAATGGTTCTTCATATTCTTGCATCCCAAAATAGCCCTTGCTCATAAGCTCACATTGAGCACTGGTGTTCAGACTATTCTGAGAAATTAGCTTCCAGAATTCAATAAAAGACTGTTTCTGCAACAAGGCTGCAGCAAATGCATGCTGCAACCACTACTCATCATGGGTCTCAACAATTGGGAAAAATGTATAGTACTTAAACGAAATAACTCCCCTTGATCCTGCAATTAAAAGGAACAGCAGGCCATCAGTTTGTCAGTTGAATCTACTGACATTCTGTTAACAGGTTGGGTAACTTGACAAACAGATCAGCCACAGTTATAGAAGGGGTCCCATGGGGGATTTGCTCTCTGATCTGTTGACTTAAGGGTGTGCTTAATTCACCTGAGCCTTACATACCCCGGTTTTGTACTAGTAAATCACCCAGCTTTTCACTCAATAATTTACACCCAGTCAGATGGTCTGATGCTACACAAATACTGTGCCCTTTCAACATAATGAATAATGCAAGCTCTAATTCTATTAACTTATGATGGAGATGGTTTGCTAACCTCAGAAAAAAGAGAGTAAAGATTCTAACTCAGTTGACATTAGGTTAATGCTGTAGATGGTGTTACTGACCTTTGCTTCCTGCAGGCCCACGGGACAAACAACAACATCCCACAGATGGCCCGCTAACTTGGCCACATAGCTGGATGTGTCAACACTGCGAATCTTTAATTCATAAACTATCTCTTCCTTTCTCAACTACAAATCTTTACACGCCTCACTAACAGCTATGCTGAAACAGAACAGTAGTGAATAATATCTGCTAAGCAGGACACAAAACAAGACATATCAGTCAGTGAAATAAGGAAAATTTTCCCCCAAAATTTAAAAAATAAATTGCCACCCACACCTCACCACACACTAACCATGCTCTGTTATCACAATGTGGCAAATTAAGCAAGTGGAAGGGATAGGTCAAGGTGGATGTGATACATTTCTTTCAAATTGAATTTCAGTTTCGTTACACCAAAGACACCCATGAAAAATTTAACAATACCCATAAAAGAAACTCTCATACAGTCACAAGGATATCAATTTCAACCAATTAAATGGAGACTCTTCTCAGCAAAAATAAAAGCACAATCTACAGTAATTTTAGAAAAAGTACCATAATAAAACATGCTTAAAACTCATAATTTATAATCTCCCCCATTATCTACGCACATTTTCTGTGATGCGGTGATATGAATTGCATTAAAAGTCCATAAGAAAATTTTTACATAGACAAAGCAATGATGAATATTTATCAACACATTTAATGAAATTTGCACAATACGGCTCATAAAATGTCATATAATCAAACAATAAGACTGTCATATACATAAGCTCTGATTAAATATAGCAAACCTACAAGAACAGAGCATCCCTGCTCATAAACTCTTGAGACAATCAGCCCACCTTAGTCTAGCAATATCAACTGTTGTCTGACTAATAACCAGAGCCTTTCTGTATAACAACCAAGGCCACCAGTACTTCAGTGCATTCAGTGATGTATACTTGGGTTCACAACTCTGAGTAGGCAACTTTAACACTTTGGACCACTCACTCAATGGTAGCCACCATCACTGACAATTACAGCACATCCAGTGTGTGGAAATGGTCTCTTCCAACTGATAAGTTCCGTCGATGGTTGTTACAGATTGAAAGCTAGTGGCTGTTATCACCCCACGGGGAGCAGCTTTGTTTAGTGGATGTCACACCTGCAGTGGTCACAGAGCTACTCAGCAACATGTGTAATGATGGTGCACAACAGTAATAACTTTTGAGTTGACACAAAGTCCTAGAAAAAGCAATAAAAACTCTGAAGTTAGCTGATGACATTGCAATTATCTCAGAGACAGCAAAGGACTTGAAAGAGCAGTTGAATGGAATGGATAGCATCCTGAAAATAGATTGTAGGATGCACATCAACGAAAGTTTTGAGATAATCAGATTAGGAAACAAGACACTAAAAGTAGTAGATGAATTCTGCTATTTTGGCAGCATAATAACTGATAAGCATACCTGAAAAAGAGGGCTCTATTAACATTTAACTTAAATTTAAGTGTTAGGATGTATGTCTGTTCTGTAGGTATTTGTCTGGAGAGTAGTCTTTTACAGAAGTAAAACCTGTACAGTAAGCAATTCATACAAGAAAAGAATAGAAGCTGTTGAGATGTAGCGCTATGGAAGAATGGCTAAAATTCATTGGATAGATAAAGTAAGTGCCACATCAAATTGGGGAAAAATAAAATTTATGGCACAACCTGACTAAAAGAAGGGAGCATCGGTTGATAGGACACATCCTGATGCATGAAGGACTCATCAGTTAGGTAATGGAAGAGGGTGTTGTGTGTGTGTGTGTGTGTGTGTGTGTGTGTGTGTGTGTGTGTGTGTGTGAGAGAGAGAGAGAGAGAGAGAGAGAGAGAGAGAGAGAGAGGGAGAGAGAGAGAGAGAGAGAGATGATAATGATGATGATGATGATGAAGCTTGCATAGGCAGATATGCAGTGCCAGTTTGAGAACATTTTTCCACGTAAGCACTTACCATTTTGTGCCCCCCTCCCTCCGTTTTTTCTTGTAAACTTTCACCCACATAAGTTTTGACAACTAACTGTGGTACACTCTCTACACAAATCTTACACTTGGGCACCCATCTCAGCTTGGGCCCAAAAGTGGCCACTACTTGTGATATGTTCTGTAAAGAAGTTTTGGTGCCCTGAGGGCGGATAGTGTCATTTGTGCTTTAATCAGCCCTTTGCATAGAACAGGCTAGAGTGGAAAGTTGTATCAAACCCATCTTCAGACCACCTCAACAACAATAACAACACTCACCCAAAGAAAGCATTCTCTTACAGTATTGCTCCTTACATGATTGCCAATTGGAAATTTGCATCAATGCCTATCATATTATTTTTCCAAGGCTGACCCTCATCCTCGAAATCTGTATCTGCAGATCAAAGCATTAAGGTGCAAACCGGTTCTTGGTACCTCACACAATTGCAGATATAAGGGATTTCAGAAATCATAACAGGGATACATTTTCAGGAAAACTTTATATTTTTGGTCATTTACTTGTCTACGATCATAAATATAATATTTTCTGTGATAACAGCATTGAAAATTCAATAGAAGTTCATGCAAATACACATGTCTTTTCGTCATATTTCCTTTCATGTGTAACACATATGGATTAATATGACTAGTGATGAAAAAAATTTAAATTAAAAAAAAGGTGAGTGGCTCTGATTCAGCACTCCATCAATTACGGTGCATGACTACTAACCAAATGACTGCTGCCACCCCACTGCTCAGGCTCACAATACACCAGTACCTCATCGACACTTAAAACTTCTCTTGCAATTTTCTCAAAATCGCCAAAGTAGTACACCTTACTACGTCATCATGTTGTCCTAATGGATTAATACAAGTATACAAAGTTTGAAGTAAATCTGTGATCTGAAAATCATCACCTCCCTTGTCAGTTGAAGTGTAAGGTGAAAATACCCCACTACAAGTAACTTACTTCATCAAAAGACACTGTACTGATTACTATTGATTAGTTAAAACATAAATAAAAATGCTTCAATAGCTTTCAAAATAATGTGCCTTAACAAAATGTGATCCCGTATTTATAATCTAACAATCAAATGCAATAATTTAATGCACATGTCAGCCACAATCAGTCCATTTTTATTTTGGCATTTTTGTATTGATTTTAGTTTTTTTGTATGTTTTTAACCTTCTGTCCCACTTCAACCCAGTTCAATCAATATACATGTCAACCCAGTTCAAGCAATATACATGTAAACCCAGTTCAATCAACATATTGTGAACCCAGTTTTCATACAAATAGTATCAGCTATCTGTGGCTGGCTTTGAATTCTATTTTGATACAGTGAATCTAGCTTAAAACTGGCCTTCAGTGTCATTTGAAATTGTATAAATGATGATTTGATCAAAGACATTTTGTAATTCTGACAAAATGGCTTAGTTGACACAACAAGCCACCATTATAGTTGACACAACAAGCTACCATTATAAAAGTATCAGCCTCAGCTTGAGGGTGGGCTGATACACTATCAGCAGATAGTTACTAGCAGAGTGATGGGAGTGACAGGTGGTGGGTTGGTTTGAGTGCTTCACAGGACGCTGTATTTTCGTTTCTGAGAAATAGTATAGAGACAATATTAGTTTAGGAAGTTTTTCTCTACAGTGACATAATATGAGGTGATATCCTTGTTGTCATATTTATGCTACAGCAGATAACCTGCAAGGTTTTCAAAGCACTATCCTCCTGCAGAATGAGTGTGTAGAGCAGTGGTTCTCAAACTTTCTGAGCTTCGAGCACACTTAAAAGACTGCAAATAATTGGGGGCGCACTATATACACATTTCTGAGGAATATTTTACAACAGTCAATACAGGAAATAAATACTGTGATAAAATATCAATTAAGTCATTTTATTTTGAATTTTGCATCCAGACTGCAGAAAATACAACTTACATTAATAAAAAAATACATCATGATATGAACAAATAACTTTTGTACAAAAAATGAAAGAGATTCATGAAGCATGGCGGTCACCCAAATGTGAAGGCTGAGCACCATGTTACCTCCTACCCTGCCAAGACAAAAGGCATGAGAAACATACTGAAATTAAATAATGCAATAAAATTAAAGATTAATTCAAATCATAGAGAAAAGTAATAATGCGATACAAATGAACAAACTTCACATCTACTCTTTCCAGTTATATGACGAAAATGAGCCTAATGTGTTCTTGCGATATCTTCAACGTTTGGAGATACATTTGAAATACAAACTCTTATTTCCTTGTCAATACACTGAAGAGTTCCTCTCCTTTTACATTTAATTGTGGTGAGGGCAGAAAATCCTAATTCACATAAATATAACATCAGGAATTGAAGTGAAATGTTCAAAGCCTTTTTAGATATTGACACATATCCTTATTTTATACAAACCCAAAAGACTTCAAAAGACAACTGCTTAACCTTAATCATAAGTTCATAATCAATAGATACAGCTGCCAGGTCTTCTTCTTCTTCTGTTAATGTTAAGCTGAAATCACATGAAGTTTTCATGAATGGATTTTGCATCCAATCATACTGTTCAGAGTTGAGGGATGGAAAATATGAACTCAGTTTCTCTTCTAAACTTATTAAATGATCTACTACAATTGGAAGTATTTCATTTTTGCATGTGCTCCTTACCAATGGGAACATTTCCAAGTTACCTTGAACAGCTTTTCTTTTCCATATTTGTGTTTTCTGTGAAAAGCTTTAATTTTGCCAATGGATGTGAGGATATTTTCTTCTTTCCCTTGCTTGCTAGTGTTCAAAATATTGAACTGCTGAAACATATCAGAAAATACTGCAATCCGGCAATCCATAATTCACTCCGAAGGAGGTTGCAAAAATGTCAATGTTTCATTTCTTCAAAAAACATGAGAAGTCCTTGTCATAGGTCATGCACATGGATAAGTACTTTCCCCCTTGACAACCACTTGACTTCTGTGTGTAAAAGTGACTGTCTGTGTTGTGACTCCATATCGATACAAAGTTTTTCAAATAAAAGGGTTTTGATAGAGCTTGTTCTAATAATATTTACTGTCTGAACAATTTGCTCTAAGACTTCTCTCAATTTTTCTCCCAGTGTTTTTGCAATTAAGGCCTCCCTATGAAGAAAGCAGTGAGTTATGACAACATCTTCATTTTGTTTTTTTACAAAAGAAATAAGGCCCTTAATACAGCCTACCACTGAAGGGGCGCCATCTGTACAAATGCCTACACTTGAATTCTGTGTTAACTGCCACTTATTGAGATAATCATTTAAAATGTTGAAAAGTCCTAACCTTTAGTAGACACACTTAATTCTTTGCAAAAAAGAAACTGATTTACTATTTGATTTTGATTAGTGAAATGGACAAATGCTAAGAGATGTGATTGGTTGTTAATGTCTGTTGATTCATTAACTTGCAATGCAAAGTTTGAGTGCTTGAGTTTATTACTGCATACATTTTTCTCAGCATCAGTAGAAATTTCTATAATATGCCTGTGAACTGTATTGTTTGACAAAGGAATCTTGCTTATTTTCATAGCTGCTTCATTTCTTAGCATCATCATGACCATTCTTTTGCAAGGAGACAAAATAAGTGGCTCACCTATAGTATGACCTTTCGCGCTCTTACTTTCTCTATTAGTTCAGAGACTTGGTAGGTAGCGATCAGAGCTTTATCAGAAACAGACATTACATTTTTACAAGAATTTGATGCCCTTGTTTGCTTTTCAGATAATCTCCTGAAATAATTACAAGTTTATCTTGCAAATGTGAATGCATTGTTTTAAAATGTTTGCTCAGATAACTAGGAAGCAGAGATTCATTTGCAATTTTATTCCCACATACTAAGCATAGTGGTAAAGTATAATCTTCATTCCCAATCCAAGTGAAACCATTGCTTAAGTTGCTTTCATTGTATTGATGAGTAGGCCGCTGTTTTGCTTTCTTACTTGCACCAAGAGTTTGTTCACTTCCAGAATCAGATTCTTTGATGGCATGCTTGTTTTTCAGAAATCTGTCAGTTTTATTTGATTGTATTTTGCAAGATTCACTTCTAGCACTTCGAAAATAAGGAGTACACTGTACACAAAACACAAGCCCCAGGTACACTAACAACACCTCACTCACACATCACCTGAAAGCTCTGTGATAACATCAAGCCCACAACAATGGAAACATGTTTTCCTCCCTGGGCCTGGATTCTTGTGTCTGCAAACAATAATTTCCAAGTTCTGTTATGCTGGAAGGTTCTGTTATGAATCCACTGGATCACTCTACTGCAGTGGACATGATGCTCAGAAGTAGCAAGGCCTCACAAACAATGACGATCATGTTCACATGTGCTACTCATCTATAGCAGAGAACATGAAATGAAATTCCTTTAATCATGGGCAGCACGAGGTTAAAAAAATAAGCAGCTCTCATAGATAATTTCGTCTCCCAGTTTCTCTTTTCAGTAATATTTTACTGATTACAGAAAGGTATGCATTTTCAATAAAATATTATTAAAAAGTGACTGGTTGTGGATGTTATTTATAATTTTTTGATACAGTGTCATGATACCTAAATAATAGTTCATAATGGCCAATAATAATAATATGCAATTCACTTCCTACGTGCTGTGGTAACGCCACTCAGAGCTGGGTGGAATAGGTGTCCAATCATTGGGAACGACACAAAACCTTCTGAATTCTACGGACAAGTTGTGATCACATGCATAGTGCATAAGGCTCAATTTCAGCATGTCTACCATCATAAAACAAAAACGTCCAAAGGCAAATCAACTATGAAACAAAAGCATGACACAATTATCAGATAATATCAATAAGAGTTTCTGCTGGAAAAATCCATCAGTCGTCAAATATTTTTTCAGCATTTTCTCATGATTCTGAATGTTTGTATCTGACTGGAAATCCATTAATGCTTGACAGCATTGTGGATTAACTCAATGTTTATTGACAAACTTTAAGACTGACAAGTGTTGTATTGTTTGGTTACGGAAAGAAGGCACGGAACGAGGCATGCAAAAATAATTTGCATGGCACCAACAGGACAAAGGGTGGTGAGAGGGTAGATAGTTAGGAAAATTTCATGACCAGAGCTAGTCATCCTCGGATGCCTATGCACCTGGTACCGACCAACGACTAAGATAGTTATATTTTACACACAAAAGTCCATTATTTCTGTGAAAAATCGTTAAATTAAGGTAAGGCTTTTGTAATGCAGTTCTAGTGCAAGGTGGTGAAGAAAATGACATTTGAGGCATTTATTAATTATTAATGACCATGAAGCATTACATTGTAAGAAACCTGCAGTCCATGCTTGCAGTCTTGGACTTCAAGTTTTTTACAACATATCAAACAAGTTACTGTGTTGGTCACACCAAACTTTACCATGGGTGAAGTGTTACATTTGTAAATACAGTTACATTCATTATTAAATGAATTAATCACTCCCACCACTGCATACTGTTATGTCTGCAGCAATGTGACAATCATCTGATCATTCTGTTTCTCCAGACCACAGCTTTCTGCCACCCAAATAATTATTTTTCTCATCCCACTGTGAATTACACTTTCACTATAATTCCTTACACTTCTCTGTGGTGTAAGGAATGACCTTGATGGGCCAGCAATGGGGTTATCATCACTTATTATTTTGAAATAGCTTTGCCCAGTTCTCAAATAGCTGCTACTGTTAGATAGCTAAGATTAGCACCAATGGAAGAGAGAAGACAGTTGGCATGAAACGTTCTGAATACTGTTGACACTACAAGGAGAGTAAGCCACCTTATTTCCTTAACCAAACTGAACTATTTGACAAAACTTAAGGACACATTCTGTATTACACCTGTCATGAAAGGATACATTCTGTATTACACCTGTCATGAAATGTATAAAATTGAGTAGCTACATGTTGTTGTTTTATATTTGGCCATATGTTTCCTAAAATATTACAGGGTGCACCCATAAATGTTCTAGGGCACACCACTGCATATAGATCTTTGAACTGAAGTCTGTGATGACTTCCTAAAGAAGTCATTTGCTACTGCACAAATCTCTCTGTAAATTGCAGTACCAGCATCCTAGAGTGTTTCAGATGCATCCTTGAAGACTCTCTCCTTCAGATAAACCCATAAGAAATATTCATGTGGATTGAGATTGGCACTATAAGGGAGTGGGAGCATTCCACATCATGTCCAATGAACGCCATGGTGTCCAGGAAAATAATATGATCTCTGATGTCTCCTGAAAGAGACTGAAGATTTCTGCAGTATGGTGTGGGTGTGCTCCATCTCATCAAGACATTTCATCAACCTTTTAAAAAACAAGGAAAATAATAAACACAAATTCTGTGTCAGAGAATGCTTAAATTTTGTCACCACAATTTAGCTTCAATTCTGTACTGTAATGGTACTTCCCGATGGTGCTGTTCTTGGACCAAATGTGCTGCTGAATGTACATCTCACAACAATTATGTCCAGAATTTGCATAAAATGTCTTTACAGTCAACAAATGCTGTCCCAGTGTTAGTGCTTCCATTCTGAAATGTGAATTGAAACATTGGTGAGTGAGCTATAGAATTTTCAGAGCCAAAATACAACAATATCACAAGAAAAATCACTCATGGTATACCATTAAACCACAGTAGATAATTACTTTCCAACACCTATTTTGTGCCAACCTGTACATGATTTCATTTGTGTTGGAGGCTAATAATAAATAAACATTATCTAGAATTTTTGTTCCTTATTAAACCTTGAAGATCACTTCAGACATCATCTGAAGCTGTAAACTTGAAACCCTGGACAAAAGAACACAATAAAGTAAGTATATCCACATACATTGTGGATCTGAGAAAATCTGCTAGAAAATAGGTAAAAATCAGCATGTAGACGAAAACACTGGATTTGAATCAAGCTAATGAACAAGCCAGTTTCGAATGTGAATACAAAACAATGGATCATTTGTAACTCATAAATGAAATTATACAACGGGGCAATGAGTGCTCATCACATTTTTTTTAGAGTTCATAGATTTTGAAAAAACTTTTGACTCAGTTAAACTTGTACTGACAGACCTTGAGAAATATGATAATAAATCAACCTACACTGATCAGTCCACACATTATGAGCACTGACCTCTATCAATATAAATCCATCCAGGTGATAGCAGCATCTGACTGCTAGTGAGATACATGCATGATGCATGTAGTATCAGTGAGCACACTGTCCATGTGTGGAATGGGGAAGGCGAGCGATCTACCTGAGTTTGACTGAGGGTAGACAGTAATGGCCCAGAGGCTCAGCATGAGCATTTTGGAAATTGCACAATTTGTCAGGTGTTCGAGGAGTGCTGAGGTAAGTATCTTCAATATGTGGCGAAACCAAGGTGATACTACATCCAGATGCTGTGGAGTTGGGTGGCTAACCCTCGTTACACATGTCAGACATCGTAGGCTGGGCAGACAGGTAAAACTGGTCGGGCAGCAAACTGTGGTGGAACTAACATCATACTTTAATGCTGGCCAGAGTACAAGTGTGTCTGAACACACAGTGCAATGAGCTCTCCTAATGATGGGCCTCCGTAGCCAATGACCCATGCACATGCTAATGTTAACGCTATGATGTCGGCAACTATGACTGAAATGGGCATATGATCATTGGCACTGGACATTGGTGTAGTGGCAGAGCATTGTAAGGTCTGATGAATCCAGATACCTTCTTCATCATGCCGATGGGAGAGCTCCTTGATACCTGTATTGTGGAACGGAGATGAGCTGGTGGCAGCTCCGTTATGCTCTGGGGAACATTCACATGGGCAGCCATGGATCCAGTGGAACTCGTGCAAGGCACCATTATGGTCAAGGAGAATTATACACTGTTTGCAGACCATGTACACCCCTTAATGACGATCATGTTTCCTGATGGTAGCAGCATTTTTCAACATGATAATGTGTCATGTCAAAAGGCCAGTAATGTGATGGAGTGGTTCAAGGAGCACCGTAGTGAGTTCCAATTGATGTGCTGGAACCTGACTCACCAGATATGAACCCAATCAAATACATCTGGGATGTCATTGAATATGGTGTCAGAGATCATCACCCCCCTCTCCGGTATTTACAGGAGTTAGGTGAATTGTGTGTGCAGATGTGGTGCCAACTCCCTCCAGCAACCTACCAAGGCCTCTTTGCTTCCATGGCACAATATGTCCACTCTGTTACCTTTGTCAAAGATGGACATAGGCTATTTGGTAGGTGTTCTGGCTGATCAGTGTACATTTGTATGTTGAGAAAAAAAGTGCACCAATGGGCACATAAGAATAATAACCTAACACAGCAGTCAAACTCATTGTAAAGACTTGTCTAAAACACTATGGATTCTATCTACATGTGAATACATTTACAAATCAGCTGTACACATAAAAAATAACATTGATAAGTACTGCACAAACAGCTCTGTCCATCTCAGTGGGACGAGATCTAGACTGACCTTACATTTACAAAGAAAGAATACACATAAAACTTAAAACAGCATTTTTTACCAAGGGATAAAACAGTACAATAAATTACCACAGAGATTATTAAAATAAACTTATTAAAAAAGGCAGTTAAAAAGTTGCCATTAAGCAATACACTCTATACAGTGAAGGATTATTTTGCTACTACAGAGCAGGGGTTTGGTAAAAAAGTAACACAAATAAATTATGTTAATAATAACAAAATTCCTATGATTACACATAACAATTTCACATATTGTATTTTTCTTATTTCTTCTTTTCTATTTTTTTCTTTAATAGGAAAATTTACTTTCAAAGACATGGAATATGTAGTACTCTTTCTGAGCTTAACAACTTGCTCATTGTAAAGGGATGCTGACTTAGTTTTTCAAATAGCAAACAGGACACTGAGGTACACAAAATTGAAACCAAAGTCATCAAAATGGTCTCAATACCAGCTGATAATGTGTGCAGTGTTACATTATGAAACAATGTGAAATAGTAAATGGGAGTGAGAAATTAATGAACTGTATAACACTAGCCTTTTACATAAATAAATAACTTCTTTGCAAAAGAATATTGTATACAGGGAATAGACTGAATGAGGTGACATTGTGTTAAACATATTGGCCTTGTATTTGGGATGATGGAGGCTCTAACCTTCATCCAGCCATCCTGATTTTGGTTTATGTAGTTTCCATAACTTACTTCACATAAATGCAAGGATGGTTCCTTACACAAGGGCATAGCCGACTATCTGTTCCATACTAATCAAACTAGACCTGTAAGTATGTAAATGCCTATATATATGAATTATGTTGTTTTCATTGTTCTTAAATTGTAATAGCATGACATGCCCAATACCTATTTAAAAGTGGTCTATATATGAATAACACTGGTACAACAATTATTAGAGCAGTATGTATGAATGAAAGGATAATTATCAGGTAGTAAAATTGAGAATAAAAGTACAAATAAGATACCTGACAATCTTGTGAGTTTACAGCCCTTAAGAAGGATCCATGAAGGATTAACAAGATTTTTATGACAAAATACAAGAATCTCTTAGTAACATTATCAAAAGTGATTGCATTATTATAGAGGAGATATGTATGTTATAGAAGGGAACAGACCACTACTAAATGCTACTGAATTCAATGGTAGTATCTGTTGAATTTAAATGGAAAAGCGTTTACACAGTTACAGTGATTACAAATAATAAACAATATTATTTTAGACATGAAATATAGATAAATATACTCGGAATTGTCATGCTAGTAGATCTATCATTTACTGCCGTATAGCAAATACAGAATTAGGGCAGTTAGTGCGTGTCATAAAGGAGGGGAAAGCATCATTACAGATTATTTTTTGTCACCATGAAATTATCAATCCCTAACAAATGTCAAAAACTTAGTGAAGATCACTAACTACTAGAATAAATGTTTGAAGTTCGTTTATTGAAGAAATATAGCATAAAATAATCTACTAATGAAGGCTGGAAAGTATAACTGAAAATATTTCTGAACACAACAATATAAAGCAGGAAGGGGAAATATTCAGGATAGTTTAAAAAAAAAAAAAAAAGCAGCATACAAAGCTTTAGGAAAATGCAAAATTAAAGACAAAATGAGAGAACTGAAAAAATGAATCGATATATAGAGAAAAAAATTTAAAGAAAAGAAATAAACTTAACTATGACAGATAAAACATCCAATGTCTAAAAATATAATGGACTATAAAGGAAAAGCATCCATAGCAAGAAGAGATCTAGAGTTTGGTGTTGTGGTCTTCAGTCCAAAGATTCGTTTGATGCAGTACTTCATGCTAGTCTACTATGTGCAAACTTTTTCATCTCCAAATAACTACTACAATCTATGTCTATTCCCACCTGCCTAGTGTACTCATGCCTTCTTTTAGTCAAGCTGTGCCTTAGATGTCTTTTCTGCCGGATTATATTCAGTAACTCTTCATTAGTTATTTAAATTCCCCATATAATTTTTGTCCAGATGTAGTTGAATGTAGGTTGAAGCAGAATATTAGCTTAAAGAAAGAAGACAGGTTGGAATCAAATCAGAACAGGAAAAGAAGAATTCTGCTTCCAGGTAGCAGTCATGGGAGGGGTGTAGGCCAGCAGCTTATGGAGAAATTAGGTGCAGGGTACCAGGTCACAAGTTTCATGAAACCAAGTGCTAGCCTTAGCAAAGTCACAGAAAACTTAGGTCAGATATGCAGGGACTTTGAGGAGGAAGATCAGGTAATTATAGTTGGGGGAGCGGGAAACAGCCTGGCTGTGAATCCAAGACATGGTATTAGGAGTGACCTGGATAAAATAGGAGCAGAAACTGGTCATACAAATGTGGGGTTTGTGGAGGTCTTTCAGCACCATGATTGGCCCTGGGTAAACACTACTGTAAGACATGTCAACACTGAGCTGAACAGGATGCTCCAGACACCGGCAAAATCTCGCATGAATGTTGTTCCAGTTTATGCTATTGGAAATGGAAATAACAAGTGGCTAGGGCCCCCAACTGGTAGACCATTTGCCTGGTGCAAAACTTTCGAGTTGATGCCACTTCGATGACTTGTGTGTCGATGGGGATGAAATGATGAAGCTAAGGACAACACAACACCCAGTCCCTGAGCAGAGACAATGTCCGACCCAGCTGGCAATTGAACCAGGGCTGTTAGGTATGACACTCGGTTGCGCTGACCACTCAGCTACCAGGCACAGACGGTTTGGTAGGTGGGGATACACTACACATGGCCTGCACCTGAATAGGAAGGGGAAAGAAAAGTTAGCTTCTCTAGTAGCAGATACTGTAAATGAAGGGGTGCACAGTCACATTTTTTAGGTTATAGCCAAAGTGCGACATACAACAATCATGAAAAATAGAATAAAAGAAGCTTCATGTGCAGTAAATAGGGATAAAGCTAAGGGTAGTGTCAACTTATTTCATCAAAATATCAGAGGAATTACAAATAAAGTAGATGAACTGTTAGTGTGTTTAGATGATCTCAAAAATAAGATACACTACTGGCCATTAAAATTGCTACACCAAGAAGAAATGAAGATGATAAACGGGTATTCATTGGACAGATGTATTATACTAGAACTGACATGTGATTACGTTTTCACGCAATTTGGGTGCACAGATCCTGAGAAGTCAGTACCCAGAACAACCACCCCTGGCCGTAATAACGGCCTTGATACACCTGGCCATTGAGTCAAACAGAGCTTGGATGGCTTGTACAAATACAGCTGCCCATGCATCTTCAACACGATACCACAGTTCATCAAGAGTAGTGACTGGCGTATTGTGATGAGCCAGTTGCTTGGCCACCATTGACCAGACGTTTTCAATTGGTGAGAGATCTGGAGAATGTGCTGGCCAGGGCAGCAGTCAAACATTTTCTGTATCCAGAAAGGCCCGTACAGGACCTGCAACATGCGGTCATGCATTATCCTGCTGCAATGTAGGGTTTTGCAGGGATCGAATGAAGGGTAGAGCCACGGGTCATAACACATCTGACATGTAATGTCCACTGTTCAAAGTGCCATCAATGCAAACAAGAGGTGACTGAGACGTGTAAACAATGGCACCCCATACCACCACGCTGGCTGATACACCAGTATGGCGATGATGAATACATGCTTTCAATGTGTGTTCACCACGATGTCGCCAAACATGGATGCGACCATCATCACGCTGTAAACAGGCATTCATCCAAAAAAATGACGTTTTGCCATTCGTGCACCCAGGTTTGTCGTTGAGAACACCATCGCAGGTGCCCCTGTCTGTGATGCAGCATCAAGGGTAACCGCAGCCATGGTCTCCTAGCTGATAGTCCATGCTGCTGCAAACGTCGTCGAACTGTTCGTGCAGATGGTTGTTGTCTTGCATTGGATCTCGACCAATGCGAGCAGCAATGTCACGATACAATAAACCACAATCGTGATAGGCTACAAATCGAAATTTATCTAAGTCGGAAACATGATGGTACGCATGTCTCCTCCTTACACGAGGCATCACAACAACATTTCACCAGGCAACGCTGGTCAACTGCTGTTTGTCTATGAGAAATTGGTTGGAAACTTTCCTCATGTCAGCAGGTTGTAGGTGTCGCCACTGGTGCCAACCTTGTGTGAATGTTCTTAAAAGCTAATCATTTGCATATCACAGCATCTTCTTCCTGTCGGTTAAATTTCACGTCTGTAGCGCGTCATCGTCATGGTGTAGCAATTTTAACAGCCAGTAGTGTACTTTGTCTGCATGAACACCATGTAATAGTGGGGATGAAAAGTGTCAGTATAATTGAGTATAATTTAGCGTGCTATGTTTGCAGATTTAGTATGAATAAAGGAGGAGTTGCCATTTACACAAAACAAGGGTTTAAATACAAAACTGTATAAGTAAGCAAATTTTTTGCCAAACAGCACTTTGTAGTTTGATAATAAAGATAGATATTAGCAACAGTGTACAGGTCCTCATTAGGAGATTGAGAGCGATTCATAAAAAAGTTTGACTCCCTATTATGCTGTCTGTTAGGTGAAAAGAAGAAGTTATTAATCTCTGGTGATTTCAATGTAAACTTTCTAAGCAATTCTGATAGGAAAAGTGAACTAGAAGTGTTATTAATGATATACAACTTATAATCAGTGATTGATTTCCCTAAACATATAGCTCAAGACAGTAGCAATCTAATAGATAATGTATTTGTACAGCAGGAGGATGTAAAACTAACACATGCTATCCCTAGATAAATGGATTATCAGACCATGAAGCACAATTGATTAACTTACAAAACCTAGCATGGTGTGCAGTTCAGAAACCATTCTCACGTCAGAGAAAATTTAAGAAATGTTAATTGGGGAGATGTATTTAATGATCCAAATGCTAATGATAAATGCAACATATTTCTTGATAAATTTATACCCCCCTTCTTGAACATTGTTGCCCAAAAAGATTACTAAATGTAACACCAAAAAGTTTTCAAAGAAACCTTGGATTACTACAGGAATTAAAGTCCCTTCAGAATGAAAAAGAAAACTGTATGAGGCAGCAAGAATTAGTAAAGAGCCAAAAGTAATTTTAGACTATAAAAATTATTGTAACACACTGAGAAAAATTGTCAGCAAATCAATAAATATGTCTGTTAGACATGAAATCAACAACTCGGGCAATAAAATCAAATAAATATGGAATATTGTTAGAAAATAGACAGGAAAAGTAACTGCTGGGGTAGGTGGTATTGCTATTAAAGAGAATTAGATCATCTTAATCAACAGTACACAAATAATTAATGTATTTAAGAACCATTTCTTAAGTGTAGGTGAAAAAATTGGTGAGAACAATTCAAAACAATAAGCCAAGCAGTTTATGGAAGAGTCAGTTTTAAGAAATCTTAGTCACATTAATTTTCAGCTAACAACCTCATGTGCAATAAGGAAAATCATTAAATCTGTTGGAGTAGATGACATCTCTAACAAGCTAACAATGTGGAGCAGTTACAGCTGATATTGAGTCACATTTGAAATGCATGAATAACTTGAGGTATTTTCCCAGACAGGTTAAAATATGCCATTGTCAAGCCTCTCTACAAAAAAGACACACCACATATGTCAATAATTACCAGCTAGTAGCCTTGCTTACAGCATTTTCAAAAATCGTCAAGAAAGTAATGTACTCACAAGTCATTGGCCATCTCAACAGTAATGGGGTACTTAGTAAATCACAGTTCAGATTTAAATAATGCTGTTCCCTTGAGACAGCATAAACAATTTTACTGCCCACATAACAGAGTCTTTAAATAGTAAAATGTCACAAATATGAATTTTCTGTGACTTATCGAAAGCATTTGACTGTGTGAATCATGACATTACGTTATAGAAATTACAATTGTACAGTGTAAATGGAACAGCATATGAGTGATTTAAGTTATATCTACAGAACAGGAAGCAAAAAGTTTCTTTATATGGTTTGATTTAAGGAAGTTCGCCACTTCATCTAAGTGGGGTGAAATTACATTAGGTGTTCCAAAGACGATCATGGGTCCCCTCCCCTTCTTGATATATTCGAATGACCTCCCTTCTTATCTGAAAAAAGAAGCTAAACTGACACTATTTGCTGATGATACAAGCATTATTATTAATCCAGTAAAAGAAACTCCAATAGAAATGATACAAGTAGTGTCTTTGGAAAGTTATTAATTGGTTTCCTGTGAATGGGGCTTGCTCTGAACTTTGAAAAAAAAAAAAACGCAGTACATCCATTTTTCTGCTGCAAGGAGTACAGTTCCTTCAATAAATATAACACCTCAACTCAACAGAAGTCAGTAGCCAGGGTAGAGCATACCAAGCTTTTGGGTGTACATATAGATGAGAACACTAATTGGAAAATTCATATTTTGGATCTCCTAAAGCGACTAGGTTCAGCAACTTGTGCAATCAGAATAATTGTCAATTCTGAAGACATGGAAATCAGTAAGCTAACACACTTTGCTTACTTTCACTCTCTGATGTCACATGAAATAATATTTTGGGGTAACTCAACACTTGGTCTAAAAGTATTCACTGCTCAAAAGAAAGTGGTTAGAATAATGTGTGGGGCTCATAGTCGCACATCTTGTAGGCATCTGTATAAAAGTTTAGGGATTCTTACAACAGTCTCACAGTATGTTTACTCAGCAATGAAATTTATTCTCAATAACATGGACCAGTTTAAAAACAACAGTGACATTCATGATTATAATACTGAAAGAAATAAAGACTTGCACTATCCTCTACTTAACCTCTCTTTGGCACAGAAAAGAGGTAAAATATGCCACTGTAGAACCTTTCAATAAATTACCAGATGAAATAAAATGTCTGACTGAAATCGTATCTCCTTGACAACTCCTTCTATACCATAGATGAATTCTTGAATAGGAATAAATAAATCTGTAGGTATAATTTTGTGCCATTTAAGGGAATGAGGTAGGTAATAAAAATTTTAAGCTTAAAAAAAAAAAAAAAAATCCACTTTGATTCAAGTGTGCATTTCTTATGCACTTGACACATTCCACATCATAACCGTTACCATGAGATTGATCAATAGAACATGTAACTAACCAATTATCATTCTTCTGTAACATTATATTTCAAAATCTTACATTTTTTCTTGTCTGGACTTCTCTACAAGGCTACACTCAAAACAAATATCTAAAGAAAAGACTTCTCAACTCTTAAATTTATATTAAATGTTAACAACATCATCCTTTTTTATAAATGTTGTTCTTGCTGTTGTCAGTCTGCATTTTATATCCTCGCTTTATTGGCCATCCTGGTTATTTTGCTCTCCAAATGGCAAATCAGACGTACTACTTTTGGTGTCTCATTTCAAAATCTAATTCCCTCAGCGTTCAGTTACATTCCATTATTCTTGTTTTACTTTTGTTAATGATCATCTTATTGGCTCTTTTGTAGGCACTGTCCATTTCATTCAACTGATCTTCCACACCCTCTATCATCTCTGACATAATTACAATGTCATCGGCAAAGCTCAAATTTTTTTCCTTCTCTCTGATCTTCAATCCACTTCCCAAATTTCTCATTGGCTTCCTTTACTGCTTGATCAGAGCACAGATTGAATAACATCAGTTATAGAGCTATATCTGCAAGTAGCCAAATATGCCTGCACATGAGCGAAGCCATAAGGCAGAAGAGCCACCTGCAAAAGTGAACATGACACTGAGTGGTATTCAAGATAAACACAACTGGCTAATAGCAGGTGAGGCACAGACTGGGACAATTCCAAAACAACCTATGCAACAACAATGTGCAAGTGGAAACTATTCCACAATGATGTCAACAGGCCATTTTTGCATCATCGCAAGGAACAATATTCGCTGGCTTGTTGATATGGTGAGATGGGTGATGCACTCACTATTCGGGCACAGTGCTTCAGTGATACTCTGCCCTGTAACGGTCACCTAGGCCCATCTCTTTTGGCAAGCATTAACTTCCACAGAACCCAATATCAGGTCCCCCCCCCCCCCCGAAACAGGCGTGTACAGTCATAAATGCCCTGGACAGTGCTATGGTGGGTGGAATGGTGACACATGTGAAGAACTGGTTCTTTCAACTCCCAGCTGTAGGAAAGGAGTGTTTTCGGCAATGTCCTTCAGGACACTGCTAACGATGATCACACCAGATGGTTCCACAGATCCCTGGGGATGCAGAGGGGATCACCAGTACAACAGTGGGGAATTGTAGGCTGCCAATTGTCATCAGATTATGGTGGAGGAAGTGGTGGTGGATGCAAAGCCTGCACCTGAGGCTAGATTTGGATGTGGTGATGGTGCTTGAGCCCTTTCTGGGTTTGAACTGATGTAACCCGCTGCTCGTGGGTCTCTATTACCATCACCGTCATCCAAGCCTCAGTACTCCGATAGGACTAGGGCCACAGCTGCATCAAGTACATAATACTGGGAGGGGTGGGAGTGGGGCTACGAAGGGTGTGGCATCAGAAGACGAAGCAAGATCTGCAGTTGCCGTGTCCAGAGTAGCTTGGCAGGTTTCCAGTTGTTAATCAACATGGCTTGATACAGCTCAGAACCAGGGTAAGCACTAACATTGTGGAAGAGGATTCAACATCTTTTTTTCACTTCCAGCTTAAAAGTCCAAATAAGACGTTCAACTTCATCATTTGAGGAAGGATGGAATGGAGGGTTGCAAATATATTTATGCCACTGGCCTCACAAAAATCTTTGAAGGGAGTTGCCATCAATTGTGGCCCATTATCAGCCAAAACTTGAACCAATGCATTAAGGGTGGTGTCAGTTATGGTGGACACAATGTATACAACATATGGATACTCTGAGTAAGTATTCACAGAGAGCAACTACATTGCCAAAAAACAGGCCCTCAAAATCAAAATGAATGTTGTCAAAGAGGAGGTGGGTGCATGCTATGCAGCCAAAGACCATTCTTTTGATTCTCTGTTGATCCCTAGCTCATATATATGTCAGAAAACTAATGCCTTCGGGTTGGACATCCCCAATGTCCTTGGTGCAGCAAGCTAAACATCCACTGGCAAAGTTCTACCAGGATGACCCTTGATGTGCATCCATTTCAGTGTCCAAAAGAACGACATCGTCAATAACTGAGCGCTAGCGAGAAATATGTTTCCAGGAGCAGAACTCGTTCACCAACTGGTGGGTGCAGTCATGTAGTGGAAAACCTCTTGCACATGGGGTCCTGGCACATGGCAGTGGTGAGATGAGCAGTCATAATGGATAAACTTTCCAATGCATGTTGCTGCTCAGTATCAATGTGGAAGCAGAGGACCGCTAGTTGGTAAGAATCAGGGTCCAGGCTAGAGGGCACACACTACATGTTAGCTTTGGAAGGCTGTGCCTTGGGTTTGTCCCAGATGGTATAACTGAATGCACTCAGGAAAAATGCCAAGTGCTGGAGGCATTCAGCTGTCCACTATGGTAGGTTACAGTGTGGCCCAAACAATACCAACAGCTTGAGATTCATAATTAGAGAGAACTGCAACCCAAAAGGGTAGACATGAAATTCTTTAATAGCAAACACTATTACCAATGTCTCCTTTTCACTCTAGTGTTTTGCTAGTATTAGTCTTAGTCATAGGAAAGGGAAATTTTGTTAAAAATTCAGTAAAGGCGTAGTTGTGCAGCGAAGTCTGTGGCCACTGGCAATGTATGGTAATTGTCGGCAGTCAGTAGGCCAGGCAGAGTAAACACGGCATGAAGCTGCAGCAGTGTATTGCACGTACAATTTATTTGGAGTGGAGCAACAGCAGGGAACTGCAGCATTGCTTTAAGTTATTGCGACATATGAGGCGAGGCAGTAGGCCAGAGCCAGGAGTGGCGATGTGTAAGTGGCTGACGTAGGGGACTTACCCTTGCCATAGTTTCTGTCTCCCTCTGACACTACGTCAAGGGGAAAAGCAATATAAATAGTCAGGCACTTTTAGCTTTAGGTGTGTGCCAGGTCAGTCGAGAGTCGGGTCAGACCTGTGCTGGTCTATGCTTATAGGGCCCAGTCTGGCAGTGATGCTGTAATTATTCTGCGTAAACCTGTACTTCGTTTCTATGTACTTGTTTGGGCTGTATTCCACCTCCAGGGACACAACACTGGAGTGGGATGGAACGGCAGCCAGGTACTTGGAGACTGCATGGTCTGCCAGAAGGAGGGCAGTGACAGCGGTCTGCAGCGGGTCCAGGACAGGCCACGTTCACTTCCAACCTGGCGTACTGGAGTCTGGGCGAGGCATACACTGCGGGAGGCGCAGCAGCACTGAAATGGCATTAGGGACGGTGGCGGGTGTTGCTATCCAGCAAGCACCACTAGCGGCAAGTTGCAGCATGGCATCCAGGAGGGTGTGGGTTTGAGTCCGGTCCTGTCCTGAGAGCATCAGTGGCTGAGGGCCACAGGCGACCAGTACAACCACCTTCATCCCGTGGTCAGACAGAGAAGACCAAACAGGGCAGAGGGCAGTGGGGACCAGGGACTGTAACAGTCTCTGGAATCTCAGGCAATAGAGCAGCAGTGCCAGTCGCAACACCTCGGTGAGCGGTGACCAGGTGAGCGCAGCTGACTTCCATCATTGGGCAGCCTTGTTGACCACAGCAGCGCTGCCAGCAGTCCAGGAGTGCTGAGATGGCCGGACTTGTAGAACAGTGCTCGGGTGGCACACCGACATTACATTTCTGTAAACTAGCTGATTAAAGGAATACTTCCGAATACCGCTGTATCGCTCTGCACTGCCCCTTGATGCTACTGAACTTGCTCAGCCTCCTGACAAAATATGGCGGGGTGAGTCCCGGCTTCAGCTCAGCCATCAGGAGCCCCGGGTTCGACCATTGATGGACCGCAACACTAGTAATAGTTTTGCTGTGCAGGGGTCAATGCTTGGACACACATGCTATATGCTGTTCAGTGCCATTGCCAGTCCTGTGCGCCAAGATCACATTGATGCCATAGGCAGACACATCAGCCATTGCAACCAATGGGCACCTGGGAGAGAATGGCGTAAGGCAAGGAGCAGATTTCAACATGGTTTTCAGCTGGGTAAAATCCCAGTCATAGGCAAGTGTCCAGTTGCAAGGCACATCCTTTTCATGCAGATGACTGAGAGGTTGCCCAGTGTGAGCCACATGGAGCAAGCTCTTTGAATAATACTTTATTTTGCCCAAAGACAACTGTCATTTAGGTAAGTTTGTCAGGATAGGTAAGGGGTCTATTGCAGTGAAATTCTGATCAGTGGGTCTGATTCCCTCTTTGGTGAAACAATGCTTCAAACACTCCACTTCCAGTGGAAAAAAACCTGCATTTCTCCAAACGACAACGTAGGCCTGTAAGCTGCAGGATCATAAAAAGGGCACGGATGTTGTGCAAGCGCTCCTGGTGGGAGGGTTCTGTGACAATGAGATAATCCAAGTAATTCATGCAAACCAGAATATGCTGTGTCAGCTGTTCCAGAAAACACTAGTAAATTGTGGAACTGAGGCAACACCAAATGTGGATCTATTATAATTATCAAACAAAGAAAAGTCCAAAATAGATTATTACAATATTATGAAAAAGATAGTTGCTAGTACCAATATAGTGGAGATGCTGAGTCACAGACAGGCACAATAAAAGACTGTGTAATGGTACTTGAATTACACAACCATTATGGCACCTCACCTGAACCTCTCGATACCAGCTATATTCTACTGTGTTTCTGCAAAGTAGTTGACATATTTCTGAGACAACATTCAGATTTGATTTCATTTGTGATACATCGATATGTTTATATTGCAATGGCATAATTCTTATGTGTATTCTTTCTTTTGTCACTATGATCTTTGATGTACTTGTAACTCTGATTTTTGGGCACATAAGCGATTATTAGTTAGTTGTTAGAGGGTTGTTAGAGAGTCGGACCTTGAAAATGGCAAGTCTTGGATGTCATGTTTGAAAGATGCATATTGTAGTTGGCTTATAAAATGTGTGGAAGATGTTTTCAAGCATGTTTTGTATTGTGAAGTGATGTTTGTGTGTCACGTGATATTGCAATAAAAGCAATTAAAAGGAAGTGTAACTTAATTTCGGAGTGCTGATTATTTTTTTACATCACCATTGTCCAGCAAAAGTGTAATCATCAAGAATGGTTTGTGAAGTGCACCTACAAAACTTTTGAATACAGCAGGGCCTCTTTGCATCCGAGCTTGGAATCATAACCACCTAGATTTTCAACGACTGAGCCATGATTTTATGACGAGACCTGCATGGGAAACACAAAAAGATGAGTGCCTAGTTTTTTCATTATTACATGAAATGACTATTAACTGTGCTCTAATGACACCTGCCACATAATATGACTGTTGTTGCCCGATAATGCAGTATTTAGCAGCGTGAGCAACACCACAATCGTTATTAAAATTTTGAGATTTGTTGTGATAGGGTTGTTAGAACTGTCAGAAAGAAAGCTTTCTGCCAATAGGGCCTTCATCAGAAATAAGCCAGACACACCACACACACACACACACACACACACACACACACACACACACACACAGGTAAATCCAGTTCATTCACACATGACACATGACCACAGACTCTGGCTGCTCACCTGCTAAGTGAGGTTGTTATCAAATTGTCCACAGTACAGTGATGATAGTAACCGACGATATCAAACACAAGTACAGAACTGACTGACTGTTTGCTGGGTGATTGTATTTATACCAGCTGCAAGAAACACTATTGTTTAGTGTATTCACATGGTGAGATGGGTGGTGCACTCAATGTCCTCTTAAGGAAAGTGTTTGCAAAAAAGAATGCATATGTTTCTTGAAAGGGTACACATGCAGCTCATCTTAGGGAAGAAGTTACAGGTTGAAGGTCAGGTCTCTCAGGAGAGTCATTTTCTCTGCCTACAAGCTGAGTAATAAGAGATAGCTGCAATTGTGCTCTTCACCCTAGCACCCTGCAATGGTCACACATGTGACACGCTTCCCACACTCCTCATTGGCTAAACAATGGTATGGAATAATTATTTTACTCAACAGAGATGCTGGAAAAGTGGCATGATGTCAGATTCACCAACTTATACTGGATCAGTTTGCTCTGTCCTGAAAGACTGGCAGGCTTGCATGTAGGCCCTGGTTGAAGTTATAGTGGGAGAGTGTAGAGACATGGCTGCAATTTCTGAAATAAAAATATTAACCTAAATACCCCAGAAATGTCAAGGGCACCTTGCACATCCTTCGCAATTGTGTAAGAAGAGGAAGCTTACAGTTTTTAAAAAAGTGCACCAGTCATTTTCTCAGAAAATGGGTTGCCCAAATAAGTGACTTAAAACTATGGAAGGGCTCTGTTACAAAATTTAGTTCATGTGTGTGGGGAGGGACTTACAAGCAATTGTATTTGAAATATGTCAAGTAATTATCATAGTTAACTGATATTCCAAAGCTCTTTAGTAAATCATATAGTATCCACCAACTGAACTTTTAATCAAAATATAAGAATCAGTCCAAATAGTTTAACCCTAATGATAGAAATCCTGATTATTTTAATGGAATTCATATTTTGATCAAATCTTAAAACACCGATGAAAATAAAGACTAATTGTATGTCTTGGTACAGTATTCTCCAATAATAAGATATATGATTACCGTGCAATCAGGTCTGTGTCATATGGGTTTTCACTGATTTTGTGAAATCTAGTTTTTCCCATTAAATACAAAACATCTCAGATTCAGTTATATGGAAAGACAAAACAAAGAACACAACAGTATATATTTTATGTAGGCCTACCTCACATATGTAGATATAGTAAAAAACACATACCAGAAAAATTCGTCATTAACAGGTAAAAGAAACAGGTAGAAGAACAGATTTCTTTAAAATACCATGAACTTATATTTTATACAGTTAGTAAAATTAGCTTATAAGATAGTTGGCATAGGCTGTATTGTTTAAGTACTCCAATAATAAAATGTTCTAGGAAAGTTCTTGTAGAATGTAAATACTTTAGGTTTAAAGGAGACCATTCAACAGAAAGCATAAGCTCTGAGTTGTTGATTGGTACACACAATAAAAAGAAAACATTCTAGCTATCCATCTTATACTTTGATGAGCTAGCTACTACCAGTTTTAAAATTAAGAAGGGGATACAAAATAGGTCCCAAGATAAATACAATTCAAATTGATGAGGCTAATTGCTTGCTAGTTACAGGAGCTCACTTCCAATGGCGAAGCTACAAGAGAGGAATGTTAATCAGATACTGCAACAAGAGAGATGCACAGAAAGACAAGATAGGAAAATTCATACCATTGGGAAAGGTCAGCCTAAACTATCCTTCTACAACAGAAGATTAAATAACGGATAGCTTCTGTAGCAGAGCAGAGGGTGAGAGACGGAAAGGGGAAGGCAAAAACAATCTAAGTTGGGTCAGAAACCACCTCCCACTGAAATTGGCAAAACAAGCAATGGCAACAGGACAGCCTGGATAGTGTAAGTAATATTGCTACAGAAAAATCATCACAAGTCAGCTCAAGTTGCTGCAGGAGAGGGAGAAGTAGCAACTGATGCCTTAATTTAATGCATTTGGGTGAAGGTAATCAAAAGGACTCAACAAGGGAGACATGGAACAGGACCCAATTGTAAACATCAATGTATTCAGCATAAACAAATGCAAGGTCACAATGTGGTTATAATCAGCTAATACTGAATTAATAATGAAATGGAACTTTCCAGTAAAAATGCACTATCATTGTAGATTAATTGTCTACATGGATAACACTTCAGCTCACATAGCATCGATTTTAAATAACCAATTCCACATACTAGTGGGTAATCACCAAAATTTATCCTAACTCGCATGGCCCTTCACCTCACTAGAGTATATCGTTAGGACAATGCCAATATAGCCAAAGATTACAGGAAATATTAGGGCATCAATTTGTATTACACCTGTTATAACCAGCCAGATATATCAAAAAAGTTGACAGATAACAAATCCAGCCAAAAGTTTGTTGCTCATTGTAACAGAAAAACCTCAACTAGGAATTCAGTGTATGATGTGACACCAAATGAAGGAGTAAATAATTAATGTAAAACATAGAACAGTATTTATGACAGAAGTAATTGTCACACAAAGTGTGGAAAACGATAAATCAGCTCCGATTTAGATCCACCATCAGAACTTCACAAAGTTATTTCAAATGTGTACCAGTTGATACAAATCAGTTTGAATATTCACGATATGAATATGAAGTTCAGTGCCAAGAACACTGGCCTTGACATTCTTATCAATAGCAAAAGCATGATTGCAGTAGCCACCAGAAAGATCGTGGGAGGCGCACATTGGCACGGCGCGTCACAGACAGTAGTTGCTGCAAGTAAAGTCCTGTCCACCAGAGGGCACGCGAGAATTCAGCCGCGACCTCTGTCGGCGGAACAACAACAACCCAGGCAGCACGGGCCGTGCCCATTCAGTTCACATCAGGCATGCCTATCAGACGGTTCCCAGTTTATGCTATGTGAAGTGCGATGGACACGTGAATCGTGTTACTATACAATTGGCAAGTAGGGTTGTTCTTTCACATGTTGCGTCATTGTTCCGGTTTCGCAGCTTATCCACGGCATGGAGGATTTAGTGCGGGTTTTGGTTGAGCAGCAGACGGAGCACATGGCCACCATGAAACAAGTGCTTCTGGTGTTTCTCTCCACGCAGTCTGCTCCAGCACCGTTCCCTCCTCCCTTTCCCCCATATGACGAGGTGGCAGTGGATTGGGACGCATATGAAATCGCCTATGGCAGCATTTCCAGGCGTTTCTTGTAGCCGAAGCGGAGGTATGTCGTGCTCTTTACTTGTTTTGGATTTCTCCCTCACTGTATCAAGTTTTGTGGCAACTGGCACCATTGCAAGAACCCTCGTCCTTGTCTTTTGACGCATTGTGTTCATTGCTGTCTTCATATTATCGCCACTGCATGCATGTTGTGTCGGCTAGGGTCGAGTTCTGTCAATACAAGAAACAGCCCCATCAGTCTTAACGGGCGTGGGCCGCTACCCTGCACGGTCTTACTCGCAAGTGTCATTTTGTTACGGAGCAGTCGCGAGAGTCGTATGCCCATGTTATGCTGCGCGACAGCATTGTTCGTTCGGCCCCTGATCGGGAGGTCCGGCAACGGGCCCTGCAGTTGGAAGACCCTTCCCTCGAGGAAGTCCTGTCCATTGCTCAATCGTATGAAGTCTCTCACGCCGCAGGTCAACAGTTGGAAGCGTGGTGTGACGTCGTGGCGGTTCAGGGTGGCGTGGCTATGTCCATTGCGTCCGGGGTGGACGATTTGTGAGCGGTACAATCCGGCCGTTACGGCCGCTCCCGCATGGTGGCGTGTAAACAGAGTTCCGACCGCCAGCCCCTGTTACTGTCCTGTGCGTCGTGTTATATACATCATGTTCGGTCAGAGTGCCCCCAGCATTGGGCCGTTTGTTGCAAATGTAATAAAAAAGGACACATTGCTAAAGTTTGCCACTCAGCCTCAAAAGAATCAAAGGAAGTAGGTACAGAGGACATGGATGTTGACATTCAGGAAGTTTCATCGGGCCAGGTTCCTGACGCATCAGGACACAAACTCTTTATCGAGGTGTCGGTTCGGTCATGCCGATTACAACTGCAAGTAGATACGGGCGCGGCAGTTTCCTTGTTGAATGCACAAACTTGGGTCGCCCCCGTTGGCGCCAGTTTACTGGCGTCTACGCAGTTGTGGTAAACAGTTCATTCCCCTACTGGGTCAATTCACTACCGACGTTACTTTGAAATCAGTCACTCAGCCTCTGACTTTTATTGTTGTCAGTGATGCGAGCTCCGCTAACCTTTTTGGATTGGATGCCTTTCAAGCTTTCGGTTTTTCTATCACAGACGCCATACAGTTGGTCTCCGAAGACATTCCCTGTCAATCATTGGAATCTTTGATCTCTGACTTTCAGGATATCTTTGAGGAGGGCCTGGGGCATGTTTCAGACTTTGAGGCTCACTTAACGTTGAAGGCATCGTCTCGCATGCATTTTCTATGCGTGAGGCAGATCCCCTTGGCTCTCTGGCCTCAGGTAAAAGCAGAGCTCCACCGGCTGACGGCCCTTGGGGTCGTTCTTCCCATTTCTTCTAGTGAGTGGGCTTCACCCCTCGTTATTGTCAGGAAACCCTCGGGAAAATTACGTCTTTGTGGCGATTTCAAGGCCACCATTAATTCCCAATTGGTGGTGGACACCTATCCTTTGCCTCGTGCTGATGAATTGTTCTCCGCCGTGGCGGGAGGCCAATATTTTTCGAAAATCGATCTTTCAGAGGCTTGTCAGATACCACTTGACGAGGACTCCAAGTGGCTGGCAGTCGTCAACACCCCGTTTGGCCTTTACCAATACCAGTGGTTGGCCTTCGGAATATCCAGTGCCCCGGCAATACTTCAGCATTATCTTGAGCACATCATGTCAACAATCCCTCATTGTATTATTTACCTGGACGACCTAATTGTCACAGGCCACAGCACAAAGGAACACTTGCACAACCTTCGAACCCTCTTTCTCAAATTCAGGTACATGGGCCTGCGTTGCAAACTGTGTAAGTCGAACTTCTTCCAACTGTCCATTGAGTATGGGGGCTACAGCATCTCTCGGCATGGCATCCAGCCGCTAGGAAGTTTGGTCCAAGATATTGTTGACCTCCCGCGGCCCACTTCACTGAAGGAGTTACAAGCATTTTTAGGCAAGATTGCCTATTGCCACCGGTTCATTCCCAGGGCTTCCACCATAGCCCGTCCCCCTGTACTGCCTTCTGTGCAAGGGTGTTCCTTTTGATTGGTCACCTGCATGCGAGCGAGCGTTCACCTCGTTGAAGGGCCTCCTCATGTCAGTGCCTTGTTTGGCTTCTTTTGACCCCAGTAAGCCGTTGGTCCTGGCTACAGGTGCTTTGCAGTATGGGCTGGCCCATTGCAACATGGATGGTTCTGAGCAGCCACTGGCGTTTGCATCTATAACTCATAGTCCCGCACAGGCCCATTACTCCCAGGAGGAAAAAGAGGCTTTTGCCATTGTCTACGCCGTTACCAAGTTTCACCCTTTCTTGTATGGCACAAAGTTTCAGTTAATCACTGACCATAAGCCATTAATATCGTTATTTGGCCCCGCCTCTCAGATTCCAGATAGGGCGGCCCACAGACTGCAGCGCTGGGCGTTGTTCCTCTCTCACTACAATTATGACATTCATTTTCGCCCTACCAGATGGCATGCCAATGCCGATGCTCTTTCCTATCTTCCAGTGGGCCCGGAACCTAAGTTCGATTGGGAGGAGATTATGTGTTTTCATTTGGATGTGGTGTCCCGCCAAGCGGTTGATGGCTTCCCAATCACTAGTTCTAGACTCGCCAGGGAAATGGCAGCTGACCCAGTTCTCCGGCAAGTAGTTCGCTCACTCAGCAGGGGTGGTCGTCCCGACCTCCAGGCTGGGCCTTGGACCCTCTTCGTAAATACTTTGTTCTACGAGACCGCCTCTCAGTCTTGGAAGGAGTTCTCCTTCTGGCTACCGATGATGCAGCTCCTCACGTGGTTGTTCCTGCAAGTTTGCGAAGGGAGGTCCTCACGTTATTACATGAGGGGCACTGGGTTGTTTCCCATACTAAAACCTTGGCTTGCAGACATGTGTACTGGCCCGGTATTGACAGAGAAATTGAGCACTTGGTAGCTGCCTGTTCCCAGTGTGCGAGCCAACAGGCGTCTCCCAGGTCAGCGTTCTCTTCATGGCCGCCTGCAACCTAGGCATGGGAACGTGTTCACATAGATTTTGCGGGCCCCTTTCTCAATGGCTTTTGGCTCATTGTCATTGATGCTTATTCCCGATTCCCATTTGTGGTTTGCTGCTCCTCAACTACTTCAAAAGTTGCAATCCAGGCACTAGCAAAAATCCTTTCTGTGGAAGGTCTGCCAGTCACCCTGGTATCGGACAATGGACCTCAGTTTATTTCACAGACCTTCCAGGATTTTTGTAGGCGCTTTGGTATTCCACACTTTTATTCTCCCCCCTTTCATCCACAATCGAATGGGGAAGCCGAGCGCATGGTGCTCACATTTAAGATGCAGATGAAAAAGTATGTGCACGAATTTCCTGTGGAGGAGGTGTTGACGTTTTTCCTGACGGCATACCAGACCACACCGATGGGAGAACGCAGCCCCGCAGAGCTCCTCCACGGGCGCCAACCTAGGACTCTGCTGCACCTCTTCTGGCCTGGTCCTCGCCAGTCTTCGCAAAACGGAGTACCCGGCTTTCCACCGGGTATGTCGGTCTGGGCACATGGGTTTGGTCGCAATCCATGTTGGATACCGGTGGTGGTCCTGCGCCGCAATGGCTGCTGGCTCTATACTTTGCAGGTGGGGGACCAGGAGGTACGTTGTCAATGAAATCAGCTACATCCACATTTGGACACCCACCCTCCGACCCCTTGGGCGCCGGCTTCACCATTGCCGGCATCCGTGTTGTTTTCTCAGGGGAAGCTACCGCCCTCCCACCAGTGACTCCGCCACGCTGCGATGGTTCTCAGCCTTGGTGGCCTCCAGTAGCTCCAGCACCGGCATCGCCATCGTTAGAGATGCCCCGGCGAGAGCCGGCCCCCCTCGCAGGGCCCATTTCTCAGGAGGCTGGTTCACCTGTGGTCGTCCCTTCCCCATCGTCCCCACCACTGGGTCTTGCCCCTCCCAAGGTGGACCAGGATCCGGAGTTAGACGGCTTGTTGCCCGTTCTGTCCCGGGCTCCGTTGGTGGGACGACGGGGGCCTCTTCGTGTGGGTCACTTTCAGCGGTGTTCGAAAGTTCCAGCTCGAGGGTTGGCAGATCCCCTCGACTCCAGCCTTCCAATGGACGTGGAGGTCATCACTAGTGCACGACACTCCATCTTCTGACACAGTGGATCACAGTGGCTTCACCCCCCCCCCCTCCCCCCGGAAGGAGGAGGAGTGCAGTAGCCACCAGAAAGATTGTGGGAGGCGCACATCGGCACGGCACGTCACGGACAGTAGTTGCCACAAGTAAAGTCGCGTCCACCAGAGGGCACACGAGATGGAATAACAACAACCCAGGCAGCACGAGCCGTGCACATCAGGCATGCCTATCAGACGGTTTCCGGTCTACACTATGTGAAGTGCGACGGAAACGTGAATCGTGTTACTACAATGATCATTAACCTCTTACTTCTTCAGAACAACATATACTCACAGCAAATTAGGTCATCATTATTAGCATACTCATATCCAATTCATAAACTTCTAGCACAGATTCAAAATTTCCAACTTCTCATCCAAAGCATTTTCAACATTACCCCAGTAAACAGGCTCTTTTCACTATTCAACCTCCATTTCAAATCGTAATTTGGAATAATGTACAAAGCTGTGAAAATGCATACTAAGAAAATGTGGAAATGCAAATCATATACCACAAACATTACTCAAAATTCTAGCACCATGTGGATGAAAACAACAACATGTCAAAATACATGTTGGCCTGGAGGAGGCCCACTTGCATCATATAAACAAAATGTCGACCTGACAAGAGGCAACCATGTGGGTTGCACAATGGGGAAGGAAAGAGAAGTGAGAAAATAAGGCCACTTGTAGTAAGCTGCTGTAGGAGGCACACTTCCTGCAACTTAAAGCATGGGACCCATCTGAGGGGGAAAGACACTATGGGTAGGCACTATGTGTGAGGAGGCAGAAAGCATAGATAATGCGGTAAAGTAGTGGCAAAGAAGAGTAACAGAAGTACTGCAGAAGGCGAGAATCTTTTTTTGCAGCACATTAGTTTTCTCAAACCCCCAGAAAATTATTTTGTGCTAAACTACTGAAACAAAGTATGCATAACATACAGTTATTTTACAGCTAAATCAGTGATGCTATACAAAACGTTCAGAACATACACAAGACTGTTCAGTCAATATAGTATACTGTCTACATGATAACTCCACAACATATTTTTGTTTCCAAACACACCAAGGAATTCGACACAGCTTTCAGGGTCCAATTTTTTGTTGCTATTGCTTATTTCACTTAAACATTGTGCTCTTTTTTTGTGGTGAAATGAACAATTTCTGTTTTTGCAAAGATTAATTTCAAACTATTATTTTTGACCAATGCCTCCACTTCCCCAAGTGTCTGCTCTATATAGTAGATTAAGTCTTCGTTTTACAGTAGATGATTTCTGTTGAGACATCTGCATAAATGATGGTATCTGACAAACTGACATGGCATATCACTGATGTAATTGGAAAATGGTAGTAGGCTTAATATTGAACTTTGTGGAATACCTAATTGTGTGATTCGAGCCAGAAAGGAATTTATTACCTCTGTTGTTAATAAGTATTCCTTGTTTTCTGTTTGCAAGTATGATACCAACCAACTAAGAGATTTTACTTGAAAACCTAAGAGATTTTCTTTGAAAACCATAGCTAGACAGTTTTTGAGGAAGCAGGTCACGATTTACACTGTCAAAGGCTTTGGCAAGGTCACAAAAGAAGGCCAATAAACACATTCTATTATTAGGAAAACCGCTAGCTTTTGTGACCAATCCATTTATTGTGTGGATTGTACTGCAGCCTTTCCTCAGACCATTCTAATTGCATAAAAAAATGTTCTGGGATGAATTATAATTTTGTCTCTGATCTCGTGCAGCTATTTCCAATAAAATAGGCCTATAATTTCCCATTTCATCTTTTTGCCCTTTTTATGAAGTGACCAAACTTCAGCATATTTTAAGTGATCTGAAACACATCCCTCTTCAAAAGACTGGTTGATTATGAGGGAGAAAGGATGTGGAATGCTATGACAGACTATTTTTTATTGTTCTTTTTGGAACCTCAACCCAACCCATCGAGTTTAAATTTTTTAGGGACATTATGATCTTAATAACATAATAACTTGAAACAGAGGAAACTTATAACCCAAACAATTTCTACCTGTCACACCAGAATTTGTACTTGGCGGTTAGAAATCATCAATTTCATTGCAACTAATGAAGGAGTCACTGAAGGGTTCACACATGGCACTGGGATCTGGAACAGTTCTATCATGTATCATTAGTATTTTGGGTATTTTCTCTCCATTTCGCTGGAAACTTCACTTCTTATAACAGACCCAACAACTTTGGATTTGTTTTTAGCGTTGTTTGCTGGTTTAATTACTTTATCAATTTTTTGTATTTGCTTATATATTTAAGAAATTTATGATTTCAACTAACTTTTGCCTCCATATGCAGTTTCTTCTTCTTAATGCTAGACACACTAATTCATTTTGGTAACAATGATCTACTTTTAAACAACGAAAATTCCATTTCTAAATATCAAGAATATTAAGAAAAGGAAATACTGCAACTCACTGTAAAGATGTCATGTTGAGTTACAGACAATGTCATTGAAATTACTGTTAAACTTTATAGCTTTCAGTCAAAGCCTTCTTCAGCAAAGAAAACACATACACATTCACAAAAGCAAGACCACCTCGCACACGTATGACCCCTACCAGCAGCTGCTCTGACTGGAATGCGACTATCACATGAATAGCAATCTGGAGTGGGTTGGAGAAGGGGGAGGAATAGCAGGATATGGGTTGGGGGAAATGAGAAGAGTGCTGTCTGATGGGGTGGACAGGGACCAGAGACTGCTAGGCACAGTGTCATGAGGAGGGGGAGGGGGAAAAATGGGGAGTGAGAAAGGAGAGGAGCAGGGAAGGAGAAAGAATGGGTGGGTAAATCATCAGAGGGTGGCACACAAAGAGTGTGAGGGAATATGAAAAGGGAGGAGGTGATAGAATGTGGGGACGGAAACCGTTGGGTGGAGGGCGTGGAGACTTAAGTTACCATAGCCTGAGGCTGGGATAATTTCGAGAGTGGAGAATGTGTTGTAAGGATAACTTCCATCTGTGCAGTTCATAAAAGCTGGTGGTGGAGGGGAGAATCCAAATGTTGCAGATTGTTAAACGGCTATTGAAATCAAGTGTGTTATATTTAGCAGCTTGTTGTGCCATAGGGTGGTCTACTTTGTTCTTGGACACAGTTTGGCACTGGTCGTTCATCATGGTGGCAGCTGGTTGGTAGTAATACCAATATAAAAAGCCATGCAGTGGTTGCAGAAGAGCTAGTATACAATATGGCTGCTTTCATAGGAGGTGCAGCCTTTGGTGGGGTAAGATGAGCCTGTGACAGGACTTGAATACAGAGTGCTGGGTGGATGGTTTGGGCAGGTCTTGCACTTACGTTTATTAGACTCAGTTTGTACTCTTACAAAAGGGAAGCATTCACTGAATACACTCATGAACTTGGTTTAAAAGTTACTGCAGTTCTCATTTGTTGCATTGTGTTTGCTAACTGACCACACAGCAAGGCTTAGTTTTTTAATAACAACCTCCACATTTTCTTGACTGAAGTTCCTACATGTTTTTGTAGTACAGCATGAATTTAATTCTGATAATGATACAAATAGTGCTTCATGGTTTGATGCTCACAAATATAGAACACATTTCTCTCTGACAATGTAATTATAACTACTTACAATACTGTAGTAGTTGTTGTAACTCCTGTGCATTGGTCGAAATGTAGATTTAATTGATTTGTGGTTATCAGATTCTTTAAATGTGAAGCAAATTTGTCATCAGTTCTTACATCTATGTTGAAGTCAGCACATGAAACTAGTTTCTTATGCAGTTTTTCAGTTTGTAACATATGCAACATTGTTTCAAATTTATCAAAGGGCATATAGCTTATACGGTACCCAGGGATGTGACATATACTATGAGTAACATGTTTTACTCTTTAAGTTCATACAAGAACTTTCAAATTTAAATTCTTCAGACAGCTAAAATTCTGTCTGGTTTTATAGTTTACTGGGGAATGAACAAGTACGAAAGAGCCTCCATACCAATTAGTTCTACAAAAGCTGGTGCCCAGTTTCTAGCCTGTAAGTTTATTGAGAAGACTGACATTTTCAGTTTTAAGCTAATGTTCATTTGGACATATTACTGACTGTTTTTCACATTATAAAGCTTGCAGATCATTCATTCAGTCAGATCTCCAATGTTCAAAGGCATAATGAAATTATTACTGTGTGAATTATCAGGTAAAGCATCTTTAAAACTAGTTTGATTACATGGTAAAAAAACTTCCACTTTTGTAGTGAATACTTCTTCTGGATTGATAGTGTTGGGCCAAATCCAGTTAATGTAGGCCCCTTTTACAAGCTTTCCCTGTGTGTGAGCACTTACGGTGATAGCTTTCTGTTTTTGCGGTTGCTTTCCTGCATTCTGTTAACAGCCTTGCTTACATCTGATGCAAGTCTCTTCTTAATAACTGTCATGAAAGTAGCTTTTTCATAACTGTTGATATTGAGAAGTCTTAGCTTTTTAAAGCTGTAACAAAAATATTTTGATTTTTCAAGCATTCATCAAATTTCACTATTTATGCAAGACCAGTCCAAAAAATCAAACCTTGCAGGCAAATTTGTCACTATCATGTTTGTAGTAGACAGTAACTGCAAAATACCAACCAACTTTTTTTTTAGAAAAGAGTCACTTTTAGTAGAACTGGCACATTCTTTTTTGACATTGCTAATTAAGTTTTCGAACTTCATTGTATGCATGGTTGTCTCTGAATATTTTGGCTTTATTCCATGATGCATTTGTTTTTGTATTACTGCAGAACTTTACTTTGCAGATTTCCTACCTGTTTTTGAGGATCCACTTTTGCGCATGAGGCAAGACAAAGAAGGGAAGCAGTGATGGTAGTGCATCTTTGTGTGGCAGGCTTATCACATGAAGACAGCTGTGAGCCAGGCCATGCATTCTCAACATAGATCCACGCAATGCATTGTCACCATGTGTTTCACTGTTTATAGCAAGCACTCACAGATGACTGAGGCTACGAAATAAAACAAGTACAAAAGTTGAACTGTTGCCTGCATTTGAAACGCATTGTGTGGAAAGATAAAATATAATTCCACCATGATAAAACATAAGAGGACTTAACATGCCTACAGTAACAGCCATATTAACTTCTAATTAAATGTGTACCTTGCTGTGCTTTGATAACCACCGGCAGAATCTGTAGGCACACTTTATTTTCACATCTTTAATCACACTGCCCTCAATATACTTTATATCATCTTCACAACATTTAGCATATGAAATCACTGTCTCACAACATGTGTCATCATATAAACACAACAGATCATGGCTTCATGACATAAGGCATCCTATCTTCATGTGCGTTGAGTCAATCAACTTTATTTTGATTGGAAACTACTACTGACACTACTACAAGACAGCATAGCAAGGAAACAGTGCAAGGTGTTGTGCTCATCATTACAAAGTTTCCTAGTCACAAAACAATAGGCATTAGCCTGAACAGTAAGATGCAGAAATAGGAGATAGATACTATGACAGACATAACAGAGAGGAGGAAATTTAATCCTTTCACCTCAAAGTCTTGTAGGTACAACAGAATTCAAGTCATTTTGGAGAGAGCAGAAGCTAATCATGGGTAACGAGTGTTAACACCTGCAGACCCAGAGTTGCCTAATCTCACCAACAACCTGATAGACATGACCATAAGTGAGAAGATTTATGGTTTGTGGTTTGTCTTTCAGAGCCTAGACATTAAGGTCGTATCTGTACATGGCTATAAAGCAAAAATTCATTTGCATCAAAATTTATAGATTAGAATCTGGGCATACAGATGATGTCTGTGGCTCTTCAAGGTTTCCCTGCAGATGTGTTTGCCACTGGATCAATTTGTGGAAATTCCACAATGCTTCCTTGGAGCAACTGTCTGATATCTTCATGTGGTTCAACCTTGCTGGTGGCTAGGTACAACTGACAGTATCCGCACGTCAACACCCCATTTCTAGACAACACCCCATTTCTAGACCATGCATGTGAAGAAAGCACAGGTGCAGAAATCGTACATGCACAATGATCTGCAGATAGATGGTACCATATTCAAACTCCCTCTGCCGAAAATCACACAGCGGCTCTCCTGTGCGTGCACTGTATGCCGCATTTGCAAATAATGCTGCCAGATATTTCTCACCAATGGCCGTACTAGACCGATGTTAAGACCAGTCTGTTATTGAAGAATCTTGATTTTCCTGTCATGATTCAATAGTAGCCAATGCAGGGTCCCAGGCTGTGCTCAGTTGAAATCCCGCATCCTTGTTGATGAGATTATCGGCTGTACGGATATGTATTGCTTCCTTTTGAACAAGTGGACGGTGTCACCATGGGAAGCCCTCTGTCTCCTGTGGTGGCCAGTTATTTTATGGAAGACTTTGAAGAAAAAACACAACAGTCAGCCACTCTCAAACCATCTTGTTTTCTGCAGTATGTGAATGATACATTTGTGGTGTGGTCACATGGACTTGATATTCTAACTACGTTTCTTCAGCATCTGAATTCGCTCCATCCAAATATAAACTTCACAATGGAAGTGGAAAAAGATGGTACTTTACCTTTTCTTGACGTTTTGGTACGAAGGAAAGCAGATGGAACCTTGGGACACAGTGTCTACTGCAAGCCAATGCATACAGATCTATATCTGCAGGCCACAAGCTGCCATCATTCTGCACAATGTGGTAGTTCGTTATGCACGTTAGTTCATAGGGGCCGTATTTTGGTGCCATGTCATCAAGAATAGGAAGAGTCCTTCGAAGATATGGAATTAAATGTGTTTTTCAGTCATCTGCAAAACTGAGAAACCTGTTGGGTTCGGTTAAGGATGACCTTGGCCTGAGAAAATGTGGTGTGTACAAAATTCCTTGTCAATGTGGGGTAGCGTATATAGGCCAGACATGCCACACAGTATAAGAATGCTGCAATGAACATCGGCATCATACATGCCTTCGTCAACCGGAAAAGTCAGCAATTGCAGAACACTGTCTGAATATAGGACATCAGATGATTTATGGAAAGATGGAAGTTTTATCCCCAGCATCATCTTTCTGGGATTGCATAATTAAGGAAGCAATACATAAAACGTCTGGCTGCACTGTTGGCAAACACACCATACAGCACACGTGCAGAATAGCCGTTCTGTGATCTTCAGCAGAGGGAGTTTGAATATGGCACCATCTATCTGCAGATCAATGCGCATGCGCGATTTCCGTGCCTGCATATTGTTTGTGCATGTAGTCTAGAAACAGGGCATCAACGTGCGGATACCATCAGTTGTACCTAGCCACCACCAAGGTTGAACACCTGAAGATTGTGGACAGTTGCTCCAAGGAAATATTGTGGAATTTGCACAACGTGATCTGGCAGCAAACACGTGAAGACTTCCTGATGTCTGTTTAAAGTGGAGGTGATACACTCTCATCAGGGCCCATGGAAATGGTGCAAATAGGAAAGATGAAAGAAGACAGATAAGGTTTGTGACCCTAAATTGAAATGAAAGAAAATGTTGCAGCTAGGACTCTGTGGGTGCTATTCCACAACTTGTAAGTCACAAGATCCTGGAGATTAGCTGAAAGCCCTATGAGAAAATCATAATAATTTAATTTCATATGCAACAAATACACTCAAATAATTCCTAAAATCATCCTCCATACTTTATTAGCAATCACAGTCTACACAAATCTTGGCTTAAAATCAAGGCATTGTGGGAAGAAGGGCACACATGGCCTCATGATAAAATGGCTAACTACTCTCTTGAGAAGAAATACTTTGTTGTACTTTGACTTGATGGAAATTGAATTAAACATGAACTTCAAAATTCCAAAAGAAGAAGGCCACTTAAAAAGTAACACATAGGAAATCTGCAACTGTTTGCCACTGCCCCTTATACTCATCATGCAGTTAAATGTTTTATTCAATTAAAATTATTTCTACTTATGTGATTTGGCATGATGCTAGCAATGCACATAAGGGCATTTGGGCTGCAGGCATGTTGTTCCCATGCTTGGGTGGCGGGGAACCAGTGGCAGTTGTTGGGTGCATAGTAGCAAGGAAGAGGTGTCACCAGTGTTGAAGACAGGACCCTCAGGCTGGGGAGGTGGGTTGCTCCGACGAATGGGGCGGCAGGTGGACTGCATGGTGTGGGAGTTGTGAGCTGCACAACTGGCTTGTAGCATGATTGACATTAGATGGTCACCATGGCAGCAAGTAAGCCACAGCTGCAGCTCATTGGTGAGTCGATACAACCCCAGAAAGAGTAGCAGCAGGATGGTGAGGCCCCAGTGAGGGCAGCATGATGCCTGTAACAGGTAGGCTGTGGTTTGAGGTTGGTGGTGTCAAATGGGCCATGCGATTAAGCAGCAGTAAGTAATGTGGCTGGCAGATAAGCCATTTAATGATGAATTAGCAGTGCTGGAGGGCCTGGCAACGTCCTAAGTAGGGCTGCCAGGCAGGCAGCCAGGGAACTGCACCAGCTAGTGACATGCAGCTATGAGTGGCACCAGTCAGTGGCACTATGCCATGGCGACAATTACAGCAGGCTTGTCTTTTCTCCCTTCCACAGCAGGTGCTGGCAAGCACATTTTATGGATGTGGATGGCATGCTGCACTCTGTATTGTTTTGTTTTAGGGCGCAAATAACAACTGGGGTCATATGCACCCAAGTCAAAACTATAGAACACAAACACAGAGATGAGGGAGACAACTATATATCAGTCCCAATGGACAGAATAGGAGACAGCTAAACAAGGCATGTGGAAAAAGTGCTAAAAAACACCATACAAAAATGGAGGTCCAAAACTAAAAATTAAATGGCCTTCGCCATATTGCTTCTGTGGATAAAAGTAAAATGCAGTCGACAGACCGTGTGTCATTTGCTAAAACAGCTGATAAATCAGATGGCAAACCAAAGGTGGAACGTACATTGGTAAAAAAATGGCATTCCAGTAGGAAGTGGCGGACAGTTAAAATTTGAGCGCAATGCATACAAAGCGGTGGGGCAGCACCACTAAAGACAATAGCTAAAAAGGCAGTGTCCAATATGCAGCCAAGTTAAAATGATCTCCTCCTGGCAGGAGGGCCGAGAGGTGGTCGTCCAAGGTGCCAGGAGAGGCTTAATAAGCTGAAGCTTATTCCTGTGAAGGTAGGACCATTGGAAATGCCAAAAGGACACCACCTCCTGATAGACGGCAGTGCAGAGGTTGTTGGAGGGAATAGAGGTACTTGCAGGCTGAGGTACGAGGACTGCAGCCTTGACAGCAGCATCAGCTGCATCGTTTCCTGGCAGACTGACATGACCAGGGACCCACAGAAACATGACATTGGCTCCACCAACTGCGAGCAACTGGACCTGCTGCACTAAGGGATGAGCAGCGTACAGTGCACAGGGACTTTGGAGGATGCTGAGTGAGTCTGAGCAGATGGGAAGGCTGTGCCACCGGATGTACTCAGTGGCCTGATACAAAGCAAAAAGCTCGGCAGTAAATACTGAGGAGTGTGCTGGAAGCTGATAGCCACCACACTAGCCAGGCATGAATCATATGGTCCATCACCTTGCAAACACAGCTGGTAAGAGAGATGGGGCGGTAGCTAGAAGGAAGGTTTTTGTCCTTACCGGGCTTAGGTATGGGTATGATGGTGGCTTTACACCAGCATCCACGAAATGTGCCCTCAGCCCAGATGCAGTTGTATTTGTTAAGCAGAAAGTGCTTGCCCCCAAGAGAGAGGTGCTGCAACATTTGAATTTGGGTAGCGTCTGGCCCTGGGGCGGAGGACCGGGATGAACTGAGAGCATGATCTAGCTCCCTCATACTGAGGGCGGCATTGTAGCACTCACTATTCAAAGAATGAAAGGGTATCGCTTGAACCTCCTCCACTCGTTTCCAATGGATGAAGTGAGGGTGATAGTGGGAGTAACTCGAACTTCTGTAAAATGGCGGCCCAAGGTGTTGGGGATAGCAACAGGATCAAATGGTTCAAATGGCTCTGAGCACTATGGGACTTAACTTCTGAGGTCATCAGTCCCCTAGAACTTAGAACTACTTAAACCTAACTAACCTAAGGACACCACACACATCCATGCCCGAGGCAGGATTCGAACCTGTGACCGTAGCGGTCACGCGGTTCCAGACTGTAGCGCCTAGAACCACTCGGTCACTCCGGCCGGCACAACAGGATCCATGATGACATCAGCACCTATTGTCAGGCCAGAAATGGGGGAATGGATCTTGGTTCCAGAGAGCCACTGAAGACCAAGTGAATGAAATCCAACTAGCTCTTTTGCTATCCCGAAGAACTCTACAACACTTTGCAAGCATCTGTTTATAATGAACTGCACTGATGCGGTATGTCCCATACACCATGGCAGGCATGGCTATAGTTCTTAGCTCATGAGGAGTAACGGCAGTGATGTTTCCTGACTTGCACACAACGCTGCACATGAACTGGAAATTTTACAGCCTCCCATTGGACTGAAATGTGGGTTAGGTTTGTGATTCTGACACCAATCTGTAATAAGACGCAGGGTGGGATGTGTGAGTTTCAGAAGGCAGGCAAGGAAATAAAAGAGTTAATTAAAGGGAAATCATGATACATTCTGAAATAGTGATATACAGAAGGGCTCACCTTGGGGAAAAGGTGAAGACTGACTGTCAGTTTAGGGCGCAGGGATAAAATAAAAGGAATAGGGAACAGAAGTGGAAGCAGTTCACATTCATGCAGATGGTGGCAGATTCTAGTGAGCAAGGACATAAGCGGACAGCACTAGGCTCTGGCTGAAGTGTGGAAACTAAAAGAGAGTTGCAACTGTGCTCTGCACCCCAGGGCCCTCCAATGGCCACATATGTGATGTGCCTCCTCACACTCCCTACTGGCTAAACAGTGTCATGGAATCACCAGTTTATTCAGCAGAGATGCCAGAAATTGTATAATGCTGGATTCAACAACTTAACTGTAAAATTTGCTCTTTCCTTTCCTGCATGAAAATCAGAGTTGAGAATTGGTGACATAATAATGTACTCTTCTAGCACTTTTAACTGCTAATTCATTACATACCTAAGTAATGTGGAAAGAGACAACATTAACTAAAAGTTCATAAATTAATAATAATTGTGAGTAACAATTTATACTAATCTTTGTTGCAGTTCCAAATTCCAGGTTTGTCCTATTCTCTCTAGAGATAAGTCAGAATTCCTGGGTTTTTGATTTCAAGAAAAGATGCTTCTTCATGGTATCACAACAGAAAGTTTTATTACATATTTTGATATGTCATAAGAGTAGAAATTTACACTAAAATTCCTTTTTGTGCTAGAGAGAACTTCTACAAACACACCTTTTTTATAATCACAAAAAATGCTGACCTGTGCAGTAAGTTCACACTCTGACAAGGAGCACACAAGGTGTGTTTACACTGACTTGAGAAACTGAAGTGAAGTGAACTGAAATGCTCACTTTGGTGATGAATTCAGATCTATGTATTAGAACATGAGCTTCTGTATCATGTAGAAAAGGCTACTGTTCAAATTAATAATTAGATTAACTCCTGGTTTTAAGTAAGTGAACAATTTAAACAAAACTACATCTTTTAATGTTTCAAAAAATATAACGATAAAAATAGTAACATAGGTTATTTTAAATACCTATGAAATATAACTTTTGAAATTTCAGAATATGCCACTTGTATAATAAAATAAATATTTATCTTTTACAAAATATACTATTATTAACAACAAAAGTTAAGTGTGTTTCAGAACATAACAATAATTATCTATTCAGGGAGTCATAAAACTTCACTGAAAATCATGCAAATTCCATTTAGAAAAATATTCAGAATATATGGTATTTGCTGCAACTCATGTAAAGTGGAATCTGTAGGATACCTAATTTTTGTGGCATAACATTATCTCATACGAACATGCAGAAATGTTGTTACATTATGAAGAAATTTGGAAAGATATAAAATTTCATAAATGTGCAAACAAATAGAGTAAATATTTGAGAAACATTAATCTCATACTTTGTGGCCAAAAATCAGAGTAACATTGCTGAAAAGAAGGTGGTACGACAAGCTTCAGTTAACCCAGAAATTAGCCCTAACTCTTGGTTTATTATAACTTGATTCAAATCAAGTTTTTCAAAACAGCCACAAGTGGCACTCAGTGTGTTTATTGACCAGTTTCGCCCTTTAATTTAACAATAATATTATTAGAAACTCCAGACTTTATAATTTAAAGTACAGCCAACTAATGTACTTTAATTTCATGATAACATCACCAGAAACTGGAATTTCAGAGTTTCTGATCACGCCCATGTTAAATTAAAGAGCAAAATTAGTCAATAAAACATAGGATGTGGGAATTGTGGGTAGATTCAAAAACATAATTCCAATATAGGAAATGCCTGCTCTCTCTGTAACTGGACTCAACTGGCTCTGTCCTGAAAGCCAGGCAGGTTTGCATACAGCCACTGGTTGAAGCTATATTTGGAGAGTGCTTGTAAAGACTTGGTGGGGCCCACATAAATAAAAACTTTTTTACCTATATCCCCAAATATTCCTGGACTGGTGAGGGCACCTAGCACAAAATCTTTCTCTAAATCTACAAATCCTTTAACTGTACCTTTGCTTTTTTTAACCTCTTTTCTAATGTAAGTCATAGTGTTGGTATTGCCTTGGGTGTTCCTATAAATCTCTGGAAAATCAAACTGATCACCATCAAGGTTGGCTTCTCCAGTTTTTCCATTCTTCTGAAGATAATCTGAGTTAGTATTTTGTTTTCATGACTTATTAAGCTGATGTTCTAGCAGTATTCACACCTGCCAGAACCTACTTTCTTTGGAACTGGAATTACTACACTCTTCTTGAAGTCTGGGGGTACTTCCCCTGTCTCACATATCTTGCACACCAGGTAGAAAAATTTTGTCAGGGATCTCAATAATTCTAAAGGAATGTTATCTACTCATTTTGTTTTCACTTAGGTCTTCCAGTGCTTTATCAAATTCTTCTCACAGTATCTTATCTGCAATCTCGTCTTTCACCTACTTCCTCCTCTATTTCTATATTGTTCCCAAGACTGTTTCCCTTAAGAAGGATGATTCTGTGATGACATTAAAAACTTTCAGGGATGATGGAAAAGGGCAAATGTATCAATTTGAGGTAAGGGACATTGGTCTGGAAAAGTGAAGACTCAAATGTTATGAACAAAAATTGTGCTGGTGCCTCTGACAGGGGAATACTTGTGCTGGTACTGATGTTGCTAAGATTGTAGGGTAGCCAACTTCCAGGGGTGGTAGTATGGAAGAAAACAAGAAACAATGCCCAGTAAACATAAGCTCTAAAGTACATGCATAAAGCGTGAGGAGCATTTGTTCACCTGAGCTAGGTACTGCGAAACAGGTGTCTTCTACTGAACAATTACCTACGGCTCTTAAGGTGTGTATTTTAGAGCCCATATTTACTGGACTTTTTTCCTGGTATTGATCCATCAATCATGTTCTTTAGATGTATATTCTATTTTTCCCATTTCATTTGCTGCAGTATTGTATTTTCTCATCTGTCAAATAAATGTACTTTCTCCTGTGTTGTCCAAGGATTCCTATTAGACCTGTTTTTTTACATCTTTGATCCTCTCTTGCCTTCACTATTTCAGCCCTCAGTGCTACCCAGTCATCCCATCTTATTGAATTCCTACCTTTTTGCAATTTCTTTGCCTTCGGTCTGCAATTCATAATCAATTACGACCAGCGTCCACATCACTTTCTGGAAAAGTCTTATGGTTTAACTGGTTTTGAAATTCCTGTCTTACCATTATATAACCAGTCTCAAACTTAAACTTTCCAGTGTGTTCTGTACACAACCTTCTTGCATTACTCTTGATCACATATGTACATACATATAATAATAATAATAATAATAATAATAATAATAATAATAATAATAATAATAAAAGAATAGGCCTCCGGTATGTTCTGCCAGTCGTAAAAGGTGACGAAAAGAACAAACCACTAATAGGGCTAACCCCCGTGTTAGTGTGATTACTTGGTTCAGGGCAGAACTAAAGAAGCCTCGGACAAGCGCCGTCATGGTCGGGGACAACGCTTGAACCCTATGCCCGCCCACAATGGTAACGACACTGCTAGCCAACTGGAAAATGATTTAAATCCAAATAGAGGTGTTTTGCAGGATATGCTTCCTGCAACCACCCTAGAAGGAAAACAAAGACAGAGGATGAGATGGTCAGATGAAGTTAATCGACACCTCATGTTCTGTTATTACCAAGCAACAAACCTAGGAACCAACACAACTGGATACAGATCACAAGTATACACAACATTTATTACCAGATACCCAGAATCAAAATTTTTAGCAGAACAACGACTAGCTGATCAGATCCGTGTAATAACCAAAAATAACAGGATACCCTAGTCAGAATTAGAAAACATCAAACAACAAGTACAACAAATACTGGAACAAAATAATGTGCAATCAGAAGAAGAAGAAAATACAGTAATGGACTCAAACATCCCAGAGCAAACAAACAAAGACCAACACGCATCAGTTAAACAATCAGAGGATAACGAAATCTTAAGACAGCCACCAGAACAAGCACAAATAGAACATGAAGTGACACACATGTTAGATATAGAAGAGAAATTTCAGCTGACATATATAGAATACAAAGACACAAATACAGACATTAGACCAATCTTGCATAGACCGCCAAATAACCCACAAGTCGAAACAACAATAAAAACTATCAACACAATCATACACAACAAAATAAATGAAAACACAACTATGGAAGAGTTACAACTACTGGTTTATATAGGAGCACTCACTACACTAAATATACTCACTAGGCAGAGATCAGAACCAACCAACACACAGAAGAAACCCACAAAACCAGCATGGCAACAAAGGCTACAGATCAGAACAGAAAAACTGAGAAAAGACATCAGACAGCTAACACAATTTATAAGAAATGAAATGTCAGAAAAAAAAATGAAAAAGGTTAGGTAAAATCTCACAACAAGAGGCGATAGAGCAATTAGATGAAAAGAAGCAGAAATTACAAGCATTGGCCAAACGACTTAGAAGATACAAAAAAATGTGAAAATAGAAGGAAACAAAACCAAACATTCAACACAAACAATAAGAAATTTTACCAGACAATAGATAACACACACATTAAAATAGACAATCCACCAAATATAACAAACATGGAACACTTCTGGAGCAACATATGGTCAAACCCGGTACAACATAACAGGCATGCACGGTGGATGCAAGCAGAAACAGACACATACAAGATGACACCACAAATGCCTGAAGTGATAATTTTGCAACATGAAGTCACCCAAGCAATTAATTCTACTCACAGTTGGAAAGCCCCTGGAAAAGATTGGCTAAAGAAGTTCACCTCAACACATTCACATCTAACTAAATTATTTAACATATATTTAAAAACAAAGATGATGAGACTTACCAAACAAAAGCACTGGCAGGTCGATAGACACACAAACAAACACAAACATACACACAAAATTCGAGCTTTCGCAACCCCTGGTTGCTTCGTCAGGAAAGAGGGAAGGAGAGGGAAAGATGAAAGGATGTGGGTTTTAAGGGAGAGGGTAAGGAGGCATTCCAATCCCAGGAGCGGAAAGACTTGCATTAGGGAGAAAAAAAGGACAGGTATACACTCGCACACACACATATCCATCCGCACATACACAGACACAAGCAGACATTTTCTGTCAATGTCTGCTTGTGTCTGTGTATGTGCGGATGGATATGTGTGTGTGCGAGTGTATACCTGTCCTTTTTTCTCCCTAAGGCAAGTCTTTCCGCTCCCGGGATTGGAATGACTCCTTGCCCTCTCCCTTAAAATCCACGTCCTTTCATCTTTCCCTCGCCTTCCCTCTTTCCTGACGAAGCAACCAGGGATTGTGAAAGCTCGTATTTTGTGTGTATGTTTGTGTTTATTTGTGTGTCTATCGACCTGCCAGCGCTTTTGTTTGAAAAGTCTCATCATCTTTGTTTTTAGATATATTTTTCCCACGTGGAATGTTTCCTTCTATTATATTCATAAATTATTTAACAGTTACATTGCAGACCCATACACATTCCCTGATACACTTACACATGGAATAACTTATCTGAAACCTAAAGATCAAGCAGACACAGCAAACCCAGCTAAATATCACCCCATAACATGCCTACCAACAATATACAAAATATTAACTTCAGTCATTACACAAAAATTAATGACGCATACAATATAGCACAAAATTATAAATGAAGAACAAAAAGGCTGTTGCAAAGGAGCATGAGGATGTAAAGAGCAACTGATAATAGATGCAGAGGTGACATATCAAGCTAAAACTAAACAAAGGTCGCTACACTATGCATACACTGATTACCGAAAAGCTTTTGATAGTGTACCCCACTCATGGTTACTACAAATATTGGAAATATAGAAAGTAGATCCTAAATTGATACAGTTCCTAAACATAGTAATGAAAAATTGTAAAACCACACTCAATATCCAAACAAATTCAAATAATATCACATCACAGCCAATACAGATTAAGCGCGGAATATACCAAGGAGACTCATTAAGTCCTTTCTGGTTCTGCCTTGCTCTGGACCCACTATCCAACATGCTAAATAATACAAATTATGGATACAATATTACTGGAACATACCCACACAAAATCACACATTTGCTATACATGCATGATCTAAAACTACTGGCAGCAACAAATCAACAACTCAAGCATTTACTAAAGATAACAGAAGTATTCAACAATGATATAAATATGGCTTTTGGAACAGACAAATGTAAGAAAAATAGCATAGTCAAGGGAAAACACACTAAACAAGAAGATTACACGTTGGATAACCACAGTGACTGCATAGAAGCAATGGAAAAAACAGATGCCTATAAATATCTAGGATACAGACAATAAATAGGAATAGATAATACGATTATTAAAGAAGAACTAAAAGAAAAATATAGACAAAGACTAACAAAAATACTGAAAACAGAATTGACAGCAAAAAACAAGACAAAAGCTATAAATACTTATGCTATACCAATATTGACCTACTCATTTGGAGTAGTGAAATGGAGTAACACAGACCTAGAAGCACTTAATACACTTACACGATCACTATGCCACAAATATAGAATACATCACATACATTCAGCAACAGAAAGATTCACATTAAGCAGAAAGGAAGGAGGGAGGGGATTTATCAACATAAAAAACCTACATTATGGACAGGTAGACAATTTAAGAAAATTCTTTCTAGAACGAGCAGAAACTAGCAAAATACACAAAGCAATCACTCATATAAATACATCGGCTACACCACTGCAATTTCATAACCACTTCTACAACCCTCTAGATCACATAACATCAACAGATACGAAGAAAGTAAATTGGAAAAAGAAAGCACTACATGGCAAGCCCCCCTATCATCTAACACAGCCACACATCGATCAAGACGCATCCAACACATGGCTAAGAAAAGGCAATATATACAGTGAGACGGAAGGATTCATGATTGCAATACAGGAACAAACAATAAACACCAGATATTACAGCAAGCATATTATTAGAGATCCCAATACCACAACAGATAAATGCAGACTTTGCAAACAACAAATAGAAACAGTAGATCACATCACAAGCGGATGTGCAATACTAGCAAATACAGAATACCCCAGAAGACATGACAATGTAGCAAAAATAATACATCAACAGCTTGCCTTACAACATAAACTTATAAAACAACACGTTCCCACATACAAGTATGCACCACAAAATGTACTGGAGAATGATGAATACAAATTATACTGGAACAGAACCATTATAACAGATAAAACAATGCCACATAACAAACCTGACATCATACTCACCAATAAAAAGAAGAAATTAACACAACTAATCTAAGTATCCGTACCCAATACAAAAAAAAAAAAAAAAAAAAAAAAAAAAAAAAAAAAAAAAAAAAAAAAAAAAAAACAGGAGAAAAAATTGAAAAATACATCCAACTGGCTGAGGAAGTCAAGGACATGTGGCATCAGGATAAAGTTGACATTATACCAATTATACTATCAACTACAGGAGTCATACCACACAATATCCACCAGTACATCAACACAATACAGCTACATCCAAACTTATATATACAACTACAGCAATCCGTAATTATTGATACAGGTTCAATTTCCCGAAAATTCCTAAATGCAATATAACATATACCCTACAGTTAAAAGGAAGTCACGCTTGATCGAGGTCCGCGTCACTTTCCATTGTTGACCAGACATAACGTCTGAGAAAAGAAAGAAATAATAATAATGGGTGTTATAATAATAACAATAATGGATTTGTGTTTTAGATAACAGGAAGAATAATATTGGTGTACAACTCAATTTATGTTCACTGAGTGGCATTTAACCATTTTTCTTTAGCTTTTGAAAACAGGGTAGGTTGCCTAGGAAGTAAAAAATTTCCAGGGCCTGTCTCAACTATGAAAAATAATATAAAGCCACATAAACATAAATAAAAATATTATATTAAGTAGAGTGGCATTATAACATATTACAAATAAAAGGAAATCAAGTAATAGATGTTGGTTTGTGGTGGGCTCTTGTGACAGAACAGGCTCAGTTATGGGCCAAGTGTAAGCATTGTCATGAGAGCTTATTGCAGAACCTCATTACAGAGGCTACTGGCATTTTCTGTGACCTTTCAAAAGCCTTTGACTGTGTGAACCACAGCATTCTCTTCAGTAAATTAGAATGTTATGTTGTCACTGGCAATGCTGCAAAATGGTTTGAGTCTTATCTATCTAACAGGAAACAAAGGGAGTCATTGCAAAATAGCTGTGCAGTAAGCAGTCAGTCTTCATCCAACTGGGAATTAATTACATATGTTGTTCCTTATGGTTCCATCTTGGGTCCATTGCTTTTTCTTGTGTACATTAATGACCTCTCAGCTGTTACACTGCCAGATGCTAAGTTTGTTTTGTTTGCAAATGATACAAACATTGCAATAAGTTGCAAGTCAAGTACAGATTCTGAAACAGCTGCTAATCAAATTTTCACTGGTATTAATAAGTGGTTTAAAGCTAATTCACTGTCATTAAACTTTGAGAAGACCCACTATATGCAGTTCAGAACCTGTAAGAGATTTCCTTCCAGCATTTATATAACATATGAAGACATGCAGATCGAAGAGGTTGGCAGTGTTAAATTTCTGGGATTACAAATCAATAATAAATTCATTTGGGAAGAGCATCCCACTGAATTGATTAAGCACCTTAACAGGTCTTTATTTGCCATGAGAATGATGTCAGATGTAAGAGATATAAACATAAAAAACTTGAATACTTTGCGTACTTTCGTTCTATTATGTCATATGGGATCATATTCTGAGGCAACTCATCAAACTGAGCAAAAGGTTTTAGGGTGCAAAAGTGTGTGATAAGTTGTGGTGTAAATTCAAGAACATCTTGTAGAAATCTGTTCAAGGAACTTTGTATTCTGACTACTGCTTTCAGTATATTTATTCCTTAATTTGTTGGAAGTAAGATATCTCTATTTCCAACCAATAGCTCAATACATAGTATCAGTATCAGGAATAAGAACACTCTACATAAAGACCTAAAATTGCTTACTTTCGTCCAATATTCAGGAACACTCATTTTCAATAAATTGTCAGCAACCATTAAAAACTTGGTTTCAGATAAAGCACGGTTTAAACAGAGTTTGAAAGACTGTTTGATAGGTGACTCCTCCTAATCCATAGGTGGATATCTTGACAGAGACTGTTAAGCCAGGTTAAGTAAAAGTATCTGTTAGATTTCAATTTTTACAGCAATTGGTCACAAGTCAAGATTAGGTATTTTGTGTATGATAAATTTATTAATAGTGCATAACAATGTTCCATTCTGACAGCTTTTTAATTCTGTAAATATTAGCTGTTCCAGTTTATCGCATTGTATTCACCTATTCTGATAATCTCCTCACAAATGATCAGGGTAGTAAGTATTATATTCAAATGTTTTATGTTTTTATGTTATACTTTCTGACATGTTTCACACCCATGGGAATCATCTCATTTTTTGGGTCTACAGGACAAGAACTGAATCTAATTTAATCTAAGACACATAGTAAGTGATTAATACTTTTTACCACTATGATTATATATTTATGTATCCCTTTGTTCCATTACTAAATCTTGTACATAAAATGCATCACAGATTGTTAAGAGGAGGAGGAGGAACCAGCTCAAAGGCAGAAACTGACAAGCAATAGGTGAGTGGAAAATCATCACCAGAAGCAGAAGAGCTGGCCAACCAGAAATGCAGTAACAGCCATCTACTAAAACTGAACTATTGCTATGAGTACCAAAAAAAAAACATTCTTTTGTTGGTGGTAAGGTGTTCTATAGCATTACAGTATGCAACTGGGTGCAACAAAGTTGATCAATCTTACATTGACCATAGTTGAGTCGATATAATGAACCATAACAGATAGAAGCAATGAACACCTAAGGGGTGAGTCAAATTCTAAGGATTCTATAAGACTGTGCAAGCAAATCTGTGGTCCTATTTATGAATTTAAGCAACCATCGATTATTGGATAATTGTGTTTTTAGCTGCTTGACGGGGAAGATGGATTAAGTTATTAAATGCTTTTTTCAGGCTTACAAAGTGGAATTCGATTTCAGCAAATTTAATGACTACGTAACTAAAAGTTTCATTGATATAAAGTAAAGACTGGTTTTTATTTTTTCAAAGTTGGATCTAGCCAAAATATAGTTGTAAGTAGAATCCACTATATTTTTTAACAGTTCGGTCTTAACTTTAAAAGGAAGGACAAGTTAATATAAAATAAAAAAGATCACAATCATATCAGATGAACAAATAAATAATATTACTTTTTGAAAGAAAACAGAGATTAAGCCATAAAAACTTTAAAAGCAACCCGTGAGGGAAAAAAAAGTTAGAGAAAAATATTTATGTATGTCTTATGTGATTTCTCAGTTTGTAGAAAGTGACTGTATGTTAAGTTGTTGCATCTCTGACTGAAGCACTTCAAGGAAAATTCCCTATCAGGTGACAGGGAATATGCCAGTAACATAGCTGAAATATTTAGTTGCATGAAAGACTTTTTTTACTAAGTGCAAACAAAGACATGTCCACATTCACTCATAACACAGAACACACTGAAGTCTTTGCTCCATCTAAAGATGAGCTCTCCCTTCCTTCACTCACCAGCTGCATGTTGCTAATAATATTCCCACAGAGGGATCCCCTCCCCCATAAGTGCCATAGTGTGGAGCACTGGAGGAAGACGGGAGACGGGTGGTGCATTGTTCTTTGAGAGATCTTGCGTGCACAAGTGTGTGTGACCAGCCGTGTTGTAGCTGACTGCATTGCAAGCCACAGCTGGACCATTTCTTGGAGTCATGTTGTGTGTGATACTGGTAGGAAACCAGGTGGCATGGAAGGCACACAGTGCACCCATACCTAGACATAGGTAACACATCTGACGGTGGAGGGAGAAATGCCAGAGAGATAATTTCTGTGGCAGAATCATTCTTGTCTTGGAGTGGTGGTGTATGTGGCAGTTGTGAGAGGACCTCTGGGAGGATGACAGTGAGAAAACCATTTGCTGAAAGGTAAGACAAAATGGAAGCATAGTCGATGTCACTGGGAGGGTCTACATGGGGTCGACGCATCAAATGTGGGCAATGTCGCATATGATCATAATACCATTTCAAGTTGTGAGGCAGAGGTGATTATGGATTAGCTTGATGGTGGTTTCATCTGGGTTAAAGGCACTGAGATCGAGGTGGATGGTGGTGGGATGTGATATATTGGGAGTTACCACCTATGTGTCAGACAGTGTTGATAGTCATAGTCGTTATTCTTGCTGCCATTGTTGATATTCTCGTTCAAAACCAAAGATGGTTTCAAATGGTTAATTGAAATGGTTATTGGCTTGTCATTAATCAGAGTTGAACACACACATGTCTCCTTTGAGGGCTTTGCCCAGAGCTGTGTACGGTGCCTGTAGTGCTGATCCGATCATGTCGTCTCATAGCTTGACATGTTTACAATTTGCGAGCACTTTATGGACAAAGATCCTAGGTTTCAAGGGGGTGGCTGGGGGTGATATGTGAATCTATCAGATCTGGTTCTTCACTCGTTGGACTAGGACAGGCAGAGATCTGTCTGTTAGTTGTCAGTCATGGTCTTTGGGTGTAGTCGAAAAAATAAGGGTATCACCTACATAAACACAGCAGTAATCAAAATGGAAAAGAATCCCAATGATGATGACAAGCCTCATATGGGTGGCATTTTTTAACCCATTCAGCATGAAAAGGTATTCAAAAAGACCAAATGGCATGATAATCACAAGTTTTGTGGTCATCTTTATGAACAGGAGCTTATAGATAAGCCATTTTACAATCAGTTACACTGTAAATAGTTGTGCCTGATAGTGAATGCGTAAAGTCTTGTATGATGCCCTTGGACTGTCAGGTAGGTGAACAATGCCTGCTTGTAACATTTCATCAATCACTACCTTAGTGGTGTCAGGTTGCTTGCTTTGTGGTGTACAGGTGGCCTGGCAATTGTAATGATATGATGCAGCATGCCATGATTGACTACACACTTACACCATCATGGTGGGTAGTAAAGAGAGGGTGGGGGTGAAGCTTGCATCCAAGGCACTGCACAGTGAAGCAGTGCATGTGATAATATACCTAATGTTGCCGCATATGCTGTGTCATTGGTCGCATTGCAATTGAGAGCGTGGGTGGTGGGGCATGGTCAGTCAAAGATGGTGGGGTCGTGTGCACTTCCTCATTTCCATTGAAGTGGCAGGTTTGCGAAGTGGCCTCGATATGCCTACACGCTAGTGCAAGTGCAGCTGATGTTTGCTCAATGTGTTGTAAAAGTGACGCGTTTGCAGCGTGTACTGCATTGATGGCTGCATCATAGTCATTGTAAAGCGAATGTGTCACACAAGGTTCCTGTGCCATTGTGATACAGTACCTGAGTGTGTTGACATAAGTGGAGTCATCATCACGCTGCACAGGTGGACAATGTGTTGTGTCAAGGAGGGAAGGGGTTCTCAGGGCAAACTGCTCTGGGGTGCAGTGCCCCATATCACGGTGCAAAGAGTGCTGGATGTCTAGTGAGAGGCAGAAGTGGTGGATGAAGCAGATCCCAATTATTGGTTTCAGGATGTCAGTGACATACAAGCTCCATGTGAGTTGGAGTTGAGGCAACAATTGCAAGAAGCATATGGGGGATCCATGGATGGTGATCTGGGATTTATTACACACATGGAGTTGTAGTGATGCTATTTTGTCACATGTTGATGTGCTCTCCAACAGTTAGGAGCTAATGTCTGTTCCAGTGTCTACCAATAAGTGCTTACGTCAATTGAGGTTGAAGATAAACAGTCAGTCACCAACTTGTCCGGTCAAGGTGGTGTGTATTTGGGTCACCTGTAGTGACTGTCAGTTGCTTAGAATCTTCAGGCAGCCCTAGGCACCTATTTCTGGCTACGTTTGAAATTTAGGAAGCTACACAAGGTGGGGGGGGGGGGGGGGGAAGGGGGGGTTTGTGTTTGGCAGCAGTTTCATGCAGCGTTTCCAAATTTGGCATGAAACAGCTATATTGTGACCCTGAGGCAGCAGCAAGGTTTGGTGTAGGGTTGACCACTGCACAGGTTGTGCCATGTGCACCACTGACCAGGTTTGGTACAGTGGTGTCACTTTCATCTGTCCTTGGCTCTGCTCAGGGTGGGCCAAGGCAGGAAACAGGCACCCTAGTGGTAGCATGTGACGATAGTGCTGTGATTTATAATTTATATGATGCCTATGCTGTAATAACATAAACACTGTGTCCACCAGAGCTGAAAATCTCTGTAAAGGTTCAGCTTCATGTGATATCATTGTCAGCTGTAGTTGTGGTAGCAGTTTAAATCCAGAGTTTCACTGAGCAACACCCAGCATATGAGATGCTATCCAAAATTTTCGGGACTGCTGCTGCCATCTGTTGAAAACCTCACCTTTGGACTAACGGTCAACATCACCCTTGAAGTAGTTCCCATCCGCACGTACACCCCAGTCCCAGAGCTTCTACCACTGGTCAAACGTTTTCTGGAAGTCCTGTTCTTTGAGGATGTTTATCACCGCCAATGATGCTTCTTGAATCCTCTCTAGAGTGTTGAACTGATGGCCTTTTGACTTGAGTTTCAGTTTTGGGAATAGGGTGAAGTTGCAAGGTGCCAAATCTGGAGAGTATGGTGGGCGGGGTACAATCACCATGTTGTTTTTTGCAAAAAGGTCCTGGTGAGCAAGGACGTGTGACAGGGTGCATTGTCATGATGCAGCAGCCGGTTCCCTTGATGCCAAAGTTCGGGCTGTTGTCACCGAATGTTTTCATGGAGCCATCACAAAATGACACAGTAGTACGCAGAGTTCACTATTTGGTTGGGTAGGAAGAATTATTTGAGCACAATTCCCTTGGTATCAAAGAAAATGATGATCATGCTCTTCACTTTGCTTTTCACCTGTCTCGCTTTTTTGGGTCTTGGAGAGCCCAGGCTCTTCGACTAGGATGATTGTTGCTTTGTCTCTGGGTCATAACCGTAAATCCAGCTCTCATCACCGGTGATAAGCCGTGACAAGTAGGTTGGCTCATCAAATGCAGTCTGACGAAGATCTGTGCACACTTCCATACGCTGTGCCTTCTGATCAGCAGTCAAGATCCTTGGCATAAATCTTGCGATGACGCGATGCATGCCCAATTCATCAGTCAACATTCATTGACATGTCCCATAACCAATAGCCACTTCATGCGCAAGGTCTTGAATGGTTCAATGTCGATTCGCATGAACCAATTGTTGAAGTTTGGCAACAATGTCTGGTGTTGTGCAGCTAATGGGCCTTCCAGTGTGAGCATCATCTTCGATGTCTGTACAGCCGGCCCTGAACCAAGTATGCCACTCAAACACATGCGTACAGCTCGTGCTCTGTCCTCCAAACACTTGTTGAATCATTGCAATGGTCTCCGTAGCACTTATCCTGAGATTCACACAGAAGTTGATACACATGCGCTGTTCTGTTCGTGGATCCATCGTAAAATCACCACACACCAAACACAGAGTATTACGGAAATCACTGTGGACACGCAACACGTCCTCCCAGCTGAATGCCACTCTGCACACTGACTCATCAGATATTCAGCTCTTGCCACCTAGCGGTGCAAAGATCTACTACTCCTACTTTCCAGAGGGCAGCACCAGTACCGAAAATTTTGGATAGCACCTCATAAAGTTAACTCCAGCATGGGTCAGACTTGTCCTCAAAGCTGTGAGGCATTCTGTCATTCAACTGTTCATCATAGATATCCTGCTGTAACTGCTGTTTGGGTGTCCTGGAGAGCCATTGTAGCAAGCCGTTTTGGCTGTGTCGTACTTGTCGTGGGAAGGTGGTGTTAAAGATGACGTCACTCAGTGGCAGCTTGTGCTCACTTTCATTGGTGGGGCCCGGGTAGAAAGTTAGTAAACTTTCACTGGTTTTTCCATGTATTTTTGTAGGTGTGTGAGGTAATGCTGTGGTGACACATTTTATTGAATAACTTTATGGGTTTGGATCTGTTTGAGTTTAAACCAAAGTTTGCCAGCTCTCCTTCTGCTGATATTCGTACTTATTTTGTAGTCTGATTGTGGTGTAAAAAGCAAAATGGTGTAACTTTGAGGTGAAGCATATAGCTTCTTCCCCATCGAGAACACAACAGAGAGCAAATACATGAACCCTCCCGGCTTTTGCCTTATGGCCACAGGCAAAAACTCTGGGAAAAACCTAGGCTAGCAGTGGCTTCACATGTATTTTATGCAACTAGCGTGTTAACTAATGAGATATCTATCCTGGCAGGTTACTTATATGTAGTTGTGCAAGCTTGTTCTCCTGACTGGCAAACATATCAATTACTCTGTTGTTGAAGTTTGGAATTTCACTGATTTCCTCCACATGAATGGAACAGGTTTTCCTGATCCATGTTGTTCCTGAGCTCTGCTCCTGTTGTTGAAACAAGTGTAGTTAGTGCAATTTGCAAAGTTTTGTGCACTTCAGTGAATGGTTCTTGAAAGGTATGTTTCATAAGAAAGATGAACAGCTTACAAACTGATGCCATGCCTTTAAACATATGGTTGTGACAAATCACTGACAGTTCATTTTTCAATTTGTCATGGCAAATAAAGGCACTGTAAGTTAATGGAGATGTATTGTCTAAAAAAAGTGGCTGGGAAATGCTGTTTGAAAGAAGCAAAGTTTTTTTTTAAAAAAACAATAATTTCAAGGCTACTGAATACAAGACAGTTTTTGAATCTTCTTTCCAGTTGGTTGGTTAAAATGTTACACACTTCTTTGGCATCTGCTGTCAGATTAGGTTCAGTGCTATATTTGGAACAGTTTCTTAAAGGAGAAAAACTTGATACCCTTCAATATTTTCTCATATTTCAGAAACAGCTGACTCACAATAACATAGTGCACTGGATGTAGTAATGGCATTTGTACTCTGCATCTGATTGTTTATACAAAATATTAACATGTTTCATAATGTTGTAGAAAAAATTTAGAAGGAGCAAAAAATCTTGATTCTGAAGCAAATTTCTTAAATCAAATGCTTCTCTTATTGTAAAATCATTCCAAGAATCTGATTCCTCAATCTTATCAAAACATTACAATGAGTGTAATTTGTTTTCTTGAACTTTAGTTACTATGTGAAACTGTTAAGTTCCATACAGTTGAAGAGACTGAAGGAATTCTCTTGTTGCAGAGGGTCTATAACAAAACACTTTGCTTAGGCAATGAAGAGAGAAACCTTGTAAATCCAGAAATATTTGTGAGGAACAACCTAACAGATTTCATGTTTTTACTACAAGCATTCTGACTAACCAAATTAATTTGGTGCACATAACAGTGTACATATTACTGGGGCACCATTGTAAGCATGAGCAATGAGTTTTTTTTGACTGCTGAAAGGTTCCAGACTTATTTTTAGAACCTCACTAAACCCATTTGTTGTACTGTCACTAAAATTATCAAAGGAAAGGAATCTGTCAATAGGTTCCTTTCCCTTAATATACCACAGTGTAATGACAGACTGACTTCTGTACATAATATCTCTTGTTTCATCTTCCTGCACAGAAACAAAAGTGGCAGCTTTAATGTTTTTAAGCAGTTCTTCACTGTAAACTTGGAACATACAGTCTAAAAATTCTTTTTGTATCGTTACATGCAATATTATAAAGGATAGTTGTTACTCACTGTGCTGAGTCACAGACAGGCACAACAAAAAGACTGTCACAAAATAAGCTTTTAGCCAACAAGGCATTTGTCAGAAATAGATGACTCACTCACTCACTCACACACACACACACACACACACACACACACACACACAGGCTGTGGTCATGTGTGTATCATTGTGTTTGTGTGTGTGTGTGTGTGTGTGTGTGTGTGTGTGTGTGTGTGTGAGAGTGAGTCATCTATTTCTGACAAAGGCCTGGTTGGCCGAAAGCTTATTTTGTGACGGTCTCTTTGTTGTGCCTACCTGTGACTTAGCATCTCTGCTATGTGGTGAGTAGCAACTATCCTTTTCATAATATTGTTACATTCCATCCTGGATTTTCATTTTATATTTACATACAGAAGTAACAGAACTGCTCAAGTTGTCATCCAACATGCTGTCAAGATTCCCTAGAAGAGAGAACAAATCTAAGAAATTGCCACAGTTTGCTGACTCCCGTTTTTCATTGTGAGCCCATAGTGCTAACTCATGAGTTCCAAAAAACAAGCACTCTACTCTTCTGTTTAAATATTTCGTATTTACAAACATTTTCTAAATGTAGTCCACTTTCTTCATGTTTCTTAATTAGTTCACTTAAATGCTTTAGATATTTAGAGTCAACTGTTGTTCACAGTCCTTGGCCACCAAATAACACACAGTAGAAAAAAATTAATTTTTGTTTCTCTTCACTCACTGTTAACCAAGACTTTTTACAGAACCGCATGTTGCAGAAAATTCTCTTCTTCTTTCTGTTGATCTGAGACGTCAAGAAATCTTTTGGCTGATGTGTGCCTAACCACTTGATCTCCAGCTTATATTCCCTACTTAGTAAATGAAAGAGTGCTTTCAGCAATCTACTTTATTTATTTTAAAATAACTGTACAAACATTCGAGTTTTGATCACACAACTCCAGAATACAGGACACTACTGAGAGGTGTCCTCATTTGCTGTTTTTCACATTTCCTGTTGATAAATGGCAGTAGGGTGGGGGGAGGGGAGGGGAGGGGAGGGAAGGACAGCAGTAAGGCACATGACAGCAACTACAGTCAGGTGCTGCAGGCGCAAGATGGTTGGCTGCAAACAATGCAAAGGCTTGTGGACAAGTAGGCAAAGGGGTGGAGAATAGGAACACGGCAGTGACTGTGGGGGTTCGCTGGGTGTGGGAAAGATGTCTGTGGGTGAGGTGTCCATCCCCTGTGCTCACTCAAGTGGAGAAAGGGAAACAGCTTGGTCATGTCACTGTGACTGCAGTTTTAAGGGTTGAGGGTGAGGGGGGAGTAAGAACCATCTGCTGCTGGGCCCACAGAATGGCTGGGGTGCAAAGGCCTGTTCACCAGGGCCTATGCTTGCTGGTCCTCAGCTGTGCTTCAGAGAAAGGTGAAAAGGAGAAGGGGCCAGGAGTATGGAGGGAGTACAGGGCTACAGGTCACCTGCCACTGGCCCAAATGATATGTTTTGTGTGTGTCTGCAACAGAGAGAACTGGGCCTGATTACATCAGATTTCTGTCAGTCGTACTATGCCACAATCATGTCATACTCTAGCTGATGATATAAATTGAAAAAAATATACCTCAAAATTTTTGGTGGGGGCTGGAACTCTTTGCCCCTTTAGAATGAGGCGTCCCTGTCTGTGGTTAGACAACCTGGAAGCGACAATGAGAGAACTTATTGAGGTCATGACACAGGAAGAAATGGAACACTCAGTATGTCATAATATGCATCTGTTTGAGTGGGAATGTGCAGAGGGAGCGAAGTACATTCCCCATTCGTAGTTTCCTCATGAAACATTTAACTTTGTGAACTAAGTTCCACTTGTTGATTTTGTGTGCAGATTGTGTATTCACTGCAGAATCTTGTTTAAAGCCCTGAAACAAGTTGTCTGTTGGCTGCCATTGCATTGTCTTGACTGGTGGTATTTCACATGTAGCTGAGGTACACTCATGTTTTATCACAAGTTGATGTTTCACACAATGATTGCACTGTCAGTACACTTCAAGCACATTAACTCCAGGTACATTATTCCATGGAGCTGGTAGAGCTGTACTGGCAACAAAATAGAGCTGCATTGCTAATGTGCAGCAAGACAGTTCTTTTGTGGTGACAGGGAATTCCTCAAGAACATATATGAAACCATTAGTTGTTCGAAAAATTTATTTATGAAGCATGATGTCCACATTCAATCATGACACAGAAGGCACTGAAGTCTTTGCTCTATCCATAGATAAACCTTCCTTTGCTCACCAGCAACGCATGTGGCTATCAATATCCCCACGCACTATTAGATCTTTGCCTTATTGCTGTATATGTAGGAGCAAAAGAAGGAGCTTTATTTGAATTTCCACAAGTTTTATTACAAAAAGTGAAATACTGTATTTCAAGAAAAAGCAGTAATGATACTTATAAATCATATTCATCTGAAAAGGATGAGAATACATGTGTTCACTTGAGTATAATATAACTCAAAAGCCACAGACTTCTTATGTAGTATGGTTGTGTGTTGATAAAATAATTCACATCAACCAAATGCTTAAAGTACAGCATGCTGACCTGTATATGAATTCATTCTTTGAATACGCATTGACATAGAGACTGTATCTATTAAAGGAATAAGTGGTACTTCTTTCAAGAGAAACATATTAATGGATTTGTAACTGATGTCTGTTTAAACAAAGGCTTGGCACACAGGAATGTAGAGGGTAGCCACAACTCATAAAAATAAAAACCAAAGACGACTAATTAAAACTGTTGCCAGAGAATGGGATTTGTGTGAGATTTTTCTGACTGTCTTGTCTGAAAATTAATATGAGCATGTAGTTACAGAAATAAAGCATCAGGAGAATGTCATAACCTTCTGGTAACTAACAGACTTGAACTTCTTGCATCAATTAACATCAAGGATGGAATCAGTGACCAAAGTCTCTGATAGCATCAATGACTATGGATATTACCAATACTGCTATAAAAGATAGGAACATATATTCAGTTATACAACATTCAACCACAAAGTGGTATGAAATGTTAATGATAAAAAATGTCCCTGTAGTTAGCTTCTAATTGATTTATGAAGCTTCTTGAAAAAATGGTATAATCTACAATACGAGTCACTAACTATTGCCACCATCTAAAAACACCAAAAGTATGATGGTAGATGAAAAGTTTGTGGGACGAATGTTGCATGGGACAACAAGAGCCATAATCTGATGTCAGTTTTTTGTTGCTAGGTGGTGTCACATTAGAGATATGAAAGTCAAATTTGTTTTTTTTAAAATGGGATGCTGTAGTTTGGTACTTATTTTCTGACAGTGGCTATCGAGACAAATCCAATGCTGTGTAACAGATAAGTCTTTGAAGGTCAACGCAGGTGAAAAAGGTGGCATGAACATCCATTTACAGAAGCTGTTTGAGGTGATGACCATTGGTATCAATGCAGCACTGCAATCTTCTTATCATGGATTGAGTGGTATTCCTTATCACTTTGGCACTTATCAAAGCACATGCTCTGACAATTCTCTCTATATTGTGCAAATAATAAATATTCGCTGAATACAGCTCATCCATCTAACGTGCCATTGACACGTAAACACTATTTGATGGTTTCGCAATACAACACTAGTAGGAATGGTAAGACTAGTATAGTTGAATCAAGTGAATGTGAATGACGTATTCCTTCGAAGAACAAGTCAATATGCTTCTCATTTATGGAGAATGCCGACGAAATTCAGTGAGAGCTAGAGACTTATATGCTGAAAGATATTCTCAACATACTCACCTTACACATCATACATTTAAATATTTGTATGTTAAATTGAGAACACCTGAATCTTTAGTGCATCAGAAACATATCTGGCAAAGGAAAGTTACTAATGAGGAAATGGAAATTGGTACTCTTGCCACTGTGGTTCGAGATCCTTGTGTTAGTTCACATCAAATTGCAAGGGAATATGGCATGAGCCAGAGTAGTGTTGTTCATGTTCTGCATCACCATAAATATCATAGTTACCATATCAGTCTCCACCAACAATTAACTGGTATGGATTGTATGCATTGCACTGAATTCTGCTGATGGGCTCAACTTTAGATTCAGAGGGATGACACATGTATTAATTTGATTTTATTTACTAATGAGGCTACATGCATGAACCATGGGAATGTTAATTTGCATAACATGCATTATTGGGCAACTGAAAATCCATATCGGCTACGGCAAGTTGCATACCAAAAACCATGGTCGGTGAATGTATGGTGTGGGATTCTGGAGGACAGCATTGTAGGCCCCTATTTCATCAAAGGAAATCTTAATGGTAGGCAGTACACCATATTCCTGCAAGAAATATTAGGTCTGTTATTGGAAGAAATACCTTTGGGAACAAGGAACAGAATGTGGTATCAACACAATGGGTGTCCAGCACATTTTTTGCCGATGGCTGGAAATGAATTGCAGAGACAATTCCCAAATCATTGGATTGGATGTAGAGATGTGTTGTGGTTGGTTCGTTCACCAGACTTGGTGCCTCTTGATGTTTTATTGTGGGGATTTGTGGAAGACATTGTTTAAAAAGGCGTTCCAGCTACACCTGAAGATATGCGAGAGAGAATTGTCAGAGCATGTGCTTCGATTTTAAGTGCCGATGTGGTATGGAATACCACTCAGTCCATGATAGGAAGATTGCAGCACTGCATTGATACCAATGGTCATCACTTCGAATTGTCAGAGCATGTGCTTCGATTTTAAGTGCCGATGTGGTATGGAATACCACTCAGTCCATGATAGGAAGATTGCAGCACCGCATTGATACCAATGGTCATCACTTCGAATTGTCAGAGCATGTGCTTCGATTTTAAGTGCCGATGTGGTATGGAATACCACTCAGTCCATGATAGGAAGATTGCAGCACCGCATTGATACCAATGGTCATCACTTCGAATACCTTCTGTAAATGGACGTTCATGCCACCTTTGTGACCTTCATTGACCTTACTGTTACACACCATTAGATTCATCTTAATAGCCACCATCAGAAAATAAGTACCAAACTATAGCATCCCACTTAAAAAAACAAAGTTGACCTTCATATCTCTAACACGGCCTCACCTAGCAACAAAGGACCATCATACTATGGCCCCCATTTTCCCATGCAACTTTTGTCCCACAAACTTTTCTGCTCCTATTATACTTTCAGAGTTATTCTGGGTGGCAATGGTTAGTGACTCCCCCTGTAGATTATAGCATTTGTTCAAGAAGCTTCATAAGTCAATTAGAAGCTAACTACAGGAACATTTTTTATGAGGCTTCATAAAATACATTTATTCTGCAAAACTGAGGAACTCAGCATACTACACTCTTAGATAAAAACTCAGATGCAGTGACTGAACTGAAACACGTGGGCTTAAGAGCCCATCTACATCTGCATCTACATTTACATCCATATTCTGCAAACCATTGTGAGATGCATGGCAGAGGGTATATCCTGTTGTACCAGTTATAAGGTTTTCTTCCTGTTCCATTTGGTATGGAGCACAGGAAGAATGATTGTTTGAATTCCTCTCTGCTTGCAGTAATTATTCTAATCTTATCATCACGATCCCTATGTGAGTGTTAGGTAGGGGTTGTAGTGTATCCCTTGAGAAATCAGGGTTCTTGAAACTTTGTTAATAGACTTTCTTGTGGTATTTTATGTCTGTCTTCAAGAGTCTGCCAGTTCAGTTCCTTCAGTAATGAAGAGCAATTTCAGAAACTTATATCAAACTGATTTTCTGGAATTTTGTTTTAGGGTAGATTACTACTTAATGTAGTATGAATTTTATATCCAGCAGAAAGCCATTTCGAAGCATAATGTAAATTCTAAACTCATATTCTAGTGAAATGGCAAAGTCAACTTTGTGAAACACTATTTCTGTCGACTGCCTGTTTATTGGGATGTGCATCTGCCCAGGCATCAATCAGTTCATAATAGCATTTCCTAGTCTACCACATTATAGTCAACAAGAGTGACAGGCAACAAATTGCAGAGTATCAAAGTAGTCAACATCAAATACTCGTGTGGAGATGAAAAGGTGAAGCACAAATGGGTTATTACTCAAAAGTGATCTACAATATGCCTTAGATAAGTATATGCTAAGCAAGACTGTGGTATGGAAAAGTACTTCAATAGCCATATTTGAAAGTTTCTATGAAAGCAAAGTGCCTCCAGTTTAAGTGGCATCAAGGCCTGGAAGAGAAACAGAAGCTGAATGATGCCAAAATGCGCATGTGGAAAGTAACATGAGAAGTATTCACTGAATTTCAAAGTAACATTTTGCCAAATGATGTGGCTACAAACTATAAGAAGTTTTGCTCTTCTGTAAAGACAGCAAGCAGATTGAAATCATCTGTTTAGTAGTTCACTGACCTTACTCAAACAGAAGATGATAGAAAGAAGGCAGAAGCACTGAATTCAATCTTCTGAAACTGTTTCGCTGTTGAAGACCATGAATGCTGGAGTGGAAGATAACGAGTTATGGTAAGTGATCACCCAGAGGAAAGGCACCTGGACTGGATGAGGTAGGTACGATTAATTACTTGGTAGACCATTCTTCCTCTAAAGCATCTTTAATCTTATAATCTCTTGTTAAAATCTGTGTAACTAAATTCACAAAATAGCAGACACACCATCCTAGGTTTTATGCTCGCATATTGGCATATTTACTCTAATTTGTATTACCACTGAATGATTACCAGTCTTTCATAATTAACAGCACATTATTTATCATTTAACTAGAAATCCTTGTCTAATCTGATCAGTCAACTTCAATCAAAACAGTGCTACTAGCCAACCAAGACAAGCAGTCTTATATCTCAGTATCTCACAGTGGTTTAATAATGCAGTGACAGCTTTTGAACAAGTCCATGTAAAGTGATCCATTACTAATGCCTCTCTTCATATCACTTTCGCAGATCACTGATTGAGTGTCCACTGACTTCACACATAACAGTGTGCATATTATTATCCTCTCTTCAAAGTTCATGAACTAAAACTTATATGCATAACTGCTTCTCACACAGAAGCTCGCAAGGATTCACTACACAGTAAAGGACTCAAGCACCTATTTGTTTGATTATATGCAAGTAATACCTTACTTTTGAAATTAGTAACACTGATGTATTACCTACGTAATTTTGATGCAGAAGAGTTAATCATTAGGTATTTCAATGCAAACTTTTTATGCATAATTGTGAACACTGACATGCAGGTGTTAGCAGTGTGCTAGGTAGATGCACATGTTTTTGCAAGTATGCAGATGTTAAATGATTGAAATCTAGCCACCAACCTAGTTACATACACTATGTAATCAAAAGTATCTGGACACCTGGTTGAAAATGACTCACAAGTTTGTGGCACCCTCCATCGGTAATGCTGGAATTCAATATGGTGTTGGCTCACCCTTGGCCTAGATGACAGCTTCCACTCTTGCAGTCATACATTCAATCAGATTCAGGAAGGTTTCTTGGGGACTGGCAGCCCTTTCTTCATGGAGTGCTGCACCGAAGAGAAGTATTGATATTGGTTAGTGAGGCCTGGCATAAAGTTGGCACTCCAAAATATCCCAAAGGTGTTCTATAGGATTCAGGTCAGGACTGTGCAGGCCAATGCATTACAGGGATGTTATCGTCATGTAACCACTCCGCCACAAGTTGTGCATTATCAACAGGTGCTTGATAGTGTTCAAAGATGAAATCACCATCCCTGAATTGCTCTTCAACAGTGGGAAGCAAGAACATGTTTAAAACATCAATGTAGGCTTGTGCTGTGATAGTGCCACACAAAACAACAAGGGGTGTAAGCTCCCTCCATGAAAAACACGACCACACTATAACATCATGGTCTCCGAGTTTTACTGTTGGCACTACACACTCTGGCAGATGACATTCACTGGGCAATTGCCATACCAACATCCTGCCATCAGATCGCCACATTGTGTATCGTCATTTGGCACCCCACACAACAATTTTCCACTGTTCAATCGTCCACTGTTTATGCTCCTTACAACAAGTGAGGCATCACTTGGCACTTACCGTTATGTGTGGCTTATGAGCAGCTGCTTGACCATGCAATCCAAGTTTTCTCACCTCCCACCTAACTGTCATTGTACTTGCAGTGGATCTTGATGCAGTTTGGAATTCCTGTGTGATGGTCTGTATAGATGTCTGCCTATTATACATTATGGCTCTCTTCAACTGTCAGTGGTTTCTGTCAGTCAACAGATGAGGTTGGCCTATACACTTTCCTGCTGTATGTGTCTCTTCATGTTTCCACTTCACTATCACATTGGAAACAGTGGACCTAGGAATGTTTAGGAGTGTGAAAATCTCACGTACACAAGTGACACCCAATCACCTGACCATGTTCGAAGTCTATGAGTTCCGCGGAGTGCCCCATTCTGCTCTCTCATGATGTTTAATGACTAATGAGGTCGCTCATATTGAGAACCTGGTGGTAGGAGGCAGCACGATGCTCCTAATATGAAAACGTATGTTATTGGAGAAGTCCGGATACTTTTGATTACATAATGTGTATGTGGACTAAGAGAATTTTAGCTGTGAGCTGAGGACTTACTGTATGGGTGGTGTGTATGTAGACTGACAAATGAATATTTTATAAAACTAGTAATGACATTTTAAGATTAACTGAATTTTCTGTTGGAGCTTGATGGATCATGAGAATAATATTAAACAGCATATTACTGACATATTGCTGGAGGAACAGTGACCAATCCAATTCTGAAAAAGTAAGGTAAAAGCAGGACAGATGGCGCAGGAAGACAGACACCACATTTCCAAGAAATTCGTCAGCAGACATTGTTGTGCATGCGATGCTCATTGTTGTTGTAACCGCTGATGAGATCAGTTTACTTGCAAGTGTTTGTACTTGAGGAGTGGAAAATGGAGGAGAAATTAAAAAAAATAGCATTTCGAGACCAAGGTAAGTCAAGAAAATTTTTCACGATTCCTTGAAACATTGTAGGTTATGTTGGTCGAGTAATGGCTTCTTCCAATAACAACTTTGGTGAAAATGAGGGTGCGGCATCTGTCCCTACGAAAATGGACATATGACGCACCATTACTGTGGGACAGATGGCACAATGCTTGCAATGCTAACAGGAGTCCATACATTTTTGTTTTACAGAAAAATGCCAAGAAAACCCATTAGGACAACAGACAGGAGAAAAATGGACTGCAGTGAAACTAATTGGAGATGAAGGTTATGCTAAAAGGAAAGCAGCTTGAATGAAAAATATACCAGAATGAACATTACGGAGAAGACTTGCTAGGCACAATTTTAAGAAAGCAGGGTGTGGACCATCATCAGACTTGGGTGAAGACACAGAAAGGAAATTAGGTGTCCATATAAAGAAACTGCAATCATGTGGCTTTGCTCCCAAAATGTAAGACATCAGGCAAATAGCTTTCAATTTATCTGATCAGATGGGACTGAAAAATAAATTCAACAAGGAAAAGAAACTTGCAGGGAAAGATTGGTTTCTCTCATTTTTAGAACAGAACGAGGGCTTAAGCATCAGAAAAGCGCAAGGGTTTTCTGTAGCCAAAGCAATTGGAATGAACGGAGACAAAGTCAATTCTTACTTTGATCTGTTAACACAAATGTTAACCAAAAATGTGCTTTTGGATAAATCAGGTAGTATCTACAATGTAGACGAAACTAGTCTATAGTTATACAATGAGCATGGGAAGGTTGTTGTGGCAAAAGGAAGCAGAGATGTCCGTGTCACTACTTCTGCTGAAAGAGGAGAAACAATAACAGTTATTGCATACTGTAATGGGGAGGGAAATTTCTTACCACCTCACTGCATTTACAAAGGAGTGAATAAAAAACAAGATGCTGAAGACTACATGCCTCCAGGATCAGTTGTTGTTATGAGGAGAGAATCCGCTTATGTCAGCAGTGATATTTTCATGGATTGGTTTAAAAACCATTTCCTTCCTGCAAAGGTGGCTGGCCTTGCTCTGCTTGTTTAAGATGCTCATGCCTCTCATATGAATTATGTCACCCTTTTGGATACAGCTGTTGAAAATGAAGTGTCAATAATTTGTTTGCCTAGCCACATGACACACTTTTTACAGCCACTAGACCGATCATTTTTCAAGCCCCTGAAATCCTACATTAAAGAGGTTTGTCATTCATGGATTGTTGGTAATGCAAGCAAATACAGAAGAATTACAAGGCAGCAATTTGGAGAGTTGCTCTTCAAAGCATGGACTCATGCTGCCACTGTTCAAATTGGTGTGTCCAGATTTAGAGCTACTGGAATTATCGTGCTTGACAGAGCAGTAATTCCAAACCATGCTTTTGTGTCAGACATTAATAATACTGAAACTTCCTGGCAGATTAAAACTGTGTGCCCGGCCGAGACTCGAACTCGGGACCTTTGCCTTTCGCGGGCAAGTGCTCTACCATCTGAGCTACCAAAGCAGGAAGCCAGGAAGTTTCATATCAGCGCACACTTCATTCTGGAAACATTCCCCAGGCTGTGGCTAAGCCATGTCTCCGCAGTATCCTTTCTTTCAGGAGTGCTAGTTCTGCATGTTTCGCAGCAGAGCTTCTGTAAAGTTTGGAAGGTAGGAGACAAGATACTGGCAGAAGTAGAGCTGTGAGGACCGGGTGTGAGTTGTGTTTTGGTAGCTCAGATGGTAGAGCACTTGCCCACGAAAGGCAAAGATCCCGAGTTCGAGTCTCGGCCGGGCATACAGTTTTAATCTGCCAGGAAGTTTCATATCAGCGCAGACTCCACTGCAGAGTGAAAATCTCATTCTGGAAACATCCCCCAGGTTGTGGCTAAGCCATGTCTCTGCAGTATCCTTTCTTTCAGGAGTGCTAATTCTGCAAGTTTCGCAGCAGAGCTTCTGTAAAGTTTGGAAGGTAGGAGACAAGATACTGGCAGAAGTAGAGCTGTGAGGACCGGGCGTGAGTCGTGCTTCGGTAGCTCAGATGGTAGAGCACTTGCCCACGAAAGGCAAAGGTCCCGAGTTCGAGTCTCAGCCGGGCACACAGTTTTAATCTGCCAGGAAGTTTCATATCAGCGCAGACTCCACTGCAGAGTGAAAATCTCATTCTGGAAACATCCCCCAGGCTGTGACTAAGCCATGTCTCCGCAGTATCCTTTCTTTCACGAGTGCTAGTTCTGCAAGTTTCGCAGCAGAGATTCTGTAAAGTTTGGAAGGTAGGAGACAAGATACTGGCAGAAGTAGAGCTGTGAGGACCGGGCGTGAGTCGTGCTTCAGTAGCTCAGATGGTAGAGCACTTGCCCACGAAAGGCAAAGGTCCCGAGTTCGAGTCTCGGCCGGGCACACAGTTTTAATCTGCCAGGAAGTTTCATATCAGCACAGACTCCACTGCAGAGTGAAAATCTCATTCTGGAAACATCCCCCAGGCTGTGGCTAAGCCAGGTCTCTGCATTATCCTTTCTTTCAGGAGTGCTAGTTCTGCAAGTTTCGCAGGAGAGCTTCTGTAAAGTTTGGAAGGTAGGAGACAAGATACTGGCAGAAGTAGAGCTGTGAGGACCGGGCGTGAGTTGTGCTTCAGTAGCTCAGATGGTAGAGCACTTGCCCACGAAAGGCAAAGGTCCCGAGTTCGAGTCTCGGCCGGGCACACAGTTTTAATCTGCCAGGAAGTTTCATATCAGCGCAGACTCTACTGCAGAGTGAAAATCTCATTCTGATTGATAATACTGTACTCCCAACTACTGCAGACTCCAGATGAGCCCATCAACATCAAGATCTGAAACAAATATGTTAAAAGAACTCCCTCCTACCTGCAAACCTTGCACAAATTTGGCTACTCATCGACAAAGTGATCAAGGCAGCTGCTGTGTAAATGACAACTCAGTGACACCTCATGGAGAGACTCTATCAAAGTAGCTGGAAAAGAATTCACCTGTTCCCATACCACCTCAGAGAAATCAATCCAAAAGAAAGCAGTCAGCAACAAATATAACATCCGACAATTTTATAGCAACAAAAAGAAAGAAAATTACTGAAAGAAACAAGAAAGGAAAAGCTCTAACCCACAAAAATGTAGCAGCTAAAAAAAGTCAAACCCCAAAACCAGAGGGAAAAAACCACCAAAGAGGTGTCTGTTTGAAGACTCAGTTTCTGAAGAAGAAGATAATGATATTTCCCCACATGGTAGTTCCTCCGATGAATTAAATTTAGAAGAAAACAAATGTGTAGAGTGCCTTGAACTTTATCAAGAAACAACGTTTACTCTGAATGGATTCAATGTGTAGGATTTTCTAGGTGGCTTCATGAATCATGCACTATCTATGAGAACATGTGTCGTTTGTGTGGATGGCTTAAAAATAAACTTGAAAAACAAAAAGCAAAGTGAATGTCATTTTCAATGTATTTTGCCATTGGCCATCTGTCCCTCCCTTCTGTGGCACCTTGTCCACCACTTACTAATTAATTGAAATTTACAAGCCTTTGTACACCATAAGAATGTTCCTTAGTTATAAAGTTTTTTGTAATGCAGTGGTATCTATAATAAGATACAATGGTCAAACCATCAAACTTGCCTAATTTTATTGTGATTTAAGTGTTTATATATTTATAAAAATTAACTTGAAAAAATGTGCGGCATCTGTCCCGCCTTTACCTTATATACAGGGTATACATAAAGTCTGGGAACACTTTCAATTATTTATTGCACAAGAACTAAACATTCTACAGATGTCATACATATTGCATTTTGAAGAGAAACTCTCAAAGTTTTTTTTTATAAACATTTGATATGCAACAATTGGACTTCTTATGACTGTCTCTCATACGCACTCCACATTCACTTCATTCACACTGGAATGTCTGTTTCTCTTTGCCGGGCACAAGCAACCTGTCGTAACAAATTTGTTGTGCCAGTGGTAAATGGCCTTCCTTGTTGCTAGTTTCTTACTGTACTTGGTTATAAACATCTGTTGAACAGCTGTAGCACACTTGTTTTTATTGAACTCCAACACGCAGAAAGCTCGCTCCGCACCTGAACTCACCATGTTTCTGACTAGTGCTGACTTCAGAGTTTCTCCTCAAAATGACATATGTATGATATCTGTACAATGCTTGGTTCTTGTGCAGTATATAATCAAAAGTGTTCCCAGACTTTATGAACACCCTGTATTTTAGTCTACAATCACAATTTATTTATTTTGCTGACTAGCCAGTTTTCAAACTAAATAAATTGTAACTATGGACTAAAACATATACTTTTTCAATATTAAACAGGGAACAATCCAAATATTGCTGAACACTGGAAAATGCTTACTGTGTAATATAAATACATTTTAGTTTATAACACTGTAAGTTTCATATTCAGTAGAGTTGTTGACCTGTTGTGGCCAACAATAATTTGGTTACATTATATGACAGATACTTAGAAAAGTACTTAAGCTCAAGCTACTATTTGATTGATGCACAATGCACCTATGTGGTGGACTGCCTACTTTCATGTACAGTTTCCAGACTCATAAAAAATTGTTTAAACAAATGCATTATCCAATTCAGGAAAATTGAGGTAATAAAAGTTTAGCATGAAACTCAGGAATTAAGTATGATGAAGAGTTAAAATGACGAAAGTACTTTAAGACATGGCAAAACTTTTATTACAGAAATTTCCTTATTAATCAGATTTTGGGAGAGATAGAATGTTTACTGTAATGAGTGAAATTAGGGCTATCCACAAAATTAGGTCTTTTAGTGTATATACTGTTAGTAGAGTCGAAACAAGGCCCCCGGAGTAGACAACATTCCATTGGAACTACTGACGACCTTGGGAGAGGCAGTCCTGACAAAACTCTACCATCTGGTGAGCAAGATGTATGAAACAGGCGAAATACCCTCAGACTTCAAGAAGAATATAATAATTCCAATCCCAAAGAAAGCAGGTGTTGACAGATGTGAAAATTACCGAACAATCAGTTTAATAAGCCACAGCTGCAAAATACTAACACGAATTCTTTACAGACGAATGGAAAAACTAGTAGAAGCCGACCTCGGGGAAGATCCGTTTGGATTCCGTAGAAATACTGGAACACGTGAGGCAATACTGACCTTACGACTTATCTTAGAAGAAAGATTAAGGAAAGGCAAACCTACGTTTCTAGCATTTGTAGACTTAGAGAAAGCTTTTGACAATGTTGACTGGAATACTCTCTTTCAAATTCTAAAGGTGGCAGGGGTAAAATACAGGGAGCGAAAAGCTATTTACAATTTGTACAGAAACCAGATGGCAGTTATAAGAGTCGAGGGACATGAAAGGGAAGCAGTGGTTGGGAAGGGAGTGAGACAGGGTTGTAGCCTGTCCCCAATGTTATTCAATCTGTATATTGAGCAAGCAGTAAAGGAAACAAAAGAAAAATTCAGAGTAGGTATTAAAATCCATGGAGAAGAAATAAAAACCTTGAGGTTTGCCAATGACATTGTAATTCCGTCAGAGACAGCAAAGGACCTGGAAGAGCAGTTGAACGGAATGGACAGTGTCTTGAAAGGAGGATATAAGATGAACATCAGCAAAAGCAAAATGAGGATAATAGAATGTAGTCGAATTAAGTCGGGTGATGCTGAGGGAATTGGATTAGGAAATGAGACACTTAAAGTAGTAAAGGAGTTTTGCTATTTGGGGAGCAAAATAACTGATGATGGTCGAAGTAGAGAGGATATAAAATGTAGACTGGCAATGGCAAGGAAAGCGTTTCTGAAGAAGAGAAATTTGTTAACATCGAGTATAGATTTAAGTGTCAGGAAGTCATTTCTGAAAGCATTTGTATGGAGTGTAGCCATGTATGGAAGTGAAACATGGACGGTAAATAGTTTGGACAAGAAGAGAATAGAAGCTTTTGAAATGTGGTGCTACAGAAGAATGCTGAAGATTAGATGGGTAGATCACATAACTAATGAGGAAGTGTTGAATAGGATTGGGGAGAAGAGAAGTTTGTGGCACAACTTGACCAGAAGAAGGGATCGGTTGGTAGGACATGTTTTGAGGCATCAAGGGATCACCAATTTAATATTGAAGGGCAGCGTGGAGGGTAAAAATCGTAGGGGGAGACCAAGAGATGAATACACTAAGCAGATTCAGAAGGATTTAGGTTGCAGTAGGTACTGGGAGATGAAGAAGCTTGCACAGGATAGAGTAGCATGGAGAGCTGCATCAAACCAGTCTCAGGACAGAAGACCACAACAACAAACAACTGTTAGCAGTCCAGTTTTTTCAGGTTTTGTGTAAAAACTTCATTAGTGTACTATTATGGAATACATTTTGTTCTCTTTTTCATGTACGAGGGCAGTTCAATAAGTAATGCAACACATTTTTTTTCTCGGCCAATTTTGGTTGAAAAAACCGGAAATTTCTTGTGGAATATTTTCAAACATTCCCGCTTCATCTCGTATAGTTTCATTGACTTCCAACAGGTGGCAGCGCTGTACGGAGCTGTTAAAATAGCGTCTGTAACGGATGTGCATTGCAAACAACGGGCAGTGATCGAGTTTCTTTTGGCGGAAAACCAGGGCATCTCATTTGTTCATAGGCGCTTGCAGAATGTCTACGGTGATCTGGCAGTGGACAAAAGCATGGTGAATCGTTGGGCAAAGCGTGTGTCATCATCGCCGCAAGGTCAAGCAAGACTGTCTGATCTCCCGCGTGCGGGCCGGCCGTGCACAGCTGTGACTCCTGCAATGGTGGAGCGTGCGAACACACTCGTTCGAGATGATCGACAGATCACCATCGAACAACTCAGTGCTCAACTTGACATCTCTGTTGGTAGTGCTGTCACAATTGTTCACCAGTTGGGATATTCAAAGGCTTGTTCCCGCTGGGTCCCTCGTTGTCTAACCGAACACCATAAAGAGCAAAGGAGAACCATCTGTGCGGAATTGCTTGCTCATCATGTGGCTGAGGGTGACAATTTCTTGTCAAAGATTGTTACAGGTGATGAAACATGGGTTCATCACTTCGAACCTGAAACAAAACGGCAATCAATGGAGTGGCGCCACACCCACTCCCCTACCAAGAAAAAGTTTAAAGCCATACCCTCAGCCGGTAAAGTCATGGTTACAGTCTTCTGGGACGCTGAAGGGGTTGTTCTGTTCGATGTCCTTCCCCATGGTCAACTCTGAAGTGTATTGTGCTACTCTTCAGAAATTGAAGAAACGACTTCAGCGTGTTCGTAGGCACAAAAATCTGAACGAACTTCTCCTTCTTCATGACAACGCAAGACCTCACACAAGTCTTCACACCCGAGATGAGCTCACAAAACTTCAGTGGACTGTTCTTCCTCATGCACCCTACAGCCCCGATCTCGCACTGTTGGATTTCCATATGTTTGGCCCAATAAAGGACGCAATCCGTGGGAGGCACTACGCGGATGATGAAGAAGTTATTGATGCAGTACGACGTTGGCTCCGACATCGACCAGTGGAATGGTACCGTGCAGGCATACAGACCCTCATTTCAAGGTGGCGTAAGGCCGTAGCATTGAATGGAGATTACGTTGAAAAATAGTGTTGTGTAGCTAAAAGATTGGGGAATAACCTGGTGTATTTCAATGCTGAATAAAACAACCCCTGTTTCAGAAAAAAAATGTGTTGCATTACTTATTGAACTGCCCTCGTATATTAGTATTGTGTGTCATTGAGGCATGGGCTCTTAGAAATTGCCAAGGAGATTGATCCACAGCCAGATCCGATGGAGGGTGCTGGGGATCAAATGAGAGCAGGGGTTACATGCCTTCCAGGACTCCACAGTGCAGTGAGTGAAAAGTGTATTACACCATAAAATTTTGAAATCAGTACTTTACAAATTTGTGTAAATTGTGTTTACAAAAAAACTTTCTTTCAAAAATATGAAGCTGTAAGTTAAATCAAAAATGTATACATAAAATTGTAATGTTTTTAATGTCTGTAAAATATGTTTGTTTTGCAATCTGGAGTCATAACCAGAGCCAATTTTTGCTTTTATATTTGGATTTACTGTTTTTGTGTTGTGTGGAATGATATATGTGTTTACAAAGAAACTTTCTTTCGAAAATATGAAGCTGTAAGTTAAATAAAAAATATATACATAAAACTGTAATGTTTTTAATGTCTGTAAAATATGTTTGTTTTGCAATCTGGAGTCATAACCAGTAACAATTTTTACTTTTATATTTGGATTTACTGTTTTTTGTGTTGTGTGGAATTTGTATATGTGATATTAAGTAATGGAAAATTCAGGATGGAATATGACAATGTTTGAAAAGGGTAGTTGCTACTCACCATATAACCGAGATACTGAGTCACAGATACTAACTGAAATATGTTGTTGTTGTTGTTGTCTTCAGTCCTGAGACTGGTTTGATGCAGCTCTCCATGCTACTCTATCCTGTGCAAGCTTCTTCGTCTCCCAGTACTTACTGCAACCTACATCCTTCTGAATCTGCTTAGAGTATTCATCTCTTGGTCTCCCTCTATGATTCTTACCCTCCACACTGCCCTCCAATGCTAAATTTGTGATCCCTTGATGCCTCAGAACATGTCCTACCAACCGGTCCCTTCTTCTGGTCAAGTTGTGCCACAAACTCCTCTTCTCCCCAATTCTATTCAATACCTCCTCGTTAGTTATGTGATCTACCCATCTAATCTTCAGCATTCTTCTGTAGCAAACTGAGCTGAAATATAGAGTATATATACAACAAAGTTTCACTTAGTGTTGTGATTATTAAGTTAAGAGTATGGAAGCGCTATTCAAGCCCTTAATGATTTTGAAATTAAAATCAATTTCTTAATTTTCTCAATATATAATTATTCAAAAACTATACTATTTCAGATGCTTATTCCTGTCAGGGTTTTTTTACACATTCATTTCATTTGTTAGATTCATTAGTAACTGACATATTTCCCATAGAATCTTCCTACTGGACTTCAGTAGCACAGCAAAGTAAATGACATACTTACAGAATAAGGGGGAAGCATAATAACATCATGAAAATGGAAATTTTTATTAGCTGTTAGACAAAATTAAGATTTCATTCAAGTTTTTATCCATACTGCCAAAATGTACCTACAAACTACCAAAATTGCTGCCTCAAATCATATACATGTCTTTCAGAGTAAAACAATATTCTCATTTACACAGTCAGGTGTCATTTACTCATATCTATTATCTCATTAAATTATTTTCTTACAAATGTGTTATTTTTTGTGTTGCTGCTGATTTATTTATTTATTGTTCTCTGAATCAATACTGTACATGATATGCACATGGTGATGCACAAACATACATTTGATGTTGGACATTATGATAAGTTGCTGATATGAAGTAATATGCCAAAAGTTTAGACAACATGAGCTTACATACATATTTTCTGAGAAGTTATGAACACACAAATTACATACTCAGTTACACATTTGCATCTTAGTGCTGTATTCCTCTAACACATATACATAACAGTACCTGGTTGGATATTTTTTCTGCACTTAATTTGCTTAGTAGCAGATGATATAGATGCAAGATTTTTGCACATACTTGCATTAATGTTTTAATCTTTACAAAATTCTTTGCTGCAATTTGTTTCATGTTTCTTTCCACCAATGTGGAGCAAAAATTCGCTTGCACTGTAGAAGCAATGATCAAGTAGGAATGATTTTAATTTTTTATTAAATACAGTCAGGGACTTACTGTTTTTTTATTTCTGACAGTAGGCTATTGTATATTTTAATGCCTTTGTTGAAGGGAGAGTTTTTAAAGGCAGAGGTGTGCATTTCTTTAACATGGAGTTTCATTTTCTGTCTGGTACCATAGTCATGGACATTTACATTTTTATTAAATTTTGTGATATTACTTTTTACAAATTTGCATAGTTCTAGTATATACAGGCTGCCAAGGGGCAGGATGAGCAACTTTTGGAAGAGAGGTCTGCAGTTATCAGTCGGCTTTGCCGTGTTCATTTTTCTTATAGCTCTCTTTTGGGTGAGGAGAATGTTTGGGCTATGTGTAGAGTCTCCCCAGAATATAATACCATACTGCATTACACTGTGGAATTGTGCATAGTAGGCTGTGTGAACAGTTTCTGGGCTTGTGCAGTATGTGAGGATTCGTAGGGCATAGCACACTTGGTTTAGCTTACTATTAGTTTTATTAATGTGTGTTTGCCATTTTAGATTATCCTGAATCCATAGGCCTAGAAATTTTTTTCTGTATTTGTGGATATTTGGGGACCATGTAATTTCATATCAGGCATAATTTTATTTGATCTTAGGTGGAAGTTTAGGTAAGTGGTTTTCTTTGTGTTAATTATGAGCTTGTTTTTCTCAAACTAATCATGAAGTTCATCTGTATTTTCATTTATGGCTTCTTGGAGTTCATGTTCATTTTTGCTTGTTATGAGGATACTGGTATAATCTGCGAAGAGTGAACTGGTGCTGGCATTGATGTTTGACAGTAGGGTGTTTTTGTACACAAGGAAGAGCACTGGTCCAAGTATTGAGCCTTGGGGCACACCTTGTGTAATATTGCAATAGTCAGAGTAGTATGTTTCGATGTGTCCTTGGTTGTTATGTTTTATTGACACTTTTTGTTTCCTATTTTTCAGGTATGAGCTGAACCAGTTTGGTGGGCTGCCTCTGATGCCATATGACTCCAGTTTGTTGAGAAGCATCTTGTGGTCTATGACATCAAATGCCTTGGACAAGTCTAGGAAGAGCCCAACTGCTTTTTGTTTTATGTCTAGAGCATCAGCATGTTGGGCATCAGATAGGATCTGGTTCTTATCAAGAAAATTTATTAGTCTTTGGTGAACTAATCTCTCCAAAAGTTTACCAAACACAGGTAACAGCAATATGGGTCTGTAATTTTCTGCATTGAGTTTTTCACCTTTCTTAAAGATTGGGATGACTTTAGCCACTTTCATGCATTTTGGAAATGTACCTGCCATCAAAAATGAGTTGTACACATTTGAGAGTGGGAGAGCTATTTTGTTTATGCACTTTTTGATGATAAAATCTGGGATGTCATCGATTCCAGATGAGAATTTATTCTTGAGGTACTGTGTACCTAGTACAATTTCTTCAGGAGTAGTTTCTCAGAAGAATATAGATTCTACAGGAGTTGTTATTTTGTTTTGTCTGTTGGCTGTGGGTTTGCTGATGCTTTGTAACAGATTTTTAACAATATTTTCATAGTAATTGTAGAAAATATTTGCAATTTCTTGTGGTTTAGTAACTCTGGTGTTGCTGTGGATCAGGGTAGTGTTTTCATGTTTACATGGCTGTTGATTCGTTTTGTTCCTTAGGATGTTCCACACTGCCTTGGTTTTGTTTAAGGATGTTGCCACAGTTGCCATTTGCTGTTTGCTTTGATAGTGCTATGACTTTTTTTAAGGATTTTGACACATTGCTTGATATATCTTTCTTGAGATGGGTTGGCAATGGTGTTTTTATTTTTTAGATACTTGAACAGATCTCTCTTCCTTCTGCAGGAAATCTTTATACCAGTTGTTATCCATAGCTTCTTATTGGGTTCTTTTGATGTGGAAAAGTACATTCACAAATTAAACTACCACAGAGACAGGATTCCTAGCCATCACAGCATCACATAATAATTTTCAAATTTGTTATTATAACCTCATTAATAGAAATATTTCATACTCTTCCAACAAGACATCATTACTTCTGTGGACAGTGAAGTGTCTGCTTCATTTTATCCACACAGCGTCAACTCTCTGATACTTCGTGCTGCTTCTGAACTACAAACAAATAATAGACATAGATGCTCCTAGCAGTCTGATGATTACACATTGAAATTTATTGCTTATGTTGTGTTGAAGTAATAAATTGTATTTCAACTTCACATTTGGTGATCTTGAGTTTCCGAATCATGTGCCATAAAAACTGAATCATGTGCTGGAATGATGAACATATCTTACATAAGTCTTCGTGTCAGTTGCACCATACAGAACCAGTTGCAACAATGTTGCATAATCAATGGTTACCGTAAGGGACGGTCAAAAAGAAATGGACTGGAGGCATAGTTACAGAAACAAGTACCTGTATGTTAAAAGTATTGACCCTGGCTGTTGGGACACTTGTCCCACTGTGACACAAGGTGGTGAATGGCTGTCTCATAAAATTCCCAGAGTTGCGATGTTAACCAGTTCTGCTCATACAGCTTGACGTCATCGTCTGAGGTTAATCATTTGCCCCTCAAAGCCTTTTTAAGGGGACCAAAAATGGCATAATCACAAGGAGGGAGGTCCAGCCTGTATGGAGGGTAGCCGATAACCTCCCATTTGAACTTCTGAAGGAGTGTTGCGACTGTGTTGGCCATATGCGGCTTTGCACTGTTGTTGAGCAGAATGACCCCATGGGTGAGATTGCTGGGTCATTTTGATTTGATCACTTGGTGAAGTGTGGTCAAGGCTTGTGAGTAACACTGGGCATTCACTGTTGTCCCTTGCTGCAGAAAGTGAATCAAAGAAGAACGTCAACATAACCTTTGCTAGACTCATGTGGACGACGACGTCCAGCTGTATGTGTGGAACTGGTTAATGTTGCAGCCCCAGGAATTTTATTAGACAGCCATTCACCACCTTGTGTCACAGTGGGGCAAATGTCTCAACAGCCAGGGTCCATAATTCTAACATACAGGTACTGGTTTCTGTATTTATGCCTCCGGCTTGTTTCTTTTTGAATGCCCCTTATATAAACCTATACTGTGGTTCATCCAACTTGAGAGACAATTTGTCTTGGCCCAAATCACCTCAGATGAAACTAAATATAGTTGCACTTAAGAGCAAAAGACTACAGAAGTATAAAACATCCTAGCTTTGACATGAAGCACTGAAAAATAAACTTTTATCAGGCATGCATTTGTAATGCGGTTCTCATGGTCAGAACTAAGCATCTTAAAAACTGCTCCTTGCTACTTCAATGACTGTGCACACTGACAGGCAACGCAATTAACAACAATATTATGTGGAATATATGGCTATCATGCTTTTCTGCAGATGCACAAAAATACTCAACGTTTGAGCTGGCGAACTTGATACTCTCACTCAAACTGCTGACTGAATAGTCGAAATGTGTCCATCAATGAGCATTCCAACTGTCTCCACCAGAACAGAGACTTTTTTCTGGAAGCACTGCAATCACAAGTAGCTGAGCTACCTCAGTAAGCAGCAACCCTACAAAAAAATGGTACTCCATATGACCTCTGTCACATACCATAACATCTACATCTACAACATACTCCGCAAGCGGAGGGTACATTTGGTACCACTATCTCATCCATCCAACCCTATTCCACTCACGAATAATGCGTGAGATGAATGACTGTTGGCAAGACTTTGTAGTGATTCTAATATCTCGAATTTTCTCCTCGTGGTCAATACGTGAGATGTATGTTGGGGGAAATAATATGTTGTCTGACTCTTCCTGAAAAGTTCTGTCCCAAAATTTCAATAGTAAATCTCTCCATGGTGTACAACATTTCTCTTACAATGTCTGCCAGTGGAGTTTGTTTAGCATCTCCGTAACGCTCTCTCATGAGCTAAACAATCCCGTGACGAAATGCATCACTCTTCCTTGGATCTTCACTATCTCCTCTATCAGTCCTACCATATAGGGATCCCAGACAGATGAACAATACTCAAGAATCAGGTGAACAAGCACCTTATAAGCCACTTCTTTTGTGGATGAGTTACATTTCCTTAAGATTCTTCCAGTGAGTCTGAGTCTGGTATCTGCTTTCACAGTATTTGTTTTATGTGGTCACTCCACTTAAGGTCACTCTGGATAGTTACGCCTAGATATTTTACAGCAGATGCTGTCTTCAGCTGTTTGTCATCAACAGTGTAGCTGTACAGTAGTGTATTCCTTTTCTGTGTACATTTATTTATGTTCACCCTCAACTGCCAGAGCCTGCACCATTCATCAATTCTATGCAGGTTGTTCTGTAAATTCTTACTATCTTCTGGCATTGTTACTTTGGTACAGACAACTGCATAATCTGTGAATAGCCTTAAAGAGCATCCGAAGCTTTGTACTGGATCATTTATATATATTCTAAACAGAAATGGTCCTAACACACTTCGCTGTGGTACTCCATATATTATCTTGACATCTGTCAATTTTGTTCCGTTAAGAGCGACATGTTGAGTTCTATCTGCAAGAAAGTTTTGAAACCAATCACAAGTCTGCTCCGATATTATATAAGTTTGTATTTTTTTCCTTAAATAGCAATTCAGAATGGTGTCAAATGCCTTACTGAAATCTAGGTACACAGCATCAACCTGAGCGCCATTGTCCACTGCACTGTGGATCTCATGGAGGAACAGAGGAAGCTGAGTTTCACAGGATCTCTGTTTGCAAAATCCATGTTGATTTTTATAGAGGAGATGTTCATTTTCCAAAAACATTATAATTCTTGAGCATAAACGTGTTCCATTATTCTACAACAGATTGACGTCAGTGATATAGGTGTATAATTGTGATGATCTGTCTTACGGCTTTTCCTAAAAACGGGAATGACCTGCGCTTTTTTCCAGTTGTTGCTCAAGCAATCTGTGATAAATTACCACTAGAAGGGAAGCAAGTTCTTTTGCATAATGTTTATAGAATCTTATAGGTAACACAGCGTGTGTCAATGTAGACCAGCAGCTGTAAATATTTATGTAGAATCAATAACAACCGATGCAGTAAATACAGAATTATAAACATTAAGAAATAAAAAGACACTGGGATGTGATAATATAAATTTTGAACTGGACACATTACAAAAGTGAAAAATAAAAAAATAAAAAAAGTTTTTAAGCTATTGGTGAAAATCGACATGTGTCAGAGAAATGGAATGAGGTAGTAGTGCCACCTATATTTAGGTATGGAGATAAAACAAACTATGTATTACTGGTGTGTGAGCTTTTCATGTAGCTCAGGTTATGAAATGTATGCAAAGATAATACAAAGAAGTGTTGATGAAACAGCAAAAGCAAAATTATAAAATTGGCACATATTTTGTTTTCACCATTACCAACTAATATCCCTCAACTGTGTGGCATGCATCTGCTCAAACCAAGCAGGTTCACAATGCAGTCAATGAGACTGTCAGCACATATGAAACCAACTCTACCAGATTGCTGAAATAGCTCCCCCTCTGTCAGAATGGCCATCACTGCTGATGTCGAGAGGGTAAAGCAGATCGATGACCCCAATTATCCACTGCATGATCATCAAGCTGTTGTCTGTCAGTGGAAATCTACAATGAGTTTATAGCTAGGACTCAACTACTAGAGGGAACACTTACACTCTTCAACTTATACGTTATCTGCTGAATTCAGACTCAAAATCTCCAAGATTGTTGATCTTTTACAAAAGCTCGAAATTTAGCACAGACTTCAATGCAAGATGCTTGTAATAGTTTCAACAACGAAACTTTGTCTTGAAACCTGGCAGAAAATCCAAAGAGATCTGGTTGTATGTGAGGTACGCTAGCAGCAAGACACAATCAATGCCTTCTCTCCATGATGGCAATTGAGATACTATCAAAGATAGTGCTGCCAAAGTAGAGTTACTAAACACAGCCTTTCAAAATGCTTTCACAAAAGGAGACAAAGGAAATATTACATAATTCAAATCAAGAACAGCTGCCAACATGAGTAACATAGAAGTAGATATTCTCAGAGTAGTGAAGCAACTTAAATCACTTAATAAAAGCAAGTCTTCTGGTCCAGATTGTATACCAGTTAGGTTCCTTTCCAAGTATGCTGATGCAATAGCTCTGTACTTAACAATCATAAACAACCATTCCCTCTACAAAAGATCTGTACCTAAAGACCGGAAAGTTGCACGGGCCACACCAATATTCAAGAAAGGTAGTAGGAGTAATCCACTAAATTATAAGCCCGTACCATTAATGTCAATATGCAATAGGATTTTGGAACATGTATATTGTGTTCGGACATTATGAATTACCTCAAAGAAAATGGTCTATTGTGTGCTTATGGAATACCATCTCTGTTATGTGACCGGATTCATGATTTCCTGTCAGAGAGGTCAAAGTTCGTAGTAACTAATGGAAAGTGGTCAAATAAAATAGAAGTGATTTCTGGCATTCCCCAAGGTAGTGTTATGGGCCACCTGCTGTTCCTTATCTATATAAATGACTTAGCAGACAATCTGAACAGCTGTCTTAAGTTGTTAGCAGATGATGCTGTCGGATATTGTATAGTCAACCCATCAGAAGATCAAAACAAATTGAAAAATGATTAAGAAGAGATATATGTATGGTGCAAAAATTGGCAGTTGACCCTAAACAATGAAAAGTGTGAGGTCATCCACATAAGTGCTAAAAGGAATCTGTTAAACTTTGGTTACATGATAAATCAGTCAAATGTAAAGGCCATAAATTCAACTAAATATCTAGGAATTACAAGGCTAACCAAAGACTGTGTTTTATTGGTAGGACACAGAAAATGTAACAGATCTACTCTTAGACAGCCTACACTATGCTTATCCATCCTCTTTTAGAATAGTGCTCTGCAGTGTGGGATCCTTACCAGATAGGATTGACATAGTACATCGAAAAATTCAAAGAAGGTCAGCACATTTTGTATTATCATGAAATAGGGGTGAGAGTGTCACTGAAATGATACAGGATTTGGGATGGACATCATTAAAGCAAAGGTGTTTTTCGTTGCAGAGCAATCGTCTCACGAAATTCCAATCACCAACTTTCTCCTCAAAATGCAAAAATATTTTGTTGACACCGACTTACATAGGAAGAAATGATCACCATGATGAAATAAGGGAAATCAGAGCTTTTACGGAAAGATATGGGTGTTTGTTCTTTCTGTGCCCTGTACGAGATCGGAATAATAGAGAATTGTGAAGGTGGTTTGATGAACCCTCTGCCAGACACTTAAATGTGATTTGCAGAATATCCATGTACATTTAGATGTAGATGTATGTGAAGAGGACAGATTGCTGCTCACTACATAAAGAAGGCATTGGACTGCAGACAGGCACAATGAAAAAGACTGCTAAAGTATTTACTTGTAAGAGTTTGGACAAAGTCTTTCTGAAGTAGAGCACACACATTCACACAAGCATAACTCTATCTCTCTCTCTCTCTCTCTCTCTCTCTCTCTCTCTTTCTATCTCTCTCTCTCCCTCTCTCTCTCTCTCTCTCTCTCTCTCTCTCTCTCTCTCTCTCTCTTTCTATCTCTCCCCCCCCCCCTCTCTCTCTCTCTCTCTCTCTCTCTCTCTCTCTCTCATACACACACACACACACACACACACACACACACACACGGCCACTGTCCTACAGAACCTTGTCTGTGAATCAACGCCTCCTCTACGTGGTGAGTAGCAATCTATCCTTTTCTTAATATTGTTATTCCATCCTAGACTTTCCATTGCATGATGTTTATATCAGCTCTCTCCTACAACTAAACTAATAGTGAATGTGTCAAGCAAAATTTATGACTGTTAATATCCTTGAAATATGGATTGGTCTGGGTGTGGAAGTTTACTAGCTTTCTTTTCATAACAAATAAATAACAAAAATTATTACCACAACTTTTTGAAATAAATAACACTATCCTACACACACCGCTTTTTGTAGATGATAAAGTGATTTGAGCTAGAACAGAATATGCCGTCCTTGCTTGTGAAAGTAGGAAATAATTTAAATATCTTTTCATCAAAAATAAAACACAAACGAATTACAGACATTGATACAGATTTAAATCAATGGAGAAAGTTGAAAAGTTGTGCCAAACTGAAATTGGAACTCATATCTCCTGCGTACTAGGCAGATGTACTGACCACTGTATCACCTTGACACAGTGGTCATCGCAACAGCACCGACTATCCTAGCACGCCTCCAGTCAGACCCAAATTCTCAACTTATCTATAAACTGCTATGTAGTGTCCCTTGCCCATTATCCTCATTACTCATGGTATTTTGCCAATTCGCATATGAATTCTAGCCCATTGTGCTTCTGCACTGAAAATATCATTGGCCATCCTTGCCTTAATTATATATTTGTGGTGTCTGTTCTGTCAGACATGTCCAAAAGAACAGACACCACATTTATATACAAGAACAAAAGCAATGGCATTCAGAGGATCTGAAAGAACAGATGATATATATATATATATACCTAAAAACAAAGATGATGTGACTTACCAAATGAAAGTGCTGGCAGGTCGACAGACACACAAACGAACACAAACATACACACAAAATTCAAGCTTTCGCAACAAACTGTTGCCTCATCAGGAAAGAGGGAAGGAGAGGGAAAGACGAAAGGATGTGGGTTTTAAGGGAGAGGGTAAGGAGTCATTCCAGTCCCGGGAGTGGAAAGACTTACCCTATGGGGAAAAAAGGACGGGTATACACTCGCACACACACACATATCCATCCACACATATACACAGACACAAGCAGGTCTGAAACTCTTTGCCTTTACAAATGTCTGCTTGTGTCTGTGTATATGCGGATGGATATGTGTGTGTGCGAGTGTATACTTGTCCTTTTTTCCCCCTAAGGTAAGTCTTTCCCCTCCCGGGATTGGAATGACTCCTTACCCTCTCCCTTAAAACCCAAATCCTTTTGTCTTTCCCTCTCCTTCCCTCTTTCCTGACGAGGCAACCGTTGGTTGCGAAAGCTAGAATTTTGTGGGTATGTTTGTGTTTGTTTGTGTGTCTATCGACCTGCCAGCACTTTTGTTTGGTAAGTCTCATCATCTTTCTTTTTTTATATATATATATATATATATATATAAAAAGAAAGATGACGAGACCCACCCAACAAAAGCGCCGGCAGGTCGATAGAAACACAAACAAACACAAACACACACACAAAACTCCAGCCCTCGCAACCAACGGCCGCCTCGTCAGGAAAGAGGGAAGGAGAAGGAAAGACAAAAGGATATGGGTTTTAAGGGAGAGGGTAAGGAGTCATTCCAATCCCGGGAGCGGAAAGACTTACCTTAGGGGGAAAAAAGGACAGGTATACACTCGCACACACACACATATCCATCCATACACACAAGACACAAGCAGACATTTGTAAAGGCAAAGGCTCAAACTCTTTGCCTTTACAAATGTCTGCTTGTGTCTTGTGTGTATGGATGGATATGTGTGTGTGTGCGAGTGTATACCTGTCCTTTTTTCCCCCTAAGGTAAGTCTTTCCGCTCCCGGGATTGGAATGACTCCTTACCCTCTCCCTTAAAACCCATATCCTTTTGTCTTTCCTTCTCCTTCCCTCTTTCCTGACGAGGCGGCCGTTGGTTGCGAGGGCTGGAGTTTTGTGTGTGTGTTTGTGTTTGTTTGTGTTTCTATCGACCTGCCGGCGCTTTTGTTGGGTGGGTCTCGTCATCTTTCTTTTTGGATAATTTTCCCACGTGGAATGTTTCCCTCTATTATATATATATATATATATATATATATATATATGTTGTTGTTGTTGTGGTCTTCAGTCCTGAGACTGGTTTGATGCAGCTCTCCATGCATATATATATATATATATATATATATATATATATATATATATATCTACACACTCCTGGAAATTGAAATAAGAACACCGTGAATTCATTGTCCCAGGAAGGGGAAACTTTATTGACACATTCCTGGGGTCAGATACATCACATGATCACACTGACAGAACCACAGGCACATAGACACAGGCAACAGAGCATGCACAATGTCGGCACTAGTACAGTGTATATCCACCTTTCACAGCAATGCAGGCTGCTATTCTCCCATGGAGACGATCGTAGAGATGCTGGATGTAGTCCTGTGGAACGGCTTGCCATGCCATTTCCACCTGGCGCCTCAGTTGGACCAGCGTTCGTGCTGGACGTGCAGACCGCGTGAGACGACGCTTCATCCAGTCCCAAACATGCTCAATGGGGGACAGATCCGGAGATCTTGCTGGCCAGGGTAGTTGACTTACACCTTCTAGAGCACGTTGGGTGGCACGGGATACATGCGGACGTGCATTGTCCTGTTGGAACAGCAAGTTCCCTTGCCGGTCTAGGAATGGTAGAACGATTGGTTCGATGACGGTTTGGATGTACCGTGCACTATTCAGTGTCCCCTCGACGATCACCAGTGGTGTACGGCCAGTGTAGGAGATCGCTCCCCACACCATGATGCCGGGTGTTGGCCCAGTGTGCCTCGGTCGTATGCAGTCCTGATTGTGGCGCTCACCTGCACGGCGCCAAACACGCATACGACCATCATTGGCACCAAGGCAGAAGCGACTCTCATCGCTGAAGACGACACGTCTCCATTCGTCCCTCCATTCACGCCTGTCGCGACACCACTGGAGGCGGGCTGCACGATGTTGGGGCGTGAGCGGAAGACGGCCTAACGGTGTGCGGGACCATAGCCCAGCTTCATGGAGACGGTTGCGAATGGTCCTCGCCGATACCCCAGGAGCAACAGTGTCCCTAATTTGCTGGGAAGTGGTGGTGCGGTCCCCTACGGCTCTGCGTAGGATCCTACGGTCTTGGCGTGCATCTGTGCGTCGCTGCGGTCCGTCCCAGGTCGACGGGCACGTGCACCTTCCGCCGACCACTGGCGACAACATCGATGTACTGTGGAGACCTCACGCCCCACGTGTTGAGCAATTCGGCGGTACGTCCACCTGGCCTCCCGCATGCCCACTATACGCCCTCGCTCAAAGTCCGTCAACTGCACATACGGTTCACGTCCACGCTGTCACGGCATGCTACCAGTGTTAAAGACTGCGATGGAGCTCCGTATGCCACGGCAAACTGGCTGACACTGACGGCGGTGGTGCACAAATGCTGCGCAGCTAGCGCCATTCGACGGCCAACACCGCGGTTCCTGGTGTGTCCGCTGTGCCGTGCGTGTGATCATTGCTTGTACAGCCCTCTCGCAGTGTCCGGAGCAAGTATGGTGGGTCTGACACACCGGTGTCAATGTGTTCTTTTTTCCATTTCCAGGAGTATATATATATATATATATATATATATATATATATATATATATATATATATATATATATATATATATATATATATATATAAAGAAAGATGACGAGACTTACCAAACAAAAGCACTGGCAGGTCGATAGACACACAAACATACACACAAAATTCTGCTTTTGCAACCAACGGTTGCCTCATCAGGAAAGAAGGTAGGAGAGGGAAAGACGAAAGGATTTGGGTTTTAAGGGAGAGGGTAAGGAGTCATTCCAATCCCGGGAGTGGAAAGACTTACCTTAGGGGGAAAAAAGGACAGGTATACACTCGCACACACACACACACACATCCATCCGCATATACACAGACACAAGCAGACATTTGTAAAGGCAAAGTGTTTGTTTGTGTGTCTATCGACCTGCCAGCATTTTTGTAAGTCTCATCATCTTTCTTTTTAGATATATTTTTCCCACGTGGAATGTTTCCCTCTATTATATATATATATATATATATATATATATATATATATATATATATATATATATATATAAAATATAGAGGGAAAAATAGAGGGAAACTTCCATGCGGGAAAAATATATCTAAAAACAAAGATGATGTAACTTACTGAACGAAAGCATTGGTATGTTGATAGAGACACTAACAAACACAAACACACACACAAAATTCAAGCTTTCACAACCCACGGTTGCTTCATCAGGAAAGAGGGAAGGAGAGGGAAAGATGAAATGATGTGGGTTTTAAGGGAGAGGGTAATGAGTCATTCCAATCCTGGGAGCGGAAAGACTTACCTTATGGGGAAAAAGGGACAGGTATACACTCGCACACACACACCCGGGATTGGAATGACTCTTTACCCTCTCCCTTAAAACCCACATCATTTCATCTTTCCCTCTCCTTCCCTCTTTCCTGATGAAGCAACCATGGGTTGTGAAAGCTTGAATTTTGTGTGTGTGTGTGTGTGTGTGACGAGATAAAAGAAATTATTCAGGTAGTGAAGGGAGACGAAAATTTAATAGTCATGGGTGACTGGAATTCGTCAGTAGGAAAAGGGAGAGAAGGAAACATAGTAGGTGAATATGGATTTGGGGGAAGGAATGAAAGAGGAAGCCGCCTTGTAGAATTTTGCACAGAGCATAACTTAATCTTAGCCAACACTTGGTTCAAGAATCATAAAAGAAGGTTGTATACCTGGAAGAATCCTGGAGATACTAAAAGGTATCAGATTGATTATATAATGGTAAGACAGAGATTTAGGAACCAGGTTTTAAATTGTAAGACATTTCCTGGGGCAGATGTGGATTCTGACCTCAATCTATTGGTTATGAACTGCAGACTGAAACTGAAGAAACTGCAAAAAGGTGGGAATTTAAGGAGATGAAACCTGGATAAACTAAAAGAACCAGAGGTTGTAGAGAGTTTCAGGGAGAGATTAAGGGAACAATTGACAGGAATAGGGGAAAGAAATACAGTAGAAGAAGAATGGGTAGCTCTGAGGGATGAAGTAGTGAAGGCAGCAGAGGATCAAGTAGGGAAAAGACGAGGGCTAATAGAAATCCTTGGGTAACAGAAGAAATATTGAATTTAATTGATGAAAGGAGAAAATATAAAAATGCAGTAAATGAAGCAGGCAAAAAGGAATACAAACGTCTCAAAAATGATATCGACAGGAAGTGCAAAATGGCTAAGCAGGGATGGCTAGAGGACAAATGTAAGGATGTAGAGGCTTGTCTCACTAGGGGTAAGATAGATACTGCCTACAGGAAAATTAAAGAGACCTTTGGAGGGAAGAGAACCACTTGTATGAATATCAAGAGCTCAGATGGCAACCCAGTTCTAAGCAAAGAAGGGAAGGCAGAAAGGTGGAAGGAGTATATAGAGGGTTTATACAAGGGCGATGTACTTGAGGACAATATTATGGAAATGGAAGAGGATGTAGATGAAGACGAAATGGGAGATACGATACTGCGTGAAGAGTTTGACAGAGCACTGAAAGACCTGAGTCGAAACAAGGCCCCGGGAGTAGACAACATTCCATTTGAACCACTGATGGCCTCGGGAGAGCCAGTCATGACAAAACTCTACCATCTGGTGAGTACGATGTATGAGACAGGCAAAATACCCCCAGACTTCAAGAAGAATATAATAATTCCAATCCCAAAGAAAGGAGGTGTTGACAGATGTGAAAATTACCGAACTATCAGTTTAATAAGTAACAGCTGCAAAATACTAACGCGAATTCTTTACAGACGAATGGAAAAACTGGTAGAAGCCGACCTCAGGGAAGATCAGTTTGGATTCAGTAGAAATGTTGGGACACGTGAGGCAATACTGACCTTACGACTTATCTTAGCAGAAAGATTAAGGAAAGGCAAACCTACGTTTCTAGCATTTGTAGACTTAGAGAAAGCTTTTGACAATGTTAACTGGAATACTCTCTTTCAAATTCTGAAGGTGGCAGGGGTAAAATACAGGGAGCGAAAGGCTATTTACAGTTTGTACAGAAACCAGATGGCAGTTATAAGAATCGAGGGGCATGAAAGGGAAGCAGTGGTTGGGAAAGGAGTAAGACAGGGTTGTAGCCTCTCCCCGATGTTATTCAATCTGTATATTGAGCAAGCAGTAAAGGAAACGAAAGAAAAATTCAGAGTAGGTATTAAAATTCATGGAGAAGAAGTAAAAACTTTGAGGTTCGCCGATGACATTGTAATTCTGTCAGAGACAGCAAAGGACCTGGAAGAACAGTTGAATGGAATGGACAGTGTCTTGAAAGGAGGATATAAGATGAACATCAATAAAAGCAAAACGAGGATAATGGAATGTAGTCAAATTAAGTCGGGTGATGCTGAGGGAATTAGATTAGGAAATGAGACACTTAAAGTAGTAAAGGAGTTTTGCTATTTAGGGAGTAAAATAACCGATGATGGTCGAAGTAGAGAGGATATAAAATGTAGACTGGCAATGGCAAGGAAAGCGTTTCTCAAGAAGAGGAATTTGTTAACATCGAGTATAGATTTAAGTGTCAGGAAGTCGTTTCTGAAAGTATTTGTGTGGAGTGTAGCCATGTATGGAAGTGAAACATGGACGATAACTAGTTTGGACAAGAAGAGAATAGAAGCTTTCGAAATGTGGTGCTACAGAAGAATGCTGAAGATAAGGTGGGTAGATCACGTAACTAATGAGGAGGTATTGAATAGGATTGGGGAGAAGAGAAGTTTGTGGCACAACTTGACTAGAAGAAGGGATCGGTTGGTAGGACATGTTTTGAGGCATCAAGGGATCACCAATTTAGCATTGGAGGGCAGTGTGGAGGGTAAAAATCGTAGAGGGAGACCAAGAGATGAATACACTAAGCAGATTCAGAAGGATGTAGGTTGAAGCAGATACTGGGCGATGAAGAAGCTTGCACAGGATAGAGTAGCGTGGAGAGCTGCATCAAACCAGTCTCGGGACTGAAGACCACAACAACAGTGTGTTTGTGTTTGTTAGTGTCTCTATCAACATACCAACACTTTCGTTTGGTAAGTTACATCATCAAATTTCATCTTGGCTGTAATACTGTAATATTACTTTTCACCAAATTATGTGCATACAAAGCTGTAGAAATTCCATTATCTATGCAGTGTAATCAGAATTCAGTTTAAAAACAGCACAAGAGATACAGTGCTTAAACTATATAAAGCAATGACAGTACAAAAGTAGTTTTATGGATATGTGTGAATGTTAAATGCTTACAAAACAACAGAACAAGAGGACAGAAAATGTAAATCCAAGATATCTGAAATCAATAGCAGTCTACACATTAGTGCCAGGAGAGAAGAAGGAAGAATTAACATAATTAATCTGAAGGAAGAAATACAGTAACAAATGGAAAGAAGATGAAACAACAACACATGATACCAGAACACCAAAGTGATTGCTGAAGTATAAGCCAAAATAAGGAAGAAGGAAGATTGGGTAATGATAAAAAGATGGAGAAGGCAAAATACTTGAGAGCAGAATAAATTACAGTTGGTTAGTCCTTGATGTTGATGTTGATTTTTTTCACATACTAATGACCCACCCCATCATCATACAGAAAGCACTAAGTATCTACAGCTGGAAAATTGTCTGGGGACTTTAATTTATAATGTGTATAGATACAGAAAAAGCTTATTATGTGGTACTTTGCATTTTGTGGAACAGTGTCATTACCATAACAATCGATTTACATTACTCTCTTTGCCTGTGTGACATATGGTTTATGTTGCATTTGATAATAGGGTCTTGAGAACTCAAAACCAGTAATGGAAAAATATAAGCAAAAGTAAAGCTCTCTGTGTTTTGGTCCTGATGGGACGAATTAGGACTGATGACCTTCATGTCATCCTCTGCCAGTGGCATAACTGAATACTGTATGGAGGGTGCGCGGTGAGCACACTGCTCTCCTGACCGTTGTCAGCTTCCTTGACCTTGGAGCCAATACTTCTCATTCAAGTAGCTCCTCAATTGGCCTCTTGAGACTGATTTCATCCTGTGCCAGTCCTCCCACCAAGAAAAAATCAATGCCAGTACCAGGAATAAATCCCAAGTATTCTGCATAGCAGCAAGACCCACTACCACTGGTCCATGGAGGGGGACACGCTAATAAATAAAATAACAAAAATGTCAGGTGCACCTGGAAAGATTAATCATTCTACTCTAACCAGCTCCATGACCTGTGCACAGCAGTTGACTGGTCATAGATCATGATGTGTCACTAATGCTTTCAGTGTCTAGTAGAGTCCATGCCATGACACACTGCTCTTGTCATTAGAACAAACAAGAGTGCTATATGCTTCTAGGTAGGTGTCTTTAGTTTAACTGATATTGTGAATATGATAAAAGTGGTAAAGGACTGTTCAGAATTTTGATGTCTACAGCAGGTCTTTTATACGAATTGTTGAAAAACACATTCCTGTATGCAATATATGTCGTGCAAGACTATACACTGATCAGCCACAACATTATGACCACCGATCTACTATTGATATAAACCCATCTAGCCAATAGACGCCTCACCTGGTGAGGAATGGCTACTAGTCAGACACATGCATGGTGCATGTGCGTGCTGCCTGGGAGTAGAATGGGGAAGGCACACAATCTATCCGAGTTTCACTGAGGACAGATTGTGATGGCCCAGAGGCTCAGCACAAGCATTTCAGAAACTGTACGACTTTTCAGGTGTTGGAGAAGTGCTGTGGTGAGTGTCTATGACACATGGCGAAACCAAAGTGTAACCACATCCAGATGTCATGGTGTTGGGTGACCACCCTCCATTACAGATGTTGGACGTCATAGGAAGGACAGACTGGTAAAACAGGACAGGAGGTAAACTGCAGCAGAACTAACATCACACTTTAAAGCTGGGTGGATTACAAGGGTGTCTGAACATACAGTGCACTGAACACTCCTAACGAGGGGCCTTCGCAGCCAGCAACCCATGCATGTGCCACTGTTAACAACCTGACATTGTAACTATGACTGAAATTGACATGTTACCATCAGCACTGGACATTGGCACAGTGGCAGAGTGTTGCATGTTCTGATGAATCCCAATACCTTCTTCATAATGTTGATGGAAGGGCACGAATGCATCATCTTCCAGGGGAGCAGCTCCATGACACCTGTACTGCGGGACAGAGACAAGCTGGCAGCAATTCTATGATGCTCAGGGGAGCATTCACATGGGCATCTATGGATTCAATGGAGCTCATGCAAGGCACTATGATGACCAAGGAATATCATACACTGGTTGGAAACCACGTAAACTCTGTCATGACAATAATCAATAATTTTTCCCAGTATCAGTGGCATTTGTCAACAAGGTAATGCATCATGTCAAAAGGCCAGGAGTGTGACAGAGTGGCTCAAGGAACAAAGTAGCGAGTTCCAGTTGGTGTGCTGGCCCCCAACTCACCAGATTTGAACTTGATCGAACACAGGAAGTGATCGAACATGGCGTCAGAGCTCATCTCCCCCCCCCCCCCCCCAGAATTTACAGGAATTAGGTAATTAGGTGACTTGTGTATGCAGGTGTGGTGCCAACTCTTTCCAGCGACCTACCAAGGCCTCACTGCTTCCATGCCATGATGCATCGCTGCTGTTATCCGTGCCAAAGATCGACATACCGGCTATTAAGTAGGTGATCATAATTTTCTGGCTTATGAGCGTATATGTAGATTTTTTATGAGTGTGTCTCTGGGGACAAGTGCCTGAGCCCCTGTAGCACTAAATAGCTTTTAACTATGACACATTTCACAGATGCAACTGCATTTGGAAATAGTCAAAGGCTGAAACTGTCCAGTTATGTAATGCAAAACATGATGAAAAAGTTTATCTGCATAAAAGATTTGACAGCTTAAGTGGACATTTGAAATTGTTTCAGGATTTCTTAATAGCCACTTATCTCAACCTTTTCATCCATATAATGAATTACTATTTCTCCTCTCACCACACTTCCCCTGCTTTACTCATTATACACATTAACCTTGTATTTCATTTTCATTACTGTTCTGTGCAACTTCATTCCTCTGACTCTGCACAGATCAAAAGTCTGCTTGTCTCCATTCAGTCTCAATCAACCCACTTACAACATGAAAATGAATGGAGGTTCAAATGAAAAACTATAAACTGTCAGCCCTAAAATTCCCATCTGATTTCTGCCAGGTTACCTAACAAGTTGGCCTCAGCAGATACAGTATGGCTATAAGTTCAAAATAAAACTACGGTTCTAACACAATGATCACTTTCATGCCAACCAGTATGAATTCTGCAAACATTGCTCACACAAAACCCAATTCATATTTCACATGACATCATGAAAGCCATACATCAAGGCAGTCAGGTAGATGTACTATTTATTGCCTTCAGAAAAATATTTAATTCAGTATCACATTAATTCTAACAGTTGAAAATATGATCATATGGGATCACAAACAAAATTTGTGACTGGACTGAGGGGCACATTATCTCAGACTGAAAGTCATAGAGCAATGTATCACATGGATACAATTAAACTTTCCCAATTTAACACATTATAACACAGAAACTAATTACTGTGTGAGTAAGAAACTTGGGAGCATTAATGTCCAGAGCATGGGGTGCCTGATTTCAATGCATCACAGTGCCACTGCCCAGTTCAGAAACTTGGTAGCATTAATGTCCAGACTATGGGGTGCATGATTTCTACGTGTCACAGTGCCACCATCCAGTGCCTACTGTGGCCACCTGGTGTCATGATCAGTCATCTGATTCACAGTTTCACATATCTGATGAGTCACAGTGCACTTGTTGATGTGTCAACATGAGCTTGGATAAAAGGAGCAGGACATTATGGTGAAGCTCTATTATCAATACAACAGTAATTCTGCAGCTGTACTTTGAGAATATCGCTGACTGAAGAATTATGGAAGAGTCCTCTTTCTCCACATTCTGTGCAGAGCATGATGAAGTAGTTCAAATGAACAGGAGAACTGGGCAACCCTCCAGGAAGAGGCCAACACCAGCTGCACCACAGGTGATTGATGAAATTGCTGCTGCTATGGCAGACAACACTGCATGCAGTTCCCGATCAGGCAGGGAGAGCGCTTGCTGTGTCACAATGCTTAACATCCCAAGGTCAACTGTACGGAATGTGCTTTGAACCATTCTCAAATAGTATCCTTACAAGATCCATATCATACAGCAGCTTGCACCACAGGATGCACAATGACATGTTGACTTTGCTCTCCACCTTCTCGTAAGGCTGACCCTGGACCATCCTATGGACAGACAGAGCTCATTTTTCTCTGATGGGTGAGGTGAACACACAGAATTGCTAAGTGTGGGGATCTTCACCTCCAGACACTGTGCATGAAATTCCTCTGTATGGTGAATGTGTTGCTGTATGGTGTGGCTTCTCGGCTGTGTCCATCAGTGACCTTTTCTGTTTTGAACAGGTTGGCACTCAAGGACCAAAGATGTGCAGTGTGACTGGCCAGTATCACTGTGATATGCTTCGACAGCATGTCATACCCACCCTACAGGATAGAGGCACATTGAACTCAACAGTTTTCATACACAATGGTGCCCCACTGCACATCACTCCTGAGGTTCAGCTGCTTCTCCAAAACACATTTGGAAATGATTAAATTATTAGCTGATCATTTCCAAATGCTTGGCTGGTATGGTCACCTGATCTCACTAGCTGTGATTTCTGGTTACCTATGGACATGCTTCATTCCACTGTGCAGAATGCAATCCTGCACTTAGACTCTTCTGGACACTGATGAGTACCATATAGATCCCCTTTTGTAGTAGTAATGGGCCCGGTATGTGATGGTATGATGTATCACAGAAGCACATTAAAACTGTTTCAATTAAATTGATTCTGCATTACTTCTCTTACCCATGTCCTTGACATTAATGTTACCATGTTTGGTACTCATATGGTAATAAGTTTCTGTGTTATAATGTGTTTAATGGGGATACTGTAATTATAACCACCCAGTATAAGTGATGCCACATGTGACCAAGGGTTGTGTGTTGGAATTCTTGCTGTTCAATTTGTGTATTACTGGCACGGTAGCAAGACCATTACTACATGTTTGCTGCCCTAGGTCAGAACCGAAAACTGATGCCTCTTGTTTTTTACTACCATCAGTTTTCCTAATCCCCCCCTTTGCCACCACCACCACCACCACCACCACCACCACCACCACCACTGTCACCACCACCAGCAGCAACAACAACAACAACGACATCCAAGGACACAACAATGCAAATCTATTACGCTTCTAATCATTAAAGTGACCAGATATCTTCATTTTATGGGGACAGTCCTCAATTTTCATGCTTCAGCCTCAATTCCTTTAAAACTGCTCAAGGACAACAAATGTCCTCAATTTCTTATTCTTGTCCTAAATTTTTGAAATTTCCCAAAATAACTGAAGTAGGAAGAATGTTCTGAACGTTCTAGAACTCAGTTGTGCAACCAGATCTGGCATCAGCTACTTATTTTAATTACAAGAAACTGGGCTATTAAAGGTGCAAAGTTATTTTCTTATGGGAATGATTTTTTTCTCGAATTTAGAAAATGTGCTATACTGATGGGAGACATGCTGACATATCAAACTAGATCATCTGGATAATCATGGTGTATTTTGTTTCTGTTCCAGTTGAAATATTTTTAGAATGAGGAACAAATCTCATCTTTTTCAGCATCCACTTTTGTCAAAGAAAGCTTTTAAAACAATTCTCTTTTTCCTCTTGTTTTAATTTTTGGCCTCATTTGCTCAATTTTTTCCCTGTCTGATATCCAGTCTTTGCTTCCCTTAAAGTTTTGCCATCCTAGACAGTCGTCTAGTCATTTATAATGATAGAAATGGCTGTACATGGTAGACTACATTAACAGTAACCTCAAATGTTTTGCTTATAAAATAGTTATTTGTAAAGAAGCAAACAGAAAAATCTGCACAAATAGTCAGTCTCATCTCGATAACTTTTTCTCCACCCAATCCAGACAACAATAACTGAAGGAGACCCTGAATTATAAGATCCAGAGAAACGTGCCCTATAATAGTGATTAACTGCCATAGAATTCACAACAAAGTACCAAGAATTTGAAGCATTCCTAAAAATAAGTGGATCTCATGCAACACTAGGTAGAGAAAAATGTTTAAAATATGAAATTGATAGCAGTGAGATGTCTGCTGAAAATTTAGGAACATATTTATGGAACAGGATAGTGGGAAATTGATAGTGTAGTCATTGCAGTAGACGGGAAACTCAAACCCACTAAGACAGAAACTGAAGCAGGATTTGCGATTGTTTGACATGACTCAGCAACCACAATAGATACATTCTCCAATCATTCTGTCATAATCAGAGGACACTTTAACCATCCAACAATCAACTGGGATAATTTAAGTTCTGTATAAGCAGTGAGCATGACAAGACATACTGTAGAACAGTGCTGAATGCCTTCTCTGTAAACTATCTAGAACAAACAGTTCAAAACCCTACTCATGATGGAAGTATATTAGATCTAATGGCAACAAAAAAACTGACCTATTTAAGGATGTCTGCACTTCAACTGGTTTCACTGACCATTAGGTAGTTGTAGCAACTATTACAAAGTACACTAAAACAAGTAGAAGGATTTATATGTTCAGTAAACTAGATTAAGATGCAGTAGTGTCATGTCTCAATAAGGAACTTGAAACAGGTAATTCTGTACAGAGCATGTAGAAGAACTGTGGCTCAAGTTTATAAGAAAAGTTGACCATAGTAGCATGACTAACCATTGCCAACAGCTGTTCCTCAGAAACTTTCAAATTTTGGTTTCTCTCCTCCTGAATCTGGTAGTCTAGTAACCTGATTGTTAAATAATAGACCTGAGACCATTGAGATAAAACTATAAATATTTTCGCACTTATCACTCTCAAAACTCCTCACAATGAGCATGTAGAAGGTGGGCTTGTGGGGTGTCATAGGTGTGAGAAGGTAAATGGATTCAGGGGAGATGTTTTGGGAAGGGCCTAAGGCTTTAAACAGGGATTAGAGTCTGTGTTGGACTTCTGGGATAGGATCACTCTGGCAAAGATTATAGGTGGAGAAGTTGGACAAATGGTGGAGGCCTCCCAACAGATAGTCATTGCAAATCACAACACTTGTGGAACCTTTGTCTGGGGGTAGTACGATTAGGTCAGGATTTGTTTTGAGGTTGTGTATGGCTGTTATTTCTTCAACTGAAAGGCTGATATTACAAGGAAGGGACCTGGGGAAGGATGGTGTGGCTAAGTTGGAGATAAGGAATTCCTAATTCCAACATTGAACACTGCCTCTTCCAGTTTGTATCACCATCCAACCGTGATCCTCCCCCCTCCCACCTAACCACCTGCTGGTCACCTTCTAGGAATTCTTTATCTCCACTACTGTTGTTATGGATTGCAGTGACTACCTGGCAGAAGGCCTCTGCCAATTGTCTGACTTCTGCACCTATAAGCTTTGCCAGAGTGATCGCATCCCAGAAGTCCAACACAAACTCCAAGGGCCTTAGGCCCTTCCCAGAATATCTCCCCTGAATCCATTTCCCTCCTCACCCTGCAACCCACCTTCTACAATTCCCCAAAATCCACAAACCCAACAATCCTGGACACCCCATTGTAGATGGTTATTGCACCTCGTCGAAAGAATTTTGGCACTCACTGACCAACACCACCAACTAATCAGCAGAAGCCTCCCATATCACAGACACCAACTACTTCCTTCACCAACTCTCCACCATCACACCCTTTCACTTCCTGGATCATCACTCATAACTGTTCAAATGGCTCTAAGCACTATGGGACTTAACATATGAGGTCTTCAGTCCCCTAGACTTAGAACTACTTAAACCTAACTAACCTAAGGACATCACACACATCCATACCTGAAGCAGGAGGCAGCCATGTGGTTCTGGACAGAAGTGCCTAGAACCGCTCGGCCACAGTGGCCGGTTCTCATAACTGTTGACACCACCTCCCAATACACCAACATACCTCGTGCCCATGGTCTTACTGCTATTGAACATGCCTTTTACGATGTCCTTCAGACTCTAGTCTCACTACCTCATTCCTCATTCTCCTTAATAACTTTATCCTAACCCACAACTACTTCTCATTTGAAGGGAAGGTATATAAACAAATCAGCAGCACAGCCATGCTCACCCGCAGGGCACCCTCCTATGACTACCTTTTTATGGGCCATCTAGGGAGACCTTCCTAGCCTTCCAAAAACCAAACCCCTAGTCTTGTTCAGATTTATTGATGATATCTTCGTGATATGGATCCAGGGCCAACACACCCTATCTTCATTCCTCCACAACCTCAACACGTTTTCTCCCATCCACTTCACATGGTCCCCCTCAACCCAGCATACCACCTTCCTAAATGTTGACCTCCTCCTCTCTAATGACTCCATCCTCACTTCTGTCCACATTAAACCCACCAAACAACAACAGTACTTGCATTTTGACAGCTGTCATCAATTTCATACAAAAAAATCCCAGGGACGGCATATCTACAGTGACAAAAACTCCCGTGCTCAGTATGCTGAGGGTCTCACTAAGGCCTTCACAGACAGGAACTAACCCCAGACCTTCTGTTCCATTCCCCCCCCCCCTCCCCCCACAACCCCAATCCTCCCACCACCCCCAAAAACCAGCCACAAACGAGTGTCCCCTTCTTCACTCGGTACCACACCTGACTGGAACAACTGAACCACATCCTTCACCAGAGCTTTGATTTCCTATCATTTGTGCCCTGAAATGAGGTACATCCCACCTAAGACACTTCCCACCCCTCCTAAAGTGGTGTTCCATCACCCACCCAACCTCCACAACATCCTATTCCGTGCCCATGCTACTCCCAGTCTCAACCCCTTGTAATAAGGGTCGTATCCCTGTGGACAACCCAGGTGCAAAACCTATCCCATCCAACCACACAGCACTTCCTATTCCAGTCCTGTCACAGGTTTATCCTACCCCCATCAGGGGCTGGGCCACCTCTGAAATCAGCCAAGTCAATTACAAGCTCTGCTGCAATCATTGCACAGCTTTTTATATCTGTATGGCTACCAACCAGTTGTCCACCAGGTTGAATAGCCACCATCAAACTGTGGCCAAGAGCAAATTGGACCACCCTGTGGCACAACATGCAGCTGAACATAACACACTTGATTTCAATAGCTGCTTTGTTACCCAGTCCATCTGGATCCTCCCCTCCACGACCAGCTTTTCTGAACTGCACAGATGGGAGTTACCCTTACAACACATTCTCCGCTTCCATAATTATCCTGGCCCAACTTATGGTTACATACTGCTGCCACACCATCCACCCAACAGTTTTCATCCCCTCTGCCCTATCATCTCCTCCCCATTCTCGTCTCCCACCCTGTTTATGTGCAGCCTTCTGCCAATGCACCCATCCGTCTTTCCCTGTTTCTGCTCTTTTTGTTCCTTTTTTCTCCCACCTCCCTGCCCCACAATCTCCTGATACCTGTTAGCAGTCTAGCCCTTGCACACTCCACCAGACAGCACTTGTCCTCTTCCCACCCATACACTACTATTCCTCCCCCCCCCCCCCCCCCCCCCCTTCCAGATTGCTGCTTGTGACATTGCATTCTGGCCCGAGATGCTGGAGTTGGTGTGTGTGTGTGTGTGTGTGTGTGTGTGTGTGTGTGTGTGTGTGTGTGTGTGTGTGTGTGTGTGTTCTATCTTTCTTTCTTTCTTTACTGATGAAGGCTGTGTCTGAAAGCTATGCATGTCTTCTTTATGGTAAGTGGGAATATATCTTTACTTACATTGTTGATATTCATACCTGGAATTTTCATTGTTTGATTTCTGACAGAAATAAAAGGTAGGTTCTGGAGTGGGATAAAAATCCAGCATAAAAGAATATCATTACAAGTCACTGATGACATTGCTACCTTCAGCAGAACTGGGCAAGAATTACACAACATACTAAATGAAACGAAAAGTCTACTGAGCACAAATATGAACTGACAGTGAACTGAAGAAATATCAAGATTAGATTACAATTAGTTTTCATTAAACAGACCTAAAATGCAATGATTCTCATGGGTGTGGAACCAGTCAGAAAGGATAACATAAAAAATGTAAAACATCTGAATATAATACTCACTACCCTGATGATTTGTCAGGAGATTATCAAGATAGGCGAATACATATGCTAATATTTACAGAACTGATATACCATCAGAATGAAACGTAGCTAAGCACTTTTAATAAATTTATCATACACAAAATACCTAACTTGACTATTGTGACCAAGTGCTGTCAAATTGAAATCTAACAGACATTTTTACTTAAGCTGGTCTAACAATCCCTATTAAGATATGCATCTATAGAGTAGAGAGAGTCTTTCAAGCTATGTTTAAACTATGCTTTATCTGAAATTTTTAATGGTTGCTGCAATTTATTGGAAATAAGTGCTAATTAATATTGGACTCCTTTTTGGACAAAGATAAGCAATTTTAGGTCTTTATGTAGATTGTTTTTATTGTTAGTATTGATACTTTGTATTGAGTTATTATTTGAAAATAGAGACATATTATGTGCAATAAATTTCATTAAGGAATAAGTACTTAGAAGCAGTGGTTAGAGCACAAAGTTACTTGAACAGGTTTCTACATAATGTTCTTGAATGTACACCACAAATGAATCTTATTACACACTTTTGTAAATTAATGAGGAGTAGCAGAAATAATATTCGTGATAAAATTCAAGGGCATTCCTGGTCAAAAGGAGGCTAGACTGCAGGCAACTGGTTGGAGATGTTGGTTGAACAAGAGCGGAGATTCTTGCAGCAGGAGCACAGTAACCAGCTACAACTGTGCATTCAAGATTGCTGTGTTTATGGATTTTGGGTGATATCTAGAAGATGAGAGAGGAAGGGGGGATTGTTGGGTCAAGGAGGGAATAGGGCTTAAAGGTTATGCTGGATGTCAGAGATAGGGTCACTATGGCAATACTTGCAGTTAGAACAATGAGACAGTGTGTGGGTGCCTATTGTTACATAATCAGTGTGAGTCTTTGTGTATAGAGAGGGTGATTACATCAGGACATGTCTTGACATTGAAGACAGCTGTTCCTTCTTCCACTGAGAGGTTTGTGTTTCTGGGAAGCAATTTGGGGAAGGACGGTGAGGTCAAGTTGGAGGTAAGAAATTCAGAAAGTAAGCAGGAGGTGATTATGTTGATGGTGTTCTGAACTGAGAGAGTCAAGTTTCAATGTTGGGAATGGATGGGTTTTGACTGGAGGGAGGTATTTCCACTTTAGGGATCAGGAGAATAAATATACTCGTAGGTCTTTGAAAAGTGCAGCACGACTGAACTTGGTTCTGGGTTTTGTGGTATATTAGGAGGGACTTTTAGAGAGTGTGGCAGATGAAAAGGTTAGAAAGGCAGTGTCTGAATGCTGTGAGACATTGATGGGGCTCTGCTGGGGCTAGGATAGGTGTTGATGGGTAGTGCTGCTCCAAAGCAGGAATAGGATGTGAATAAATTTGATAATTTTCAGAGATGATGTCTGGAGTGCTCTTCAGGTATCAGAGAGCAAGAGTTTTAATTTGGAAGACATGGTGTAGATAATTGGAGTTGCACAGTGTCAGTATGATGTGGAGGGTGCAGAGTTAATGCAGCAGTACCTGTGCTGTGGAGATGTCAGGACTGAAAACAAAACTAAAATTAATGATCATTTTTATTACAAAAACTGACTTTACTGATTTGGACATAAAAAAACAGACTAAGTACTGACTGAAATTCTTTAATACGGAAGAAGGCTCAAAAGCACATATTTTTTAAAAATCTGGCCCATATCATTCCCAGAGCCAGCTAACTCACACTTATTTATTGTTTTAATTGTAATCAACATATAATATGATTACAAATCTAAATATAATAATGATTAAAATAATCATGAAAATCACTCCATTTTAGTATAATAATACTGAAAGGCTCCCATTCAGAAAATGCTTTGAAGTGCAGCTGTACAGTACCACTTACAGGATAATACAGTGTTACAATGAAATTTTGCATTATAATACAGAATAACGAGCACTGAAAGATAGTATTTATACACCAACATTGAGCAGGCAACTTTCAAGTAAAATGTCTCACCTCTATGGGAATATACATGATAAATGTGCGAGTGCTGATGGTAGACACAGAGTTGATGACATTTGAAAGTTTGGGTCTGGCTACGAGTCGTGCTCAGAGAGCCAAATGGTAAGGTGACTGCTTGCAATAAGTGGGAAATCCAGGTCCAAGTCCCGGTCTGCCACAAACTTTCATTACATTACATTAATACTTGTACCACAGATCATGAATTTGACACTTTGTAATGATGTGGAACATGTCAGTTTAACATAAGTTTTCATCACACTTTTCTTCTTTGACAGTTACTACTTCATATCTAAAAATTTATCCACTGAGTAGAAGGAGTTGTCATTTAGAAACTCTTAATTTTTTTTTTTAAATGATGGTTGGCTATCTGTCAGACTTTTAATGATATTTGGTAAATGACCAAAGTTTTTTGTGGCAGCATAATTCACCCCTTTCTCTGCCAAAGTCAGATTTTAGCCAGAATAGTGAAGATCATTCTTTCTTCTAGTGTTGTAGCTATGCACTTTGCTATTAATTTTTAATTGGGGTGGGTCATTAATACCAAATTTCATAAGTGAATATATGTACTGCAAACATACTGTGAATATACTGAGTTCCGTAAATAAATGTCTGCAAGTTGATCTTGGGTGGGCTCCAGCTATTATTTTGATTACCACTTTTGTGTATTGAATACCTTTTATGCTAATAATGAATTACCCCAAAATATTATGCCATATGAAAACAGTGAGTGAAAATAGGCTTAGTAGGCTAATTTACTGATAAGTCTGTCACCAAAATTTGCAATAACCCTAATAGTATAAGTAGCTGAACCTAATCGTTTCAGCAGATCATCAATGTGCTTCTTCCAAATCAATTTCACTTCAATGCACACACTCAGAAATTCTGAATATTCTGCCTTAGCAACAGACCTCTGTTCAAAATCTATATTTATCAATGGTGTTATGCCAGTTGTAGTAACACCGTTCACGTTACGTCGCACTACACTTAGCATAGACCTGGACTGTGTCCTAGGCCTGCCCGATGTTACTGACTGGGCCCGGCCCGTGCTGCTGGGGTTGTTGTTATGCCAGCAGAGGTCGCGTCCGAATTCTCGCGTGCCCTCTGGTGGACGGCACTCTACTTGCGGCAACTACCGTCCATGACATGCCGTGCCAATGTGCGCCTCCCGCGATCTTTCTGGTGGCTACTGCACTCCTCCTCCTTTGGGGGGTGAAGCCACTGTGATCCACTGCGTCAGAACGTGGAGCGTCGGGCAAGAGCGACGACCTCCACATCCATTGGATGGCCGAAGTCGAGGGGATCTGCCAACCCTTGAGCTGGAACCTTCGAATATGGCTGGAAGTGACCCACATGAAGAGGCCCCCGTCGTCCCACAACCGGAGCCCGGGACAGAACGGGCGACAAGCTGTCGAACTCCGGATCCTGTTCCACCTCAGGAGGGGCAAGACCCAGTGGCGGGGACGAAGGGGAAGGGACGACCACAGGTGAACCAGCCTCCTGAGAAACCAGTCCTGCGAGGGGGGCCGGCTCTCGCTGGGGCATCTCGAACGATGGCGATGCCGGTGCTGGAGCTACTGGAGGCTGCCAAGGCTGAGAACCATCGCAGTGCGGCAGAGTCACAGCGGGGAGAGGAGGTAACGTCTCCTGTGAAACCAACACAGGCGCCGGCAATGGGGAAGCCGGTGTCCGAGAGGTCGGAGGGTGGGTGCCCGAACGTGGACGTAGCTGATTTTGGTGACAACGTACCACCCGGTCCCCCGCCTGCAAGGTATAGAGCCGGCGGCCATTTCGGCGCAGGACTACCGCCGGTATCCAACGTGGATTGCGACCAAACCCACGGGTCCAGACCGACGTACCCAGTGGAAAACCATGTACTCCGTTTTGTGAAGACTGGCGAGGACCAGGCTGGAGGAGGTGCAGCAGAGTCCTAGGTTGACGCCCATGGAGAAGCTTGGCGGGGCTGCATTCTCCCATTGGTGTGGTCCGGTATGCCGTCAAGAAAAACGTCAATGCTTCCTCTGCAGGAAATTCGTGCACATACTTTTTCATCTGCGTCTTAAATGTGCGCACCATGTGCTCGGCTTCCCCATTCGATTGTGGATGGAAGGGGGGAGAGCAAACGTGCCGAATACCGAAGTGCCTACAAAAATCCTGGAAGGTCTGCGAAATAAACTGTGGTCCATTGTCTGAGACCAGGGTGATTGGCAGACCTTCCACAGAAAAGATTTTTGCTAGTGCCTGGATTGCAACTTTTGAAGTGGTTGAGGAGCAGTGAACCACATGGGAATCGGGAATAAGCATCAATGACAATGAGCCAAAAGCCATTGAGAAACGGGCCCGCAAAATCGATGTGAACACGTTGCCATGCTTGGGTTGCCAGCAGCCATGAAGAGAACAGTGCCCTGGGAGAACTCCTTCCAAGACCGAGAGGCGGTCTCGTAGAAGAAAATAATTACGAAGAGGGTCCGAGGCCCGGCCTGGAGGGCGGGATGACCCCCCTGCTGAATGAGGCGAACTACTTGCCGGAGAACCAGGTCAGCTGCCGTTTCCCTGGCGACTTGAGAACTAGTGATCGGAAAGCCATCAACTGCTTGGCGGGACGCCACATCCAAATGAAAACACATAATCTCCTCTCGATCGAACGTAGGATCCGGGCCCACCGGAAGACGGGAAAGAGCGTTGGCGTTGGCATGCTGTCCTGTAGGGCGAAAATGAACGTCATAATGGTACTTAGAGAGGAACAAGGCCCAGCGCTGTAGTCTGTGGGCCACATTATCCGGAATCTGAGAGGCGGGGCCAAATTACGATATTAACGGCTTATGGTCAGTGATTAACTGAAACTTCGAGCCATACAAGAAAGGGTGAAACTTGGTAACAGCGTAGACAATGGCCAAAGCCTCTTTTTCCACCTGGGAGTAATGGGCCTGCGCGGGACTAAGTGTTTTAGACGCAAACGCCAGTGGTTGCTCGGAAACATCTGCGTTGCGATGGGCCAGGATCGCCCCCACCCCATACTGCGAAGCGTCTGTAGCCAGGACCAACGGCTTATGGGGATCAAAGTAGCCAGACAAGGGGCTGACATGAGGAGGCCCTTCAACGAGGTGAACGCTCGCTCGCACGCAGGCGACCAAGCAAAAGGAACACCCTTGTGCAGAAGGCAGTACAGGGGGTGGGCTATAGTGGAAGCCCTGGGAATGAACTGGTGGTAATAGGCTACCTTGCCTAAAAAAGCTTGTAACTCCTTCAGCGAAGCGGGCCGAGGAAGGTTGACGATACCTTGGACCAAACTTCCTAGTGGCTGGATGCCGTGCCGAGAGATGGTGTAGCCCACATACTCAATGGACGGTTGGAAGAAGGTTGACTTATGCAGGTTGCAACGCAAGCCCACAGACCTGAATTTGAGAAAGAGGGTGCGAAGGTTGTGCAAGTGTTCCTTCGTGCTGCGGCCTGTGACAATTATGTCATCCAGGTAATTAATACAATGAGGGATTGTCGACGTGACCTGCTCAAGATAACGCTGGAATATCGCCGGGGCACTGGATATTCCAAAGGCCAACCGCTGGTATTGGTAAAGGCCAAATGGGGTGTTGATGACCGCCAGCCTTTTGGAGTCCTCATCAAGTGGTATCTGATTATAAGCCTCCGACAGATCGATTTTCGAAAAATATTGGCCTCCCGCCACGGCGGACAACAATTCATCAGCACGAGGCAAAGGATAGGTGTCCACCACCAATTGGGAATTAATGGTGGCCTTGAAATCGCCACAAAGACGTAATTTTCCCGAGGGCTTCCTTACAATAACGAGGGGCGAAGCCCACTCACTGGAAGAAATGGGAAGAACGACCCCTAGGGCTGTCAGCCGGTCTAGCTCTTCCTTTACCTGAGGGCGAAGAGCCAAGGGGATCTGCCTCGCGCGTAGAAAACGCGGACGAGCCGACGCCTTCAACTTTAAGTGAGCTTCAAAATCGGAAACACGCCCCAGGCCCTCCTCAAAAATGTCTGGAAAGTCTGAAATCAAAGATTCCAATGATTGATAGGGAACGTCTTCGGAAACCAACTGTATGGTGTCAGCGATAGAAAAACCGAAAGCTTGAAAGGCATCCAGGCCAAAAAGGTTAGCGGAGCTCGCATCACTGACAACAATAAAAGTAATAGGCCGAGTGACTGATTTGTAAGTCACGTCGGTAGTGAATTGACCCAGTAGGGGAATGAACTGTTGACCATAACCTCGTAGACGCCGGTAAACTGGCGCCAACAGGGGCGACCCAAGGTCGGAGTAAGTTTGTGCATTCAACAACGAAACTGCCGCGCTCGTATCTACTTGCAGTTGTAACCGGCGCGACCGAACCGACACCTCGATAAAGAGTTTGCGTGCCGATGCGTCGGGAGCCTGGCCCGATGAAACTTCCTGCATGTCAACGTCCATGTCCTCTGTGACTGCTTCCTTTGATTCTTTTGAGGCTGAGCGGCAAACTTTAGCAATGTGACCTTTTTTATGACATTTGCGACAAACGGCCCAACGCTGGGGGCATTCAGACCGATCATGATGTATATAACACGACGCACAGGACGGCAACAGGGGCTTGCGGCCGGAATTCTGTTTACGCGCCGTGCGGGAGCGGCCGTAACGGCCGGATTGTACCGCTCGCACGTCGTCCACCCCGGACGCAATGGATGTGGCCGCGCTGCCCTGAACCGCCGTGACATCACACCACGCTTCCAGCTGTTGACCTGCTGCGTGAGAGACTTCATACGATTGAGCAATGGACAGAACTTCCTCGAGGGAAGGGTCTTCTAACTGCAGGGTCCGTTGCCGGACCTCCCTATCAGGGCTGAACGAACAATGACGTCGCGTACCATAACGTGGGCATACGACTCTCGCGACTGCTCCGTGACAAAATGACACTTGCGACTAAGACCGTGCAGGGTAGCGGCCCACGCCCGGTAAGACTGCTGGGGCTGTTTCTTGCATTGATAGAACTCGACCCTAGCCGCCACAACACGCGTGAGGCGGCGATAATAGGAAGACAGCAAGGAACACAATGCGTCAAAAGACAAGGACGAGGGTTCCTGCAACGGCGCAAGCTGCCGCAAAACTTGATACAGCGAGGGAGATATCCAAGACGAGAAGAGAGCACGACATACCTCCGCATCGGCAACATGAAACGCCTGGAAACGTAGCCGAAGGCGATGTTCGTATGCGTCCCAATCCTCTGCCGTCTCGTCATACGGTGGAAAGGGAGGAGGGAACTGCGCCGGAGCAGACGGCGTGGAGAGCAACGCCGGAAGCATGGTGGCCACGAGCTCCGTCTGCTGCGCAACCAAAACCCGCACCAAATCCTCCATGCCGTGGAGAAGCTGCGAAACCGGAACAACGACGCAACACGCGAAAGAAATCCCATCCTCGTCGCCAATTGTGTAGTAACACTGTTCACGTTACGTCGCACTGCACTTAGCGTAGACCGGGACTGTGTCCTAGGCCTGCCCGATGTTACTGACTGGGCCCGGCCCGTGCTGCTGGAGTTGTTGCTATGCGGAGGATGCTAAGTTCACCGGACTTGGATATGATGTGACGTCATTACGACATATACACGCTACATCGAAAACGATAGAAACCGTATATCGACTATTCGACTTTTGTGAACTTTCGAGAGGTTGTGACAGGGTAGCGCTGTGCTCTGCGCCATTCGTTTAGATGTGTTTTGCGTTCCTTGCGTTTAAATCGTGTATTGTTCTGTGTTTGTGTCCTGTGTGTTGTTTTTCGTTTGCTAATCTCTAATTGTGTGTTCAGCATTCGAGACGCTAATGAGAGAAAAGCTGAAAGAGTTCAGCATCGATGACGACGGGCAATTGCGTGGTTATTGTGAATCTCAAGCAGAAATTGATGTACTTCTGACCCAGCTGAAGTGCGTCGGTTATTCGTACTCGGTGAGAAGAAGCACTCAGCAGCCAAAATCTTTAGATGCGTCAAGACACTAACCTTTGGTTAAGATTACATTGAGAAATCCACTTCCCCTCGTATTTCATCTCCGGTCGACGATTTTTCTTCAACACTGCCTCATATTTTTCTTTTTAAGTTCGAAATTCAATCATTCTACACACCAGTCATTACTGGACACTAAGGTACCTGTCTCTGCGGTCCGAGTGTAAAATTACTTGGAATTATGGTTGATAAAAGACTATCTTGGTATGGACATATAAATTACTTAGCTAACAAACTTGCACGAGTTCTCTTTCAGCTATATAAATTAAGAAAAGAAAGTCAGCAAGAGTATGTTGCTACAATCTAATATGTACTGACAAGACCAATTGTATGAAACCATACTAAAATATTGATAATAAATAAATATTATTTTCGGCGTAAGCGTTCAATACAACAATCACACAATCCAATCTGGTCGGGACATAAGAAGACTTCACTTTTTTACGAAACGTGTTGTCCGTGGTATTTTCAAGGCCACGGTCAGGAATATTCTATTAATATCCAGCTCTTTTATTTTGGCGAAATACATATACGCTGCAACACTGAGCTGTTATCAGAATCGCACGTGTCAAAACAAACCACTAGCTGACGACAGTTTAGAATCTCGAACGTTCGTAAAAGTCGATACGTATGTTAATCGACTAAAGTGTATATACGTCGTAATGACGTCACATCATATCCAGGTTGGGTGAACTTAGCATCCTCCGTTGTTATGCCGGCAGAGGTCGCGTCCGAATTATCGCGTGCCCTCTGGTGGACGGGACTTTACTTGCGGCAACTACCGTCCGTGACGTGCCGTGCCCATGTGCGCCTCCCGCGATCTTTCTGGTGGCTACTGCACCAGTTACTGTACAGAATTGTATATACTATGTTTTCTCAAGATTTAGTGAGAGTCCATTAACAGAGACTCACTTATTTTTCTGAAAGATATTATATACAATTTCCTCACCTAATCCTTGTTTGTCAGGTGTGATTACTATACTTCTATCAGTAGCAAAAAGAACTAGCTTTGCATCTTCATGAATATAGGGTGGTAAGTCAATAATATATATTAATTAAGAACAGTAAGGGACTCAAGACTGAACTCTGTGGTACACCATTCTTGATACCTCCCCAGTTGGAGGGCTCTGTTGATTTTTGCAGACTATCTGTACTGTTAATTTCAACCTTCTGCATTCCTCCAGTTATATATGAATTCAACCATTTGTGCCTTGTCCCACTCATACCACAATACTTAAGCTTGTCTACAAGAATTTCATGATTCACACAGTCAAAAGCCTTGAGAGATCACAAAATATCCCAATGAGTGATTTTCGGTTATTCAGAGCATTTAATATTTGATCAGTGAAAGCACATATAGTATTTTCTGTTAAAGAGCCTTTCTGAAATCCAAATTGACACTTTGTTAATTTTTTCTTTTTACATGTATGTGAAGCTACTCTTGAATACATTACTTTTTCAAGAGTTTTGGATAAAGCTGTCAGAAGTGACAGTCGTTAGCATCAGATCTGTCCCCTTTTCTATGTAATGGTTTAACAGTAGCATATTTCAGCCAGTCTGGAAAAAATGCCTTGTTTCAGTGAGCTACTACATATGTGGCTGAGAATCCTGCTTATCTGTTGGGAACAAACTTTTATTAGAATTAAATTTTCACTCTGCAGTGTAGTGTGCACTGAGTAGAAACTTCCTTGCAGATTCAAACTATGTGCCACACCGATACTTGAACTCAGGACCTTTGTCTTTATCAGCCAAGTGCTCAAACTTTTAGTACTCTGTTGGAAATGCCATCAATTCCATGCGATATTTTACTTTTGAGTGAATCTATTATTTTCCTAATTTCAGTAGGAGAGGTGGGTTGAATCTCAGTTTTATCAAATTGCATAGCTTTTGTTTCTTCCATATACAGCCTTGCATTTTCTAATCAATAACTGGATACTGTTTCCTTTACAACACTTAAAAATGATTATTAAAAATATTCTACTTTTGACTTCTTGTTGACAAACTTTTTATTGGGTTTGACAGAAATACAGTTTTCCTGTGCTGTCGGTTATCCTGTTTCCCTTTTAGCAATATTCCATAATTTTATTATCAGAGGTGCTAATCTCAGCATAATGCACATACTTCTGGGCTTTTTTTAATAACTTTTCTTAATACACTGTGGTAGTTTTTATAATGTTACACTGTTTCTGACTCTTTATTCCTTCTAGCTATAAGATACAGTTCCCTTTTCTGTTTACAAGATATTTTTATTCCTTTAGTCAGCCATGGGTTTTTAGATGGTTTCTTACAATTATATTTGACTGTTTTCTTAGAGAAATTGTTTTCGAGTACGCTCGCAAAGGTATCATGAAGTAGTTGCAGGTTCAAATCCTGCCTCGGGCATGGATGTGTGTGATGTCCTTAGGTTAGTTAGGTTTAAGTAGTTCTAAGTTCTAGGGGACTGATGACCTCAGATGTTAAGTCCCATAGTGCTCAGAGCCATTTTATCATGAAGTAGATTAAATTTTAAATTAGCATCAGGTTCCCTATACACCTCATCCCAGTCTAACTGTTGCAAGCTTTCCCTAAAATTTGCAGTTCTTAAATTGTAAGTTGTTGTCATTCCATTATACAGCTGATAGTTGTCCATATTTGCAATTGCAAATACTTTTCGTGTTTTTCATAATGGCCGTAGTCACCACAATGTCTATTACTCTGGATATGTGTGCATGTCCAATGGAACATTGCAGTGTAGTTTTGAATAACATGGGCACTGCAATATCATATTTATCTGTCAACAAAGAGCAAGCGACTTTCGAGTAAAATGTGTCAACTGTATGGGAATATACATAATGAATGTATGATTAGTGGTCATAGACACAGAGTTGCCGACATGTGGGAGTTTGGGTCTGGCCATGAGCTGTTCACAGATGGCCATACGGTGAAGGCAACCACTTGCAGTAAGTGGGAAATCTGAGTTTGAGTCCCAGTCTGGCACAAATTTTCATTGTCGTCATTCCGTTCTACAGTTGATGGTTGTCCATTTTCACAGATGTGAATACATCTCATGTGTTTCGTAATGTCATCTTAATCTGGAATAACACCAGCACCAACACATAATTTTGACAGTCGCTGATTTCCCTGTTGGGATGCCCACTGTCACTAAAAAGTCCATCTTTTCTCTGTTTCTTCCTCTTTCATCTTCTTCAGTGCCTATTCACCGTGGTCAATATTTACATTTTCTTTTTCAAACATACCCATCATACTTGCTTGCAACAATTTTAATATTTCCTGATCTCCTTGTTTTATAAGTTTTTCCTCAGTTACTGTCTTCTCATCTACACAGTATTGCTTGTACCTGACTTGAGCCATACATGACAATTGAAGTGGACTCAAACACAACCACCACAGCTCCTTTTACAGTCAAACATGTATTATTATTTTCACAGAAATTTTAAAAAATCAACACTGGTTAGTTAAAAAAGCTTCACAGTTAACCAGATAATATCTTACACAAGTTACAGATAGACATGACACCACTTTGAAAATAGTGAAATAGTATTTGAGGCCCCAAAACTTGGAATTTTTGAATGGAAATGGAAATGAGCGTTTGGCATCATTGGCCGGGAGGCCCCTCGCGGGGCAGGTCCGACCGCCTTGGCGCAGGTCTTAATACATTCGGCGCCACATTGGGCGACCTGCACGCCGGATGGGGATGAAATGATGATGAACACAACACAACACCCAGTCCCTGAGCGGAGAAAATCTCCGACCCAGCCGGGAATCGAACCCGGGCCCGGAGGACGGCAATCCGTCACGCTGACCACTCAGCTACTGGGGCGGACATTTTTGAATGATTATAATACTTCCTCATGCTACTGTAAAAGAAAGTAATGAGAAATGTTATAGGAAATACAGTACAAAGGCTCAAAATACAAGAAATATAAGATAGGCAGGAACACTATTTGTATAAATGTGCACACACAACTCTTCCCCGAACCAAAATAATACATCTGGTGGGGAACCACTGGTCAGAGAGTTCTAGTTTGGTAGGTCTTGTTCTGTCAGTTTGTGGCAACTGTTTCATTAATAATGTGAATTAGAACTTCATTCCAGCTGACAGTATCATTGGTCCTGCTACACATGCTGACTTACTGTAATGCTCAGGGTTGCAGTTTTTTTATTTTTTATGTATCCTGCAATCAACTACATGAGCAATTCACAATTCTGTAACACGTTTTTACCAGCCAGGGCCATCGTAGGGCTGTCAATAGTAAACAGAGGATAGAAAGAACCATTGCATACACTACAAAATCTGCCAAATTACTATCCATGTAATGGTAAAAAAGGAATAAAATCATACTAAAGCCACATGCTGCAAGTGGCTTCCACTGTCTTGGTACTGAAGACAACAGTAGATACAAGGTGAGGATTTGTACCACAAAACAAAACGGCAACTGAGAATGAAGATTGAAACAGTACTGAACCATCTGGTCAATCATGATCACATTTATAATCTTTCAACCATCAATACATTTCTTGTTTGGTTGAAACTGTGATTATGACCCATTTAATCACGCACACACAATTTTATAAAAAACTTCTTGTGATAAATAATTTATTATTTTCATCTAAATTTGTTAACATTAGCTTATTTTACAATTTTGACCTCTCTGATACAAATTTGTCATCTTTTCCATATGATATACAAACCGTTTTTCTTTTGTGAAAATTCTGACCTATCCTGAAATTTGTTAAATATCTTCACGTTTTCAGTGGCTCTACATCACTTAGATAAATTTCCCAATATAGGGATTAAGAATCATATCTGGTGCACAAAATTCCTAACAAATTTGTGATTCACAGCCTTCTTAAAAGCATTTTATAATTTTCCAATCTATTTGACACACAAAATGTTCCTTTACTGGCCACAAACTCTTTTTTCACATAAATATTTTAAAAAAAGCCACACTATAAAACTTTCTTTACAGACCAAAATAGGAAAAAATACAGACTAAAACTGACCACTCTTAAAACTACTGACTTGCTCACCATTTTCCATCAATGAAATTTGTGTCTGTATATAGTATCAGGATTGCGAGAGATAGTAATTGGCGGAATCTGAAACTCTGAAGGTCATTGTGAAAGCAGAGGTGGCACCCAGAGATGGGAATTTTTATGTTTAAGCTATTGGGAGGGGGGGTTCCATGGCTTAGGCAGCATTTAAGAAAGGGATATGGGATTGGGTTTTAGTTAGAAGTAGGGATACTTTTCTGAACTGACACATGTAGATACCACAGAGGTCCATTTGAGATGAGATGTCACTAGGGAGGAAGAAAGGAATGTAAATGTGGTCACTGAGTGAGGGCAAACATTGGGTAATATTAGAGGTAAAACTGGGGGGGGGGGCACTTAAAAAAAGTAAAGTCATGATACAATGATCACCATCAGACTGTAACCAAGAGCATAGTTGATCACCTAGTGGCAGGACACATTGCTGAGCACAACATATTTGACTTCAATGGCTACTTCACAGAGTGTGTTATTTGGATCTGTCACCCCAGTACCAGCTTTTCTGAAATGTGTACGTGGGAGTTAGCCTTGCCCAACACATCCATTTTTCCCATGATCCTGGTCTCAATCTCCAGTAACCACCTGCACCTACACCATCTTCCCACAGTCTCCCCTATCCCTGTTTTGTATCCCTTCCCAATCCATCCTCCACATCATTGTCACTGTGTACATCATGAACTCACTGGTTCTGGCACCCATGCTGCATTCCCTTCCCTCATGCCTATCTTGTACACCTGCTGCCTCCCCCCAAGCCATCAGCCACCCTTCCCCAACCCTCTCTCCCACTCTCCACCTCTTTTCTTTTCTTATGTACTCCACCTGACAAAACCACTCATTCTAGTCTAGCAGCAAACTGCAGTCCTGGAACTGTGCAATCAACCAGCACACCGCAGTCATACAGCTGCATATATATATATATATATATATATATATATATATATATATATATATATATATATATATATATATATATATAAACAAAGATGATGAGACTTACCAAACAAAAGCGCTGGCAGGTCGATAGACACACAAACATACACACAAAATTCTGACTTTCGCAACCAACGGCTGCTTCGTCAGGAAAGAGGGAAGGATGTGGGTTTTAAGGGAGAGGGTAAGGAGTCATTCCAATCCCGGGAGCGGAAAGACTTACTTACCTTAGGGGGAAAAAAGGATGGGTATACACTCGCACACACACACATATCCATCCGAATGAAGATTCGCATCGTGCAATCGTCTGATAACAGTTTTATGCGATGCATGACGTCCTGTAGCCTCTTTGAATACAGAATTCAGTTCTGGAGCACTCTGCCGCGGCTCCTTTGACTCACACGTCTTATATATCGATCAGCCTGTGCACCTGTCGAAGGTGGACCGCCGGTGTAGCGTTAAGTCCTCAAGACTGCCTTTCAATTGGAGATGATTCCACGTCGACACGGCATCATTCTGTGGTGCTCTCGTCGAAGACTTCCCTGGCTGACAGGTCTTATGCGCATGAAGTGATGATGTGGGCCTGATCAGTGGTCAAGATTGCACTCCAGCATGAATATTTGCTCTACTGCTTCACAGACGTCCCTAATGCGTCCCTACTGGCCTTTATTTTCTATTTAAATGTTGCAGTACATTCCAACGCGGTGTCCTACCCATAGGTAGCACTCATAGTAACTGTGTGCATGTTTACAAACAATGTCAGGGGTACCTTCCGGTTTGGTACCGGAATAGCAATACCCCTGCGTGAATACCGAAGTGATGGAACACTTTTGTTGAAGCGTGTAAATGTTATATCTATCACATCTGATTACTTGAATTTGACGAAAAGACTCCTCCACCATCAAAAAGTAATCTCTATATGTCACTACGCTGTTTGGTGTTGAGAGAAAAAGTTGAACATATGCGTATGTCACTCATGATGAACTAATTATAGCAGGTACAACTGTTTCGGCAACGGTTTTAAGATTCAAGAGAATCTCAAAGAGTCTTAACGACGTAATCGAGAAGGAACAATATCAATTTCTACATTTTATTCTCTGATTTCTCGCCCCAGGCCAGTTGCGGATCTAGGATTATGGTTTGGAAGAGGGCTTGAGCCAGATGAGGGTAGGCTGTATCTAAGGTAAACACTAAAATGCTAAAAAAAAAAGCGCACAACATTTTATTTTGCTCATTTAACACATAGCGAGGGTCCACAGATAACTTTTTGTAAAGTCTTCACTGACTTCGACAGGTTGAAGGCTGTCAGATACTTCTCGGTGATAAATGCAGCCAAACCGTTCATCCTATTTTCCGTCACTGTCACACGAAGATACAATTTTATCAGTTTAAGCAATACTTAAAAATGTATCATTATCGGACATCGATTTATCGGAGGAAAGTATCAATATATCGATATGTCGGATGTAGACGTACATCCCTAAAAAATATCGACTGTAAATTGTAAATATACTACCGGTTTTAGAAATGTTGACTAAGTTATTGATTTATTATTACATATTCTGTACATCAGCAAGCTAGCAGTCTTCTTGTCCCTCTTAGAACAATAAATGAAAGGAAAACGATACACGTTCACGCTTGGCGATAACCACTTTGCTAACAATGGTAACTGCATGCAAGTGGCACAGTAAAAGGTGTCCGATGAGTCCATCGTTCGGTTTCGTCACATATCAGATTTGTCCGGAATAATTCAAGTCCACTTCCCTGTTTTTTTTTTTTTTTAGTTCTGCAAGTGCCAGCGAACAAGCAGTTAAACGTTGTAGTTTCTGTTGGTAGCTGCTGCTGCTCCTTTTGTGACTTCCTCACTGTGAGGATGTTCTATTGGAAGTTTGTGGCCGTTTGGCCTTTACTCCCCTGGGAATCTTGTCGAATCTTCTTTCTGTACTGGTAGGTATTTCTGGACTGGCAAGGAGTGCCGATGACCTATTTTCTGTACTTGTCGGTGTGACGATTTTTCTTCTTCTTCTTGGCTGTTGCTGAGGGCTCTTCCTCGGTTGGGATACCGTGCATAAGGATTCCTGCTTTATCATATTCTCCGTTGACCAGAGAGATGATGATGCAGCGCATTTGCAACTGTGTAAAGATAGGGTAGGAATCAATCAGATTGAATTCCTCCCTAGAAAGACCAATAAGACCTTCTGGATACCCATGTGGGTGATGAGGGAGTTGGGGTTTAGGATGGTTAGGTGGAACGAAGGGATAAGGGTTGTCGTGGTGGGGGAATGTACCATCGCGAAGCAAGCCAGCGATCTTCTTTGTTACAGCGCTTGCGCTGTACATGTCTGGAAGCGGGAGGAATGGGACTTCTTCCCACTCTTCTTCTTGCGCTGCTGCTTCGGTGTCCGTCTTGGGCTGTGTTGCCTCCCCTTCGGCAGGCACGTCGGTCTGCGTGGCCACCGTCGTGAACTCCTCCCGTGGAGGAGTCGCCTGGGTGGCCGTGTCTTCTGTTGTGGCGGCAGCTGCTTTGGCCGAGCGAAGCTCCTGCGTCAGCACAGCAATCTGACGCCGAGCCTCGCCCAGTTCCGCCAGCATGGCCACCCTCTCTTCCGCCATGGCGGATTTGAAGGCGGACGTGGCTTCTTGTACGGCGTCGCTGAGGCGCCTGGTGACGACGTCTTCCGTACAAGTGACCACCTCTTCGTGTGTGATGGTCACTTGCTTCTGCGTCTTCTTCTCCGGTCCGCGCCAGTTTCTTCTGTAGGCGCAGGAACGGGCGTTGGCCGCGTGTGCGCCGCCGCAGTTGGCGCAGGTACAGGGGGCGTCCTTCTGCTTCTTGCAGTCACGTGTGTCGTGTGCTTGCGCTCACTTCAATCACGCGACTGCTCCGCTGCAGTGCTTGGCGACGTGGCCAAGCTTTTGGCAGCGAAAGCACTGCGCTGCAGTCTTCCTCTTCTTCTTCCCGGACGTTCCTGCTAGCGTGAGCAGCAACTCCGCCAAGGCAGCAGCTTTGCGTCCCCTTCCGCGTCCCGACATCTCGAGTAGCAACAGCGACAATCGGCTATGCGTTACTCACCGCAGCGTGAGCGGGAATGCCGGCCATCTGTTGGTAGCGCCGAGGGCCGATTACGTTTCCGCCCACCGCAAAGACCAATCTTGTCATTTAGACTTTTTTTCATCGTTTCCAGTAATCGTTTTTGAAGAATGCCGATGTGAAGAAATAGCTCACCTATTGTGTTAAAAATTGTATTTTAACGCAAATAGTGTGCTATTGCTTCGCACTGGAAATTTTGTTATTCTATTCACACCGTCCCACCCCCCCCCCCCCCCTCCCCCGTGTAATCTGATTTCTTCTTTGTGGCACTTATACTTGCTTCACACTGTCAAGAGAAAGACTGGATGTGATGAAAGCTCAAAAAGCAGTTTATTTATTTATTTAGCTTATGGCATGTAACACATCATATAAAAAAAAGACATAAAAATCATAAGACACAGAAATAAAGAGTAGTCACAGTGTATAACATATAGTTGTAGATATAAAAGTGTTTAAAATAGTGTATATAACAAACAAAAGTTCACAAACAAACATCCAGATTTGTGACATAGTCTATTGCACTTTCAGTCGCGGTCAGAAACTCATTGGGGTCTCCTCCAAAACGTCTCAGAGGGCAATCTTCCACGATGTGACGAATCGTCTGCCGGTCCGCACCGCAGTCACATCTCGGGGAGGTGATTTTACCCCACCTGTGGAGGCTGTCTGCACATCTGCCGTTATTTGTCCGAATTCGATTCAAGGCCGTCCAAGTTTTCCTTGGCAAATTGAATCCTGGTGGTTGGACACTGATACATGGCATATTCTGCAGGTTTTGGGGCACAGATTCTCTCCACCGCGTTTTCCAGAGGCTGCCATAATCCGGGTTGAGAGGATGCGTATTTTTTGCCTTTTTTAAAGAGGGGTGTCTGGAGCGCAATCTGTTCATCTTCAGGGCAGGAACATCCTTATGGATTGGCAGTTTCTCGTTGTTCAGCACTTTTCCATACTCGCGTAAGAGAGCGTTCTCTCTGCGCAGGTCCGGTGGGGGAATGTTGCTCAGTATAGGTAGCCAGTGTAAAGGCGTTGGCTTTATTGTACCTGATATCATCCTCATTGTGTAGTTTAGTTGAGCATCGATCAAGCCTGTGTGTTTACTGTTTAGCCATACCGGTGCGGCATATTCTGCTGTTGTGTAGACAAGTCCCAGAGCCGAAGATCTCAGTACAGCCGCGGAAGAGCCCCACGTAGTCCCACATAGCTTCTGTATGATATTATTTCGAGTTTTAAGTTTTGCGGCTGTATTACGTAGGTGTTCCTTGAATGTTAGGGTTCTATCAAAGGTGACGCCTAGATATCTGGGGTAATTATTATGGTTTAGCAGCCTGTTTTCGAAATGAACGTTGAGCTTTCTTTTTGCTTGGGCATTGTCGAGGTGAAAGCATGTCACCTCCGTTTTTGTCGCGTTTGGCCGTAATCTCCACCTTCGGAAGTAATCTCCCAGCTTTGTTAGATCCGCAGTTAATGTGTTTTCCGTTGCCTCCATTGATCTGCCTCTTGCAGCTATTGCCCAGTCGTCGGCATATCCGAATTTTTGAGAAGTAGTTTCAGGTAAGTCAGATATGTAGAGGTTAAACATCAATGGCGCCAGAACGGAGCCTTGTGGTAAACCATTGTTGAGCTTCATTTGGTCACTTTTTAAGTCGCCCATTATGACTCTGAAACTGAAAGTTTATGTTTATGTTCTACTAAAATTTCAAAAGAACAATTTCAAATATTTACCAAAAATTGCAAAAAATAGAATATAACATGAAAATATCGGCACATCAATGTGTCGGCGACTAATATGTCGTCGATACACATCGATATTTTTTGGCAAAAATATCGATGCACCGATGTGCAGAAATTTTATCAACTGCCCTACTCCGTATTGAAAGTGGACACTGGTAATGTAGCGAGAATTTTGGAAAAGGATGATTATATTTGGGAAAAACTCATTTGTCTCTTGATGCACCTCTGCTGCTGTTTCTGGATGTTCCCTGTCTCTTCAAAACTCCTTCCAAACAGGTATTTCTCCCCCTAATGAGAGAGGATGAGGCAAGTCACTGCTGTAAAAACTTGCAGCTGCTAATATCGAGTTCAGATTTTCTGTTTTTGCAACGCCACATAGTATTAAGGATGAACAGGTCAAGAATAGAGTAATGCTCTGCTCTCAAACAGCAATTCCTTAACTGTCCCAATAAAAAATCTGCGAAAGGAAGGAATACTTTCAATTTGAAAGAAAACACGACGTGACATTGTCGAGCTCGAAAAAACATAACTGAAAAGAAAGAAATACTGTATCAAGCGAAAAGTGTGCATATGTATTAAAGGTTTATTTTACCTGCAGTAAAATCAAGTGCTTCAATATTTGAGCAATTAACTGAACATTTGGTTGGATTTCTGTGTGCCTGTACTGCCAAAGGTTCTACAATACCACACGCCTTTCGAGAATTTCTAGATATTTAGTTTCTCTGTACCTTTCCAGCGTTCTTATTACACTAGATCTCATAGGAAAAGTTAAGATCTAATCCAACAGCCTGAAGTTGCTGTGAAAACGAAACAGTAATTTCAAATACTGCTGCGGTTACCGTCAGAGGTAATACAAAGCCGTATTGTTGAATAGAAGCCAGAACACTTGCACTTTATGGTAACGGAGAAGTTTTGTCCACTTCTTCAAGTAACTGTACGATAGAGTCAAACAGGTCTTTGAATTGTAGGAGCGACTTTGTAACTCTTAAATTCGCCTCTGGGTATTTTTCAAGGATAGCTCGGATGATAAAGTACGATCTCTTTGTTGACTCACGCACAAAATTGGTAACACTACTTGTGACTCCAATCATATTACGAATAACAGGCAAGCTGTAGGCCTTCACGATAGCTGGGTTTACTGTATGTGCTGCACAATGCGTATAAGCCGCTAGCGGTTGGAGCTGCTTTAGTCAGGCTTCTATGTCACTAAGTTTTTCAGACATGTTGGCACCTCCATCATAATCTTGACCCCCCATATTCTCAGCTTTTAGACTGACTTTATTTAATTCGTGAACGATCTGATCACTTACTGCAGCACCAGTCAAGTCAGTCACAGACAGAAACCATATGAGCTCTTCGTGTATTGTGCTCTTTTGAGTATCCAAATACCTGATGCGTACGCCGAATTGTTCTGCACCACTGGCATCGTCTTTTTCCTTGCCAAGGACAGTATAATATTTTGCTTCTATGACTTTATTGCATTATGACAGAATGCAACAATCAATCAGCGGATTCTGTGTTGTTGTAGTCAGATATGTAGCATCTACCGGAGCTGTCTCCAAATGGTTTTGGAGAGATGAATCACATGTGTCTAAGCGAAATTTTAAAACTGTTCGAAATTTTCTTTGGCCGATTTCATCACTTAACGTTCCATCAATTCGATGACCTCTTGACGGTATATTTTCTCAACCACATAGTATGATCTTTTTTACTATAGGAATAAGCCGCACTATTTGATTGAATCATTTTCAGTTTCTTAGATTCGATTAAAATATTGACAGCTTTTCAAGGTTTTCTGATGATCATTTGAAATGTATACTTTATAACACCGCCATTTTGTGGTAATAGGTAGCGGAATGGTTTCTAAGAATTTCTTGTGCTTTTTTGTACTTGCAAAGTGGCCGAGTGACTAAAGGTCCTAGAGCCACAGAATGCTTGCCTCCACTATCTGGACCTGAAAACAGTACGCAAGATAAACAATATGCAGCGTTGTGTTGTTGGCTATAGAATAACCAAGAGCATTCCTTTAGCCAAGCAAATCGGAACTTTCTTTTTCGTCCATCCTCCATCTGCTCTAGATATTCACAGTTACGAAATGGTTCTGAAGACTCCGTCAGGCGTTAATACTATTTCTCGTCACTGGTTCTGACTCTGCAACAATAGTAAACAAAAACTACAACTTGTACGCGAAGTAGAGGATCCTACGTAATCAGACCAACAACTTAACAAAAAAAATGAACTAACTCATCGGAAGTACTCTACATGCTTATTTAAAAATGGCCAATAATCCTTTAAGAGATGAAAATAAAACTCACCAGTCAAAATGAACAGCCGTTCTTTTACTATCGGAACTTTAAAATCGGCAAAAAAGTCAGCTATTACCTATAAAAGTTACATAGTGCTAACCTACTCGATCAAAATTTGTGAATCAGGTGTTTTTTTTCGCGATTTCGAACTTGGTTTCGTACTAAAAATTGTTCATATTGATGAGTACTTTAACCCTTAAGAGATTAGTGACCGATTTTATGTAACTAACGCGGTGTAAAACTATGAAATTCACGGCGGTGACGGGCTGACGAAGGAAGCTAGTTTAAAAAGAATTCAAAACCGAGCCAACCCCGATGACTTATTTTATATTACATTACCTGCGTAATATATTGCTTCTCGTTGTCCCTTTCAGGTCATGCAAGGACGAGCGAATGCCCAGAGTCCGGTCCACAGCGAGCCACACCATACCGATCGAAAGATCAACGAACTCAACCGAACAGAAAGTCACAAACTCGACGAATCGTATTTATATGAATTTCATTTAAGTACATACAGAATCAGTAGGATGTACCTGATGAACTTTGAGTCGACAACGATGAGTAGCTGACATTCTTTCCAGATAAAATTGGCTCGTTGTGGCTCGATTCACCGTCTTCTTTCTTTCTTTTCTATAAAAATAAAAAAAAACGAAGATCTTGTTTACGTTCGATATCATTTTTTCATAATTTGAGAAAAACAAACAAAAGCACGTCGTGATAACTAAAAATACTTGATAGCTCATTATATTGTGTTTGATCCAACAAACCGTACATCAGAGGTCCACGTGCAGAGGAGAGCAGGGCACACTCGCAAACCGCTCACTCAGACCACAAGCACCAGGCTCGACTGTGGCGCAGGCGGCGGTTGGTAGTGGTAGTGGGCTGTGGGTGTGACTGACTGCATCTCGAGTGAGTGGCACACGGATTAAAAACTCGACACCTAAACAGCTTCTTACAGAAATTTAAAATCTGAAAACATACTATTCTTTCTTAAAACATATTAAGGGTGGACCTATGCTAAGTTACAATACAGGGTGATTCAAAAAGAATACCACAACTTTAAAAATGTGTATTTAATGAAAGAAACATAATATAACCTTCTGTTATACATCATTACAAAGAGTATTTAAAAAGGTTTTTTTTTCACTCAAAAACAAGTTCAGAGATGTTCAATATGGCCCCCTCCAGACACTCGAGCAATATCAACCCGATACTCCAACTCGTTCCACACTCTCTGTAGCATATCAGGCGTAACAGTTTGGATAGCTGCTGTTATTTCTCGTTTCAAATCATCAATGGTGGCTGGGAGAGGTGGCCGAAACACCATATCCTTAACATACCCCCACAAGAAAAAATCGCAGGGGGTAAGATCAGGGCTTCTTGGAGGCCAGTGATGAAGTGCTCTGTCACGGGCTGCCTGGCGGCCGATCCATCGCCTCGGGTAGTTGACGTTCAGGTAGTTACGGACAGATAAGTGCCAATGTGGTGGCGCTCCATCCTGCTGAAATATGAATTGTTGTGCTTCTTGTTCGAGCCGAGGGAACAGCCAATTCTCTAACATCTCCAGATACTGTAGTCCAGTTACAGTAGCACCTTCGAAGAAAAAGGGACCAAAAACTTTATTGGCTGAAATGGCACAGAAAACGTTCACCTTAGGCGAGTCACGTTCATACTGAGTTCTTTCCCGCGGATTCTCAGTGCCCCATATACAGACATTGTGACAGTTGACTTTCCCGTTAGTGTGGAAAGTTTCTTCATCACTAAACACAATCTTTGAAACGAAAGATTCATCTGTTTCCATTTGAGCAAGGATAAAATCACAGAAATCGATTCTTTTAATCTTATCAGCTGCAGACAGTGCTTGAACCAATTTCAGACGATAAGGTTTCATAACTAACCTTTTTCGTAGAACTCTCCATACAGTTGATTGTGGAATTTGCAGCTCTCTGCTAGCTCGGCGAGTCGATTTTCTTGGGCTGCGAACAAATGCTTGCTGGATGCGTGCTACATTTTCATCACTCGTTCTCGGCCGTCCAGAACTTTTCCCTTTGCACAAACACCCATTCTCTGTAAACTGTTTATACCAACGTTTAATACACCACCTATCAGGAGGTTTAACACCATACTTCGTTCGAAATGCACGCTGAACAACTGTCGTCGATTCACTTCTGCCGTACTCAATAACACAAAAAGCTTTCTGTTGAGCGGTCGCCATCTTAGTATCAACTGACGCTGACGCCTAGTCATCAGCGCCTCAAGCGAACAAATGTACAACTAAATGAAACTTTATAGCTCCCTTAATTCGCCAACAGATAGTGCTTAGCTCTGCCTTTTGTCGTTGCAGAGTTTTAAATTCCTAAAGTTGTGGTATTCCTTTTGAATCACACTGTACTTTGAAAAAGAACGTCGTAAAATCCAAAGTTTTCAAGGCAATGTGACTAAATTTGTCACAGCTCTTAACGAATGTTATATGGATACAAACATACGTTTTCATGTTTGCTGAAGTTATACGGTTTTAATTATAAACAGCAAGGGGAGTATAAATGTTCCTTTTTTGAAAAATCTGTAGAATGAAATTAATGTATTTTTGTACAAAGTTTGAAATACCATAATAAAAAAAAATCTGTGGAACAGAACATCGATATCTTCTTTTGATCGATTTTTACAGCTTTCCAAATTTCTGTGAAAAAATACCATATCTTAGGGCTTTTTTCTTACACAAGTGCATTACTACTGCAGTAGGTGCAAATTCCTTCGACAGAATGTTTCACTGCAGTATTAACTAATTGCATTCCGAATTTAAGTACTATTATATCAGTGGTTTATGAGGAAAAGGTCAATAAAGTTTTCGAAATATAAGTCATGGGAAACATGAATCAAAGATTTGACGGTGTTTGTGTTAGGTCTTGCCTCATTTGGGTGAACTAGTGCAAACTATATGCATTCTACTCTTCATCCGCAAGTAGTCTTTTCTTTGCCTGTCGTCTTAGATTAAACTGATTTCGAAGTTGAGTAACAAAATTGTCATCTGCATCAGTTCTCCTGTTATCGATTTCCTTCAATATCGACAGTGTGAGAGCTCCTGGATCAAATCCTAGTCTCTATAGAGTTCGCAGTCTGCCGGGATTAGAACAGTTAAAAACTAAACAAGCATAATACGCAGCAACTTCATCAGCAGTTGAGGGAAAAAATGTTGTCTTGGGGCATGATTTTTGCATCAGAGTTGTAACTTTCATTAGGATTCTACGTTTTTCCATGCACACATCTTTGTAGAAGTTCTGGATCTGCTAAACACCGAAATATTCCCACATTGTGTCAGCATAAAACAGAAAGAAAACACCGCAGGAATAAATAATATGGGGAAATACGGAACAACAAAGGGACGTGGCCCCGTGCAACCTTTGTTAATTATTGTTTTTACCACGCAGTTAGGATGGAATGGAATGGAACCTAATATTGAGGATTCGGTTTCAATACCATATAGTAAATGAAGATCGAAAATTTTTTTTCACAATTTCAAACTGAGATTTGTCGGGGGCGGAACCTGATGTTTATTTGTTGTGGGGGGGTGGGGGTGGGGGGATGTGGGGGGGGCATTTGAGCCCGTTAGCCCTCCCCCTACATCCGCTACAGCCCCAGACCGTATTGCTAAGATGTTCACCCGTTCGGTAGTATATGTGTGCCCAGGCTAAACGCCTCAGATTTTCTGCTGACTTCATTTGAAAATTTGCACTTATTTAATATTACAGATTCTAATAGCTCCCACAATTTTTAGAGACGACAGCAATTTGAGTTGAGTGCAGTCTCCTTAAATGGAAGCATGAAAGTATTCATTGGAATGGAAAGCAAAATGCAATTAGGAGTGAATATCAGGAGCGATTTCCGCGGGTTAAAATGAAGCGTCCGTGAAAGTAAATAAGTGCGCGAATTAGTGGCAACAGGAGTCGAAGGAGAACATTGAAGACATGGAATATGTGGTACACTCAGTAGCAGTTACTTATAAGAGATAGGAAGTTGGTAGTAGCAGACGTGCGGAGTACTGAGGGATGTCGTGTCCAGTGGAACTATAGAGGAAGTCACAAACAGCAGAGCAAGTTTGGTGACAGAATAGGTAAGGGGGTTGGGCGTTGAAGCCGCGAGCCGTAATTACGGCAATTTCGACAGGAGATTTTGTGTGAACTTGACACGAGCGGCGTTTTATATCGGGAAAGTTGCGCAGATTTTGTTACATACGATACTGAAATGTAGGCACAGTGTATCTCTACTATTAAAAATCATGAAACTTGTAATAGCATAAAAAAAATTTAAGGAAAATATGCGAAATACTGAGTAGCAGCTGGCTAAGGGAGATGTTGACTCCTTACATATAAAATGGCGGAAGCCATGACAATAGTCTTCGTTACCTGTAAGACGCTAGTACACGACGACATAATCCATACTATACGTATTATAAACTGATGTCACCTGTCGCATTTTTCTGCCGGTCTCCCAAGGTTAATTTCAGGAACTATTGTAGAGATTTCTGATACGGTTTCCACAAACAGACTGGTTTACGAGGCTGGTTTGTGTACATTACTTCATATCATAAACAAGTTGTCTTCCCGCAGATACTTAGTGCTACCCATGCGAAACAGGAGTGGGTCGCTTTTGTTGACTCGGCGTTAAGTTGATCCCCGACTGTCGCAGTGAGCTGGTGCGGCAGCTTCGCATATCTACCTCGACCAATACCGCGATTTTGTAAACAGATCTGTTGCAACGGTTCAGTGTCGTCACAGCTCAGCAGCCGGTTACTGTTTACGCCTGCAGCCATTAACGCTTCGTGGCTGGAAACTAACAACATCGCTGGTATCTGTAAGGGATAATCTTACGCCGTTTCAATCACAGTGAAATGTAAGTCCATACTACACGATAAAGATCGGAGTAAGCTATTAAATTTAAGCTGTACCATTAGGTCCAAATCTAACGACCATCCCAGAAATCGTGACTTATTTCGAGATGTTGTTGTTGTGGTCTTCAGTCCAGAGACTGGTTTGATGCAGCTCTCCATGCTACTCTATCCTGTGCAAGATTCTTCATGTCCAAGTAACTATTGCACCCTACATCCTTCAGAATCTGCTTAGTGTATTCATCTCTTGGTCTCCCTCTATGATTTTTACCCTCCACCCTGCCCTCCAATACTAAATTGGTGATCGCTTGATGCCTCAGAACATGTCCTACCAATCGATTCCTTCTTCTGGCCAAGTTGCGCCACAAATTCCTCTTCTCCCCAATTCTGGTCAGTTTCTCCTCATTAGTTACGTGATCTACCCATCTAATCTTCAGCATTCTTCTGTAGTACCACATTTCTAAAGCTTCTATTCTCTTGTCTTAACTATTTATCATCCATGTTTCACCTCCTCACATTGCTACACTCCATACAAACACTTTTACAAAAGACTGTCCAACACTTAAATATACACACAATGTTAACAAATTTTTCTTCTTCAGAAACGCTTTCCTTGCCATTGCCAGTATACATTTTATATCATCTCTCCTTCGACCATCATCAATTATTTGGCTCCCCAAATAGCAAATCCCATCTACTATTTTAAGTGTTTCATTTCCTAATATAACTCCCTCAGCATCACCTGATTTAATTCGACTAAATTCCATTATCCTCGTTTTGCTTTAGTTGATGTTCATCTTATATCCCCCTTTCAAGACACTGTCCATTCCGTTCAACTCTTCTTCCAAGTCCTTCGCTGTCTCTGACAGAATTACAATGTCGTCGGCAAACCGCAAAGTTTTTATTTCTTCTCCATCGATTTTAATTCCTACTCCAAATTTTTCTTTTGTTTCCTTTACTGCTTGCTCAATATACAGATTGAATAACATCAGGGATAGGCTACAACCCTGTCTCACTCCCTTCCTAACCTTTGCTTCCCTTTCATGCCCATTTACTCTTATAACTGCCATCTGGTTTCTGTACAAATTGTAAATAGCCTTTCGTTCCCTGTATTTTACCCCTGCCACCTTCAGAATTTGATAGGGAGTATTCCAGTCAACATTGTCAAAAGCTTTCTCTAAGTCTACAAGTGATAGAAACGTAGGTTTACTTTTCCTTAATCTACCTTCTAAGATAAGTCGCAGGGTCAGTATTGCCTCGCGTGTTCCAATATTTCTACGGAATCCGAGCTGATCTATCCCAAGGTTGGATTCTACCAGTTTTTCCATTCGCCTGCAAAGAATTCGTGTCAGTATTTTGCAGCCATGACTTACTAAGATGACAGTTCGGTAATTTCACATGTGTAAACACCTGCTTTCTTTGGGATTGGAATTACTATATTCTTCTTGAAGTCTGAGGGTATTTCACCTCTCTCATACATCTTGCTCACTAGATGGTAGAGTGTTATCAGGGCTGGCTCTCCCAAGGCTATCAGTAGTTCTAATGGAATGTTGTCTACTCCCGAGGCCTTATTTCGACTTAGGTCTTACAGTGCTCTTTCAAATTCTTCAAGCAGTGTCATATCTCCCGTTTCATCTTCGTCTATGTCCTCTTCCATTTCCATAATATTTCCCTCAAGTACATCGCCCTTGTATAGACCCTCTATATACTCCTTCCACCTTTCTGGTTTCCCTTCTTTGCTTAGAACTGGTTTTCCATCTGAGCTCCTGATATTCATACAAGTGGTTCTCTTTTCTCTAAAGGTCTCTTTAATTTTCCTGTAGGCAGTATCTATCTTACCCCTAGTAATATACGCCTCTACATCCTTACATTTGTCCTCTAGCCACCCCTGCTTAGCCATTTTGCGCTTCCTGTCGATCTCATTTTTGAGATGTTTGTCTTCCTTTTTGCCTGCTTCATTTACTGCATTTTATATTTTCTCCTTTCATCAATTAAATTCAGTATCTCTTCTGTTACCCAAGGATTTCTAGTAGGCTCGTCTTTTTACCTACTTGATCCTCTGCTGCCTTCACTATTTCATCTCTCAAAGCCACCCATTTTTCTTCTACCGTATTTCCTTCCCATGTTCCTGTCAATCTTTCCCTAATGCTCTCTCTGAAACTCTCTACAACCTCTGGTTCTTTCAGTTTGTCCAGGTCCCATCTTCTTAAATTCCTACCTTTCCGAGATAAGCGCCAGAATTGTGACAATAAGGATTGTAAAATTCATTACTGCTCGTTACAGTCGCAATAAATTAAGCTCTGGTGTTACGTTACAACCTAATCTCCATGTCGGAAATAGCTGTACATTCCAAAAATAACAGTTTGCCTTACAACACTTAATAATGTGTCACTGCAAACCGAAATTATTTCATTTTATTACCAAATAATATTCCAATAAATCCCGTTTAGTTCATATATTTTCCGTAGTAGGTACTTCATCTGTTAATATTCGGAATTAGATCGTAAATTATGTAGACGATGGGCAACCACAGCTCTTTATCGTTGCTAACTTTTCTTACGTTTAGACTAATACTGAAACTTAGTATCTCTGAAGTCACTTTCACGAAACCCAAAAGCCTGTAACCAGATAGTGATTTGAACATCACTTTTCCAGAATGCTTGTCCTGTGCGTAACTAATGCTCCAAATCGTTCCGTATATCTTTTGTAACTTTTTTTCGCAACTTGTGTATAATATCTGGGGAAAAGGTAAGACTTTTAATTTGATTGTAAAGTAGAAAACACCTCACAGTCCTTACTACCACAGGTGCAGAAGTAACTGGTCAACAAAAGTTTGCATTCACAGCCTGTGCGCATAGAAAATGCCTTTTTTTATCTTTCCCTGTAAAGTGCTATTATATTGGTTTTAAATCAAGGAAATACGACTATTCATTAACCACTGGTTTTCTCTCGCATGGGGTGTAAAAAAAAAAAAAAAGCAAAACCCTACTATACAGCAATGCAGTCCACGAATTTGAAACACGTAATATACCAGACTCTGAAGTTGCTAAGTCTGGGTTGTAAAATAAGGAAAAAATAAGACATTTGCTCAAAAGTCACTGAACTGTTAACGATATAGCGAGTTCTAGTGTATTTTTATAATTTTATGTGACCTAAGAAAGGGTGACACATTGTTAGAATATACACATCAATGTGCAGAAATACATACTTTAATTACACAGCACAACTACCTCTAGTGAACTGTAAGTTACATAACGCTTAGTTTGCAACACCTTCTGGTCCCATATGACATTTTGTGTAAAAACCGGTATTGTGCGCAAACATTTCTTTATGTGTATGTCTGCATTCCATCTCATCACGGTCTTCAACGTTAATTGCTGTTACTGCACTTCGAGGTTCATTGAATTATTAAAACCAAAATGTTTACTCAGCTTCAACATTTTATTAATTAGCCTACTGGTTACCACGTACATAAGTGATCTAATGACGTGAACTGCTGCTTAATATAGATAGTTTGTAGCTGGTTACCTTTTTTCCGGTGACTGCACATCACTGAAAGTTATCACCCGTACTGCTAAGCATTATAATCATGACATCTGGTCCAAATCATATATTAAGAACGACATTCCGTGTGTAGCCTGTAATAAATGCTTTCAGTAAAGAAATTAACGATGATTGATAGATAGAAACAATATTCAGAGATGATATTTAGACTGTTCAGAAATGAGCTGTCAGTGAAAGTCATTCTTGAAGACTATGATTATTTTCACAGTAACACATGTATTTTGTTACGGTATCCTTTGCGGCGAGCTCATAGCTACAAAGTAATAACGTATTTTCTGCAATGATCGTACGGTATTTTACCAACCCCTCTTTTTTTACATAGTTCATATCATACTTTAATTTCGTCCCAAAGTGTACGAAAACATGTCCGCCCAATTTCGCACACTGCGTCACACTTCAAGCAGCTAAACCCGAGGTAGAACGAATATATACGTACGCTCAACGTTAATTATTAGCGTTTCGAAATGAGAACTGTCACACCTTATCAGCTTAAAATACAGTAAAGTGTTCACATTCGTTCACAGAGCTTGGCACGCACTGTTTTGCCTTTTTCCGAGCCGTAATTCCTCTAAACGATTCTCAATATGTATTCATCCAACAACGCGCTTATCCCCCATACAGTATCCAACACTAATTTCCGATTACAACTATCTTAAGGAATATACATACATTTAAACAGCGATATAATCCTAATTTAAATAACACATGCTGTCAATAGCCTTATTTACACAAACAGTTTCTATTTAATTACGGTATTGCAGTTACTTGCCAACGGCCTTGCCGCAGTGGTAACACCGGTTCCCGTCAGATCACCGATGTTAAGCGCTATCGGGCTGGGCTAGTACTTGGATGGGTGACCATTCGGTCTGCCGAGCGTTGTTGGCAAGTGGGGTGCACTCAGCCCTTGTGAGGCAAACTCAGAACTATTTGATTGAGAAGTAGCGGCTCCGGTCTCGGAAATTGACATACGGCCGGGAGAGCGGTGTGCTGACCACATACTCCTCCGTATCCACATCCAGTGACGCCTATGGGCTGTGAGGATGATACGGCGGTCGGTCGGTGCCGTTGGGCCCTCATGGCCTGTTGGGGAGGAGTTTTGTTTTTATTGCAGTTACTTTCATTTGCAAAATCCACTCCAGGTGTCCCTGGCTAACAGGCTACTTTCCAGAAATGCTCGATTATTCCCTTTTTCTGTCAAAAGATGGATTATGATGTATAATCGGCAATTGTTGCCTCAAAATAGCAGCTGGTCAGCAGTGTGGCTATCTAACCTCTACATACCTCTGCGCGTACTGTACACAAGGGAATTTCCGCCACATCCTCTGTTAATTAAATAGTTGTCTTGCTCCATGTCACTCTATGCTGGGTGGTCCATTGATCGAGACCGGGCCAAATAGCTCACGAAACAAGCGTCAAACGAAAAAACTACAAATAACGAAACTCGTCTAGCTTGAAGGGGGAAACCAGATGGCCCTATGGTTGGCTCGCTAGATGGCGCTGCCATAGGTCGAACGGATATCACTGCGTTTTTTAAAATAGGAATCCCCATTTTTATTACATATTCGTGTAGTACGTAAAGAAATATGAATGTTTTAGTTGGACCACTTTTTTCGCTTTCTGATAGATGGCGCTGTTCTAGTCAGAAACATATGGCTCACAATTTTAGACGAACGGTTGGTAACAGGTAGGTTTTTAAAATTAAAATACAGAACGTAGGTACGTTTAAACATTTTATTTCGGTTGTTCCAATCTAATAATGTACATTTGTGAACTTATCATATCTGAGAACGCATGCTGTTACAGCGTGATTACCTGTAAATACCACATTAATGCAATAAATGCTCATAATGATGTCCGTCAACCTCAGTGCATTTGGCAATACGTGTAACGACATTTCTCTCAACAGCGAGTAGTTCGCCTTCCGTAATGTTCGCACATGCATTGACAATGCGCTGACGCATGTTGTCAGGCCTTCTCGGTGGATCACGATAGCAAATATCCTTCAACTTTCCCCACAGAGAGAAATCCGGGGACGTCAGATCTGATGAATATGCGGGCCATGGTATGGTTCTTCGACGACCAATCCACCTGTCATTAAATGTACTATTCAATACCGCTTCAACCGCACGCGAGCTATGTGCCGGACATCCATCATGTTGGAACTACATCACCATCCTCTCATGCAGTGAAACATCCTGTAGTAACATCGGTAGAACATTGCGTAGGAAATCAGCATACATTGCACCATTTAGATTGCCATAGATAAAATGGGGGCCAATTATCCTTCCTCCCATAAGGCCGAACCATACATTAACCCGCCAAGGTCGCTGATGTTCCACCTGTCGCAGCCATCGTGGATTTTCCGTTGCCCAATAGTGCACATTATGCCGGTTTACGTTACCGCTGTTAGTGAATGACGCTTCGTCGCTTAATAGAACGCGTGCAAAAAATCTGTCATCGTCCCGTAATTTCTCTTGTGCCCAGTGGCAGAATTGTACACGACGTTCGAAGTCGTCGCCATACAATTCCTGGTGCATAGAAATATGGTAGGGGTGCAATCGATGTTGATGTAGCATTCTCAACACCGACGTTTTTGAGATTCCCGATTCTCGTGCAATTTGTCTGCTACTGATGTGTGGATTAGCCGCAACATCAGCTAAAACACCTACTTGGGCATCATCATTTGTTGCAGGTCGTGGTTGACGTTTCACATGTGGCTGAACACTTCCTGTTTCCTCAAATAACGTAACTATCCGGCGAACGGTCCGGACACTTGGATGATGTCGTCCAGGATACCGAGCAGCATACATAGCACACGCCCATTGGGCATTTTGATCACAACAGCCATACATCAACACGATATCGACCTTTTCCGCAATTGGTAAACGGTCCATTTTAACACGGTTAATGTATCACGAAGCAAATACCGTCCGCACTGGTGGAATGTTACGTGACACCACGTACGTATACGTTTGTTACTATTACAGCGCCATCTATCACAAAGCAAAAACAGTGCTCCAACTAAAACATTCATATTTCTTTACGTACTACACGAATATGTAATAAAAATGGGGCTTCCTCTTTAAAAAAAACGCAGTTGATATCTGTTTGACCTATGGCAGCGCCATCTAGCGGGCCAACCATAGCGCCATCTGGTTTCCCCTTTAAAGCTACACGAGTTTCGTTCTTTGCAGTTTTTTCGTTTGATGCTTATTTCGTGAGATATTTGGTCCAGTCACTATCAATGGACTGCCTTGTATACTCCTCTTTTAGTTAAATGACTGACCTAAAACTTTAGGAGCAACGAACTGATCTACTGTCTTAAGCGACCTGTTGCTTCGTTTGTTTCGTTTCTTTTTTTCTTTTTAAACCATCAATATTGGCACTAGTTTGATGCAATCCTCCATCTCCTTCCATCTTGTGCTAATCAGCACCTTACTGTGCTAATATCTGTTGTGTTCTGAAGCCGAATCAAGAAGATGGTAGCATTTTATTCCTCTTGGCAGAGTGATAAGTATTTTCTTCATATTGCTTTATTTGTAATTTTAACCCTACAGTTCTATACTGCGGCTGATATAATTTCAGAGACAGTCGTATGCTCTAAATCCTCTAAAAGGATGCTTCATTCACGAAGGTCTACATTTACTAACGAGATTTGTGCCTGCGCAGAGCATCGGGTTAGCCGGCGGTTTCGGCGTTCCGAGACTGCGTGATTTCAACGCTAAATGCTATATAAGAATGTGTACTAGACATCCGAAACAGATCGTAAAACAAGTTTTGCTGTACAAGTGAGATTTTATACGCTTATTGTTGCGGTATGCAGTCGGAAGGCTGGTTTGATACAGTTCTTCCCGCTGCTCCGTACTGTGCTTCTCTGCATAACTATTGCAACGTACATCCACTTGAAACTGAGTACTGTCCGCTTAATCCCAGCGGACAGTCGGAGCGTTGGCTAATGGAAGCGACTGTAAATGGGAGATGGGTTTACGGTCGCTCCCATCAGACACTACGCCAAGTGTCAGCTTGGATTGTGAGAATAATACTTTAGTCAAGCTTTATGTCTCTTTACAATTCCCCCTTCCATCGCGCACGCGCGCGCGCGCGCATACACACACACACACACACACACACACACTTTCCCTCCATAACGAAACTGAACTATGTGAAAAAAGTAGATTAGTTACAAACTACGGTGTGAACACACTTTATTCAACATGTAAACATCACTACAGATATTCGGATTTAGGTTATGAGACATTCGATATGCCTGCCATCATTGGCGGTGATGTGACGCACATGTATAGCGAAATTCTGCATGACCCACTGAAGTGTCTGAACATCGATGATGTCGATGACCTCCTGGCTGGCTGCTTTCAGCTCAGCAATGGTTTTGGTGTTGTTGCTGTACACCTCGTCTTTAATATAACCGCACAAAAAGAAGTCTTATGTGTTCAGATTCGGAGAATGTGGCGGCCAATCGAGGCCCAGGCCAGTGGCCTCTGGGTACCCCAGAGCCAGAATGCAGTCCCCAAAGTGTTCCTTCAGGACATCAAACACTCTCCTGCTTCGATGGGCTCTAGCTCCGTCTTGCACGAACCCCATCTTGTCGAAATCGTGGTCACTTTGGATACTGGTGGTGAAATCATCTTCCAAAATCTTGGGAATATCGCTCCGATTATTCCGTGACTGGACATTGGCACACCAGACATTCACCCGTTGAGGGTGAAGAGACTTCTCGATCGAAAAATGCGGATTCTCAGTCCCCCAAATGCGCAAATTTTGCTTATTGACGAAACCATCCAAATAAATGTGGGCTTCGACACTAAATGCGCATACTAATTCCCGTCATGCCCCACGGCCAACGGTGCAGTTTGAACGTCCTAACGCGAACCGTTCAGAAGTTCTGACTATTTTATCTCATTGTTGTTGTTGTGATCTTCAGTCCTGAGACTGGTTTGATGCAGCTCTCCATGCTACTCTATCCTGTGCAAGCTTCTTCATCTCCCAGTACCTACTGCATCCTACATCCTTCAGAATCTGCTTAGTGTATTCATCTCTTGGTCTCCCCCTACGATTTTTACCCTCCACGTTGCCCTCCAATACTAAATTGGTGATCCCTTGATGCCTCAGAACATGTCCTACCAACCGATCCCTTCTTCTGGTCAAGTTGTGCCACAAACTTCTCTTCTCCCCAATCCTATTCAATACTTCCTCATTAGTTATGTGATCTACCCATCTAATCTTCAGCATTCTTCTGTAGCACCACATTTCGAAAGCTTCTATTCTCTTCTTGTCCAAACTATTTACCGTCCATGTTTCACTTCCACACATGGCTACAATCCATACAAATACTTTCAGAAATGACTTCCTGACACTTAAATCTATACTCGATGTTAACAAATTTCTCTTCTTCAGAAATTTAGTTCAATAATTGCTACCCTGTATCTTTTAACCCCAATTTGGGTCAGTACCTCCTATTCAATGGTTATCCGATCTACGATCTACTCATCTAATCCTCAACATCCATCTGCGACACTGCATTTCAAAAGCTTCTGTTCTCTTATCAGTACTCTTCATCATCCACGATTTACTTCCCTACAACATCGGGAACGGTTTCAGGCCCTAACAACAAAAACAGCAGAGATGCCCAAGTTCAAAATATTTTTACTGGATGAGTAATAATTCATAGTGAAAACTGACATGGGTGAATGGATGCATGGATGCATGGATGAATTTTAAATTATCGGGAGCTAAACACCGTGGTCATCAGTATCCTTTCTCAAGATCATGGATTAAAAATTGTAGGGTACTAAACAGCGTGGTCATCAGTGCCCTTTCTCAAGATCATGGTACTGGGATACAAGTTAAAGAGAAAGGCAAAGGCCGTGTAAATACAGTCACTGCCCTGAATTTCACATATAATCTCTAGTCTCTAGTCTCTAGCACCTACACATGGCCTAACATATCAAATATGTGGCCGCGGTGGTCTAGCGGTTCTAGGCGCTCAGTCCGGAGCCGCGCGACTGCTACGGTCGTAGGTTCAAATCCTGCCTCGGGCATGGATGTGTGTGATGTCCTTAGGTTAGTTCGGTTTAAGTAGTTCTAAGTTCTAGGGGACTGATGACCGTAGATGTTAAGTCCCATAGTGCTCAGAGCCATTTGAACCATCAAATATGTTGGCTGTGTTATTTCCGATACTGGTTCTATAGACAATGAAGTCACTCACAGAACTAAGCGAGAAATAACTTCTATCAAATAGTTAAAGACATAGTACCGCGCAAGAAAAAACGGCTAAAACCTAAGAGAGTCATCTATGAAACTCCCATTTTGACTGATAGTTGTGAAACAAGGGCCATCAGAAGTAAAGACATCAGCAGAATTCAGGCAGCTGAGATGGGATTTGTCCGCACCACGATGGGAAAAAAACAGGAAGGGATAGTATCCAAAATGTGGAAATGTGAAAACAGGCTCAAGTTGTAAGACTTCAAGATAAAATAACCTCATCATGGCTGAGATATATGGGATGCATGTCAATTAGAAATTATTTCAGTTTATTTTTCAAACTGTTTTCATAATCTGGCAGAGCCTTTAATTTATGAGGAAGGTGATTAGATACTTTTATGGCTGTGTACTTGGTTCCTTTCTGCCCAAGATTAGTTTAAGGTAATTGATGACTGCGTACTTTGTTTCCTTTTGTCCAAGGTTAGGTAAAGGTAATTTTATGTTTGTGTTATATTTATGAATGCTATGATTCATTTGAAATTGTGACTAGCCCTCAAAAAAGAATTTGTAAGAAAATAAATGTATTGTGATGCCGTTCTTGGTATAGTTACTTCTGCGAACAGCTGCCTATGTGAGGGTTAAGGATGGATGTCAAGTACTATAATTACAGCATAGTTTTGCACAATGAACACCTTGCATCTAAAGGTGGAATTGTCGTATCCTGACATAGGTGGGAGAGGGAGAAAAGGGGTTACTGGTCACTCTGCGCTCCCGGGTGGTACAGAGCAGAAGGTAGAAGGACAATTCACAGTGAAGGCATTTGATTGTTTTCTTCTATCTGAGCCAACACTGGTACAGGCATTTACTAGAAATGTAGTTGGTGAGACTTGGTAGGGAACTCGTTGTGGAGACTCTTGGACAAACAGGGTTTTGAAATAGTTGTTTATTCCAGAGAGGACTAACTAATACACTGTAGGCTAGTTCTAGGGTTAGAAAAAGCATGAATAACACTGTTACAACAGAAGCCTGTGCAGAAGTCTCAAGAGTGGATGCTGACCACAGTAGCAAATACTAGCAGCATCTTAAGGGAACAACTTAGTTGCAACACAAAACATACTGAATGTGACACTGTTCACTGAGGCACTCCAGGTGAGAGAGCAGACACGATGCATTGTACAGTACACTGAGTACCAATACACAAAATTTTTCAGGAAAATGATTTAATTTTCTTCATGACACTGTATTGATGTAGGACTTTATGACAACTCTTGTATTATCAACAAAAAACATTATTTTTGCTGTGTCAGTATAAGATGGAAACATTATTTTTTTGCTGTGTCAGTATAAGATGGACCCCCCCCCCCCCCCCATGAACCATGGACCTTGCCGTTGGTGGGGAGGCTTGCGTGTCTCAGCGATACAGATGGCCGTACCGTAGGTACAACCACAACGGAGGGGTATCTGTTGAGAGGCCAGACAAACGTGTGGTTCCTGAAGAGGGGCAGCAGCCTTTTCAGTAGTTGCAAGGGCAACAGTCTGGATGATTGACTGATCTGGCCTTGTAACAATAACCAAAACGGCCTTGCTGTGCTGGTACTGCGAACGGCTGAAAGCAAGGGGAAACTACGGCCGTAATTTTTCCCGAGGGCATGCAGCTTTACTGTATGATTAAATAGTCCCCCATTCGGATCTCCGGGCGGGGACTACTCAAGAGGATGTCGTTATCAGGAGAAAGAAAACTGGCGTTCTACGAATCGGAGCGTGGAATGTCAGATCCCTTAATCGGGCAGGTAGGTTAGAAAGTTTAAAAAGGGAAATGGATAGGTTAAAGTTAGATATAGTGGGAATTAGTGAAGTTCGGTGGCAGGAGGAACAAGACTTCTAGTCAGGTGACTACAGGGTTATAAACACAAAGTCAAATAGGGGTAATGCAGGAGTAGGTTTAATAATGAATAGGAAAATAGGAATGCGGGTAAGCTACTACAAACAGCATAGTGAACGCATTATTGTGGCCAAGATAGATACGAAGCCCACACCTACTACAGTAGTACAAGTTTATATGCCAACTAGCTCTGCAGATGACGAAGAAATTGAAGAAATGTATGATGAAATAAAAGAAATTATTCAGATAGTGAAGGGAGACGAAAATTTAATAGTCATGGGTGACTGGAATTCGAGTGTAGGAAAAGGGAGAGACGGAAACGTAGTAGGTGAATATGGATTGGGGCTAAGAAATGAAAGAGGAAGCCGCCTGGTAGAATTTTGCACAGAGCACAACTTAATCATAGCTAACACTTGGTTTAAGAATCATGATAGAAGGTTGTATACATGGAAGAACTCTGGAGATACTAAAAGGTATCAGATAGATTATATAATGGTAAGACAGAGATTTAGGAACCAGGTTTTAAATTGTAAGACATTTCCAGGGGCAGATGTGGGCTCTGACCACAATCTATTGGTTATGACCTGTAGATTAAAACTGAAGAAACTGCAAAGAGGTGGGAATTTAAGGAGATGGGACCTGGATAAACTGAAAGAACCAGAGGTTGTACAGAGTTTCAGGGAGAGCATAAGGGAACAATTCACAGGAATGGGGGAAAGAAATACAGTAGAAGAGGAATGGGTAGCTTTGAGGGATGAAGTAGTGAAGGCAGAAGAGGATCAAGTAGGTAAAAAGACGAGGGCTAGTAGAAATCCTTGGGTAACAGAAGAAATATTGAATTTAATTAATGAAAGGAGAAAATATAAAAATGCAGTAAATGAAGCAGGCAAAAAGGAATACAAACGTCTCAAAAATGAGATCGACAGGAAGTGCAAAATGGCTAAGCAGGGATGGCTAGAGGACAAATGTAAGGATGTAGAGGCTTATCTCACTAGGGGTAAGATAGATACTGCCTACAGGAAAATTAAAGAGACCTTTGGAGATAAGAGAACCACTTGTATGAACATCAAGAGCTCAGATGGAAACCCAGTTCTAAGCAAAGAAGGGAAAGCAGAAAGGTGGAAGGAGTATATAGAGGGTCTATAAAAGGGCGATGTACTTGAGAACAATATTATGGAAATGGAAGAGGATGTAGATGAAGATGAAATGGAGGATACGATACTGCGTGAAAAGTTTGACAGAGCACTGAAAGACCTGAGTCGAAACAAGGCCCCAGAGTAGACAACATTCCATTAGAACTACTGACGGCCTTGGGAGAGCCAGTCCTGACAAAACTCTACCATCTGGTGAGCAAGATGTATAAAACAGGCGAAATACCCTCAGACTTCAAGAAGAATATAATAATTCCAATCCCAAAGAAAGCAGGTGTTGACAGATGTGAAAATTACCGAACAATCAGTTTAATAAGCCACAGCTGCAAAATACTAACACGAATTTTTTACAGACGAATGGAAAAACTAGTAGAAGCCGACCTCGGGGAAGACCAGTTTGGATTTCGTAGAAATACTGGAACACGTGAGGCAATACTGACCTTACGACTTATCTTAGAAGAAAGATTAAGTAAAGGCAAACCTACGTTACTAGCATTTGTAGACTTAGAGAAAGCTTTTGACAATGTTGACTGGAATACTCTCTTTCAAATTCTAAAGGTGGCAGGGGTAAAATACAGGGAGCGAAAGGCTATTTACAATTTGTACAGAAACCAGATGGCAGTTATAAGAGTCGAGGGACATGAAAGGGAAGCAGCGGTTAGGAAGGGAGTAAGACAGGGTTGTAGCCTCTCCCCGATGTTATTCAATCTGTATATTGAGCAAGCAGTAAAGGAAACAAAAGAAAAATTCGGAGTATATATTAAAATCCATGGAGAAGAAATAAAAACTTTGAGGTTCGCCGATGACATTGTAATTCTGTCAGAGACAGCAAAGGACTTGGAAGAGCAGTTGAACGGAATGGATGGTATCTTGAAGGGAGGATATAAGATGAACATTAACAAAAGCAAAACGAGGATAATGGAATGTAGTCGAATTAAGTCGGGTGATGCTGAGGGAATTAGATTAGGAAATGAGACACTTAAAGTAGTAAAGGAGTTTTGCTATTTGGGGAGCAAAATAACTGATGATGGTCGAAGTAGAGAGGATATGAAATGTAGACTGGCAATGGCAATGAAAGCGTTTCTGAAGAAGAGAAACTTGTTAAAATCGAGTATAGATTTAAGTGTCAGAAAGTCGTTTCTGAAAGTATTTGTCTGGAGTGGACAATGGACGATAAATAGTTTGGACAGAAAGAGAATAGAAGCTTTCGAAATGTGGTGCTGCAGAAGAATGCTGAAGATTAGATGGGTAGATCACATAACTAATGAGGAAGTATTGAATAGGATTGGGGAGAAGAGAAGTTTGTGGCACAACTTGACCAGAAGAAGGGATCGGTTGGTAGGACATGTTCTGAGGCATCAAGGAATCACCAATTTAGTATTGGAGGGCAGCGTGGAGGGTAAAAATCGTAGGGGGAGACCAAGAGATGAATACACTAAGCAGATTCAGAAGGATGTAGGTTGCAGTAGGTACTGGGAGATGAAGAAGCTTGCACAGGATAGAGTAGCATGGAGAGCTGCATCAAACCAGTCTCAGGACTGAAGACCACAACAACAACATATAAGATGGAAGGTCATTTATAGATAACAAAAATAATAGTGATCTCAATATTGAATCCTGTAGCAAAGCCGAAAAACTTGTTTCGTGGAACAGACCAGTATAAACCTTTACCACATCAAATACTATTCTATGAAAATTCATTGATGTGTAGTTCATAAAGATGTGTTTTTACCTTTATGGTAAAAACGGTTTTGGGTATCAGGAATAACTGTTTAAATGTGATACGTATGTAAGTACCTCTGAGATGCATATTTTAATGATTTACCCATTATCTTTTATTTCAGATGGATTTACTTTAAATTTTGCACACCAAAAAATTGACAAAAATAAGTTCACTCTGTTAATATTCAGCTATGATTGTTTTTATAGGACTGTCTGAATATTTATTTTTACATTTTTAAAGGATGTTACATTAGTTGTAAAGAGTTGTGATATTAAATAATTTAACTGATTGATAGTCATGAAAAACGACGGCTGTGTTCAATTACTGAGCAAGGAAGTGCTGTAAGACGCGCCCTGGATCAAAGGTGGAGGGGGTGTGAAATGAATTTCATTTATGGAAAACTTTTATGTAATTACAGGTAAGAGTGAACATTTATTGACTTCGATAACGTAGCTAAAATGTTTATAAATTTAATAATATGTGACGATTGCTGGTGCCTGATGTACATGAAGTTCCATTCTTGATAAATCTTAAGCCCCGATTCTGAGTCTGCTATCAAATTTGCTGTTTATGGGACGATAATGATCTAAGGACTGTCGCAATCCCACTGTGCGTTAGGCTTGCGATTATCTATCACATTGTTATTGTGGAAGGAGTACGTCTTCTATATTTACTATGTTTTTGTTGAAGATCACTCAGGAAAGAACACATGACATAGGCAGTGATAACACAATAACAGCCAATGGAATGTTACAGAAAACTTGGGTAGAACTCCCCAGAAACGTTCTGTAAAATCAACAACGGAACAATTATAACGTAGCACATCGTTTAAAAGTCATGGACTGCTCGGGCGCCGCAGCAAGGACTAAGGTCATGTCAGCGCTCCTCGCGGCCGGCACGCGAACCTCGTTGACACTTGCGTTCCGTCAGCTGATCGGGGCTGCCAGCCGCGCGCTCGCCTTAGTCGCCACAGGACGGGCTAACCACACACGGAATTAACACCCAGATGCAGTTGATAAGGTTTACACGGAGGAGAAAAAAGGACAAAAGCACTCCAACATGATCACACGTGACTAGCAAAGAGATTGTGGGAGTCAATCTTCGACCATAGATACTAGTAGACTGGCCTTGCTGTGCAGAAGTTATAGCGCTGGTGTGGCTCCAACATAAACCACGTGACTGTTGGCAAAACGTGGCGGGATTTCAAATCAGCGGTCTGCCATCCTATGTTTGTATCGTATTTTACCCACATTTCTCAACTGACTGTCAAACGCTTCCTTTTTTATTTGCGAAAAATTATGGCAGAACTACATTTGACCTGGATTTGCCCACAGTATCATTTATAAAATCTAACAAATACATCTGGTGGGCAGCGGGACGAAATTACTATAAACTATCAATTAAAGTAAAATGTCGTAAAAATTCTTTTAAACACGAAGAGTGGGCTCGTGTCAAAACTTTAAATATTGGATTCGCCGCGTTTTGAGCTCTAGTCACTTTCTAAAAGAAAATGGGATATGGGAATTATGTCAACTATAGGTGCCAAATTGTCGACTTTAGGAGCAGGTCCATTTTAGAGTATCAATTTTAGGTGCACTTCAAAGGTTCAGTTCCTACTATTTTTACGAAAGTTTAAACTATCAGTTTAAAAAAAAATGATATTTTAGATGAAAGGTGAGACTTTGAAGTTTCAGAAAATAATTTTGGAGCCTACATTTATTTAATAGTATTAGAAGGTAGAAAAAAATTCTCTTCAAGTGTCGACTATAGGTGCCCTTACCTTATTATAATCTCACTTGTATATATAAAAAGGCGCGTATGTGCCGATGGCTTAAAGTTTTTCCGTTTCAGGGCTTGTATCCAAAGCTGCCTTCGGTTTTCATGCTTAGGGACCCCATGGGTAGGAACGAGAAACAGTTATACTTACTTCTGTAACCGAATTATCACAGATACTTTCCAAAATTTAATATGAGTCTGACTTTACAGGCATCACTTTCAACACTTTAATTTACGTGATACTCTATTTCAAGTGTAAAAAACATATAAATGTGAGTTCAGCACATTTCAATAAACGCATCTGCACTGTCATAGAAACACACGTGAAATGTAATACCATTTCCCCCCGACAAAACGCTGAGTACAGCCGTAAGCGCAACAGCAAACAACCACGTTTTGCCAACATTCACGTGACTTTAGCCCAGAGATGTTGGAGCCACGAAAATGACGTCAGAGCCAGTCTATTATATTTATGGTCGAAGGAATCAACAGAAGAACACCTGTGAGTGCACAAGAAACGCAGCATTATTCTGCGGCGACGAGTGCACAGACGATCTACTTTACTCTTTGATTTTTATTAGTATTCTTTGTATTGACTTGTTTTTTGAGTTGATTGGTGTTCGAGCTTAAAAAAAAAAGTTATTGCTTGACTATTACATTGCACCTCTTCAGCAGACGAAGATAAGCTGTAGTTGACCAAAGTGGTGACCCCGTATACTGAATTCAGGTTTTGACGAGCAAATGCAGCACCGATCGGTATCGTTTACCGCAGAGAGGGTGCGTCCGTTCGACACACAGAGGACTGGGGATCGGCGCGATGCTTTGTTGTAACACAAGAGCCGGCTCAAGTGGCCGAGCGGTTCTAGGCGCTACAGTTTGGAACCGCGCGACCGCTACGGTCGCAGGTTCGAATCCTGCCTCGGGCATGGATGTGTGTGATGTCCTTAGGTTAGTTTGGTTTAAGTAGTTCGAAGTTCTAGGGGGCTCATGACCACAGCAGTTAAGTCCCATAGTGCTAAGAGCAATTTTTTTGTAACACAAGATTCACGACGCGACATTGAAAAGCCAGGAAAATGCTGCTTTGGACTTTGCCATTGCATCAAGGAACAGCCGTTCGGCGGACGACAGTAGCAAGATCAAGATACGCCCGCCGCAGTTCATTCCTGATAAACCAGAATTATGGCTTGCAATGCTCGATCTGACTTTCCAGCACCACGGCATTGTAAACGAAGATACCAAATTTATGATCGCTGTTAGTGCGCTCGACAGTGAAACAGCAACGATCAGCGCGTGTATAATACTCCACCCACCCGCCACGTAGAAGTATACGCATTTTAAACAGTTACTCCTTGAGCAACTACGTCGGCCAGTGGAACAACGTATCCAGCAAACAGTACCTGGTGAAAAGAGAGGAGACATGTCGCCTTCAGAATTTTGGCGGCACATGCGAAGATTAGTTGACGACACCGAGTTGCCAGATACAACACTTTAACATTGAAACGTCCCCTTTGAAAAATTATACAAGACTGTGCTTAAACTGACACACAATATTTTTAGCGCAACGCAATCTGACTTTCAAAAATCCCTACAAAAGAATGGCCCTGACTAACATTAACCTATACCTTTCACAAATCACTTACCTCACAAAAATCTTCGTTACTACCTTTCACAAATCACTTACCTCACAAAAATCTTCGTTACTCGAACTACTGCAATACAGCGAGCGCCACTACTGCCAGCTAAATAAAAGATTCAAACTACTGAAGGCACCAACTACAGATAGGCATAGTTGGCAAATGAAAGATTTTAATAGAGAACAAACAATGTATTTACCTTAATAGTCATAATATATATAGCAGTTCATGACATCTAGTCTAACAAATTTCAAAACTCCGCCATCTCTCTCCCCACATCCACCACTGCTGGCGGCTCACGTCCAACTGACCAACGCTACGCGCTGTTCACATCCAGCTGCCGCTGCCCAACACTACAATGGCAGACAACAATGCAAACTAACCACAGACTCCACACAGCACAGCCAGTGATTTTCATACAGAGCGCTACGTAACATTGCCAATAAGAAAACATAAACAGCCTACTTACTGTTGTGGCTGACAAGACAGCCAGTCCACAGTGACGGGTAACCGAAATGCACGCGTACACACACGCCGGCTGGCGTGAGGTCTGAAACAGGATACGTATTGAATGCTATAAAGAAAAGTACGTAGCTGATGTTATACTTAACTTTAATCCATCATTGTGGTACATCGCTCCTGACGATACAAATAAGACTATTTCAATACAAGCACTGTAAGGCGAATGGCGCCTTGCTAGGTCGTAGCCATGGACTCAGCTGAAGGCAATTCCAACTGTCTCTCGGCAAATGAGAGAAAGGCTTCGTCAGTGTAGTCGCCAGCAAAGTCGTCGTACAACTGGGGCGAGTGCTAGTGCGTCTCTCTAGACCTGCCGTGTGGTGGCGTTCGGTCTGCAATTACTGACAGTGGCGACACGCGGGTCCGACATGTACTATGGACCGCGGCCGATTTAAAGCTACCACCTAGCAAGTGTGGTGTGTGGCGGTGACACCACACTTACAACATGTAAGGCGCGAGCAGTTGCCACAGGCAGTTAGACCAGCTGTAGTGCTTTCCGACGCACGCGATATTTCGTCTTTGCTCTCACTAGCCGACAAGGTCTATGTCTCGTTAGATGCAGGGCATACGTCGTCTGTGACGTTCGAACGCAGCGGTGCAGACGTTCAGGAAGCTGCAGCGATACAACAACGCCAGCAAACGGACGTTACTCAACAATTGGACGAACTACGAAATCACATTGATCACTTGCGGCGACAGATATCGACGTTGCTGGGAGGCAGAGCAGCCGCATGCAAGAAGAGCAAGGAAGATTGCAACGTCCCAAAGGAACGTATCTGCTGGTACCACCGTCGCTTCGGAAAAAAGGCGACGCGATGCACATCACCTTGCACTAACCCAAATGGCGACAGCGGCGGGCGATAGGCGCCGCCGGTTGCGAGTTCGAAGCACCGGCGCCTACCACTGCGAGATGAGAGCGTTGATAGTAAACTACTGGTGAGTAACCTTTCTTCTTTGCCTTCGCTGTCCCACCGACTTTTGTCACAGACGCTAAATCCGGCCGCGCTTATCTAATCGACTCAGGCTTGGACGTCAGTGCATTCCCTGTTAGAAGTTACGGTGTGAAGGTTCCTCCATCTCAATCAAAGCTCACAGCAGCAAACCAGACTTCAATAATGACTTCTGGAAAATGTCAGACAGATATAGACCTCTGTTTCCAAGATCGTTTACCATGGACTTTCGTGATTGCCGATGTGTCAGACGCAATATTGGGTGTGGATTTCTTGTTTGATTACGCAGTTGAAGTAGATGTTGGCTCGTCGAGCTTCCGCCGGGGTAAACAGAGCACCCTAGCACGAGGTTCTCTGGCTACTTTCGATGATAGACAGGAAGTGACGCGACACGTAGCAAACTGCGAATCCGTGCCGTGTGCGCAGGCAGTTAAGGGGCTCCGGAAAGGCTCAAAATCATGAAAAGTTCAATTTTTACTTTTTTGCGTTTTCTGAATCTGCAGACTATTACCTTTTAATAGATATATAATTTATTCAATTCCGAAGACTACAACTATTTTTAAATTTTTTTTGAAATGTGTTCTACATGGGCGTGACCCACTGTGCCGCTGTTAAACTGCTGTCAAATGGTGTTATTATTAAAGTCCGTGTTCATCAGGTACATTTTAGTGATGTGAGATAAAGTATGTGTTGTGGCTAACCTGTGATGGTTCAATATATATCGCTGGTGTGATTGTCGATTGTTTCACGTTTATTTACTCTGTCGTTATCTCGAAAATATTCGTAATTAATTCTGTTTCTTGAGTCTCTGTTTTGTTGAAGTATCATAATGAGTAAAAGTAAAGTTATTAGAAATCCTCTGAAGGCTTTTAAGAAAAGGAGAAATGTTGGAAAGCCAAAGGTATGTGTTATTACTGTAAATAATAACATTCTAACATGGTACGAGCGATGCTTGCTTTAGACAAGGAACGCCTTCGGGCTGCAGACAGGGCTGCAAAGAGTCTAGAAATACAAGCAAGAGTAAACAGGAGGAGGAACAAGAGGAAGCTGGAGGAGGAGTTTGCAGAGGATGAAGATAATCCATCCTATGGACCTGGAATGCACTAAAAGTTAATCCAATTTTTGTCGCTCGATTCCCAAAACTTTTATTTTCTCATACTAATTACATGTTTTCTAAGGATCTTCCAAACATATTTGTTTCAAACTTTCAGTAAATGTTGCACAGTACCTTCTGCATAATTTAACACAGCTTTTTTCCAAAAAACTGTATATTTTTGAATATATATATATAAAATTGCAAAAAAATGTTGTGAATTTTCATTACAATTGAAAAAAAATCATCTTTAATAACTGAACTAAAATTTTGTAAAATCCCTGTGTTAAGTTGTAGCCCATATTCCAATAAATAATCTGTAAAAAGTTCAACTTCCTACCTCAAATACTTTGTGAGGAAAGATGTAATTTATAAGCGTTATTTTAACATTGCAAGTATAGGGCGTTCCGGAGCCCCTTAAGCAAAACATGGTCCGACACATCAGGACTCCACCCGGTCAACCAGTATCTCAGCGCCCGCGCCGGTTAGCTCCTGATCGTTTCGCTGCACCGAAGGCAGAATTCGAAGAACTCTTGCGCTCCGGAGGCTTCCGTAGATCCGACAGCCCGTGGTCATCACCACTTCACCTAGTAAAGGAGGAAGACGGGACCTTTAGACCATGTGGAGACTACCGAGCACTCAATACCCATACTATTCCCTACCGCTATCTGATACCACATATTAAAGATTTTACACATACGCTGGCAGGCACGACCACTTTTAGTGTCATTGATAACCAGAAAGCATATCACCAAATACCAGTAGCGCCTGCTGATATACCGAAGATAGCTGTCACGAACCCATTCGGCTTATTCGAATAACTCCGTATGCCGTTTGCTTTGAAAAATGCGGCACAAACTTGGCAACGGTTTATCGACGAAGCACTAAGAGGTTTACCGTACTGCTTCGCATACCTCGATGATATCCTGGTCTTTCTGCCGTCCGAGAAATTGCACAAGCTGCATTTAATGATTGTTTGCCGACGCATTGATGCATATGGCATTTCGGTCAATGAATCAGAGTGTTTACTTCGGCGGCGTCAGGTGCCTTCTTGGGATACTCAATGACAGCAGCCGGCATCAGCCCACTGCAAGATAAAATTGCCATTATCGAAGAGATGGCTCGTCCCGTCGATTATTATCGACTACGCCGGTTCCTTGGAGCAGTTAATTTCTACAGACGACACTGCCTAATGCGGCGGCCATCCAGGCACCTTTGACGTCAGCACTAGCCGGCAAGGACGCAATGGGCAAACGACCTTTGCAATGGACACCAGAGATGTTGATAGCATTTGATAAGACCAAGGCATGTCTACGTCAGGCAATCATGTCGACACAGCCGGTTCCTCAGGCGCGACTGGCAATTGTTGTGGATAGAGTCAGCAAGCCATTGGCGCAGCTCTACACCAGCATGTCGAAGGCCACTGGCAGCCCCTGGTCTTCTTCTCCCGTAAGCTTGCGTCATCACAAGTGAAATGGAGCGCTTACGATAGGGAATTGCAGGCAATTTATGAAGCTGTCAGGCATTTCCGACCACAAGTGGAAGCCAGGGCATTCACGATTTTCACAGACTACAAGCCGATTACTTTCGCCTTTAGTTGGAACAAGGATGGCTGTTCACCACGACAATTTAGACAACTTCAATTCATCGCCCAATTCACGACAGACCTGCAGCATATAAAAGGAGCTGAGAACGTCGTGGCGGATTTCCTGTCTCGGCTGGAATCAATTTTGCAGGCTATTGACTACAAGGAGCTGGCTGCTGCGTAAGAGACAGACCAACAACTCGCCCAATTCCCTTGCGACAGTACAGCCGGGTTACGTCTGCGGCAAATACAACCTGCTGGTGAACGTTTGAGAGTTTCACTGGGAAAACCGAGACCTTTTGTACCTAAGAAATTGCGACGGCAATTATTTGACAGCATCCATGGGCTGGCTCATCCGGGAATAAGCGCCAGCGTCAAGCTGATGAAGGACAGATTTGTGTGGCCCAACATAAGGAAGGACTGCCGTAGTTGGGCAAAAACGCGCTTAGATTGTCAGAGGGCCAAGGTTGAACGACACGTGCAGAAAGCGGTGGGGAACTTTTCACTTACGACGCAACTTTTCGCGTATGTGCACCTGGACGTCGTAGGACCTGTATTGCCGTCGGAAGGATACCGCTACCTCCTCACTGCAGTGGACCGCTTCACCAGATGGGACGAAGTGGTGCCATTATCGGACATTTCCGAGGAAACGGTGGCACGGGTATTTCTTTCGTCATGGATGCCACGTTTCGGCTGCCCTTTACATGTCACCACAGACCAGGGGCGTCAATTCGAATCGACGCTGTTCTCAGAATTGGCCAACCTCTGCGGTTTTCACCATCATCGTATCACGGCTTACCACCCAACAAGCAATGGAATGGTGGAACGCTGGCACAGAACTTTAAAAGCCGCTTTGATGTGCCACGCACAGTCTTGGTCATCAGCATTGCCACTAGTTTTGCTGGGCCTTCGTACAGCATTAAAAGCAGATTCAGGAACATCCACTGCAAAATTGGTTTATGGGGAACCCTTAAAAGACTGCCCGCAGAATTCTTCACCGATCAAACTGGGGCACGACAGACCGAATTGCCTTACGTACTGTCCGCAGCTCGTGGTCGTGCGGTAGCGTTCTCGCTTCCCGCGCCCGGGTTCCCGGGTTCGATTCCCGGAGGGGTCAGGGATTTTCTCTGCCTCGTGATGACTGGGTGTTGTGTGATGTCCTTAGGTTAGTTAGGTTTAAGTAGTTCTAAGTTCTAGGGGACTGATGACTATAGATGTTAACTCCCATAGTGCTCAGACCCATTTGAACCATTTGTGAACCTTATGTACTGCAAACGGTGCGCTAGCATATCGCCAGACTTCACCCATACGCTGCCTCAAGACATGGGGCGATAACAACGTTTGTGCACAAAGACCTATGGTCATATACCCATGTGATGCTACAGACAGACGCCGTCAAGTCACCGCTGCAGCTCCCATATTCTGGGCCCTACAGGGTTCTCTCCTGGGATGAACAAACTGTACATATATATCAAAATGAGAAGACCTAAGTGGTATCGTTGGAACGCGTCAAGCCTGTACATATGTTACCGACCGAAGAAGATGTAGACACTGAACACGAGGTGTCACCTTCCACACTACTGGATACGAATGGCACTTCCTCGGTGCCACAGGAGAAAATAGAATCCTCACTGCCAGCACCGGAGGCTGAAGAAGTTCAAGCGGTGCCTTCAGTACACACGAGAGATGGACGTCGGTCGGCTGAAATATAAATACCCCTACATTCCCGGAGCTCCGCTCTACCGTGGGTGGGGGTGGGGGGGTGGGGGGGATGGTGGGAGGGGGAAGGCTATGTGGGAGTCGCCAGAACACATGTGAAAACACAAGAAACAAGAAACGCAGCATTATTGTGCGGCGACGAGCGCACAGACAATCTGCTTCACTCTTTGATTTTTATTAATATTGTTTGTATTGACTTGTGTTTTGAGTTGATTGGTGTTCGAGCTTAAAAAAATAAAAAGTTATTGCTTGAATACTACATTGCATCTCTTCAGCAGTAGTTGACCAAAAAATGCTGCACTCTCCGTTTTAACACGTGGAATGAATATAGAACGTTACAGGTGAAATACAAAAACGAAGATCTAAACATATGCTTTGAAACACATTTGTTTTAAATGCACAGCGTTGTAGGAAGATTACGGAAGCTATAGCACAAAAGACACTTTAACCAGATCAAGAGCACGGCGTGATAACGAACAAAGGTTAAGTACTGAACAAATAGTAATTTCAGGATAAACAGATTAGAACTGCACTGAATTTATCGGAAAGTTATAAAGACTGGAAAGCTGAAGGCTCTTAAACATGAACAGTAATACTTTATGGTAACGAACAAAGCAAATACCACACAAAATAAAATGGATTGAAAAATCAGTAACAAAATCGCAGTGTCATTTTATAATGCACGCTCACTCGCGGTTAGAAAAAATAAGCTGATTGAACCAAATCGTTAATCATTCAACACACCTTTACGTGTTCAAGTGATGAATCAAACAATAGCCTACGAAATCACTTAGTTTTCAAAGTATCCAATACTCACAATATCAAAATAAAATTCGTCACACGAACTAACACTGTACAAAGCTGTAGGAAAAAGCGTTAGGGATTCAGTTGGACTGAAAACTTACACTAGCTATGTAAGAGGTATGTGCTGCCTGCGATATGTAGGCTATAAGAGAATCCGAGACCAAAGAGCAGTGTTGACTGCAGTACGAACTGTGTAGCAGTAGCAGTAAGTTGTTGCTAGCGAGCAGTCGCCTGTCTGCACTTGTCAGTCCAGTCTGGTGTATCATGTTGCCTGGGCCGGTCGCGGTGCAGCGATGCCGGAGCCTGAGTATTATTGTATAAGGTAAAAAAAGTAGCCTCGCGCATATATAGGAATGTTATGTGAAATCCCATGTAAATCTTTTAAAAATGTCCTAATAATAATCTTCGTGATATAAAGTAATTTCTAAAAAACATTCATTTCAATTTAAAGAATTTACTAATTTCTTCAATCCATGATCATTCCTATTGTTGCAAAAAGAAAAATCAGTTGCTTCCTTTCATAAAATGACAAATCTATCGGCCAGCATTGCACAGAGCTGTCCCGGAAAAATTTTATATAAGAGCAGATATATTCGCCGTTTTTATTGAGGTAAGAATTTTTCCTTTTTTGTTCAGAATGATCTTACAGGGCCATGACGCAGCGCTGCTGTCGTCCAAATTCTACCAGGTTACTGAATTTATTTTTTATTACGAGGTTTAGGAATTTTTCTGTTTCGAGCTTACATTAAATGGGAAACAAATTTTGTGTGGAGGTTAAATGTGAATGAATTTCTGTGTGGAGGATATAAATGGGAACCAATTTTGCTCTGAGGTTACACAAAAATTAGAATCGCTATCCACAATAATTACATATATATATATATTTTTTGCTTGATATCACGAAGATTATTATTAGGACATTTTTAAAAGATTTACGTGGGATTTCACATAACATTACTAGATATGCGCGAGGCTGCTTTTTACCTTATACAATAATACTCAGGCTCCGGCATCGCTGCACCGCGACCGGCCCAGCCAACATGATACACCAGACTGGACTGACAAGCACAGACAGGCGACTGCTCGCTAGCAAAAAAATGGTTCAAATGGCTCTGAGCACTATGGGACTCAACATCTTAGGTCATAAGTCCCCTAGAACTTAGAACTACTTAAACCTAACTAACCTAAGGACATCACACACACCCATGCCCGAGGCAGGATTCGAACCTGCGACCGTAGCAGTCCCGCGGTTCCGGACTGCAGCGCCAGAACCGCACGGCCACCGCGGCCGGCGCTCGCTAGCAACAACTTACTGCTACTGCTACACAGTCCGTACTGCAGTCAACACTGCTCTTTGGTCTCCGATTCTCTTATAGCTTACATATAGCAGGCAGCACATACCTCTTACAGCTCATACGTTAACTAATTTGTGGTGGCGAAGCTCTTACAAGCAACGGACGTTTCCAAGCTCCCATCGAACAGTGACGAGCTCACCTCAGGAAACCAGGGTTTATCCTTCCATCGAGAGTCACCAGAGAGCAGGTCTACTTTGTAATGCCAGCCTGCACAAGAAGTTCGATCAGGGCGAACAGATACGTCTGTGCTACTCACCAAGCATCTACCAAAGTTGTCCATGCCGTCATAGTAGCAGACAAGTATATCTCCCACGGCTACGCACACAAATTCGAAACTGCACTCACACACGTTCATTCGTTCTGTTAATTGAGGAGTGAAAAGATATGACAGGTACAGTAGAATATGACACTGAGACATCATAAATATGGGTGTGGGGACTCAAAGAAGTAGCGAAACTTAATGGACGTTGCACAGGTGCTTCTGCATTAGAGTGTCAACGGATTAGTTCAGTATACAATATGAAAAATACGTAAGCTGTGGCTGATATGAACACTCTCAGCTGTTCACTCTTTTGTACTAATTGGGCCGTAAACTGAGGTTCCAGAGATATTGAGATGCGGTCCGCCGGAGGTTCGAGTCCTCCCTCGGGCATGGATGCGTGTCTTGTTCTTAGCATAAGTTAGTTTAAGTAGTGTGTAAGACTACGGACCGATCACCTCAGCAGATTGGTCCCTTAAGAATTCACACACTTCCTTTTTTTTTTGAGATGCGGTTACTTTAAATAAAATCTCATGAAGATTCTCACAAAGAGCGGCAGTGGTGTATTCCACACTATGTCACAAAGCGGCTTGTAATGAAATTGCATGCTTATCGTGGCAATTATGCGACTGGATTCGTGATTTCCTGTCAGAGAGGTCACAGTTAGTAGTAACTGGCGAAAAGTCATCGAGTAAAACAGAAGTCATTTCTGGCGTTCCCCAAGTTAGAATTATAGGTCGTTAGCTGTTGATTATGTGTACAAACGATTTAGGAGACTATCTGAGCACCGTCTGAGGTTGCTTGCAGATGGTGCTGTCGTATATCGTCTAGTTAAGTCATCGGAAGATCAAAACCAATTGCAAAATAATTTAGAAAATATCTCTGTATAGAGCGAAAATTGGCTATTGGCCCTAAATAATGAAAAGTGAGAGGTCATCCACATGAGTGCTGAAAGGAATCCATTAAAATTCGGTTACACGATAAATCAGTCAAATCTAAAAGGCGCAAATTCTACTAAATACCTAGGAATTACAATTAAAAGCAACTGAAACTGGAAAGAACACACAGAAAACCTTGTGGGGAAGGCAAACTAAACACTGAGTTTTATTGGCAGAACACTTAGAAAATGTAACAGATCCACTGAGAGGCTGCCTACACTACGGATGTCCGTCCCCTGCTGCGCGGTATGCGATCCTTACCATATAGGATTAACGGAACACATAGAGAGGGTTCAGGGAAGAGAGTAGGGCGTTTCATAGTATCAGGGAGATAGTGTCACATGATACAGGATTTGCGGTGGACATAATTACACTACTGGCCATTAAAACTGCAAATCCACGGATATGACGTGCTACAGACGCGAAATTTAACCGACAGGAAGAACATGCTGTGATATGCAAATGATTAGCTTCTCAGAGCATTCACACAAGGTTGACGCCGGTGGCGACACCTACAACGTGCTGACATGAGGAAAGTTTCCAACCGATTTCTCATACACAAACAGCAGCTGACCGGTGTTGCCGGGTGAAACGTTGTTGTGATGCCTCGTGTAAGGAGGAGAAATGCGTACCATCACGTTTCCGACTTTGATAAAGGTCGGATTGTAGCCTCTCCCGATTGCGGTTTATCGTATCGCGATATTGCTGCTCGCGTTGGTCGAGATCCAATGACTGTTAGCAGAATAAGGAATCGGTGGGTTCAGGAGGGTAATACGGAACGCCGTGCTGGATCCCAACGGCCTCGTATCAATAGCAGTCGAGATGACAGGCATCTTATCCCCATGGCTGTAATGGATCGTGCCGTCACGTCTCGTTCCCTGAGTCCCCCGGGGACGTTTGCAAGACAACAACCATCTGCACGAACAGTTCGACGACGTTTGCAGCAGCATGGACTATCAGCTCGGAGACCATGGCTGCAGTTACGCTTGACTCTGCATCACAGACAGGAGCGCCTGCGATGGTGTACTCAACGACGAACCTGGGTGCACCAATGGGAAAACGTCATTTTTTCGGATGAATCCAGGTTCTGTTTACAACATCATGATGGTCGCATCCGTGTTTGGCGACATCGTGGTGAACGCACATTGGAAGCGTGTATTCGTCATCGCCATACTTGCGTATCACCCGGCGTGATGGTATGAGGTGCCATTGGTTACACGTCTCGGTCACCTCTTGTTCGCATTGACGGCACTTTGAACAGCGGACGTTACATGTCAGATGTGTTACGACCCGTGGCTCTACCCTTCATTTGATCCCTGCGAAACCCTACGTTTCAGCAGGATAATGCACGACCGCATGTTGCAAATCCTGTACGGGCCTTTCTGGATACAGAAAATGTTCGACTGCTGCCCTGGCGAGCACATTCTCCAGATCTCTCACCAATTGAAAACGTCTGGTCAATGGTGGCCGAGCAACTGGCTCGTCACAATACACCAGTCACTACTCTTGATGAACTGTGGTATCGTGTTGAAGCTGCATGGGCAGCTGTACCTGTACACGCCATCCTAGTTCTGTTTGACTCAATGTCCAGGCGTATCAAGGCTGTTATTACGGCCAGAGGTGGTTGCTCTGGGTACTGATTTCTCAGGATCTAAGCACCCAAATTGCGTGAAAATGTAATCACATGTCAGTTCTAGTATAATATATTTGTCCAATGAATACCTGTTTATCATCTGCATTTCTTCTAGGTGTAGCAATTTTAATCGTCAGTTGTGTTAGGGCAAGGCATCTTTTATTGCCACTGAATCTTCTCACGAAATTTCAGTCACCAACTTTCTCCTCCGAAAGCGAAGAGTTTTTTTTTCGGTGCCGATCCTACATGCGGATAAACGATCATCATAATAAAATAAGGGAAATCAGAGGTCGCATGGAAAGATATAGGTGTTCGCTTTTCCCTGGCGCTGTTCGGGATTGGAGTAATAGAGAATGATTGTGAAGGTGGATCGATGAACCCTCTGCCAGGCACTGAAGTGTCATTTGCGGAGTATCCAGGGAGATGAAGAATACGCTAATAATAAAAAAAAGCTTTCTTGTCACAGGAGGCTCCCAGCGCTGTTCCTCAGAGATGACATGAAACTGGTGCTGGCGCGTGGTATCGCGAATCCATCACTTGTCAGTGGTTGTCAGTGGTGGCGGCCGCTGCGCGATGTCTAGGTGCGGTACGGCTGCTGTGCTCCTGAGCAACAGGTGGCGGTGTACTGTGGTAGGTAACGTAGGCCCTGGACAAAGTACTTGCTGTCCATGCGGTGGCTTACAGGTCACACAGATTTTAGGCAGTCCTTGACAGCACAACAAAATGAGACGTTTTTCAAATAACACTTTAATCTAGTTCTTAGAAACTGTTTCCACAAACCAGAAGAATGACCACTTCGAGAAAGTGTAGCCTCAAATGTAAGTTTTACAAAAACGATCTTTGCAGTAAACAACCAACGTAATTTTTATAAATTAATCAGCACGTAGTTGGCTCCGTGCAAGTAGGACTCGTGCGTTGATGATCCCGTACAATTATATATATATATATATATATATATATATATATATATATATATATATATATATATATATATATATATACAGGGTGAGTCACCTAAGATTACCGCTGGATATATTTCGTAAACCACATCAAATACTGACGAATCGATTCCACAGACCGAACGTGAGGAGAAGGGCTAGTGTAATTGGTTAATACATGCCATAAAAAAATGCAGGGAAGTATGTTTTTTAACACAAACCTACGTTTTTTTAAATGGAACCCCGTTACTTTTGTTAGCACATCTGAATATATAAACAAATACGTAATCAGTGCCGTTTGTTGCATTGTAAAATGTTAATTACATCCGGAGATGTTGTAACCTTAAGTTGACGCTTGAGTACCACTCCTCCGCTGTTCGATCGTGTGTATCGGAGAGCACCGAATTACGTAGGGATCCAAAGGGAACGGTGATGGACTTCAGGTACAGAAGAGACAGGAACAGCACATTACGTCCTCATGCTAACACCCTTTTATTGGTCTTTTTCACTGACGCACATGTACATTACCATGAGGGGTGAGGTACACGTACACACGTGGTTTCCGTTTTCCATTACGGAGTGGAATAGACTGTGTCCCGACATGTCAGGCCAATAGATGTTCAATGTGGTGGCCATCATTTGCTGCACACAATTGCAATCTCTGGCGTAATGAATGTCGTACACGCCGCAGTACATCTGGTGTAATGTTGCCGCAGGCTGCCACAATACGTTGTTTCATATCTTCTGGGGTTGTAGGCACATCACGGTACACATTCTCCTTTAACGTACCCCACAGAAAGAAGTCCAGAGGTGTAAGATCAGGAGAACGGGCTGGCCAATTTATGCGTCCTCCACGTCATGGTAATGTACATGTGCGTCAGTGAAAATGACCAATAAAAAGGTGTTAGCATGTGGACGTAATGTGCTGTTCCAGTCTCTTCTGTACCTAAGGTCCATCACCGTTCCCTTTGGATCCCTACGTAATTCGGTGCTCTCAGATACACACGATCGAACAGCGGAGGTGTCAACTTTCGGTTACAATATCTCCGGATGTAATTAACATTTTACAATGCAACAAACGGCACTGATTACGTATTTGTTTATACGTTCAGATGTGCTAACAAAACTAACGTGGTTCTATTTAAAAAAACGTGGGTTTGTGTTAAAAAACATACTTCCCTGCATTTTTGTACGGTTTGTATTAAATAATTACACTAGCCCCTCTCCTCACGTTCGGTCTGTGGAATCGGTTCGTCAGTATTTGATGTGGTTTACGAAATATATCCAGCGGTAACGTTAGGTGACTCACCCTGTATATATATTCTGGGAATCGACAATATCCGCAGTTTTTGCCGTTATCGAGGATGATACAGGCGAGATATCGGATTTCCAAGACTTTAGACGATGTTTTAATTTTAAGTTTGAAGACGGATAACGAAAAACAAAAGAAACATTTTTCGTGTGATATGATTACAAGTAAACAGTTCTCTTGTTTTTTTCTTTGCTGACTCTGCGAAACCTTGCTTCTTGCCGAATTTCGTGATTCTAGGTCAATGGGAAGTACCCTGGAGATTTTAGTTAGCGGGTTTGGCTGTATCAAAGTATTTGACATAAATAGCTGTATCTTTTGATTCTACTGACTTGGAAGCTTAAGATTTTTTACACCGCTGCTAGACTATAGCATTTTGTTTTTTGACAATTTTCAACTTGATACGTCTAGCCGTTCTTAAGAACAAGAGGATCTTAACACACAGACAGTCTAATAGCAAAAAATGTTTTTCTTGTCATATAATTATAAATTAATAATTTTCGGACCTTTTCTTTACTTTTATTGTGGACGCTTGCTGCTTGCCATATATCATGATTCTAGATCAACGCCAAGTTTACATAGGTATTGATGAGTGAGTTTACGAGTGTCAAAATACGTGACATAAATGAGCGTATCTTTTGCTTGCATTGACTTACAAGCTTACATTGACTACCCTGCCAAGAGATTGCAGTAATTTTTTTTTTTTTTTTTTTGAAATTAGTGGTAAGCTTCTATGGGGCCAAACTGCTGAGTTCATCAGTCCATAGACTTACACACTACTTAATCTAACTTAAACTAACTTACGCTAAGGACAACACACACACACCAATGCCCGAGGGAGGATTTTAAAATCCGACGGGGGAAGCCGCCCTAACCGTGACAAGACGCCCAAGACCGCACGGCTACCCCGCGTGGCTGGACTGCAGTCCTCAGCATGGGACATTTTGAAATTGATACGTCATCGCGTTCCTGAGAAAAAGGTGCCTTAATAGAAGGAAGGACAGACAGATAATCCGATAACAATTGACAAAAGATTATTTTCGTGTGAAATAATTACAAATTAATAATTTTCGAATTTTTTCCTTTACTTATACAGAGTCCTTATGTCTTGCCATACTTCATGATTCTAGATCAACGGGAAGTACCCTAAAAGTTTTATTGACTGAGTTTGCGAGTACCAAATTATGTGACATAAATAGCTGTATCTTTTGACTGCATTGACATAAGTTACAATTTTTTACGCCACCAAGGGACAGCGAACCATAGTATTTGACATAAATTTCAACTTGTTGCGTCTGCCAAATCGAGAGAAAATGGATTTTTAACAGTCGGACAGCCGACAAACAGACAGACAGATTGACGGACAACAAAGTGATCCTGTAAGGGTTCTGGCTTTACCGGTTTAGATACGGAAACTAAAAGAAATTTTTATGTTACATAATCAACAAAAAGCCTTGATACGTCATCGCGTTCCTGAGAAAAAGGTGCCTTAATAGAAGGAAGGACAGACAGATAATCCGATAACAATTGACAAAAGATTATTTTCGTGTGAAATAATTACAAATTAATAATTTTCGAATTTTTTCCTTTACTTATACAGAGTCCTTATGTCTTGCCATACTTCATGATTCTAGATCAACGGGAAGTACCCTAAAAGTTTTATTGACTGAGTTTGCGAGTACCAAATTATGTGACATAAATAGCTGTATCTTTTGACTGCATTGACATAAGTTACAATTTTTTACGCCACCAAGGGACAGCGAACCATAGTATTTGACATAAATTTCAACTTGTTGCGTCTGCCAAATCGAGAGAAAATGGATTTTTAACAGTCGGACAGCCGACAAACAGACAGACAGATTGACGGACAACAAAGTGATCCTGTAAGGGTTCTGGCTTTACCGGTTTAGATACGGAAACTAAAAGAAATTTTTATGTTACATAATCAACAAAAAGCCTTGAAAAACCACAGGAGCTTCACATATGATAAACAGATTGAAAAAAAAAGTATGATCTGACAAAATAAATTGTTCAACACATACAAGACACCAAAATTTTATTTTGATAGAGGACTGGAATTCAGTAGGTGGAAAAGGGGGAGGACGAAAGGTAGCGCGAGAACATGGACTTAGAAGCGAAAGAAGAACCGACCTGATAGATTTTTGCAAAAGGTATAATGTTTTCATTGCTAAGACCGGCAAGTTTCAGATTGATTATATAATGGTAAGACAGAGATTTAGACACCAGATTTTAAACTGCAAATTATTTCCTGGAGCTGCTGTGGACGCTGACCGTAATTTTAAACAACTAGAGGTTGTTGAGTGATTCAGAGGGAGCATTAGGCAACGAAAAGCTGAAATAGCGAAAAACGTAAGATAGAAGGTGAATGGGTAGCTTTGAGGGATCAAATAGTGAAGACAGCTGGGAACAACTATACAAAGAGACAAGGCCCAGAAGTTTAACACACGAGGTATTAGATTTAATTGACTAAAGAAGCAAAATTTAACAACATAGCGAATGAAGTAGGCAGAAGATAATGCAGACATCTAATACAAGATTGACAGAGGGTGCAAAGGAAGAGTGATTACTTGTTAAATACATTGCTGTAGGGCCATGGATGGCTATAGCAAAATAGATACCGCCTACCTCATAAAAATTATTGAAGAAACGTTTGGAGAAAGAAAAGGCAGCTGAACAACAAGATCTCAGATGGCAAGCCAGTACTAAGAAGAGAAGGGAGGTCTATATAAAGGAAATAAACTTGAGGACAAGTGAGGAGACTACGAATGAAGTTGAGATGGAGGAGTTGGCACTCTGCGAAGAATTTGACAAACCACTGAAAGGGTGAAATCGAAACAAGGAGCCTGTAGTAAACGACATTGCCTCATATTTGTGAAAAACATAGTGAGAATGAACCATGACTAAAGTGTCTTGTATGCAGAGCATATACAGAACTGGTGAAATACTCTCATACTTCAAGAACAATGTAATAAATTAAATGCTGCTGGTAGTTACGAGTATTATCGAACTATCAGATTAATTAATAACTCATGGCTGTAAAATATGAATAAGAATTATCTACAGAGAGACTGGAACTGCCGGTAGAAGGTGACCGGGGGGGCGGGGGGGGGGGGATCATTTGTCTGGTTTCCGGAGGAAAGCAGGAACGCGTAAAGGATTACCGATCCTACAACTTATCCTAGAAGATAGATTCAAGAAACTTAAACATTCCTAGATGCAAAACCAGCGTTTGACAATGACAGGAATTCACTCCTTGAAATTCTTAACTTATCAGTTATTAAATGCAGGGAGAGGAACGGTCAAACTACTTGACAGTGGGGCAGAAGGTGAGAGGAGGGGAGGGTTGTAGTCTATCTATGTTATTTAAATTGTATATAGAAAAGGAATTAAACGAAACCAAGGAGATATTCTGAAAGAGGGAGCTGAAGGAGAAGAAATAAAAATGGTAAGGATTTGGGACATCACTTGACTGGAGTTGATAGAGCCTTGAGGAAAGGTTATTACATGAACATTAATAGAAGCAAAATAAGAAAAGTGGAGTGTAGATCAAGTTAAACAGATGTTGCCCATGGAATTAGATAAGGAAATGAGATGCTGAAAATAGTACGCGATTTTTACTATTTGGGCTGCAAAATAACTGATGTGAGGAGGATACGTAATGCGGAGTGTCAGTAGCAAGAGAAACCACTTTGTAAAAGAGAAATTGAGTAACAATACACATAAAAGTATTTTTCCTAAAATATTTGTCATGAGTGTAGCTTCATTTGGAAGTGAGACGTACACGATGAACAGTGCAGAGAAGAAAATAAGATTTCAAAATCTCGTGCTATGGAATTTAGGTGAGTAGATCGGGGAAAAAGTGAAGGACTACTAAATATCACCTCCCCCCATGAACCATGGACCTTGCCGTTGGTGGGGAGGCTTGCGTGCCTCAGCGATACAGATAGCCGTACCGTAGGTGCAGCCACAACGGAGGGGTATCTGTTGAGAGGCCAGACAACCGTGTGGTTCCTGAAGAGAGGCAGAAGCCTTTTCAGTAGTTTCAGGGGCAACAGTCTGGATGATTGACTGATCTGGCCTTGTAACACTAACCAAAACGGCCTTGCTGTGCTGGTACTGTGAACGGCTGCAAGCAAGGGAAATCTACAGCCGTAATTTGTCCCCCATTCGGGTCTCCGGGCGGGACTACTCAAGAGGACGAAGTTATCAGGAGAAAGAAAATTGGCGTTCTACGGATCGGAGCGTGGAATGTCAGATCCCTTAATCGGGCAGGTAGGTTAGAAAATTTAAAAAGGGAAATCGATAGGTTAAAGTTAGATATAGTGGGAATTAGTGAAGTTCGGTGGCATGAGGAACAAGACTTTTGGTCAGGTGAATACAGGACTATAAATACAAAATCAAATAGGGGTAATGCAGGAGTAGGTTTAATAATGAATAAAAAAATAGGAATGCGGGTAAGCTACTACAAACAGCATAGTGAACGCGTTATTGTGGCCAAGATAGACACGAAGCCCACACCTACTACAGTAGTACAAGTTTATATGCCAACTAGCTCTGCAGATAATGAAGAAATTGATGAAATGTATGATGAGATAAAAGAAATTATTCAGATAGTTAAGGGAGACGAAAATTTAATAGTCATGGGTGACTGGAATTCGAGAGTAAGAAAAGGGAGAGAAGGAAACATAGTAGGTGAATATGGATTGGAGCTAAGAAATGAAAGAGGAAGCCGTTTGATATAATTTTGTACAGAGCATAACTTAATCATAGCTAACAATTGGTTCAAGAATCATGAAAGAAGGTTGTATACATGGAAGAATCCTGGAGATACTAGAAGGTATCAGATAAATTATATAATGGTAAGACAGAGATTTAGGAACCAGGTTTTAAATTACAAGACATTTCCAGGGGCAGATGTGGACTCTGACCACAATCTAATGGTTATGAACTGTAGATTAAAACTGAAGAAACTGCAAAAAGGTGGGAATTGAAGGAAATGGGACCTGGATAAACTGACTAAACCAGAGGTTGTACAGCGTTTCAGGGAGAGCTTAAGGGAACAATTGACAGGAATGGGGGAAAGAAATACTGTAGAGGAAGAATGGGTAGCTCTGAGGGATGAAGTAGTGAAGGCAGCAGAGGATCAAGTAGGTAAAAAGACAAGGGCTAGTAAAAATCCTTGGGTAACAGAAGAAATATTGAATTTAATTGCTGAAAGGAGGCAATATAAAATGCAGTAAATGAAGCAGGAAAAAAAGGAATACAAACGTCTCTAAAATGAGATCGACAGGAAGTGCAAAATGGCTAAGCAGGGATGGCTAGAGGATAAATGTAAGGATGTAGAGGCTTATCTCACTAGGGGTAAGAAAGATACTGCCTACAGGAAAATTAAAGAGACCATTTGGAGAAAAGAGAACCACTAGTATGAATATCAAGAGCTTAGATGGAAACCTAGTTCTAAACAAAGAAGAGAAAGCAGAAAGGTGGAAGGAGTATATAGAGGGTTTATACAAGGGTTATGTACTTGAGGACAATATTATGGAAATGGAAGAGGATGTAGATGAAGATGAAATGGGAGATACGATACTGCGTGAAGAGTTTGACAGAGCACTGAAAGACCTGAGTCGAAACAAGGCCCCGGGAGTAGACAACATTCCACTAGAACTACTGACGACCTTGGGAGAGCCAGTCCTGACAAAACTCTACCATCTGGTGGGCAAGAGATATGAGAGAGGTGAAATACCCTCAGACTTCAATAAGAATATAATAACTCCAATCCCAAAGAAAGCAGGTGTTGACAGATGTGAAAATTACCGAACGATCTGTTTAAAAACTCACAGCTGCAAAATAGTAACGCGAATTCTTTACAGACGAATGGAAAAACTGGTAGAAGCCGACCTAGGGGAAGATCAGTTTGGATTCCGTAGAAATGTTGGAACACGTGAGGCAATACTGACCTTACGACGTACCTTAGAAGAAAGATTAAGGAAAGGCAAACCTACGTTTCTAGCATTTTTAGACTTAGAGAAAGCTTTTGACAATGTTGACTGGAATACTCTCTTTCAAATTCTGAAGGTGGCAGGGGTAAGATACAGGGAGCGAAAGGCTATTTACAATTTGTACAGAAACCAGATGGCAGTTATAAGAGTCGAGGGGCATGAAAGGGAAGCAGTGGTTGGGAAGGGAGTGAGACAGGGTTGTAGCCTCTCCCCGATGTTATTCAATCTGTATATTGAGCAAGCTGTAAAGGAAACAAAAGAAAAATTCGGAGTATATATTAAAATCCATGGAGAAGAAATAAAAACTATGAGGTTCGCCGATGACATTGTAATTCTTTCAGAGACAGCAAAGGACCTGGAAGAGCAGTTGAACGGGATGGACAGTGTCTTGAAAGGAGGATATAAGATGAACATCAACAAAAGCAAAACGAGGATAATGGAACGTAGTCGAATTAAGTCGGGTGATGCTGAGGGAATTAGATTAGGAAATGAGAGGCTTAAAGTAGTAAAGTTGTTTTGCTATTTGGGGAGCAAAATAACTGATAATGGTCGAAGCAGAGAGGATATAAAATGTAGACTGGCAATGACAAGGAAAGTGTTTCTGAAGAAGAAAAATTTGTTAACATCGAGTGTAGATTTAAGTGTCAGGAAGTCGTTTCTGAAAGTATTTGTATGGAGTGTAGCCATATATGGATGTGAAACATGGACGATAAATTGTTTTGACAAGAAGAGAATAGAAGCTTTCGAAATGTGGTGCTACAGAAGATTGCTGAAGACTAGATGGGTAGATGACATAACTAATGAGGAGGTATTGAATAGAATTGGGGAGAAGAGGAGTTTATGGCAGAACTTGACTAGAAGAAGGGACCGGTTGGTAGGACATGTTCTGAGGCATCAAGCGATCACAAATTTGGCATTGGAGGGCAGCGTGGAGGGTAAAAACCGTCGAGGGAGACCAAGAGATGAATACACTAAGCAGATTCAGAGGGGTGTAGGTTGCAGGAAGTAGTGGGAGATGAAGTAGCATGGAGAGCTGCATCAAACCAGTCTCAGGACTGACGACCACAACAACAACAATTAAAGTGATAAGTTCCGCCATGTAGCCGTATTTGCTGAGTGAGGAACCCCATAGGGCAGTCACCTCTCGCGTCTTGGTCGCCGGAGTAGATAGACTTCCCTTCATTTCGGCTGGTCGCCAGTCAGCTGCCAGTAAGTCTATCCTTTGTTTTGTGGGAACGTCTGACCTGTTATTTCAAATTTTCTCACGGGGGATGGAATTCCGAAGGCCATCTTTTTTCATGTCATCTGGTGACAGCAGGACATACGCCTTGACTGTCTGACGCTAACTAGTAGCATTTTGTTTTCGAGGACACCAGGAGGAGAGAGAAGCAAAGCATTTGGTCACCCTGTCACAGACTCTGACTCTGGACGTTTGTCTGTGTGGAGAGCATATAGTTTCGAGTAGGCACCACTGGTTTTACGGACGTCACAGTAACACTTGATTTGTTTTGTACAATATTAATGATCTCTCTGTTTTTCTTTCATATGCGAGTGGACTGTATCTTAGTGAATCTTTGTTCACATGCATCCACGTGATTGCTCATTGCAATGCCAAGTGTGTATCGCTAACTCCTTTGCACGCCCTATTAGCACGCACCCGTTCACTGCATTTAACAAGGAAAATCGCCATACAGCCGTGCAATTTGAGAAATTATTTTATTTCATTTTCACAACCAGCTTCGGCAGTTCTGTACGCTATTTCAGGCCACATAAGCACCTCATGCACAGACACGCAAACGTACCTATGGTGGCATACTGGAGCTATCAGTTTCTGGATGTCGTGAACTCTTATTTTTCGTATTTCAAGTGAATTCTTCTACTTGAAATTACGAATTCACAATATCCAGAAACTGATGGCTCTAGTATTCCACCGTAGATACGCTTGAGCGTCTATAAATGAGGTGCTTATGGGGCCTGAAACAGCGTACTGAATTGCCGACACTGGATGTGAAAACATAACAAAATAACTTCTCAGATTGCACGGCTGTTTGGCAATTTTCCTTGCTAAATATTTGACGGGCGCTGTCCCTCGACCACAGTGGATCAACAGAGACTTTCACAGCGTGGTAAATGCAGGGATTTTTGCAGTATCGATGAATGTAGATTCGTATGTGATCCCTAGAGAAAATATTTTTCATTTCGTTTCCCTAGTATCTTGCGGCCCGCCCAGAAGTGTCTGTAGTATGATCGATATAACTTCATACTTTCGGTTTGTAGTGTTTTTTTCGTATGTAAACTTTTTATATTCATTTATACATGTGTGTGCTTATTAGAGTAAACAAACCGCTCAATGAGTGGAATTTTTCTGTTAATTCTGTAGCTAAACAATCCCTGCTCTTACTATTTAATGATTTTGCAAGGCTGAAATCAATTTTCATTTATGAGGGAGCTCTCCTTTTAATCTGTTCTTCATGTTTTAAATTACGTAACTGAATCAATGAGGAGAGCTCTGAATTCCGAAAAGCGCACTGAATCGACAAATGACGTCAAGGCTCATGATCGGCATCCTGGAATTGGAGCCGCTACTTCTCACTCAACTAGCTCCTCAGGTGACATCACGAGGCTGGGCGCACCCCGTTACAGTCCACCGCTAAGAAAAAATCCCTGACAGTAAACGGTATTGAATCCAGGTCCTCGACATGGAAGCCAGAAGCTGTTTAGCCAAGGAGACAACTTTCTAAATATCAGACCACATTTATTTTATATTCTTTATTTTATATTCGTGTGTTTTTTTACTAGTGAACACTTTTTCACTCCTTTCCTCTGATTCCAGTACAAAATGTTTATCTGTTAAAGTAAATATAAATTTCTGTTGCACTCTACACAGTTATCTAGCAACTTTCGGCTCCTTCCCGGTGTTACTATTGTAGTAAGGTCGCTTCCGGTCAATCACTTCCTCTTTAATTGTCCTTAATTAATAAATGTGTCAAGTGATTGTTTGATTCGACATCTGTAAGTGAAACCGAACATGACGATTTCGAGACTGAAAGGGAATGGAATTTTTCCCTGTGTTTCGCTTTTTAGAGGAGCTAATGGACTGGTTCAGTGTACCACAACGAGCGCCTGAGTTCGTAACGCATCTTTAAATAAACAAGTAAGAAAACCGTAAACTTAACTGCTGTATCCTCCAGCTTGCCTCCGCGGACTACGTGGTACAAGCACAGCTTCACAAATTCCTAGTATCCCTCCGCCGGTCGGGTTTCCAAGACGCCGCCCAACAGTGCCGGCACGGTAGCTCAGCGTGTTTGGTCAGAGGGCTGCATGCTCTCTGTAAAAAACTGAGTCAAAGAGTCAACGATCAACTTGAACGGATGTCTTGTGACGTCCGCCCAGACCAAACACAACGAAAAAAAAAAAAACAGCCAGTCAGTCCGCTAGTTCCAGTTCACGAGTTCGACATCGGAATTCATTGGAGTGCCTTTCGTCAGAGCACAGTGCACACCACCTGGAACCAAGACATCGATATTGTAGCAGATATGAACTCTGGCTACGGCCGTGTTTCCTCACTGTGTCAGACTGTGTACTCAAACTGTACCTTCAAGAAGTGATGAGAAGCTGACTACTCGATAACACATCAGGAAGATCATTCAGCCGCTCTCATCCAGAAGTTGTGCAGTTGCTGTTCAGCTGGTATTACCCGGGCTTACTTGTAGCATGCATCAGCCGCACCGTATGGTACTGAAACAAACACGTACACGAAATTCATGCAATCTCTGTTTAGTTATTCTGTAAAGTACCTTTTAAAATTTGAATGCAAATATTGTATTCTATATTCTAAATGTAAACGATGTCCGGTAAGTAAGGATGAATTTGAATTTTGCGCCATTTTCTCACTTGATGGATGGCAGCGGTAGTTTTTTCATGTTTGTTATCTGCGATCCTTCCCATTAGTAGCCTGATATCTTTCGTGTGGTGAGCATTGTTGTTTGATGTTCATTTTCGTAATCGAGCAGATGGCAACCGGGCAACATTTCCAAGTGATAGAAAAGTTAATACAAAAGCAGCGAAAGCCCCACGGCAACTGTTCATGAATTGTGTGTGACACTCGGACGTAATACCACAGGTTCTGTTTCAAACGTTAAGAAAACAGGACGACTGGGTTCTGTTCGAACACAAGAAAATATGATTGTCATGCGTGAAATGTGACCGTACGCTGCAGAAAATCGGTTCGACAACGAACTCAACAACTGAATTTATCACTAAGGTCACTGCATGAAGTTCTTTCAAAATATTTGAAAATGCATGCTTACAAGATTCAACTTACACAAGAGTTGAAGCCTGCAGTTAACAGAAAGAGACATCTATTTGCTCAGTGGGTCTTGGCTCGAAAAGCGGAGAACGAGAACTTCACAAAAAGAATAATTTTCTCGGATGAGACGTTCTTCCACCTCACTTGGTACGTCAATAAGCAGAACTGTAGCGTTTGGGATAACGGAAATGAATCCACAACGAACGACCGTGTGGTGTGGGTTCGGGGCAGGAGGAGCGATCAGCCTCAACTTTTCTGATAATTCTGAGGGAGCTGCCGTCACTGTGAACGGCGACCGTTACCGAAACATGCCTTCTGGTCGGTTTTTCCCTTTTATGTAAGAAAATGACGGTGGTTTCAAAAAGATGGTGAAATATGTTACGCATACCGTGAAACGATTGCTCCGCTGAATGAAAAGCTTTCTCATAAAATTATCCCTTTGGGTGGCAACCAAGAACGGTTCGCCAGATCGTGCGATCTTACGCCTTGCGACTTTTTCTTGTGGGGATTTGTGAAATCAAAAGTGTACGTGAACAAACCACAAACAATACACCAAATGAAGGATGAAATTAAAAAGGGTTATTAACGGCATCCCACCCGATGTTTGTGAACCCGTAATCGAGAACTTCGATGAACGCATTGATCGTTGCCGCGCGGCCTTGAGTGGTCATATGGAGGATATAATTTTTCGTACATAAATGGGAGAAATTACTTAATGTGTTTGTAAGAAAATTACATTTTAAATAAATTTTGTTTGCTCTATAGCTCTTCAATATTCGTCCCTACTTCTAGAAAGGGTAAGCGAATATCACTCATGTTGTTGCTGTTGTAATCGTAAGTCCGCACACTGGTTTACTGAGCCCTCCACAGTAATCTATACCACATGAGTCTCATCTAAGCGTAAGTCCTGCAATACATATCCACTTGAACCTGCTCACTGTAGCCAGACTATGGCATCCCTCTACAGTTTTTACCCCACGTTCATCCTTTGATTATCAGAATGACTGTTTCCTGATGCCCCAGGCAGTGTTTAGTCATATTGTGTCATAAATTTCTTTTCTCGCCGTTTCGATTCAGTACCTCCTCATTTTTGTATACCCGTCTCTGCCACCGATGTCGCTAACACGCGCCAGTACGGCGGCGTTCGACTCGGAAGTGAGCGTGATCTAACCCTGGTGGCGGATGAAATTTTCACTGCCAATATTTTGGGTAGACGTAGAGGCGTAAAGTTCTTGATCACCAGTCTTTGCACCAGTGTCCTGGCTTCAACTCCAAACCTCTCCATAGTGTCTCATGAAGTGAAGACATGAAACACCATTGATGATGATCCATATTTCGAATGGGATCATTAAGCTCGGCGTTCATCTTGGTGCCATTAGAGAGGAGTAGGCTATGTGCTAGAACCGGGTTTCACCTTCTTCCTTCTCCCATCCTCATCGTACAACACAAACATAACACTAATCTTTACATGCAACATTCCTACCCGCAAGGAGAGGGACCAATTTGTGTGGAGAAAGGACCCTCTCTCCGAGGGGTGGCTGAATTCATCCCATGGGACATTCCAGCCAACAACACTACACGACATTTATATTTTCTTCAAATTTTTATCCGATCTGTCCATTTAATCTCGAGCATTTCTCTGCAGCACTACATTTCAAAATCTTTTATTCTCTTCTTGTGTGTAGTGTTTCTCCTTCATCTACATCTACATTTATACTCCGCAAGCCACCCAACGGTGTGTGGCGGAGGGCACTTTACCTACCACTGTCGTTACCTCCCTCCTGTTCCAGTCGCGTAAGGTTCGCGGGAAGAACGACTGCCGGAAAGCCTCTGTGCGCGCTCGAATCTCTCTAATTTTACTTTCGTGATCTCCTCTGGAGGTATAAGTAGGGGGAAGCAATATATTCGATACCTCATCCAGAAACGCACCCTCTCGAAACCTAGACAGCAAGCTACACCGCGATGCAGAGCGCCTCTCTTGCAGAGTCTGCCACTTGAGTTTGCTAAACATCTCCGTAACGCTATCACGCTTACCAAATAACCCTGTGACGAAACGCGCCGCTCTTCTTTGGATCTTCTCTATCTCCTCTGTCAACCCGACTGATGAGCAATACTCATGTATAGGTCGAACGAGTGTTTTGTAAGCCACCTCGTTTGTTGATGGACTGTATTTTCTAAGGACTCTCCCAATGAATCTCAACCTGGCACCTGCGTTACAAACAATTAATTTTATTTGATCATTCCACTTCAAATCGTTCCGCACGCATAGTCCCAGATATTTTACAGAAGTAACTGCTACCAGTGTTTGTTCCGCTATCATATAATCATACAATAAATGATCCTTCTTTCTATGTATTCGCAGTAAATTACATTTGTCTATGTTTAGGGTCAGTTGCCACTCCCTGCACCAAGCGCCTATCCGCTGCAGATCTTTCTGCATTTCGCTGCAATTTTCTAATGCTGCAACTTCTCTGTATACTACAGCATCATCCGCGAAAAGCCGCATGGAACTTCCGACACTATCTACTAGGTCATTTATATATATTGTGAAAAGCAATGGTCCCATAACACTCCCCTGTGGCACGCCAGAGGTTACTTTAACGTCTGTAGACGTCTCTCCATGAGAACAACATGCTGTGTTTTGTTTGCTAAAAACTCTTCAATCCAGCCATGCAGCTGGTCTGATATTCCGTAGGCTCTTACTTTATCAGGCGACAGTGCGGAACTGTATCGAACGCCTTCCGGAAGTCAAGGAAAATGGCATCTACCTGGGAGCCTGTATCTAATATTTTCTGGGTCTCATGAACAAATAAAGCGAGTTGGGTGTCACACGATCGCTGTTTCCGGAATCCATGTTGATTCCTACATAGTAGATTCTGAGTTTCCAAAAACGACATGATACTCGAGTAAAAAAACATGTTCTAAAATTCTACAACAGATCGATATCAGAGATATAGGCCTATAGCTTTGCGCATCTGCTCGACGAACCTTCTTGAAAACTGGAACTACCTGTGCTCTTTTCAAATCATTTGGAACCTTCCGTTCCTCTAGAGACTTGCGGTATACGGCTGTTAGAAGGGGGGCAAGTTCATTCACGTACAATTTCTTTCTTTCCTTCCAAGACTGCGCTACTGATACACGAGAACTCGAGAAGACAAAAATGAGATATCCTTAGGAGACACCACACTAATGCCGTGTATCACCAGCGCTTGATAACGGTCTCAACTCTTCAGGTATGCCACATTGAACTGAAGCCACTCATAGCTGATTGGGTCAGCAGAGCTACCACACTGTGAGGAAGTTGGCTGCTACGTTTTACTCGCTTTTTCAAATAGTTGCAGGTGGGCTAGAACAGACTAGGCTTGAAGGGGTGCCTGAGGAACGTATTCTTGTAGGTCTTCGAATGCCTGAAGATGCAGAAGAAAGGGTAGCACTTAGTCAATGAGAATACTGAAGTAACTGTCGTGGTTCATATTCATGCTAACGTGAATGGGTGAGCTCAAGTCATGTTACGAAATACACCCCCACAATATTCCAGAACTGTCTCTGGCCTGGACTACACGCTCCACACACTGCGGGTTAATCGCCTCGTTGAGTCTGTGGTGCGCCGGTAGTGTTACACTAAAATATTCTGGGCTCTTACGTCATGTTGTAACCCATTGTTTCGTCACCGTCTGCCGAAGGTCTGATGCACACCCTCGTGTGGTATTGTAATTAAAATGGTTCAAATGGCTCTGAGCATTATGGGACTTAACATCGGAGGTCATCAATCCCTAGAACTTAGAACTACACTACTGGCCATTAAAATTTCTACACCACGAAGATAACGTGGTACAGACGCGAAATTTAACCGACGGGAAGAAGATGCTGTGATATGCAAATGATTAGCTTTTCAGAGCATCCACACAAGTTTGGCGCCGGTGGCGACACCTACAAGGTGCTGACATCAGGAAAGTTTCCAACCGATTTCTCATACACAAACAGCAGTTGACCGGCGTTGCCTGGTGAAACGTTATTGTGATGCCTCGTGTAAGGAGGAGAAATGCGTACCATCACGTTTCCGACTTTGATAAAGGTCGGATTTTAGCCTATTGCGATTGCGGTTTATAGTATCGCGACATTGCTGCTCGCGTTGGTCGAGATCCAATGACTGTTAGCAGAATATGGAACCGGTGGGTTCTGGAGGCTAATATGTAACGCCGTGCTGGATGCCAACGGCCTCGTATCAATAGCACTCGAGATGACAGGCATCTTATCCGCATGGCTGTAACGTATGGTGCAACCACGTCTCAGTCCCTGAGTCAACAGATGGGGACGTTTGCAAGACAACAACCATCTGCACGAACAGTTCAACGAGGTTTGTAACAGCATGGACTATCAGCTCGGAGACCATGGCTGCGGTTACCCTTGACGCTGCATCACAGACAGGAGCGCCTGCGATGGTGTACTCAACGACGAACCTGGATGCACCAATGGCAAAACGTCATTATTTCGGATGAATCCAGTATCTGTTTACAGCATCATGATGGTCGCATCCGTGTCTGGCGACATCGCGGTAAACGCACATTGGAAGCGTGTATTCGTTATCGCCATAGTGGCGTATCACCCAGCGTGATGGTATGGGGTGTCATTGGTTACACGTCTCGGTCACCTGTTGTTTACATTGACGGCACTTTGAACAGTGGTCGTTACATTTCAGATGTGTTACGACCCGTGGCTCTACCCTTCATTCGATCCCTGCGGAACCCAACATTTCAGCAGGATAATGCACGACCGCATGTTGCAGGTCCTGTACGGGCCTTTATGGATACAGAAAATGTTCGACTGCCGCCCTGGCCAGCGCATTCTCCAGATCTCTCACCAATTGAAAACGTCTGGTCAATGGTGGCCGAGCAACTGACTCGTCACAATACGCCAGTCACTACTCTTGGTGAACTGTGGTATCGTGTTGAAGCTACAAGGGCAACTGTACCTGTACGCGCCATCCAAGCTCTGTTTGACTCAAATGCCCAGGCGTATCGAGGCCGTTATTACGGCCAGATGTGGTTGCTCTGGGTACTGATTTCGTAGGATCTATGGATCCAAATTGCGTGTAAATTTAATCACATGTCAGTTTAGTATAATATATTTGTCCAATGAATACCCGTTTATCATCTGCATTTCTTCTTGGTGTAGCAATTTTAATGGCCAGTAGTGTATTTAAACCTAACTAATCTAAGGACATCACACACATCCATGCCCTAGGCAGGATTCGAACCTCCGACCCGTAGGAGTCGCGCGATTCGAGAACTGCTCGGCCACCGTGGCTGGCTATTTTAATTTAATTCTCAGAAGTCACTTAAAATTAGTTTTCTTTCATTTCTTGCGCTCTGCTTTCTGAACAACCTGCATTTTAAAGTTATTTACGGAGTTCGATTTTCAGTTAATACAGCACGTTTACCTTCGATTGTTTAAAATTTACCTTTACGAAAAACACACTAGCAGAAGCTTGCCTTATCTTCGACTTGCGCCTGACGAAGTAATATCCCAGAATTCAAAGAATTTTCAATTTATTTCTAGTCGGAAAGAAAAATATTTAATATCCATACCAGAGATAATTTTTCGTAGCAGTAAAATATATCTATGATCTCAGAATGATAATTAACTTTACGTAAAGGATATATTTGAAGTGTACGTCCATTATTAAATGTTGGAAGCGAAGTTCATGATAATAAAAGGTATTTGCTCTTGCTTTCCCAATAATTGTTTAGGGAGATAGTTACTCAATTTACCGTTATAATACCAGGTAGGGTCAGTTTATCCGATAATATGCATTGTTCGTCGTACAGTATCACAGAAGATCCCTAGTCGATACGTGGAATATGGTAAGAGAGAGGGAGGCAGCGCTGGTGGGCTGCCGTCAGGGCCACCAGGATTGAGTTCACTGAGGGTCCACTCGTCCGACCGCGGCGCTGCGAGCGCGTGAAGCACGCCCTCTCGTTTCGACTACTCGCCGGTGGCAGCGAACACGAATTCTGCCGCCATGGTGGCGTAGTGCGTAGGCGCGCCGCGATACTCTTTACTTCGCGAATATTAAAGTACCTCAGATTTAAGGAGGGAAAATGTTGCTCTGAAGGGCTAACAGTACAGACCATTTAACTTCGTTTATTCACTTTCTGCAGGTATGCACTAGACCAGTGGTTAACAACATTTCTTAGACCATTAGCCTTGAGTGCAGTTAGGCATTAGGTAGTACCCCCGATCTCCCCCCCCAATCTCTATTGCCCCCCTCCCCCGCATTATCACTTACATTAGCACCTAACTAAACTATAGAATGAAAGACTTTTCTTTGAACATTTTTATTTTTAAAATGATGAAAGATGAATGATATTTAGTTTGTGTGTGTGTGTGTGTGTGTGTGTGTGTGTGTGTGTGTGTGTGTGTTACAATGAATGATGAAAGAATTCGTGGTACATCGAAAATGCTACTCACAACTCCTCCTCAGATAAAAAAGCTACCTATCCACAGTGAGGGTAGACACTTGTTACAAAACATACTTCCCCTGCAGTACTCCTCTCCATTGCGGCACTTGCTTGACCTGCACACTGCATCCCCATTTAAAATCAACCAAGTTAAAATCTATACACCATATTTACTGTTCGTAAATCAGTTGATCGCTGCCCTCATTACTTCCGAACTGGCAGAAATTGGAAGACTTCAGGCTGTTAGTGCTTTGTGTCTGACTATAGCCACTAATAACTATAATAATAAAACTGTCTACAGCACCATAGTAGCCCTTATGTAGTTACCGGTGTATCGTGCTGTCAATTAATTCATTTATCTGTTTCGAAGCGGGTAATGAAGCAATTTCTGGACTACTGCAGGTACTATCTACAGCTTGGAGCTGACATTTTTCCTGAGGTATTTAGTATTTGTTACGTACGAGGGTTGTACAGAAAGAATTGCACCGCATTTTTTTCTCAAACGAAAACAATTCTAAGAATACGAAACGTTACGTATGTATTATTTTGAAGTCTCCTGAGTGAGCGCGCCAAGTTTCCCTCACTTTCGACAAATAGCGTAACTGCAGGACAGTTTCCAAATGGCGTCTGTAACGTAACGTCCGTTACAAGCAACGTGTCGTCATTGAGTTTCTCACTGCAGAGAAAGGAACTTGGTGAATATTCACAAACGCTTGTGCAATGTCTATGGAGCATCTGCTGTAGACAGAATGAAAGGGTACAGTACCGCCCAACATTGAAAATAGGTACAACATACTTCATTATTTTTGTCAGATCAACACATTTTTTTTGTAAAATAACTCAATTTCAGTTAATACAGCGAAGCCGGATACCAGTGTAGGAAAGAATGACAATTTATTTATTTAATTTATCATATGTGCACTCCCACAAAATAAATCCCTACATCCAGTTTGGTGAGATCTTTTGAAATGAATGAATGTATGGTCGTCTGCTAACCGCAGATAGTGAATGTGAATATATGATCATCTTTGAATCGATCCTTTGGCCACCTTTGGTGGAACCAAAGAGATGAAATTTACCAGAGCTTTGAGCGCCTGAAATGTGGCTGACCAATAGGGTAGTAAGGTGCTTCCCCCACCTCGACAGAGATGGGAGATGACCTGGAGAACGGCCATGTTTCAGCACTCTGCCGCTGGATCTTGTGCTGTTAAGACCTGTTTTAGTTGTGCTCCGTAATGACGAAAGAGTGGAGTCATGGTATACATGTGGAATATTTAAGAGTAGTTTGAAATAATTATTTCTCTATTTCAGGAACTTTTGTGGGGAGAATTAAATGTCAGGCAGGTAATATTAATGGGATTGTAGTAATCTTCGGAAGTGACCAATGGTCACAATGAAACCACGTGTAGCAATAAGTTGAAATACTTCCGTGTGCTTAAGTTAAGATGAATCACTAGCGTGTGTACAATAAGTTGAAATATTTAAGAAATAGCGTGTGTACCATAAGTTGAAATATTTAAGAAATGGCGTGTGCAGGACTTGAAATTAGAGATGAGTACTTCCACGTGGTGAGTACTGTGTGAGTCTCAAACTGTGTATGAGACAAAAGATAAAGAGAAGTACTCGTCCATGGTATCAGTTGAGGACTCCCGTGTGTGATGAATAAGTTCTTAATATTACTTTGCGTGATATCATTCCGTGTGACGCTAGATTCAAACTCTGAGAGAGAAGCAAGGTGAGTCGGCCGTCTATCCAGCAACGCCGCTTGGCTTGCATTGCACAGGAAGACGTGCAAATATCTCCAGAGTTCATAGTAGGAAAGTAGAATTACAAAGTGGGGCAGTGTCGTGTGATCTGGGATAAATACTAACTGAAGTGGGAAAGCTGAATGTGATAATGTTGTGACTATTACCTGTATAGTATTTCGTATTGTAGTGTGGTGTATGTCATGTAATTTGGGTATGTGTGGTTTGCATGGGAGAGTAGCGAGGTAGTTTCAAAAGATTAGTGGGTTATGCTTGTTTCTTCTGTACCGCTCGGTCTGGAGGAAAGTTTCGTGATGATGATTGTGAGAGTCGAAGTGTGAGAAATAATAAAAGATCCATCATCCTATCCAGAAAGTGCACTGTAGCGTTAAATAATTACGAGACCATAATATAGAGATTCACCAATGTAAAGTAATGCCCACTGGGCGGAATTTCTCATGTGTTATTGTTGTAGGTTATAGAATTTGTGTGTTTAGGTTAGAGAATTTATCGGAATAAATAAGATAGTGAAAAGAAAAAAGATTGGTGGACTTTTCCATTGAATTGTATGTTGCCATAATGTCCCGAATTTATAATGTGTGTGCCATTCATATTTAGTGCGGTGGCCACGTGTAGACAAAAGCCGTTAAATAAAAAAAAGGAAAGAAAATGTGGTATTGCCAGTGCGTAGTGTACAGTCAGAGTTCTGTAAATTACTGATAGTCAGATGCGTGTTTCCGTTGCGTATTATTCATACAGGAGGATAATTTGTAACTTAAGTGTGAGTACGAGAGTTCATGTTACTCGATAAATAAGAATGAATCCACTCGCTTGGCAGACCACTCATCTTGCAGGCCTGACTGCTTGATGCCACAGTATGAGCAAGGCATGTGGGTGCCTCTCAAGAAGTACAGTTAGCCGCTGGGCACGGAGGGTGAGGTCATCAGAAGGCGGTTTGGTGAAGTTCCACGATTTGCAACGGTCGGGGAGACCATCCACGGCTGTCACACCTGACATGTTGCAGCGAGCTGATGTTGTCATTCGCGAGGACAGACGCTTTACGATTTAGCAGTTGGCGCTGAATCTGTCGATCAGCAAAGGATGTGTGGCTATGTCACCAGGACAATGATAGGTTCCGACAGAGCATACACGCCATTGTTTTGCGCAGGAAGAAGGTCATAGAACGGGATGGAGACAAATCACAAGATACACTACTGGCCACTAAAATTGCTACATCACGAAGATGACGTGTTACAGACGCGAAATTTAACCGACAGGATGAAGATGCTGTGATATGAAAATTATTAGCTTTTCAGAGCATTCACACAAATTTGGCGCCGCTGGCGACACTGACAACGTGCTGACATGAGGAAGGTTTCCAACCGATTTCTCATACGCAAACAGTAGTTGAACGGCGTTGCCTGGTGAAACGTGCTAGTAGTGTCAGTGTCGTCGTAACTGCCGTCTGCTTCACGTCTGCTGTGCAGCGAACTACCTTAATTTAAGTATTAACTGTCTTTTTCTTACTTCTCACCTCGTCTTCCGTGTGTTTTTGCTTTTAGGAAGCTTTAACTGTCGAGTGCTAGTAATAGTGTTCCATAGATTTCGTGTTTGTTTTGATTACATTCAGAGAGAGTCTCTTTAGTCAGCCGTAGTGCCAGTAGTGCTAGTGTTTGTTTTGAATACAGTCAAGAGACAGGTAGTGCTATTTTCATTGTTTTCTACAAGAAGTGTCTAGCAACCACAGTTTAGTCAACTATCAGCCGCCTTTAGTGAATTAGCAGTCTAGTTAAAAGTTGATTAACTCTCTATAGTAAATTGATTTCTTAGGATGGATAGGATGTGTGACTGCTGTGTAAGGACGCAGGAGGAGCTGGCCACTGTTCGCGAACAGCTGAGCGTGTTGATGGCCGCGGTCAGCTGTCTTCAGGCTGCTGCCTCGGAGAGTAGCGGCAGTGGGGAGTCTGGTGCGTCGCAAGGTACACCCCAGGTGTTACATGCTTCACCCACTGTCCCTGCTGTCGAGACATCTTCGCGGGTACCGAGCGCGGCTGGGCCACCCTCTCCCCAAGGAGAGTGGCGGGTTCAGCGGCGTTCGCGGCGCACGAGGTGGAGGGTCAATGTGGAGGCTGGCCGTGTGGCATTGCCCGCTCTGACTGTGAGTGGACATGTGGCTGCTCCTTCAGCAAGGTCCGAGCAGACACAGGGGGGAGGGGTTTATTAGTTATTGGGAGCTCCAATGCTAGGCCGGTGATGGAGCCCCTTAGGGAAATAGCGGAAAGGTCGGGGAAGAAGGCCAGTGTTCACTCTGTCTGCTTGCCGGGGGGTTTCATCCGAGATGTGGAGGAGGCCCTGCCGGCGGCGATAGAGAGCACTGGGTGCACCCGACTGCAAATTGGTGCTCATGTCGGCATCAGTCACTCCTCCAGTCATCCTCAGTTCGTACAGGCGGTTGGCGGAATTGGTGAAGGCGGAAAGCCTCGCTCGCTGGGTGGAATCAGAGCTAACTAATTGTAGTATCGTTCCCAGAACCGATCGCGGTCCTCTGGTTTGGAGCCGAGTAGAAGGCTTAAACCAGAGGCTCAGACGATTCTGCGGAGATCTGGGATGCAAATTTCTCGACCTCCGCTATCGGGTGGATAAATGTAGGGTCCCCCTGAATAGGAAAGGCGTGCACTACACGCCGGAAGCGGCTACAAGGGTAGCGGAGTACGTGTGGAGTGCGCATGTGGGTTTTTTAGGTTAGAGATTTCCCTCCATAGGCCCGACAAAACGCCTCCTGAGACGCGGCAAGATAGGAGTAGGCGAAATGCAACAGGGAATAACAATATTAATGTGCTAATAGTACACTGCAGGAGCGTCTATAGAAAGGTCCCAGAACTGCTCTCATTAATAAACGGTCACAACGCCCATATAGTACTAGGGACAGAAAGTTGGCTGAAACCAGACGTAAACAGTAATGAAATCCTAAACTCAGCTTGGAATGTATACCGCAGAGACAGGCTGGACAGTGAAGGGGGAGGCGTGTACATTTCGATAAGAAGTGTAATAGTATCGAAGGAAATTGACGGAGATCCGAAATGTGAAATAATTTGGGTGAAGGTCACGGTCAAAGCAGGCTCAGACATGGTAACTGGATGTCTCTATAGGCCCCCTGGCTCAGCAGCTGTTGTGGCTGAGCACCTGAAGAATAATCTGGGAAATATTTCGAGTAGATTTCCCCACCATGTTATAGTTCTGGGGGGAGATTTTAATTTGCCGGATATAGACTGGGAGACTCAAACGCCCATAACGGGTGGCAGGGACAAAGAATCCAGTGAAATTTTTTTAAGTGCTTTATCTGAAAACTATCTTGAGCAGTTAAACAGAGAACCGACTTGTGGCGATAACATATTAGACCTTCTGGTGACAAACAGACCCGAAATATTTGAAACAGCTGACGCCGAACAGGGAATCGGTGATCATAAAGCGATTACTGCATCGATGATTTCAGAAGTAAATAGAAATATTATAAAAGGTAGGAAGATTTTTCTGTAACGTATTTTTAAAGAAACAAATAAGAAAATCGAAACCTTAACTGCTGTATCCTCGGCTGTCGCCTATGTGACAGTTATTGACAACACAGTCGGTAAGAGGGATGTAGCATCCGTTGCTGTCATCTTATGATGCAGCCACCAACTACACAGCAGAGAGACGCAGGTTGCCGCCCTGTCAAGGCGCCCACAACTCAGCTGCAGCTCACCCTGCCTGAGGAACCAGCTTGCTTCCGCGGACTACGTGATACAAGCACAGCTTCACAAATTCCTAGTATCCCTCCGCCGGTCGGGTTTACAAGACGCAGCCCAACAGCTCGCCAGGCAGTTCGCTACACTACTGGCCATTAAAATTGCTACACCACGAAGACGACGTGCTACAGCAGCGAAATTTAACCGACAGGAAGAAGATGCTGTGATATGCAAATGATTAGCTTTTCAGAGCATTCACACAAGGTTGGCGCCGGTGGCGACATCTACAACGTGCTGACATGAGGAAAGTTTCCAACAGATTTCTCATACACAAACAGCAGTTGACCAGCGCTGCCTGGAGAAACGTTGTTGCGATGCCTCGTGTAAGGAGGAGAAATGCGTACCATCACGTTTCCGACTTTGATAAAGGTCGAACTGTAGCCTATCGCGATTGCGGTTTATCGTATCGCGACATCGCTGCTTGCGTTGGTGGAGATCCAATGACTGATAGCAGAATATGGAATCGGTGGGTTCAGGAGGGTAATACGGAACGCCGAGCTGGATCCCAACGGCCTCGTATCACTAGCAGTCGAGATGACAGGCATCTTATCCACATGGCTGTAACGGATCGTGCAGCCACGTCTCGATCCATGAGTCAACAGATGGGGACGTTTGCAAGACAACAAACATCTGCACGAACAGTTCCACGACGTTTGTAACAGCTTGGACTAACAGCTCGGAGACCATGGCTGCGATACCCTTGACGCTGCATCACAGACAGGAGCACCTGCGATGGTGTACTCAACGACGAACCTGGGTGCACGAATCGCAGTACGTCATTTTTTGGGATGAATCCTGGTGAACGCACTTTGGATGCGTATATTCGTCATCGCCAAACTCGTGTATCACCTGGCGTGATGGTATGGGGTGCCATTGGTTACACGTCTCGGTCACCTCTTGTTCGTATTCACGGCACTTTGAGCAGTGGACGTTACATTTCAGATGTGTTACGACCCGTGGCTCTACCCTTCATTCGATCCCTGCGAAACCCTACATTTCAGCAGGTTAATGCACGACCACGTGTTGCATGTCCTGTACGGGCCTTTCTGGATACAGAAAATGTTCGACTGATGACCTGGCCAGCACATTATCCAGATCTCACACCAATTGGAAACGTCTGGTCAATGGTGGTCGAGCAACTGGCTCGTCACAATACACCAGTCACTACTCATGATGAACTGTGGTATCGTGTTGAAGCTGCATGGGCAGCTGTACCTGTACACGCATCCAAGCTCTGTTTGACTCAATGCCCAGGCGTATCAAGGCCGTTATTACGGCCAGAGGTGATTGTTCTGGGTACTGATTTCTCAGGATCTATGCAACCAAGTTGCGTGAAAATGCAATCACTTGTCAGTTCTAGTGTAATATATTTGTCCAATGAATACCCATTTATCATCTGCATTTCTTCTTGGTATAGCAATTTTAATGGGCAGTAGTGTATGTGTGTAGTGGGAGGACTATGTGAGGAGCCCATAACCTCCACCACATTTATGCTACTAACTGAAAACTTACATAATCAATATTAGTGGCTTGCAAAATTGTGATAACAGTAATAAACTTTTGAAAGTAGTTTAGTTTCGTGGCTGAAACAGAATCGAATCGCTTAGTTTTTACCCCCAGAAAATTTCATTTTACCCCTCACGGGGTAATTACCAGCAGGTTGAGAACCAATGGCCTAGACCCAGCTACGCTCATCGTAAGAGTTATACGTATTTCACTTTCCCACTGAAGTTTATCGATGTTGTATTGATTTTCTGAACTAATCTTTCAGTTTGTAACTGACCGCGGTAACATTATTGAAACTGTTCAAGTAGTAATAGTGAGCCTTTCCAGGAACGTCTCTGATATCGCTATTAGAGTTGCTTGCCGCGACTGATGTGGTACATTGCTGGTTAGCATAGAGCATATCTGTGAAGAGAGTATAGTCTACTACCCATGTTCTCAACATCAAATCGGGCTAGTCATATAGCCACGACACTGTTTGTCTACAGTTTTCAGTAATGGGGAAACTTTACTATCACACGTTGGTTTATATGCGTTCCTGCACGTTTTAGCTTCAGTAACAGCTATGGTGCAGCATTGTCTTTGCTACGAATGTAAAGAGAATTATGTGAATGGAGGACTAGTTAGTCTTCATCGTAGGTATGTACAACAAATGTATAACTGTAAACGTCAGCCGGACGGTGTGGCCGAGCGGTTCTAGGCGCTACAGTCTGGAACCGCGCGTCCGCTACGGTCCCAGGTTCGAAACCTGTCTCGGGCATGAATGTGTGTGATGTCCTTAGTTTAGTTAGGTTTAAGTAGTTCTAAGTTCTAGGGGACTGATGACCTCAGCAGTTAAGTCCCATAGTGCTCAGAGCCACTTGAACCATTTTGTAAACGTCATTATACGTTGAAAAATAGTGAGACACGGTACTGTAGAGATAATTTCTACTATTTAATGGCCACGTGTTTACGAGACAAGTACTAGTTAAATTTGCAAATGTGGTTGAATAAACTGCCATCAGTGTATACACTCTGGTGCTATGCTGATGTGCATATAAAATTTATTCATGACAGTCTGATTACTTTCCCGCAATGTATGCAGATTTCCGAACACTTGTATATATGTAAGTTTTCTGCGTGAGACAGTTTCCTATGCAGAAGGGACATTGTAAAGTAATTAACCAGAACAGATCCCACAATATGAATCACTGCACTAGGAAAGCTAAAAATTTATTGTTGGCTGTCACTTTTTTTATTACACCAAAATTCGAGCATTAGTCTTGTATCTTTAATTTTTTTGTGCGTGGTGTATGGTTTTACAGAAGGGTAAATAAAGAAAAACTGAAAATATTAATGGACAAGGGGGTGGTGCAAATAATTTAGCATATGTACTGCAGCAATTTCATAGTTCCAAATGCGCCATCTACAGTATCATTGTGACGTAATTAATTAGAACAGTGATTCGACATAAGAGTAAGTGGGGCATAAACCGCAAAAACATATTGTTAGCTGTCACTTCTAATCCCATTATCGAAAAAACATAAATAAAATGTAATCTGAGTATGATACTCTGGCAAAAAGGCACAATACCATTACAACCCCTATCGTTGAGCCAACTTCAGTTCCTGCTATCAAATTATTAAGAGGTCTGTAAAACGCGTGTGCAAAATTTCACGGTACTTCTGAAAGCAGCGAGGTAATAAAACTCAAAATACGATAAGCGCTGTACAGAATAAAATGTGCCGTCCCAAAATCACGCGAATTGGGGCGCAGGAGATGTTATAGACAAAAATTATCGTTCTGCGGATCCGAATGCTCACTACACAGACATTTATACTCTATATCGGCTAGTGCGGAGTTTCACTAACAGTCGGCCTGCGGACGAGCAAGGCAACACACGCTCGGATGGGCTGCGTTGGCGAGCAGCCAGCCGCTGAATGGATCCAGTGAGGCGCGACTGGCGAGCCTCATCGGAGAATCGAGCCGCTGGCTATGGGGGAGGCCGACTGTTTGTTATCTGTTCGCCACTGTGTGCGCAGTACGCCGTCCAGATGGATGGGCACGGATACTGGCAACGAGTACAGGTTGTGCGCTTGCGATTTTTCGCTGCCGTATATGGCGTATTACGCCCGGACAGCTGTTGCAGAATTCTGGGCATCATGTGCAGTCTCTCTGCCCACCATCTTCTCGGTGCCATGTACGAAATGTGGCGTGCCGGTTCACGCTATGCTAGTGAAGTTCGGGTGGATGTGGAAGTGATGTGGACATTTTAGCGTGGATTGCGGCTGTGGTTTCTTGTGGACAAATAGCCACCACGCCAGTGATCGCCAGAGTGACGTCATGTTCGATTTGTTGTGCCGCAGCAGGCACCTATCTGCACCTATCTTCTCCTTTCCCCTCGTTCTCCCTCCATCTCCTCATTCTCCCTTCTCTCTTTATGTCATCACACTCACTCCAATAGGAGGCTGGTGGTTCTTATTGAACAGGTTTTCCTTTCATGTAACTAATATGTGTATCAGATTTGACTGATATCGTTAAGATGTTTAGGATGAGCTTTTTACCCCAGGCTTTGCCCCCTTATTCACATATCAAACATATTTCACATATATTTAAGATTTTCATGCGTGTTAGTCCACATACTTTCACATGTATGTCTAGCGAATTTCGCCCTGAAATTACATTTTCACGCAGCTCACCGCGCGAGGTGGCACAGTGGTCAGCACCCTGGACTCGCATTCAGGAGGACAACGGTTCAAACCCGCGTCCAGTCATCCTGATTTACACTACTGGCCATTAAAATTTCTACACCAACAAGAAATAAACGGGTATTCATTGGACAAATATATTATACTAGAACTGACATGTGATTACATTTTCACGCAATTTGGGTGCATAGATCCTGAGAAATCAGTACCCAGAACAACCACCTGTGGCCGTAATAACGGCCTTGATACGCCTGGGCATTGAGTCAAACAGGGCTCGCATGGCGTGTACAGGTACAGCTGCCCTTGCAGCTTCAACACGATACCACAGTTCATCAAGAGTAGTGACTCGTGTATTGTGATGAGACATTTGCTCGGCCGCCATTGACCAGACGTTTTCAATTGGTGAGAGATCTGGAGAATGTGCTGACCAAGGCAGCAGTCGAACATTTTCTGTATCCAGTAAAGGCCCGTACAGGACCTGCAACATGCGGTCGTGCATTATCCTACTGAAATGTAGGGTTTCGCAGGGATCGAATGAAGGGTAGAGCCACGGGTCGTGACATGTCTGAAATGTAACGTCAACTGTTCATTGTGCCGTCAGTGCGAACAAGAGGTGACCGAGACGTGTAACCAATGGCACCCCATACCATCACGCCAGGTGATACGCTAGTATGACGGTGACGAATACACACTTCCAATGTGCGTTCGCCGCGATGTCGATGATGCTGTAAACAGAGCCTGGATTCATCCGAAAAAAATGACGTTTTGCCATTCGTGCATCCAGGTTCGTCGTTGAGTACACCATCGCAGGCGCTCCTGTCTGTAATGCAGCGTCAAGGATAACTGCAGCCATGATCTCCGAGCTGATAGTCCATGCTGCTGCAAACGTCATCGATCTGTTCGTTCAGATGGTTGTTGTCTTGCAAACGTCCCCATCTGTTGACTCAGGGATCGAGACAAGGGTGCACGATCCGTTACAGCCATGCGGATAAGTCGCCTGTCATCTCGACTGCTAGTGATACGAGGCCGTTGGGATCAAGCACAACGTTCCGTATTATCTTCATGAAGCCAACGATTCCATATGCTGCTAACAGTCATTGGATCTCGACCAACGCGAGCAGCAATGATGCGATACGATAAACCGCAATCGCGATAGGTTACAATCCGACCTTTATCAAAGTCCGAAACGTGATGGTACGCATTTCTCCTCCTTAATGAGGCATCACAACAACGTTTCACCAGGCAACGCCGGTCAACTGCTGTTTGTGTATGAGAGATCGGTTGGAAAATTTCCTGATGTCAGCACGTTGTAGGTGTCGCCACCGGCGCCAACCTCGTGTGAATGCTCTGTAAAGCTAATCATTTGCATATCACAGCATCTTCTTCCTGTCGGTTAAATTTCGCGTCTGTAGCACGTCATTTTCGTGGTGTATCAATTTTAATGGCCGTAGTGTAGTTTTTTCGTGATTTCCCTAAATCGCTTCAGGTAAATGCCGGAATGGTTCCTTTTAAAGGGCACGGCCGACTTCCTTTCCCATCCTTTCCTAGTCTTATGGGGCCGATGAACTCGGTGTTTGGTCTCCTCCTCCAAATCAACCAACCACGCAGCCCAATGTTTATGACGTCTTAAGTTTTGAACTACGTGCTGTACAATGATAATTTTGCAGGTATGCAGATACATCCAGTGTACATGTTCCTACCGTATGCGAAATGTTTTGTGAATGGAGTTAGTAGTAAAGAAGTAATAAATTAAAACGTCATGCATAATGCGGCCATTGCTCAGTTATCTTAGTGTTTATGACGTCTTACCTCGTGAGCCATGTATCGCACAAAGATATATTTTTCTAGGTATATTCAGCGGCATGTAGGGATACCGTCTGCGAAATGTGTTATGACTAGAGGTAGTAATAAAGAAGAAATAAATTAAAACGTCGTGCTTCATACAGCAATTTTACTACATGAACGGCGAAAATGTAGTAAGCGATATACTTCTTTTCTGTCATCATCTTGTGGGAGCCGGCAGCGAGAAAAAGTTTCGTAAAGGTTTAAAATTATGTGTAAAGTTTGTTGCAAGTCTCTAAGTGCTCTCATTTTCAAATACTGAATGACTAAAATATGGCATTGGTGAAAAACAGTCTTGGTTGCAATTTTAGTTTTTTTTATTTAACTACGCGATTCGCCTTTTTTAGGCATCTTCAGGTTATCTTAATTTGGTATTTCTTAGAAGAATCCTAGCCCTTTGGCTTCTTCTAAGAAGTACCAAATTAAGATAACCTGAAGATGCCTAAAAGAGGCGAAACGCGCAGTTAAATAAAAAAAAAAAACTAAAATTGCAACCAAGACTGTTTTTCACCAATACTGTTCGGCACTGGTTTGCTGTATGTCACATATGGATTGGAAGAATTACTAAAGTATGGGTATTCTCGCGTCGTTGGCTACACTGCTTCTTCATACCCACTTCCACACCGTTGATGGGCAGGCAGTTCAGACTCCCGCAGTGATTCCGTCCAGCCAGTAAGTGGTATGTGTACCAAGTTTGGTTGAACTCGGTCCTGTGGTGTAGGAGGAGATGTGAAACATACGCACGTACACTGATGAGCCAAAACATTTTGACCATCCAGCTAATACCGTGTCGGTCCACCTTCGGAACGCAATACAGCAGCAATCCTGCCTGGCATGAATCCGACAGGTCAGTGGTTGTTTCCGTAGGTATGTGGCACCAGATGTTTATTCACAGGTCATACAGTTGTCATAAATCACGGGACGGAGGTTTTACGAGCGGGGAGCTGGTGCCCGATAATATCTGAGATATGACCCATCGGGTTCCGATCAGGCGTATTTCGTGGTCAAGACGTCAATGTCAACTCACTATCATACTCCTCAGACGACTCTAGCACGATTCTCGTCCTGTAAAATGGATAGTTATCCTGCTGCATGATGCATCCGCCGCCGGGGAAGACATCAAGATGAAGGGATGCAGGTGATCCGCAGTGATATACACGTCGTCGTCTGCAGCTGTCTTGTAAGTAGGCTGTTTAGGTTCTTATATTGGTAACGCCGCCGCCACGTAGCGCTCTCTGTATGAAAATCACTGGCCGTGCTGTGTGCAGTCTGTGGCTAGTTTGCATTGTTGTCTGACATTGTAGTGTTGGGCAGCGGCAGCTGGATGTGAACAGCGCGTAGCGTTGCGCAGTTAGAGGTGAGCCGCCAGCAGTGATGGATGTGGGGAGAGATATGGCGGAGATTTGAAATTTGTAAGACTGGATGGCATATATATTATGATTATTAAGGTAAATACATTGTTTGTTCTCTATTAAAGGACTACAGTGGGTCTACTCTGTGATGACCTACCTACCAATATTCTTCAAAACTTCGACTGACTCTGCTGTGGGTTTGCTCTGTTGTGGCCCATTACCTGTCTGCATGTCAAGAGTCAGCACTGTCTTTCCGTTGGAAGGACAACACTACTTTTTCAAGACTGCATGGAAATCCACTACTTCTGTGTGCAATTTCTTTTAATAATGAGACTTTGTGAAAAAAAAACCTGTAATTGCTATTATGATGAATGATCAGGACTATCTTTATGGACTGTGAGAAAATTTTCCCTTTTGACCAACATTGTGTCAATAAGTGTGTGCATTTGATTTCTTTGTTATTTTAATTACGATTATGAAAAATTTTAACAAATATGTATTGCCCAGTGCCCAAAACAATTTGTAAAATTTTTTGTGGGGAGCATGGGGGCTATGTAAGTAGGCTGTTTAGGTTCTTATATTGGTAACGCCGCCGCCACGTAGCGCTCTCTGTATGAAAATCACTGGCTGTGCTGTGTGCAGTCTGTGGCTAGTTTGCATTGTTGTCTGCCATTGTAGTGTTGGGCAGCGGCAGCTGGATGTGAACAGCGCGTAGCGTTGCGCAGTTGGAGGTGAACCGCCAGCAGTGGTGGATGTGAGGAGAGAGATGGCGGAGTTTTGAAATTACATATATTATGACTTGTGATGATATTAAGGTAAATACATTGTTTGTTCTCCATTAAAATCTTTCATTTGCTAACTATCCCTATCAGTAGTTAGTGCCTTCCGTAGTTTGAATCTTTTATTTAGCTAGCAGTAGTGGCGCTCGCTGTATTGCAGTAGTTCGAGTAAGGAAGATTTTTGGTGAGGTAAGTGATTTGTGAAACGTATAGGTTAAAGTTAGTCAGGGCCATTCTTTTGTAGGGATTTTTGAAAGTCAGATTGCGTTGCGCTAAAAATATTGTGTGTCAGTTTAAGCACAGTCTTGTATAATTGTTCTAAGGTGACGTTTCAGTCTTGATGCCTTGGTTTACTGCGACAGGTTCCATGGAAGTGCAGGTGAATGTCGCCCATAGCATAATGCTGCCCCAGCAACCTGCGTCCATGGTGCGGTGCATGTTGCGAGCAGACGCTCGCCTCGATGACGTACAAGAATGATGACCTGGTGTAACAAGAACCGTGAATCATCCGACCGGGCGACACTTTCCATTGATCCATAGCCGAATCTCGCTATTCTCTTGCACATTGCAGCCGTGATTAACAATGTCGTCGGGTCTGCATGGGAACAAGTATGGGTCGTCTACTGCGGATGTTCAACAAGGTGCATCGAATGACGTACTTTCATATTACTTGCGCCCACACCTGTATTGTACTCTGTTGCCATATCTGCTACAGGTTGCCGCCTATGCTGTTTTACAGAGACGAAAAGCCTCCGACATCCAGATTCCCTGATGAGATGTGGATGTCCAAAATTTTGTCGCCTTGTAACACCATAGCTTACACACTACATACCTTTTGTTGATTCATTTAGCTTTCTGTTTTGTTCAACATCAGATCGTTGAACTTCTGTAATTAGTTATGATTAATTCGATACTGCAATGAAGTGCAATCTCTATAATATGCACAATATGAGCAAATGATATGTTTTGTCTTTCTCACAAAGCTCTTTGGTTATCTTTGAGGTTGAATAATTTTGATGAAATAGTTTCTTTTGTAGAAATGTCAATATGTGCAAATGTTCTGTTTTATTTAATATGTTTGGTTGCTGTTATGTAAACTACTGACCTTCACTCAGTTTTCTTAGTTATTTTGTAAGTAAAAGGTGGTGTGATTCCCCTCGGGAACGGAACTGTGTAGCGCGCGCAAAATGTGGTGGGCATGGGTAAAAGGTGGAACCAAGAGTCAGTCGGGGACGAGATACCAAACTGTCAACAGCTCATGTAAAAGTTGTGTATCGCGCTGGTGCCGAGAGAGGCCTTTCGTGCCTTTTTCCAACGTGCTAATGCCTCGGATGGATGGATAAAAAGCCTGGACTATTCTGGAATTGGTATCTATCATCGGCACCAAGAAATGACAGAGTCCAGCATTTCCGCCTGCAAATCCACCCACCAACAGGCACTCGCCACCACGTTGCGCAATCACTGAAAAGGAACCAAGGAATTGTAGAAATGTACAGTGAAGGATCAGCTCATGTGGATGATTTATTTCTTTTCAGATTTTTTATGAAAACTTACCTCGACTTATCCTCTGTCACATTTCCACTTAGGGTCCTTCCTATGATAAAGTGATTACCGAGTGTCCTTATTGAAAGAACATTAAAGCACATTGTTTTACTAAGTTAAAGTTAATGTGGCAAAAGAGTGAGCTAAAGTAAATAACGTTCGCTGAAAGTAATTTTGCCATTAAAATTGCTTATTAAAAGTTTGTCGGCTTGCTAAGAAAAAACTAAAGTGAAAAATAGAATTTAAAGTAATGAAGTAGTTCAAACAGGTATTATAACACTTTGCTGTCAACTTCAAAATTAAAAGTTTTTCAAAATTGAGGCTTATAAAGTTTTGCTTAGTAAATGATCACATTGCTGCCTGTTGTAAATCGCAAAAGGTGAGTCAGTATCTTACAAATATGTCAGTTTTGTGCCTCACTGTAGCAAAAGTTGAAAACTGCAGTTGTGGAAAGTTATATACTCATGCTTGCTAAGCACTTAGCTTCTCTTGTGTATTGAAAGTGCTTATTAATAGTGTAACAGGACTCCCAGTTTCTCTCTTGTGCTAAGCTAAATAACGATTAATAGAAAGACCATTATCTATGATAACAGTAGCTCCTTTTATTCAAAGGTCAGTGGGAAAGTGTTTGTTAGTGAAGTATATTTACTTTTCATTCTAAATAGAAAAATATTTAGCTGAGAGACACTTAACCTATGTCCAGTTCATAAAAATGCAGTGAACTACATTTACAATTTTTTGTCAGATAGGAAATTGTTTGAAAAGTGATACTGAACCTATGTCCAATTTATGATTCTAAAGTTCACTTCAATAGTAATATTATTGAAATCTTTCAGTTTGACAATGTCTTGAAGGCAAAAGTGTATGTCATTATCTGTTATATTTACGCAAATAGTTTGTTCTGCTCTGTCAGCTCCAACCTTAACGCGAACCTATGCAGGTGCCAGAGTTCATTGCACTCTCGTGTGACCAAGTATAGGCTGTGTTTGCCCATTCAAGTTACATATTTTCAGTTTCTTGAACAAGAATGTTACTCATTCTTATACCTAATTAGGCTGGCGACCGTTTTTATTATCATTTAGGGCGCTGTGGATAGGTAAACTATTGTTACTGTTTAAATATTTACGTAATTCTGACTTTCACTTCCGATAAGCCACTTCCGTTAGGTATATCACGGTCAGCACAACTAAATTCCCTTCAGAGGGTAACATTGCACTGTTGCTTTATATCATAATTGCTTTAACAATATAGTACATTACACGATCTGCCTCCAACTTAAAGGTCATGGTATAGTAGCAGTGGTAGTGTTATAAACTCTTCGTGATTTCGCCGTTTTTGAACCACATTCCATTGGTGCTCACGACAGTAGCACATCAACAGCCGAACAGCTTCCCCGTTTGCGAGATGCCATAGCACCGGGCCATAACAATCTGCTCTTTGTCAGTGTCCCTTATGCCACTGAATGTCCGCATTTTCGGCTCGTATCGTCACTGTAAATGATTCCCCATTCGTTTATGATCCAGTTATATACATTCTTTAATGTGGCATGTAACCGCAACGTCTTTAGGTGCCATTCAATCTCAGGATGAACAGCGGTCACAACGTTTCCGCTCATCAGTGTACGTACATACATTTTTATAATTTATATGTACTCGTTCATTATGTATGTATGAAGTGACGAAAGCAAATCTGATGTTTTTGCATGGTGGTAGCCGTTCGCATTTGGTTGTTTTAAAGTGTTTTGTACCCTGATAACGCCGATAGCGCATACAGACGGTGACTTGTTTGTGAGAATGTTATTACGATTCAATGTTTAATTTGTTGGGCACCAGACGATTGCTTTGTAACCATCCGAGTGTGCTAATGTTTGAGATTGTTTCTTGCACTAGGGCTATGTGAAGCATTTCTGTGAAGTAATTTGATATATTTTTCAAAATGTATGTTTTAATATGCGTGGCGAAGAGTTTTTGTTGAAAACATAAAGCACTGAGTTGTACATGTTTTTGGTGATCGACAGGATCCAAAATTTGCATAACTTACTGTCAAAGGTGCCTAAATACGAATATCGATTAAATGTGGTCATGATTCACGCTCGTAAGATTGCACTTGCCGCCAAATGCAATATGGTCTTTGTGTTTATTAATAAATTACAACATGCAGCTTTGTCCTGCGAACCCCCAGCACCTTCCATTCACCACTCCCCACGCTTATTTTATAATTTTTTTCTGAAAGGTGTAATCGCCATTTGACTGTATAACAGGTTTTATTTCACAATCTAGATTTCAGTCTTAGGCCATTATCAAGTATTACAAGTATTATAAATCGAATGGAACCCAGGTCATGGTCAAAACATGCACCTTCCGTTACACAAACCTGTTTTGTCGAAATAAATGCGAAAACATTTGTGTAATATGCTAATTTACTGGCAATTAGCATGACTCAGTGGTGAGTATGGTTGAGGAAAAATAGATGGCCAAATCACAGGTTTTAAGCTTTGCTACATTGTGTCTATGCAGCCACTGATATAAACATAACATTCACTTACTCAAATGTTCTTGCATTTATTTCGACAAAATTGGTTTATATAACCGAGGGTATATGTTTTGACAAATTGGTTCTACTCAGGTCTAATGATATATAATACTTGCAACACTTTATAATGGCCTAAGGTCGAAATCTATATTGTCCAGTCAAATGACGGTTATATCTTTCAGATGTGGCTTAATATAAAAGTAAAATCCTTTATAATTTTTCAAATAGTGATACGTTCCACCAACAGAAGCTCTTGCTCTTTCGTCCGCGGATTTCTTACGTAATTACGCGCATCTTCCGTGGATAATGCTTATCATTCATTTTTGTTACCCTGCCTATCGATCTAATACTTTAAACTCATAAATCATCATGAGTCTGCACTCGCAATCTGGTACGTGATCATTAGTGCTTGGGCAGTGTTGAACAAAATAGACAATGACCTCAGCACCGGAAATTCCGAAGAACCAGCGATGTATAAGGCGTAAGTTTCACTATATAACACTTTGTAACGCCGGAAAAGCATATACTCCTATTTCCATCTATTGTACAGCAGGGCAGTTCTACAAATGCATTAGGGGGCTTATTTGGAGCAAGGAGGTGCCACAGAAATCCAAGGGAATTATATACCGAACCTACTTTGTCCCCATATTGGCATACGGAAGTGAGACATGGGTAATGCACAAAAGCGACAAAAGTAGAATACAGGCTAGCGAAATGAAGTTCCAGAGGAGCAGGTTGGGTGTAACAAGACGAGACAGATTGCGAAATGAGTATGTGAGGGAAAGACTAAAGGAGGAACCAGTACAGGACAGGATAGAAAAATCAAGACTGCAGTGGTATGGACACATGAAGAGAATGGATGAGGGAAGAATTCCTAAGAGGATGTTTGATCTGCAACTGGAGGGGAAGAGGCCCAGAGGAAGACCAAGAGATAGATGGGTGAAGGGAGTGAAGGAATGTGTGACGAGAAGAGGAGAGAACTGGACGAAGGTGGAAGAGGGGGAATGGTGGAAAGACAGAACACGATGGAGAGGCTTGTGTTCCCGACAGACCCAGCCAGTGGCTGGAAACTGTCCAAGATGATGATGATGTACTATAAATTTTTTTCCTTATTTTGTCACCTGAAGATATGACATTTCTGTCTCTTTATATATTGTAATTGTTTTACTGTTTGTATATATATATATATATATATATATATATATATATATATATATATATATATACACTCCTGGAAATTGAAATAAGAACACCGTGAATTCATTGTCCCAGGAAGGAGAAACTTTATTGACACATTCCTGGGGTCAGATACATCACATGATCACACTGACAGAACCACAGGCACATAGACACAGGCAACAGAGCATGCACAATGTCGGCACTAGTACAGTGTATATCCACCTTTCGCAGCAATGCAGGCTGCTATTCTCCCATGGAGACGATCGTAGAGATGCTAGATGTAGTCCTGTGGAACGGCTTGCCATGCCATTTCCATCTGGCGCCTCAGTTGGACCAGCGTTCGTGCTGGACGTAGAGACCGCGTGAGACGACGCTTCATCCAGTCCCAAACATGCTCAATGGGGGACAGATCCGGAGATCTTGCTGGCCAGGGTAGTTGACTTACACCTTCTAGAGCACGTTGGGTGGCACGGGATACATGCGGACGTGCATTGTCCTGTTGGAACAGCAAGTTCCCTTGCCGGTCTAGGAATGGTAGAACGATGGGTTCGATGACGGTTTGGATGTACCGTGCACTATTCAGTGTCCCCTCGACGATCACCAGTGGTGTACGGCCAGTGTAGGAGATCGCTCCCCACACCATGATGCCGGGTGTTGTCCCTGTGTGCCTCGGTCGTATGCAGTCCTGATTGTGGCGCTCACCTGCACGGCGCCAAACACGCATACGACCGTCATTGGCACCAAGGCAGAAGCGACTCTCATCGCTGAAGACGACACGTCTCCATTCGTCCCTCCATTCACGCCTGTCGCGACACCACTGGAGGCTGGCTGCACGATGTTGGGGCGTGAGCGGAAGACGGCCTAACGGTGTGCGGGACCGTAGCCCAGCTTCATGGAGACGGTTGCGAATGGTCCTCGCCGATACCCCAGGAGCAACAGTGTCCCTAATTTGCTGGGAAGTGGCGGTGCGGTCCCCTACGGCACTGCGTAGGATCCTACGGTCTTGGCGTGCATCCGAGCGTCGCTGCGGTCCGGTCCCAGGTCGACTGGCACGTGCACCTTCCGCCGACCACTGGCGACAACATCAATGTACTGTGGAGACCTCATGCCCCACGTGTTGAGCAATTCGGCGGTACGTCCACCCGGCCTCCCGCATGCCCACTATACGCCCTCGCTCAAAGTCCGTCAACTGCACATACGGTTCACGTCCACGCTGTCGCGGCATGCTACCACTGTTAAAGACTGCGATGGAGCTCCGTATGCCACGGCAAACTGGCTGACACTGACGGCGGCGGTGCACAAATGCTGCGCAGCTAGCGCCATTCGACGGCCAACACCGCGGTTCCTGGTGTGTCCGCTGTGCCGTGCGTGTGATCATTGCTTGTACAGCCCTCTCGCAGTGTCCGGAGCAAGTATGGTGGGTCTGACACACCGGTGTCAATGTGTTCTTTTTTCCATTTCCAGGAGTGTATATATATATATATATATATATATATATATATATATATATATGTGTGTATGCATTTATGTCGATGTATAATTGGCTTGTTTTGTAAATATTATTTGTATTTTTACGCTGGGTCTGGCCTAGGGAAAACTATGCTATCGAACTACTACATCGATAGGTCGTGTGGAGAACCAAAGTATTTAGGATCTTTGGTAGTGTTAACTTTGCCGCATGGAGCGCGGGCAGAGAGGGTCTGGCTGGAGCAGTACAGTGGAGCAGGTGTGTTATGTGACGCTCCCGCGAGTTGCCGCGCTTTCGGGGTTTGGCAGCATGTAATTGCGCTCGACTTGCTATGATAGTTTCTGACGTGGTGTCGCGGACGGGAAGCATTAGCTGGCGCACATCAAGAGCCCGTTTCGTCTGGCAACCGTGTCGAGAAGAAGGCGCGCCAACATCCAGCTTCTGCAACAGCGACGGCCGACAATGAGTGACTGTCGCCACCTCTTCGATCGACGACTTCAAACCTTCAATCAACCAACAGGGAAGACTGAAAACACATAAAGTTTTACAACTCTAAAATACAGCAACGTAGCATGAACTTCTGTTGCTCATTGTCCCAATTGCATTACCAAGCAGGGTCCCTTCCTTTTCCGGAATGAACCCGAGTGTCGTTGAAATTCAAACGCCAGCATTAAAGTAATATCATTCCATTTCACTGATTTAATTTCAAAGTTCAGTTAAGGTACTCATAGCTGGCTACAGTATTTAGATTACACAAGCACAAATTAAGAGTGCGAGTTTTTTTACCATATTTTAGCTTACCTGTGACTGCAGCTCAGCTTGGTGCGTACTAAATTTTACTATTGTTAATTGTTTAGAATCATTTAATTCAAGTTCAAAGTTAAACCTCTTATTTCTAAATTGCGTAGATTCAAGTAGCTTTTGAAATGATTGTTGAGGTAGCCCAAGACTAACCTTATTTTACTGAATTTCGTAGTGCTTCAAAAACAAAGCTCACTATTAATTTCAGTCACTAAATTAACTTTCAATTTTCTGGTTTTATTAATTCTTTTGCTAAATTAAGTCAGAGTGTAGCGAAATTTATTACTTCTGACAAACATTCAGTTTTCACACATCACGTGTCAACCTTTAGTTGCCACGCTTTTAGTGGTAATTGTGTGTGCAATAACCTTTCTTTTTCAGTTACTATACTAATTGTCCATAGGACTGGCGACCGTAATTTCCCACAAATCTCAAATATCTAATTACCGCTAGTTAATTGTTAACGTAACGGCCGCACATTTACTTTCTTTATTAACTTTACCCCTTTTCAAAATTAATTTCCACCAGTTTCATTTGCATTTTTCCTTTCATTTAGATGTAACCCTTTCCTCCCTCTTTACCGACAGATTAACTTCGGCGACGATTGCTTTTCCCAAATTTCCATTAGGTACACGCGGTTTAATTTTTCACTATCATTAAGGTCGATAAGTGAGGGGGAGGTTACAACTTCTATCGATTGTAGTACACCTTATATCTCCACGTAGTTCCCTTTGCAATGTTTGCTGGGAAACTGTTTGAGATGAAGCAGCATTAGGGGAAAACAGGAATTCTGGTCGGGTTTTAAACCGCTTGTCATTGACAAGCTGTGACATTCCTCCTCGATCCTTGTCGGTTAGGATCTTTTTCACGATCGTTGTACTGGAAAACGGAAAGGGCTACAACGTCTTGGAAGCCGAAGAAGAAAAGGCAATGAAGGAGATGAAGAATGGGAAGACACAAGGAGTCAATAATTGCCAGCAGATGCACTGAAGAGTTAGAGGAAAAGGGGAAGGAAAGATATAATCTACTACCTCTGTAATGAAATATGCGCAAAGAGGAATAGCTTCGTGACTATCTAGCAACGCTAATGATACCAAATGAGGAAAAGAGAGTTACAAAAAATATGTGAAAAGTATAGGAATGTCAGACTACTTTCTCATGCAGTTAAAGTGTTACCGGGAATGCTCCATAAAAGGCAGTAAGGCAAACTGGATGGACGGATAGGGGAGGAACAGTTCGGATTTAGAAGAGGAAAAGCAACAGGAGATTCTCTTGGCCTGTTACTAATTATAGGAAAAAATATAATGATAAAGGTAGAGAAATGCACACTGTTTTTATTCATTTGGAAAAAGCTTTCGATAGAGTTCAAAGGAACAAGCTGATGGATATTTTGAAGACTAAAGGAGTAGATTAGAAGGAGAGACGACTGGGACGGAATTTATATTTACAACAGAGAGTAAAAAGGATTGGAAATGAAACGTCGGAAGGAGGCAACACTGGAAGGATCGTTATGCAAAGTTATTGCTTCACCCCGTGTTCAACTTATACCTAGAACGGTTATTGCGAAAGACCTAGATGGAGAAAGAGGAGTATGGGTTGGCAGGAAGAGAACAGAATGTCTAGTCTAATATTTGCTGCTGACATGATATTAGCGACAGAAAGCGAACGAACTATAAGTAAAATGCTAAAAGATCTGAATGAAGGGTGTGTGGAATAAGAGATGAGAATCAATGCAGCAAGAACAAGGAGTATGGTGATTGGCAAAGGAAGGAGACTCAAATATTAAGACGGGACAAGTTATTATTAGTCAAGTAAGAGTATTTAAATATCTTGGAAGTACGTTCACTGAATACTTGAGATGTCATTAGGAGGTGAAAACTCATATTGCTATAGCGATGGAGGCATTCAACAGAAAGAGCAGATTATTACGAGGACAAATCTGAAAGTCATTGTCCCAATTTTTTTATCCTAATTACGGCTGTTAATGCGAAGTCAACATATCCATTGCCAGCGTTAGACCTTTTCTGGTTCCTGCCGGAGTTGTCTGCTCCACCGCACGAAGCAGACTAGAAATCTACTCTGTAGGAATCAGCATGGGTTTCGAAAAAGACGGTCATGTGAAACCCAGCTCGCGCTATTCGTCCACGAGACTCAGAGGGCCATAGACACGGGTTCACAGGTAGATGCCGTGTTTCTTGACTTCCGCAAGGCGTTCGATACAGTTCCCCACAGTCGTTTAATGAACAAAGGAAGAGCATATGGATTATCAGACCAATTGTGTGATTGGATTGAGGAGTTCCTAGATAACAGGACGCAGCATGTCATTCTCAATGGAGAGAACTCTTCCGAAGTAAGAGTGATTTCAGGTGTGCCGCAGGGGAGTGTCATAGGACCGTTGCTATTCACAATATACATAAATGACCTGGTGGATGACATAGGAAGTTCACTGAGGCTTTTTGTAGATGATGCTGTGGTGTATCGAGAGGTTGTAACAATGGAAAACTGTACTGAAATGCTGGAGGATCTGCAGCGAATTGACGCATGGTGCAGGGAATGGCAATTGAATCTCAATGTAGACAAGTGTAATGTGCTGCGAATACACAGAAAGATAGATCCTTTATCATTTAGCTACAAAATAGCAGGTCAGCAACTGGAAGCAGTTAATACCATAAATTATCTGGGAGTACGCATTAGGAGTGATTTAAAATGGAATGATCATATAACGTTGATCGTCGGTAAAGCAGGTGCCAGACTGAGATTCATTGGAAGAATCCTAAGGAAATGCAATCCGAAAACAAAGGAAGTAGGTTACAGTACGCTTGTTCGCCCACTGGTTGAATACTGCTCAGCAGTGTGGGATCCGTACCAGATAGGGTTGATACAAGACATAGAGAAGATCCAACGGAGAGCAGCGAGCTTCGTCACAGGATCATTTAGTAATCGCGAAAGCGTTACGGAGATCATAGATAAACTCCAGTGGAAGACTCTGCAGGAGAGACGCTCAGTAGCTCGGTACGGGCTTTTGTCAAAGTTTCGAGAACATACCTTCACCGAAGAGTCAAGCAGTATATTGCTCCCTCCTACGTATATCTCGCGAAGAGACCATGAGGATAAAATCAGAGAGATTAGAGCCCACACAGAGGCATACCGACAATCCTTCTTTCCACGAACAATACGAGACTGGAATAGAAGGGAGAACCGATAGAGGTACTCAAGGTATCCTCCGCCACACACCGTCAGGTGGCTTGCGGAGTATGGATGTAGATGTAGATGTAGAAGCTGCTGTTAGTTGTTAAAGATGGCTGTTGTGCTTCACATGTCCACGTCGTTAGAGCAACGAAGTGTGACTCGGTTTCTATGGAGCAAGAGACGAACGCCCATCGAGATCTACAGGGAAATTCAGCCCACGTATGGGGAAAGGTGTCTCGCTTTGAGAACTATGGCCGGCCGGTGTGGCCGTGCGGTTATAGGCGCTTCAGTCTGGAACCGCGTGACCGCTGCGGTCGCAGGTTCAAATCCTGCCTCGGGCATGGATGTGTGTGATGTCCTTAGGTTAGTTAGGTTTAAGTAGCTCTAAGTTCTAGGGGACTGATGACCACAGATGTTAAGTCCCGTAGTGCTCAGAGCCATTTGAACCATTTTTTTTTTTTTGAGAACTGTGAGGTAGTTGTGTTGTGGGTTCGAAAAAGGCCGTGAAGTCTTGCATGAGCACTGGGAGGCCGCGTTCGACGCTGACTGACGACAACCTTTCCCGCGTGGAGGCAATAGTGGAAGCAGATCGGCGTGTGCACAGCACGTCTGAGGGTTGCCACGAGGAGAAGGCGCCGAGGGATTCTCAATGTGGACAGCGTACGACTAATTTTGCTCCAAGAGAATGCGAGACCACTTGTGACAATCAGAACAGCCGAAAAGCGGCTGGCATTTAACTGGGAGATTCTGGACCGTCCACCATACAGTCCAGACTTCTCCCCTAGTGATTTCCACGTTTTCGGATTGCTGAACAAGCTACTGGCAGGGCAGCGATTCACAAGTAGTGATGAATTCAAGACAGCAAATTGACAGTGGTTCCATAGTCAGGCAGACGAATTCTACAACAGAGGCATCTCAAATTTAGTGCTGTTATGGGACAAATGTGTGGGCTATGTGGAAAAGTAAGGTACTCTATATAGAATAGGATGCATATTTATCATTACCTATATGGACCTTATATTGGCTAATAAAAAGTAGGGGCAAAGACTTTCTGAATTTCCCGAGATAAAGGTCTGGAGTGTGACACTCTATGGTGTAGAAGCATGGACATTAAGACAAGAGGATGAAAAATAGCTACAAGAATTTGAGACGTGGACGTGGCGGGGAACAGAGTCTAACAGCTGGATGGAAAGGGCAAGTAATAACAGGATGTTGGAAAGTGTTGGGGAGAAGAGAAGGCCGCTGCAGGTTATAAGACAAAGGAAGAATATCAGTAGGGAAAGTTCGGTGAGACATGAGTCCTTGTAACAGACGCTTTGGAATGACTAGTTTGTGGGAGGAGACTAAGAGGAACGAGGAGATATAAAATGACAGACGACATAAAGGGGAGCCGCAATTAAGCGGAACTGAAGACAGCAGAGTATCTTAGATTTACCACGTGAAAACGTGCCGTTGGGCAGAACACCAATGATGAAGATGATGTTAATACTCTATGTTAAATGGCTGGAAGTGATACACCATTTCTTGTACTGAAGTTGGTCACCCTTCCTTGATACACCAGCAAATCGGGCAGCTTCATTCAAGGTATGATCGCCTATAGGTCCAAAGACTATTGCCCCTTTCTGCCGTATCTCCACGTGGACTCAGCTTACTAATCAATCCAACTGGCTAGTAGAAACACATCTCCTCACAGCCCTGACCACCTCGTACCACTACTACATGAAATGTCGTGTGGCTAGGCCCTCCCGACAGGTAGACCGTTCGCCTGGTGCAGGTCTTTCGAGTTGACGCCACTTCGGAGACCTGCTCGTCGATGGGGATGAAATGATGATGATTAGGACAACACAACGCCCAGTCCCTGAGCGGAGAAAATCTCCGACCCAGCCGGGAATCGAACCCGGGCCCTTAGGATTGGCAGTCTGTCACGCCGGCCACTCAGCTACCGGGGGCGGACACCGCTACTACTAGTGATGGGGAGCTCGTGAATGAGTCGTTCAAATGAACGCTTCACTCCAGTGAAGTGTGAACTAACCATTCAATTTCAATGAACTGGTACTTTAAACTCTTCACAGATAGCACACTCCACACTTTTTCCTAGTTCGCTCACTCTCTTCCCCTCTCCCTCTCCCACTACATCGGCGCTACGTCACTTCACTTCAGTCCTCCCTCTACTATCTGTCGACGAATCGAACGGTGTTTGTTGGGAACGATAGGTTTACGAGGGTTTGGTGAGGTGAGGGGCGAGGGGAATGCAGCGTCAGCTGCTTCCTGCAGTGCTGACATCATTACCCGTGACTATTTGTGCAGTTAAACTTCGCGTCTACGGGTAGCCTACCGTTGGCAGCGCTTGCAGACAAATGAAAATTAAAGATACAAACGAAGAGGCTGGCTGTGTGAGCACGCACAGCCAACATGAAAATGAGAGGTTTGTTAATAACACTGAAAGAGGGATTTTACCTGAAATCGTACCAATGACTACAGGTGAAGTTTACGTTTTGAATCTGGAGGGTTATTATTCTCAACAAAAATAAAATCTACAGGAAAACTTCTGAATAATTACTTAACGTAGGTATATAGACTATGTGATGGTGGTAAACGTACTCATTCCATTTGCCCTAGTTTTCTGTCCATGAATACAACAAATAATGTTTAATTAGGCAGATAAAGACTTTTTTGGGCGCTTCATGGGAAAATGTCTAGCAAGATTAAATGTAATACCTTCTTTATATGTGACAGGCTTCTCTGTTTATCTTTCCTTTGTCCCCCTCAACCATGCTCTATTAAGTTAACTCAGGCGCTGTAAGAGCGTAAAACGTTGCGTGCACGTTACTGCATAGTGCGGCCATCTGTTGGTCAAATTGTGAAGTATTACGAAGCTTTATTGTACGAGCGAGGCGAAGCTAGCGTAGCCGCGGCTGAGCGGCGAACTGGGCAACTTCGCCAGGCTTCCGTACTTCATGAATGAACTACTTCATTTGAACGCTTCACGGCAAAGAGTGAAATGAATGAAGTAGTTTACGGGAATGAACGAGTTCGACCCATCTCTAGCTATTACACAGCGTGCTCTTTTAATTGGGGGAGACCAACATTTTCTCTGGTGACCTTATTTCCAGTTAAGACTTCCTAACGATCCGTTAGTTCACCTGCTAAAAGCGAACTGCACTGTTTCTGGTCGTCGGTCAGTAAGACGTCGCGGCAGTGTCGCCATTCTGGGGCACCATTTTCGAAAGGCGTACCGCAACACTAATATTGTGGCCCCGGCCAGAATAATTTATTCCTTCGGAGGCACCGCTAGCGCTTATTTTTCTTTCGCCAGTTCGTGCGAGGGGACATATCGTTTCATGCATTTTCTACGCTATTAATCCCGTTGCGCCGCACGCATGCAAAGCCGTAGTCGGGTGATGGGAGGGGAGGGCGGCGGGCTGAGCTCGAATGCAGCGGCGCGGCGTTGTTGGCTAATACGGAACACAAAGGCCGGGGCTTTACGCACTGCGAGCGCTGCATTATGCACCTGCCCACGGCGCGCCGCGGAAGGCGGCCGTTCTGAGTGATTGCTCATTAATAAACCAGGGGCCGCAGCTTATGCGGCGGGATCGCTGCGCGAAAAAGCACGGGCCAGCTCCCAGCACGAGCGGCCCGGGCGCACCGCCGGATGTTGACGTCGCTCGTGGACGGACGGCCGTTCTCCGTCGCTGTCACGGTTACCACAACCCGATACAATTTGCGGGACCCGTCACACGGCGCCACGGTAACAGGCACCAACAGTGTGCCACTCGTACAGATACCGTTGGGGGCAGTGTACAACATGCTGTCAGAGATTGTCCCCATTCTATAGAGGTCCTATACGGGCGTTGGACGAAAATATGGCAACACCAGAAACACAACACGACGCATTATTATGCCAAATACGGCATAGGAAACCTGTTCGGTTTTCAAGGGCATCTTATACCATTCTTCCTACATTTATTATTTATTTTATTTAGAGTATGGCTAATACAGACATATCAAGAAATTAAATTACATATACATGTGTACATATTGCCACACAAGAAACTTAAGTTTGGCTTTACAACTGAATATCCAGTCCTTCAATCCATCGCACTGCATCTGGAGTTGCTAGCAGGAAGTCCTCTTTGGCGCCGTGATAGGCTCGAATCCTGCATTCACTGACAATGTGGTGAACAGTCTAGTATGGAGAATGAGATTTTCACTCTGCAGCGGAGTGTGCGCTGATATGAAACTTCCTGGCGGATTAAAACTGTGTGCCCGACCGAGGAGAGCTTCTGTAAAGTTTGGAAGGTAGGAGACGAGGTACTGGCAGAAGTAAAGCTGTGAGGACCGGGCGTGAGTCGTGCTTCGGTAGCTCAGGTGGTAGAGCACTTGCCCGCGAAAGGCAAAGGTCCCGAGTTCCAGTCTCGGTCGCGCACACAGTTTTAATCTGCCAGGAAGTTTCATATCAGCGCACACTCCAATGCAGAGTGAAAATCTCATTCTGGAAACATCCCACAGGCTGTGGCTAAGCCATGTCTCCGCAGTATCCTTTCTTTCAGGAGTGCTAGTTCTGCAAGATTCGCAGAAGAGCTTCTGTAAAGTTTGGAAGGTAGGAGACGAGGTACTGGCAGAAGGAAAGCTGTGAGGACCGGGCGTGAGTCGTGCTTCGGTAGCTCAGATGGTAGAGCGCTTGCTCGCGAAAGGCAAAGGTCCCGAGTTCGAGTCTCGGTCGGGCACACAGTTTTAATCTGCCAGGAAGTTTGTCTGGTATGGAGCTCCGCAGTCACAGGCTGGATTAGGCAGCTTCTTCCACTTAGAGAGAGCATCCCTGCATCGGCCATGGCACACGTGCCTCCTGGGTGCTGCTAATTGAGCAACAGTAATTATAGGCAGCCAGACTATACATAGAATCTCCTGGCAATGACATATCAACTAAATAGCAGAAACAGTTCTTTTCAGAGCCCATTCTTCCTACAGAATAGTGGCAAATTGAGGTGTAAATGGATAGCGATAACACACCCTTCTCTTCAAATTTAGCCACAAAGGCTCAACAATATACAGGTCGTTTTCGTAAGAGTGTGCAAAAGTTTAACAGTACATAGAGGATGCTCCACTGAACAATTTCAGGTAGGGAACCTGGGGTCGGAAAAGCCAGCTTAAGAAGATAATAGGAATAAAACCACATTAATGAGCACTTCTTTATTTACATTAATTGCAGTTAACGGCAAATACCATCACTGACAGAATGAACGTACCATTTGTGCATCGTCTTACAAAATGTACTGAAACTGACGGCCATCAATTTCGGTTCAACCACGACACCGGCGAACAAGATTCTGACGCACTCTGACAAATAACCCTGGTGCGTTTCGAATCACATCACATGCAGCTACGTTTCTGGGAACTAATTCCATCTGTATATCCACTAAGGTCTCACACACAAGTGACCCTCTGGATATCCACATTGCAAATAACCAAGGAGATTCAGGTCAGGTGACCTCATAGGCCATGAAATAGGACCTCCCCTTCCAATCCAGAGACCAGGAAATCCAGCATTGTGTCGGTTGCGGACATACAAATTGCAGTGAGGCGGTGCACCGCCACATCCTTTTACAAACAGCCAAGGATACGTTCTCCAACAACTCAGCTAGAGCTCTTCGCACGAACTTCAGGTACAGGTGGTCGTTCAGACGGCCAGGTAGAAGATATGGTCCAATGAGATTGTCGCCTACAGTTCCGGCCGCGATATTCACAGCAAAAGGTACTTGACGGTGTTACTCTACCGCAGCTCACTGCTATTTCTGCTGTTCGAAATACGATCAAATGAGGACTCGTCAGTAAACAGCACGATTTGGAGGAAATCTGGTCGATCACTCTATTGTTGGAGCAACCACTGACGCAATGCGACCCTTGGTGCAGAGTTAGTCACAAGCATTGCACGGACTCGTTGTGGGTGATATAGGTGTAATTGTTGTTAGTCGAGCAGTCGCCACACGCTAGTATGTGCAGCGCCCATTTCACATGCAATACTACGAGAAGCTGTAGTGAGGTCCGGTGCAGCACGTTCCAGCACCTCCTATTAAAAATCGGGTCTGCGAGTGGTCCCCATGTCGCCAGGTCCCTCGTGTCTTCTTTCCAACGAACCAGTTTCCTGTATTCGTCGATGGAGAGAAATAAACACTCTGATTGTAGAATGAAGGCTTTCACGACCGGGTGACATGGCTGTTGATATACTTTCCGGGATGTGAGGTCGTGGTCCAAGAACTTTTCTGCTCCTTACGTTTCGTCCAGGACTGCGCTGGACTTCCTCAGAGGCGCTGCTCCGCTGAGTCTTGCCGACTGACTGGTCGGGTGTCTGAGAGCGACTTATATATTGTGAGAAAGGGGGGCGTGGTTCAGGTGACACGTGATGAGCAGTGGTAATCCATAGCAAAGATAAGGTTGACTATCGATTACCACCTTGTCAAAGATAAAAATTGTTAGCAATTTTGTAGAGCCACTGTCCATATATCGCTAAGTTTCATAGCCTCCTCTTTCCTATTAAAATTATCGTGATGTTTATAAATTTCGATAGCTTTTCTATAAAGCCGTGGATAGTAATTTAACGTTGCAGATAAAACTTCGGTATCCGAAAACTTCACTTGGTGGTTGCCTGGTTGAAGAGCATGTTCCGCTACAGCTGACTTTTCTATTTTTCCAAGTCGACAAAGACTTTTATGCTCTTTCAGTCGCGTGTTTACGCTTCTTTTGGTGGTACCAATGTAAACTTTACCACAGGTACATGGAATGTTATACACACCACATGTCGACAGGGGAGGGCGTTTATCCTTCACAGATCGTAGTACTTGACTTATTTTCTTTGTTGGTTTAAAGATCGGTTTTATGTCATGTTTTCGTAAAATCTTACCGATCCGATCTGTTACTTTTTTAATAAAAGGGAGAACTACTGTATTTTTCTGTCGTTGTGGTTCAAGGAACAGAAACCCAAAAGATAAGAATGAAACGTACATGTACATGTAAATGATACACCACAGTACGTGTAAATGGTGCTCATGTTGCTTGCAAATAAGCTGGAAAACAGGAATGTTAGACAAAGTGGTAGACAAGTATACTACTACACTACTGGCCATTAAAATTGCCACACCAAGAAGAAATGCAGATGATAAACGGGTATTCATTGGACCAATATATTATACTAGAACTGACATCTGATTACATTTTCACGCAATTTGGGTGCACAGATCCTGAGAAATCAATACTCAGAACAACCACCTCTGGCCTTAATAACGGCCTTGATACGCCTGGGCATTGAGTCAAACAGAGCTTGGATGGCGTGTACAGGTACAGCTGCCCATGCAGCTTCAACACGATACCACAGTTCATCACGAGTAGTGACTGGCGTATTGTGACGAGCCAGTTGCTCGGCCACCATCGACCAGACGTTTGCAGTTGGTGAGAGATCTGGAGAATGTGCTGGCCAGGTCAGCAGTCGAACATTTTCTGTATCCAGAAAGGCCCGTACAGGACCTGCAACATGCGGTCGTGTATTATCCTGCTGAAATGTAGGGTTTCACAGGGATCGAATGAGGGTAGAGCCACGGGTCGTAACACATCTGAAATGTAACGTCCACTGTTCAAAGTGCTGTCAATGCGAACAAGAGGTGACAGAGGCGGGTAAACATTGGCACCCCATACCATCACGCCGGGTGATACGCCAGTATGGCGATGACGAATACACGCTTCCAATGTGCGTTCACCGCGATGTCGCCAAACACGGATGAAACCATCATGATGCTGTAAACAGAACCTGATTCATCCGAAAAAATGACGTTTTGCCATTTGTGTACCCAGGTTCGTCGTTGGGTACACCATCAAAAATGGTTCAAATGGCTCTGAGCACTATGGGACTTAACTACTGAGGTCATCAGTCCCCTAGAATTCAGAACTACTTAAACCTAAGTAACCTAAGGACATCACACACATCTATGCCCGAGGCAGGACTCGAACCTGCGACCGTAGCGTTCGCGCGGTAGTACACCATAGCAGGCGCTCCTATCTTTGATGCAGCGTCAAGGGTAACCGCATCCACGGTCTCCGAGCTGTTAGTCCTTGCTGCTGCAAACATCGTCGAACTGTTCGTGCAGATGGTTATTGCCATGCAAACGTCCCCGTCTGTTGATTCAGGGATCGAGACGGGGCTGCACGATCCGCTACAGCAATGCAGATAAGATGCCTATCATCTCGACTGCTAGTGATACGAGGCCGTTGGGATCTAGCACGGCTTTCCGTATTACCCTCCTGAACCCACCGATTCCATATTCTGCTAACAGTCATTGGTTCTCGACTAACGCGAGCAGCAATGTCGCGATACGATAATCCGCAATCGCGAAAGGCTACAATCCGACCTTTATCAAAGTCGGAAACGTGATGGTACGCGTTCCTCCTCCTTACACGAGGCATCACAACAACGTTCCACCAGGCAACGCCGGTCAACTGATGTTTGTGTATGTGAAATCGATTGGAAACTTTCCTCATGTCAGCACGTTGTAGGTGTCGCCACCGGTGCCAACCTTGTGTGAATGCTCTGAAACATTAATAATTTGCATATCACAGCATCTTCTTCCTGTCAGTTAAATTTCGCGTCTGTAGCACGTCATCTTCGTGGTGTAGCAATTTTAATGGCCAGTAGTGTATATCTCCTTAAGCTGTCTTCTCCGACCCCAGGTTCCGTACCTCAAATTGTTCATTGGAAACATCCTGTACCTCAAATTGTTCAATGGAAACATCCTGTAGAAATTTCATGTGTGTTGTGCCCAGCCTAGATAAACCAATTCATCCTTGTCCTCACAAAACCAGTGCTGGACGGTTAAAGCTGTGTAAACAGCGGTCCTTTCGTCTTGGAACACAGAATCACCATTGGGGAACAAACGTTGTACAGTGGGATGGACCTGATCAGCCAAAATGGGGACATAATCTTTGGCAGTATTGCGTCCTAGCAGACTACCCTCGGGGCACCTAGAATACCACGATATGGGTGGCAAAATCATCACCGAAGCCGTCCTATGTTTCACTTTCGGGAGATAAACTCGGCCAGTTGGAAACAATGTGAAACAAGATTCATCCGCCCACATGATGTTGTCCCGTTGCTCCATCGTCCTGGTTTCATGGTTTCGGCACCATGTTTTCCTGTTACGAGCATTTACATCACTGGTTAGTGGGTTTGGAATTACAGCTTGCTCTGCAGTTCACTGCTTATGGCATGGTTTTGGTACTGAAAGGTTTCGCCAGTGCGATATACATTCGGCAGTGACTGTTACAGCTGTGTCTTCTTCTTTTTCACTATAACCCTCTTCAGTGACCATCTGCTACGGTCTCTCAACACACAATTTCGTCCGCGTTGCGGCTTAGCGGATGATCTTTTCCTGCCGTCCCAGCATGTGGTATAAATCTTTGATACGGTGCCTCTTGAAACACAAAACACTTCGGCTGCTTTGGTTAAGGAAAGCACTCAAACGTACACAGAACACACTTTTGACCACGACTTGCAACGTATTCAGGACTTTCACAGGTACCATCAGATACAGCAGTGCAAACCTGCAGATTTGGCTAGCATCTGAATATATGTTCAAGCATGAATTTGTAGCGGTGTTTCTATATTTCAGTCCAACCCCTTTATATTCTGTAACTTCTAAAACGCATATAAAATACCTTCTGCAACATTCAAAACTTTTCGCCATTTAATATCTGGTGATAAACTGTAATATACTGCTAATTCTGAATCTGTAAGCTTTGTTATAGAAACTGTATTTAATATGTAATGGACGTAATAGTGTATTTATTTGTGAATGTATACAATTGATTGTAATTACAATGTAAATATCGTAAATTGCTGGGTAATCGTCTAAGGAACTTTGTTTAAATGTATCGATTTTTTGGGTCATCAGTCTTCTGACTGGTTTGATGCGGCCCTCCACGAATTCCTCTCCTCTGCTAACCTCTTCATCTCAGAGTAGCACTTGCAACGTACGTCCTCAATTATTTGCTCAATATGTTCCCATCTTTGTCTTCCGCTACAGTTTTACTCCTCTGCAGCTCCCTCTAATACCATGGAAGTAATTCCCTCATGTCTCAACAGATGTGCTATCATCCTGTCCCTTTTCCTTATCAATGTTTTCCACATTTTCCTTTCCTCTCCGATTCTGCGCAGAACCTCCTCATTCCTTACCTTATCAGTCCACCTAATTTTCAACATTCGTCTGTAGCACCACATCTCAAATGGTTCGATTCTCTTCTGTTCCTGTTTTCCCACGGTCCATGCTTCACTTCCATACAATGCTGTACTCTCAGTCCATACTCTGTACTCATTAGGCTGTTCATTCCGTTAGCAGATCATGTAATTCTTCCTCACTATCACTCAGAAAAGCAGCTGCGATAGAAACGAAATATCAAATGGAACCATGGGTCTTCTACGTACCCAGTAACACAAATTAATTCAGGAAACTGAAACCTGAAGGAGCTATACACACTAAATGTTGGTACGTCTTCAGGCTCCACCGCTGCGTCTTTAAATCTTGTTGAACACATTTGGGTAGCAATAGATCAAATGTGTTTGCCTGTATGTATCTATAACTGTTATCTGTCAGTTGTGTGTGATAGTTGAACAGTCATGGTTGAGGACGGCGCACGAATGCTCTTGGTTTCTTTTGGAGTCTGTGCTTCGACGAGTAGCCGCCTCTATGAGGACGAATGAAGTTGCAGTCGCTCGTGAATGTATATCTTTGTTGTTTAATAATACTACAGATTGATTTTGATTTATTTTTGAAGAGTTTTATTTTTTGGCCGTGGTACAGGTGTTTTTCCATTCATTTTAACAGACTGGTGGAGTTTCCAAAGTTTATGGTAATCGCATTTCAGTTGTGAACCAGTCACATGTTTTTCTTCCTTTCGAAAGATACTTTAATGCCATCGCTCGTCCCAATTTTTATTTTTCCTGGGTGTGTTTTAAATTCGAAGTAAGTTGTTTGCCAAAAATTGTGTTTTTCATGTTTTATTTATCCAGTTGGTTATGTTTCATCATTTTCGGAAACAAAGAAGTGTGCTCAAGATTTAGCATCTCATTGGGATTGAGGTGACTACAAGTTTGAAAACGACATTAAGGGGGAATAAGTTCGGTCGTACTCTTCCAAAAAGGAAAACATAAAACTGGATGGTCGGCCTGGTATTTAAACCTCGCTTGTTTCTAGTGCGGGTTCAGTACCTTACAAAGTGTACCACCTCACTCGGTGCAGATTTGACACTAAAGCTTTGAGATACAGTGCTTTTTGTCTCCTTACTGTATTTGTAGAAGTCAATAAGCTTACACGTGGGAGAATCAGACACAGCAAATTATCATTGACGAAACTATTAGTGTATTCTAACCTGTTGTATTGTTATGTTTTATGCTCATTCACATAGTGAGGGCGCATACACACACACACACATCCACTGTAAGTGCTAGTGCCGTCACACAACCAAAGATAACCGACATCAAAAGTTGTCGATAGTGAAAACTAATAACTAACGGGTGAGATAGCATTAACTCTGTTCCTCTGTTTTTTGACAAGATGGAATAGGATTCCACGCGGAATTTAAACAAAAACGTCCATCTCTATTTACAAGGTTATTTGCTAATTTAATTTCAATACTTCCTTAATAACACTATCCCAGTAGCTCCCTGTGCAAGGCAAAGAGGTCCCAGATTTTGGTGCCATATCGGTGTATCATCACTCACCCAGTCGACAGCACAACGAACGTCTGAACTGTTTTTCACTCGTATAATCATTCTGACGTAACGTGACCTGCACGTGGGCTAACTCAGCTGAAAAACTCTCAGGACTCGGGATGACTTGGGCCCTATGAAACAAGGTATGAAGATGAGCCGTACGATGACAACTACGAGCCTGTAAGTACAAGTCAGTGAGAGTAGGTTTCCTACGATATAAACAGCGTGCCTTGTCAGTGTGAGTAGGCTTAGAAAACAGCATGCCTTGAAAATGGCAGAGTGTGCACCTGTCGCAATATCGGCAGTTGTCGACGACGTCACCTGACTGCTTTCGCCTACGTCATTTGTATATTTGTTTTATTAGGGAATTAAGCTATAGATTGCAATAGAAAACCATGCCTCCCATTTTATGTGTGACTCACAAGGGGAGGCTGCGAGGTTTGGAACGCGGATTTACTGCAAACTTAGTTCACTCGTAGTACTCCATGAGGACAACAAAATGTGTAAGCAGTAGCGCGTACTTCTCAAGCGTTATTGAGAAAATCGCAAGATAATTTCGGTCGTCAAATATATACCTGTGCGTGGCCATTTTTACCATGAAGCGGTCGCAGCCGAGTGGTGCCGGCACGCTAGCTCAGGCTTAAGTGACACAAACCTCTGCAGAAAATGCAACCTCGTTGATAGTGTGCCTCATCGTTACACTTGTGGAGATCGGATTATCAACTGGAGGTGGACCAGGGAGAAAATTGCTCAAATAACAAGAACTTCAGCAAACAATGTACCGACTAACATTTTCTTCAGACCAGAGGAAAGTTACTACCCTCAGGCAAAAAATAACGCAGTGATTTGGTTAATGGGCAAATATACAAGTTATGTTTTTAACAATATTGGGAGCGATGAACATATTGAATACAAGATGTATATGGAAAATGAATTCGAGAAAATACTCAAATATCAGAATCACAATAAGAAATATGGTAACATGCTCCGAATTGTCTTCAACCGAATGGGTATAGGTTAGGAACTGGATTTCTAGTAGAGAGGGAATGGATTGGGTCACGTTCCCGACCCTAACCTCACCTGCAAGTCACACACGAAAAATAAATCAGCAGTACAGCAGATACAAGAATATGGCGAGAAACATCTGGTGTCTGATATAAAGGAAGATCTTGAACTCCCTATAGATGTGTTTAGAAGGCTGTAACTGACAAAAATAACAAGGCAGTGAAATATTTTGCGATGTCGCTGCTCCGGACTTCTCTTCTGTCCATGTAATTTACCCTGGAAGGAACACACATCAAGGATTTACTGAATGATTAATTTGGGTCTGGGAAATGATGACGAGGAACCTCAGGCTGCAGAAGAAGAAAATGTGCATGCTGAACTGCCACCAGTTGAAGGTGACAGTGAAGGTGCTAAATTATGCTACTGCTAAAGACTCATTTTTTGAATGCTGAAATTTATGACTGCAATTATCTGTCACCTTATTTATGTCATTTCATTGTAGCCATTTTTGTTACTGTTTTTGGTGAATAAAAAAAAAGAAGCGTGTTCGGTCAGAGCGTTAGCTACCCTTTTTAATAAGAAAAACTGAGCGAACGGATCATCCAACAAACTCAACAGGTGACATCAGACGTCCGCCCCGAACAAATTCAACGAACATTACAGAACAAAACGTGTTTTTTTAACAAAAAAAGGTGGTTGGCGTTCAAGCCGCTGGATTGCTGGATCGAGTTCCGTTCGTCAGTTTTTTTTAATTTTCAACACAGCCATTTTCTTTATTATTTATATTACAATTGATATAAAGGGGAAAATACGTGTAATCGGATAAACTTTTATTAAATGTACAATGTTATTTGGCAGTCTACTAATTTTTACTATTACAAATAATGTAATAGTCATAACTACAGACTAGTAAACGACCAAACGTATAAAGTGATACTGAAAATGTATGCTTGTCCGTGATTTGAGAAATCCCTTATGCCTGGAAGGAGCCCGAAACGACTTGTTACCTCCAAGTTTTGACCGGCACAGACGGCTTTGGAAAGATATACAATTAATCGTCACTTTAGACATTACAAGTTGCAGGATGGTATTTTTCGTAAAAAACATGGAAAGCATAAAGTTAAACGGCACCAGCTGCATTGAGTAAATGCTATGTTTCCGCATACGCAAGGTCTTTTGACGTTTCCCGTGGAAAAACAAACGTCGTTAACATTTTCAGGAACCTCTCTTTCAGACGATAGTTTGGAAGCAAACCATGCATAACGCAGTATTTCCTTAAAAATCGGCGCTGATAATTGGTTATGCAGTATCGAGTGTATTTCAATAGCGTCTTCCGAGAAGCAATTTCTCGTTCTCTTACGATTAAATGCGAACAGTTTTGAAGACACGGACAGGCATACATTTTCAGTATCACTTTATGCGTTTGGTCGTTTACTAGTCGATAGTTATGAATATTATACAAGGCTATTACAAATGATTGAAGCGATTTCATAAATTCACTGTAGCTCCATTCATTGACACATGGTCACGACACACTACAGATACGTAAAAAAACTCACAAAGTTTTGTTCGGCTGAAGCCGCACTTCAGGTTTCTGCCGCTAGAGCGTTCGAGAGCGCAGTGAGACAAAATGGCGACAGGAGCCGAGAAAGCGTATGTCGTGCTTGAAATGCACTCACATTAGTCAGTCATAACAGTGCAACGACACTTCAGGACGAAGTTCAACAAAGATCCACCAATTGCAAACTCCATTCGGCGATGGTATGCGCAGCTTAAAGCTTCTGGATGCCTCTGTAAGGGGAAATCAACGGGTCGGCCTGAAGCGAGCGAAGAAACGGTTGAACGCTTGCGGGCAAGTTTCACGCGTAGCCCGCGGAAGTCGACGAATAAAGCAAGCAGGGAGCTAAACGTACCACAGCCGACGGTTTGGAAAATCTTACGGAAAAGGCTAAAGCAGAAGCCTTACCGTTTACAATTGCTACAAGCCCTGACACCCGATGACAAAGTCAAACGCTTTGAATTTTCGGCGCGGTTGCAACAGCTCATGGAAGAGGATGCGTTCAGTGCGAAACTTGTTTTCAGTGATGAAGCAACATTTTTTCTTAATGGTGAAGTGAACAGACACAGTGTGCGAATCTGGGCGGTAGAGAATCCTCACGCATTCGTGCAGCAAATTCGCAATTCACCAAAAGTTAACATGTTTTGTGCAATCTCACGGTTTAAAGTTTACGGCCCCTTTTTCTTCTGCGAAAAAAACGTTACAGGACACGTGTATCTGGACATGCTGGAAAATTGGCTCATGCCACAACTGGAGACCGACAGCGCCGACTTCATCTTTCAACAGGATGGTGCTCCACCGCACTTCCATCATGATGTTCAGCATTTCTTAAACAGGAGATTGGAAAACCGATGGATCGGTCGTGGTGGAGATCATGATCAGCAATTCGTGTCATGGCCTCCACGCTCTCCCGACTTAACCCCATGCGATTTCTTTCTGTGGGGTTATGTGAAAGATTCAGTGTTTAAGCCTCCTCTACCAAGAAACGTGCCAGAACTGCGAGCTCGCATCAACGATGCTTTCGAACTCATTGATGGGGACATGCTGCGCCGAGTGCGGGAGGAACTTGATTATCGGCTTGATGCCTGCCGAATCACTAAAGGGGCACATATCGAACATTTGTGAATGCCTAAAAAAACTTTTTGAGTTTTTGTATGTGTGTGCAAAGCATTGTGAAAATATCTCAAATAATAAAGTTATTGTAGAGCTGTGAAATCGCTTCAATCATTTGTAATAACCCTGTATTATTTGTGATAATAAAAATTAGTAGACTGCCAAATAACATTGTAAATTTAATAAAAGTTCATCCGATTACATATATTTTCCCATTATATCAACTGTAATATAAATAGTAAAGAAAATGACTGTGTTGAAAATAAAAAAAAATATATTTTGTTCTGTATAGTGCGCTGAATTTGTTCGGGGCGGACGTCCGTTGACACCCGTTCAGTTTGTTCATTCATCCGTTCGCTCAGTTTTTTTTATTAGAAAGGGAAGCTAATGCTCTGACCGAACACGCTTTTTTCTTTATTAAAACAATCATATAAACACATAAGCACAAAAAGTTCTGAAACTGTTTCCCACGCTGACCTACCGTGCCGGCACCGCTCGGCTGCAGCCACTTCATGGTTAAAATGGCCACGCACAGATATATATATATATATGACGACCGAAATTATCTTGGGATTTTCTCAGTAACGCTTGAGAAGTACGCGCTACTGCTTACACATTTTGTTGCCCTCATGGAGTACTACGAATGTACGAAGTTTACAGTAAATCCGCGTTCCAAACGACGTGGCCTCCCCTTGTCAGAGAGGAAAGTGAGACGGAAATTACTTGGGACTGTTCTCTTTCTACGGGAGTAGTTTTGGGCCAGGTTAATTGTAAGACAATGCCTTTGAAACTGCAATTATTGGCGGTCATCAAGATGTCGGCAACCGTTAGAGAAATTCCTCGGTTTGAAGAAGGACGTCAGGTGCGCTGGGGTACCTTACTGGGAGATTGATGGCTGTTAGGACCAGCCAGGGTATGACAACCTAACTGACATGGGGACTTCTCTCAGAACTCGCATGTGGGACAGGCGTAGCTTTTGAAAGGAACGGCCTTGTAATGTGGCAGCAGAAAACAGCGCCTATTCTAATGGTCTGCTGCTTTCTTGTTGGGACAGAGTTTTTAAATAGGAGCCAACAGGGTCACTCAGCCTAACTTTTGTCAGTGTCCTGGTACAGTTAACACACAGCGTCCGTGTCCATCACAGGGTAGTTCGTGGACAACAGCTAGATGGTGTTGGCACAACACGGTGAGGTACGACGGCCTGCAACAAGCGGGGACAATCTTTAGTGACCTGTGGACCTGATTCACATACCTAATTAAGCCAGCCGGCCGCCTCGTCACGTTATACGACAACGGTATACTGATGAGCCAACACAATATGGCCGCCTACTTAATAGCTCGCTTGTCCCTCTTTGGAACGTAATGTGGCACTGATTCTGCACATCAGAAATCCTCCAGTTTGTCAGCACGTTTCTGGAGGTATGTGGCATTAGATGTTATAACGTCGCAGTCTGACTAACTAGCGGTAGAGCTGTACAGGGTTATTACAAATGATTGAAGCGATTTCACAGCTCTACAATAACTTTATTATTTGAGATATTTTCACAATGCTTTGCACGCACATACAAAAACTCAAAAAGTTTTTTTAGGCATTCACAAATGTTCGATATGTGCCCCTTTAGTGATTCGGTAGACATCAAGCCGATAATCAAGTTCCTTCCACACTCGGCGCAGCATGTCCCCATCAATGAGTTCGAAAGCATCGTTGATGCGAGCTCGCAGTTCTGGCACGTTTCTTGGTAGAGGAGGTTTAAACACTGAATCTTTCACATAACCCCACAGAAATAAATCGCATGGGGTTAAGTCGGGAGAGCGTGGAGGCCGTGATATGAATTGCTGATCGTGATCTTCACCACGACCGATCCATCGGTTTTCCAATCTCCTGTTTAAGAAATGCCAAACATCGTGATGGAAGTGCGGTGGAGCACCATCCTGTTGAAAGATGAAGTCGGCGCTGTCGGTATCCAGTTGTGGCATGAGCCAATTTTCCAGCATGTCCAGATATACGTGTCCTGTAACGTTTTTTTCGCAGAAGAAAAAGGGGCCGTAAACTTTAAACCGTGAGATTGCACAAAACACGTTAACTTTTGGTGAATTGCGAATTTGCTGCACGAATGCGTGAGGATTCTCTACCGCCCAGATTCGCACATTGTGTCTGTTCACTTCACCATTAAGAAAAAATATTGCTTCATAACTGAAAACAAGTTTCGCACTGAACGCATCCTCTTCCATGAGCTGTTGCAACCGCGCCGAAAATTCAAAGCGTTTGACTTTTTCATCGGGTGTCAGGGCTTGTAGCAATTGTAAACGGTAAGGCTTCTGCTTTAGCCTTTTCCGTAAGATTTTCCAAACCGTCGGCTGTGGTACGTTTAGCTCCCTGCTTGCTTTATTCGTCGACTTCCGCGGGCTACGCGTGAAACTTGCCCGCACGCGTTCATTCGTTTCTTCGCGCACTGCAGGCCGATCCGTTGATTTCTCCTTACAGAGGCATCCAGAAGCTTTAAACTGCGCATACCATCGCCGAATGGAGTTAGCAGTTGGTGGATCTTTGTTGAACTTCGTCCTGAAGTGTCGTTGCACTGTTATGACTGATTGATGTGAGTGCATTTCAAGCACGACATACGCTTTCTCGGCTCCTGTCCCCATTTTGTCTCACTGCGCTCCCGAGCGCTCTGGCGGCAGAAACCTGAAGTTCTGCTTCAGCCGAACAAAACTTTGTGAGTTTTTCTACGTATCTGTAGTGTGTCGTGACCATATGTCAATGAATGGAGCTACAGTGAATTTATGAAATCGCTTCAATCATTTGTAATAGCCCTGTATATATTGACGTTATATAAAAAATCTTTTTGGGATGCGTTGAAATCCCACCGAATGCGTATAATTTGTCTCGATCAAGTCAAGCAATTATGTGGTCCCCGGCGTATTAAAACACAGCTACACGTAGGGATATATCAGTTCCTCTTCCGGTATTAATCATAGCTTCATTACATGCACCACAGCAATATCTCCACAAAGTTTTTCAGTTTACTAGAGCCTAATAGTTCGTAACAGAGCGATAATTTGTTAATGCGGCAAAGAGTACTTACGCATGCCGCGTTCCTTGGACAATCAATGTCGTCGCACAGATAATTATTTACTGAGTACACAATACTGGATGGATTAAAGAAGCTACTAAAGCAGTAGTAACACTGAATGCTGTTTTATTGTACTATTTTGACATCCTAACATTGCCTTAAGGAAGTAGCTTTTCCTGTCTGGGTGGAATGAATGACGTATACTTCAGTCCAAGATATTATGCAAGTTGCAGAGTCCATTAACTGATTTTATGAAAGTTAATTCTTTTCTCACAATTCGGTTTCAAAGTTTAGTCTCTATATCGGTCCATCATTAATAGTTTCCAACTTTGGCTAATGTCCAGTCCAGTCTTTTATTGAAAATATTCAATTTAAAACAATTTCGAATCTTTCACTATCTTGTTTCTACGTGATATCCTATTTGAAGTTACTGATTTACTTCTTACAGGTTCAGTGCGTCGTAGTAGATCGCAAATCTTTAGCTTTCAAAAAACTATCTCGTCACGCCCACGTATTCGAGCACACACTGAGGTACGACTTGCTCCGGCAAACTCTCGTAACACATTAACAGTGCATGGCTCTTTCTTAGGTATTACACACGATTCTCAAAGAGTACTCATAAGAAGTATTCTTTGAGATCGTTCGTCCTACTCCGTACTTTGCGATCTACTATGATTTTATTTTGAAGATAATGGGATTCTATCTTTTTTATTTCTTTCTTTTTCAAAACACTAAGCTACTTGGTACTAAATTTCTTTTTTATCTACGTGCCACTATTCAAGCAACATTATTCCAAAAGGGACTTTGTTCTTTTTTTCTTTTTGTTTATGAAGTTTGGAACTTGATTTTTGGGACTTTTGGGCTTTGGGGTACTATTTTTATATTATTCATTTTTCGTCCAAAGGAAGCGGCGTTCCAATGTCTAAGCACAGGTCACGCAATTCGCGTAAATAATGGGTCGCTGATTTGCGTACACAAAGATGGCGCCGGGTAGCGACCCAGATGGGTTCCACAGAATTTACATCAAGTGAATTTGGTCGCTGAGACATGGTTCCATGCCCACTGCAGTCGTAATTGACGATGTCGTTGGCTCAACAGGTGAACACGTAGCGGTGGTCAGCTGCTGAGCTCTACGAGGTGCGTTCAAGTTGTAAGGCCTCCGATTTTTTTTCTCTGGACTGGAAAGAGACAGAAACATGCACATTGTTTTAAAATGAGGCCTCGTTCATTGTCAATACGTCCCAGAGATGGCACCACCGTACGGCAGATGGAATTTTACCGCCATCGGCGAGAATGAGAACTGTTTTAAATACTTAAAATGACGACGTTTTCCTTACTTGATCAGCGTGCAATCATTCGTTTTCTGAATTTGCGTGGTGTGAAACCAATTGAAATTCATCGACAGTTGAAGGAGACATGTGGTGATGGAGTTATGGATGTGTCAAAAGTGCGTTTGTGGGTGCGACAGTTTAATGAAGGCAGAACATCGTGTGACAACAAACCGAAACAACCTCGGGCTCGCACAAGCCGGTCTGACGACATAATCGAGAAAGTGGAGAGAATTGTTTTGGGGGATCGCCAAGTGACTGTTGAACAGATCGCCTCCAGAGTTGGCATTTCTGTGGGTTCTGCGCACACAATCCTGCATGACGACCTGAAAATGCGAAAAGTGTCATCCAGGTGGGTGCCACGAATGCTGACGGACGACCACATGTTGCCAAGCAATGTTGACGCGCAACGACAGCATGAATGGGACTTCCTTTTCGTCGGTTGTGACAATGGATGAGACGTGGATGCCATTTTTCAATCTAGAAACAAAGCGCCAGTCAGCTCAATGGAAGCACACAGATTCACCGCCAGTGCTGAAAAAATGATGGTGTCCATGTTCTGGGACAGCGAGGACGTAATCCTTACCCATTGCGTTCCAAAGGGCACTACGGTAACAGGTGCATCCTACGAAAATGTTTGGCAGAACAAATTCATTCCTACACAGCAACAAAAACGTCTGGGAAGGGCTGCGCGTGTTCTGTTTCACCAAGACAACGCACCCGCACATCGAGCTAACGTTACGCAACAGTTTCTTCGTGATAACAACTTTGAAGTGATTCCTCATGCTCCCTACTCACCTGACCTGGCTCCTAGTGACTTTTGGCTTTCTCCAACAATGAAAGACACTCTCCAGGGCCGCACATTCACCAGCCGTGCTGCTATTGCCTCAGCGATTTTCCAGTGGTCAAATCAGACTCCTAAAGAAGCCTTCGCCGCTGCCATGGAATCATGGCGTCAGCGTTGGAAAAAATGTGTACGTCTGCAGGGCGATTACGTCGAGAAGTAACGCCAGTTTCATCGATTTCGGGTGAGTAGTTAATTAGAAAAAAAATCGGAGGCCTTAGAACTTGAATGCACCTCGTACATTCAACAACGTACGATGAACGGTGCTCTGAAACAGTAGTGTGTGCACCAGTGTTGTGCTCTTTCGACAGGGATGCCACATTCCACCATCTGTCCTACTTTACAGAGCAGGCAAATCACCGAATCCCATCTTCTGTGAAGAGTCGTGGACGACTAACCATCTAGCACTTAGCAGTAGTTTCACTGTCCTAGCTCTTCCCATAGATGCTCACGATTGTAGTATATGAAAATTCCAACAGCTTGGCCGTTCACATACTCTGCATAATAATAACCTGCCCTTTGTCAGAGTCACTTATCTCAGTGAATTTCCCCATTTGCAGCCCATATCTTCGCTAGGATGATCCTCTGCCCGTGTCTGCTCCGTTTACTTACTTTTGTTACCGCGTCACGTGCCCGCAAAGCCACCAGGCAGCATCCCAAGTCGCAGCGAGCAGTGGTCATAATGTTTTGGCTTATGAGTGTGTAGTGTCCGAGATGTTAATGTTTATGGGGTAACGCACCATCTCTCGATACGACACAGCAACCAACTTTGCCTCAAAATACACATTTTGAGAGTACAGGGTGATTCAAAAAGAATACCACAACTTTAAAAATGTGTATTTAATGAAAGAAACATAATATAACCTTCTGTTATACATCATTACAAAGAGTATTTAAAAAGTTTTTTTTCACTCAAAAACAAGTTCAGAGATGTTCAATATGGCCCCCTCCAGACACTCGAGCAATATCAACCCGATACTCCAACTCGTTCCACTCTCTCTGTAGCATATCAGGCGTAACAGTTTGGATAGCTGCTGTTATTTCTCGTTTCAAATCATCAATGGTGGCTGGGAGAGGTGGCCGAAACACCATATCCTTAACATACCCCCATAAGAAAAAATCGCAGGGGGTAAGATCAGGGCTTCTTGGAGGCCAGTGATGAAGTGCTCTGTCACGGGCTGCCTGGCGGCCGATCCATCGCCTCGGGTAGTTGACGTTCAGGTTTCATAACTAACCTTTTTCGTAGGACTCTGCATGCAGTTGATTGTGGAATTTGCAGCTCTCTGCTAGCTCTGCGAGTCGATTTTCCTGGGCTGCGAACAAATGCTTGCTGGATGCGTGCTACATTTTCATCACTCGTTCTCGGCCGTCCAGAACTTTTCCCTTTGCACAAACACCCATTCTCTGTAAACTGTTTATACCTACGTTTAATACACCACCTATCAGGAGGTTTAACACCATACTTCGTTCGAAATGCACGCTGAACAACTGTCGTCGATTCACTTCTGCCGTACTCAATAACACAAAAAGCTTTCTGTTGAGCGGTCGCCGTCTTAGCATCAACTGACGCTGACGCCTAGTCAACAGCGCCTCAAGCGAACAAATGTACAACTAAATGAAACTTTATAGCTCCCTTAATTTGCTGACAGATAGTGCTTAGCTCTGCCTTTTGTCGTTGCAGAGTTTTAAATTCCTAAACTTGTGGTATTCTTTTTGAATCACACTGTATATTCATTTTAAATTCAAGTGCTTAATTTATTTACGGGTTGTGAACATTGTCTCTCTGCTGATGGCGTTACAGAATTTTGCAACAGGACTTTTTAAGACAGTTATTTTAAAACGCAAGTTGAAGGAAAAATGTTTTACAGTAAATCTCTTAAAAACTGCTGTTGCAAAGTTCCGCAACGCCGTCAGTAAGGAAACAATGCTCACAACAAATAAATGAAACACCTGAAGAGGGGACGCCAGGAATCTTGAAATGTCACCAGGGAAAAATAAACGCCTAGGAAATCAGTTGGTTGCAGCTAGTTCATAATAAATTACCGTCAGTTTTAATAGATGCATTATTCCATTACGTCCAGAAAGGGCAAGAATTATTTCTTGATGTTAATACGAGAAAGAGTAGAAAAACAAAGTACAGCAATGAGATAGGCAATCCCAGTTGAAAAGCAATTAAAAGTAACTTTGCAATCTTTTTTCGCAGGCAGGTCAGCCGAGTGTTTGATGTTCAGAGTGTTGATATTCACAAACACTATTAACACGCATTTATTAAGTACGTATTTGTCCAAAATTAGTTTTGATGACTAATCACGTCTGAATGGGATGTTCCTGAAACATTAATAAAAAAAGTCAATCACTTCCTTGTTCATTTTAAAAAGTTTTAAAGTCTAAATCGCTCGTTAGCTAATGTTAATAAGAGGTGGGACTGATCCACCATGGTACACAAAACACGCAAGAACACTGTTGCAGAAGCAACGAGAAAAGCATGGCAAATTTAGAAAACGCAAAATCCCCAAGACTGGCTAAGTTTCAAGGAAGCTCGAAATTTAGTGCGGACGTCAATGCGAGATGCTTTTAATAGTTTCCACAATGAAACATTGTCTCAAAATGTGGTAGAAAACCCCAAGAGATTCTGGTCGAATGTAAAGTACACCAGTGGCAAAAACAGTCAATAATGTGACTGCGCGATACCGATGGAAATATTACCGACGATGGTGCCACTAAAGCGAAGTTACTAAATACGATTTTCAGTAATTCCTTCACGAAAGAAGACGAAGTAAATATTCAAGAATTCGAAACCAGAACAGCTGTTAGCATGAGTGACATAAAAGTAGATATCTTAGGTGTTCAAATGGTTCAAATGGCTCTGAGCACTATGGGACTTAACATCTGAGGTCATCTGTCCCCTAGAACTTAGAACTACTTAAACCTAACTAACCTAAGGACATCACATACATCCATGCCCGGGGCAGGATTCGAACCTACGACCGTAGAGGTCGCGCGGTTCCGGACTAAAGCGCCTAGAACCGCTTGGCCACCGCGGCCGGCTCTTAGGTGTTGCGAAACAACTCGAACCACTTAAAAAAGCCAGTCTTCCGGTCCAGATGGTATACCAATCAGGTTCCTCTCAGAGTATGCAGTCGCAATAGCGCCTTTCTTAGTAATCATATACAACCGCCCACTTGACGAAAGGTCTGTTCCTAAAGACTGGAAAGTGCACAGGTCACACCAACATTCAAGAAAGGAAATAGGAGTAACCCACTGAATTACAGACTCACCTCAATTTGCAGTAGGATTTTGGAGCATATACTGTGCTCGAAGTTTATTAATCACCTTGAAGAAAATGACTTAATGATACATAACCAACACGGATTCAGAAAATATCATTCTTGTGCAACACAGCTACCTCTTTATTCCCATGAAGTAATGAGTGCTGTTGACAAGGGATCCCAGATCGATTCCATGTTCCTAGATTTGCAGAAGGCTTTTGATACCGTTCCTCACAAGCGGCTCTTAACCAAACTGCATGCATATGGAGTATCGTCTCAGTTCTGTGACTGGATTCGTGATTTCCTCTCAGAGAGGTCACAGTTCGTAGTGATAGACGGTAAATCATCGAGTAGAACAGGAGTGGTATCTGGCGTTCCGCAAGGTGGTGTCATAGGCCCTCTGCTGTCCTTGATTTACATAAATGATCTAGGTGGTAATCTGAGCAGCCCCCTTAGATTATTTGCAGATGAAGCTGTAATGTACCGTCTAGTAATATCACCAGACGATCAATTCCAATTAAAAAATGATCTAGAGAGAATTTCTGTATGGTGCTAGGTCATCCACATTGGTACTAAAAGAAATACGATAAAGTTTGGGCATACGACAAATCGCACAAATCTAAGGGCTGTCAATTCGACTAAATACCTAGGAATTACAATTACGAGCAATTTAAATTGGAAAGACCACATAGATAATATTGTGGGGAAGGCGAAACAAAGACTGCGCTTTGCTGGCAGAACACTTAGAAGATGCGACAAACCCACTAATGAGACAGCCTACATTACACTTGTCTGTCCCGTGCTGGAATATTGCTGCGCGGTATGGGATCCTTACCAGGTAGGATTGACGGAGGACTTCGAAAAAGTGCAAAGAAGGGCTGCTCGTTTCGTGTTATAGCACAATAGGGGTGAGAGTATCACTGATACGATACGCGAGTTGGGGTGGCAGTCACTGAAACAAAGGCGGTTTTCTTTGCTGCGAGATCTATTTACGAAATTTCAATCACCAACTTTCTCTTCCGAATGCGTAAATATTTTGTTGACACCAACCTACGTAGGGAGAAATGATCATCATAACAAAATAAGAGAAATCAGAGCTCGAACGCAAAGATTTTGGTGTTCCTTTTTCACAAGCGTCATTCGAGAGTGGAACAGTAGAGAAGTAGTATGAAAATGGTTCGATGAACCCTCCACCAGGCACTTAAGTGTGAATTGCAGAGTCACCATGTAGATGTAGATGTAGAATGTCTGCCGGTCGGAGTGGCCGAGCGGTTAAAGGCGCTACAGTCTGGAACCGCACGACCGCTACGGCCGCAGGTTCGAATCCTGCCTCGGGCATGGATCTGTGTGATGTCCTTAGGTTAGTTAGGTTTAAGTAGTTCTAAGTTCTAGGGGACTTATGACCACAGCAGTTGAGTCCCATAGTGCTCAGAGCCATTTGAACCATTTTTTGTAGAATGTCTGTTGAACTACACAAAAGCGAAACTGGAAAAATTCAAAATTTCACAAGTCTGCCTCACGGTCTGCAAACCCGAGGCGAACCGAGCGTCGGCCGAGATATCCGAAAACCGTCCCGGGTGGAGAACAACGTGATCGCCTCGCTAGCTCTGGCACTAACGTCTTCCGCGGGCAGGATTGAAACCTATCGCTGGCCGCTACCGGCCTCTGCGCCGTCCTCGGTTTTCCACGCGTGACCTACAGGCCAGATGAAGCGACATCGCGCTCCAGTGTTGTTCTTCATTGCTGGCATTTTGGTCTCCCTAGCTCGCCTCTACCTTATAGAAATTACATTGATTGCATTTTTTAACATTTATTTTAACTGAAGTTTATAGTGCGTTTAAAATCAGTTGCGACTTTTGACAATTCAGTACGGAGCGAATTGTGGGCAGCGCAGTTGCCAGCGTTTGCTGAACACGGAACCTGTCAGGCTCTCCTGACTGCGAGAACAGCAAGCCGGCCGACCGGCAGTCTGACGATTTTAAGGGGCTCCGCAAAGGCTCAAAATCATGAAAAGTTCAATTTTTACTTTTTTGCGTTTTCTGAATCTGCAGACTACTACCTTTTAATAGATATATAATTTATTCAATTCCGAAGACTACAACTACATTCCTGGAAATGGAAAAAAGAACACATTGACACCGGTGTGTCAGACCCACCATACTTGCTCCGGACACTGCGAGAGGGCTGTACAAGCAATGATCACACGCACGGCACAGCGGACACACCAGGAACCGCGGTGTTGGCCGTCGAATGGCGCTAGCTGCGCAGCATTTGTGCACCGCCGCCGTCAGTGTCAGCCAGTTTGCCGTGGCAGTCTTTAACACTGGTAGCATGCCGCGACAGCGTGGACGTGAACCGTATGTGCAGTTGACGGACTTTGAGCGAGGGCGTATAGTGGGCATGCGGGAGGCCGGGTGGACGTACCGCCGAATTGCTCAACACGTGGGGCGTGAGGTCTCCACAGTACATCGATGTTGTCGCCAGTGGTCGGCGGAAGGTGCACGTGCCCGTCGACCTGGGACCGGACCGCAGCGACGCACGGATGCACGCCAAGACCGTAGGATCCTACGCAGTGCCGTAGGGGACCGCACCGCCACTTCCCAGCAAATTAGGGACACTGTTCCTCCTGGGGTATCGGCGAGGACCATTCGCAACCGTCTCCATGAAGCTGGGCTACGGTCCCGCACACCGTTAGGCCGTCTTCCGCTCACGCCCCATCATCGTGCAGCCCGCCTCCAGTGGTGTCGCGACAGGCGTGAATGGAGGGACGAATGGAGGCGTGTCGTCTTCAGCGATGAGAGTCGCTTCTGCCTTGGTGCCAATGATGGTCGTATGCGTGTTTGGCGCCGTGCAGGTGAGCGCCACAATCAGGACGGCATACGACCGAGGCACACAGGGCCAACACCCGGCATCATGGTGTGGGGAGCGATCTCCTACACTGGCTGTACACCACTGGTGATCGTCGAGGGGACACTGAATAGTGCACGGTACATCCAAACCGTCATCGAACCCATCGTTCTACCATTCCTAGACCGGCAAGGGAACTTGCTGTTCCAACAGGACAATGCACGTCCGCATGTATCCCGTGCCACCCAACGTGCTCTAGAAGGTGTAAGTCAACTACCCTGGCCAGCAAGATCTCCGGATCTGTCCCCCATTGAGCATGTTTGGGACTGGATGAAGCGTCGTCTCACGCGGTCTGCACGTCCAGCACGAACGCTGGTCCAACTGAGGCGCCAGGTGGAAATGGCATGGCAAGCCGTTCCACAGCACTACATCCAGCATCTCTACGATCGTCTCCATGGGAGAATAGCAGCCTGCATTGCTGCGAAAGGTGGATATACACTGTACTAGTGCCGACATTGTGCATGCTCTGTTGCCTGTGTCTATGTGCCTGTGGTTCTGTCAGTGTGATCATGTGATGTATCTGACCCCAGGAATGTGTCAATAAAGTTTCCCCTTCCTGGGACAATGAATTCACGGTGTTCTTATTTCAATTTCCAGGAGTGTATTTTTAAATTTTTTTTAAAATGTGTTCTACATGGGCGTGACCCACTGTGGCGCTGTTAAACTGCTGTCAAATGGTGTTATTATTAACGTCCGTGTTCATCAGGTACATTTTAGTGATGTGAGATAAAGTATGTGTTGTGGCTAACCTGTGATGGTTCAATATATATCGCTGGTGTGATTGTCGATTGTTTCATGTTTATTTACTCTGTCGTTATCTCGAAAATATTCGTAATTAATTCTGTTTCTTGAGTCTCTGTTTTGTTGAAGTATAATAATGAGTAAAAGTAAAGTTATTAGAAATCCTCTGAAGGCTTTTAAGAAAAGGAGAAATGTTGGAAAGCCAAAGGTATGTGTTATTACTGTAAATAATAACATTCTAACATGGTACGAGCGATGCTTGCTTTAGACAAGGAACGCCTTCGGGCTGCAGACAGGGCTGTAAAGAGTCTAGAAATACAAGCAAGAGTAAACAGGAGGAGGAACAAGAGGAAGCTGGAGGAGGGGTTTGCAGAGGATGAAGATAATCCATCCTATGGACCTGGAATACACTAAAAAGTTAATCCAATCTTTGTCGCTCGATTCCCAAAACTTTTATTTTCTCATACTAATTACATGTTTTCTAAGGATCTTCCAAACATATTTGTTTCAAACTTTCAGTAAATGTTACACAGTACCTTCTGCATAATTTAACACAGCCTTTTCCCCAAAAAACTGTATATTTTTGAATATATAAATAAAAAATTGCAAAAAAATGTTGTGAATATTCATTTCAATTGAAAAAAAATCATCTTTAATAACTGAACTAAAAGTTTGTAAAATCCCTGTGTTAAGTTGTAGCCCATATTCCAATAAATAATCTGTAAAAAGTTCAACTTCCTACCTCAAATACTTTGTGAGGAAATATGTAATTTATAAGCGTTATTTTAACATTGCAAGTATAGGGCGTTCCGGAGCCCCTTAAAGGAACTATTAGTTAATAAACTCTGATTCTACACATATTATAGCTTCATTCGTCAGCTTCATGATGAACTGCCTATCATTCCGTTAGTGCTCATAGTTACTGTGATATTTCGATATTATGGAAACTACTGAACGAAATTCTTAAAGTTTCCAATGAAAAAAAATGGGTCGCTGTGAATTTGCGTTTGTTGCGTGTTAGGTCATATGTCAGGACTGGCTCTCCCAAGGCCGTCAGTAGTTCTAATGGAATGTTGTCTACTCCCGGGGCCTTGTTTCGACTCAGGTCTTTCAGTTCTCTGTCAAACTCTTCACGCAGTATCGTATCTCCCAGACTTCAAGAAGAATATAATAATTCCGATCTCAAAGAAAGCAGGCGTTGACAGATGTGAAATTTACCGAACAATCAAATAAGTCACGGATGCAAAATACTAACGCGTATTCTCTACAGACGAATGGAAAAACTGGTAGAAGCTGACCTCGGGGAAGATCAGTTTGGATTCCGTGGAAATATTGGAACACGTGAGGCAATACTGACCCAACGACTTATCTTACAAGCTAGATTAAGGAAAGGCAAACATACGTTTCTAGCATTTGTAGACTTAGAGAAAGCTTTTGACAATGTTGACCGTAATACTCTCTTTCAAATTCTGAAGGTGGCAGGGGTAAAATTCAGATGGCAGTTATAAGAGTCGAGGGGCATGAAAGGGAAGCAGTGGTTGGGAAGGGAGTGAGACAAGGTTGTAGCCTCTCCCCGATGTTATTCAATCTGTATATTGAGCAAGCAGTGAAGGAAACAAAAGAAAAATTCGGAGTAGGTATTAAAATCCACGGAGAAGAAATAAAAACATTAAGGTTCGCCGATGACATTGTAATCCTGTCAGAGACAACAAAGGACTTAGAAGAGCAGTGGAACGGAATGGATAGTGTCTTGAAAGGAGGATATAAGATGAACATCAACAAAAGCAAAACAGGGATAATGTAGTCGAATTAAGTCGGGTGATGCTGAGGGAATTAGATTAGGAAATGAGACGCTTAAAGTAGTAAAGGAGTTTTGCTATTTGGGGAGCAAAATAACTGATGATGGTCAAAGTAGAGAGGATATAAAATGTAGACTGGCAATGGCAAGGAAAGCGTTTCTGAAGAAGAGAAATTTGTTAACATCGAGTATTGATTTAAGTGTCAGGAAGTCGTTTCTGAAAGTATTTGTATGGAGCGTAGCCATGTATGGAAGTGAAACATGGACGATAACTAGTTTGGACAAGGAGAGAATAGAAGCTTTCGAAACGTAGTGCTACAGAAGAATGCTGAAGATTAGATGGGTAAATCATATAACTAATGACGAGGTATTGAATAGGATTGGGGAGAAGAGAAGTTTGTGGCACAACTTGACTAGAAGAAGGGATCGGTTTCTTAGGACATGTTCTGAGGCATCAAGGGATCACCAATTTAGTATTGGAGGGGAGCGTGGAGGGTAAAAATCGTAGAGGGAGACCAAGAGATGAATACACTAAACAGATTCAGAAGGATGTAGGTTGCAGTAGGTACTGGGAGATGAAGAAGCTTGCACAGGATAGACTAGCATGGAGAGCTGCATCAAACCAGTCTCAGGACTGAAGACCACAACAACAACAGGTCATATGTAGCTGCGTATGAAATTTATATATTGAATTATTCTTTAAACTTGAAAGGACGTCGCTGTCTGTCTCCAATGTCGAGAAAAGGGAATCTATATAAAGGGCTCCGTCATGAACACAAGTGCCAGTGAAAACGCCAGAATAAAATCTTCATAAATCCCTCGTATCTCATAAATTATCTGAAATATCAGAACAACAATTTGGCAAATGATAGGAGAGTATTTTTCCATATGAGTGATGTGCAAAACTTCCATATCTACTGTAACATTCAAGCAACTACAGATTTTAGATGAAATAATGTAACATTTATGGACCACCAATAGCTGGTGAAACGAGATTTGCTATGGGTTTTGGACCAATGTAAGTGAAGAAGTTACACGTTTATTTTTGTGCTGAGAATAGGCTTTTTCGTAACTATTGACAAGACTTGCCATCAAAAAATGATTCAAATGGCACTGAGCACTATGGGACTAAACATCTGAGGTCATCAGTCCCCTAGACTTAGAACTACTTAAACCTAACTAACCTAAGGACATCATATACATCCGTGCCCGAGGCAGGATTCGAACCTGCGACCGTAGGGGTCGTGCGGTTCCAGACTGAAGCGTTTAGAACCGCTCGGCCACAACGGCCGGCCGGTCCTGCCATCAGTTGTTAGTTTAATAATACACAGTTTTAGGATTCTGTCACAATTTCAACTGCATTAGAATGCTAGTGAGATGAATATTTGTAAACTCCGCCCCATTCAGGCACCGCACTGGAGAAGTTACCTATTACTCAAAACTCGTCACAGTCCTTCATGAATACATGTCTCCTCAGCCACCTTCTTGGTATGGCTATGGTGTAGCATCTGCAATGGCTTCTTTTGTCAGTATTTCAACCTCAATGAGCGTAAATTTCTTGTTGTTTTTTGCCACATTGCTTCGATCTAGGTCCATATATTCTCAGTACGATTTAAATGAGCATGATACGGAGGAATCCTGATGAAACTATGCCTATTAGCGATAGCCAGTTCGTCGATATGGTAGCGTGGAGTTTTTCTCTTGTACAAAAGTTCCATTAACTGCGCATTACACAATTTAGGTTCATCTTTGGCCAATGGAATATTTATTTGCAGCAGAGCAAAATATCCGCTTCCTTCCAAGCGTTGTTGGAGCTTTGTCCTTAACGGAGTAGTATGGCGCATTGTCCATTACTATCGTCGAATTCTGAGGAATATTCTGCAGCACAACATTATCTTCACAACCGGTCAACGTGTTCTTGGACAGTATTGCGAATCTCGTGTTCAGATGTGTTGCATTGTTATTATTAATGTGACGCCAACGCAAAACACTTGTTCACAATATGGGATTACTGCAGAACACTTCAAAACCAGAAAATACTAATTTACAACGGGAGCTAATGAACGTAGGTTCATCTAATGCACGACACCACGTGGTACTGTTTGTCCACGTATTGGCGACAGGGGCGTTTCACCAGTCGAAACTGCTTGCTGCGCTGTAGGGAAATCCTGCTCCCCATTGGTATAACCTCGGCAACGACGTCACGTCCCCTCCGCCAAGACAAACGTCAAAAGTCCCAACTTTGGTACTGTACACTATAGTCTGTCCAAAATAACTTCAGGATTTACAGCGAGGACGGAAGCGGTAGGTAGGGAAACCCACGCACCAGGCCCGGGTCACTTTCCGCCAACTACACGCTACCTGCAGCTGTAGCAAATCCCCGAAGTTGCCAAACCTTTACCCCAAACAACACTTGCTGCTTGTAGTGGGCTTCAGTTGCAGCCAGTTTGCTGCCTTGTTTAACTGTTGCAACCTGTGACTTTCTGCGTGTTCGTTTTTACGGTTGTAGGAGTTGTTACCGTTATTCGTTCTTACCTTTATTTTTTGCTACCGTTTCTTGTTATTGCCGCTGTTTGTTGTTGTCGCTGTTTGTTGTTCCAGTTATTGGTTGTTTCGGTTATTCGTTGTGTGGTACTCAACGATGTCAGCGGGAAGTTCGTCGAAAGTTGTAGATGTAAAAGTCCGACGTCGTCCTCTTGGCCAGAGAATTGCCACACGAGGCCAGTCAAGAGCAATGGTCTGCACGTTATGTGCTTACTTTGAGAATGAAAAACTTAATGGTGGCCCCCTGCTCTTCGTTACCAAAGTGATTGACAGAACTGCCTCAGCTTTCAATATAAACAAAAACACTGTTGTGAAGATTGGGAAGGAAATGTTCGACAACGAAAAGGAAGGTAAAGAACCATCGAAACTTAACATCTCTGGAAAAAAACGTCGTATGGATAACTGATCACCAATATCGATTCATTTGCAGAGGATACGATTCGTCTTCGTGTTTATGATTATTGTCGCACAGAGGAACATCCGACACTCAGCAAGTAACGGGTCACACTTAATGAATCAGAGCTTTTTCAAGGCAGTCGCATAGCCTTGTCCACAGTTTTATACAATCTTGGCTTTCACTATGGACATTTATGTGGCTGTAACCTGTTGATGGAGAGAAAGTATACAGCTGCATGGCGATGCCGATTTTTAAGGCACATTCGTGGCATAAATATTGATGAAGTGGTGTGGCTTGACGAAACGTGGGTCAGTTCTGGTCACGTTGTCAGGCAGGGCTGGACAGACGACAAAGCTAAAGTAACTATGGCAATGCCTTCTTCTTCTTCACGCAGGCATCTCGCAGAGTTTTCTCCCAAACAGTCTCCTACTTGTAACTCAACTTATCGACCTTAATGACAGTGAAAAATTAAACCGCGTATACCTAATGGAAATTTGAGAAAAGCAATCGTCACCGAAGTAAATCTGTCGGTAAAGAGAGAGGAAAGGGTTACATCTAAATGAAAGAAAAAATGAAAATAACACTGGTGGAAATCAGTTTGGAAAAAGGGTAAAGTTAATAAAGAATGTAAATGTGCGGTCGTTACGTTAACTATTAACTGTCGCTAATTAGATATTTGAGATTTGGGGAAAATTACGGTCGCCAGTCCTATGGACAACTATTATAGTAACTGAAAAAGAAAGGTTATTGTACATATAATTAGCACTAAAAGCGTGGCAACTGAACATTGACACGTGTTGTGTGAAAACTGAATGTTTGTCAGAAGTAATAAATTTTACTACACTCTGACTTAATTTAGCAAAAGAATTAATAAAACCGGAAAATCGAAAGTTAATTTAGTGACTGAAATTAATAGTGAACTTTGATTCTGAAGCACTACGAAATTAAATAAAATACGATTAGTCTTGGGCTACCTCAACAATCACCTCAAAAGCTACTTCAATCGACGCAATTTAGAAATGAGAGATTCAACTTTGAACTTGAATTAAATGATTTTGAACAATTGACAATAGTAAAATTTAATACGTACAAAGCTGAGCTGCAGTCACAGGTAAGCTAAAATATGGTAACAAAACTCACACTCTTAATTTGTGCTTGTGTAATCTAAATATTGTAGCCAGCTATGAATACTTTAACTGAACTTTGAACTTAAAGCAGTGAAATGGAATGATATTACTTTAATGCTGGCGTTTGAATTTCAACAACACTCGGGTTCATTTCGGAAAAGGAAGGGACCCTGTTTGGTAATGCAATTGGGACGATGAGGAACAAAGGTTCATGCTAAGTTGCTGTATTTTATAGTTGTAAAACTTGACGTGTTTTCAGTCTTCCCTGTTGGCTGATTGAAGGTTTGAAGTCGTCGATCGAAGAGGTGGCGACAATCACTTATTGTCGGCCTGTAGCTGTTGCAGAAGCTGGATGTTGGCACGCCTTCTTCTCGACACGGTGACCAGGCGAAACGGGCTCTTGATGTGTGCCAGCTAATGTTTCCCGTCCGCGACACCGTGTCAGAAACTATTATAGCAAGTCGAGCGCAATTACATGCTGCCGATCCCCGAAAGCGCGGAAACTCGCGGGAGCGTCACACAACACACCTGCTCCACCGCCCTACTCCAGCCAGACTCCGCTCTGCCCGCGCTCCATGCGGCAGAGTTAACACTACCAAGGATCCTAAACACTTTGGTTCTCCACATGACCTATCGATGTAATCGTTCGATTACATAGTTTTCCCTAGACAAGACCCAGCATGAAAATACAAATAATATTTACAAAACAAACCAATTATACATCGACATAAATGCATATATATATATATATATATATATATATATATATATATATATATATATATATATATATATACACTAATAGTAAAACAATTACAATATATAAAGACACAGAAATGTCGTATCTTCAGAAAACAAAATAAGGAAAAAAATTATAGTACAATAGATGGAAACCGGATGTGCATTTCCGGCGTTACATACTTTTTAAATCAATGAAAACAGGAAATTATCACCAAGAAATGAACCACACTACATTTAAAAAGTAATTTGAGTATTTACTAATACCAAATGTTGGAAAACAGTCAACAATTGTACTAGATAATGCGCCTTACCCTTCAGTCGTTGTTGACAAGGGATCTACCATGGAAAACCCAGGAGAAAATGATTGATTGGCTTCAGCGTCATAACGTCCATGTAAGTGATGACCTTGAAAACGTGCAGCTTATGAAAAAAATATCTCTCCATAAGCCACATTTCTCCCTAAACGAAATCGACGAACTGGCAAAAAACATGGGCATACAATCGTTACGCTACCACCTCACCACTACCATTTCAATGCAATAGAAATAATACGGGCCCAAATTAAAGGTTACACTGCAAGAGAAGCTGTCAGGAATGTCACCACCGAAGAGTGGAAGAAAACTGTCAAACGAATGCAGTGCATCATGGAAGTGGCGTGCAGAATGGAGCTCTTTGGAAAATTCAGTGAAGGAGATGATAATTTCATTAAACGACAACAGTGACACCGACACTTCAAAAATCCGTCATAGCGACGAGAGCGACATCAATGGAGTTTTTCCATTATCCCCGTAGAAATGGAGCACAGGGGGATCCAGGTACGTGTTTGGCGAGCGCAGTTCACATCTGTAAGTGCCTAAATAACGAAATTATACCGTCGTAAGTTCTGAAATTTCAGTAAGAAAGCTTAATAGCAACTAATGTCGAAGGAAGTTCATCTCAGGAATTCACGTAACTTGAATAACAAAAAAAATTTCCGCATGTCGAAAATTCGATAATGTTGTGAGAAAACGCTCTTTCGTAAACTTTTATAATATATCCTTAATAATTTGTTGCCGCAGATAAAACGGATCTCCCTTCTACTTAAATTTAAACATCCTAGCTTTATTTACTCGCCTACTTAATCTATCTTGTTTCCTTAATTTCTAAGACAAAAACCAGAAAATCATGAATTTCAACTAAAATTTTAATTTGTGAGATCCAGAATACTGTTTCTACTAAATTATTATGCAAAAGGAATCTAAATATAAATTTTTAAATTTCTAGCTCTTTTCTGTTGCGCCAATGATTTTTACAGAAAAACGTCCAAATTTCGAAAATGGTTAAAGTTATTGAACTGATATTCAACACATGTTGATTTAGTGTTACCCCTGACATGCTAGAAACGTTTCAGGTTATTTACTTGATTTTTAAAGTATTGCACAACATTTATGACGTCAGAGCTAGTTACAGCGAACTAGGCTGGCACACAATGGAAAGACCTTAACATAGACAAATCTAATGTATTGCGAATACATAGAAAGAAGGATCCTTTATTGTATGATTATATGATAGCGGAACAAACACTGGTAGCAGTTACTTCTGTAAAATATCTGGGAGTATGCGTGCGGAACGATTTGAAGTAGAATGATCACATAAAATTAATTGTTGGTAAGGCGGGTACCAGGTTGAGATTCATTGGGAGAGTCCTTAGAAAATGTAGTCCATCAACAAAGGAGGTGGCTTACAAAACACTCGTTCGACCTATACTTGAGTATTGCTCATCAGTGTGGGATCCGTACCAGATCGGGTTGACGGAGGAGATAGAGAAGATCCAAAGAAGAGCGGCGCGTTTCGTCACAGGGTTATTTGGTAACCGTGATAGCGTTACGGAGATGTTTAATAAACTCAAGTGACAGACTCTGCAAGAGAGGCGCTCTGCATTGCGGTGTAGCTTGCTCGCCAGGTTTCGAGAGGGTGCGTTTCTGGATGAGGTATCGAATATATTGCTTCCCCCTACTTATACCTCCCGAGGAGATCACGAATGTAAAATTAGAGAGATTAGAGCGCGCACAGAGGCTTTCAGACAGTCGTTCTTCCCGCGAACCATACGCGACTGGAACAGGAAAGGGAGATAATGACAGTGGCACGTAAAGTGCCCTCCGCCACACACCGTTGGGTGGCTTGCGGAGTATAAATGTAGATGTAGACTGATGTGAACTTTATAAGGCGTGAGTAGGCTGCTTCCCTACACATACGAAGCAGAATGATTTTACTAAGTATCCAAAATATTTTATTTTATTAAAAGAACGTTACAGTTTCAGTGCTTAATATTTGTTTTGTCTTGCTTCGTAAATCTTGAATGCAGAATAGAGGCCTATCGCAATTAAGGAGGCGAATTCGGATTCTTCCAATTGCTGTGATGGTGGTCCTGGCCTTCCTGCTCACCTAAATCCACATGATCAGGTACGGTTAGTCGATGTTCAAACTGACAGCTTGATTCACACCTGCAGGCAGGATCAAGTCAAATGCTACAAGATACAGCATCATCTTCATTGGGTTCCATTTGTTAGCGGAAGCGATGTGCAAGCGAGGTGCAACTTTACGAAGCTTTTGCATCTCCTCTCCTACGCTGACGTAATGTTTCACGTTTCTGTAGGACTCTGAACAAATCTGATGAAGAAACTGGTTCTGTAAAAGCCTGTAAAATGCTCTTCTTTGCACGTCTAGAAGTTGTGTAAATTTTTCAGTGGACAGCAGACTGCGTATCATTAACGAATTGCAGAGCATTAATAGAGCTTTCATTCGTGGCAGCCAGTTCTTATTAACGCCAATTTTTACCGTTAATTCATATACTGTCCCTACTAACCACACTGCGGCTCTTTGCTGACAGTGTACTAACGCACTGAGGATGATGTACCTGTATTAGGAGGGTACTGGTTGCAGTAAACGCATCCAGCCTTCTCTCACACTATGCATGTAGTTCAAACCGCTGCACTGCTGCAACGTCAGCCGGACAAAAGTTGGGCTTACAGGTCTGTAGTTTCGTTTTTGTTTTCATGTTGCCTTACATAATGGATTTGGTTAGCCTCAGCGTTGTCGGCACTCACATCAGAACTGTACGTTTTGTGGCCGCAGGAATAACAGAAAGTTTTTACTGCGCCATTCGTAACATCGCTTCAAAGTTTTTGTTGCGCCATGTAACTTCCCATCCCCTGATTCACACATAAAAAGCGGTATGAGGTTGATTTTCGGTAACTGGTACCTGACTGCAATCGATCGCTCCTGCCAGTCTGTTTGTTTGCACTTAACGATTCCTCGAGGAAGACCGACTAAATTATTTTATTAAACTGAATCGTCCTAAATGAGAAATCATGTTTCTTTGGATGTGGAGGTGGACTTTAAACTGCTGCAGAAAAACCTCGTCTTTCTTAGGAATTTAGTTTAAATAATAGCTCAGCTCCAACACTGCACTGAGTAAACACCATTTTCTTATTCACCAGATGTTACTTCAAAGTTCACTATCACCTGAAGTGTGACATAACCAATTACATCCCAAAATTCATACATATTGTAAACTAAAGAGCCAAAGAAACTGGTACACCTGCCTAATAACGTGTACAGCCCCGCGAGCACGCAGAAGTGCCGCAACACGACCCGGCATAGACTCGACTAATGTCTGAAGTAGTCGTGGAGGGAACTGACAGAATGAATCCTGCAGGGCTGTTCATAAATCCGTAAGAGTACGAGGTGGTGGAGATCTCTTCTGAACAGCATGTTGCAAGGCACCTCAGATACGCTCAATAATGTTCATGTCTGGGGACATTGGGGGCGAGCGGGAGTGTTTAAACTCAGAAGATTGTTTCTGGAGTCACTCTGTGGCAATTCTGGACGTATGGGGTGTCGCACTGTCCTGCCGAAATTGCCCATGTCCGCCGGAAAGCACAGTGGACATGAATGGACACAGGTGATCACACAGGGTGTTTACGTACGTGTGACCTGTCAGAGTCGTATCTAGCCGTATCAGGAGTCCCATATCACTCCAACTGCACACGCCCTGCACCCCCTGCGCCCTGCCTCCCCCAACGTGGACAGTCCCCTAGTAACATGCAGGGTCCATGGATTCATGAAGTGCCTCCACACCCGTAAACGTCCATCCGCTCGATGCAATTTGTTTCCAGTCATCAACAGTAAAATGTCGGTATTGACAGACCCAAGCAAGGTTCAAAAATGGTTCAAATGGCTCTGAGCGCTATGAGACTTAACATCTATGGTCATCATTCCCCTAGAACTTGGAACTACTTAAACCTAACTAACCTAAGGACGTCACACAACACCCAGTCATCACGAGGCAGAGAAAATCCCTGACCCCGCCGGGAATCGAACCCGGGAACCCGGGCGTGGGAAGCGAGAACGCCACCGGACGGCCACGAGCTGCGGACGGACCCAAGCAAGGCGTAAAGCTTTGTGTCGTGCAGTCATCAAGGGTACAAGAGTGGCCGTTCGGCTCCGAAAGCCCATATCGATGGTGTTTCGTTGAACGGTTCGCACGCTGACACTTGTTGATGCTCCAGCACTGAAATCTGCAGCAATTCGCGGAAGGGTTGCACTTCTGTCACGTTGAACGATTCTCTTCAGTCGTCGTAGGTCCCGTTCTTGGAGGATCTTTTTCCTGCCGCACCAATGTCGTAGAGTTGACGTTTTGCCAGATATCTGGATATTCACGGTACACTTGTGAAATGGTCGTACAGGAAAATATCTACTTCATCGCTACCCCGTAGATGCTGTGTCCCATCGCTATGACTATAATACCACATTCAAACTCACTTAAATCTTGATATCCTACCATTGTAGCAGCAATAACCGATCTAACAACTGCACCAGACACTGAAACACGTATGTGTTCAGTGTATTCAGTACAGCGATGGCGAGGCATGATAGAATCTCTGACCAGAGAGTTATTTATCGTTGCTAGTCTGCGCTTGACCGCGCGAGAGTTCAGTTGCGTGTAGCGAGCCGACAGTAGCAGTTGTGGTACGTAGCGAGTCGCGAGAGCATGTAGTTCAGTTGCAAGTGGCACTCTGTCTGCAGTAGTCAGTCAGTACAGTAGTGTGTGAGGAGTCGGCGGGGTTCGACATGGGTCTCTGGTCACGATTCAGGACGAGGTATATTGTTAAATAAGGTAATGAAGCAGCATTGCGCTCAGCTAACAATGTATTGTAATTGTAATTAATTTGTTGAAGAATTGCCCCAATAATAATTTTTTTATAAAGTAAATCTTCTAAAGAAAGGCAATATTCCCATTTAAAGAATTTTTCCTATGCATTTCCTCCAAGAATCAGAATTAAATACACCCCAGCATTGCACGGAGTTGTGCGGCAAAACAAGAGCAGATATTGAGGGAGTTTGTTCACATTTTATAATCGCACAGGGTCGAAGGACAGCGCAGCTGCCCTTATAAAATTTATCAGGTTCATTTTAGCGCTAATTTTGTTGGAAGTCAACATTTGGCACACGTTTTTATTAGTATTGTCATTTCAAAATTTTTGTTGGGAGGTTACAGTTAGTATGATTTCCATTTAACATTTAAATATTTTCCTTTTTATTATTTCTAGGGAGGTTACAACACTTGTTGTCTTATATAGGAGTTGCCGACAGCAGTGCTGTATTCTGCCTGTTTACATATCTCTGTATTTGAATATGCATGGCTATATGAGTTTCTTTAGCGTTCAGTGTACACTTATCCGTCAAGACGGTCGATGCCTTCTTGGACAATATTTGCAGTTGCCTACAGAACGATGATTGTACCCAGGCGTACACCGCTTTATCTGAAGCAAATAGCCAGCCACGAATGTAACATAGGGAGGGATCGGGACTGGATGGCGGATGTGTGAGGACTTCCTAGCGAAACTTCTACAGCGAAGTCCAGTCAGAAGGCACGGGAAAGTTATGACGACCTACTTCTTAGAGTGTAAGGGCTCGCTTTTCTCTCTGGAAATCGGCGCCACAATTAACGCACACATGTAGGTGGACACTTTCGGAAAAATTGAAACTCGTCATCAAGTCTAAACAGCCAGGAATGTTGACGAACGCCATCGTTCTGTCGCAGGACAATTCCCGCCCACATGTTGCCAAGGCTATTAAGCCGTAATTTAGCTGGGAAGCCCTTACACATGCTCCATACAGTCCCGACCTATCTCCGTCCGATTTCCATATTTGTGGAAACATGATGTAAGATATTCGTGGCCGTCGATTTGTTTCAGAAGAAGAGGTACACTTGGGTACAGTCATCGTTCCGCAGGCAACCGCAAACCTTTTTACATGAAAGTGTTGACCGTCTTGTTTCAAAATGGGATAAAAGGGTTAATATTTATGGTGATTATTTTTGAAACAATAAAAGGTTTACTTTCTCTTTTTCCATCTGTCTAGTTTTCATTTGACTGTCCCTTACATACAGAGTGATAGGGGCATAGGTAGAGATATTGTGATTATTAGTACCTTAATCTCTGTGCACTTCATCGGGTTTGTTGTCTTTTCTCTGTGTCTAACAGTCTTCCCGCAAACAGATGACACTATTTACTACCTGATGTTTCCTCCATGGTGGTAACAGCGCCATGAAGTGGACTACGCCTGTAAGTATAAACTATTCGTTTTGCATCCATATGTTCACACTTCAATATCTGACCTTCTGTCCAGGTGAAAATAAACATTAATAGTTTCCTTGTGTCACTTGCACTTGGAGGTACTAACTAACCGAAAAACATACTACCTGTAATACTTATTATTAGTTTCAAATGAATAAAGTAGTGACGTAAGTTGTTCAGTACACTGTTCTAAGTCATCAATAGAGACATTTGCATTTCTACTCCTACCACAGTGCATACAATGGGGAGAAAATAAAACTGGCTCAGAGAATATTTCATACACCTTAAGGGGAGGTTTACTATCGTTTGGTTCAAAAAAATCTATTTTTTTAAAATTGCGTTTCTGGATCCATAAAATTGTTTAGAATCCATCCCTGAAACCGTTTTTCCGAATACACAACGGAAATGTTCGTTATTCGCGGTTGAACAAAAAATGCACCTGCCTGAAATCGGCCTTTTTCACGCACCAGTGTTTTTTCTTTCGGAGGACGAGTTATTGTACCGGTGCTTGGGTGAAAACACACAAAATTCAAATGAAAGTTTGAAGGCGTGTGTTTGGAAGTTAGCCCCCAAGCATTTGCATTCTGGTGCGAAGACTGTGGAAACTGCGACTTTCCTGGCAGTGAGCAGCTTCAACGAAGGGTATTCAACAATTCTGAAGACCATGACAACGATGGACGTCACCCTGGGACTCTATTCGACGCAGTTCGCCAAGCAGTCGGACGACCACCGGATTCAAGCGGCCGAAAACCGCTCGTCACCGGCCGTACGAGCGGCTCTGAAGAGCGCAGGATGGCCCAGATCGAGCAGAACGCCCTCTATGTGGAAGAGGAAGGACTAGTTTATGGACCCGGAATAGCAAATTGAACGTAAGTTGCATAATATTGAATTTATATCTAGCCAAAACTTCAAACGCGTTTTCCTCGAAATTACTTTTTTTTATCGCGCGGTGTGGTAACTTCAAATCTACTGAACGAATTGGCATGATTCTTTGTTTCGGACGAAGCTAACTAAATTGTCTAGGAGTTGTACCACTTTTATTCCGATCCATCAACTATAAATATTTGTAGTTGGCCGATAAAGTCGAAAAATCGTTGAAAAACCTTATTTTTTTCCAAATGGCAGCCATTTTGTTTCCAATGATCCAAATAACTTAAACGACGTGCAACTCCTAAACAATCTTATATATTTCGCTAACGTCAACTCAATTTTGATTTCAGACGAGTCGGCTGACCTGTGACATACCGCGCGTGGAGGTCTACATCGAAATTTTGTTTCGTTCCGAAGGCACATCCGCCTTTGCTCTTCGACATTTCTGCTCAAAAAAGATTTCCAGCTTGTAGAGGAAATATCAATAAATATTTTGACCAAATTTGACATTGGTATTTATAAAACATCCCGAGAAAAAATTCTCAAAGCACATGGTTTTTTTCGGGCCAAAGATAGTAAACCTCCCCTTAAGGTAGACAACCTAACTTACATTTTTCTTATGTGGGGCAGATGATGCAAATTGGGTTGCCTATCTTAGATTGCATGAAATATTTTCTGGGGCAGTTTTATTTCTTTCACCCTGGATTTAAAAGTACCAATTTACCGCCTTTGCTCTTCGACATTTCTGCTCAAAAAAGATTTCCAGCTTGTAGAGGAAATATCAATAAATATTTTGACCAAATTTGACATTGGTATTTATAAAACATCCCGAGAAAAAATTCTCAAAGCACATGGTTTTTTTCGGGCCAAAGATAGTAAACCTCCCCTTAAGGTAGACAACCTAACTTACATTTTTCTTATGTGGGGCAGATGATGCAAATTGGGTTGCCTATCTTAGATTGCATGAAATATTTTCTGGGGCAGTTTTATTTCTTTCACCCTGGATTTAAAAGTACCAATTTACCGCCTTTGCTCTTCGACATTTCTGCTCAAAAAAGATTTCCAGCTTGTAGAGGAAATATCAATAAATATTTTGACCAAATTTGACATTGGTATTTATAAAACATCCCGAGAAAAAATTCTCAAAGCACATGGTTTTTTTCGGGCCAAAGATAGTAAACCTCCCCTTAAGGTAGACAACCTAACTTACATTTTTCTTATGTGGGGCAGATGATGCAAATTGGGTTGCCTATCTTAGATTGCATGAAATATTTTCTGGGGCAGTTTTATTTCTTTCACCCTGGATTTAAAAGTACCAATTTACCGCCTTTGCTCTTCGACATTTCTGCTCAAAAAAGATTTCCAGCTTGTAGAGGAAATATCAATAAATATTTTGACCAAATTTGACATTGGTATTTATAAAACATCCCGAGAAAAAATTCTCAAAGCACATGGTTTTTTTCGGGCCAAAGATAGTAAACCTCCCCTTAAGGTAGACAACCTAACTTACATTTTTCTTATGTGGGGCAGATGATGCAAATTGGGTTGCCTATCTTAGATTGCATGAAATATTTTCTGGGGCAGTTTTATTTCTTTCACCCTGGATTTAAAAGTACCAATTTACCGCCTTTGCTCTTCGACATTTCTGCTCAAAAAAGATTTCCAGCTTGTAGAGGAAATATCAATAAATATTTTGACCAAATTTGACATTGGTATTTATAAAACATCCTGAGAAAAAATTCTCAAAGCACATGGTTTTTTTCGGGCCAAAGATAGTAAACCTCCCCTTAAGGTAGACAACCTAACTTACATTTTTCTTATGTGGGGCAGATGATGCAAATTGGGTTGCCTATCTTAGATTGCATGAAATATTTTCTGGGGCAGTTTTATTTCTTTCACCCTGGATTTAAAAGTACCAATTTACCTCAGATCCTAAGATGCTACCACCAACGCTGCCCGGTATGCATTGTTAAAATGTGAAAAACATGAAACACTCTGTGACAATGTACCAACCCATTAGTATACTAGAAATTTGGCGTTACTATTACGATAGAATGGTAATGGTAAGTCATCATATATTTACTTTTACTATGGTGCTAACGGTATATTTATTTCAAAGGCTAAAATATGAAAACAGTGTATCAAAAAATGAAGCCACCGTTTGAGAGTACGGTAATTTGGTTATTAGGACTGACCTCGACGTTTACTAAAATGTGAAATAAATTGCCTATACTTTGGTTATAATGATATAATTCTAACGTTGTGCAGTAAAGATAAAACATAAAGCTTTATGAAATGTAAATGTTTGTGATAGAAAGTAGTAACACACATAAAGCAGCAAAACCGTTTTTGGAATGTACCTATAAACAATAACGATTATGTTAGAAATAAAGAAGAAAATACATACATCAAAAAAAGTTTAGCATCGCCTCGGTTCCGAGAGTCCCGGAACCTGTATAAGAAAATTGGATTAGAGATCAACATAAACATCATTCCCGCCCTTTTGATTGCTCGTGAAAACCACACATTTCATTTTGTAGCGCCATACAGCGAGACCTTCAGAGGTGGTGGTGCAGATTGCTGTACACACCGGTACCTCTAATACCCAGTAGCACGTCCGCTTACACTGATCTGTGCCTGTATTCGTTGTGGCATACTATCCACATCAAGGCACTGTTGGTCCAGATTGTCCCACTCCTGAACGGCGATTCGCCGTAGAACCCTCAGAGTGGTTGGTGGGTCACGTCGTCCATAAACAGTCCTTTTCAATCTATCGCAGGCATGTTCTATAGGGTTCATGTCTGGAGAACATGCTGGCCACGCTAGTCGAGCGATGTCGTCATCCTGAAGGAAGTCATTCACAAGATGTGCACAATGGGGGCGCGAATTGTCGTCCGTGAAGACGAATGCCTTGCCAGTATGCTGCCGATATGGTTCTACTATCGGTCGGAGGATGGCATTCACGTATCGTACAGCCGTTACGGTGCCTTCCCTAACCACCAGTGGCTTACGTCGGCCCCACATAATGCCACCCCAAAACAGCAAGGAATCTCCACCTTGCTGCACTCGCTGGACAGTGTGTCTGAGATGTTCAGCCCGAGCGGGTTGCCTCCAAACACGTCTCCGACGATTGTCTGGTTGAAGGCATATGCGACACTCATAGGTGAAGAGAACGTGATGCCAGTCCTGAGCGGTTCATTCGTCATGTTGTTGGGCCCATCTGTACCGCGCTGCATGGTGTCGCGGCTGCAAAGATGGACCTCGCCATGGACTTCGGGAATGAAGTTGCGCATCATGCAGCCTATTGCGCACAGTTTGAGTCATAACACGACGTCCTGTGGCTGAACAAAAAGCATTATTTAACATGGTGGCATTGCTGTCAGGGTTCCTCCAAGCCATAATTCTTAGGTAGCGGTCTTCCAGTGCAGTAGTAGCCCTCAGGTGGCCTGAGCAAAGCATGTCATCGGCAGTTCCTGTCTCTCTGTATCTCCCCCATATCCGAACAACATCACTTTGGTTCACACCGAGATGTCTGGACACTTCCCTTGTTGAGAGCCCTTCCTGGCACAGAGCAACAATGCGGACGCGATCGAACAGCGGTATTGACCGTCTAGGCATGGTTGAACTACAGACAACACGAGCCGTGTACCTCCTTCCTGGGGGAATGACAAACTGATCGGCTGTCGGACACTCTCCGTCTAATAGGCGCTGCTCATGCATGGTTGTTTACATCTTTGGGCAGTTTTAGTGACATCTCTGAACAGTCAAAGGGACTGTGTCTGTGATACAATATCCACAGTCAACGTCTATCTTCAGAAGTTCTGGGAACCGCGGTGATTCAAAACTGTTTCTGATATGTGTAAGTTTTATATAAGAACAAGTGAGAAGTTTATTAAAGAAATGTGAAATTTATGCATATTTGAAGATCATGCCAGAATCAGTGGTCAATGAATGAAGTCTTCTCAATCATGATACATAGTTTAACATTTACAGAGACATGACATTTAGATTCGTCATTGTAGATGTTGATACCTGAGCGAGCTTTACCTTAGAGCATACCACTTTGAAATTTGTGTCGTTCACCGTGCATGAAAGCGGACGGGGCGGCGGCGACGTGACGGAACTCGTTTCCACAACCGATGGAGCCAAAACTGATCAGTGCCTTCAAATTCTTGACACCCCTTGGTTCGACGATGACTGATGGGGTACACCCGGGGTTCCTGATAAGCATGACAGCAGACTAGGGGACCCATAAGGTAGTCTGTGCTGAAGTGCCTTCTTTGGGTTCACTGGGCTGTGGGCCGAAGGTCAGCCCCTTTGCAGTACCTCTGCAGGTCTGTGGCTGTTGATTGAAGTGGACCAATATGTTGCGAGGAAGCTAGGAATTCCTCCTTGGAGGAGATATTTAACGTAGCTTTATAATATGAATTTTGAATGTAAGGACGAACTGCATGCAACGGTTTGATGCAACCTGGGAGTGGTAGTCAGATGTTCAATGAAGTTACACTGGTAAAATCACCGAAACACAGACATGATAATTTGGGGGGAGGGGGGGGGCTGTCGTTGAATAATATACTCCTTTTTTTTTTGGTCATCAGTCTACTGACTGGTTTGATGCGGCCCGCCACGAATTCCTTTCCTGTGCTAACCTCTTCATCTCAGAGTAGCACTTGCAACCTACGTCCTCAATTATTTGCTTGACGTATTCCAATCTCTGTCTTCCTCTACAGTTTTTGCCCTCTACAGCTCCCTCTAGTACCAAGGAAGTCATTCCCTCATGTCTTAGCAGATGTCCTATCATCCTGTGTCCCTTCTCCTTATCAGTGTTTTCCACATATGCCTTTCCTCTCCGATTCTGCGTAGAACCTCCTCATTCCTTACCTTATCAGTCCACCTAATTTTCAACATTCGTCTATAGCACCACATCTCAAATGCTTCGATTCTCTTCTGTTCCGGTTTTCCCACGTACTCCATGTATCGAAAATATATGGGACAGACCTCACGACCACTGCATGAGTTGTTTTGTTCGATTAAAAGGGAGGTGTTTTCAAAAACCTTAATATTGGTCTGAACAGTATTTACTGCTGGTGAATATAAACTTTCTGAGCAGGGATCTACATCTACATCTACATTTATACTCCGCAAGCCACCCAACGGTGTGTGGCGGAGGGCACTTTACGTGCCACTGTCATTATCTCCCTTTCCTGTTCCAGTCGCGTATGGTTCGCGGGAAGAACGACTGTCTGAAAGCCTCTGTGCGCGCTCTAATCTCTCTAATTTTACATTCGTGATCTCCTCGGGAGGTATAAGTAGGGGGAAGCAATATATTCGATACCTCATCCAGAAACGCACCCTCTCGAAACCTGGCGAGCAAGCTACACCGCGATGCAGAGCGCCTCTCTTGCAGAGTCTGCCACTTGAGTTTGTTAAACATCTCCGTAACGCTATCACGGTTACCAAATAACCCTGTGACGAAACGCGCCGCTCTTCTTTGGATCTTCTCTATCTCCTCCGTCAACCCGATCTGGTACGGATCCCACACTGATGAGCAATACTCAAGTATAGGTCGAACGAGTGTTTTGTAAGCCACCTCCTTTGTTGATGGACTACATTTTCTAAGGACTCTCCCAATGAATCTCAACCTGGTACCCGCCTTACCAACAATTAATTTTATATGATCATTCCACTTCAAATCGTTCCGCACGCATACTCCCAGATATTTTACAGAAGTAACTGCTACCAGTGTTTGTTCCGCTATCATATAATCATACAATAAAGGATCCTTCTTTCTATGTATTCGCAATACATTACATTTGTCTATGCTAAGGGTCAGTTGCCACTCCCTGCACCAAGTGCCTATCCGCTGCAGATCTTCCTGCATTTCGCTACAATTTTCTAATGCTGCAACTTCTCTGTATACTACAGCATCATCCGCGAAAAGCCGCATGGAACTTCCGACACTATCTACTAGGTCATTTATATATATTGTGAAAAGCAATGGTCCCATAACACTCCCCTGTGGCACGCCAGAGGTTACTTTAACGTCTGTAGATGTCTCTCCATTGAGAACAACATGCTGTGTTCTGTTTGCTAAAAACTCTTGAATCCAGCCACACAGCTGGTCTGATATTCCGTAGGCTCTTACTTTGTTTATCAGACGACAGTGCGGAACTGTATCGAACGCCTTCCGGAAGTCAAGGAAAATGGCATCTACCTGGGAGCCTGTATCTAATATTTTCTGGGTTTCATGAACAATGCCAGACATAAGGGGGGTTGTCTGAAGGGGTGCCCAAGGAAGAACCCAGAATAACATTGCCGTGGGCGGGGCTTGTGTAGTACACATTTCCACCACTAGGCGTGTATAGCGCAACTCATTGTCAGTTCAGTGCCGCCTGTGTTGTCAACCTGGCTTGTTCTGTTCATCTGCAGTGACTGTTTTTGGTAGCGCTGTTTTGTTCTTGTTTCGTTTTTTATGATAGCAAGTTTATGTGCTGGCCGCTGTGGCCGAGCGGTTCTAGGCGTTCAGTCCGGAACCACGCGACTGCTACGGTCTCAAGTTCGAATCCTGCCTCGGGCATGGATGTGTGTGATGTCCTTAGGTTAGTTAGGTTTAAGTAGTTCTAAGTCTAGGGGACTGATGACCTCAGATGTTAAGTCCCATAGTGCTTAGAGCTATTTGAACCAAGTGTAAGTGAACAACGTGCAGCTATGAAACTTCGTTTCCAGCTGTGTAAAAATGCTGCTGAATTTGTTTTAATGTTGAAAAGAGCTTACTAAGGCGACGCTATGGGGTAAACTCAAATGTACGAGTGGGTTTCTCGGTTTGAAAATGGCGACTTGTCTATTGATCACAAATCTCGTTCTGGAATTCCATCAGTTGCCCGAATCGACAAAAATATTGAAAAAATTCGTAAACTTATGCTCACAGACTGTCGACAGACAACTGGTCAACTGTCGGAGGTTTGTGCGTTATCTTGGAGCTCGATTCGTCAGAAAAGAGCCGATCTGTGACTGACAGAAGACCGGTTCTTAAACCACGACGACGCACCTGCACACACAGCCATTTGTGTTAGACAGTGTTTGTCTAAAAATAACATCCGCTGCCCCACACGTTACTGACTAACTGGGCTCTGTGCGATTTTTTCTTATTTCCATGCATAAAAAGATGCATGAAATGACACTGATTCGACGACACTGAAGAAGTCAAGGAAAAAGCTAGGGAGGAGGTGTCAGACGTTTCTAAAGATGACTACAGAAATGTTTCGAACAATGGATAGCATCTGAGGGACAAATGTATTAGTTGTAATGCAGAATATTTTGAAGGGGATAAGGTTGTTTTGTAAACAATTCGAAAATATGTAGGTTCTAAAAAATAATTCCCGTTTTTTTTGGGTACCCCTCTTATGGGGTCTCCAGAAAAAAGGTTCCAATATTTACAGAGGGTGTAGTATGCATCAAGGGAGGGAAAAATCTTGAAGTAAACATTGGTCATAAACCTAATATCTTTGGAGTTATGAACTGTATGTGTACAACAAGCATATCTGGCCCACTGAGCACTTTGGCATGAGACAAATTAGGAATCAGGTCATGTACTAGACATTTTTGTGTCACAATGTGTTTGCATTTGTATCAAGCATGTACCCAAAACAAGAACACATACAGTATTCCATAGCGTACTATAGTACGAAGGGTATCTGTCAGCTATGTTATTTTCATCTGGTGTACAAATGGTACTCATATGGCGCATTGTTTGTTGTGACACAGAATTATATTCCTGTGACTTGTTTCTGCGTCTATCACTGGTTATGCAGCTTCCAATCGAGGTCTACTATTCACCACGGCAAGTAGCAGATATGGTCTTCTCTTATGGGCACGCCGTTGGAAGCAGCCTTCGGGCACGTAGCCTGTATGTTGCTAAATATCCACAACGCCATACAACACGACATGGCGGCAGACCTTGAGCAACTCGCACACATGATATGGACCAACAGGGATTAGAACATGTGAAGGATAACCCTCGAATGGGTGACTGAAGAATAACTGCAGAGGAAGGTGTTGCAAAGTGTGTTGTGTGGACGGATCCTTATGAACAGTTACCCTATCCCTGCCATATGCAGTGACTCAAAGCTCTGCTGTCATACCATAGGACTTTGAGACTTCAGTTCTGCCAGTGGTTCCTCCAAAGGTGTGCTCATGATCTGTAGTACACGGCACGGGGGTTGTTTACTGAAGTGGGAATAACGAGAGACGGTTTCGTAAATTACCATAATACATACGTATGGGTTGATGCCAACCTGCATGTGCTTGAAGAAAGACGACACAACAGCAGAATATTAGCATTCGGGTAGGCATCAACAGGGACAGTTTGCTAGCTCCCTACAGTCCAGACAACACATTGAATGGTGCTAGGTATTGTTACTTCCTTCAGAACCAATTGACTGCGTTGCTGGAGAATGTGCCGGTACATGAATAAGTGCAAATATGGTACATGCGCGACGGAGCGTCGGCCTATTTTCAGCTTCAGATGAGGTCACACTAATATGGGTCATCCAGGAGTGATGGATTAGTGAAGGAGGGCCAATGCCTTGATCAGCCCGTTCTCCTGGTCTTAATCCTGGGGACCTTTGCCGTTCGGGACATATAATGACCTTGGTATATGGAGTTGATACACTAAGAGAATGTTTGTTCAGTGCTTGTGACGCAATCCAACAACAACAGAGCTGTTCCATTGAATACGAGATTCTGACACAGGGCGCATTACAATGACTGGCTGTCACATCGAGCACATGTTTTGAACAGTAGTGCAGAGACATGGTGATCATCGACAGTGGTGGTATTCGATCACCAGTATTTACAGGAACTTTTTTCTTCCCTTGCTGCATACTGCTTTCTCTGTAACTATTAGAACCTTTTTTCCAGACATTTTATATATACACTCATTTTCAGAAAAAAACAGAAAACCTTGAACCACAAGAGATAGGACGTTCATAGTCACAGACATGTACATTAATGTGTTCTTCGGAAATGATTAGCATTTGAATCATGACGGCCAGTGGGGTCAAGGTCATCATAGACATCGCGGCACACCACCACCTACTCATAAAAGGTGCCTTCGGCTCTTCTTGCCGCTACAAACCGAAGGTAATGGATCAGTGTGACTTGAGCAGACGTGCAGGATGCCTCGCTGACGTTTCTGCGCACTGTACCAGAAAATCAGTGGGTTTGAAAGAGGGTGCGTTATTGTTATGAGATAATGTGATGCATCCATCCAGGTATTGCTGCAATTGTGGGGCGAAGGGTTTCAGCAGTGCAACGGGTGTGTGCAGAATGATTCACAGAATGCTGTAAAAGACGACAAGATGAGTGAGAACGCACCTCCCAGACTAACCCTCCCTCCCCCCCCCCCCGAGAAAATCTACATATCGGCTGAATTGCGTTGCAGGGCAGATCTGTGTCCTCCTTGGCTCTGGCGCAACAATGAAACACATTGTACACCCTCAGCTGTGACAGTCTGTCGCTGTCCGTCGCTGTTTATTATGGCATGGGTTATGTGTGTGTCGTCCACTTCTTCGCCTACCTTTGTAGAGTGTACAGAAATACGCTAGATGGCAATGGTGTATGGTACGACGTCACTGGGGACAGGAATGGCATCAGATAGTGTTTTCGGATGAATCCAGGTTCTATTTGTTCGAGAATGATGGCCGCATTTTGATTCATTGCAGACAGGGAGAGCAGCGTCACAGGGACTGCAAATGCAGTGTCAGCTCAAGGCCTTATGGTGTGGCGTACTAGAGGGTACAAACAAAAATCACAGTTCGTGCATGTCCAGGGCACTGTGACCAGTGTGACCTACGTGCATGGGATCCTGCGACCTATAGCCATTTCCTTTCTGCGCAACACCCCACAAACCATTTTTCAGGAAGACAATGCACGACCACACGTTGCTGCACAAACACTTGCCTTCTTGGTGCCGCAGGGTGTCGGCCATTTGCCCTGGCCCGCTAGATCACCAATCTTGTCGCTGATCGAAAATGTGTGGGATATGGTGAAACTGTGGGTTCAGCACTGTGACCCAATGCCAACCACCACACATGAACTTTGCAACCAGGTGAATGCAGCATGGATGGCTTTGCCACAGGACGCCATTGGCGCCTTATACACGTTGAAGCCATCATGCATGGCACAAGTTATCAGGGCCCATGACAGACCCTGTGCCTACTAGGCTACAGGACGCATGATGACAGAGATGACTGAAATGTTAATCGTGTACTAATGTACATCTCCTGTGAATATGAACGTCCTATCTCTAGTCGTTCAAGTTGTTCTGTTTTTCCGAACATGAGGATATAGTAAAAGCAGTAAGAGCACGGGCATGTTAGCACTCAGATACTGTACCATTGAAACACACGTTGAACCCTATAAACGAAAGATGAGGAAAAACATCGTTAGGTGTTACTCACTGATCATACCAGATACACGTGAATTTGTCTGATAACCACAACTATGTTCAAAACTGAAAGAAAATCCCTTAACTCAGATAAAATATTTCCAAAAGAAGAATGTGAAATAGCTAAATTCGATCACTGAAGGTGATGGTTTTCTCATTTAAGCAACTCAGAATAGGCTTCGTTAGAATCAAACTAATTTCGAGTGAAAGATCTCTGAAAGTTTCATAAAACAATATGCATTTAATTTTGAAATGAAGCAATGAAAATCATTGATCTATAGGTACACATTACTACATCTCATCAGCGACATAGGTTTCATCATTAAATTACATTTTACACATAAAAGTTGAATAAATACAGACAAAAATATGATCGAAAAGTGAACTACTGAATTGCAGCTCTAGTGAAACAGATTGAAACATGCTACATAATGAAATGAATCGAATCAGTATCCAAACCATATACTATAAGTATGCCCTAAAGAGTTTACCGTATTATACTGATGTGACCTCGACAAAGAGTGTCTGACTGTTCACAAAATTCGGAAGATCGCCCTCGCCGGCAAGTGGTGGGGAGGGCCAAACAGTTACTCACTACCATCTGAAGTTCAGTGGCGTTAGAAGGGAACGGTACAGCTTTGACTCGTCCTCTGTTTATTCCTAATCTGTTCAAACGGTTCAAATGGCTCTGAGCACTATGGGACTTGATATTTATGGTCATCAGTCCTCTAGAACTTAGAACTACTTAAACCTAACTAACCTAAGGACACCACACAACACCCAGCCATCACGAGGCAGAGAAAATCCCTGACCCTGCCGGCAATCGAACCCGGGAACCCGGGCGCGGGAAGCGAGAACGCTACCGCACGACCACGAGCTGCGGACTCCTAATGTGTAGTTAGCAGAATACTGTAACGTTAGTATAGCTCATACATACAAGTGTTAACTCTCTGGTTCGCCGCGGGACTTTCCAATTAGAATGATTCATTCACCCAACCCCCAGAAAGGGGAGAAATGTGGATCAAAGAATTGTGGCGTTATAACAAAACACGTTTTACCGGTAATTCTTTCTCCAGAGGCTCGCCACAACAGCAGAAGAGTCAGATAGAAGCGACTCACGTGTTAAGAACACGATCTGAAATACCAAGTCAGAAAACTAATGAAACGAAACTGACAGTACCGTGTCAAGACCTAGGGACATTAGAGAGAGCTTCCAATACTAACAGCCACCTTGCGTCTTCAAATGATGTGGCAGGATCGATGCGCACTCGTTTCCATGCATGCTCCGCTTGGACCATGGCGAAAAGAGCTGGATGAGGAAGGAATGGTTCTGAATGCATGTATGACAAACCGCGGCAACTTGCTCTATTTCAGCGTTACTTTCTGACTAGTGAGCATAAAGCAGTACCATTGCCTTCAGTCTGCTCGTCCTGCAGTGTGACAAGTGCCAGTGTCGAAGGATATGAGAACAGGGTTGTGGTGGAATATTCACGTGTCAGTCAGTCAGAAGTAGCACGCTCCGCTGACGTTAAGGTGATTTCATAGGGAGAAGTACGTCCTAAATATTGGGACAGTGTACTTGGCACGTTGGTCCTGCCATCCTCCTACATCAATGACAACAATCTTAGAAGAATGGGGTGCCTGCTTCTTGGCCCACCTCACGGGCTCTGATCAGAAACTTTTCTGGAAACACTTCATACTGTCATCGACCGCAAAGCAAAGCGCTTCTTGCCCCTCTGAATAGGTTGAGCTTAGTGCATCGATGTTTACATACACTTAAACGCCAAAAAAAACTAGTATAGGCATGCGTATTCAAATACAGAGATATATAAGTAGGCAGAATATATAAGACAAAAAGTGTCTGGCGCAGTTGTTAGATCGGTTACTGTTGCTGCAATGGTAAGTTACCAAGGTTTAAGTGAGTTTGAACGTGGCGTTACAGTCGGAGCACGAGCGATGGAACATAGCATCTCCGAGGTAGCGATGAAGTGCGGATTTTGCCATACAAACATGTCACGAGTGTACCGTTGTAACGCCGGAAATGCATATCCTCCTATTTCCATCTATTGTACTGTAATTTTTTCCTTGTTTTGTTACCTCAAGATATGACATTTCTGTCTCTTTATATATTGTAATTGTTTTACTGTTTGTATATATATAGTTATGCATTTATGTTGGTTTGTTTCGTAAATATTATTTGTACTTTTACGCTGGGTCTTTCCTAGGGAAAACTGCTGTCGAACGATTACATCGATAGGTCGTGTGAAGAATCAAAGTGTGTAGGATCTTTGGTGGTGTTAACTCTGCCGCGTGGAGCGCGGGCTGAGCAGAAGGAGTCTGGCGGGAGTAGCGAGTGGAGCAGGTGTGTTGTGTGACGCTCCCGCGAGTTGCCGCGCTTTCGGGGTTTGGCAGCATGTAATTGCGCTCGACTTGCGATGATAGTTTCTGACATGGTGTCGCGGACGGGAAACATTAACTAGCGCACATCAAGAGCCCGTTTCGTCTGGTGACCGTGTCGAGAAGAAGGCGCGCCAACATCCAGCTTCTGCAACAGCGACGGCCGACAATGAGTGACTGTCGCCACCTCCTCGATCGACGGCTTCAAACCTTCAATCAACCATCAAGGAAGACTGGAAGCAAGTAAAGTTTTAGAACTGTATGGCAGACCTCAGCTTTTCAAACTGTACCATTTTCGTAACTATAATTACAGCAACTTAGCATGAACCTTTGTTGCTCATTGTCCCAATTGCATTACCAAGCAGGGTCCCTTCCTTTTCCGAAATGAACCCGAGTGTCGTTGAAATTTAAACGCCAGCATTAAAATTATACCATTCGATTTCACTGCTTTAATTTCAAAGTATTCATAGCTGGCTACAATATTCAGATTACATAAGCACAAATTAAGAGTGCGAGTTTTGTTAGCATATTTTAGTGCACCTGTGACTGCAGCTCAGCTTGGTACGTACTAAATTTTACTATTGCTAATTGTTCAGAATCATTTAATTCAAGTTCAAAGTTAAATCTCTTATTTCTAAATTGCGTAGATTCAAGTAGCTTTAGAAATGATTGTTGAGGTAGTCCAAGACTAACCGTATTTTACTTAATTTCGATGTGCTTCAGAAAGAAAGCTCACTATTAACTTCAGTCACTAAATTAACTTTCGATTTTTCGGTTTTATTAATTCTTTTGCTAAATTAAGTCAGGGTGTAGCGAAATTTATGACTTCTGACAAACTTTCAGTTTTCACACTACACGTGTCAACCTTCAGTTGCCACGCTTCTAGTGCTAATTATATGTGTAATAACCTTTCTTTTTCAGTTACTATAGTAATTGTCCTTAGGACTGGCGACCGTGATTTCCCCCAAATCTCAAATACCTAATTACCGCTAGTTAATTGTTAACGTAATGGCTGCACATTTACTTTCTTATTAACTTTACCCCTTTTCAAAATTAATTTCCACCAGTTTCATTAGCACATTTCCGTTCATCTAGATGTAACCCTTTCCTCCCTCTTTACCGACAGGTTAACTTCGGTGACGATTGCTTTTCCAAAACTCCCATTAGGTACACGCGGTTTCATTTTTCACTGTCATTAAGGTCGGAAAGTGAGGGGGAGGTTACACCGTGAGTATCAGATATAGGGTAAAACATGAAATCTCCGACATCGCTGCGGCCGGAAAAAGATCCTGCAAGAATGCGACCAACGACGACTGAAGAGAACGTCTGTCAACGTGACAGAAGTGGAACCCTTCCGCAAATTGCTGTCGATGTCAATGTTGGGCGATCAACAAGTGTCAGCGTGCAAACCTTTCAACGAAACATCATTGGTATGGGCTTTCGGACCCGAAAGCCCACTCGTGTACCCTTGATGAAAGCCCACGAAGCTTTAAGCCTCGCCTGGGCCCATCAGCACCGACAACGGACAGTTGATGACTTGAAACACGTTGCCTGGCCGAATGTGTCTCGTTTCAAATTGCATCGAGTGGATGGAGACAACTTCATGAATCCATGGACGCTGCATGTCAGCAGGGGACTGTTAAAGCTGGTGGAGGCCTTGTAATGGTGTGGGGCATGTGCATTTGGAGTGACATGGGACCCCTGATACATATAGATACGACTCTTATAGGTGACATGTACATAAGCATCCTGTCTGATCACCTGCATCCATTCATGTCCAGCCCGCATCTCGTGGTCGTGCGGTAGCGTTCTCGCTTCCCACGCCCGGGTTCCCGGGTTCGATTCCCGGCGGGGTCAGGGATTTTCTCTGCCTCGTGATGGCTGGGTGTTGTGTGCTGTCCTTAGGTTAGTTAGGTTTAAGTAGTTCTAAGTTCTAGGGGACTTATGACCACAGCAGTTGAGTCCCATAGTGCTCAGAGCCATTTGAACCATTTGAACCATTCATGTCCATTGTGCATTCCGACAGAATTGGGAAATTCCAGTAGGACAATGCGACACTCCATACGTCCAGAATTGCCGCAGAGTGGCTCCAGGAACACTCTTCTGAGTTTAAATACTTCCGCTGGCCACCAGAATTCTCAGATATGAACATTATTGAGCATATCTGGGATGTCTGGCTACGTGCTGTTCAGAAGAGATCTCCACCCCCTCGTGCTCTTACGGATTTATGGGCAACCCTGTAGGATTCGTGATGTCTGTTCCCTCCAGCACTACTTCAGACATTAGTCGAGTCCATGCCACGTCATGTTGCGGCACTTCTGCGTGCTCGCGGGGGACCTACTCGATATCAAGCAAGTGTGCCAGTTTCTTTGGCTCTTCATTGTATAACGAGGTAGGCCTATAACGAATATCTGCAACTATTTTATCCTTATTTTCCGTGAACTAATACTTGGGTCCGGACAAGGCTATCAGCAGCTTATGGTCTGGAAGTAAACGAAATTTCATGCCATACAGATAAACGTGAGATTTCATTCTGCTACACATTATTGCCAGGGTCACCTTTTCAGTTCTGAGCCCTACACTATTGCGCGTTCCACCCCACCGTCTCTTTTGTTGGGGAAAAAAAATTCAAATGTGTGTGTGAAATCTTATGGGACTTACCTGCTAAGGTCATCAGTCCCTAAGCTTACACACTACTTAACCTAAATTATCCTAATGACAAACACACACACCCATGCCCGAGGGAGGACTCGAACCTCCGCCGGGATAAGCCGCACATGTTGGACAAAATATTTAATTCATTCATAATATACACTCCTGGAAATGGAAAAAAGAACACATTGACACCGGTGTGTCAGACCCACCATACTTGCTCCGGACACTGCGAGAGGGCTGTACAAGCAATGATCACACGCACGGCACAGCGGACACACCAGGAACCGCGGTGTTGGCCATCCAATGGCGCTAGCTGCGCAGCATTTGTGCACCGCCACCGTCAGTGTCAGCCAGTTTGCCGTGGCATACGGAGCTCCATCGCAGTCTTTAACACTGGTAGCATGCCGCGACAGCGTGGACGTGAACCGTATGTGCAGTTGACGGACTTTGAGCGAGGGCGTATAGTGGGCATGCGGGAGGCCGGGTGGACGTACCGCCGAATTGCTCAACACGTGGGGCGTGAGGTCTCCACAGTACATCGATGTTGTCGCCAGTGGTCGGCGGAAGGTGCACGTGCCCGTCGACCTGGAACCGGACCGCAGCGACGCACGGATGCACGCCAAGACCGTAGGATCCTATGCAGTGCCGTAGGGGACCGCACCGCCACTTCCCAGCAAATTAGGGACACTGTTGCTCCTGGGGTATCGGCGAGGACCATTCGCAACCGTCTCCATGAAGCTGGGCTACGGTCCCGCACACCGTTAGGCCGTCTTCCGCTCACGCCCCAACATCGTGCAGCCCGCCTCCAGTGGTGTCGCGACAGGCGTGAATGGAGGGACGAATGGAGACGTGTCGTCTTCAGCGATGAGAGTCGCTTCTGCCTTGGTGCCAATGATGGTCGTATGCGTGTTTGGCACCGTGCAGGTGAGCGTCACAATCAGGACTGCATACGACCGAGGCACACAGGGCCAACACCCGGCATCATGGTGTGGGGAGCGATCTCCTACACTGGCCGTACACCACTGGTGATCGTCGAGGGGACACTGAATAGTGCACGGTACATCCAAACCGTCATCGAACCCATCGTTCTATCATTCCTAGACCGGCAAGGGAACTTGCTGTTCCAACAGGACAATGCACGTCCGCATGTATCCCGTGCCACCCAACGTGCTCTAGAAGGTGTAAGTCAACTACCCTGGCCAGCAAGATCTCCGGATCTGTCCCCCATTGAGCATGTTTGGGACTGGATGAAGCGTCGTCTCACGCGGTCTGCACGTCCAGCACGAACGCTGGTCCAACTGAGGCGCCAGGTGGAAATGGCATGGCAAGCCGTTCCACAGGACTACATCCAGCATCTCTACGATCGTCTCCATGGGAGAATAGCAGCCTGCATTGCTGCGAAAGGTAGATATACACTGTACTAGTGCCGACATTGTGCATGCTCTGTTGCCTGTGTCTATGTGCCTGTGGTTCTGTCAGTGTGATCATGTGATGTATCTGACCCCAGGAATGTGTCAATAAAGTTTCCCCTTCCTGGGACAATGAATACACGGTGTTCTTATTTCAATTTCCAGGAGTGTATATCACAAATTTTAGAAGCTCAGCTAGGAAAAGTTACACTTGTTCAGTCTACATCAGATTTGGAATCTATTTAACAAAGTGTGAGTATTTTTCAAATATTTCTCCCTCGTAAATCCCATTATTACTTTCTCCAGGAAATTAATATATTGCGGAGTATTAGGGATGAGTTGTTCGACGAAGTACTAACATGTTTCAGGGACACTTCCCAACACTGTTTTCGGCACTGTGTTATAACAGTAGAGACCGAAAATCGATTTAATTACCAGAATCTGTAGAGTTTCTGCTTACAGTGGTATCTGCAGGTATCCACCTGCTAGGTTAATCTTTGAGAAGTAATGGCCTCGCACTAATTACACCATTAACTCATCCTGCCATAATATCGGATATTGGTCTGCATTCGACTGGTCGTTGATAGTCGCCTTGAAATATCCACGTATTCTGAGGCTTCTATTCAGTTTCTTTATTAGTATGTTGAGTGTCGCCCATTGACTTGATGATGATGCAATAATCCTGAACCCCTGCAAATAGTCGAGTTCTGGTTTTACTGTTTTCTGCATAGCAAAGAGTATTGGTCGAGTCTTGTAATGGTATGGTTTTGCAGACTGCTTAAGAGATGTACACTTGAAAGTAATTTACACAGCCTAGAACAGGTTCCAATAACTGCTGGTAATTATCACATTTTTTCTGCATTAATATATGGAGTATCTTGTGATTTTAGATTCAGTTCGTCTTGCATTTTAAACTCATATATCATAAAACATCTTAGACGAATGGTACTGAGACCTGTTAGTCAAGGGAAGGCAGGATTCGGTTACGATTGTGGACGGGGCCGTAATCAGTTACTATTGCTTGCCTTTTACAGTTACACATAATTAATTTTAAACCAGCAATTTCAGACTCAACAATAAATAAAAGTACCTCACGTTATTAATGAAGGAATAAACAATTGTGTAAATAATAGTGTTTTCAGTGAGTTACAATTTAGCAAATCACCATTAAATACAGATAAAGCAGATAATGTTTTAAAAGCAAGGCACTGTGATCTGGGCAGAAGGCCTTACACGCCAGGAATAGCAATAAATTGAGAATTGTTTAAAGCTCGCTGCAACTTACAAATTACAGGTATTGAAGTATTAAAGGTAAGCAGCAGAAGGCATCAGACGCCAGGAATGGCAGTATGTAAGGTTTTAAAGGGTTACTGGGTAAATAGAAATACCAAATTAGAATTTCAAGGCAAGTGACCACAGTCACGGCTGAAGGCCGTACACGCCAAGAATGGCAATGAATTGAGAATTGTTTAAGAACTCGTTGCAATTTACAACTTACAGGTATGGAAATATTAAAGATAAGTCGCCACAAATACAACAGAAGGCATCAGACACCAGGAATGGCAGTAAATAAGGTTTTAAGGCTTACTGCTAAAATACGAATACCAAATTAGAATTTTAAGGCAAATGACCACAGTCACGACTGAAAGGCCTTACACGCCAGGAACGGCAATAATATAAAAAATTTAGAAACATGTTATAAAACAGGAAATACAGTAGCAAAGGTTAATAAAAAAATCATCATCATATCCTCCTCGCGTGCCCGACGACAGCGGCTCCATCAGTCGTGTAGTCCGTATTGTGGCGGGCTCGGATGTGGCTTGCAAAACCGAGCTTTGCTTTGAAGATAATTAGGCTTGGACTTAGATTTGCGGAGCTTTCGTTTATCGTCCAGGTTCTTTAGGCGGATGTGCTCGAATTGCTCCAAACTCTTGTGTACAGTTGAGCGACACTCTGATCGGCGCAATGCAAGCTCCTCCCAACGTTTGCTGGGAAAGCCACAGGCTGTGAGGTGGTGTTTGATGGTGTCTTTATATCGCAGGTGTTGGCCACCTTGCCGCCGCTTTCCACACGAGAGCTCTGAGTAGAACACCGCTTTGGGAAGTCTACTGTCGTCCATGCGTATGATACGGCCACTCCATCTCAGCAGGTATTTCATTAAGAGAGCTTCAATGCCAGGCAGTTTCACGCGACGCAAAATCTCCGTGTTTGGAATACGGCCTTCCCATTTCATGTGGAGAATTGATCTCAGACAGCGAAGATGGAAGGTGTCTAGCCTCCTAATGTCAGCTTTATAACAGCACCAGATTTCCGAGGCGCAGAGTAAAGTTGATAATATGATTGCTCTGTAGACCGCAATTTTAGTTTGTAGCCTGAGATCATTTGATTTCCATACTCGGTGATTCAGTTTGCCGAAAACTGAGGCTGCACTGGCTATACGGGCAGCAATTTCTGTTGTCAATCTGTTGTCGCTTCTAATTTGGCTACCTAGATATTTAACGTGTGACACGTTTTCCGGCCGGCCGGTATGGCCGTGCGGTTCTAGGCGCTTCAGTCTGGAACCGCGTGACCGCTACGGTAGCAGGTTCGAATCCTGCCTCGGGCATGGATGTATGTGATGTCCTTAGGTTAGTTAGGTTTAAGTAGTTCTAAGTTCTAGGGGACTGATGACCACAGATGTTAAGTCCCATAGTGCTCAGAGCCATTTGAACACGTTTTCCAAATGTTTGTTGTCCAACTTACTACTCCAGTCGTCTGTATTGGAACCCCTAAATGGTTGTTGAAGGACTTGCGTCTTGGTGATGCTAATGACTAAACCAAATCTTCTGCAGGAGTCATTTGGCAAGTTCATGTATGTTTGGAGAGATTCAGGGGAATTAGCCATCATGCATAGGTCGTCTGCGTAAAGAATTTCAAAGACAAATACTTTATTTACGCGACTTTTTGTTCTTAGACGAGAGATGTTAAAGACACTTTTGTCTGTTCTCGAGTCAAGACCCATTTGACCACTGCAGACAGTGGTCGCGTCTGTCATAACAGCTGCGAAATAAAGTGAGAAGACTGTGGGAGCCAGTACACAGCCTTTCTTTACATCGCATGTCACGGGAAACTGGTCTGAAAGCTCGTTTTCATGGCGGATTTTTGCCACCATGTTGTCATGAAACTGTCTAATCAAGTTAATAATTTTGTCAGGGTAGCCGGTTTTGTTTAGTATAATCCAGAGAGAGTCCCGTGGGACTCGGTCGAATGCTTTTTTCCTTGCATTTGTTTGACACCAAATATGGCATCCACTGTGCCTTTGTTCGAGCGAAAACCGCACTTTTTCTGCAAGGTGTGTTAGCCGGTTGTTGAGTATGTGGGCCAGGACATTCCCTGCTGCTGAGAGAAGAGAGATTCCCCTGTGAGAACTGCAGTCAGAAATGTCACGTTTACCTTTGTAAATCTTGCAAATGCAGGCATCTTTCCAATCTTGTGGAATTATTTCGCACTCCCAAATCTTTGAAATTAGAACAAACAGTGGGTTCGTAATGTTTGGTCCACCATGTTTATAAAGTTCTGATGGAAAGTTATCTAATCCTGCTGATTTTTATTTTTCAGCTTCGCCAATGCTGAAATGAATTCACTGAACGAAGGGGCATCAGCAAGTTGTTCATCGACTGTCAGGCTTTCATGTGATTCTATGTATGGAATATCAGTCATCTGATGGTTGGGATTAAGAAAGTTAACAAAATGTTCTGCCCGCCGAGCAAGGATATCACTCTGTTGCGTTAGCCGTCAAGTTTTAATTTTGTCATAAACAGGTGCTATCTTTCTTGATTTTGGTCCAAAGATGTTTTTCAGGCACTCGAAGGATCTGCGTGTTTGGTTTGTGTCAGCGTATGATTGCGTTTCATTGGCTTTATTCAGCCACCATTTGTCTTTGAGGGCGCGCACTTACACTTTCAGGTTGTAGTATGCTGCTTTACGACTGTCAAGATCAGGACTGCGAAGAGATGCTCTGAAATCATCAACAAGCTTTTTGATCTCTGCATCTGAATCGTCAAATCAATATTGGTTCTTTTTCTGAGGTTTTCCCAAGACTTCCGTGGCACATCTGCGCAGTTTGGTAGCATATACACTCCTGGAAATGGAAAAAAGAACACATTGACACCGGTGTGTCAGACCCACCATACTTGCTCCGGACACTGGAGAGGGCTGTACAAGCAATGATCACACGCACGGCACAGCGGACACACCAGGAACCGCGGTGTTGGCCGTCGAATGGCGCTAGCTGCGCAGCATTTGTGCACCGCCGCCGTCAGTGTCAGCCAGTTTGCCGTGGCATACGGAGCTCCATCGCAGTCTTTAACACTGGTAGCATGCCGCGACAGCGTGGACGTGAACCGTATGTGCAGTTGACGGACTTTGAGCGAGGACGTATAGTGGGCATGCGGGAGGCCGGGTGGACGTACCGCCGAATTGCTCAACACGTGGGGCGTGAGGTCTCCACAGTACATCGATGTTGTCGCCAGTGGTCGGCGGAAGGTGCACGTGCCCGTCGACCTGGGACCGGACCGCAGCGACGCACGGATGCACGCCAAGACCGTAGGATCCTACGCAGTGCCGATGGGGACCGCACCGCCACTTCCCAGCAAATTAGGGACACTGTTGCTCCTGGGGTATCGGCGAGGACCATTCGCAACCGTCTCCATGAAGCTAGGCTACGGTCCCGCACACCGTTAGGCCGTCTTCCGCTCACGCCCCAACATCGTGCAGCCCGCCTCCAGTGGTGTCGCGACAGTCGTGAATGGAGGGACGAATGGAGACGTGTCGTCTTCAGCGATGAGAGTCGCTTCTGCCTTGGTGCCAATGATGGTCGTATGCGTGTTTGGCGCCGTGAAGGTGAGCGCCACAATCAGGACTGCATACGACCGAGGCACACAGGGCCAACACCCGGCATCATGGTGTGGGGAGCGATCTCCTACACTGGCCGTACACCACTGGTGATCGTCGAGGGGACACTGAATAGTGCACGGTACATCCAAACCGTCATCGAACCCATCGTTCTACCATTCCTAGACCGGCAAGGGAACTTGCTGTTCCAACAGGACAATGCACGTCCGCATGTATCCCGTGCCACCCAACGTGCTCTAGAAGGTGTAAGTCAACTACCCTGGCCAGCAAGATCTCCGGATCTGTCCCCCATTGAGCATGTTTGGGACTGGATGAAGCGTCGTCTCACGCGGTCTGCACGTCCAGCACGAACGCTGGTCCAACTGAGGCGCCAGGTGGAAATGGCATGGCAAGCCGTTCCACAGGACTACATCCAGCATCTCTACGATCTTCTCCATGGGAGAATAGCAGCCTGCATTGCTGCGAAAGGTAGATATACACTGTACTAGTGCCGACATTGTGCATGCTCTGTTGCCTGTGTCTATGTGCCTGTGGCTCTGTCAGTGTGATCATGTGATGTATCTGACCCCAGGAATGTGTCAATAAAGTTTCCCCTTCCTGGGACAATGAATTCACGGTGTTCTTATTTCAATTTCCAGGAGTGTACATTCCAGTGCTCATCTACAGAGGCAGACTCTGATATCAAAAGCCGAGCAGAACCGAATGCATCGTCCAGTTTTGCTTTCATAGTCTGATCATGGGCCAAGATTTTGCAGAGTTTGCAGATTTTGATGGTATTTTACGTGACGCTTGGCGTGGTGCTTTCAAAGTTATGTTTAATTTGGACCTCACAAGTCGATAGTCTGACCAACCCTGGGCGCGCTTCTCGTAGCACGTGTGATCAGTACTTCACCAAGATCTTTTTTCTGTTCGATCACATAATCTAGAAGGTGCCAGTGCTTAGATCTTGGGAGCATCCATGTCGTTTTATATTTATCGGACATCCGAACATATGTATTTGTCTAACAGAGTTCAAATTCAGTACATAAAGTTAAAAGATCAAGAACAATTGAGTTGCATTTTCCAATTCCATGGCGACCAATGACTCCATTCCAGGCATTGAAATCACTGCCAACCCGAGCATTGAAATCTCCGAGGAACAGGACTTTATCCGCAGAAGGAATGCCCTGAAGTACGTATCGGAAATCTTGGTAGAACTTGTACTTCTCTTCATTGGGAGATGGCAGTTGAGGTACGTAGACACTGATCAGGTGAATGTATTTCTTAGCTGTTAGTTGCGCGTTATGATTCTGTCGCTGATGTCTTTTGGAAGTTCCGTCAATGAACACGCCAGTTTATTGTGTATTGCAAAGCCTACGCCACTTTCCGCCCTTTCGGTATATGGCTTCCCACTCCAGTAGTAGATGTAACCTCCGAGCTGTTCGCACAGCTCTCCGGAGTCACCAACATGTGTTTCACTTAGGGCGGCGATTTTGATGTTATATCTAGCCAACTCTCTAGCAATGAGTGCTGACTTTCTCTCTGGACATCGATTATGGTCATTATACAGTAAACTACGGACGTTCCATGTACCAGTCATAATGTGTTTAATACATTTATTTTATTATTTTTTCGACCGCAGATTTTGGTGAACAAGTGACTGCGGTTTGCCACTTGCACTGAGTTGAGACGGGCTATGTTTAGGCCACCTTTTCTAGGCCCCTCCCTGCATTAGGGAAAGCAGAGTGATCCTAAATAGGGTTGCTTTGTCGTCTGACGAGATGCCGACCCAGTCCTCTCGTCCCTGTCGAGTTCCAGAACGACCATCACCGTCTGACCGCCTAACGTGCAGAGCACCAACTAAGGTTCGGGCACACCAACCTCTTTCCTCACCATCAGTACTCCATCACTGCAGGACGTTTTTTTTTAAAAAACTCGTAGCCCATGAAACTTTGCCGGAGTCATCTGCGAGTGAATATATTTAAGTGGACAAGTAGACGCGCAGGTGCAGATCGACTCTCTCGTCCTGAACCTCGGTTGGCAGTGGATCGCAAGGCCGATACGACTGCCGATAGGCAGAAGTTGCAGTGAATGACTGCATGCCAGTAGGAGTATCCTGACATACGCCCTTAAGGCATATCACAGCATGCGTCATCGATACAGGAGCCGTGAGTGTTTGCCTATCGACGCTACCCACCTCCTACACCGATGACTTATGACGGCGGATGGCAGGAAAAAGGACAAGGCTAGGACAGGATGAGGATAGGAAAATGGGGATGAATAGGACGTTGTGGGACACACTTTGTCTGGCTCCTTCCCTTCGGCCTGTCCGGCTTGGTTGACCCTTCTGGTAGCTAAGCTACCGCCGGCATAGCCCTCCACATCCAGAGTACGCAAACCTCCTCGCCCGCACGGACAGTGCTTCGTTAAGGCGGTGTCCCCTGAGGAGGAATTAATGAAAAAATAAGCAACTGATCACCAAACGGATGAAATAAGATGATGGTAAACTTTGTAACACAACCCTAAACATACACTAAACACTACACTGCAACATTTATTCTAGAAGGCGACCGAACTACTGTAATTACACATACACAGGGCTATTACAAATGATTGAAGCGATTTGATAAATTCACTGTAGCTCCATTCATTGACATATGGTCACGACACACTACAGATACGTAGAAAAACTCATAAAGTTTTGTTCGGCTGAAGCCGCACTTCAGGTTTCTGCCGCCAGAGCGCTCGAGAGCGCAGTGAGACAAAATGGCGAAAGGAGCCGAGAAAGTGTATGTCGTGCTTGAAATTCACTCACATCAGTCAGTCATAACAGTGCAACGACACTTCAGGACGATGTTCAACAAAGATCCACCAACTGCTAACTCCATTCGGCGATGGTATGCGCAGTTTAAAGCTTCTGGATGCCTCTGTAAGGGGAAATCAACGGGTCGGCCTGCAGTGGGCGAAGAAACGGTTGAACGCGTGGGGGCAAGTTTCACGCGTAGCCCGCGGAAGTCGACGAATAAAGCAAGCAGGGAGCTAAACGTACCACAGCCGACGGTTTGCAAAATCTTACGGAAAAGGCTTAAGCAGAAGCCTTACCGTTTACAATTGCTACAAGCCCTGACACCCGATGACAAAGTCAAACGCTTTGAATTTTCGGCGCGGTTGCAACAGCTCATGGAAGAGGATGCGTTCAGTGCGCAACTTGTTTTCAGTGATGAAGCAACATTTTTTCTTAATGGTGAAGTGAACAGACACAACGTGCGAATCTGGGCGGTAGAGAATCATCACGCATTCGTGCAGAAAATTCGCTATTCACTAAAAGTTAACGTGTTTTGTGCAATCTCACGGTTTAAAGTTTACGGCCCCTTTTTCTTCTGCGAAAAAAACGTTACAGGACACGTGTGTCTGGACATGCTGGAAAATTGGCTCATGCCACAACTGGAGACCGACAGCGCCGACTTCATCTTTCAACAGGATGGTGCTCCACCGCACTTCCATGATGATGTTCGGCATTTCTTAAACAGGAGATTGGAAAACCGATGGATCGGTCGTGGTGGAGATCATGATCAGCAATTCATGTCATGGCCTCCACGCTCTCCCGACTTAACCCCATGCGATTTCTTTCTGTGGGGTTATGTGAAAGATTCAGTGTTTAAACCTCCTCTACCAAGAAACGTGCCAGAACTGCGAGCTCGCATCAACGATGCTTTCGAACTCATTGATGGGGACATGCTGCGCCGAGTGTGGTAGGAACTTGATTATCGGCTTGATGTCTGCCGAATCACTAAAGGGGCACATATCGAACATTTGTGAATGCCTAAAAAAACTTTTTGAGTTTTTGTATGTGTGTGCAAAGCGTTGTGAAAATATCACAAATAATAAAGTTATTGTAGAGCTGTGAAATCGCTTCAATCATTTGTAATAACCCTGTATAACCTTTAATGTAGGCATTACAAGATATTGTAATAAATAATACAATAATAAAACACAAGGAGCGGTACATAAGTTCCTTAAAGGGTACTGAGGCAGATTATAACCGCAGAATGCGTGGGCTGAAGGGGCGTTACACTGAACTGCTGGCCATCAGACTTCCTTCTAGAACACACACGTCTTACAAGAACCAAGGGGCCACAGGCGGTGCACCAGGAATCGGCCTCTGAGAAGGTCCGGCAACAAACACTTTCGCGAACGATGAGATAGGCAGCCAAGAGTTGCATTCACTTCACAAGATGGTAACTCAGACTAGTGGCAGTCTAACGAATGACTAATGATAATCTTGCTGTAGCTAACTGACATCCGATAAACCAAATGCACGATGGACAATACGCCAAAGCCAGAACTGGCGGTCTGCACTACGTCCCCAGGATACTGTGTTTAGAGCGCCTGGAACGAAAAAGGAATCACTACCACCAGAGTAGAAGAATCACCAACCGGCCTACAATCAAGAAAGCTTGAAACGTCCCCTTAGAACAATTATACACGACTGTGCTTAAACTGACACACAATAACATTTAGCGCAACGCAATCTGACTTTCAAAAATCCCTACAAAAGAATGGCCCTGACTAACATCAACCTATACCTTTCACAAATCACTTACCTCACAAAAATCTTCATTACTCGAACTACTGCAATACAGCGAGCGCCACTACTGCCAGCTAAATAAAAGATTCAAACTACGGAAGGCACTAACTACTGATAGGCATAGTTAGCAAATGAAAGATATTAATAGAGAACAAACAATGTATTTACCTTAATAGTCATAATATATATATCAGTTCATGACAAATTACAAAACTCCGCCATCTCTCTCCCCACATCCACCACTGCTGGCGGCTCACCTCCAACTGTGCAACGCTACGCGCTGTTCACATCCAGCTGCCGCTGCCCAACACTACAATGCCAGACAACAATGCAAACTAGCCACAGACTGCACACAGCACAGCCAGTGATTTTCAGAGAGCGCTACGTAACGTTGCCAATAAGAAAACATAAACAGCTTACTTACATAAAGAAAACATAAACAGCCTACTTACATAAAATTTTTTGTGGGGAGCGTGGGGGCTATGTAAGTAGGCTGTTTATGTTTTCTTTATGTAAGTAGGCTGTTTAAGTTTTCTTATTGGCAACGTTACGTAGCGCTCTCTGAAAATCACTGGCTGTGCTGTGTGCAGTCTGTGGCTAGTTTGCATTGTTGTCTGGCATTGTAGTGTTGGGCAGCGGCAGCTGGATGTGAACAGCGCGTAGCGTTGCACAGTTGGAGGTGAGCCGCCAGCAGTGGTGGATGTGGGGAGAGACATGGCGGAGTTCTGTAATTTGTCATGAACTGATATATATATTATGACTATTAAGGTAAATACATTGTTTGTTCTCTATTAAAATCTTTCATTTGCTAACTATGCCTATCAGTAGTTAGTGCCTTCAGTAGTTTGAATCTTTTATTTAGCTGGCAGTAGTGGCGCTCGCTGTATTGCAGTAGTTCGAGTAATGAAGATTTTTGTGAGGTAAGTGATTTGTGAAAGGTATAGGTTAATGTTAGTCAGGGCCGCTCCTTTGTAGGGATTTCTGAAAGTCAGATTGCGTTGCGCTAAAAGTTATTGTGTGTCAGTTTAAGCACAGTCGTGTATAAATTGTTCAAAGGGGACGTTTAAAGCTGTCAAAACTACACGCCTTAGCGGACAGCAGCGGCAAGGCAGCGGCAAGGCGAGAAAACGTACACTGCCACTACACATACTAACTACCAGGGAAGGTAACTGAGGCGTTAACGGGCACCAGGCAAGAAAAATTACCGCTGGTTGAACTTAACAAATTGTAACAAGTTGAATACAGTAAGTAGTAATAAGCAGTCGAGGAAAGCTAATCAGATCCGCCTTCTCCAAGCACTCCACTCGCTGCTCTTCGTCTCAGCGACAGTACGAGCAGCAACGAACCCAAGTCACTGGAGAATCACAATGATGGAGATTTCTTTGCACTCATCTTAAAGCTTGCTGGATCCAGTTTACGATGAGGTCGTACACCCTCGTGACCACAGCCCTTCCATCTGGCAGTCCATGCGTGCAGCCAGCGGTCCCGACGTGTTTTGGCACTGCGCGGACCTGGATCCTCCTGCGTCCTCAACCGAACTCGCCCACTCACACGACCCGACAAAAACAACCGTTGTTGTTGTTGTGGTCTTCAGTCCTGAGACTGGTTTGATGCAGCTCTCCATGCTACTCTATCCTGTGCAAGCTTCTTCATCTCCCAGTACCTACTGCAACCTACATCCTTCTGTATCTGCTTAGTGTATTCATCTCTTGGTCTCCCCCTACGATTTTTACCCTCCACGCTGCCCTCCAATACTAAATTGGTGATCCCTTGATGCCTCAGGACATGTCCTACCAACCGATCCCTTCTCCCCAATCCTATTCAGTACCTCCTCATTAGTTATGTGATCTACCCATCTAATCTTCAGCATTCTTCTGTAGCACCACATTTCGAAAGCTTCTATTCTCTTCTTGTCCAAACTATTTAACGTCCATGTTTCACTCCCATACATGGCTACACTCCATACAAATACTTTCAGAAATGACTTCCTGACACTTAAATCTATACTCGATGTTAACAAATTTCTCTTCTTCAGAAACGCTTTCCTTGCCATTGCCAGTCTACATTTTATATCCTCTCTACTTCGACCATCATCAGTTATTTTGCTCCCTAAATAGCAAAACTCCTTTACTACTTTAAGTGTCTCATTTCCTAATCTAATTCCCTCAGCATCACCCGACTTAATTCGACTACATTCCATTATCCTCGCTTTGCTTTTGTTGATGTTCATCTTATATCCTCCTTTCAAGACACTGTCCATTCCGTTCAACTGCTCTTCCAGGTCCTTTGCTGTCTCTGACAGAATTACAATGTCATCGGCAAACCTCAAGGTTTTTATTTCTTCTCCATGGATTTTAATACCTACTCCGAATTTTTCTTTTGTTTCCTTTACTGCTTGCTCAATATACAGATTGGATAACAGCGGGGACAGGCTACAACCCTGTCTCACTCCCTTCCCAACCACTGCTTCCCTTTCATGTCCCTCGACTCTTATAACTGCCATCTGGTTTCTGTACAAATTGTAAATAGCATTTCGCTCCCTGTATTTTACCGCTGCCACCTTCAGAATTTGAAAGAGAGTATTCCAGTCAACATTGTCAAAAGCTTTCTCTAAATCTACAAATGCTAGAAACGTAGGTTTGCCTTTCCTTAATCTTTCTTCTAAGATAAGTCGTAAGGTCAGTATTGCCTCACGTGTTCCAATATTTCTACGGAATCCAAACTGATCTTGCCCGAGGTCGGCTTCTACTAGCTTTTCCATTCGTCTGTAAAGAATTCGTGTTAGTATTTTGCAGCTGTGGCTTATTAAACTGATAATTCGGTAATTTTCACATCTGTCAACACCTGCTTTCTTTGGGATTGGAATTATTATATTCTTCTTGAAGTCTGAGGGTATTTCGCCTGTTTCATACATCTTGCTCACCAGATGGTAGAGTTTTGTCAGGACTGGCTCTCCCAAGGCCGTCAGTAGTTCCAATGGAATGTTGTCTACTCCGGGGGCCTTGTTTCGACTCAGGTCTTTCAGTGCTCTGTGAAACTCTTCACGCAGTATCGTATCTCCCATTTCATCTTCATCTACATCCTCTTCCATTTCCATAATATTGTCCTCAAGTACATCGCCCTTGTATAGACCCTCTATATACTCCTTCCACCTTTCTGCTTTCCCTTCTTTGCTTAGAACTGGGTTTCCATCTGAGCTCCTGATGTTCATACAAGTGGTTCTCTTATCTCCAAAGGTCTCTTTAATTTTCCTGTAGGCGGTATCTATCTTACCCCTAGTGAGATAAGCCTCTACATCCTTACATTTGTCCTCTAGCCATCCCTGCTTAGCCATTTGGCACTTCCTGTCGATCTCATTTTTGAGACGTTTGCATTCCTTTTTGCCTGCTTCATTAACTGCATTTTTATATTTTCTCCTTTCATCAATTAAATTCAATATTTCTTCTGTCATCGAAGGATTTCTAAGAGCCCTGGTCTTTTTACCTGCTTCATCCTCTGCTGCCTTCACTACTTCATCCCTCAAAGCTACCCATTCTTCTTCTACTGTATTTCTTTCCCCCATTCCTTTCAATTGTTCCCTTATGCTCTCCCTGAAACTCTCTACAACCTCTGGTTCTTTCAGTTTATCCAGGTGCCATCTCCTTAAATTCCCACCTTTTTGCAGTTTCTTCAGTTTCAATCTGCAGTTCATAACCAATAGATTGTGGTCAGAATCCACATCTGCCCCAGGAAATGTCTTACAATTTAAAACCTGGTTCCTAAATCTCCGTCTTACCATTATATAATCTATCTGATGCCTTTTAGTATCTCCAGGGTTCTTCCAATATACAACCTTCTATCATGATTCTTAAACCAAGTGTTAGCTATGATTAAGTTGTGCTCTGTGCAAAATTCTACCAGGCGGCTTCCTCTTTCATTTCAACCATGTCGCCCCAAAAATAGGGCAACAGTTACTACGTATCGATAACCGCCGCTGCTGCCACTACCGGACAGTCAACGCTTGCAAAACCGAATGACGGCAGTCAAAATGAGGAGAAGACAAACATCCGCAACCATGCCAACTAAACGATACCGTCTGGCCTGCAATAGAGGGCGGAAATCTACAAACAGCACCAACGCGAGCACAGCACAGTTCAATACCTTAGTAGCTATAGGGGAATCTCTACAATGATGGCTAAATTATGAGCTACATTTTCATGCTTTGATTGTAGCGTATTTTTGCCACTTCGTATCATAGTTTGTGTACTCTACGTGACTACTTGTAGCTGAGGTTACTATAGCGGCAGGGCACATTTCTATGTTTGTGATTTACGCAGCAGGCCTGGAATTCGATGGAAAGGCTTCACTGAGAAGCTGGACATTGGTCTGTTAAGCATTCCAGCTGACGTCTCAGATGCTGGTGAAATAGCATCGAGGAGTGTGTATGTCACTTGGCGACTCATGCCAATAACATCCAGACGTTGTTTCTTGTTGCACTTGTAACAAGAGAGGCGGTGGCGTCACTTGTTTTAGACGTCCCAGCTGGGTCGTGAGTTGTGTACCATATTGCTATAAGTTTTTCGTGGAAGAAGGGCGTGGAATTAATGCCACACTAGCATAATAATAGTGATAATGTTATGCCAGTTCCTATACTCAATTGGCTAAGGTTTTGTTGCTTACTAGTTTCATTAGCTACTGAAAGACGTCGCTGTCTAGCGAGAAAGTGACGGTGTGTCTGGCAACAGCAGTGACAGAATCTGATTAGATGACTGTTAAAATGGCTACACTACGAAGATGACGTGCTACGGACGCGAAATTTAACCGACAGGAAGAAGATGCTGTGATATGCAAATGATTAGCTTTTCAGAGCATTCACACAAGGTTGGCGTTGGTGGCGACACCTAGAACGTGCTGACATGAGGAAAGTTTCCAACCGATTTCTCATACACAAACAGCAGTGGAACAGCGTTACCTGGTGAAACGTCGTTGTGATGCCTCGTGTAAGGAGGAGAAATGCGTACCATCACGTTTCCGACTTTGATATAGGTCGGATTGTAGTCTATCGCGATTGCGGTTTATCGTATCGCGACATTGCTACTCGCGTTGGTCGAGATCCATTGACTATTAGCAGAATATGGAATCGGTGGGTGCAGGAGGGTAATACGGAACGCCGTGCTGGATCCCAACGGCCTCGTATCACTAGCAGTCGAGATGACAGGCGTCTTATCCGCATGGCTGTAACGGATCGTGCAGCCACGTCTCGATCCCTGAGTCAACACAAGGAGGCGTTTGCAAGACAACAACAATCTGCACGAACATTTCGACGACGTTTGCAGCAGCATGGACTATCAACTCGGAGACCATGGCTGCTGTTACCCTTGACGCTGCATCACAGACAGGAGCGCCTGCGATGGTGTACTCAACGACGAACCTGGATGCACGAATGGCAAAACGTAATTTTTTTTCGGATGAATCCAGGTTCTGTTTACAGCATCATGATGGTCGCATTCGTGTTTGTCTACATCGCGGTGAACGCACATTGGAAACGTGTATTCGTCATCGCCATACTGGCGTATCACTCGGCGTGATGGTATGGGGTGTCATTGGTTACACGTCTCGGTCACCTCTTGTTCGCATTGACGGCACTTTGAACAGTGGACGTTACATTTGAGATGTGTTACGACCCGTGGCTCTACCCTTCATTCGATCCCTGCGAAACCCTACATTTCAGCAGGATAATGCACGACCGCATGTTGCAGGTCCTGTACGGGCCTTTCTGGATACAGAAAATGTTCGACTGCTGCTCTGGCCAGCACAGTCTCCAGATCTCTCACCAATTCAAAACGTCTGGTCAATGGTGGCCGAGCATCTGGCTCTTCACAATACGCCAGTCACTACTCGTGATGAACTGTGGTATCGTGTTGAAGCTGCATGGGCAGCTGTACCTGTACATGCCTTCCAAGCTCTGTTTGACTGAATGGCCAGGCGTATCAAGGCCGTTATAACAGCCAGAGGTGGTTGTTCTGGGTACTGATTTCTCAGGATCTATGCACCCAAACTGCGTGAAAATGGCCAGCTGGGGGTGGTCGAGCGGTTTTAGGTGCTACAGTCTGGAACCGCGCGACCACTACGGTCGCAGGGTCGAATCCTGCCTCAGACATGGATATGTGTGATGTCCTTAGGTTAGTTAGGTTTAAGTAGTTCTAAGTTCTAGGGGACTAATGACCTCAGAAGTTAAGTCCCATAGTGCTCAGAGCCATTTGAACCATTTTTTGGGTGAAAATGTAATCACATGTCAGTTCTAGTATAATATATTTGTCCAATGAATACCCTTTTATCATCTGCATTTCTTCTTGGTGTAGCAATTTTAATGGCCAGTAGTGTATTAATGAAGAAAGGAAGCTCCTTATATGAGACCACAATCATTACATATGTTAGTATGTACTTGTTCCTTCCAAAAATACCGATATAATTAAATTTTCCTCATAACATTTGAGTCTCATCTTAATCTATTATAATTATGAAAGATGCAGAAAGGGATTAAAATTTGTGCCAAGGCAATTACTTCAAGCTGGCTCTCCTTGGTTACTAGGCAGATATGCCAGCCATTTCACCACCACAGCACTACAGCTAACAAACCTGCATGGACTACTCTACTGTAACGCCCTACCTCACAATAAAGGAAAATAAGCTGAATGTGTGAACTGAAGTTTGTGTTAGGGTAGTCACTGAAGCGATGCTAGCTGTAGTTATGTGGTGGTTAATGGCTACCATAACTGCCTAGTAAGCAAGGAGAACCAGATTCAAGTTCTGCCCATGGTAAAAGTTTTAAATCATTTCTTCAGCTTCCATCATTATCGTGAAAAAAAAAAAAAACGTTTCATCACATATTTCAGCAAGCCTTTGAAACTGACGAGGCAAAACATTGTATTACTGCCGACCATGTGACCACGCTACTGAATACTGTTTGGTGGCACTGCTAGCACAAGTTGCAGTAACGAAAGTTCTAGAAGACGTGTAGAGATGGAACCATTCTAGCGACAATACTCCAATAAAGAAATCAAGTTACAATAAGTTATCGTAACAAAGGACATTATTATGGCCCGTCACCTGGGAACAAGCATCTCGGAAACACTGAAGCAAGTGGACTGTTCATATGCTGCTGTTGAGAACAACAGTGGAAACTGGCTGAAGGACAGTGAAATCAGGAGTAGGTGACAAAGTGTTGGACGTCCAAGAATCCCCAGAGAAGGGGATGTCAGAGGCCTGCTCGCTCTGTAAATCAAGACAGCTGGCGGCCTGTGGCAGACCTGATGACAGAGTAAGATGCTGGTGCAGGCACAAGTGTTTCGGCACACGTTGTTCAACATAAATTCCGCAGCAGACGATCCCTATGAGTTCCCACGTTCACTCAATGCCATTCTCAATTACAGCAAATTGGGCATCATGATTAGGCCGTGGTGTAATGGAAACATGTCAAGTGCTTGGATGCATCATACACGAGGCCGATGGTCGAGGGTGTGTTCAAAAATGGTTCAAATGGCTCTGAGCACTATGGGACTCAACTGCTGAGGTCATTAGTCCCCTAGAACTTAGAACTAGTTAAACCTAACTAACCTAAGGACATCACAAACATCCATGCCCGAGGCAGGATTCGAACCTGCGACCGTAGCGGTCTTGCGGTTCCAGACTGCAGCGCCTTTAACCGCACGGCCACTTCGGCCGGCGAGGGTGTGTCTTCACCAGGCCAATGGCTTCTTGAGTTATGCATTGCGCCACAGACGCAGGCTGGTGGCGGCAGCATCGCTATGGAAACATTCACCTAGGCCTCCATGGGATCTGTGGTAGTAACCAAAGGCCTCATGACATTTGTGGACTATGGGAACATTATTGTGGACCATCTGCATCCCTTCCTGCACGATGCCTTCCTGAAGAGTGATGACATCTTCGAGCAGGGTAAGTGTCCATCCTGTAAAACCAGAAACGTGCAACAGTGTTTTAAGGAGCATGATCGTAAAGTTACGCTGATGTAATCACCATAATATTAACCTGACTTGAACCTGATGGAACATGTATGGAACGACATCGGGCGCCAACTCTGAGTTAATAAAGCATCGGCCTGTAATTTAAGGGAATTGCGTGATCAGTGCATAGGCATCTGATGCCAGATACCTCCAGAAACCTACTAAGGTCTTGATGATCCACGCCACTCAAAACTTAAGCTGCATTGCGTTTCAAAAGCGGATCAACAAGTTGATGACCATGCTATTTTGGTTAGCAGTTTAGAGCTCAGACACAAATGAGTGTTCAGGCACTGCGTCCATCAGAATGTTTTCACCAACTGATCTATGGATGTCGGAACTTTATCGGTGCTATGGAAAGGTTTAAACTTGGCAGTGGCACTAAGATGTTTACTGGTTGTTGAAATTGGATGTTCTTTCAAAGAGGCTGTTTCCTGAGCACCTCAGGTCGTTGCTGAGGAGGCTAGGAAGATAAACATGCCAGGTACTGATGAAGGCACGTTTGCTCAAGAGTAGGAATATTACAGAAGCAGCGAGGTCCACTTTGCGTTTCTCAGGGAGGATCCTGATAATTTCTTACTTCCAAACAAGAAGTGTGAGAAGGAAATCAGTACCGATTTGAGAGCCAAATTCAACGTCACTGAGTCCTGGTGTATCAGGTTACATCTGAGGCAATTGTGTGATGTATACTCAAACTGACCCTGGGGAACCCCGTCCCATCATTCTCCTCTCCTGAGGAATCCCCACATATATGCTATATATCCAAGTTCACCTTCCCCCTGCCCTCACCCCTTTCTTGCTAAGGTAGTGAGAATCAAGCCCCCCTTCTGATTTTGTTATTATTGTGTGGACCTAGACATTCCATGTCTGTTCACTGTTGTAAGAGGACCATCAGTAGCAAACTCTTCCTATTAAAAAAAAGAAAGGCCTTAATTTGAGGAAGAAATTCCTGAGAATGTATGTTTGGAATGCAGCATTGTGTCGTGGTGAAACATGGACTTTGGGAAAACTGGAACAGAAGAGAACCGAGACATTTGAGATGTTGTGCTACAGACGGATGTTGAAAATTAGGCGGACTGATAAGGTTCTACGCAGAATCGGTGAGGAAAGGAATACGTGTAAAACACTGATAAGGAGAAGGGACAGGATGATAGGACATCTGTTAAGACATGAGGGAATGAGTTCCATGGCACTAGAGGGAGCTGCAGAGGGCAACAACTGTAGAGGAAGACCAGAGATTGGAATACATCCAGCAAATCACTGAGGACGTAGGTTGCAAGTGCTACTCTGACATGAAGAGATTGGCACAGGAGAGGAATTCGTGGCGGGCCGCATCAAACCAGTCAGAAGACTGATGACTCTTTCACATAGGTACATTTAAATGAATAAAACAGATGGCGTATAAATAACAGCAACGTGATTTTTCATTGTGAGACCGACGAAATTGGGTAGTTATATACCGGGTGATCAAAAAGTCAGTATAAATTTGAAAACTGAATAAATCACGGAGTAATGTAGATAGAGAGGTACAAATTGACACACATGCTTGGAATGACATGGGGTTTTACTAGAACCAAAAAAATAGAAAAGTTCAAAAGTCTCCGACAGATGGCGCTTCATGTGGTCAGAATAGCAATAATTAGAATTCACTTCTCTAGGCGAATTGTGTGACCGAGTGTTATTCTAATTAAAAATGGTAGCCATATTTCCATAATTAATGAACCAGAATGGCCACCTTCAAGTCTTGTATTTTAATTAACACATTAGCAGCAAAGTATCTGCAATTTTCTGTGAGCACTCCACCACTGAATGGCTTTTACAATTTTTACCCGATATTTGCCACAAATAACCACCCTAAGCACGAGACAGAGAGTTTATCATAGTGCAACATATAAACTATTACTACAAGAAAAACGTCCTTTCATTATTACTGTAAAATATCGCAGTTTGTTAGTTGCAAAAGCAATACACATCCGTCTGTTATTCACAATTTTTGTCGATTTTCTGTAATGGCACACACATAAAAACGTGCCTGGACGATGTACACAGTGCAGCTAATAACTATTTCTATGAGGAACTTGTCCTTGCGTTATTAATGTGTGATGATATAATGTGTTAAAAAACAGTGGCATAAATACTCCATTTTCCATCGCTGTTTACATTATTTTGACCTTTTTTGCCGGCCGGAGTGGCCCAGCGGTTCTAGGCGCTACAGTCTGGAACCACGCGACCGCTATGGTCGCAGGTTCGAATCCTGCCTCGGTCATGGATGTGTGTGATGTCCTTAGGTTAGTTAGGTTTAAATAGTTCTAAGTTCTAGGGGACTGATGACCTCAGCAGTTAAGTCCCATAGTGCTTTCACTGAAGATAGGAAATGCGTTAAGACATCAGGGGATAACCTCCATTACACTAGAGGGAGCTAAAGAGAGGAAAAACTCCAGGGAAGGGCAGATATTGGAACACATTCAACAAAAAACTGAAGACATGAGGTGCATGTGATACTCCTAGATGAAGAGGTTGGCACAGGAGAAGAATTCGTGGCGGGCCGCAGACGACTGACAACTTAAAAAAAGGCAAATTAAACTAGCGGGTAACCATAAACTGCCTGGTATTTTGGAAGAGTGGCGCATAATATGTTCTCTGGCGTACTTTGTCTTTTAAAACCAATAAGGGAATCATGTGACCGTTTCCTACGTAACGAAGCCCATGTATTTTTGGACTCACGAAATTAAGTGATCTGGTTACAACTTCATGCGCCCAGAGAAGCATATACTACACTCGATGCAGGTTTCACTCAAGGCAATGAAGGCGATGTGATCTAAGAGTACATATTACCTCGGTGTTTCTTCCTGGAAGTAGAAGCCGTTACCACGATGTAGTTCGTTGTACAGATCAGATATCGGCGTGTTTCTTGGAGAAATTCCCAACTTGATTAATTAGCAGAGACGGTCTGTCTTTTAGTCGTTCACAATATCCAGAGTGACTTTACCATGAAACGGCGGTGTTAAAAGATAATATTAAGCGGCTACCTCACTGCGACCGTAATGAACAATTGGCATGTTAGTGGAGATTGTTAATTTTTCTTTAGCATAGTTTGATTATTAATCTTTGAGGAGTCGGCCTAGTATTATAAAGCCTCTGGGCGGACTGTGGCGTTTTCTTGAGCGCAAAGAGGGGACCACACCCTAAGCGCTAGAAGCGCACACGTGCCGTACTTCTCTGTGCTCACTGCACTTGATGGCAGGTACCGTTCTCCAGGGATTCGTCACCCCAAACCCTTCTATCTCATTGCCACAAGATATAGCGTGATTCATCACTCCAAATCGCTCGTTTCCAGTCTTCCACTGTCCATTGGCATCGCACTTCACATCACTTCAAGCGTAGCTTCGTGGTGACTACAGAAATATGTAGCTAACGAGGAGTTGTCCAACCATTGTACCATAGCCTTTTTAATTACACACGCACAGACACTGTGCTACGTGGACTGTAGTTACCACTTTGGAACTCGCGATTGATACCTTCGGCTGATTTCATGCGGTTTTCTGCAAACACTGTCTGCAACACTCCACGGTCCCTGTTTGTCAGTACACATGATCAGCTTGGTCTTGGTTGAGCTTCGATTGCCCTTAGCGTTTCCTCTTCACAGTCATCAAGAGTCAACTTACATAGCTTTAGAAGGGTTGAAATGTCCCTGATGGATTTTATTACTCGGTTGCATCCACTGACTAGTCCACGTTCTAAGTCACTGATCTATCCCGACCGGCCCATTGAGCTGTTGCTACTACTCTAGTGACAACACAACCCTTCACGCCTCCTTTTATACTGGGGGGGGGGGTCCGCATCTTGTGGTATCTAGTGGTTAATTCCCGCATTACGTAGGGGTGTCCGGAGACATTTGATCAGATGCGCCATGGTTAGGTTCTAGCTGAAAGTACTGTAATGCGTGCGACTGCAGGTACTGTGTTTAGCTTTTGTGAGACCGGGGTCAGGGATTTTCTCTGCCTCGTGATGACTGGGTGTTGTGTGATGTCCTTAGGTTAGTTAGGTTTAGGTAGTTCTGAGTTCTAGGGGACTGATGACCATAGATGTTAAGTCCCATAGTGCTCAGAGCCATTTGAACCATTTTTTTTTTTTTTTTTTTGTGAGACGCTCTCCAGTTGCAGTATTATTTGAGAATCGAGTGAAACGTACTTTTGTTCTGTCAGAAACATAAAAAAAAGATATATCGTAGTATTATTGCAGATGTCACAGTCGTTCCAAGGAACCATAAAATTAAGGTGATTCCGGTGAAAGAAGTAAAAATTTCGGGGATATGAAGAGCGTAAACACATCACGTCTAATAAAAATAAAAGTTATAATATCTTAGTTGACAATACTCTCGCTTTGTATAGTGTTAGTATCACATATTGCAGTTAAACGTAAATTACGTTAGTTGTTGCAACGTCGTGCTCGGGAATTAACTTCACAACAAGCAACATGCGACAATGTTCAAATGTGTGTGAATTCGTAAGGGACGAAACTGCCGAGGTCATCGAACCCTAGACATATACACTACTTAAACTGACGTAAAATAACTTATACTAAGAACAACACACACACCCATACCCGAGGGAGGACTCGAACCTCCGGCGGGAACAGCCGCGCATTTCGTGACATGGCGCCTCAAACCCCGCCACGACTCTGCGCGGCTCATGCGACAAGAAATACAGGGTGATTCAAAAAGAATACCACAACTTTAGGAATTTAAAACTCTGCAACGACAAAAGGCAGAGCTAAGCACTATCTGTCGGCGAATTAAGGGAGCTATAAAGTTTCATTTAGTTGTACATTTGTTCGCTTGAGGCGCTGTTGACTAGGCGTCAGCGTCAGTTGATGCTAAGATGGCGACCGCTCAACAGAAAGCTTTTTGTGTTATTGAGTACGGCAGAAGTGAATCGACGACAATTGTTCAGCGTGCATTTCGAACGAAGTATGGTGTTAATCCTCCTGATAGGTGGTGTATTAAACGTTGGTATAAACAGTTTACAGAGAATGGGTGTTTGTGCAAAGGGAAAAGTTCTGGACGGCCGAGAACGAGTGATGAAAATGTAGCACGCATCCAGCAAGCATTTGTTCGCAGCCCAGGAAAATCGACTCGCAGAGCTAGCAGAGAGCTGCAAATTCCATAATCAACTGTATGGAGAGTCCTACGAAAAAGGTTAGTTATGAAACCTTATCGTCTGAAATTGGTTCAAGCACTGTCTGCAGCTGATAAGATTAAAAGAATCGATTTCTGTGATCTTACCCCCTGCGATTTTTTCTTATGGGGGTATGTTAAGGATATGGTGTTTCGGCCACCTCTCCCAGCCACCATTGATGATTTGAAACGAGAAATAACAGCAGCTATCCAAACTGTTACCCCTGATATGCTACAGAGAGTGTGGAACGAGTTGGAGTATCGGGTTGATATTGCTCGAGTGTCTGGAGGGGGCCATATTGAACATCTCTGAACTTGTTTTTGAGTGAAAAAAACCTTTTAAAATACTCTTTGTAATGATGTATAACAGAAGTTTATATTATGTTTCTGTCATTAAATACACATTTTTAAAGTTGTGGTATTCTTTTTGAATCACCCTGTACAGTTGTGACATACACACACACACACACACACACACACACACACACACACACACACTCACACAAAGATTCGAAGATTCGTTGCAGCACTTAAGACTTTCGACAACAATACCTTTTGGGGCACGCGACTGCTTGTTGTTGTGTCATCACGGAGCACGCAGAAGTCAAGAAATGCTGTTCACCGCGTGACAACCCAAGCCTGATCTCTATGTGTGGCACACGGGCGTTCTCCAGCCCTTGGCGTATAACGTTTAAGGGTCCTCTACAACACTTCATATCTGTCATTAAATGAGTTTCACCTTTTGCGGCCGGCCGGGGTGGCCGAGCGGCTCTAGGCTCTACGGTCTGGAACCGCGCGACCGCTACGGTCGCAGGTTCGAATCCTGCCTCGGGCATGGATGTGTGTGATGTCCTTAGGTTAGTTAGGTTTAAGTAGTTCTAAGTTGTAGGGGACTGATGACCTTAGACGTTAAGTCCCATAGTGCTCAGAGCCATTTGAACGATTTCACCTTTCGCGAAGTTAAATCAAAACCTGTTCGGAAGAGCTGTTCCATTCAGCACTGGCGTTTAAGCCGACAGCAAAATGGTTGTTGCCTGACATTGTAATAAAAAGCCTGATATCATGACTCGAAAAACGTAAGGACCTCAATTAAACATATGGAGAACAAAATTAAACATCTCTTCTGAAAATGCTCCCATTTAACACGAAAATATAATTCTTCAGTAATAAATTTTATACTTTTATCGTCCATTTCCGTATGGAAGAGTTAGATATTCTGGGACGATGCTGGGAATGTGTAGATCATCTGTTAAAGCAGACGAATACAAGACTATAATGTGATCAATTCTACAGAGCTTCTCGAGTGTCTAGAGTTTTTAACAAGTGGATGTTACAGACTACCTGGTCAGTGCAATACTTGCCTACAGGGAAATGTAAGTCTGAAGTGCGCTGTGTGAATCGGACGAACAACTTTTAAAAATGATTTATAATCTTGGTTCAATGAATATTATTAATAATGAGATAAATCATAACGCAAATAAATATGAATTTTGTATCATTTGTATCCATTTATGCTTGAACTGAATTCCGGATGTAACTCTTGAAATATGTATTCATGTATTTTGGATTAGTCGTATCATGCAGAAGGGAACACGTAGCCATTCGCTTCCTGAAGATAAATGCAAGTACAAACTGTTATGATGTGGCCTCCATCCACAAAACTGCCTCGATACAGCTCTCCTCGCCAGTCTGTCCTGTACAAGCCTCTTCATCTCTGTATAACTGCTACAACCCACATCTATTCGAATCTGCTCACTACAGTCAAGACTTATTCTGCAATACAGACTGTTTATAAATTAGTTACAAAAGTAGTCTTTAGTTGTGAAAAGAGTAAATGAAACTAAACTCCGTACGAATAGGCCATGGCGATCCAACGGTACGGACCGGCCGCCGTGTCACCCTCAGCCCGTAGGCGTCACTGGATGCGGATATGAAGGGGCATGTGGTCAGCACACCGCTCTCCCGGCCGTATGTCGGTTTACGAGACCGGAGCCGCTACTTCTGTCAACTAGTTCCTCAGTTTCCAGTATGAAATTTTCACTCTGCAGCGGAGTGTGCGCTGATATGAAACTTCCTGTCAGATTAAAACTGTGTGCTGGACCGAGACTCTAACTCGGGACCTTTGCCTTTCGCGGGCAAGTGCTCTACCAACTGAGCCACCGAAGCACGACTCACGTCCCGTCCTCACAGCTGTACTTCTGCCAGGTAGGAGACGAGGTACTGGCGGAAGCAAAGCTGTGAGGACGGGGTGTGAGTCGTGCTTGGGTAGCTCAGGTGGTAGTGCACTTGCCCGCGAAAGGCAAAGGTCCCGAGTTCGAGGTCTCGGTCCGGCACACAGTTGTAATCTGCCAGAAAGTTTCAGTTCCTCAGTTTGCCTCACAAGGGCAGGGTGCACCCCGCTTGCCAACAGCGCTTGGCAGACCGGATGCTCACCCAAGTGCTACCCCAGCCCGACAGCGCTTAACTTCGGTGATCTGACGGGGAACCGGGGTTACCAATGCGGCAAAGCCGTTGGCGAAAAGCGTAAATAGCTTACATAAATGTATGATACAGTAATGAATGCAGTGTATCTGCAGTGTATTCCCGCCTAACGTTGTCAGTTTCCGAAGTTCACGATAGGTGGCTAGCGCGAATGAGTTATTCCAGCAGTCATCATGGAGTCGTATAACGGCGCAGAGCATGGGCAGTGTTGTTTATGGTTCCTGAATTCAAATCTGCTGTTAGAGTTGAGAGACAATTCAGGACTAAGTATCTCAAGCCACGACCTCAAAGACAAACTGTTATTAATTGTTACAATCGTTACACAGAAACTGGCTGTGTATCCCTCAGGACGCCGGGTCACGGTCAGCCAGTAGTCTCTGACACAGCGCTTGAACAGGTTCGGCAGTCTTACATTCGTAGTCCGGGTACATCAGCGAGACGTGCCAGCTTAGAACTGAATATGCCTGATGCTAGCGTACGGAAGGTATTACAGAAACGTCTGGCCGAGCGGTTCTAGGCACTTCGGTCCGGAACCACACGGCTGCTGCGGTCGCAGGTTCGAATTCTGCCTCGGGCACGGATGTGTGTCATGTCCTTAGGTTAGTTGGGTTTAAGTAGTTCTAAGGTCTAGGGGACTGATGACCTCAAATGTTAAGTCCTATAGTACTTAGAGCCATTTGAACCATTTGTGTAGATGTAGAAGTAGTCCCATAGTGCTCAGAGCCATCTGAACCATTTGAACAGATGAAACGTCCCCTTAGAAAAATTTATGAATTACTGTGCTGGTAAACCCCTTACGTTATTTGATTTTCAAACAGCTGAGCAGAACTGAACGTACTCAGACATGTCGCTCTTTACTTGTTCTAATCAACACTAAACTGACACACAATACTTTTAGTGCAACGCAATCTGACTTTCAATAATCCCTACAAAATAATGGCCCTGACTAACAATAACCTATAACTTTCATGAATCACTTAACTCACAAAAATCTTCGTTACTCGAACTACTGCAATACAGCGAGCGCCACTACTGCCAGCTAAATAAAAGATTCAAACTACTGAAGGCACTAACTACTGGTAGGCATACTCAGCAAATGAAAGATTTTGATAGAGAACAAACAATGTATTTACCTTAATAATGTTCCAAAGTCATCACATATATCAGTTCATAATATCCAATATTGCAAATTTACTCTTTCTGATGGACAAACGTCCAGATCGTCCGCTCTCAAAATTCTGCCATTTCTCTCCCCACATCCATCACTGCTGGCGGCTCACCTCCAACTGCGCAACGCTACGCGCTGTTCACATCCAACTGCCCAACACTACAATGGCGAATATTCCAACAATGACAACCAGCCACAGACTACACACAGCGCAACCAGTGATTTTCATACAGAGCGCTTGAAAGGTCTCTGTTGGATTCCTTTCATGTTAATTTCTTAAATCTGTTGTCATTTACGGCATAAATTCCTCTTCTAAATTTACTGCGGCGTTTCTGACTATCTGGGAGGAGACTGAGTAGTGGAACGTGTTACTTTTACACATAAACAAGAACGATCTGTCACACTACTACACTTTAAAACACAGTTTATATGTAATTCATGTCACACAGTCTCATACGGAACCTACATCCGCTTTCTTTTATATACTGTATATGATAAGATACTGTCAACCCCCTTCCCTTCTGTGTGTGAGGATGAATGAGCAAATGTATTTCTAGTTGCATGCCTCAGGGTAGCAGACAAGCCTGTCTGCTAGAGAACAGTAGGACCAACGTCGGAACAGGTAGCTACGCTTTCTAAAAGCAAAGAGGTTTCTATCCTTAGTATGGTCCTGTCTGTCCTTTGTCATGTTGGTATAGGAAGCTGCCTCTCTGGCCACTTCCGTTTGTATTTGTGAGCCACCCCTCAGGAAGGGACCAGGTCAGTCTGTCCGTGGCGAGCGTCTGAAGTGGTAAGATCTCCGGCTAAGCACGTGTCTGCTAAGTCCGTAGGACAATGGATTTCTTAAGTTCAGCCTAACTGAAAATTTAATCACCTTTATTTCAGGTTTAGCTCTAAAATATCTAATGTTATCTTAAATTGCAACACAGTGTAATTCGCGTGTGAAGTTCAGATTATTTTTCGGTAGTTGCTTTGTCACTACTTTGTGAGTAAAGTGGAACCACGTGTTGATCAGTAACTCTAACTAAGATCATCAATCTTAAATGCGAATGTGCGTGAGATTATAACGTCTCGTCTTGACAGTATTTTTCAATATAGCAACTTTTCTTTATGTTCAACCCACGTGGGGTGTACTTTGTGAGACCAGTACCACGTGCTTATACAATTGTTTGACCCATCAGGTTAATAGTAAGACGTTAGTAACCAGTTCGAGGTTTTTCTTCTGTAAATTGCTTTTCGATGTAATTTATTTTAATTATCAAAATTACTGTGGAGTTACATTCATTGTAAACCAAGTTGACCACGTGAAGCATGTGGTGTAAGCATCAAAGTAGCCCTCAGCTATTCTTTTCGGGAAGATTTCACAGAGAGTTAGTATGAATTTAGTATACCAGTGTGTGGTAATTACATGACGGACAGGATTGTGCTACGAACGTAACTTCTTTGGGTGAAAATTGAATCGGTTGGTTGTGGTTAATTTCCTCTTGCATATGTTTCAATGTTCTTCGTGTGTTATTTTATGAATGCAGTGTTGTATGCAGTCTCCCAATCTTGGCTCCATATTTGATGTGTTCCGTAAGATTACAATCTCACATTTCACAATCCTAAATAAGGCACCTGCTTAGTAATGAATCGAGTTTAATATGCTGAAATTTCAATGATCAATGTTAAAATAAATTTCCACATATAAACTGATTTATTTCTTTTTATTTAAATTCTCTTTTTTATATACATATCACCGGTTGTCGTATGACTATTAAAAGATTATAATTAATGTTAGTCTGGTTGGGAATTTGGTAAGCTAGAGTGGATACCTGGTGAAACAGTTGCTCAGTAATGCCAAGTTAACTTCCCCAGACAGCTCACAGCTTTTAAACCGCTTTTATTGGCTATCAGCACCGCTTTCAAAACAAATTAATGCAACTACATTACACGCTACGTGACGTTACCAACATAAAAACCTAAACAGCCTACTTACACAGAAACGCCTGTAATTCAAGTCCTACAAACTGGAACTGTTGCAAGCTTCAAGAGATAGTGTCAAAGAGAAACGAGCTCAGTTTTGTGTAGAAATGTTTAATGAAACGAAAACTGGAGGTGATTTTATTAATGAAATTGTGTTCAGTGACGAGGTTACCTTCCATACCAGCAGCAAAGTGAATCGGTATTGTATTTGGTTATAGGGTGAGCAGAAACCACGTCACGTAATCGAACTTGCACTGGACTCGCCTAAGGCAAATGTTGGCTCTGAGCACTATTGGGCCTTAACATCTAAGGTCATCAGTCCCCTAGAACTTAGAACTACTTAAACCTAACTAACCTAAGGACAGCACCTACATCCATGCCCGAGGCAGGATTCGAACCTACGACCGTGCAGTCTCGCGGTTCCAGACTGAAGCGTCTAGAACCGCACGGCCAAAGGCAAATGTTTATTGCGCTGTAAACTGTAACAATATTTACGGCCCTTGCTTTTTTGCTGAGTCTACTGTAACTGTAATAGAAAAGCAACTGGAATCACTCAACAGAGGAAAGTCCACTGGACGTGACGGGATACCAATTCGATTCTACACAGAGTACGCGAAAGAACTTGCCCCCCTTCTAAAGCCGTGTACCACAAGTCTCTAGAGGAACGGAAGGTTCCAAATGATTGGAAAAGAGCGCAGGTAGTCCCAGTCTTCAAGAAGGGTCGTCGAGCAGATGCGCAAAACTATAGACCTATATCTCTGACGTCGATCTGTTGTAGAATTTTAGAACATGTTTTTTGCTCGAGTATCATGTCGTTTTTGGAAACCCAGAATCTACTATGTAGGAATCAACATGGATTTCGGAAAAGGCGATCGTGTGAGACGCAACTCACTTTATTTGTTCATGAGACCCAGAAAATATTAGATACAGGCTCCCAGGTAGATGCTATTTTTCTTGACTTCCGGAAGGCGTTCGATACAGTACCGCACTGTCGCCTGATAAACAAAGTAAGAGCCTACGGAATATCAGACCAGCTGTGTGGCTGGATTGAAGAGTTTTTAGCAAACAGAACACAGCATGTTGTTATCAATGGAGAGACGTCTACAGACGTTAAAGTAACCAATGGCATGCCTCAGGGGAGTGTTATGAGACCATTGCTTTTCACAATATATATAAATGACCTAGTAGATAGCGTCGGAAGTTCCATGCGGCTTTTCGCGGATGATGCTGTAGTATACAGAGAAGTTGCAGCATTAGAAAATTGTAGCGAAATGCAGGAAGATATGCAGCGAATAGGCACTTGGTGCAGGGAGTGGCAACTGACCCTTAACATAGACAAATGTAATGTATTGCGAATACATAGAAAGAAGGATCCTTTATTGTATGATTATATGATAGCGGAACAAACACTGGTACCAGTTACTTCTGTAAAATAGCTGGGAGTATGCGTACGGAACGACTTGAAGTGGAATGATCATATAAAATTAATTGTTGGTAAGGCGGGTACCAGGTTGAGATTCATTGGGAGAGTCCTTAGAAAATGTAGTCCATCAACAAAGGAGGTGGCTTACAAAACACTCGTTCGACCTATACTTGAGTATTGCAAATCAGTGTGGGATCCGTACCAGATCGGGTTGACGGAGGAGATAGAGAAGATCCAAAGAAGATCGACGCGTTTCGTCACAGGTTTATTTGGTATCCGTGATAGCGTTACGGAGATGTTTAACAAACTCAAGTGGCAGACTCTGCAAGAGAAGCGCTCTGCATCGCGGTGTAGCTGGCTCGCCAGGTTTCGAGAGGGTGCGTTTCTGGATGAGGTATCGAATAAATTGCTCCCCCCTACTTATACCTCCCGAGGAGATCACGAATGTAAAATTAGAGAGATTAGAGCGCGCACGGAGGCTTTCTGACAGTCGTTCTTCCCGCGAACCATACTCGACTGGAACAGGAAAGGGAGGTAATGACAGTGGCACGTAAAGTGCCCTCCGCCACACACCGTTGGGAGGCTTGCGGAGTATAAATGTAGATGTAGATGTAGAACTGGAATGTTAAACCTGGACATGGCTGAACATTGTCTGCCTCAGGTACAACAGGATAAGATCACAGAACAAATTTTTCAGCAAGATGGCACGCCACCGCACTATCGTCGTGTAGTTCTACGTAGAAATGTGCCGACTTGAATTGGACGTTGTGGAACAGTATCCTGGCGAACAGGATCACCTGATATAATCCCAAAGGACTCCCGTGCACGGGGGTTGCATTAACGACAGGTTGTTTGTTCCTCTGCTTCCGAGAAAAGTCGACGAGTTGCGACGCACGCACGCACACGCACACACACACACACACACACACACACACACACACACACACACAAAATGGTTCAAATGGCTCTGAGCACTCTGGGACTTAACATCTATGGTCATCAGTCCCCTAGAACTTAGAACTACTTAAACCTAACTAACCTAAGGACATCACAAAACACCCTGTCATCACGAGACAGAGAAAATCCCTGACCGTCGCCTGATAAACAAAGTAAGAGAATACGGAATATCAGACCAGCTGCGTGGCTGGATTGAAGAGTTTTTAGCAAACAGAACACAGCATGTTGTTCTCAATGGAGAGACGTCTACAGACGTTAAAGTAACCTCTGGCGTGCCACAGGGGAGTGTTATGAGACCATTGCTTTTCACAATATATATAAATGACCTAGTAGATAGCGTCGGAAGTTCCATGCGGCTTTTCGCGGATGATGCTGTAGTATACAGAGAAGTTGAAGCATTAGAAAATTGTAGCGAAATGCAGGAAGATATGCAGCGGATAGGCACTTGGTGCAGGGAGTGGCAACTGACCCTTAACATAGACAAATGTAATGTACTGCGAATACATAGAAAGAAGGATCCTTTATTGTATGATTATATGATAGCGGATCAAACACTGGTACCAGTTACTTCTGTAAAATATCTGGGAGTATGCGTGCGGAACGATTTGAAGTGGAATGATCATATAAAATTAATTGTTGGTAATGCGGGTACCAGGTTGAGATTCATTGGGAGAGTCCATAGAAAATGTAGTCCATCAACAAAGGAGGTTGCTTACAAAACACTCGTTCGACCTATACTTGAGTATTGCTCATCAGTGTGGAATCCGTACCAGATCGGGTTGACGGAGGAGATAGAGAAGATCCAAAGAAGAGCGACGCGTTTCGTCACAGGGTTATTTGGTAACCGTGATAGCGTTACGGAGATGTTTAACAAACTCAAGTGGCAGACTCTGCAAGAGAAGCGCTCTGCATCGCGGTGTAGCTTGCTGCCCAGGTTTCGAGAGGGTGCGTTTCTGGATGAGGTATCGAATAAATTGCTTCCCCCTACTTATACCTCCCGAGGAGATCACGAATGTAAAATTAGAGATTAGAGCGCGCACGGAGGCTTTCAGACAGTCGTTCTTCCCGCGAACCATACGCGACTGGAACAGGAAAGGGAGGTGATAACAGTGGCACGTAAAGTGCCCTCCGCCACACACCGTTGGGTGGCTTGCGGAGTATAAATGTAGATGTTGATGTAGAACTGGAATATTAAACCTGGACATGGCTGAACATTGTCTGCCTCAGGTACAACAGGATAAGATCACAGAACAAATTTTTCAGCAAGATGGCGCGCCACCGCACTATCGTCGTGTAGTTCTACGTAGTAATGTGCCGACTTGAATTGGACGTTGTGGAACAGTGTCCTGGCGATCAGGATCACCTGATATAATGCCAAAGGACTCCCGTGTACGGGGGTTGCATTAACGACAGGTTGTTTGTTCCTCTGCTTCCGAGAAACGTCGATGAGTTGCGACGCACGCACGCACACGCACACACACACACACATACACACACACACACAAAAATGGTTCAAATGGCTCTGAGCACTCTGGGACTTAACATCTATGGTCATCAGTCCCCTAGAACTTAGAACTACTTAAACCTAACTAACCTAAGGACATCACACAACACCCAGTCATCACGAGGCAGAGAAAATCCCTGACCCCGCCGGGAATCGAACCCGGGAACCCGGGCACACACACACACACACACACACACACACACACACACACACACACACACACACACTTCTGACCATTGCACAAACTGACGATTACTTGATGCTTCAGGTCGTGTCCTACTATCTAATCGCATCTCTTAGCCAAGTCGTGTTATAGATTTCTTTCCTGCCCAACTCGATTCAGTACCTTTCCATTTGTTACCCGGTCTACAAAAAAAATCTTCAACATTCTTCTGTAGTGAAACTTTCCCAAAGCTTCAGTTCTCTTCCCCTTCTGAACTGTTTATCGGCCACGTTTCCCTTTCACACACAGACAAGCTCCAGGCAGACACTCTCAGAAAAGCCTTTCCTACATCTAAATTTGTATTTGAAATTAACCAAATTTTTCTTTTTCAGAAATGCTTATCTTGGTATTACCGGTGTATAATTTATACCCTTCTACATCGCCCATCCTCATTTATTTTTCTGCCTAAATAGCAAAACTTGTCCACTACTTTTAGTATATCATCTCCTAATCTAGTTCCCTAGCCAAACAGGATTAATAGAAGAAGTACCGAAGGCAAGTTTCGTCACGCGATGGTTTAGTTGGAGCGAGTGCGTTACGGAGATGGTCAGCAAACTCCAGTGGCAAACACTGTACGAGAGGCGTCGTGTGTCACGGAGTAGGTTACTGCTAAAATTCCTGTTGGGTACGTTTGAAGAAGAGTCGGGCAACATACACTGAAGCGCCAAAGAAACGGGAATAGGCATGTGAATTCAAATACAGAGATATGTAAACAAGCAGAATACGGCGCTGCGGTCAACAACGCCTGTATAAGACAACAAGTGTCTGGCGCAGTTGTTAGACAGGCTACTGCTGCTACAATGGCAGGTTATCAAGATTTAAGGGCGTTTGAACGTAGTGTTATAGTCGGCGCACCAGCAATGGGACACAGCAACTCCGCGATAGCGACAAAGTGGGGGTTTTCCCATACGACCATTTCACGAGCGTACCGTGAATATCAGGAACCATGTAAACATCTTACGGCGCTGCAGTCATGGAGGTACTCAATGTACCCTCCGCCACACACCGTCAGGTGGCTTGCGTAGTATGGATGTAGATGTAGATGTAGATGTAGACTGTGCGGCTGGTCCCGGCGGGGGTTCGAGTCCTCCCTCGGGCATGGGTGTGTGTATTTGTCCTTAGGATAATTTAGGTTAAGTATTGTGTAAGCTTAGGGACTGATGGCCTTAGCAGTTAAGTCCCATAAGATTTCACACACATTTGAACATATTTTTGTAAACATCAAATCTCCGACATCGCTGCAGCCGGAAAAAGATACTGCAAGAACGGGACCAATGACGACTGAAGAGAATCGTTCAATGTGACAGAAGTGGAATCCTTCCGCGAATTTGGTACAGATTTCAATGATGGGCCATCAACAAGTGTCAGTTTACGAACCATTCAACGATACATCATCGATATAGGCTTTCGGAGCCGAAGGTCAACTCATGTACCGTTGATGATTGCACAACACAAAGCTGTACACCTCTCCCACGCCCGACAACACCAACATTGGACTGTTGATGACTGGAAACATGTTGCCTGGTCGGATGAGTCTTATTTCAGAGATTGTATCGAGCGGATGTACGTGTACCGTTGGCCACCAATTTCCCCCGACATGAACATTATTGAGTATATATGGGACGCCTTGCAACGAGCTGTTCAGAAGAGATCTCCACCCCCTCGTACTCTTCCGGATTTATGGTCACCCCTGCAGAATTCATGGTGTCAGTTTCCTCCAGCACTACTTGAGACAGTCGAGTCCATGCCACGTCGTGTTGCAGCACTTCTGCGTGCACGCGGGGACCCCACGCGATATTAGGTAGATGTAACTGTTTATTTGGGTCTTCAGTATATTTCTCCCTCTCACATACACCATTTGATCAGAAATTGTATGGAAACATCTGTGTAATACGGGATTGACCTCTAGTTGTCACAAGAAGCGGATCCACCAATATAAAAAGAAGGTAGAGAGTATTGTGTTGCAGGCTGAAGTGGCCGAGCGGTTCTAGGCGCTACAGTCTGGAACCGTGCGACCGCTACGGTTGCAGGTTCGAATCCTACCTCGGGCATGGATGTGTGTGATGTCCTTAGGTTAGTTAGGTTTAACTAGTTCTAAGTTCTAGGGGACTGGTGACCTCAGCAGTTAAGTCCGATAGTGCTCAGAGCCATTTGAACCAGTACTGTGTTGTCAGGAGAAAGGTAGTAATACCAGAATGGAATATTCATCGGATGTCACCAGCGTAACACATACAACAGGGAGTTTTCAAACCTGTTAAAGCTGTCGACTGGTGATGACTATGAGATGGAAACGCGGAGGAACAACCATAGCTAAAAGAAAGCTAGGCAGACCTCGTGTACTCACGGACAGGGACCATTTGTGGTTATGAAAAGTGCATGAAATCAAGAGTCCAGATAGCGCAATGACTACGCGCAGGGCGCTAAAAAGAAAGAAGTACATTGGTGGAGTAGCTCCACATAAGCCACACATTTGTGTTGAAGCTCCAATAGTGAAGTACGGAAAGAGTGGTGTTACTGTTGTGGGTTGGCAGGAGAGCCAACACCGTGATATTAGAGGAAGCCGAAAGACACGCGTTTTAGCTCACGCAGGCTGGCGTGAGGTCTAGAACAGGTCAAGGAAATTAGACTTTAGCACATAACGGACGTAGCTGGTGGAATAATTAACTTTAATCCATAAATGATGAGCGTCGCTCTTGACGGTACATGATTACAGTATCAATAGTAACTGGTACTGGCGCCTTGCTAGGTCGTAGCAAATGACGTAGCTGAAGGCTATGCTAACTATCGTCTCGGCAAATGAGAGCGTATTTTGTCAGTGAACCATCGCTAGCAAAGTCGGTGCTACAACTGGGGCGAGTGCTAGGAAGTCTCTCTACACCTGCCGTGTGGCGGCGCTCGGTCTGCAATCACTGATAGTGGCGACACGCGGGTACGACGTATACTAACGGACCGCGGCCGATTTAAAGGCTACCACCTAGAAAGTGTGGTGTCTGGCGGTGATACCACAGTTACAATATGTGAGTGTTCCCTTGTTAGTGTGTGCTCGCCTTATTGTGCTTAAGAAAACGCTAAATGCTGAAGAATACGCACACATTTTACAGTATTGTATAATAAGTACAATAGAAGAACATTTCGAAGACGATGACTGTCTCAGCATGAGAATGATCCCATTCATAAAGAAACATCTCTGAGGTAATGGTTTGTGGATAACAACATTCAGAAAATCGACTGACTTGTCGACAGTCCCGATCTCAGTCCAGTGGAACACCTTTGGGATGAGTTAGAAAGTTGTATTAGCTTCAGAGCCAGCGTCCAGAATCACTACGTTTTCTGGTTTTTGCTCTTGAGGAAGAATGGGCTGACATTCCTCCACAGACATTCAGAAACTTCACTGGAAGTGTCCCAAGTACAACTCTAGCCTTCAGAAAGACGATGTGTGGTACTTTTGATCAGGAAGTGTATGTCCCGCGAGAGAAAATTGGTGAAGTTGCAGCTCATACTGAAGCTCATCGACAGGCGTTCTTCCCACGCATCACTCGTGAACGGGATAGGGAAGGGGGAAAATTATATTGGTACCAGGGGTGCCCTCCATCACACATCGCAATGTGTTTTGCCGAGAATGAGTGTAGATGTAGCCGGCCGCTGTGGCCGAGCGGTTCTAGGCGCTTCAGTCCGGAACCGCGGAGCTGCTACGGTCGCAGGTTCGAATCCTGCCTCGGGCATGGATCAGTGTGGTGTCCTTAGGTTGGTTAGGTTTAAGTAGTTCTAAGTCTAGGGGACTGATGTCGTGTGACTAGGCCTCCAGTCGGGTAGACCGTTCGCCGAATGCAAGTCTTTCGATTTGACGCCACTTCTGCGACTTGCGCGTCGATGGGGATGAAATGATGATGATTAGAACAACAAAACACCCAGTCCCTGCGCAGAGAAAATCTCCGACCCAGCCGGGAATCGAACCCGAGCCCTTAGGACTGACATTACATCGGGCTGACCACTCAGCTACTGGAGGCGGACAGGGGACTGATGACCTCAGATGTTAAGTCCTATAGCGCTTAGAGCCATTTGAACCATTTGTGTAGATGTATAAGTAGTATCTGCTGGTTTAATTTGACTACATTCCGTTACACCTGTTGACAACAGACTACAGGACGAAAAATCAGGAAACTCAAAACTCTTCACCAGTTGCACAGCCGAGAAAGACAACTATAATCGACAAGGAATTCAACTATTACAGCATGATGACGGTAATGCTCTTTTGACATCGGAACTGTCACTCGCAGTGTGAGTTGGTTGGTTGACTTGGGGGAGGGGACCAAACAGCGAGGTCATCGGTCCCATCGGATTAGGGAAGGAAGTCAGGCATTTGCCTGAAGCGAAGTAGGGAAATCGCGGGAAACCTAAATCAGGATGACCGGGCCCGGGTTTGAACCGTCGTCCTCCCGAATGCGAGTCCATTGTGGTAACCACTGCGCCATCTTGTTCGGTCGCAGTGTGTACGCGAACTCAGCCAGTGACATTGTTAAGGAATATTTTTAACTTCACCAGAAGATCCACTGACCGGAGAATGCGCTGTCGTGTCACGGGTGTGTGTGTGTGTGTTTCTGAATCGACCCTAAGGTAGAATAGCCTGCGAGATTCAGCCCTCCCGCGGCATGGTGCGAATGCCTGGCAGGCTGCGCGCTAAACCCTCTACGAGACGGTCCCGGCCAGCACTCTCGCAAGGAAATTCGCCAGGACGCTGAAGCGGTGCGGCGTGCGCCATAATTTCCAGCGTCACACGGCGCAGAACCAGCGAGAGAGACGGCCTGGAATACAAGAGGGGGCGCTGAATTCTGCACGACCGAACGGTGAGCTATGCGCGCCGCGCCCACTCGCGCCTATTCCATTATTGACGCGGCCCGAGGAGTAACCGGGGAAGGCCGTGCCTGCTACCGGCTGTAGGTCCGGGGCTTGGAGTGTCCCTCGGCAGTGGCCATTGTTGGCCCACTGCCGCCAGGTAGCTGCCCCGCGGCGCTGCTCTACTATTTATAGGCGGCGCGCGCCTCGATTGGCTTTCGCTGCAATCACCGCATCACCAGTCGCCGCGCGTTTGTTGCCGGTAGGCTGTCTTACAGGAGTTCGGGGAACAGTAACTGTTGGACCACCATTGTTGGCCCCGTTTCAGAGTTTGCATTTGTATTGCGAACTCGTTGGAATGAAGGAAGAAGAACCTTATCCTGGATGCAGAGACATCCATAGGTATATATTTCCGCTGTCCCGACGAACTATGACACGACAGTTACAGGTGTTTGAGGAGGTTCATCCGATTTCATCACCATCACATCTAGTTATGGTTCAGGCATTATTGCCGGTTTCAGTTTCAAGTAGACTGCAGACTGGAGTTCCCTGTCTGTGCCGGCCGGAGTAGCCGAGCGGTTCTAGGCGCTTCAGTCTGGAACCGCGTGACCGCTACGGTCGCAGGTTCGAATCCTGCTTCGGGCATGGACGTGTGTGATGTCCTTAGGTTAGTTAGGTTTAAGTGTTCTAAGTTCTAGGGGACTGATGACCACAGAAGTTAAGTCCCATAGGGTTCAGAGCCATTTGAACCATTTTCCCTGTCTGTTGTACTTGGTTGGTCAGCACAGAGCCAGTTAAAGCTGTTTGTGGATGACGCTGGAGTTGTTGTCCGATGATGTCCCACATATGCTCGATTGCAGACAGATCTGGAGATCAAGCCGGCCAAGTCAACATTTGGGAAATATGTAGAGCATGCTGGGTGACATCACCTATATTTGGGCGAGCATTATATTGTTGGAAAACACCCCCTGGAATGCCGTTCACGTATGACAGTATAACAGGTCAAATCACCAGACTGACGTACAGATTTGTACGCAGAGTGTATGGGATAACTAAGAGAGTGCTCCTAATCACACCCCGGCCCATAATTACAGGTGTAGGTCCAGTGCATCTAGCACGCAGACAGGTTGGTTGCAAGCTCTCAACTGTCCTCATTCTAATCAACACAATCCATCACCGGCACGGAGGCAGAACAAACTTTCATCAGGAAACACAACAATCCAGCCCCCCCCCCCCCCCCCAACGCGCTCTCCTTTGACGACACCACTGAAGTCGCAAATGGCGGTGGTGTGGGGTCAGTGGAATGCACGTTTCAGGGCCTCTGGCTCGGAGCTGTCATTGATTTGTAACAGTTCGTTCTGTCACTGTGGTGACAACTGCTGCTAATACTGCAGCTGCAAATGCAGTTTGAAGCACCGGAGCCATACGCCGAACACGATGGTCGTCCCTCTATGTAGTGCCACGTGGCCGTCCAGATTCCGGCGTTCTGGCTACACCACATTCTCGTGATCTCAGGTGTTAGCGATCATGTGCAGTGGTTACATTCCTGCCAAGTCTTACTGCAGTATTACAGAAGGAACACCCAGCTTCTCATAGCCCTATTACATGACCTCGTTGAAACTCAACGAGGTGCTGACAAGGCTTCTTTTTTGCCTTAAAGACATTCGCGACTGACATCAGCTCACCACGTCCAATCTCAAAGGCAAATAATATTCATGATCGTTACAGCGCATATTCAAAACCACCCTCTTATGCGACTAGCACGAAATTAGAATAATGACCATGTTTCAGCTGTAGAAATATGCCTACCACCTTTCCTTTGTGTCGTACAATTCTTTCTTGGTGTTGCGATTTTTTTTCCGTCAGTATATGTTAATGACATCCTTTCAATGTAATCATGCCACTTCTCCCTGTACTAGTCAGCTTTCTGAAGTGTGTTGTCGATGCCCAGTTCTTTTCTGATTTAGCTTTTTTTATCCAATGAATTGGTTTGTATCCAGGTAGAGGTATTAGGAATCTCAACACTGCTGCTTCAATACCCCTCTGCTGACTGGCGGTTAGAGTCGAAATTTCTGACCCATACATTAGAAACAGTACTACCATCACATTGTAAAATTGTTGTCTGTCTTTTTCGTAACCTTTATGAGGAAAGTGCTGTTTCTAGTTACCTACCAGTTGCTCAAATTTTTACAGTTTGTATTCTTGACCATCATCTGTAATATACGAGATCTAACATCCTTGGTATTTATTTATTCTTGCGGCTTATTACCAATTAATAATTTTGGTCTTGAATGCTCCTTACCACGGAATAGCATTATATTAGTTTTACATTGAGATATTGTCATATTATAATGATCTGCTCGCTGTTGCAAGGATCAAATTGCTGTCTGTAATTTATCTTCTGACTCTGCTAAGATCACTATATCGTCTGAGATAAAGTGTATTTATAACCTTACTAGGGTTGTCCAGAAAGTAAGTTCCAATCGGTCTCGAAATGGACACCACATTGAAAACCTGATAAAGCTTTGCACAGATGTGTTGGGTAGTGTCTCTAGTATGACCGTCGATCGCGTCAAGACGCTCTTTTCAGTTGTGAGCGCACTGTGAGTGAGTAAAGGTGTGTAGAACAACGACGTCTCCCGCCAAGTAGGAGGGCCCGCTGAGGGGCTTCGCACGCTGGATACGAAGACAACACTTGGGCGCAGGCTGCGCGCTGTAGACGAGCGTACAAAATTATCGGAAAACAGAGGTGGCTGCCTTCTATGACGACGGTGTTGGAAATTTGGTATAACGCTCTGACCAATGTCGAAGTCGAAGCGGCGACTATGTAGAGAAGTATCTGGAAAGTATAGGTAACTCATGCAAATAAAATGTTTCTGATTTTCACTGTGGTTTTCATTTAGCGACCGGTCAGAACTTACTTTCTGGACAACCCTCGTATTAAACCTATAATTTTATTCTGCCAAATCTTTACGGTGTCATCTACGTATACATGGTGAGTCACATAACATTACCGCTGGATATACAGTATTTCGTAAACCACATCAAATACTGACGAATCGATTCCACAGACCGAACGTGAGGGGAGGGGCTAGTGTAATTGGTTAATACAAACTATAAAAAAATGCACGGAAGTATGTTTTTTAACACAAACCCACGTTTTTTTAAAAATGGAACCCCGTTAGTTTTGTTAGCACATCTGAACATATAGACAAATACGTAATCAGTGCCGTTTGTTGCATTGTAAAATGTTAATTACGTCCGGAGATATTGTAACCTAAAGTTGACGCTTGAGTACCACTCCTCCGCTGTTCGATCGTGTGTATCGGAGAGCACCGAATTACGTAGGGATCCAAAGGGAACGGTGATGGACCTTAGGTACAGAAGAGACTGGAACAGTACATTACGTCCACATGCTAACACCTTTTTATTGGTCTTTTTCACTGACGCACATGTACATTACCATGAGGGGTGAGATGCACTTTCGGCGGGCGTTTCATAGGACGTGGAGGGCGCATAAATTGGCCAGCCCGTTCTCCTGATCTTACACCTCTGGACTTCTATTCTGTGGGGTACGTTAAAGGAGAATGTGTACCGTGATGCGCCTACAACCCCAGAGGATATGAAACAACGTATTGTGGCAGCCTGCGGCGACATTACACCAGATGTACTGCGGCGTGTACGACATTCATTATGCCAGAGATTGCAATTGTGTGCAGCAAATGATGGCCATCACATTGAACATCTATTGGCCTGACATGTCGGGACACACTCTATTCCACTCCGTAATTGAAAACGGAAACCACGTGTGTACGTGTACCTCACCCCTCATGGTAAAGTACATGTGCGTCAATGAAAAAGACCAATAAAAAGGTGTTAGCATGTGGACGTAATGTGCTGTTCCAGTCTCTTCTGTACCTAAGGTCCATCACCGTTCCATTTGGATCCCTACGTAATTCGGTGCTCTCCGATACACACGATCGAACAGCGGAGGAGTGGTACTCAAGCGTCAACTTTAGGTTACAATATCTCCGGATGTAATTAACATTTTACAATGCAACAAACGGCACTGATTACGTATTTGTCTATATGTTCAGATGTGCTAAGAAAACTAACGGGGTTTCATTTAAAAAAACGTAGGTTTGTGTTAAAAAACATACTTCCGTGCATTTTTTTATGGTTTGTATTAACCAGTTACACTAGCCCCTCCCCTCACGTTCGGTCTGTGGAACCGATTCGTCAGTATTTGATGTGGTTTACGAAATATATCCAGCGGTAACGTTAGGTGACTCACCCTGTATATTAAATAATACGAGTGTCTCTTTGAAGTAGAAAATACTGGGTGCTGAACTATTATAGATTAAGACGAAGAGGCCGTTAGAGGACAATGAAAGAGTTTCGCTGATACGACGTATGTACAATTGTAGTGACGCCAATATTACAACACTGTTAATGTCTAAGGCTACGTTTATGTTCCTTCTGGTGAAAGAATACTTATGTGGTACACTTAAGACAGTGCAGCGGCACACTTTCAAATGACTGTTTGGAATTGCGTAGCACCAAACTTCGAGAGCAAGTGTGTCCGTCGTGGCTGACGTCCCTCGTCCCCCGACTTGAACTCATTGGATTTTTTTATGCGGAGACATTTGATGTCAGTGCACTTGAAACATGCCTGGGATATTTGAACGTGTATAGGCGTTGATGAACCTGCTTTCGTTCTCTGTTAGTCAGACACCCTCTATTTTCTACATGCATGAAGATATAAACTTGTGATTAATTTTATCTTAGGCAATGATCACAAAGTTTTCATTAGGAAAAAAAATCCGTTTTTACAAAGGTGTATCTTTTAACATCGTTTGTTGGGACGACATCCTTACCAATGGAGAGAGCGGTTTTCGCCTTGGAGTTCTGGTGATCCCACATCAAATAAGCGGTCTTCCTCGTAATTTATTGGCAACTTCTGTCGCTCTCAAACTATTGTATGCACGTTTTTTCAAATCATGCAGTCTTGCGACAGCCTTAAAACAGTTAAACATATTCATTTCCTTTCCATGCAGCGATTGTTCTTTTTTTTTGTCTTTATACTGACAGAAATTCTAAGCCATATAGAGCCAAAGGCGGGTGATGGATATGTAATATTTCCTCTTAAGACAATTGGTTAATTCTTGCTACACAGCATTCCAACGATTCTGGCTGATTTTAATTCGTGCTCTGGCATTTGGCAACTTTCCGCCATCCAAAGTTATATGAGAGCGGAGGTGTTCAAACTGTGTAGTTCTGATGGATGGTTCGTTCTCTGTGACGATGGTGCTGCTGGTATGAGGCACACATTCCAGATACACGGTTTTCTTGGATGTTAATCGCAAGCAGTTATTGCTTGAACAGTCATTGCGGACGAGATGTCAGTGATGCCGTCAGTGAAGACGAAAAGATTAAGGCTTGTTGCTGAACTCTACCTATGTGACGGAAATCTGGCTTAGTTCCAATAAGCTTAAGGAGAGAAGTAGAGAAAGAAGCAACTGTCCGGTAGAGGTTTGTCGTACACAACTACCAAATCATCACTTCGTGGCTGTGGGAAAGTCGCTCTTCATGTAGAGGATAAGACACATGCAAGGTAACTTGGAGACCAACTAGACTTATTCACCTCTGGAGTGACTCATCTCCAGAAGTTTCTAAATTTAGTACAGAAGAGATATTATCAAGACCTCACCCTCTTCCGTATCACAACTAAAGAGCTCTCATTAGACCAGTGGTCATCAAACTGCGGCCGGAGGGCAGCATGCGGCACGAATCAAGTATTTATGCGGGCGGCGGTTCTCAGCCGTATTTTTTGATGACTTGCATTTAGCTAGTAACAGCCGAACCGAAAATCGTCAACTAACGTTAGCAGTTTCTTCCACGTAATGTGCGAGGGGAAATGTTTCAATGCTTTTTCTAATAATATTCAGGTGTACAGCCGGATCTCTTCGACATTTTGCTACGATATTTCGGCCCAGAGACGTCCGGCCATCTTCAGGTGAGTAGACAAGTACAGAAGCCCGAGGTGCATTCACGGTATTTACGCCGAATCTCGAGCGTGTGAAATGTGATGGCGTCTTTCGGCGCATGCGTCAGCTAATGACATGCTCGGGTCTCCCGAGTTGTGTGTACTGCTCTCGGTGCGAAATTGAGAGATGATCTAGTCATTTGAGTATCGAATGACCCCGTCGATACCACTGTGACTGGGCGATTTTAATTATAGAATTACAATTTTTAGCCAGTTCGAAGCCGTTGTCACGATTTATAAGATTATCGGCAAGACGTATTTCCACCGATTCTTTGTTTATTGAATCCTAAAAACTAGAAACTGGGACTAAAATTTTTGTTCTATTGTATTCCATTGAGTGTCCCGTGGAAATACAGTGTCCTGCTACTGCTGATTGTAACGGTTACCGACGAGAGGAGTATCTTTCGTGTTCTGTACAACGCTCCTCGACGGTTCGTTTCTTCTGGCCTATACAGGGTTATTACAAATGATTGAAGCGATTTCATAGCTCTACAATTACTTTATTATTTGAGATATTTTCACAATGCTTTGCACACACATACAAAAACTCAAAAAGTTTTTTTAGGCATTCACAAATGTTCGATATGTGCACCTTTAGTGATTCGGCAGACATCAAGCCGATAATCAACTTCCTCCCACACTCGGCGCAGCATGTCCCCATCAATGAGTTCGAAAGCATCGTTGATGCGAGCTCGCAGTTCTGGCACGTTTCTCGGTAGAGGAGGTTTAAACACTGAATCTTTCACATAACCCCACAGAAAGAAATCGCATGGGTTTAAGTCGGGAGAGCGTGGAGGCCATGACATGAATTGCTGATCATGATCTCCACCACGACCGATCCATCGGTTTTCCAATCTCCTGTTTAAGAAATGCCGAACATCATGATGGAAGTGCGGTGGAGCACCATCCTGTTGAAAGATGAAGTCGGCGCTGTCGGTCTCCAGTTCTGGCATGAGCCAATTTTCCGCACGCGTTCAACCGTTTCTTCGCTCACTGCAGGCCGACCCGTTGATTTCCCCTTACAGAGGCATCCAGAAGCTTTAAACTGCGCATACCATCGCCGAATGGAGTTAGCAGTTGGTGGATCTTTGTTGAACTTCGTCCTGAAGTGTCGTTGCACTGTTATGACTGACTGATGTGAGTGCATTTCAAGCACGACATACGCTTTCTCGGCTCCTGTCGCCATTTTGTCTCACTGCGCTCTCGAGCGCTCTGACAGCAGAAACCTGAAGTGCGGCTTCAGCCGAACAAAACTTTATGAGTTTTTCTACGTATCTGTAGTGTGTCGTGACCATATGTCAATGAATGGAGCTACAGTGAATTTATGAAATCGCTTCAATCATTTGTAATAGCCCTGTATATGCAGCGCCACACTCACAGGGAATTTTGTGAACGCCCGTTTATTTTTATTTTTTATTATTGTAAGTCGTGTTTAACGGATCCAACCAGGGCCAAGATCTTCGCCGGTGGGCGGAAGATAACAATGATTTTATTTTTCCTAAGCAATCAGCGTATTTTAGAAGACACATTCCCGGCGCATGGAAGGAATGCATTGGATTTATAAGCATCATCAGTGTCCTCTGTGCGTTGCTTCTTGTTATTATATCTGTTTAAGGCCTCCCTTATTTGGCGTGAAATGTAGCTATTCTCTTCAAAAACCTCCTCCAACTGTTTTAATTCTGCGTAGATATTTTCATCGTTCGATATTACATGCACCGGTTGTATTAAGGTACTAAGAACACCGGCGGTTTGTATGAGGTGATAGCAGCTAGGCGCCTGGAGATGTAGATTAATGTGCATTGGTTTTCTGTAGACAGAATGACCCCTCATACTTACTGTGTACTAGCACCTCTAGAAAGTCCCATCTTTCTCTGTCTCCATCGTAAAATATATGTTCTCATAAGATGAGTGTAAGTGACAAATGAAGCTCTCCAGCTCTGATCTGCCATGAGACATGAAGCCATACAAAGAAAGTATCATCTACATAACGGCAGAAAGCCGTGGGCTTTAAAACAGCACACTCAAGTGCTTTCTACTCAGAGTTTTCGATAAAAAGATTAGCCACCACTAGGGACAAAGGGCTCTCCATGGCGACGCCTGTTGATTGTTCAAGGTATTCGTTACTAAACAAGAAGTGGGTTGAGGAGTGGGTGTTCAAACAAGGCCGTCAGGCCGAAAATGGCTCTAAGCACTATGTTACTTAACAGCTGAGGTCATCAGTCCCCTAAACTTAGAACACTTAAACCTAACTAACATAAGGACATCACACCCATCCATGCCCGAGGCAGGATTCGAACCTGCGACCGTAGCAGCGGCGTGGTTCCGGACTGAAGCGACTAGAACCGCTCGGCCACTGCTGCCGGTGACGTCAGGTCATCCCTGAATAACTTACACATGAGATGTAACGATTCCATTAAAGACACTTCGGTAAAACGTGAGATCACACCAAAAGTAACTCGTAAATCCGAGATACTAAGTTTAACTGTCTTCGAGCGGTTGACAAAATCCGCAGAATTACTTATATGGTGACAACACTTACCCACATGCAACTTGAGTAGAGTGGCCAGATGTTTTGCAGTAGAATAGGTCGAGGCACCAATATTACCCACTGTTAATCGTAGTGGGATACCATCTTCGTGAATCTTGGGAAAACCATATTATGTGGTCTCAGCTTCTTCATAAGTTGTTTAGGTGGAGAACTATCGTTCAGAAGAGTAGCAGTTTTTCTTGATATACAGGGTACTTTTCGATTTTGAGGTACGTAGAATCACTTGACTGACTATACATCTTCTCGTTGTAGGATTCCCTTGTCAAAAGAACAGTGGCATTACCCTTATCTGCTGGGAGTACGACTGTGCCAAGCCGGCCGGAGTGGCCGTGCGGTTCTAGGCGCTACGGTTGCAGGTTCGAATCCTGCCTCGGGCATGGATGTGTGTGATGTCCTTAGGTTAGTTAGGTTTAATTAGTTCTAAGTTCAAGGCGACTGATGACCTCAGAAGTTAAGTCGCATAGTGCTCAGAGCCATTTGAACCATTTGACTGTGCTAACATCTTCTCGGAGGCTGTGGAGAGCAGCTGTTTCAGCTGGCGTGATATTACTCCGTTGTGGCGCCCATTTTAACAGCGTTCTCCAAGATTCTCGTCGAATTATGTCTGCAGAATCCATAGAGAGAGGTCTAATGACTTCTTCAATATAACTGATGAAATCCATTAAAGGAGGTGAAGTAGGTATTGGTGCGAAGTTTAAACCTTTCGCAAGCACCAATATCGTCGCATCGTCAAAAGAATTCCCCGTGAGGTTTCTCCCCTGGCCGTCCAGAAAAAGCTTCTTGCGGCTCTCGTGTTGCGAGTCGATTAAATTCACTTTGTCTATTTTTAATGTCCGTGTGAGCCCACTCTACCTTGGTCCAGGCCACGCTATTAGTCCGGTCTCAGCTGAGGGACGAGTATGTTGCTATTGCTATAATCCTCAGATGTAAATAAAATAAATCTCTGGAAATAACTTCTAACTCGCGCGGCGCAAAACGGATTCGTTCTCTAAGGCCAGATTCGCATTGCGTGTAATACGTTGACAGCCACACTATTAATAAAATGAACAACTCCGGTTATGGTGGTAAGTAACATGACGTGATAAAAAGATTTTAAATAACTTCGCAAAAATACCAAACGTGACGTCGTAACGAAATATAAATATTCTCTCTTCTCATAAAAATTACAAAGACTCTGTAATCAATTAACATGATCTGCAAATGTAATTGCAAGCTCTGTTTTTTTGCAAAAAGATCTCTCTCTTCACTTTTGTTTCTTCGCAGTGTAAGAAGCCATTTTGTGACGAGGCACGAAAACGTGTAAGTTTCATCTAATATTTAGCCTAAATATAATCAAATATTAGTTAAAGGTGTTGTCATCTCCTATATTCATGAAGTGGTAAAGTTAATTTCTATATGCAAATCCCCCCACCCCCCCTTCTCCATGAACCATAGACCTTATTGTTCGTGGGGAGGCTTGCGTGCCTCAGCGATACAGATAGCCGTACCGTAGGTGTAACCACAACGGAGGGGTATATGTTGAGAGGCCAGACAAACGTGTGGTTCCCCAAGAGGGGCAGCAGTCTTTTCAGTAGTTGCAGGAGCAACAGTCTGGATGATTGACTGATCTCACCTTGTAACATTAACCAAAACGGCCTTGCTGTGCTGGTACTGCGAAAGGCTGAAAGCAAGGGGAAACTACAGCCGTAATTTTACCCGAGGGCATTTGGCTTTACTGTATGGTTAAATGATGGTAGCGTCCTCTTGAGTAAAATATTCGTGAGGTAAAATAGTCCCCCATTCGGATCTCCGGGCGGGAACTACTCAAGGGGACGTCATTATCAGGAGAACGGAATGTCAGATCCGTTAATGGGGCAGGTAGGTTAGAAAATTTAATTCGGAGGCAGGAGGAACAAGACTTCTGGTCAGGTGAATACAGGGTTGTAAACACAAAATCAGATAGGGGTAATGCAGGAGAAGGTTTAATAATGAATAAAAAAATAGGAGTGCAGGTAAGCTACTAGGAACAGCATAGTGAACACCTTATTGTAGCCAAGACAGATACGAAGCACACGCCTACCACAATAGTACAAGTTTATATGCCAACCAGATCTGCAGATGATGAAGAGATTGAAAGAAATCTATGATGCGGTAAAATAAATTATTCAGATAGTGAAGGGAGACTAAAATTTAATAGTCATGGGCGACTGTAATTCGATAGCAGGAAAAGGAAGAGAAGGAAACTTAGTAGGTGAATATGGAATGGGGGTAAGGAATGGAAGAGGAAGCCGCCTGGTAGAATTTTGCACAGAGGCAGATGTGGACTCTGACCACAATCTATTGGTTATGAACTGTAGAGTAAAACTTAAGAAACTGCAAATAGGTGGCATCTTAACGAGATGAGACTTGGATAAACATAAAGAACCAGAGGTTGTAGTGAATTTCAGAGAGAGCGTTGGGGAACGATTGACAAGAACGGAGGAAAGACATACAGTAGAAGAATTTAAAAATGCAGTAAATGAACGTCTCAAAAATGAGATCGACCGGGAGTGCAAAATGGCTAAGCAGGGATGTCTAGAGGACAAATGTAAGGATGTAGAGACATATATTATTAGAGGTAAGATAGATACTGCCTACAGGTGAACTTTGGAGAAAAGAGAACTACCTGTTATGAATATCAAGAGCTCAGATGGAAAACCGGTTCTAAGCAAAGAAGGGAAATCCAAAAGATGGAAGAGTATAGAGAGGATCGATACAAGGGCGATGTACTTGAAGGTAATAATATGGAAATGGAAGAGAACGTAGATGAAGATGAAATGGGAGATATGACACTGCGTGAAGAATATGACAGAGAACTGAAAGATCTAAGTCGAAGCAAGGCCCCGGGAGTAGACAACTTTCCATTAGAACTACTGAAAGCCTTGGGAGAGCCAGTCCTGTCAAAACTCTGCCATCTGGTGAGCAAGATGTATGAGACAGGCGAAATATCCTCAGACTTCAAGAAGAATATAATAATTCCAATCCCAAAGAAAGCAGGTGTTGACAGGTGTGAAAATCCCGAACTATCAGTTTAACAAGTCACGGCTGTAAAATACTAACAAGAATCCTTTACAGACGAAAGGAAAAACTGGTAGAAGCGGACCTCGGGGAAGACCAGTTTGGATTTCGTCGAAATGTTGGAACACGATAGGCAATACTGACCCTGCGACTTATCTTTGAAGGTAGATTAAAGGAATACAATACAGGGAGCGAAAGGCTATTTACAATTTGTACAGAAACCAGATGGCAGCTATAATAGTCCAGGGGCATGAAAGGGAAGCAGTGGTTAGGAAGGGAGTGAGACAGTGTTGTAGACTATCCCCGATGTTAAAAAAAAATGGCTCTGAGCACTATGGGACTCAACTGCTGTGGTCATCAGTCCCCTAGAACTTAGAACTACTTAAACCTAACTAACCTAAGGACATCACACACATCCATGCCCGAGGCAGGATTCGAACCTGCGACGGTAGCGGTCTCGCGGTTCCAGACTAGAACCGCACGGCCACTCCGGCCGGCTATTCCCGATGTTATTCAATCTGTATATTGAGCAAGCAGTAAAGGAAACAAAAGAAAAATTCGGAGTAGGAATTAAAATCCATGGAGAAGAAATAAAAACTTAGAGGTTTGCCGATGACATTGTAACTCTGTTAGACAGCAAAGGACCTGGAAGCGCTGTTGAACGGAATGGACAGTGTCTTGAAAGGAGGATGTAAGATGAACATCAACAAAAACAAAACGAGGATAATGGAGTATAGTCGCATTAAATCAGGTGATGCTGAGGGAATGAAATTAGGAAATAAGACACTTAAAGTAGTAGATGAGTTTCGCTATTTGAGGAGCAAAATAACTTATGATGGTCGAACTAGAGTGGATATAAAATGTAGACTGGCAATGGCAAGGAAAGCGTTTCTGAAGAAGAGAAATTTGTTAACATCGAGTATAGATTTAAGTGTTAGGAAGTCGTTTCTGAAAGTATTTGCATGGAGTGTGGCCATGCATGGAAGTGAAATGTGGACGATAAATAGTTTGGACAAGAAGAGAATAGAAGGTTTCGAAATGTGGTGCTACAGAAGAACGCTGAAGATTAGATGGGTAGACCACGTAACTAATGGGGAGGTACTGAATAGAATTGGGGAGAAGAGAAATTTGTGGCACAACTTAACTAGAAGAAGGGATCGGTTGGTAGGACACATTCTGAGGCATCAAGGAGTCACCAATTTAGTATTGGAGGGAAAAAATCGCAGAGGGAGACCAAGGGATGAATACACGAAGCAGATTCGGAAAGATGTAGGTTGCAGTAGTTACTCAGAGGTGAAGGACCTTACACAAGATAGGGTAGCATGGAGAGGTGAATCAAACCAGTCTCTGGACTGCATGTCCAGGTGGCGCAGTGGTTATACACTGGACTCGCATTCGGGAGGACGACGGTTCAATCCCGCGTCCGGCCATCCTGATTTAGGTTTTCCGTGATTTCCCTAAATCGCTCCAGGCAAATGCCGGGATGGTTCCTTTGAAAAGGGCACGGCCGACTTCCTTCCCTAATCCGATGAGACCGATGACCTCGCTGTCTGGTCTCCTTCCCCAAAACAACCCAATCCTCTCTGGACTGAGGACCATAACAGCAACAACACGCAAATTTTACAGGGAAATGTTGGTGCAGAGGTCAGCGCCATTGTTCTAAATAATAACGGCCCAGAGTAGTAATAAACATCTTAATATTTGCTAATTTTGACAAGTAAAAATAAATGTAAATGTAGGAGATTTCTCTTGATTAGCGGTTCTTCATTTACAACAATAAAAGTAAACAATATTGAATCATATATGAGTAAACTAAGTTCAGTAAATCTTTTAGATCCTCGCTTAAGGAAATCGCGAGAATCTCCTTAGCCTTGCATTTGCACAAAAGTAAAAATAACTAACAAAAATCAATTTTAATAAGAAATTCAAAAAGCACCGAGACAAAAAATGCCACACGCATTATTTTCAGTAGAACATTGTAATTTGTATGAGGTGATGTCTTTTAATTTTAGCTGGCCGGAGTGTCCGAGTGGTTCTAGGCGCTACAGTCTGGAACCGCACGACCGCTACGGTCGCAGGTTCGAATCCTGCCTCGGGTATGGATGTGTGTGATGTCCTTAGGTTAGTTAGGTTTAAGTAGTTCTAAGTTGTAGGGGACTGATCACCTCTTAAGCTAATTCCCATAGAGCTCAGAGCCATTTTTTTAAAAAATATAAAAACCCTGTGTCTAGCAAATTAACCGGGAGAAGCACCTCAACTGAGTCACTGACGTAAATAATCTTCCAGTTGTGAAGCAGACACAATAACATTAACGTCAACTTTTCATAATATATATAAACCAATACATAAAGAAAGATCATTTGGTAAAAGCTGGAATCAAAGTATTTGTTTCTACATTTCAATAAAAAAATAAGTGAACGTAGTAACCTGGCTCTTTTCACGCATAATTTATCCAGTCTCTGGATATCCTGAACCATTTCGTCCTATTAGAGGTATTTGATGTAACTTCGGAAATTTTCCAGTATTTCTACTTCCAATAATTTTCGGGTGTACAGAAGGATCCCGTCGATATTTTGCCACGATATTTCGGCCCATTTTCACGTGAGTACCCAACTACTGAAGAGCCCAGGTGAATTCTCGGTATTTACGCCGAATCTCGCGCGTGCAAAATGTGCTGTTTCGACGCTTGCGTCAAGTGATGATACACGCGGGACAGCCGCGATGTGTGTACTACCCTCGGTGTCGAAGTGAGAGATGATCTAGTCACTAAATATTGAATGACCTCTTCAGTTCCGCTGTGACTGAATAATTTTAATTATAGAATTCCAATTTTTATGCAGTTGAAAGCCGTTGCCACGATTTTTAAGACCATCGGCAAGACGTATTTCCACCGATTCTGTGATTACCGAGCAAGAAAATTTGTCGACTATTGCATTACACTGAGAACAAGGGTGCAAATGATAAAATGAATACACAGTGATGGCGACAAATTTGATGGCGGATGAATGCGGATATGTAAGGATTTAGCAGATTCCGACAGGAAACGCAAAGGAAACATTTGCCTCCTCTAAGAATGTCTTTCCTGCAGGAAACGGTGGGAATGGAAATTTGCTGCGGGATGTGTGGGCATAAATCCTTAACAGCATTTAACCATTAACTGGCGTTGCGGAGTCTCTTGGACTCCAGGAAAGAATAAAATTGTAGTAACTTTCGCAGTTGTTGATCAGGGAGAACGCCTTGTTCAGTACCTTGCTATGGTGGGGAAACACGTCGCTCGGTCAGGCGACTGAATTCTGTTATCATGACAAGTACTGCAAATAACGAACTTAAAGTCTCCAGGACTCAGCGACGCAGTTAGTGTAATACTTTCAGTTTAGTGAATATGTCCACGAATTACAAAAAAAAAAGTTAACGCTACATACCCTGACATTGAGAAAAGTGTACTAAAGTGGATTGAGGAATGTGATGCTGATTGTTAAAATCAAGATGACGATCTCTAGACTAACACCACCAACTAAAATGCAATTCGAAGTGATCACGAAACAGCAAGTGAACTTTCTGCCGGCGCATCTGATGAAGAAGATGAGATACAGATTACTGAAAGTGAAGACGCAAATTGTGTGCTCAATGTATTGGAAATCTACAAGATTCCTAAATATTATTTCTTTTTATATGCGTGTTTGGACTGTTGTCAATATTTTACAGTTTACCTATAGTAAATTAATGCTCTTTTTTATAGTTTAAAACCTTACCAAATGTATATTCTATAAAAAAGTTTTACTTGTCAGTTTTTCCTTGGAACAAACATATAGCAGGAAGAGTGTGTTTATTTTTGTTATGTCTTTTGTTTGAGATTTTTTTCGCTTTAATTTGTTTCTAAATTGGTTGTAAATCGAGGAAGATGTTTGTTTCCTTATACGTTTTTGATTACACATAAGTAGCAAAACAACAACAAAAAAGCCATTACCAGACACAATGCACTTTTTTTTGTATTGGTTCCCCAAGACTCTACAATACATTTAGTGTTAAAATTTCCGACCAATCCGTTTAAGGGTTAAATACATTTACTAATCAGTTTCGATAATTCCGATTACACAGTTTACCAGACTGCAAAACTTAATACCTAACATAAGAAGACACAATAAAATGATCTACCACTTCGAATTTCACCAACTTTACAATAAAGGGGACAAGACATAGTATACCAGACATAATAACAGTAAAAGGAGAACAACTGAACATAGAACAGTCAGCCCAGAACACCCTAACTAACACTAAACAAGCGGTTAACAGGAGAACTAAAATCAGCATTCGAATACACGGTCCTATGTTACTCTCTGCTGGGCACAATAGATGAGGACAACGGAACAGTGAATGCCAGAAACAACCAGAGATTATAGTTTGAGTGAACACAACAAAAAAAAAACTTTTCTAACTTTAATACACTAGGCTCTACAGTGGCCTCGTAGTAGTTGAAAACTGTGGTGATCTTTTGGTTACTTAATTTCGCAAACCCAGCTACACTCGTCTGCACCACAAGACAGCCCCGATCATAACAGGTACAGTTTTCTTTAACCTTCGTAGCCGAAAACACATCGCAGCTAACAGCAGTCGATTCCTGGCCGCGCTGCGTTCCCTGGACCCGTGAAGTCAACCGAGCGGCACCCAATGCTCCAGACGGAAGCGGCGCTCCCTGTTGACTGCAAGTCACTGCCTCGCTCTTTAGCTAAACAGCCGGCTGCTCTCCTCAGAAACTGCTAGCTGTGTTGCCTTCTAGTCGGCCATCTTCCAGCTGCCTTAGTTCAGCCGGTGCTGCTCGCCACTCCTCGGTGGATTCGCTTTTGGGTGTCGAGCTACGGCCACTAGAGATGGGCAAAACTCTTCTTTTCAGAGATTGGATCACAACTGTTCACTCCCTGAAATGAATTAGCTCTTTTTCATGACTCACTACTCATTTACAATATAAAATAAATGGAAGGCACATTGCCCTTTAAACTTGGTTTATTCCAGTACTATACCTGTATTTTGATCTTATTTGATCCTATTTTGAAGTAACACAGATAATGAGTAAGAATTTTGTATTGTTTATTGAAATTTCCACGATATGACAAAGTTTTTGATTATTGATTTATTTTGCACTATCGTGGTTTTTTGGGTGATCGGAAAATGTTGTAACTTGAGATTTGCATTAACAATATATTTGGCTATAACGTATTAAAATTTCATTAACCTCATACAAATACATCGCAAGCCATATATTTTTAAAGTGAACGTTTCCTTTCGAAGACGCCTAAAATCGCAAAATCCGTACCAGAACAAGAAAAAAAAAATATAAATTTGACTGTAAAACGAAAGTGCTGCATATAGCCTTACGCAGAATAAAACAAGGAAAATATTGGTGTATCACATTTTGCGATACGTTTATCGGTTCGCTCGTAATTAAAGCGTAAATTCGAGTGTCTATAATAAAAATCCTATAGTAAGAGGAGTCATCAGGAACCTAATCTAATCAGTTTAAGCAAATAAAAATAAAATAAAAACAATTGATGTATACATAACATAATAATGTAATATACATAGCGGCATTACTACGAAGAACAATATCCAGTGGGGACGAACTCCGATGCAGAGGCGCTGAGTCGAGCAGGTCGAGCCGCGAGCTGTATTACTGCGTGAGCTGAGACCGCAGAGACCACAGTGACACCTGAGTCGCTTTGCTCGACGCTCTGGCTAGAGTCGAGACGGTGGGGCGAGCGTTGAGCGGGCGAGTTCCGAGGGAGGGGGTAGCGGTGAACTCACCCGCTCCGAGACAAATAGTTCGTTCCCTTGCGAGCGGGTTTTTGCAAGTAGTTCCTATGTTATCCGCTAGGTGGCTCTCTGTCCTGTTGCTCGCATCAACTGCCCAGAGGGCAGGACGTGCGACTGAAACGATCGCCGACAGAGTGCGATGCCGAAGTTACGCTGCGCCAGACACTGCGCGGCAGACGACGCACAGAGACGCACAAAATCCAATGGGGCACTGCACAATGCAGGCAGCCAAGGTAGAAGCAGGGCAGATGCCGGCGCTGGCTGTGTTGTGTGGCGTGCACTGTGCTGTGACCAGCAGAGGCGCTGCTGATATGCTCCGTCTCTCTCTCTCTCTCTCTCTCTCTCTCTCTCTCTGCCGTGGGAAACGTTTGGAGCTACCGTTCTTTTTTTCTGAATCACTGATTGTTCACTCCTTTGAAAGATTGAACTCTATGAATTAGTTCAAGAGCGGATCCCCCATCTCTAACGGCCACGGCGTCCCCTGCGAGACCCGCTGACAAATCGTGCTGGACACGCCCCACCCACTCAATAAAGATGTCCCCTAATTTAATGAAGATATTATTTCTCCAAACAGTTGTTCATTTATACAGGGTGTTTCAAAAATGACCGGTATATTTGAAACGGCAATAAAAACTAAACGAGCAGCGATAGAAATACACCGTTTGTTGCAATATGCTTGGGACAACAGTACATTTTCAGGCGGACAAACTTTCGAAATTACAGTAGTTACAATTTTCAACAACAGATGGCGCTGCAAGTGATGTGAAAGATATAGAAGACAACGCAGTCTGTGGGTGCGCCATTCTGTACTTCGTCTTTCTGCTGTAAGCGTGTGCTGTTCACAACGTGCAAGTTTGCTGTGGACAACATGGTTTATTCCTTAGAACAGAGGATTTTTCTGGTGTTGGAATTCCACCGCCTAGAACACAGTGTTGTTGCAACAAGGCGAAGTTTTCAACGGAGGTTTAATGTAACCAAAGGACCGAAAAACGATACAATAAAGGATCTGTTTGAAAAATTTCAACGGACTGGGAACGTGACGGATGAACGTGCTGGAAAGGGAGGGCGACCGCGTACGGCAACCACAGAGGGCAACGCGCAGCTAGTGCAGCAGGTGATCCGACAGCGGCCTCGGGTTTCCGTTCGCCGTGTTGCAGCTGCGGTCCAAATGACGCCAACGTCCACGTATCGTCTCATGTGCCAGAGTTTACACCTCTATCCGTACAAAATTCAAATGCGGCAACCCCTCAGCGCCGCTACCATTGCTGCACGAGAGACATTCGCTAACGATATAGTGCACAGGATTGATGACGGCGATATGCATGTGGGCAGCATTTGGTTTACTGACGAAGCTTATTTTTACCTGGACGGCTTCGTCAATAAACAGAACTGGCGCATATGGGGAACCGAAAAGCCCCATGTTGCAGTCCCATCGTGCCTGCATCCTCAAAAAGTACTGGACTGGACCACCATTTCTTCCAAAGGAATCATTGGCCCATTTTTCAGATCCGAAACGATTACTGCATCTCGCTATCTGGACATTCTTCGTGAATTTGTGGCGGTACAAACTGCCTTAGACGACACTGCGAACACCTCGTGGTTTATGCAAGATGGTGCCCGGCCACATCGCACGGCCGACGTCTTTAATTTCCTGAATGAATATTTCGATGATCGTGTGATTGCTTTGGGCTATCCGAAACATACAGGAGGCGGCGTGGATTGGCCTCCCTATTCGCCAGACATGAACCCCTGTGACTTCTTTCTGTGGGGGCACGTGAAAGACCAGGTGTACCGCCAGAATCCAGAAACAATTGAACAGCTGAAGCAGTACATCTCATCTGCATGTGAAGCCATTCCGCCAGGCACGTTGTCAAAGGTTTCGGGTAATTTCATTCAGAGACTACGCCATATTATTGCTACGCATGGTGGATATGTGGAAAATATCGTACTATAGTGTTTCCCAGACCGCAGCGCCATCTGTTGTTGACAATTGTAACTACTGTAATTTCGAAAGTTTGTCTGCCTGAAAATATACTGTTGTCCCAAGCATATTGCAACAAACGGTGTATTTCTATCGCTGCTCGTTTAGTTTGTATTGCCGTTTCAAATATACCGGTCATTTTTGAAACACCCTGTATATTCACGTAGTCTGTCATCGCTGTAGTTCAAAAACGTATTCGTGGAGTGTCCGCAGCTCGTGGTCGTGCGGTAGCGTTCTCGCTTCCCACGCCCGGGTTCCCGGGTTCGATTCCCAGCGGGGTCAGGGATTTTCTCTGCCTCGTGATTACTGGGTGTTGTGTGCTGTCCTTAGGTTAGTTAGGTTCAAGTAGTTCTAAGTTCTAGGGGACTGATGACCATAGATGTTAAGTCCCATAGTGCTCAGAGCCATTTGAACCATTTTTATTGGTGGATTGTCGCAAGATGTTTGCATCTGACTGTACCTTGATAATTTTCACAGTGAACAGCAATTACTATTTTCCAAATATTCTTTAGTGTCGTGTTCTATATCGTAATTTGCTCGGAGTGTTAGAAACATAATCCAATTCAGAGGACACTTCTTCCATCAAAATAAAGTAGCGTGTTCTTAAGTGCTGATTCAGCCCGCTCGGTTGGCCGTGCGGTCTAACGCACGGCTTTCCGAGCGGGAAGGAGTGCCTGGTCCCCGGCACGAATCCGTCCGGCGGATTTGTGTCGAGGTCCGGTGAACCGGCCAGTCAGTGCATGGTTTTTAGGCGGTTTTCCATCTGCCTCGGCGAATGCGGGTTGGTTCCCCCTATTCCGCCTCAGTTGCACTATGTCGGCGATTGCCGCGCAAACAAGTTCTCCACGTACGCATACACCACCATTACTCTACCACGCAAACATAGGGGTTACACTCGTCTGGTCTGAGACGTTCCCGGGTGGTCCACCGGGGTCCGAACCGCACAATAACCCTGGGTTCGGTGTGAGGCGGCGGAGGGGTGAAGTGGACTGCGGTAGTCGTCGTGGGGTTGTGGACCACTGCAGCTGTGGCAGGGACGGAGCCTCTCCGTTGTTTCTGGGTCCCCGGTTAACATACAATACAATACAACACAAGTACTGATTTATAAGTGTTAAATTCTTAAATCGTGTAGATGTTTGCTTTACTGGCTCTACTACATGTTACTAGGTATCTAATGGTGTGTCTGAATATGATGTAAAGTTTTGTTGATAACCGCCCTGTGGTTGAAGAGCTCAAATAATATCACGATAGCGCTCGACTCGCAAGTTAACGAGAAGGAAAAGAAAGAGAGAGAGAGAAATGAATGAGTAGAAAGTTACAGTGCAACATTTGCGTAATCAAGAAGATTGAATACACTCCTGGAAATTGAAATAAGAACACCGTGAATTCATTGTCCCAGGAAGGGGAAACTTTATTGACACATTCCTGGGGTCAGATACATCACATGATCACACTGACAGAACCACAGGCACATAGACACAGGCAACAGAGCATGCACAATGTCGGCACTAGTACAGTGTATATCCACCTTTCGCAGCAATGCAGGCTGCTATTCTCCCATGGAGACGATCGTAGAGATGCTGGATGTAGTCCTGTGGAACGGCTAGCCATGCCATTTCCACCTGGCGCCTCAGTTGGACCAGCGTTCGTGCTGGACGTGCAGACCGCGTGAGACGACGCTTCATCCAGTCCCAAACATGCTCAATGGGGGACAGATCCGGAGATCTTGCTGGCCAGGGTAGTTGACTTACACCTTCTAGAGCACGTTGGGTGGCACGGGATACATGCGGACGTGCATTGTCCTGTTGGAACAGCAAGTTCCCTTGCCGGTCTAGGAATGGTAGAACGATGGGTTCGATGACGGTTTGGATGTACCGTGCACTATTCAGTGTCCCCTCGACGATCACCGGTGGTGTACGGCCAGTGTAGGAGATCGCTCCCCACACCATGATGCCGGGTGTTGGCCCTGTGTGCCTCGGTCGTATGCAGTCCTGATTGTGGCGCTCACCTACACGGCGCCAAACACGCATACGACCATCATTGGCACCAAGGCAGAAGCGACTCTCATCGCTGAAGACGACACGTCTCCATTCGTCCCTCCATTCACGCCTGTCGCGACACCACTGGAGGCGGGCTGCACGATGTTGGGGCGTGAGCGGAAGACGGCCTAACGGTGTGCGGGACCGTAGCCCAGCTTCATGGAGACGGTTGCGAATGGTCCTCGCCGATACCCCAGGAGCAACAGTGTCCCTAATGTGCTGGGAAGTGGCGGTGCGGTCCCCTACGGCACTGCGTAGGATCCTACGGTCTTGGCGTGCATCCGTGCGTCGCTGCGGTCCGGTCCCAGGTCGACGGGCACGTGCACCTTCCGCCGACCACTGGCGACAACATCGATGTACTGTGGAGACCTCACGCCCCACGTGTTGAGCAATTCGGCGGTACGTCCACCCGGCCTCCCGCATGCCCACTATACGCCCTCGCTCAAAGTCCGTCAGCTGCACATACGGTTCACGTCCACGCTGTCGCGGCATGCTGCCAGTGTTAAAGACTGCGATGGAGCTCCGTATGCCACGGCAAACTGGCTGACACTGACGGCGGCGGTGCACAAATGCTGCGCAGCTAGCGCCATTCGACGGCCAACACCGCGGTTCCTGGTGTGTCCGCTGTGCCGTGCGTGTGATCGTTGCTTGTACAGCCCTCTCGCAGTGTCCGGAGCAAGTATGGTGGGTCTGACACACCGGTGTCAATGTGTTCTTTTTTCCATTTCCAGGAGTGTACTTGCCCACTTGGACAAAGAGTTTGCTGTGGCCTTGTGGAAGAAATCGTTCATTAACTGACCTCCAATAATTTGGACAAATTGCGGAAAATCCGTATCGGTACAGTTGGCCTGGAATTTCAACTTTTCCCCTCCGGAATATGAACCTAAAACCTTAGCCACTCGGTCATTTTGCTCCTTTGGTATTTTCCTATCCACACGATGGGAGACGTTCCTATTTTCAAAATTTGACAGAGTGGAGTAGGAGGTGACGATACAGAGTCCTAGAAATATTCAGCGACGTCTCGGGATAGACTCTTGATTTTGGTATGAGGGCCGGAGTTGAGAGTTGACCTGCTGTACCTTTTATTATTCTCTCCCTACCCACCTCCCCACTACCTTTAGATTTTGAACTTAGCAGCACAGACTCTATGTACTCATCATAATCATTCTCGCAACACGAATACTATTCAGAGGTAATCAGTAGTAACTGGAAGCCATGTAAAATAAGACTTGGATGCTGTTTAGCTTTCCTAGCGATTAATTATGGGTTTTTGTTGATTGTGGTACAGACTTTACATAGTTATAGAATATCATATTGTGAAAGCCGCCATAATGTTTTACTGGGCAACCAGTTTCTGTCTACTAAACATATTAAGCAGTAAAAATTCAGATGGATACGAGGAGTGTAGTGCAGAGATCGTAATGACTAGAAAAAGAGGATAAATCAATTTTCGCCGGCCGCTGTGGCCTCGCGGTTCTAGGCGCGCAGTCCGGAACCGTGCGACTGCTACGGTCGCAGGTTCGAATCCTGCCTCGGGCATGGATGTGTGTGATGTCCTTAGGTTAGTTAGGTTTAAGTAGTTCTAAGTTCTAGGGCACTGATGACCACAGCTGTTAAGTCCCATAGTGCTCAGAGCCATTTGAACCATTTTTTTTGAAATCAATTTTCACTGCTCGTGTTCATTACCATTCCACACACTGGTAAAATATTGGAGCCATTAAACACTGAACGCCGCAGCACGCCAGGTAGATATCTACAACAAAAGTAAGTCTTAATCTAACCAAACAGCAATTTTTTCCTGCGAGGTAGAGACCTAGTAATGTTTTTATGCAGTCCAATGAGAATAAGTATTTTGGGCATAGACCTGGTTCTGACTGTCAAACCAGTATACTACAGATGCTATGGTGACGATACAGTTGTTTAATGGCTTCGTGTCAGAAATAAGCGCTGTCTATTCACTTATCACGTCTACAAATCCCGTCACATAGGAGATCCTCCAGTGAGGAACTCGATCGAGGCGTACATCAAAATAAGAGAAGCAGCTCCAATGAAATTAATATGTACACTGTATTAAAAATAGAATTTCAATTTAGTGCTTAATATTATTTGTTTTATACCCAGGTAACTGTGTTCCGAAAGATTCAGTTTTTCTACTTTCTTGGCATACAGTGTGTGAAATAATACAAAATCATAGCAGGAAATGTATATTTTATTAAAAATGGCCACAGTCTTTTCGCATCGTTGTTCGTGTAATTTAATGTCCCAGTTCTACAGAACGTCAATGTCGCCATGACGTCCAGCTGTGAAAGCTCTGCTGCAATTCTGTCAGTTACTGAATGTATTTTATTTTGATTCTGACTGGAAGTTCTTTATACGAAGAAAAATGGGTGGATGTCAGTTTTCGGCTTTTACTGTAATTTCATTTTTTTTATACAGTGTGTAACAAAACGATGCCATAGACATCGACTGGGAAGGTAGATGCCATGCTTCTTGACTTCCGCAAGGCGTTCGATACAGTTCCCCACAGTCGTTTAATGAACAAAGTAAGGACATATGGACTATCAGACCAATTGGATTGGATTGAAGAGTTCCTAGATAACAGGACGCAGCATGTCATTCTCAATGGAGAGAAGTCTTCCGAAGTAAGAGTGATTTCAGGTGTGCCGCAGGGGAGTGTCATAGGACCGTTGCTATTCACAATATACATAAATGACCTTGTGGATGACATCGGAAGTTCACTGAGGCTTTTGGCGGATGATGCTGTAGTATATCGAGAGGTTGGAACAATGGAAAACTGTACTGAAATGCAGGAGGATCTGCAACGAATTGACACATGGTGCAGGGATTGGCAATTGAATCTCAATATAGACAAGTGTAATGTGCTGCGAATACATAGGAAGATAGATCCTTTATAATTTAGCAACAATATAGCAGATGAGCAACTGGAAAAAGTTAATTCCATAAATTATCTGGAGTGATTTCAAATGGAGTGACCATATAAAATTAATTGTCGGTAAAGCAGATGCCAGACTGAGATTCATTTTGGAAGAATCCTAAAGAAATGCAGTCCGAAAACAAAGGAAGTAGGTTACAGTACACTTGTTCGCCCACTGCTTGAATACTGCTCACCGGTGTAGGATCCGTACCAGATAGGGTTGATAGAAGAGATAGAGAAGATCCAACGGAGAGCAGCGCGCTTCGTTACAGGATCATTTAGTAATCGTGAAAGCGTTACGGAGATGATAGATAAATTCCAGTGAAAGACTCTGCAAGAGAGACGCTCAGTAGCTCGGTACGGCCCTTTTTTAGAAGTTTAGAGAACATACCTTCACCGAGGAGTCAAGCAGTATACTGCTCCCTCCTACGTATATCTGGCCAAGAGACCATGAGGATAAAATCAGAGAGATTAGAGCCCACGCAGAGGCATACCGACAATCTTTCTTTTCACGAACAATACGAGACTGGAATAGAAGGGAGAACCGATAGAGGTACTCAAGGTACCCTCCGCCAGACATCGTCAGGTGGCTTGCGGAGTATGGATGTAGATGTAGATACGTACTAACCTCGAACGGTTGTGACGGGTGTCTTGGGAAACCTGTTGAAGACAGGAACCCACATCTCGGTACGTCATCCAACCTTTACAGAGCACGTTTACAGAGTGTTTAACGAGTAATATTACTGGCTTCTGGGGGATGTTAGAGGGGACTTAGTAGATAAAGTTTTGATCCAGACGTATACCGTTTAGACATATAATTAGTTTCAAGATTGGATCACTTTCAAATCTCTCGCTTATAACGGAACATATTAAAGGCTTTACTGTACCGAAGTATGCGATACCCTCCAAATTCAACCAGTTTAACGAGTATTTATGAGTATAGAAAAGTTATTGTGTATGTTAACAATGATTGCATAACTTGTCTCCATAAACAGTCAACCCATTAAATTATACTGAGTAACTGACCCACACAAAAGATTATATCACTTGATCACTGATACAGCAAATGTCATCATGTAAAAATACTAAGTTCATCTTAAATAATTAATATGAAGTACGAAAAATAGTGGCCAACTTAGGTATTTTGGATCTCCTTAAATAAAAATCACCCAGTGAAACCTATTTGTTCACTAGGAGCGTTTTCACTCAGTATTCACGAAATCAATCCTATTTTAGACGAAAACCAATGTAATTCTTAATAATTCATGTTATTTACATATTTATGCAAATTAGAGAAGTCAGTTGACAAACTTCTAAAAAACGGCCTTTTTGTAACAAAGAATTATTCTGTCAAGTCAACAAATCTGTCTGTCATTTTAATAACATGTTAAATTATGTCACTCGATGCAAATTAATAACTTTTCTGCACAAATTATGATAACAGATGTACATGTGACTTGTAAACTATATCTCTTTTTAGTAGTTCTTTGACAAGGTTATAAATACAAGCAGCAAGAAGGGTCGGGAGGCAGTCGGAATGTCACTTTGGTAAAGTGTGTTTGTGTGTTATTGTTTGAGGTAGATAAACAATGCAAAGAACATGTAACGGAAGTACTACTTTGTGTTGAGTCATGGTCTTTGGTGGACAGTGGAATTAAGATGGCCACCAGAGTAATAAATATTTGAAGTTTACATATTTGTTGGTTTCGCTCGTTCTTTATCATCAAAAGCACATAAAAAACACGGGACCTCATGTTTTTAACCCTAGACAACCAGATGTAGAGCCAGCATCAGCATCAAGACACGGCAGCGATCCAGCAAGTAGCAGCGATTACCACAACACAATGCATTTTAATGGCGCCAACCTAACATCAAGTGCTAACAAGCTCCGTAAATGGGAGTGAAATAGTGCGATTATAGCAATTAGCTATATCTACGACTAGGCGATCATTGCACGCTTCACCGCACGCACGCAAACTTAGCGTCAGTCCCTATGGTAATTATGACATCACGTACCATCTTCTCCGACTACAACAACAAATGCGAGAAATGGATAAGTCTGAAACTATGAGGACAGACAATGATGCTCCACGGGCGTTCCACACAGACTTCCTTCGGCAGGTACCAGAGTACCCCACTACGAGTACTCGAAACACTGCCTATGTAATGGGCTCCTGTGCCGGCCGAAATGGCCGAGCGGTTCTAGGTGCTTCAGTCTGGAACCGCGCGACCACTACGGTCACAGGTTCGAATCCTGCGTCGGGCATGGATGTGTGTGTCGTCCTTAGGTTAGTTAGGTTTAGGTAGTTCTAAGTTCTAGGGGACTGATGACCTCAGATGTTAAGTCCCATAGCGCTTAGAGCCATTTGAACCATTTGAATGGGCTCCTGTAGATAGCACAGAGCGGGAGATTCGAGAGTGCTCTGACCTCCATTCTTATTTTACATCCAACCGGTATATTTACGAACATGGATTCCTAATAAAAACTTTATCTACTAAGTCTCCTCTACGATCCTTACAAGCGCCTAGTAGGAATTATGTATCACCGTTTATTACTGTGTTCACTTCCTGCAGCTAGGCAATCACTTCGGCAACGAACGCGAGGTTGTTTCACGCTGATGGTCCGCATGCGGAACTTCTGGCAAAGAGTCGGAAGTTAGCGGGCGTCGAACGCGCGCACTTCTTTCACGACAACATTGCTTGCGGTCCTCAGTGCAAAAAATCACGTGTGTTGCCAAAGGACTGTCCTAACGATAAGTGTTTACCCCCTGTAACTTCAATAGTCTGTGTGGTGTCACCGCCAGACACCACACATGCTAGGTGGTAGTTTTTAAATCGGCCGCGGTCCATTAGTATACGTCGGACCCGCGTGTCGCCACTGTCAGTGATTGCAGACCGAGCGCCGCCACACGGCAGGTCTAGAGACAGATCCTAGCACTCGCCCCAGTTGTACAGCGGACTTTGCTAGCGATGTTACACTGACAAATACGCTCTCATTTGCCGAGACGATGGTTAGCATAGCCTTCAGCTACGTCAATTGCTACGACCTAGCAAGGCGCCATTTATCCTTTGCGATGTATCTTGTGAAGCATGTACTATCAGACCAATGTGCACCAATTATGGATTAAAGTTAAGTATTCCATCAACTACGTACTTTATTGCTACTACACATTCCCGTAATTGTTCCAGACCTCACGCCAGTCTGCGTGAGCGTAAACGCGTGCATTTAGGCCTCATCTAGCAACACGGTGTTGGCTCTTCTGCCAACACATCAGTGTGTAGCGTTGTTGGATGACGTTCGCGGGCAGGGATTACAATCCTCAGTTCGTTCCTCAAGAAACGCTCCAAAGCCCTTCTAAGTCTGTCGACATCACATTTTTACACTCTGTAAATGCGCCTATAATAAGGTTCTCGGTGGTTCTGGCAAAGGAAGGGCATGGAGAGCTGTTGGTTCATAAACGAGCAACGTAGACAATACTTCAAGGAATGACGAAAACGTTTCCGGATAAGGTACCAGGAAAGTACAGAAACAGGGGTAAAGATGTCGTCCAGAAAGTTTTAGCCTCGAAATTGTGGAGGCTGTAACGCCGGAAATGCATATCCTCCTATTTCCATCTATTGTAGTATAAATTTGTTTTCCTTATTTTTGTTACCTGAATATATAACATTTCTGTGTCTTCGTATATTGTAATTGTTTTACTATTTGTATATATATATTTATGCATTTATGTCGATGTATAATTGGTTTGTTTCGTAAATATTATTTGTATTTTTACGCTGGGTCTTGCCTAGGGAAAACTGCTATCGAACGATTACATCGATAGGTCGTGTGAAGAATCAAAGTGTGTAGGATCTTTGGTAGTGTTAACTCTGTCGCGTGGAGCGCGGGCAGAGAGAGAGAGAGTCTGGCTGGAGTAGCGAGTGGAGCAGGCGTGTTATGTGAAGCTCCCGCGAGTTGCCGCGCTTTCGGGGTTTGGCAGAATGTAATTGCGCTCGACTCGCGATGATAGTTTATGACATGGTGTCGCGGACGGGAAGCATTAGCTGGCGCACATCAAGAGCCCGTTTCGCCTGGTGACCGTGTCGAGAAGAAGGCGCGCCAACATCCAGCTTCTGCAACAGCGACGGCCGACAATGAGTGACTGTCGCCACCTCCTCGATCGACGGCTTCAAACCTTCAATCAACCAACAAGGAAGACTGGAAGCACGTAAAGTTTTAGAACTGTATGGCAGACCTCAGCTTTTCAAACTGTACCATTTTCGTAACTATAATTACAGCAACTTAGTATGAACATTTGTTGCTCATTGTCCCAATTGCATTACCAAGCAGGGTCCCTTCCTTTTCCGGAATGAACCCGAGTGTCGTTGAAATTCAAACGCCAGTATTAAAGTAATGTTATAGCATTCCACTGCTTAAATTTCAAAGTTCAGTTAAAGTATTCACAACTGGCTACAATATTCAGATTACACAAGCACGAATTAAGAGTGCGAGTTTTGTTACCGTATTTTAGCTTGCCTGTGACTGCAGCTCAGCTTGGTACGTACTGAATTTTACTATTGTTAATTGTTCAGAATCATTTAATTCAAGTTCAAAGTTAAATCCCTTATTTCTAAGTTGCGTAGATTCAAGTAGCTGGCCGGCCGATGTGGCCGTGCGGTTCTAGGCGCTTCAGTCTGGAACCGCGTGACCGCTACGGTCGCAGGTTCGAATCCTGCCTCGGGCATGGATGTGTGTGATGTCCTTAGGTTAGTTAGGTTTAAGTAGTTCTAAGTTCTAGGGGACTGATGACCTTAGAAGTTAAGTCCCATAGTGCTCAGAGCCATTTGAACCATTCAAGTAGCTTTTGAAATGATTGTTGAGGTAGTCCAAGACTAACCGTATTTTACTGAATTTCGTTCTGCTTCAGAAAGAAAGCTCGCTATTAACTTCAGTCACTAAATTAACTTTCGATTTTCCGGTTTTATTAATTATTTTGCTAAATTAAGTCAGAGTGTAGCGAAATTTATTACTTCTGACAAACTTTCAGTTTTCACACTACACGTGTCAACCTTCAGTTGCCACGCTTCTGGTGCAAATTATATGTGCAACAACCTTTCTTTTTCAGTTACTATAGTAATTGTCCTTAGCACTGGCGACCGTAATTTCCCCCAAATCTCAAATATCTAATTACCGCTAGTTGATTGTTAACGTAACGGCCGCACATTTACTTTCTTTATTAACTTTACCCCTATTTCAAAATTAATTTCCACCAGTTTCATTAGCATTTTTCCTTTCATTTAGATGTAACCCTTCCCTCCCTCTTTACCGACAGTTTAACTTCGGTGACGATTGCTTTTCCCAAATTTCCATTAGGTACACGCGGTTTAATTTTTCACTGTCATTAAGGTCGATAAGTGAGGGGGAGGTTACACAGGAAAGTACAGAAACAGGGGTAAAGATGTCGTCCAGAATGTTTTAGCCTCGAAATTGTGGAGGGGAAGAAGCGGGGATAGCGTTAAGAGGATGAGGAAGTGCCCAGTGGGTGAGGACGTGGGCACTGTTCATCGTGATCCGCCCGTCATATGGGGCCGTTGTACTATCTTGTTGTTGGCGCTAATCGAGTACAGTTGGCTAAGTTCCGGGATATGGTTATCTCCGCTGTGTCACCAGTAGAGACACAAACACACAAGAGGTTGTGGAGAAGCAGCAGGACAAGGCGGAAGAGGAAAAGGAGGAGGAGGAGAAGGAGGAGAATGGGAGAAGGGGTAACTCTATAGAGCTGTGATCGGTAGGGGGTGGGGAGTGTCCACTGATGACGTGGAGTGGCGACAATGACGCCGTGACGCCGCCTCCAGTGTGTACGGCTGTGCTTTGTTTACGCCAGCAAAGCGCGTGTGGTGTGTGTGTTCTGTGCAATGTTTGTCCACCTCAAACGCTCATTAACGGGGCCGATATGCACGTGGTGGATCAAGTTATTCGCCTTACCGCGACGTAGAGCCGGTCGCCAGTGGTACGTGACGGGCAGGAAAGCCTTCGGCTGGCGCGATTCCAAGCTGCAGTACGTTGTGTATCTTACATACTAGCGCTACTCCACGAGCGATCTCCGGTGGCGAAGGGTTGGCTACAAATGATGATGGAAATTTTATTTTAATTTTTACGTATGTTTACTTAGTATGATCGGTTGAAGGTCTCCAGACATTTACTTACGGTAGTCGTTTTTCATACAAAAAACCTTTTGATGATACACTTTAACGAAATCACCATCAATAGCAAATTTAAATCTATTTCTGCTTAAAGACTTCCACTCGACTTTCGACTTTTACATGCACTGCTGTCTTCAGCAATACGCGTCCACGTTGCTGCTGCACCCACACACATCCCAACAAAAATAACAGAGACTGGAAAGCAGGAGAGGAAAATTCTCGTGAACATATTGAGACCAGTTTTTCGTGAAAGAGTCCGGATAATGAAGCTATTGTGGCGTATCAAGACAGCCACGCCACTCGGAAGTAGCCGAAATGCACGCGTTACACACGCCGGCTGGTGTGATGTCTGAAACAGGATACGTAATGAATGCTATAAAGAAAAGTACGTAGCTGCTCGAATACTTAACTTTAATCCATCATTTGTATACAGCATTCTTGATGATACAAGTGAGACTCTCTCTAGAATTGGTCAATGGCGCCTTGCTAGGTCGCAGCCCCGGACTTAGCTGAAGGATAGTCTAACTGTCTCTCGGCTAACGAGAGAAAGGCTTCGTCAGTGTAGTCGCTAGCAAAGTCGTCCGTACAACTGGGGACGAGTCCTAGTACGTCTCTAGACCTGCCGTGTGGTGGTGCTCGGTCTGCAATTACTGACAGTGGCGACACGCGGGTCCGACATGTACTAATGGACCGCGGCCGATTTAAAGCCACCACCCAGCAAGTGTGGTGTCTGGCGGTGACACCACAGAAGCCATCGACAGACACCTACAAATAGACAGAAACCATAACTGACGCCTTTAAAAATACGATGAAATTTTATCGATATATCCACAGGACGAACAAGAAAAAACAAAGAAGGTAAATCTTCGAGATAGCAAACACCAGCGGAAACAAGACAAAATGGATCATCTAAACGGAGGAAGATATTAAAGGATTGCGAACCTCAAACCTTAACACAAGTAATCGAGAACAGATCATAAACAACATAAAAAGCATACACCCTCACAGGAAATAAATGGTCGGAAGAACGCAAGAGAGCATATGAAGACAATTTGGGAAGAGCGAAGGAACAAGAAAAAATCATGACTAAAGTTGAAGGGCTATCTCAAAAAGGATATTAGAAAGCTGTGTGTATATGCTCTCTTAAACGGGGACTGACAATATTGCATGCTACAGTATCTACACTACGTGATCAAAAGTATCCGGACAACTGGCTGAAAATGACTTACAAGTTCGTGGCGCCCTCCATCAGTAATGCTGAATTCAGTACGGTGTTGGCCAACCCCTTAGCCTTGAGGACAGCTTCCACTGTCGCAGGCATACCTTCAATCAGGTGCTGGAAGGTTTCTTGGGGAATGGCAGCCCATTCTTCACGGAGTTCTGCGCTGAGGAGAGGTATCGCTGTCGGTCGGTGAGGCCTGGCACGAAGTCGACGTTCCAAAACATCCCAAACTGCATTATGAACACACACCGTTCTTGCTTACGAAAGATTCGCGTATTGATTTTACACTTTATGCCGAAGAAAATGTTACTGTGAATCGAACTAACCTTTTTTTAATACAGTACGACAAAATCCACAGGTGACAAATACTAGCTGAACGCAAAATCACCTCTGAAGAGGAGTGCCTCAAAGACCAGCGGCAAATATTCGTATCATTACTCATTTGTTCACTGATAACTCAGACTTAACGAATGAGAAGTATAAAACTGGTATTCATAATAATCAGTGAAACTTTTGTGAATACATTAATACCAATACAATTGATCGTTTGTAGTAAATAAAGTAAAAAATAGCATTTAACACCAGTGGTATATATTTACCAGTTTCACTTGAAGGGTTAGTGAAAATTGTAACATTTAATTAATATTACGTGCCGATATCGATTCTTAAATATTATCACTGGCCCACGTTCACGGGAGTAGGAAAATTCGAACTGAAGTAACTAGTCCCTAGTGAAACGTCCCCTTTGAACATTTATACATGACTGTGCTTAAACTGACACACAATATTTTTAGCGCAACGCAATCTGACTTTCAGAAATCCCTACAAAAGAATGGCCCTGACTAGCATTAACCTATACCTTTCACAAATCACTTACCTCACAAAAATCTTCATTACTCGAACTACTGCAATACAGCGAGCGCCACTACTGCCAGCTAAATAAAAGATTCAAACTACGGAAGGCACTAACTACTGATAGGCATAGTTAGCAAATGAAAGATTTTGATAGAGAACAAACAATGTATTTACCTTAATAGTGTTGAAAAATCATAATATACATAGCAGTTCATAATATCCAGTATAACAAATTTCAAAACTCCGCCATCTCTCTCCCCACATCCACCACTGCTGGCGGCTCACCTCCAACTGCGCAACGCTACGCGCTGTTAACATCCAGCTGCCCCTCTACAATGGCAGACAACAATGCAAACTAGCGACAGACTGCACACAGCACAGCCAGTGATTTTCATACAGAGCGCTACGTGACATTACCAATATAAAAATCTAAACAGCCTACTTACATAGCCCCCATGCTCCCCACAAGAAATTTTACAAATTGTTTTGGGCAGTGGCCAATAATGATTTGATAAAATTTTTCATAATTACAATAACAAAGATATCAAATGCACTCACTTATTTATACAATGTTGGTAAAAAGCTAAAATTTTCTCACAGTCCATACAGACAGTCCAGATTGTTCATCACAGTAAAATTTCAGTGGTTTTTTTTTTCAAAGTCTGAGCAGTAAAAGACAATGCACACGGAAGTAGTGGATTTCCATGCAGTCTTGAAGAAGTAGTGTTGCCCTTCCAACGGAAAGACAGTGCTGACTCTTGACATGCTGACAGGTAATGGGCCACAACAGAGCAAACCCACAGCAGAGTCATTCGACATTTTGAAGAAGATTGGTAGGTAGGTCATCATAGAGCAGACCCACTGTAGTCCTGGTAGAGAATATGGTACTGGTGGGCCACCAGAGGTGCAGACCCACTGCAGTCCTTGTAGAAATTGTGGACAGGCCCACTGTAGTCCTGGTAGAGATTGTGGTATTGGTGGGCCACCAGAGGTGCAGACCCACTGTAGTCCTTGTAGAAATAATGGTATTGGTGGGTCACCAGAGATGCAGAACCACTGTAGTCCTTATGTAAGTAGGCTGTTTAGATTTTTATATTGGTAATGCCACGTAGCGCTCTGTATGAAAATCACTGGCTGTGCTGTGTGCAGTCTGTGGCTAGTTTGCATTGTTGTCTGCCATTGTAGAGGGGCAGCTGGATGTTAACAGCGCGTAGCGTTGCGCAGTTGGAGGTGAGCCGCCAGCAGTGGTGGATGTGGGGAGAGAGATGGCGGAGTTTTGAAATTTGTTATACTGGATATTATGAACTGCTATGTATATTATGATTTTTCAACACTATTAAGGTAAATACATTGTTTGTTCTCTATCAAAATCTTTCATTTGCTAACTATGCCTATCAGTAGTTAGTGCCTTCCGTAGTTTGAATCTTTTATTTAGCTGGCAGTAGTGGCGCTCGCTGTATTGCAGTAGTTCGAGTAATGAAGATTTTTGTGAGGTAAGTGATTTGTGAAAGGTATAGGTTAATGCTAGTCAGGGCCATTCTTTTGTAGGGATTTCTGAAAGTCAGATTGCGTTGCGCTAAAAATATTGTGTGTCAGTTTAAGCACAGTCATGTATAAATGTTCAAAGGGGACGTTTCATATGTCGACCCTTAGCTGAGGATACCTTACTGGAATCTTCTGATTTTTTCCTTGTAGTTTGTGTAATTAGTGTAGCTTTTGTTTATTGCTAGCGCGTAATTGTAGAGAAAATCTCCTTTGTAGTTGCAGTCTTTCATTGTTGTACAGTAAAACAGTTGTGGCATGCATGTAGATTTGCACCAAGTATTTAGCAGCTGCAATTAACTAGATATTATTTTCAGTGCTATGTTAATGTGTTCTCTTATTTTTGCTCTTCAAATTGTGCTTTTCTGTGTTATCGTGTGAAATATTGTCACAATAATGGCGTGTGAAAAACGTAACACTAGGCTCCAAAGTAAACTGAGAAATAATAGTGACGACGAGCGTAGCTTATCAGCAACACTGTGTAGTGAATTAACTAATATTCAAAGTAGTAATTTGGTAACTGTGCATAGAGAAATGGAGCGGGCGTCAAATAATGGTGTAGACAGTGAAAAAGGTTGTGAACAGGGAAGCATTATCGATCGATCGGTCGGCAACAGCTCGCCTCAGGAATCCGAAATGACAGGACACAATTTTACAAATACTGTAGATTCAGGTTTTGCGTCCTCACTGTTTTCTCAAATAATTTACCTTAATAGTGTTGAAAAATCATAATATACATAGCAGTTCATAATATCCAGTATAACAAATTTCAAAACTCCGCCATCTCTCTCCCCACATCCACCACTGCTGGCGGCTCACCTCCAACTGCGCAACGCTACGCGCTGTTAACATCCAGCTGCCCCTCTACAATGGCAGACAACAATGCAAACTAGCCACAGACTGCACACAGCACAGCCAGTGATTTTCATACAGAGCGCTACGTGGCATTACCAATATAAAAATCTAAACAGCCTACTTACACTAGGAAGACAAGTACGTACTGCAAGCAGCGCTGGAAGATGGATAACGAGGGGAACAGAGCGTGGAAGAATTGTAGTTGTAGCACGGTTGAACCAGCATGCTGACTCGAGTGCCGAGTCCGAAGTGATGTTTAACAACAATGTACGCAATTCGTCAGAGTACTTGTTCTGCAGTTGGTTCTTCGCCTCTGCGGGGAGATGACATCATGAATGATAACTAACTGTGCATTTTATGGCAGAACCAAATCAACGTTGACGTCCAGTTTCATGCTTTTTTATAATTATTTCACTGAAGTAAGTTTAAAATTACTCTCAGTCCTTTTTAATACAGTAGGGAAACAAAAGACATTGTAAAGATATTTTCTAAACTTTATGGAGGGTGTCCCAAGAGTAATGGCCAGTATTCATAGGTATGACAGGAACGATCATTAGAAGCAAAGAAGTGTAGTAAGCATGGGCTGTAAAATGTACATCTTAAGAGCTATGTGCCCTTCTTCCTCTTACATGATGAATGAAATGAAGTCCCATGCTTCTTTACAGAGCGTAGAGGAACGATGCGGGACACCCGCACCGCTTTACTAGGCAAGGTCCTAATGGAGGTGGTTTGCCGTTGCCTTCCTCCGACCGTAATGGCGATGAATGATTATGATGAAGACGACACAACAACACCCAGTCAGGCAGGAAAAATCCCTGACCCCGCCGGGAATCGAACCCGGGACCCCGTGCTCGGGAAGCGAGAACGCTACCGCGAGACCACGAGGCTGTGAAACAAATCTCTTCTACTGCAAGCGTTGTGTTTTCCGTATTTTGGGAGGAGGCAGCATGGACCAAAACAAGAAATTTTGTAGTAAACGTGATCTCTAAAATGCATACCTTATGAGGTATGAGCACTTGCTCAGTAGAAGAGATGTGTTTCACAACTGCGAAGGTGAAAAATTGCTCATAGCTTTTAAGGTAAGCATTTTATATCCTATGCATACTAGACTTTTCTGCTTGTAATGAGCGTTCCTATTATATCCCTGAATACTGACAGTTCCTCCTGGGAATCGCTGCGTACAAAACTAAGTACACACGTCTTCATTTCATTAGGTGCTACTTACATTTATTGTAAAAAGCTTTTTGTTGGTAACTAAGAAATTACCTGTAGGCAGCACAAATATTCGCGAGATGATAGCGGTCAGTTCAACACACGGTACATCAATCACCAATGCCTCGAGCTAGTGATGAATGCTTGCGTTAGATACGTATGCAATATACGGTTGTATGATCATATCAGTCCTTCATACTCCCAGCTAGGTTGGATACGCCCACATAAGGCACGCGATCTCCACACGATGTGCTTACTTCATCGATTTCTTAGCCACTGGTGCCCCCAATACTTATCTTCTCACATTAAACACCTATCATCATTCCACAACCGCAATACCAGATCGGATACGTCTAGCATCTTGGCTGTACCTTTACATAACACAAAATCTTTCTCCGTGTCATTCTCCATCTCAGCCATACGACTATGGAACGCGCTCCCCTGTGATCTGCGTCTTATCCAGAACCACTTAACATTCAAGAGGGAACTCAAGACTTACACATTAGGGACGGTATAGCCACCATTGTTGTGCCCCTCTCATCTCTTTCTTTCTCCTCTCCATCATAGCTTCGAATTTTACCATTCTATTTCTCTTCCTCAAACCTATCTACCTCTTCTGTATCTCTTTCACCCCATTCTATCGTCTTATGTCTCTGCTTGATGAGAATAACACACAAGCTGCAAGAATATAACGAGAAAATTCCCAACTAGCAATAGGACTGACATTCATAAAAGAAAAAATATGTTTACTTTCCTATACATAGTCATTACTATTATTATTATTCGTGATTATTATAATTATTTTTTGATTGTTATAATTATCATTGTACTCCTTTTATAATCTCTAATTTTTTTCTGTAACATTAATACTGTATAACATGTTATATGTCCTTAATGTTCTGCAGAAACTGAAATTTGTTGAATCTGAGTATGCCTGGTTAGGTGTAAGAGAGGGCCTGAAGGCCCTAATCTTGACAGGTAAAATAAATGCATAAATAAATAAAATAAATAAATAAATAAATCACAAATTAATAGCATATTGTAATAACGTGTTGCATATTTGTTAAACACTATTTGTAAAGTATAAATTACGCATAAGCCCCAGAACTCTAAATGCGAAACTCCGAAAGGAATAATCAAATTATTCGGCATTCCTATTGGAAATGAGCGTTTGGCGTCATTGGCCGGGAGGCCCCTCGCGGGGCAGGTCCGGCCGCCTTGGCGCAGGTCTTATTACATTCGGCGCCACATTGGGCGACCTGCACGCCGGATGGGGATGAAATGATGATGAACACAACACAACACCCAGTCCCTGAGCGGAGACAATCTCCGACCCAGCCGGGAATCGAACCCGGGCCCGGAGGACGGCAATCCGTCACGCTGACCACTCAGCTACTGGGGCGGACGGCATTCCTATTGAGAGTTGTGTTAAGCAAAACGTATTTCAATTAACTAAACATAATTTCATCAGGTTACCTCCCATTAGGAATGTGGGCGTACCCAGTGACTCTGATATGATTTATAAATTATAGAGCGCAGCAGTCAGTCGCCTTTTTTTTGCATGTTTTATTTGGCAGAACCAGATTTCGGCTAGTGCCTAGCCATTATCAATGCACTTTTTTCTAGTCCCGATGCATGTCAGTTCCCTGTTTTTCGGGCGTCACTGCTTTGTGTTACATTTTATGTATGTTGGCTGCATAAATTAATGTCAACGATAAAAATATGAAACAAAATATCGTTCCTGTGAATCACAACTAGCTCTTTATTCACATGAAGTGTGGAGTGCTATTGACAAGGGATTACAGATCGATTCCGTATTTCTGGTTCAAATGGCTCTGAGCACTATGTGACTTAACATCTGAGGTCATCAGTCCCCTAGAACTTAGAACTATTTAAACCTAACTAACTCAAGGACATCACACACATCTATGCGCGAGGCAGGATTCGAACTTGCGACCGCAGCAGTCGCGCGGTTCCGGACTAAACCGCCTAGCACCGCTCGGCCACAGCGCGTATTTCTAGATTTTCGGAAGGCTTTTGAAACTATACCGAACAAGCGGCTTGTAGTGAAATTGCATGCTTATGGAATATCGTCTCAGTTATGTGACTGGATTTGTGATTTACTGTCAGAGAGGTCACAGTTCGTAGTAACTGACGTAAAGTCATCGAGTAAAACAGAAGTGTTCCTCAAGGTAGTGCTATAGGCCCTTTGCTGTTCCTTATCTATATACACGATTTGGGAAACAATCTGAACAGCCGTCTTAGGTTGTTTGCAGATGACGCTGTCGTTTATCGACTAATAAAGTCATCAGCAGATCAAAACAAATTGCAAAACGATTTATAAAAGATATCTGAATGGTGCGAAAGTTGACAGTTGACCCTAAATGAAGAAAAGTGTGAGGTCATCCACATGAGTGCTAAAAGGAACTCGTTAAACTTCGATTACACGATAAATCAGTCTAATCTAAAACCCGTACATTTAACTAAATACCTAGGTATTACAATTACGAACAACGTAAGTTGGAAGGAACACATAGAAAATGTTGTGGGGAAGGCTAACCGAAGGCTGCGTTTTATTGGCAGGACACTTAGAAAATGTAACAGACCTACTATGGAGACTGCCTACACTACCCTTTTCCGTCCTCTTTTAGAACAATGCTGCGCGGTGTGGGTTTCAAAGAAGGGCAGCATGTTTTGTATTATCGCGAAAAATGGGAGAGAGTGTCACGGAAAAGATACAGGATTTGGGCTGGACGTCATTTTTCGTTGCGACGGAATCTTCTCACGAAATTCCAATCACCAACTTTCTCCTTCGAATGCGAAAATATTCTGTTGAAATCGACCTACATAGGGAGAAACGATCACCACGATAAAATAAGGGAAATTAGAGCTCGTACGGAAAGATATGGGTGTTCGTTCTTTCCACGCGCTATACGAGATTGGAATAATAGAGAATTGTGAAGGTGGTTCGAAGAACCCTCTGCCAGGCACCTAAATGTGATTTGCAGAGTATCCATGTAGCTGTAGATGTAGATGACCGATTGCAGTTTCTCCGTCTCACAAAAGTGGGATCTACGTCCATGCTCGAATAGCAGGGCACATTTCTTGTTATGTCATTACTTTGACGTGATTACCACAAAATCTTTAGCGTGGAATGGTTATCATTTCTTTAAATTATCGTGGATCGCAATACGGAGTGTTGTTGTTGAACATCCTATAAACATAATACACAAAGTAAGATGGCCAAAAATATCGTTATTAAATGGAAAAAAACAATGTGTGTGTGTGTGTGTGTGTGTGTGTGAGAGAGAGAGAGAGAGAGAGAGAGAGAGAGAGAGAGAGAGCGAGAGAGAGGGAGGGAGAAGTACTTTTTTTTCGGTGTAATATACATTTTACTCTTTTCGTCTGCCATAATGTCACCTGGTTTGCACTTGTTGAGAGCAAAATAGTGGCAACGTGTAGAGATTTCCGGAACGTGAATTCCTCGCCTGAGCCAGTACAGCACCATTTGCGCTCGTTGTTGAAAACAGACTCATTAACTTTGCTAGGATTTGTTTGGATAATTGTTTTTTTTCGTTCTCGGTGCTAACAATAAATTCATACAAAGAGCAGCGGAGTTCTATTTTGTGTCCGTATTTGTGGTTCTTTCTCCGAATCTCGTACCGAACCTGTTGCTTCTCGTCCCACGCAATCTTTCCCAGTGACGGAGCCGTCCAAAGAAACAAGTAGCTCTCGACGTGGTCGGCAAAAGCCTTTGAAGCTCCCGATACCGTGGCGCGCACCTGTTGATCACTGCGAAAAGGTCAGTAATGGCTACTGGGAAAAACAGCTTTTGATGCAAAGAACCCTTTACTGGTTACTACAGTTTGCTACCTAGTAAGGAAGATTCGTTAAAACGTAATGTTAACGGGCAATAAGAATGTAGCAACATAAACTGGTATTCAGAGCATTAATTAAATATGGGGCTGAAATCAGCTTCATACTGTCAAAAGCGATACGGCGTCCAGTGTGACGCAGCGGCCAGCGGCCAGCCGCATGCCAGTCCCAGATTCGTTTCTCACCACGTCATAATATTTATAAGTTAATATTCCCGAATTCTAGAAGCTTCCCAGTGATCTGATTTGGGACTACACTGCTTTGGCACATCTCAGGCTGTGTAGCCATGAACAGTTAGTGCATCAAATTAGAACAGGTAAGAGGAATACATCAAAAACAAAACGGAAACGTATATTAGAAGGAAAGTCTGAAGCGAAGAGTGGCATAATAACAGAGGTGTGTGCTGAGTGATAACAAAGACATACCTCCTGGTGCTGTTGTAAATAGGCTGTTTATGTTTTCTTATCGGCAACGTTACGTAGCGCTCTGTATGAAAATCACTGGCTGTGCTGTGTGCAGTCTGTGGCTAGTTTGCATTGTTGTCTGCCATTGTAGTGTTGGGCAGCGGCAGCTGGATGTGAACAGCGCGTAGCGTCGCGCAGTTGGAGATGAGCCGCCAGCAGTGGTGCATGTGGGGAGAGAGATGGCGGAGGTTTGAAATTTGTAATACTGGATGGCATGAACTGCTATATATATTATGATGTTAAGGTAAATACATTGTTTGTTCTCTATTAAAATCTTTCATTTGCTAACTATGCCTATCAGTAGTTAGTGCCTTCAGTAGTTTGAATCTTTTATTTAGCTGGCAGTAGTGACGCTCGCTATATTGCAGTAGTTCGAGTAACGAAGATTTTTGGTGAGGCAAGTGATTTGTGAAACGTATAGGTTAATGTTAGTTAGGGCCATTCCTTTGTAGGGATTTCTGAAAGTCAGATTGCGTTGCGCTAAAAAATATTGTGTGTCACTTTAAGCACAGTCTTGTATAATGTTTCTAAGGGGACGTTTCACTGTGTACTCATAGCCCGAACATACGTTCTCTACCCGTTAAAACCAACCTGCCCTTACATGCACTGCATTTATTCTTATGCTGCGTTCCAGCTGGTGTGGCACAGTTACTTTTTGCATTAACCGAACACAGCTCAGAAAGAGGTTCGCACACCATCAAATAAATAAAACACTGTTTTGGTAAAACCACACTATATTTTTGAGGATGTCCTTAAATCAGGTTGGTGTACAGCAGTAACAAGAGATAGTCGCCACGCAACAGAATTCTCGGAGCCTATAATGGCAGCCACTACCTCTGATACACACAAGAAATGGTTTTACATTCACTTCACTAGCGATTCCCACCTGCAGTCACAATAATACTGCTGCTACAGGAGACTATGGTGATGAAATTAACAATTTTCTCAAAGACGATAAAAATTGACACCCACAGTCATGACCAAAATGGTCATCAACGACCATTTAACACAGCACTGAGAAATTTCACAAGACACATATCGTCTTACTAACCATAAGCAAGGTGTGAGCTAATGCAGCGAAGTAACAAACTTTGTTCGTCTAAGATACTAACATCTGTGGTTCTGGGTACTATCACCATTAAATATATAAACTGAAGAGCCAGAGAAACTGGTACACCAACCTAATATCGCGTAGGTCCCCCGCGAGCAAGCAGAAGTGGCGCAACACGACGTGGTGTGGACTCGACTAATGTCTGAAGTAGTGCTGGAGGGAACTACACCATGAATCCCGCAGACCTGTCCATAAATCCGTAAGCGTGCGAAGGGCGAAGGGGCGGAGATCTCTTCTGAACAGCACGTTGCAAGCCATCCCCTATCTGCTCAATAATGTTCATGTCTGGGGAGTTTGCTGGCCAGTAGAGCTGTTTAAACTCAGAACAGCGTCCCCGGAGTCACTCTGTAGCAATTCTGGACGTGTGGGGTGTCACATTGTCCTGCTGGAAATGCCAAAGTCTGTCTGAATGCACAATGGATATGAATATACACTCCTGGAAATGGAAAAAAGAACACATTGACACCGGTGTGTCAGACCCACCATACATGCTCCGGACACTGCGAGAGGGCTGTACAAGCAATGATCACACGCACGGCACAGCGGACACACCAGGAACCGCGGTGTTGGCCGTCGAATGGCGCTAGCTGCGCAGCATTTGTGCACCGCCGCCGTCAGTGTCAGCCAGTTTGCCGTGGCATACGGAGCTCCATCGCAGTCTTTAACACTGGTAGCATGCCGCGACAGCGTGGACGTGAACCGTATGTGCAGTTGACGGACTTTGAGCGAGGGCGTATAGTGGGCATGCGGGAGGCCGGGTGGACGTACCGCCGAATTGCTCAACACGTGGGGCGTGAGGTCTCCACAGTACATCGATGTTGTCGCCAGTGGTCGGCGGAAGGTGCACGTGCCCGTCGACCTGGGACCAGACCGCAGCGACGCACGGATGCACGCCAAGACCGTAGGATCCTACGTAGTGCCGTAGGGGACCGCACCGCCACTTCCCAGCAAATTAGGGACACTGTTGCTCCTGGGGTATCGGCGAGGACCATTCGCAACCGTCTCCATGAAGCTGGGCTACGGTCCCGCACACCGTTAGGCCGTCTTCCGCTCACGCCCCAACATCGTGCAGCCCGCCTCCAGTGGTGTCGCGACAGGCGTGAATGGAGGGACGAATGGAGACGTGTCGTCTTCAGCGATGAGAGTCGCTTCTGCCTTGGTGCCAATGATGGTCGTATGCGTGTTTGGCGCCGTGCAGGTGAGCGCCACAATCAGGACTGCATACGACCGAGGCACACAGGGCCAACACCCGGCATCATGGTGTGGGGAGCGATCTCCTACACTGGCCGTACACCACTGGTGATCGTCGAGGGGACACTGAATAGTGCACGGTACATCCAAACCGTCATCGAACCCATCGTTCTACCATTCCTAGACCGGCAAGGGAACTTGCTGTTCCAAGAGGACAATGCACGTCCGCATGTATCCCGTGCCACCCAACGTGCTCTAGAAGGTGTAAGTCAACTACCCTGGCCAGCAAGATCTCCGGATCTGTCCCCCATTGAGCATGTTTGGGACTGGATGAAGCGTCGTCTCACGTGGTCTGCACGTCCAGCACGAACGCTGGTCCAACTGAGGCGCCAGGTGGAAATGGCATGGCAAGCCGTTCCACAGGACTACATCCAGCATCTCTACGATCGTCTCCATGGGAGAGTAGCAGCCTGCATTGCTGCGAAAGGTGGATATACACTGTACTAGTGCCGACATTGTGCATGCTCTGTTGCCTGTGTCTATGTGCCTGTGGTTCTGTCAGTGTGATCATGTGATGTATCTGACCCCAGGAATGTGTCAATAAAGTTTCCCCTTCCTGGGACAATGAATTCACGGTGTTCTTATTTCAATTTCCAGGAGTGTAATACTGCTGCACAGTGCTGGCTGCCGTTGTAGTCCTCAGTGCTTCGGTGGTCGGACGTGGCCTCAGTGAACAGTAACAAATTCTAAGGCGCATCCTCAATTCAGATTCACTAATATATCGATCTAAAGGTTAGATTAAGATCAGTACTCGCTGCATGAACTGGACTGTCGTCTCGAGTTGTCTCGGCTTCGCTGATTAATGGCGTGCTTCTGGCTGTTCTGCCGAGCTATTGTTTTCATTTTGTGCGCAATATTTCGACGATCGACCGGGCTGCCTTCTTCATGTGCTGCTAGTTTTGCTGTTACTTGTACTTGCTACTGGACTCCAACCAGTCAGGCTTCACAGTGTGGTTGGAGTCCAGGTTGTCAGCGCATGAAGAAGGCAGCCCTGTCGATCGTCGAAATGTTGTTGTTGTTGTGGTCTTCAGTCCTGAGACTGGTTTGATGCAGCTCTCCATGCTACTCTATCCTGTGCAAGCTTCTTCATCTCCCAGTACCTACTGCAACCTACATCCTTCTGAATCTGCTTAGTGTATTCATCTCTTTGTCTCCCTCTATGATTTTTACCCTCCACGCTGCCCTCCACTACTATATTGGTGATCCCTTGATGCCTCAGAACATGTCCTACCAACCGATACCTTCTTCTGGTCAAGTTGTGCCACAAACTTCTCTTCTCCCCAATACTTCCTCATTAGTTATGTGATCTACCCATCTAATCTTCACCGAGCGAGGTGGCGCAGTGGTTAGACACTGGACTCGCATTCGGGAGGACGACGGTTCAATCCCGCGTCCGGCCATCCTGATTTAGGTTTTCCGTGATTTCCCTAAATCACTCCAGGCCAATGCCGGGATGGTTCCTCTGAAAGGGCACGGCCGACTTCCTTCCCCATCCTTCCCTAATCCGATGAGACCGATGACCACGCTGTCTGGTCTCCTTCCCCAAACCAACCAACCATCTAATCTTCAGCATTTTTCTGTAGCACCACATTTCAAAAGCTTCTATTCTCTTCTTGTCCAAACTATTTACCGTCCATGTTTCACTTCCAAACATGGCTACACTCCATACAAGTACTTTCAGAAATAACTTCCTGGCACTTAAATCTATACTCGATGTTAACAAATTTCTCTTCTTCAGAAACGCTTTCCTTGCCATTGCCAGTCTACATTTTATACCCTCTTTACTTCGTCCATCATCATTTGCTCCGCAAATTGCAAAACTCCTTTACTACTTTAAGTGTCTCATTTCCTAATCTTATACCCTCAGCATCACCCGAATTAATTCGACTACATTCCATTATCCTCGTTTTGCTTTTGTTGATGTTCATCTTATATCCTCCCTTCAAGACAAAATCCATTCCGTTCAACTGATCTTCCAAGTCCTTTGCTGTCTCTGACAGAATTACAATGACATCGGCGAACCTCAAAGTTTTTATTTCTTCTCCATGGATTTTAATACCTACTCCAAATTTTTCTTTTGTTTCCTTTACTGCTTGCTCAATATAGAGATTGAATAACATCGGGGAGAGGCTACAACCCTTTCTTACTCCCTTCCCAACCACTGCTTCCCTTTCATGTCCCTCAACTCTTATAACTGCCATCTGGTTTCTGTACAAGTTGTAAATAGCCTTTCGCTCCCTGTATTTTACCCCTGCCACCCTTAGAATTTGAAAGAGAGTATTCCAGTCAACATTGTCAAAAGCTTTCTCTAAGTCTACAAATGCTAGAAACGTAGGTTTGCCTTTCCTTAATCTTTCTTCTAAGATAAGTCGTAAGGTCAGTATTGCCTCACGTGTTCCAGTATTTCTACGGAATCCAAACTGATCTTCCCCGAGGTTGGCTTCTACTAGTCGAAATATTGCGCATTAAATGAAAACAATAGCTCGGCATAACACCCGGGACCACATCATTAACAGATCACGCCGAGACTCACATTGAGAGATCACATTGAGAGCTGTTGTTAACCAGGAAGAAGGCGCTTGTGGGAAATAACTGTAGCAGCCCGGATTGACCAAGGCCGCTAGGGACAAGGGGGGCCAATCAGTGGTGTGGAAGTGGTGAGTACAATAACATCTGGAATGACACTTTATTGTCAGGATGAATACACAGAGTTTTGTAGCTGCTTCTTGGCTTCGTGCAGCTTGCGGATCTCACGAGCGCACTGAAGAGAATTGCTGTCTCACCGCGTCAGTAAATCGTAACGCTGATGTCGCAGTTCAATGAGCTGTAGCCAGTACTTTGGCGTGTGAAGTACAATGGGCGAGATGACTAGGCGCTGTCCGTTATCTGAGATGGCGGTTCTGTACCTCAGTGCTCCAGTGGACAGCCCCTCTTGCACTTGGGGGAGCATAGACAATCCGTTGTCCAGGACGATGGTTGTGGAGGACAGGCTGACCAAGACTGCAGCAGATGTACACGGAATGGCCAGGGAGCTGCACAGAGGTACCAGGTGTGGACGGTGTGTGGATGATAGATCATCCACGAACGACTCTCAGTGACGAAGGGCTGGCAGCACACCAGTGCTATGCTCATCCATGATGACCAACTATGCAGCGGGTGTAGACCACAGTTGAGGATTTCATGTGACTGGCTGTGTCTTGTCGTAGAAGTCAGCCAGCTGGTAACAGGGACACCAATATCAGTCAGCTGGTCATGTGCCCACTGAAACTCAAGGGGTTATCATTTTTTCTGGTACTGGTGATTTGGACATATTGATGGCATCACAATGTGTGTTATTTAAGCAGAAAAGCTGGAGCCTGCATGGGGGCTCGATTAAAATAAATATGAATGCAAATATTTTTAGTAGCTGTATGTCCGATTACGCAAGTCTCGTAAACGGCTGGCCCTGACTAGTTTTAGTACGCAATCTGACTGCTTAGAATGACAACAAAGAATGTAAGAAAATTTTCGTTAACACAGTTAATTAATTAAGTCCCCAGCAACTATAAAACCTACGAAACCAACAAAGCACAATTGTACCTGTTCTGTATGTGGTAGTATGACTCAACGCACATCTGGCACGGTTCTTCTTCAACAAGACAAGAATTTTTAAATAGCAATTATACTGACGTGATAAAAGAAAATTACAAATACCATAATTGTGCAAGAAAACCAAAATTACACTCTAATACAAGAACACAAGCCAGATGCTTTGTTGACTGAACCTGTAATGACACATTATTCAGGACACACAAATAAATAAACAACATAATATTTATTACCTTCATATACATTGACGAAAAGCACTCTGACCATTACAATATCTCCATTGGAATAACATCTGCTATCTCTCCCATCTAACCACTGCATAAAACATGGAACAACACTCTCCACTACCACATCTCACTCTGACATCACGACAAGCAGTGTCCACCACAACTTATCGGTAAGAACTGCTTGCCGCTACGTCTCAATAATCACTGCCAGTGGAGGCGGCGGAACAATACTCTCTGGCGCGATTTCTGGCGCTGTGGCTCAGTGTAGCCACCTTTCATATGCCCTTCCTCCACGGGCTAGAATTTGATGGTATTTTTGCCAGCATTGGTGGTGAAAATACCACCAAATTCGTCGAAAAAAATACAGACAAAAATAAAAGATAATATTAATACGTAAGTATCATATAACTAGATAAAATTTTGGCTTTGCACTGACCTTACAATAGCCTAATATACAAAATACAGTAAGGAATACAAATTCTTTCATACATATGACTTTACATAATAGTTTACAGAAATATCATGTGGTTAAACAATTCAATCGATAGCGTCAGCAATGACGAATATGAGCAGGTAAGAGTCTTATAACTTTTCACAAACAGTAATACACAAAAAATCAGTTTATACAAATATTGACATAAAATGTTTTCATAACAAGTGGTTGACAGTTCCAGCAGTAGCACCCAGCAATGTTGAGTAGGTGCAGACACCATCAGGTGACATCATTTCAGTAGAAGCAGTCCATCAGTGGCACCCAGCAATGTGGAACAGGTGCAGACTCCAACAGGTGACATCATTTCAGTAGAAGCAGTCCATCAGTGGCACCCAGCAATGTTGAGTAGGTGCAGACTCCAACAGGTGATATCATTTCAGTAGAAGCAGTTCATCAGTGGCACCCAGCAATGTTGAGTAGGTGCAGACAGCAAGAAGTAACATCATTTCAGTAGAAGCAGTTCCATCTGTGGTACCCAGCAATGTTGAAGAGGTACAGACAGCAAGAAGTAACATCATTTCAGTAGAAGCAGTTCCATTTGTTGTACCCAGCAATGTTGAAGAGGTACACACAGCAACAAGTCACATTTCTCAGTAGAAGCAGTTCATCAATGGCACCCAGCATTGTTGAGTAGGTGCAGACACCGACAAATGACATCATTTCCATAGAAGTAGCTCCATCTGTGGCACCCAGCATTGTGGAGTAGGTGCAGACTCCAACAGGTGACATCATTTTAGTAGAAGCAGTCCATCAGTGGCACCCAGCATTGTGGAACAGGTGCAGACTCCAACAGGTGACATCATTTCAGTAGAAGCAGTCCATCAGTGGCACCCAGCATTGTGGAACAGGTGCAGACTCCAACAGGTGACATCATTTCAGTAGAAGCAGTCCATCAGTGGCACCCAGCATTGTGGAACAGGTGCAGACTCCAACAGGTGACATCATTTCAGTAGAAGCAGTCCATCAGTGGCACCCAGCAATGTTGAGTAGGTGCAGACTCCAACAGGTGACATCATTTCAGTAGAAGCAGTCCATCAGTGGCACCCAGCAATGTTGAGTAGGTGCAGACACCATCAGGTGACATCATTTCAGTAGAAGCAGTTCATCAGTGGCACCCAGCAATGTTGAGTAGGTGCAGACAGCAAGAAGTAACATCATTTCAGTAGAAGCAGTTCCATTTGTGGTACCCAGCAATGTTGAAGAGGTACAGACAGCAAGAAGTAACATCATTTCAGTAGAAGCAGTTCCATTTGTGGTACCCAGCAATGTTGAAGAGGTACACACAGCAACAAGTCACATTTCTCAGTAGAAGCAGTTCATCAATGGCACCCAGCATTGTTGAGTAGGTGCAGACACCGACAAATGACATCATTTCCATAGAAGTAGCTCCATCTGTGGCACCCAGCATTGTGGAGTAGGTGCAGACTCCAACAGGTGACATCATTTCAGTAGAAGCAGTCCATCAGTGGCACCCAGCATTGTGGAACAGGTGCAGACTCCAACAGGTGACATCATTTCAGTAGAAGCAGTCCATCAGTGGCACCCAGCATTGTGGAACAGGTGCAGACTCCAACAGGTGACATCATTTCAGTAGAAGCAGTCAATCAGTGGCACCCAGCATTGTGGAACAGGTGCAGACTCCAACAGGTGACATCATTTCAGTAGAAGCAGTCCATCAGTGGCACCCAGCATTGTGGAACAGGTGCAGACTCCAACAGGTGACATCATTTCAGTAGAAGCAGTCCATCAGTGGCACCCAGCAATGTTGAGTAGGTGCAGACACCATCAGGTGACATCATTTCAGTAGAAGCAGTTCATCAGTGGCACCCAGCAATTTTGAGTAGGTGCAGACAGCAAGAAGTAACATCATTTCAGCAGAAGCAGTTCCATTTGTGGTACCCAGCAATGTTGAAGAGGTACAGACAGCAAGAAGTAACATCATTTCAGTAGAAGCAGTTCCATTTGTGGTACCCAGCAATGTTGAAGAGGTACACACAGCAACAAGTCACATTTCTCAGTAGAAGCAGTTCATCAATGGCACCCAGCATTGTTGAGTAGGTGCAGACACCGACAAATGACATCATTTCCATAGAAGTAGCTCCATCTGTGGCACCCAGCATTGTGGAGTATGTGCAGACTCCAACAGGTGACATCATTTCAGTAGAAGCAGTCCATCAGTGGCACCCAGCATTGTGGAACAGGTGCAGACTCCAACAGGTGACATCATTTCAGTAGAAGCAGTCCATCAGTGGCACCCAGCATTGTGGAACAGGTGCAGACTCCAACAGGTGACATCATTTCAGTAGAAGCAGTCCATCAGTGGCACCCATCATTGTGGAACAGGTGCAGACTCCAACAGGTGACATCATTTCAGTAGAAGCAGTCCATCAGTGGCACCCAGCAATGTTGAGTAGGTGCAGACTCCAACAGGTGACATCATTTCAGTAGAAGCAGTCCATCAGTGGCACCCAGCAATGTTGAGTAGGTGCAGACACCATCAGGTGACATCATTTCAGTAGAAGCAGTTCATCAGTGGCACCCAGCATTGTTGAGTAGGTGCAGACACCGACAAATGACATTAAACAACTATCACTGATCACACTGTTCCTCAGCACAAATTAAACATGTCCTAGTGGCACCAATCATGTAGAAAAAGTACAAGTAACAGTCCATAATATTTACTATCACTAATCAGACAGTTCAATCATGAACAATAGTTTGAATGCACATACAAATGCTTTTACAATGCTCTTACACTAAACATACAAATCATAATAAATACACAAATGATATCAGGTAATTGTCATATTACTATTACAAATACACAAACATCAGTAAACCTATAATATTTATGGGTGTCAGTGCAAGCCACTACAAACAAATAAAATAATATTTAGGAGATAGGTGGGTAGGATTAGGAAAGGAAAACACACAAAACACACTCACTCATCTTTCATCCACATTAAGTACTACTGTGTAATTGAATAGTGTTAAATGTGTAAATGCAATTCTGTCAAAATTTGATGTTCATCATGTGTATCAAGTAGTAGTGGCAGCAATGTATAACAGTCAATAATAGTTGAGTCAACGTCATAGTCATCATGTCAAGACCAATGTTTGCCAAGCAGATCAAAATGTACGGTTGCTGAACAACTGTCAGTGAGCCAAGATATGCAAATACTTCCTCTCTCCCAAAAAAAAAGTACATACTGCTTAGTGATTTAACAAAGTGTGTGTAGACAATCTTCCTTCCACTTTAGTGTTCTAGTCTGCTATCTTCATCCTCCTTGTTCCATATAGACCAACAAAAAAAAAAAAAATGTACCTCACTTATTTTACCTCTTATACACCATAACTCCAATCAACTTCATATAATCTCAATACCTCCATAATACCTCTTCAATACGTCGATACATATAAACCTTATTGCCAGTATCAATTCACTTTCATAACAACTCTTTCCTCTAGTCAGTCTCCTCGAATAAGTACAGATAAAATCCTAATGCAAACCTCATCATCCCATACAATCCGAAGACACACTGTCAACACACAACCTCCGTGTAATCCATCTGACCAAAATCTTCTACTCATTATGAATTATAAACAAAGAATGCATACATGACCTCTAACAGACTTGATTCGAATAACTCTCAGTAATTAAGTACGATTACGGAGTGTGAATGATCCTAATATTTCACAGTGTGTACACCACTTCAAGAATTATGGCAAACAGAAGCAAACGTGTGGAGTATTTCTTGTGTCAAGTGTCACTTCCTATTTCAATTGCTCACGAAAAGTGCAGTGTAATAACTGTGTTGGTATGTCATGTCGTTAGCTTCCTTCCTATTGGCATACATTTATACAGCTTTCATAAAACCTCCAGCTCATGTGACTTCTATGATGTTTCTTGTACTAAAGTCGCTCGTCGAATTACTGCAGTTCATTTTCTTATGTTAAAATATAAAGCACTGAGCGTAAGCAAAACAAGCAACAGCGAGTAAATATACCAGTAGTGATCAGAATGTCAACAAGTGGATGCAGCACAATTCTTACAACGAGGCTCTGCCAAGCAAACAATCTGTAACTAATACCATAGTGTAACCTAAACTCTATGTTCATACACAGTATATCAGCATTTCTGTATACCAAATTAAAGTATAGTTATGACAACAAGCAGAAATGTGTAAATGTGCAATCCATACGCATAGCAGTAAACATATATCTTACGTACTAAACAGGTCATTAGCATCGTATCTTAATAAGTAAACATGAAGGCGCAAGCAGATAAATCACAAAGTATAACTTACATACCTAACCACATCAGCACAATTTATCAGGTGACAATTATAATTTAAATAAATAGGCACAGCAGGCACATAATTAAAAATACGACATCAGTGAAAAAGCAGTGCAGCCAAGCGATGCATAATATACACAAGTAACAATCCAGTTCATTAATAATCATTGTCAAAATCAGTTAACATACGCAAGCACGTCGCTTCACAAGTAATTTCATTGAACATGAAGTTTAGCACAAAGTATGAATCACGTAATCGCGAGCAGCAAATTACGTCTAAAGTACGTACCTAAGTGGAAATATGTTACCTGAAAATGAACTCAATTAACAGTTACCTTTTTTTGTTTATTAGTTTTTTCTTGGAAATTACATTCTTCCTGAAAATATCTCGATAGCAAGTCGTCTTAACGTCAGACACGCACAGAATTTACCTGAAGTTCTTAAATATTTTATAGAACCGTATCCTGAAAAATACTGAATGTTAATAACATAATTCATCAAGTCACTATAGCTTTATACTGATTTTATTCGGAGAAGGACTGTGTATTTGTTTACGGCTGTCAATGCATTCGCACCGAGCGCTCGATCAGCTGTAGGCGCATAACGTATAAAGCAATTGTTTGCGGTCAACGACTGCCCTGTGCGGCGCGCAGACTTGACTGTTGCTTTGAGTATATGCCACCGCCAAAACACAGCGCGGTATCCTTTGTACTCTCCGCATGTTTACATCTAGCTGTTAGTTTCTCACAAGTATGTCATTCCACAAAAATTTTAACGTTTGATATATGATGTATTCCCTTAGAGCGTCGAGATTTAAGAGTTTCTACTTCAACAGTGTTATCATGAATAATTTTGCGAATTCTATATGGACCGTTATAAAGCAGAAAAAATTTGCGACACAAGCCTTTTCCTTTGTGAGACAAACGATGGGACTTAATTAACACCTTCTGACCAACTGACAAGATTTTTAAACGACCAGGACGCTTAGCTGATTTCTCTCTTCTAGCAGCCGCAGATGCAATATTTTGTAGAGCCAGATTCACAACTTCAGAATGCCGCAGTTTCCGTGAAGGCGGAAAAGGAACGATTTCAGAAATGCGATTTGTCGGTGCTTTGTTTTTTAATATCAGTATAGGCAGTAAAGAAGTTGAGTCATTAGGAAGTTCATTCAGAATATTTTGAAAAATATGAAGATACTGATCCCACGTTCTGTGATTCTGATGACAATAAAGACGACACAATTTATTGATTTCCTTCATCCATCTCTCTGAAGCGTTAGATTGGGAGTGAAAAAGTGAAATGAAAATTGGTTTAATTTTACGACGCCGTAGAATACGAAGCCAAATTTTAGAACGAAACTGTGATCCATTATCTGATATAACCTTATCAACATGACCCACTTCTTTAAGAAAATGTTTGATGAAAGCGTTAGATACTGAACGAGCTGTTGCTTTGCGTAACGGTGTAAAACACACATATTTTGATGTCAGTTCCACTGCTACGAAAATGTACGCAAAACCATTAGTAGAACGAACCACTGAACCGAACAAATCAACTGCAGCCATGTCCTTTAATTTTGCTGGAATGATAGGAAATAACGGTGCTCTATGAGAAACTGTTGGCGGCTTAGCCTTTTGACATAATTTGCATTTGGCAAGAACAAATCGAATACGTTTTTCCATATTATTGAAGTAGCAATTTTCTCGTAATTTATGAAAGCATTTTCTGGGACCAAAGTGTGCATAACTGAAAAGCGTATACCAAATCAGCTTATTAACCCACTCATCAGGAATACAAACTAACCAAACAGAGTTGTCGACCGATTTTCGTTTGAAAAGAACTTTCCAGATAGATCGCAAAAACGAGGTGTGGCCAAATTGTCCAATGTAACAAAGCGACTAAGAAAATTACAGACACCAAGGAAACTACGAACATCACGTTTTGTAGTAGGAACAGCATAATTACGAATAGCGTCTAATTTTTCTGGATCAGGAAGAATACCTTCTGTAGAAATAATGTGACCGAGAAATTTCACCTGAGAACGACCAAATTCAGATTTTTCTAAGTTCACTGTAATGCCAACTCTTGCAAAAATACGTAATAATGAATCCAAAATTTTGTTGTGCTCACTCCAAGAATGTTTAGCAATAAGAATGTCGTCGACATAAGAAGTAATATTGTCACGAAGATAAACAGGTAAAATTTCATTTAAACTACGAATGAATGCTGCTGAAGGTAAAGTCCAAACGATAATTTCCGAAGTCACTTTTGGGTAAAATAGTCATATCCGGTAATTTTTTTACACGCTCTCTAGATAGATTGATAGTCGAAGAGTTGTTTTGACAGATGCAAAGAATAGTAAAAGAGTAGGCAGCGGTACAGAAAACTAAAAGAGAAATAGCACCACTACAGCTTGGGGCCCTATGCTCGCTACGGCATATATTCACTTAGAGTAGTGAATCCCCTGAGGACATTAATAGCCGCACATAAATTCTAGTTTGTGACTTAGTGGCAAATTTGGCGGAAGTGCGTACATAAATTGATCTAACCATGCACATAGATGTATGTCATTCTTAGAATTGCGGAAGATCTTAAATTTCCGAACAGTCAAAAAGTGTTTATAGTCAAAGTTTTCGCCTTTTGGCGACAAAGACCTACCGCGTCTGTCCCAGTCCCAATGCCGATTATTGTCAAGTTCGCGCGCCTGGCGCTCCCTTCTTGCATCCCGTAAATGAAACAAATTATTTTCTTCAAACCCCTCTGGTATCTGTGATTCTAAATTTCTTTTGCTGTCTTTTCCTACAATTTCGCCTTCGATCTGTTTGACTTGCTTTCGTAATGCCTCAACTTCCCTTTTAACGCGTTCATTAAATTTTCCCTGATTTTCAACATGTTTACTTATGCTCTGGTACTCTTCGGTTTCTGAAAATGGCAATGGAGCTGTGTCATCTGAATCTCTGTCCCCATTTAAACTAAGATTTGTCAATTTATCTGAAATCTCCTCCACTCTTTCAGATAAGTCACCAATTTGTTCTTTCTGTTTATTTACGTCTTCCGTAAGTGTCGCGACTCGCGTTTCAGTATTAACGCATTTAGTAGTTAACTGTTCATACTGTTGTGTTAGGTTATTTAATCTGTCATTTGGTACGGATTCCTCGATTCTCTCAAATATTTCTTCCTTATCTTTTGCACGTTGTAAATTTAACTCTGAAAATTTCTGTACTATCACGCGATCTCTTTCTTCCTGTTCTCTATCCTGTTCCCTTTGTCTAATGTCTACTGCAATTAATCTATTATTGTGAGAATTCAAAATCGGTTGTACTTCTTCTCTGATTTCTTTCTTTAATTCATCTTTCATATTTTTCAAACATGTCCCTATTCGTGAGTCTAACCGTGTTTCCAGTGTTCCCATATCAGTTTTTAATTCAGATCCCAAAGTTCCCATCTCGGTTTTAATTGTTCCTATCTCTGTTTTTAATTCAGATCCAAACCGTGTTTCCATTGTTCCCATTTGTGATCCCAGTGAGTCTAACCGTTTTTCCATTGTTCCCATTTGTGATCCCAAATTTAATATTGCACTCATCAACTGCTCCATGTTAACTGTTTCAAAATTCTTTTCGCCCCTAACATTTCCCGCAAAACCAGCTTCCTTCGTCATAGCTGTAAAGCTATCTGTGTTCGATACTATTTCAGAATCTTCTATCGTTAATCTCGTATTCTGTGAATTTTCTGATTGAGAAAAATTTTGAAATGGTTCCGGACTATTTTCCCCACTTATTACATTGTTTTCCACTTCATTATTCATCACACTGTTTTCCTCTTTTGGGGAGTTCGCCATGTTAACAATTTCGTTATTCTCACTATTCATCATTTTTGCCTTTTTCATTGATCGCGTAATCATTTACAAAATATACAAAACTCGTCACTGTACGAAACTTACACATAATGACACTTTATCATCAACAATATCATTCACACGAAATGTTTCCCTCAAACACGATTAACGAACAATTGAAATAATTGCATTAAATTGTCAAACGCGTATACAAGACAACACAAATTAAATTTTGAAAAATACCATTAGAAGAATGCCAATTACCAAATCTACACATGCAAAATAGACTACAATTACTAAACTACAAATTACTACAACAATACTACTGTCTACTATTTTTGCAATCAGAAGAATTCCAAGGGACGATCCGAGGCAGCGGTCGCCACGTGCATGGGGGCTCAATTAAAATAAATATGAATGCAAATATTTTTAGTAGCTGTATGTCCGATTACGCAAGTCTCGTAAACGGCTGGACCTGACTAGTTTTAGTACGCAATCTGACTGCTTAGAATGACAACAAAGAATGTAAGAAAATTTTCGTTAACACAGTTAATTAATTAAGTCCCCAGCAACTATAAAACCTACGAAACCAACAAAGCACAATTGTACCTGTTCTGTATGTGGTAGTATGACTCAACGCACATCTGGCACGGTTCTTCTTCAACAAGACAAGAATTTTTAAATAGCAATTATACTGACGTGATAAAAGAAAATTACAAATGCCATAATTGTGCAAGAAAACCAAAATTACACTCTAATACAAGAACACAAGCCAGATGCTTTGTTGACTGAACCTATAATGGCACATTATTCAGGACACACAAATAAATAAACAACATAATATTTATTACCTTCATATACATTGACGAAAAGCACTCTGACCATTACAGTATCTCCATTGGAATAACATCTGCTATCTCTCCCATCTAACCACTGCATAAAACATGGAACAACACTCTCCACTACCACATCTCACTCTGACTTCACGACAAGCAGTGTCCACCACAACTTCTCGGTAAGAACTGCTTGCCGCTACGTCTCAATAATCACTGCCAGTGGAGGCGGCGGAACAATACTCTCTGGCGCGATTTCTGGCGCTGTGGCTCAGTGTAGCCACCTTTCAAGCCTACGATTTAGTGGAAGCGGGGGACGAGCGAAGGTGGACGGTTTCAAGTACTTAGGATGCATATTCTCACAGGATGACAACATAGTGAAAGAACTGGAAGCGAGGTGTAGCAAAGCTGATACAGTGAGTGCTCAGTTACGATCTACTCTCTTCTGCAAGAAGGAAGTCAGTACCAAGACTAAGTTATCTGTGCGCCGTTCAATCTTTCGACCAACTTTGTTGTATGGGAGCGAAAGCTGGGTGGATTCAGGTTACCTTATCAACAAGGTTGAGGTTACGGATATGAAAGTAGCTAGGATGATTGCAGGTACTAGTAGATGGGAACAATGGCAGGAGGGTGTCCACAATGTGGAAATCAAAGAAAAAGTGGGAATGAACTCTATAGATGTAGCAGTCAGGGCGAACAGGCTTAGATGGTGGGGTCATGTTACACGCATGGGAGAAGCAAGGTTACCCAAGAGACTCATGGATTCAGCAGTAGACGGTAGGAGGAGTCGGGAGAGACCGAGGAGAAGGTACCTGGATTCGGTTAAGAATGATTCTGAAATAACAGGTTTAACATCAGAAGAGGCACCAATGTTAGCACTGAATAGGGGATCATGGAGGAACTGTATAAGGGGGGCTATGCTCCAGACTGAACGCTGAAAGGCATAATCAGTCTTAAATGATGATGATGATGATGATGATGATGATGATGATATTGGACTTGTCGGTGTTCCTTGTCTCTGTCCTTGGATGTCGATGTGGGTCCCCATTTGACTGTCACAGTGGCGGTCTGGTGCTTGGGGTTACAGAGCGTACTGCCCTGTTATGATGAATTTCGGTGTTTTTTCTTTTGCTTCCCTCACTCGGAGATCGTGTGGCAACACTCGGCTAGTGTCTTGGCGTCTGCTATATTGATGGTATGCCGTGGTGAGATCCCGATTGATACACCAGTTCCGAGGTCACCTGCTTGGCTCTGAGTTCGCAGAGTAAAAACTTCAAAAAATCTAGTCGTGCACACTGTATTCTGGGGTGCAACAGCACTATTGATGCCTTGAGCCTAGAATTATGGGGATAAAAAACAATTAGAGAATTCAGAGCACACATCACAGGATATGGAGATTAGTGCTGGCGCAGGGAGATGGGCTTCCGATAACCGAAGTATGACCACCTAAACCAGGGGCGGGCAGGAATTCTGCACGTGTGCGGTGCACATGCACGTGTGCAGTTAACAGGTGTTCTGCGTGCACACAGGGGCAAGCTGGCCACCCGCTTCTCACCCCTCCCCACCATACCGTCTCTGCGCTTCTTCCCCTGTAATGCGTTTTGTTTCCTGGCCTGCTTTATTAAATGAAGGAATAAGGTTAGTAGGAGTGTTTGAAAGTAATCATGGTTTGAAAGAGTACCTATTACCTACGATACGTTTTGTTTAATTATCACAGGTGGAGTTTACAATACGTTTAATGTCTGGAACAAAATTTCTACATACAGACAAACCCAAACAGTTACGTAAATTTTCATTACTGATGTTTGCTCTTAACCGAGACTTATTAATTTTCATAACAGAAAAAAAATCTCTCACAAAAGTAAGTCGAGCCCAACATTGACTATCTTCATGGCTTCACGATGGAGACGAGGAAACTCTTGCTGTGGAAAGTCGTGACACGTCTTGCCAAAAGGAACTTGTCTCTCAGACGAGAATTACACTGTAGATCTATTAATTCCATTTGCAAACTGAGATGAATATCATCTACAGAAACCAGATTCTCTCGAGAACTATTCAAAACCTTGGAATAAGTAAGATATATCCCCAAATCGCTTGAGAAATTCCTCTTTTATTGCACTAAGAACGGCAACATACTGAAATGTATTATAATGGCGTTCAATATTAAACTTCCGCTCACCAGCGAAAGTACTGTCACATATTATACATTTCCAATTTTCACGTTTTTCCACAGAGAACAAATGATTCTCCCATTCCTTTTTAAAAGATAGCAAAACTCCAATTCTCCGTTTCCTTGATTCACTCTGCATTTTCCGGTTATTGAAATACAACGTTCACTACGTAGTGGTCACTTCGCTTCAACGTCCGCTGCTTAGCCTGGTACTACACTGCCGCAACCTGCAGGCTGTCGGCACTGTCCCGTTCGACGGTTGCACGCGAGCAGCACACGTGTAGCTCTGTGTGCTCATGAGCCGCGTGCAACGTTTGCCCGCCCCTGACCTAAACTGATAAGTCACAGTAGACACCAGTATAGGTCAGGGCCGTTCAACGATACTAAACGACAGCACGGATCAGTCAGTGGTACACTCAGCATCAGACGAGGACGACGGAAAGAAAAGAGCAACAGACCACTCGCCCGCTGGCCTCGGGGTGGTGGCTTCCTTTCTTAAAAAATAAACCTTGAATTTAATTAAAAGTATCTTAAGTTTTCACTCGTATAGCTAGCACGAAAGTTCAGCAAAAATTTGGTAATTATCGTTCATTTCAGGTGAACACTGCAGTAAGAATTTCCAGGAAAATTTAAGTTACCAGTATATGAATCGTAACAGTGGTCCTAGAATCAGCACTACGAGCGCTGCTAACCAGGATAATGCTCTTAACAGTTCTCGCAAACGTGACGCCATGCGCATCATCTACGAGCGCATGAATGGCTGTCGACTTTTTGACAAAGAGGAATATTAATGTTATTGCTCCTCGATTCACTCGCAGCAGTTTAAGCCGTCCTATTAGGTTCCTGCCTAGCCACACACTCGGAAACAGCTACATATTCGAAAATAATGAGACAAATATTTGTGATAAAAAAATACAAATTTTATTGCAGCTCGCTTTAGTCGCTGCTTTTAAAGCTAATCACACTATCATAAATAAACAACGAAATATATGTGACAAGGAAGAATATGAATGTTAATGCTCCTCGTTTCACTCGCAGCAATTTAAATTGTCCTCTTCGGTTCCTGCTTAACTACACACTTCAAAAGGTGGCACATATTAGAAAAAAGAGAGATAAATTTTAGTTAAAAGGCAGAACATGAATTTCATTGCTGGTCGTTTCAGTCGCAGCAATTTAAGCGTCCTCTTAGGTTCCTGCCTAACTACACACTCGGAAATCGTTAAATATATATTTCATCCTTCGTTTTCAGATATAAATAACATCAAATATTGCAGAACATACTTTTATTACGTTCATAAGAAAGTAACAGAACGTGTTAACAACTCTAGCATGAAAAAACTGCATGTAACGGGATGCGTATCAACAACTTTTGACTTCAGAAACCACGCGATGTTTAACTTCGATCTTGTTTATCATATTCCATCTTGAGGTCTTGTATCGTTGATGCATTATTGACAGTTAATGATAATGGTAATTATGTCAATGGTCCGTAACACTGAAACGGCATACTGTAAATGATAAAACAAGTGTCTTTCATTCTTAATTTTTAAATTATTGACGAGAATAACTCATTTATAAGAGAGCACTCTTATATGAAGGAATTAACCATCGAAAAATCATTTCGTTGCATTTTATTATGGCATTAATTATCATAAATCATTCCAAGAACGACTTGTTTTTGTAAATCTCCGGTATGCACGCATGAAATCTTGTAAGCGGTCCGATCATGCGGTCGCCGATACTGTGTGTGACGTAAGAATGACGTAATGCTTGTGGGAGTTGTTCACAATGTGAACTGAAACCATTTCTCACTAAATTAAGAATTGAGTATCCACTACCTAGCAAAAAAAAAGTGAATCACTCTGAATGAGCGGAGGTAACTGAATGAAACTTAAGGAGTTGCAGTGGTATGTCATGTCATTTCAGCGATTGCAATGGTGAGTGAAAATTACAAAGAACTTGGCAGTGTGAGTACACTGAAACACCTGAGGTAGCAGGACAGAGCGGATTAGGTTATGGAAAGGGGCCGAAATAAGTTGCTGTCAGTTACCCTCAACATATAACTTTATTCACCAACTCACAATATTACAACAAGGATGCAAAACACTCAGAACTTCAATCGACCTCCTTTGATTAGATCGGCTGAAGCTACATTCAAAATCCAAGACACAAGGTCAAGCAAGAAATTGAAATACGAGGTTCATCTGGAGATTTTACCCAAGAATATTGTCTAAATCTTCAATCTAAACAGGCTGAAGGTCTTAGAAATTTAATTTTAATGGAACTTGGCCGGAGGCCGCATATTAGGCAATAGGAGGAGTTTCAAATCGAAAGGCAGAAGGCCTTATCTTAAAACATTAAATTCTAAATTCGGCTGAAGACCCATACAAAAGCATCACAATCTTATGCCTTAATGGCAAGACAAGAACATTAATTTAAGAGATATTAAAACTCGGCTGAAGGCCACACATCAACACAATAATTTAACTGCTTAAGGCCTTAAAAGATTTGAAGTAAAATTCGGCTGAAAGCCACATATAAGGAATAAAAACCATATGCCTGAAGGGCAAAACAGGAAGATTAATTCAGGATATATAAAAACTCGGCTGAAGGGCCAGACATCACCAAAGAACTAAAACTCAAACAGGGAAGTTACTACGTAACAGACACGGAACGCCGCTCAGAAGTTTCTAAGGGTCGGCCTGGAATTGTAAAAACTAACGCCCATTTAGGCGAGAAAGGCAGCCTTGTAAGTAGGCTGTTTAGGTTTTCTTATTGGTAACGCCACGTAGCGCGCTGTATGAAAATCACTGGCTGTGCTGTGTGCAGTCCGTGGCTAGTTTGCATTGTTGTCTGCCATTGTAGTCTTGGGCTGTTGGCTGTTAACAGTGCGTAGCGTTGGGCAGTTGGAGGCGAGCCATCAGCAGTGGTGGATGTGGGGAAGTGAGATGGCCGATTTTTGAGAATGGATAATCTGGAGGTGTGTCCATCAGAAACAGTACATTCGTAAGACTGTATATTATGAACTGCTATGTATATTATGCTTTTTCAACACTATTAAGGTAAATACATTGTTTGTTCTCTATTAAAATCTTTCATTTGCTAGGTATGCCTATCAGTAGTTAGTGCCTTCCGTAGTTTGAATCTTTTATTTAGCTGGCAGTAGTGGCGCTCGCTGTATTGCAGTAGTTCGAGTAATGAAGATTTTTGTGAGGTAAGTGATTTGTGAAAGGTATAGGTTAATGTTAGTCAGGGCCATTCTTTTGTAGGGATTTTTGAAAGTCAGATTGCGTTGCGCTAAAAATATTGTGTGTCAGTTTAAGCACAGTCATGTATAATTTTTCAAAGGGGACGTTTCAGACTGACCAACAATCTCTAAATAGGAAGGCAACCCAACCGACAGAAAGCCGACGAACCAACCTACTACCTGATTTCAGTCACCAGATCAAAAACACTACAATCAAAATGCCAGCGAGATGAAGAGACCAGTAACACTCGTCCCCAAACATTGGTATGATGCCCGCATCTCGTGGTCGTGCGGTAGCCTTCTCGCTTCCCACGCCCGGGTTCCCGGGTTCGATTCCCGGCGGGGTCAGGGATTTTCTCTGCCTCGTGATGGCTGGGTGTTGTGTGCTGTCCTTAGGTTAGTTAGGTTTAAGTAGTTCTAAGTTCTAGGGGACTGATGACCATGGAAGTTAAGTCCCATAGTGCTCAGAGCCATTTGAACCATTTGAACCATTGGTGTGTTAATAAGCCAGGGCACAATAACTACTGACATACATGGACATCGCAACGGCTGTGGAACTACACGCCGTGGCGGACAGCATCAACACGGTAAGAAAACACTCGCTGCTCTGTCGCAGCCGACCAGCTGACTATTTCAGTACGCAGACAGCATTACAGCATTTAAAGCATTGCTCAGTCGAACTGACACAGGGTACACAGCGTTGCACGAAACACTGCCACAAGAAATTCGAACACTCGTAAAACTAGTAACTGATGAACAACTAGAACCAATGACAGGCGGACACACACGCAAAACCGAAGGACGGTCGGTGACGAAACACACGTCCTCTGACCGGACGATCGACCAACAACCAACCAAGGTCGTTGGTACTCAAACCATGTGTGTCAGCAACGATCGGGCGGGTCTAGACTATCCGGAGCTCACTGCAGCTCCAATCCGACTCAAACCGACGTCCGTCGGGAACTGGGAGACGCAGCGATCCGGGCACACCGGTTCGGACCCAATCATCCAAAGGTAACTCATGCCAACTGGCCACGTCGTCTCCGCACAAGAAGGAACCGAGCCACGTCCAGCAAGATGACCCAGTGACGAGGCCCAGAAACTGTCAAAAGACCAAACACACGTCGCCCAAAGGCGCGACCAACGGTCGATCCCGCTGCCATCTCCGTCCATCAGACAGTTCATCCTGTGTCGCGAGCGGTCGGCGAGTACTGGCTGTCCGGGCCTCCCTAGCGCTTGTAATGGTGGTCGCCTGGTCGTAGATATAGCTAATTGCTATAATCGCACTATTTCACTCCCATTTACGGAGCTTGTTAGCACTTGATGTTAGGTTGGCGCCATTAAAATGCATTGTGTTGTGGTAATCGCTGCTACTTGCTGGATCGCTGCTGTGTCTCGATGCTGATGCTGGCTCTAAATCTGGTTGTCTAGGGTTAAAAACATGAGGTCCCGTGTTTTTTATATGCTTTTCATGATAAAGAACGAGCGAAACCAACAAATATGTAAACTTCAAATATTTATTACTCTGGTGGCCATCTTAATTCCACTGTCCACCAAAGACCATGACTCAACACCAAGTAGTACTTCCGTTACATGTTCTTTGCATTGTTTATCCACCTCAAACAATAACACACAAACACACTTTACCAAAGTGACATTCCGACTGCCTCCCGACCGTTCTTGCTGCTTGTATTTATAACATTGTCAAATAACTACTAAAAAGAGATATAGTTTACAAGTCACATGTACATCTGTTATCATAATTTGTGCAGAAAAGTTATTAATTTGCATCGAGTGACATAATTTAACATGTTATTAAAATGACAGACAGATTTGTTGACTTGAGAGAATAATTCTTTGTTACAAAAAGGCCGTTTTTTAGAAGTTTGTCAATTGACTTCTCTAATTTGCATAAATAAGTAAATAACATGAATTATTAAGAATTACATTGGTTTTCGTCTAAAATAGGATTGATTACGTGAATACTGAGTGAAAACGCTCCTTGTGAACAAATAGGTTTCACTGGGTGATTTTTATTTAAGGAGATCCAAAATACCTAAGTTGGCCACTATTTTTCGTACTTCATATTAATTATTTAAGATGAACTTAGTGTTTTTACATGATGACATTTGCTGTATCAGTGATCAAGTGATATAAACTTTTGTGTGGGTCAGTTACTCAATATAATTTAATGGTTTGACTGTTTATGCAGACATGTTATGCAATCATTGTTAACATACACAATAACTTTTCTATAATCATAAATACTCGTTAAACTGGTTGAATTTGGAGGATATCACATACTTCGGTACAGTAAAGCCTTTAATATGTTCCGTTACACGCTCCATCACTGACTGCTGCTGCGTCCCAACAGCACTTCTGCCGCGTTCCAAATCCAACCGCTCCAGGCCCGATCTCTCACCCCACGACACACGACGACCGGAAAGTAATAGCCGTCCAAAGTTAATACGGCAGGGCTAATATCGGCATGTACTACTGCTGCCACTCACGGGCAGGTAAGACAGCAATTTAGTGACACCAGTAATTGAAATTAAAATGACGAGGCGGCCGTACGGTAGAAACAAGATGTTAAACAATAACGAACATGAGCCGCACACGACTCACACACGTATCAGTATGACGTCGCAGTCCTTCTGGCCTCGACGCAGATACTGATTCTGCTGGGAATGGTGTCATAAAGTCTGTGCATCAGCTCCTGAACTAAGCTGGTCAACAACTGGTCCTTCATATCGTGGGTAGTGCCACGGAGATGGAGTTGACGTCCCAGATGGTTCGACGCATGTTCTGTCACAGACAGGTCTGGGGGTCTTCTGGCTGCCGGAGTACCCAACATCATGCAGATGTTTCATAGAGAACCGTGCCATGTGTGGAGAGGCATTGTCCTGTTGAAAAATGACACAACGACACATTCATGTGGGAGAAGGTAGCACGTGAGGACGCAGGACACAGCACTGAAAGCAAATAATGTAAGAGGTTTATCAGCACAGTAATTCATAATTTTTTCTAAGGGGACATTTCAACAGTTCTGCCGGCCATTGTGGTCGAGCAGTTCTAGGCGTTTCAGTGCGGAACCGCACTGCTGCTACGGTCGCAGGTTCGAATTATGCCTCGGGCATGGATGTGTGTGATGTCCTTAGGTTAGTTAGGTTTAAGTAGTTCTAACTCTAGGGGACTGAGGACTTCAGACAGTGATTAGAGCCATTTGAACCATCACAGTTCCCTCAGTCACCATCAGCTCTGACCTGAAGTTATACACGATGGCTCCCTAAGACATGATGCCAAGAGGACTCGAAATTTAGTGCGGACGTCAATGCGAGATGCTTTTAATAGTTTCCACAATGAAACATTGTCTCAAAATGTGGTAGAAAACTCCAAGAGATTCTGGTCGAATGTAAAGTACACCAGTGGCAAAAAACAGTCAATACCGTCACTGCCCGATAGTGGCTGGAAATGTTACCAATGATGGTGCCACTAAAGCGGAGTTACTAAATACAATTTTCTGTAATTCCTTCACGAAAGAAGACGAAGTTAAATATTCCAGAATTCGAAACCAGAACAGCTGTTAGCTTGAGTGACATAAAAGTAGATATCTTAGGTGTTGCGAAACAACTCAAATCACTTAAGAAAGGCAAGTCTTCCGGACCAGATGGTATACCAGTCAGGATCATTTCAGAGTATGCAGACACATTAGCGCCTTTCTTAGCAATCATATACAACCGCTCACTTGACGACAGGTCTGTTCCTACTGGAAAGCAGCACAGCTCACACCAATATTCTAGAAAAGAAATAGGAGTAACCTATTGAATTACAGACCCAAATCACTGACTTCAATTTGTAGTAGGATTTTGGAGCATTATCACCAAATATTATGAATCACCTTGAAGAAAATGACTTACTGATTCATAACCAATGCGGATTCAGAAAATATCGTTCCTGTGCAACACAGCTAGCTCTTTGTTCTCATGGAGTAATGAGTGCTGTGGACGAGGGATCTCAGATCGGTTCCATATCCCTAGATTTCCAGAAGGTTTTTGATGCCGTTCCCCACAAGCGACTATTAATCAAATTGCTTGTTTATGGGGTATCGTCTCAGTTGTGTGACTGGATTCGTGATTTCCTCTCAGAGAGGTCATAGTTCGTAGTGATAGACGGTAAATCATCGAGTAGAACAGAAGCTAGATCTGGCGTTCTGCAATTTAGTGTCATAGGCCCTCTGCTGTTCCTGATTTACATAAATGATATAGGTGATAATCTGAGCAGCTCCCTTAGACTGTTTACAGATGACGCTGCAATTTACTGTCTAGTAAAATCATCAGAAGATCAATCAATTCCAATTACAAAATGATCTAGAGAGAATTTCTGTATGGTGCGAGAAGTAGCAATTGGCACTAAACAAAGAAAAGTGCGCGGTCATCCACATTGGTACTAAAAGAAATCCGATAAATTTTGGGTATACGATAAATAGCACAAATCTAAGGGCTGTCAATTCGACTAAATACCTAGGAATTACAATTACGAGGAACTGAAATTGGGCCGGCCGGAGTGGCCGTGCGGTTCTGGGCGCTACAGTCTGGAACCGAGCGACCGCTACGGTCGCAGGTTCGAATCCTGCCTCGGGCATGGATGTGTGTGATGTCCTTAGGTTAGTTAGGTGTAATTAGTTCTAAGTTCTAGGCGACTGATGACCTCAGAAGTTAAGTCGCATAGTGCTCAGAGCCATTTGAACTGAAATTGGAAAGACCACATAGATAATATTGTGGGGAAGGCGAAACAAAGACTGCGGTTTGTTGGCAGAACACTTAGAAGATGCGACAAACCCACTAAAGAGGCAGCCTACATTACACTTGTCCGTCCTCTGCTGGAATATTGCGGCGCTGTGTGGGATCCTTACCACGTAGGACTGACGGAGGACATCGAAAAAGTGGAAAGAAGGACAGCTCGTTTCGTGTTATCGCGCAATAGGGGTGAGAGTGTCACTGACTTGATGCGCGAGATGGGGTGGCAGTCACTGAAACAAAGGCGGTCTTCTTTGCGGCGAGATCTATTTACTAAATTTCAATCACCAACTTTCACTTCAGAATGCGAAAATATTTTGTTGACAACCACCTACGTAGGGAGAAATGATCATCGTAATAAAATAAGAGAGATCAGAGCTCGAACGGAAAGATTTAGGTGTTCCTTTTCCCACGTGCCATTCGAGAGTGGAATGGTAAAGAAGTAGTGTGAAAATGGTTGTATGAACCCTCTGCCAGGCACTCAAGTGTGAATTGCAGAGTAACCATGTAGAGGTAGATGTGGCGTAACACCGATGTGCCTGTCGTAAACAGTGGAAGAACGGGACCTTTCACAAGTCGTCGCCACACTGGTCGACGATGGTTATCAGAAGTACTGGAGAAACGCGATTCATTGCTGAACACAATACAATGTCATTCGTCAGCAGTCGATTCTTCCTGGTCGTGACACTGCTCCACATGCAGCGATTTGGGTTGTAGTGCGGTGTTAACGGCAGCCTACACGTGAGATTGTAGTTCACTAGTCCGACTGGTGCGGCGCCAGACAGTGGATTGGAACGATACAGAATGCTACAGGGAGTCAGTTACTTGTTCTCGACTGGCAGGCGCATATGTAAAGCAGTTACGAAATCCTCTCTTGTGGTGGTCACAAGTGGCCGACCTGAGCCTTGGCAGCGAGTGCGACTGCCATCACGTTCCCATGAAGTCCATCATGGCGCTGCTGCTTCATCCGAATGCCACACAAATCTTGATATCTCACGATTCGACCAGCAAGCCGAACGGAGACCTACAACGAAGACCCTCTGAAAATATCTCAAGTACCGACAATGGTGGCTCACGAGTGAGTATGCGGCATCAGTATGTCCCTTACAGTGGTCCCTCAACGTGTGTCTCTGTACTTTCCCCTTATATACCTTACCAGATCTAGTAACTCCATTAAACACGTACAGTTTTTACCTGCCACAGAGGGTTCCAAATCTAATTTGGATACCCGCAGCAGTGTAGGATTTAGGTGGCGCGTGTTTCGGGCGGGGGGGGGGGGGGGGGATATGCAGCGTGGGGCACAACAGGACAGTTATTTTATTTGACATCAAAGTACTTATGACAACAGAGTACGAATACGCTTCGAATAAAACGAAATATTTCTGATATTTCTGTAGCCGATAAAGATCCTTAAACATTGTTCCACACAATCAGTACAACAAAATGTCTTTCATTGAATAAATAAAATCCATCATTTGTTGTAACATACGCAACTGGCTAGCAACATGAAATAAGTCCATACAAGCATCAAAAAAAAGTTTTGCATCACCTCAGTTCCGAGAGTTGCTGAACCTGTACAGAAAATTGGAATAGAGATCAACATTAGCATCATTTCCGCTCTTTTTATTGCTCATGAAAAACACGCATTGCATGTTGTACCGCCATACAGCGAGAGCTTCAGAGGTGGTGGTCCAGACTGCTGTACACACCAGCACCTCTAATACCCAATAGCACGTCTCTTGCATTGATGCATGCCTGTATTCCTCGTGGCGTACTATCCACAAGTTCGTCAAGGCACTGTTGGTCCAGATGTCGTTATCCTGAAGGAAGTCATTCACAACATGTGCACAACGGGGGCGCAAATTGTCGTCCATGAAGGCGAGTGCCTCTCCAATATACTGCCGATATGGTTGTACTATCTGTCGGAGGATGGCATTCACGTATCGTACAACCGTTACGGCGCCTACCATGACCACCAGCGGCGTGCATCGGCCCCACATAATGCCACCCCAAAACAGTAGGGAACCTCCACCTTGCTGGACAGTCTGTCTAAGGCGTTCAGCCTGACCGTGTTGCCTCCAAGCACGTCTCTGACGATTGTCTGTTTGAAGGCATATGCGACACTATCGGTGAAGAGAACATGATGCCAATCCTGAGCGGTCCACTAGACATGTTGTTGGGCCCATCTGTAACGCGCTGCATAGTGTCGTGGTTGCACGCCATGGACGTTGGGAGAGAAGTTGCGCATCATGCAGCCTATTGCGCACGGTTTGAGTCGTAACACGACGTCCTGTGGCTGCAAGAAAACCTTTATTCAACATGGTGACGTTGCTGTCAGGGTTCCTCCGAGCCATAATCCGTAGGTAGCGCTCATCCACTGCTGTAGTAACCCTTGGGCGGCCTGAGCGAGGATGTCATAGACAGTTCCTATCTTTCTCTGTATCTTCCCCATGTCCGAACAACATCGCTTTGGTTCACTCCGAGACGCCTGGACGCTTCCTTTGTTGAGAGCCCTTCCTGGCACAAAGTAACAATGCGGACGCGATCGAACCACGGGGTTGATCGTGTAGGCATGATTGAACTACAGACGACACGATTAGTGTACCTCCTTCCTGGTGGAATGACTGGAACTGATTGGCCGTCGGGCCCCTCCGTCCAATAGGCGCTGCTCATGCATGGTTGTTTACATCTTTGGATGGGTTTAGTACCATCTCTGAACAGTCTAAGGGACTTTGTGATACAATATCCACAGTCAACGTCTATGTTCTGGGAACCGGGGTGATGCAAAACTTTTTTGACGTGTCTATAGTGACAATTGTAAATTTTAACCTATTATCTAAGAGAAAAAGCGATACATCGATTACAAAGACGTACGTGTGAAAGAACGCTGCGAATCAGCTATCACTGGGGCAGAGTACAGGGCTATTACAAATGATTGACGCGATTTCATAAATTCACTGTAGCTCCATGCATTGACATATGGTCACGACACACTATAGATGCGTAGAAAAACTCATAAAGTTTTGTTCGGCTGAAGCGGCACTTCAGGTTTCTGCCGCCAGAGCGCTCGAGAGCGCAGTGAGACAAAATGTCGACAGGAGCCGAGAAAGCGTACGTCGTGCTTGAAATGCACGCATATCAGTCAGTCATAACAGTGCAACGACACTTCAGGACGAAGTTCAACAAAGATCCACCAACTGCTAACTCCATTCGGCGATGGTATGCGCAGTTTAAAGCTTCTGGATGCCTCTGTAAGGGGAAATCAACGGGTCGGCCTGCAGTGAGCGAAGAAACGTTTGAACGCGTGCTGGCAAGTTTCACGCGTAGCCCGCGGAAGTCGACGAATAAAGCAAGCAGGGAGCTAAACGTACCACAGCCGACGGCTTGGAAAATCTTACGGAAAAGGCTAAAGCAGAAGCCTTAACGTTTACAATTGCTGCAAGCCCTGACACCCGATGACAAAGTCAAACGTTTTTAAATTTTCGGCGTGGTTGCAACAGCTCATCGAAGAGGATGCGTTCAGTGCGAAACTTGTTTTCAGTGATGTTATGTGAAAGATTCAGCGTTTAAACCTCTTCTACCAAGAAACGTGCCAGAACTGCGAGCTCGCATCAACGATGCTTTCTAACTCATTGATGGGGACATGCTGCGCCGAGTGTGGGAGGAACTTGATTATCGGCTTGATGTCTGCCGAATCACTAAAGGGGCACATATCGAACATTTGTGAATGCCTAAAAAAACTTTTTGAGTTTTTGTATGTGTGTGTAAAGCATTGTGAAAATATCTCAAATAATAAAGTTATTGTAGAGCTGTGAAATCGCTTCAATCATTTGTAATAACCCTGTATATGTAACAAAGAGCTTGTGTTAGGTCGCGCAGCAGTGGGCAGTGGCTGCTCAGGAGTAGCAGGCGTAGTGCGCCAGAAGCTGGCGGTGTCTGTTGCGACGACACAGAGTGGGCAGTCGCTTAGTATTAAATACCCTGTGTATTAATTTCAGTGTTGTGTATTAATGACGTATGGAAGAAATAAGATATGAAGTAAAATTAATTAAGAAAATGCCACAGATATTGTTATGAAGTTTTGGTGAAGATTCTTTCTACATACTGTTACAGCGATCTAGAATAAGTTAATCAATATTCATGTATTTATGCCCTTTTGCTGTTGAACGAATTTGAATGAGACCAGCTTTGTACGTAGCCACAAATTTTTATTGTATTTTTTTTTGTAAAGATCATTTGTTTGCGTAAATGTAATTTTTTATGATGTGGCTTAACAATTGCAAGTCAGTTTCCCAATACAGTAAAATTTTCAAGTAAGATATTACAGTCCTTCTCCTCATTCATGTTCAGCCTCACAATTTCAAGTCGTTTTATTTAAAAAATTCTGAAGCTGTCTCAGTCAAACACCTTGCATTTTGGCTTTTGCAACTGTAGTTAGTTTAGTAGTGCTGAGAGCAGAGCAACGCGTTATCCAAGGCAACACAAATACATGATAAGAAATTTATTTCACACAGTTCATGGATTTTCGCACAGGGACCAGTTTTGTACTTATTCAGATTAACAGGGCCTTAGTAAGATCGAGTATATTTGAATGTACTTACCACTAATTTGTCATTGTCGCTCACAGGTTTTAATTAGTTTGGGTTCGCTGGTATCGGTTTCTTGGTAGCAGACAGATCATTTAAAACAGGGGCAGGTGAACATACAGATACACGTAATCAGAGACGTAATCAGCACACAACTTCATGTAACTGTTCTTTGTCAGACATAAACATCACACCTTACGTTAGACATAAACGTTACGAACATTAACAATTTTGAGTGTTTGACCCTCTGCTTTAACCAGCAATAATACCTGAGACAAATACAGCAGTAAAACACAAGATAGTGTCGGCTGCGGTGGCCGAGCGGTTCTAGGCGCTTCAGTCTGAAACCGCGCGACTGCTACGGTGGCAGGTTAGAGTCCTGCCTCGGGCATACGTGTATGATGTCCTTAGGTTAGTTAGATTTAAGTAGTTCTAAATTCTAGGAGACTGATGACCTCAGATGTCAAGTCCCATAGTGCTCAGAGTCAAGATAGTAAAACAACTCTTAGACCTAACTATAGTTCAATTCTTTTATCTTGGCGGCTCGCGCATGCCCGCCCAGACGCGGGAGATTGCTGCGTTGCCAGTTGCACACGACGCACGCGCCAATAGAAGCAGCGCCATAGTATAGCATAGTTCGCAAGCTTACGTGTAGGGGGGAGCGTGCAGTTCATGAAGTAAAGCCACCACGGCCGCATTAACCCTTTCACTGCTACAAAGACGTGCTCCCCGCAAATGGTTCAAATGGCTCTAAGCACTATGGGACTCAACATCTAAGGTCATACGTCCCCTAGAACTTAGAACTACTTAAACCTAACTAACCTAAGGACATCACACACACCCATGCCCGAGGCAGGATTCGAACCTGCGACCGTAGCAGTCCCGCGGTTCCGGACTGCAGCGCCAGAACCGCTAGACCACCGCGGCCGGCACGTGCTCCCCGCATTCCGCGCTGTGCGCGATTTTGTCACTGCACTGCTCGCCTGTGCAGACACATCATGTTCCGACTGCTTTGACACTCTTATCAATTGATTCCACAAAAACTATTTAGCCCAAAAATTATATTTTTACACATCTTCTTGACTGATACCTTCCCCCCATAAATGACTTAATTTTGTTTCGATGTTCAACGCAGTTATTATGCAGCATTAAATACAGTAAACCATTGCACAAAATTTTGAAGAGTTAGCAGAGGTAAAAGTCCATAGAGTATACTTTCCGTATGGTCGATTTTAGTTGCCACAATGTTGAGAATGAAATGTGGACAAGATACCTAAATTTCATATAAAATTTACTGTATAACAATAGCTCATTTAAGTACCACATAGGTGTCGTATGTAATATTGAGAAATATTCCGTCTTTCGCGACTGTAAAAAAAGTTTTATTTACACTGAGCACGTTTGGCTTTATTTTAAAGCACTTCAATCAATCAAAAGGAAGTAGACAAAATACATTAAACAAAACTGTGGACTTACAAAAACATTAGGACCTGAATATACCGTCTATCAGTGAAGTGCTCTGAGCTATGTCAAATATAATTTTTGTGTGTGGCACACACAAACATAATTTATTTGCTAAAACACTGATCTGCCAACACAAACGTTGAATATTGTGTTACCGCAGCACAAAACTATGAAAGGTGACTTGGCAATGGATGAGACAAAATACTGTTCACTGAAGATGCTTCAAAAGAGATAAACGCGTCTGGTCAAAATAAGTCCCTTATTACAGTTGCAGAAGGGGAATAAATTTCAGTACCATTGGTAGAACTGCGACTGTGGAACAAAAACAAGAAAGAGAACATGAGTACCATTGTGTATGTGCCATATCTTTCCTTGATGGGAGTGCTTTAAAATAAAGCCAAACGCGTCTGGTGTAAATAATACTTTTATTACAGTCGCGAAAGACGGAATATTTCTCAATATTACATACGACACCTATGTTGTACTTAAATTAAATGAGATATGGTTATACAGTAAATTTTATATGAAATTTAGGTATCTTGTCCACATTTCATTTGCGAAAAAGCGGTTCGTGAGAGTGATACAAACACCTTTCCTTGCTATCGCCTGAATTAGGAGTCTTATTGCTTGTTTGGTTTAATTAATTAATAGAATATGCAGCAATTGGTATAAAGAATGCTTTTCCCAAACTTTCTATAAAAGAATGTCTGCTATCAAGACATTGCTTTTGTTCTATTACTTTATTTATGACTGAACGTTTCTAAAACTGAAGACACTCGTCCATGCTCTGCACTGCAGTCGAGATGTGGCAACGTCGTTCTCTGTTCATTGGATGACTGTGTTTTGTGACGTCAGATGCGCAGAACGAACCTAAACTCGGCCGCCAACATAAATGATGCGCACTTTAGGACCACAACAGACAACTAAGCGTTGGTCTACGAATACTACCTTTATCAGATAACAGCCACAGCAATGTACACACAACTCTCTACCAAACTAATTGTTTGAAGAAGTTTAATATTCAGTCATGCGAGATTACCTTGAGTGAAACAAGTCATTGGATACCCCCTACTACCGTATCGTACTTACTTTTTCCAGGCGTAGCGCATCTACTCGACGAGCCATGGACTCAATAATCCGTTGGAAGTCCCCTGCAGAAGTGCTGAGCCATGCTGCCTCTATAGCCACCAATAACTGCGAAAGAGTTGCCGGTGCACAACTTTGTGCACGAACTGACATCTGGATTACGTCCCATAAATGTTCGATTGGGTTCATTCGGTCCATCTGGGTGTCAAATCATTCTGCTGAATAGTCCAGAATGTTCTTGAAACTAATCGCAGGCAATTATGGCCCGCTGACATGGCACATTGTCACCCATAAAAATTCCATCGTTGTTTGAGAACATATGTTCTCCATCTAGCTCAGCATAACCGTTTCCAGTGACCGACCCAGCCCATTCTATGTAAACACAGCTCACACCATAATGGTCACAGGTCATCCCCGTTTTCAAGAAGGGACGTCGAACAGATGTGCAGAACTATAGACCTATATCTCTAACGTCGATCAGTTGTAGAATTTTGGAACAGGTATTATGTTCGAGTATAATGACTTTTCTGGAGACTAGAAATCTACTCTGTAGGAATCAGCATGGGTTTCGAAAAAGACGGTCGTGTGAAACCCAGCTCGCGCTATTCGTCCACGAGACTCAAGAGGGCCGTAGACACGGGTTCACAGGTAGATGCCGTGTTTCTTGACTTCCGCAAGGCGTTCGATACAGTTCCCCACAGTCGTTTAATGAACAAAGTAAGGGCATATGGACTATCAGACCAATTGTGTGATTGGATTGAGGAGTTCCTAGATAACAGGACGCAGCATGTTATTCTCAATGGAGAGAAGTCTTCCGAAGTAAGAGTAATTTCAGGTGTGCCGCAGGGGAGTGTCGTAGGACCGTTGCTATTCACAATATACATAAATGACCTGGTGGATGACATCGGAAGTTCACTAAGGCTTTTTGCAGATGATGCTGTGGTGTATCGAGAGGTTGTAACAATGGAAAATTGTACTGAAATGCAGGAGGATCTGCAGCGAATTGACGCATGGTGCAGGGAATGGCAATTGAATCTCAATGTAGACAAGTGTAATGTGCTGCGAATACACAGAAAGATAGATCCTTTATCATTTAGCTACAAAATAGCAGGTCAGCAACTGGAAGCAGTTAATACCATAAATTATCTGGGAGTACGCATTAGGAGTGATTTAAAATGGAATGATCATATAATGTTGATCGTCGGTAAAGCAGATGCCAGACTGAGATTCATTGGAAGAATCCTAAGGAAATGCAATCCGAAAACAAAGGAAGTAGGGTACAGTACGCTTGTTCGCCCACTGTTTGAATACTGCTCAGCAGTGTGGGATCCGTACCAGATAGGGTTGATACAAGACATAGAGAAGATCCAACGGAGAGCAGCGCGCTTCGTTACAGGATCATTTAGTAATCGCGAAAGCGTCGCGGAGGTGATAGATAAACTCCAGTGGAAGACTGTGCAGGAGAGACGCTCAGTAGCTCGATACGGGCTTTTGTCAAAGTTTCGAGAACATACCTTCACCGAAGAGTCAAGCAGTATATTGCTCCCTCCTACGTATATCTCGCGAAGAGACCATGAGGATAAAGTCAGAGAGATTAGAGCCCACACAGAGGCATACCGACAATCCTTCTTTCCACGAACAATACGAGACTGGAATAGAAGGGAGAACCGATAGAGGTACTGAAGGTACCCTCCGCCACACACCGTCAGGTGGCTTGCGGAGTATGGATGTAGATGTAGTAGATGTAGATGGAGACACTTGCAGCTTTCACAATGTTGACAAGCTGCGTCGATGGCTTCGTGGTGTCTGCGCCATTACTCGAACCCTACCGTCATCTCTTACCTAATGAAATCGGGACTCATCTGACCAGGCCGCGGTTTTCCAGTAGTCTGGAGTCCGACAGACGTGGTAACGAGCCCAGGAATGGCGCTACAGGTGATGTCGCGCTGTTAACAAAGGCACTCGCGACGGTCGTCTGCTGCCATAGCCTATTAACGCCAATTCGCCGCACTGTCTTAAGGGGCTCCGGAATGGCTAAAAAATCACGAAAAGTTCAATTTTTACTTTTTTGCGTTTTCTGAATCTGCAGACTATTACCTTTTAATAGATATATAATTTATTCAATTCCGAAGACTACAACTATTTTTTTTTGAAATGTGTTCTACATGGGCGTGACCCACTGTGGCGCTGTTAAACTGCTGTCAAATGGTGTTATTATTAACGTCCGTGTTCATCAGGTACCTTTTAGTGATGTGAGATGAAGTATGTGTTGTGGCTAACCTGTGATGGTTCAATATATATCGCTGGTGTGATTGTCGATTGTTTCATGTTTATTTACTCTGTCGTTATCTCGAAAATATCCGTGATGGTAAAGGGTTGGATGGGAAGGGAAGGTTAACTGACAGTGTAATTTACAAAATACAGAACTATTATGGAATGGTTATTAGGCAAAATACACAAAGTGTCGACGAAATGAAGAAGGCTGTTTCGGCTCTTTTTTTTCATACTTCTTCAACCGATGAAAATCCCCAACATAGCTTGTGTCCCAAAGAAGAAGACAGTTGGTGTAAATATAACAAAGGATTGCTAACTGGTGAAGTGTACACTCATAAGCATAGTCTGCCTCATGCAATAATGGAGGTGATAAAACCTATTTTCAGAGACTTAGCAGCACCTGAACTGTTGAAAAAGTGTATTCACGGAAAAACTCAAAACCCCAATGAAAGTGTAAATAGTGTTATATGGTCGAGAATCCCCAAGACTGTATTTGTTGGAATAGAAACACTTCACTTTGGTGTGTATGATGCTGTTGCGACTTTCAATGATGGCAACATTGTAAGGTGCAAGGTATTTAGAAATATGGGAATGAAGATAGGTTCTAACATGGTACGAGCGATGCTTGCTTTAGACAAGGAACGCCTTCGGGCTGCAGACAGGGCTGTAAAGAGTCTAGAAATACAAGCAAGAGTAAACAGGAGGAGGAACAAGAGGAAGCTGGAGGAGGAGTTTGCAGAGGATGAAGATAATCCATCCTATGAACCTGGAATGCACTAAAAAGTTAATCCAATCTTTGTCGCTCGATTCCCAAAACTTTTATTTTCTCATACTAATTACATGTTTTCTAAGGATCTTCCAAACATATTTGTTTCAAACTTTCAGAAAATGTTACACAGTACCTTCTGCATAATTTAACACAGCCTTTTTCCAAAAAACTGTATATTTTTGAATATACAAATAAAAAATTGCAAAAAAATGTTGTGAATTTTCATTACAATTGAAAAACATTCATCTTTAATAACTGAACTAAAATTTTGTAAAATCCCTGTGTTAAGTTGTAGCCCATATTCCAATAAATAATCTGTAAAAAGTTCAACTTCCTACCTCAAATACTTTGTGAGGAAAGATGTAATTTATAAGCGTTATTTTAACATTGCAAGTATAGGGCGTTCCGGAGCCCCTTAACGAATACTTTCGTCGTACGTCCCACATTGATTACTGCGGCCATTTCAAGCAGTGCTGCTTGTCTGTTAGCACTGAAAACTTTACGTTAACGCCGCTGCTCTCGGTCGTTAAGTGAATGCCGTCGGCCACTGCCTTGTCCGTGGTGAGAGGTAATGTCTGTCATTTTATATTCTCGGCACTCTCGACACGCTGTGGATCTCAGAATATTGAATTCCCTAACGGTTTTCGAAATGGGATGTTGCATGCGCTTAGCTCCAGCTGCCATTTCACGTTCAAAGTCTTTTAATTCCCGTCTTGTGGCCGTAAGCATGTCGGAAACCTTTCCACATGAATCACCCGAGTACAAATGACAGCTGTGCTAATGCACTGTCCTTTTACACGTTACGGACGCTCCACTACCGCCAGGTGTACGTCTCCATTTCGATAGTCCATAACGTTTGTCACCTAAGTGAATATTTTGCCTCTTGATTTCTATGCAAAATGAAATGGACTCGAGATCAATCACATCTGAGCTTTTGCTTGCGCGTTTATAGAAAGGATTGAAAAGTCTAAGACGCAGGGAACACCTGCACAGGCAAGATGGTGGTACTATTGCGCTGCACTTGTGGCTGGTGGTGAAACAGCAGTGTCGCGGTGACACGGCTACTCGCACTGCCGCGACCCAGCTTGACATGCGGCTGCTAGAATTAACATTTAAAAGGTTCCGCGCAGCTCAGGTCTGCCCACGGGGATTTTGCGGACGCGTGAACATGACCTTTTTCCCAGCGCGTGATGAGCCTGCGCGAACCGCATAGCCGTTGGGCAAAGTCTCTGTATGTCTGGGTCAGGATGGATTAAAGACTTGCAAATCTGAGTCATCTTCAGATCTTAGCTATCAATACGTCCTGATAGAGTGATTAGTATCTCAGAGATGAATGAACTGAGTGCTTTCAAAGCGAATTATTGGTCGTCTACGGGGTGTTCAAAAAGTCTCTCCGCAGTGCCGTATGATTGTTAGCCGCGCGTGCCGTATGATAGTTCGCCTGCCTGGGTTACTTCCCTTCAAGTGGACTCTCCCAACAGTCCACTGTTTCCTTTATCTCAGCCAGCGTCAGTAGTATCGTTGGTGTGTGTCGTTACGTGTTGACGTGAACGTTTAAGTTTAGTTCCTTCGTTCGTTTGTTTCGTTTTTGTTGAAACGTCCTCTTAGAACAATTATACACGACTGTGCTTGAACTGACACACAATATTTTTAGCGCAACGCAATCTAACTTTCAAAAATCCCTGCAAAAGAATGGCCCTGACTAACATTAATCTATACCTTTCACAAATCACTTACCTCACCAAAAATCTCCGTTACTCGAACTACTGCAATACAGCGAGCGCCACTACTGCCAGCTAAATAAAAGATTCAAACTACGGAAGGCACTAACTACTGATAGGCATAGTTAGCAAATGAAAGATTTTAATAGAGAACAAACAATGTATTTACCTTAATAGTGTTGAAAAAGCATAATATACATAGCAGTTCATAATATCCATTCTGTACTCAAAAATCCGCCATCTCATTTCCCACATCCACCACTGCTGGCGGCTCACCTCCAACTGCGCAACGCTACGCGCTGTTCACATCCAGCTGCCCAACACTACAATGGCTGACAACAATGCAAACTGGCCACAGACTACACACAGCACAGCCAGCGATTTTCATACAGAACGCTATGTAACGTTGCCAATAAGAAAACATAAACAGCCTACTTACATAGCCCCCATGCTCCCCACAAAAAATTTTGCAAATTGTTTTGGGCACTGGGCAATACATATTTGTTAAAATTTTTCATAATCGTAATTACAATAACAAAGAAACCTAATGCACACACTTATTGATACAATGTTGGTCAAAAGCTAAAATTTTCTCACAGTCCATAAAGATAGTCCTGATCATTCATCATAATAGTAATTACAGTTTTTTTTTTCACAAAGTCTCATTAGTAAAAGAAATTGCACACAGAAGTATTGGATTTCCATGCACTCTTGAAGGAGAAGTGTTGTCCTTCCAACAGAAAGACAGTGCTGACTCTTGACTTGCTGACAGGTAATGGGCCACAATAGAGCAAACCCACAGCAGAGTCATTTGACGTTTTACAGACTACACACAGCACAGCCAGCGATTTTCATACACAACGGTATGTAACGTTGCCAATAAGAAAACATCAACAGCCTACTTACATTGTCACTGTTAAAATGCTAACCATTGAAGTATGTTCCTTTTTAGTCAAACTGGCGGTAAATACACAGTTTCAGTTCGTCAAACATTTAATTCAGTTTTCCCGGAGACAACACTCCCCCATCGCGATACTGTGCGAGATTTGATTAAAAAATTCCAAAGTACTGGTTCAGTGACAGATGCACCGAGAAGTGGTCGTCTTAGCGTTTTGTCTGACGATAAACTACTAGATATTTCTGGTAAAATGTCCATGAGTCCGAAAAAGTCAGAAAAAAACTCGCCCAGGAAATCGATGTTAGTGTCGGAACGGCCCACACAGCTGTAAGGAAAGAATTAGAACTTTTCCCATACAAAGTGACAGTCGTGTAAGAACTGAAAAATTCTGATCATGGCAAGAGCTGCATTATTGTCAATGGTTCAAACATTTAGTTCAACAAAAGGGAAGGGATATTCTTAATGAAACGTTTTTCACTGATGAGGCGTGGTTTCATTTATCCGGGTACATGAACTTCGCAAAATTCTCATATGTGGTGTTTTGAATTGGCAGGAGCCAATTCACGGAGTTTGGAGGAAGCCGAAAGGCACGCGATTAAGCTCACGCAGGCTGGCGTGAGGTCTGGAACAGGTCAGAGAAATAAGACTAGCAAAACAAGAGTAACTGGTAGAATACTTAACTTTAATCCACAATCTTAGAACTTCGCTCTTGTTACTGTACAGGCGTCACAATATTAATTATCAAATGCTATGGCGCCTTGCTAGGTCGTAGCAAATGACGTAGCTGAAGGCTATGCTAACTATCGTCTCGGCAAATGAGAGCGTATTTGTCAATGTAGCTTCGCAAGCAAGTCGGCTCTACAACTGGGGCGAGTGCTAGGATCTGTCTCTAGACCTGCCGTGTGGTGGCGGTCGGTCTGCAATCACTGACAGTGGCGACACGCGGGTCCGTCGTATACTAGCGGACCGCGGCCGATTTAAAAGCTACCACCTAGCAAGTGTGGTGTCTGGCGGTGACACCACATGTGGAGTACTGCAAATCCATTATGTATTCATGAGGAACCACTTCGTTCTGTGAAAACAGGAGTATGGATTGAAATTTTTAGTCGTCGGATTGTGGATCCGATATTTTTCAACGAAACAATAAACGCACAACGATACTGCAGTGATATTTTGTACCCATTCACAGGAAAACTGGTGTTAAGTGAAATACTGAACGGTTATTTTCAAAAAGATGGTGCAACCGCGCATACAGATAGCGTTTCAATGTCACGGCTTGTGATGTTTTAGGTGATCGCATAATTTCACAGGTATTTTGGCCTCCACGATCGCCTGACCTAACACCACCTGACTTTTCCTTCTGGGCTGCAGCGAAAGCAACTGTCTATAAAAACCGTCCAGAATCCATCGATGAATTGAAAACTGCAATATCCAATTTCAATGCTTCTGTCACACAAGAAATTTTACAGCTTGTGTTTGGAAACATGATTAGACGAATCGAATTGTGTATTCAACAACAGGGGGGACACTTTCAATATTTAATGTGAAAATTTGTAAGTAAAAGTGAATATTCAATAAATTAATAAGTATTTCACTGAGTTTCATTTCAGTTTATTCACTGCGGCATACGGCACACGCTGCTAACAGTCATAAGGCACTGCGGAGAGACTATTTTAACACCCCGTATGACCGGTTTCGATTACCATAGTAATCGTCATTTGGTGGTGTGACGAGTTCCTGACTTTAGTGAATCTGTAATACACTTTAGAGTTGATGGCTAGTCAAACCAAGTGTGTGCCTTAGCATTTTGGAACCAAATGGTTAAATAACTCTGAGCACTTTGAATCTTAACATCGTCCCCTAGAACTTAGAACTACTTAAACCTAACTAACCTAAAGACATCACACACATCCATGCCCGAGACACGATTCGAACCTGCGACCGTAGTGCTCACGCGGTTCCAGACTGAAGCGCCTAGAACAGCTCGGCCACATCAGCCGGCTATTTTGGAACGCTTTAAGCCGAAGTTGTCACGTTTCGGCACCTACCTGTGGAAGTATCTGCAATCGGTGCTGCGCGCACACACTGGTTCACTATATGAAAACGTATGTGACGGGATTCTGTGCTCGAGCGAGCCAGTTAACAGGATTTCATGGAAGAGCTTTCCCCTAGGTTATGACATCATTCATAAGTTGCCAAGTGATTCAAATTTATTACACAATTTTCTCATTTAAAAGAGACAATAATAGTAAAACGCAATGAAATAATCTTTTAGAAATGGCCAAATGCAATTAGGCTGACACAATGATTTTAAATTACATACCCATGGTTTAAGGCAGTGCTGAAAAATTTAAAGCAAAGTTTTTGAAGACCAAATGTAACAACGACTAGCACAAATTTAGTAACAGCTGTGAAAAGTTTAAACAAACTTAAACGCCCAATCTGACAGAATGGTTTTAAATTACAAATCAAAATTTAACAGGGTCTTTGAGAGAGATGACAAATTTAGGCGACGTAAGAGCCTGCTGACTTGATACAGAAGGGGCACGACACAAAAGGGCTCCAGGACAAAAGACAAAAATACGCAACCTCTGAAAAGATTTAGGCTCGCTCTCGAACTAGAGAAGAAAAAACTTAACTTAAACAGAAGCTGTTTCATACAGGGTAATGGCAGTGGCGAATCCCAAATGCTGTCGAGTAATATCGTGCCACCAGTACGCTCACCCTTTCGAGGCCCGGCCAAATGCTCGTAAAATAAGCTTCAGGTGACAAGAAGTTGCCTAGAAACACCATCAGATAAGTTAGTATGACAACACACTTTCACTGGAAAAACGAGCAGCAACCGCAGCAAACTCCGATTAACAGGTTAAACTAAGAATTTGAAGTCCGCAGCTCGTGGTCGTGCGATAGCGTTCTCGCTTCCCACGCCCGGGTTCCCGGGTTTGATTCCCGGCGAGGTCAGGGATTTTCTCTGCCTCGTGATGACTGGGTGTTGTGTGCTGTCCTTAGGTTTGAACCATTTTGAACTTTCGTGATCTTACCATTAATATTCGAATAAGAATATTAGAAAAATTTATATATGCTTTAACTTATAAATTATGAGTGTAGATAAAGTAGAATAGAGTCGACCACTCCAGCTTTGTCACAACGTTTTCTCAGTTCTACCGAAAGTCAAAGTTAAGGATGTACCTGTGCGTTGCAATGGCTCCACAGTTATCAAGAGACACGTAGGTTATTAAAATCCGGGCACTAGTTACCAATGTTCGCTAAGTCGTGATTATTCACACTACCATAGCATACTTAACCCGTCCATATGAATCACCAAAGAACTTAGAGACATAGATTTCCGTCACGGGATAGAGTAGTTTGAGCGCTTCCATTGTGGTCTATTGGACTTTGGAATTACCTAAAAAACAATCTCGTAATTGCTGCCGAAAATGGGACGCTGTGTCACTCGTACATCACGTCTGAGACAGTCAGGCTACAGCCGCGCATTAACGCTATTAGAAGGCCGCGAAAGACCACAAATAACGCGGTGAATGACAGGAGTGCGCTAGCAGCTGGCTTCCGCGCAACGTTGGCAGATTTACACGCGTAGCACTAAAAAAGATGCCCTGGGCGCTGATTGCTTTATCGCCGCCCGGAGGTCGTAAATAAAGTGCGTCATTGCCGAGGGCAGCAATTAAAACGCGCCCAGCCTCTAATGGAATTTACAATTACTCTGATTTGTTTACTGGTTGCAGCGGCCAGGCGGCTCCCAAATGGTCCGGTGTGCAGCGAGTCCCGACATGGTATAGTTCCATCTGCAGCAGTCGCTTTTCAACTTGTAAAGGAATGTGGACATCTTTGTTTTCGTGGTGAAAGATACTCCCTATAAAAACCAATCACTGTAAGACTGTATGCAATGAATTTACTACAGTTCATTCCTGTTTACAAAAACGAGGCAAAATATTCAGGCTAAATTCGTAATGAGTAGCGCTGTATAACTACCGTAAGCCACGGTAAACTACCGTAAGTAAGTGTAGACCACTTCCCCAGTACCTTTGCTGAGTTAAGGGGGAAAGACAGGGTGACGGTAGAAAAAAAACTGGTATTTTTTATAACGGAATTCGAATGTGTATACATCGGAGAAATATTACCAAAAATATTAAGTGCGTGCTCCATAAAATAACGACACTGTAAGCGTTTGAAGCCGAGCGCGCACGGCACGCTTCGGCGTTAGACAACCGGTTCCACCCTCCGTTCGATGTGTCCGTGAGATGTTTAGGGCTGATTACAATGGTGCAAATTTTTACCATTGTCTCGAAAACATAGTAGACTTTCATTTTTCTCACGTTGGCTGCCTGCTAGACACTCAGTCAGCTGTTTCCTGGCTGAGTTAGCGTCATTCAGAGGCGAGTGTTCTTATTGTTCGGCGTAAAGTGAAAACACGTTTTGTTCGGTGTTTTTTTACGTTTAATGCACATGGCAAATGTCCTTCAAATCATAATTGGCAATGAAATACGCAGATTCTATGAAGAATAGAGATGCCAGCGGCTATGCGCTCAGGTACGAGAACGGCTTCGAGAACGAAAACGAGAGCTTATCAGGCCAAAGTAGCAGAAAGCGGCCATCCATTACCCAGGGTGATAGTTATTATGGACCATTCATCTATTATACACCGTAAGTTTCAAGCTTTTTCCATTTCTTTTATATGATAAATACTTTCCAAACATTAAACGCGTCTTTCTCAAAATCCTGTTTTTCGGCATGGTTATCGTCGCCCACGCTACAATTTTCATCCGATTTTAATGATTTTTGGTCTCCTTGAAGCAAACTGAATAATCTTCGGTTTCTCGGAATCGATATTTTTTATGTTGATATGTAGTTTTTTTCTGTTAAAAAAGAGGGGACCAAAAATGGCCACTTTTTCAAATATCTATAATTTCACCATTTTTTTTTAAATCTCTAGGATGAACTAAAATTACATCTGCAAGGATCAGTGTTATACGTTAATTTCATGTTTCAGATAACCACAATCGGAGTTGCAGCGAAAACGTCGATCTGCCTCCTTTCAGAGCTGCCGCGGAAAAATCCCAGTTACACAATGAAGATGTGAAGATTCAGAATGAAATTTTCACTCTGCAGCGAAGTGTATCCTTATATGAAACTTCGTGGCAGATTAAAACTGTATGCCGGACCGCGACTCGAACTCGATCTCGGGACCTTTGCTTTTCGCGGGCAAGTGCTCTACCGACATTTTTTTTTATTGACGACATCGCTGATAGTACAAATACAAAAGAAATATTCTCGTCCAGCAATAAAATAAAATTCAAGTCGGGGGCGACACTTGTTCACCACCCGACGGTCGATAGAGCAAGAGAGCAATCTATCGACCCGTTCTCCAGACGTTGGCTTAAGACCGGGTCGTCTTCTCGAAAATAACTAAGGTTCCGTTAAGTGTGATCGATGTGTGTCTCCGCTTACTTATTCTATCTCATCTCTCACCCGTTACACCCCATCTGGTCTGCGGGTCGGTAAATGTCCGCTGCAGATAATTAGCGAAGTCTTGCCTATATTTCTTATGCTATTGCAGCTTCGCGTGTCCATCCAGGAGAAAATGCCAAATATCCATTTTGTCCTTTCCCGATTCTTTTGTAGACGTAGCCCACAACCATTCCCCGTACCCATGTACACGCATGTACTGGTATACGCATGCCTATACCAGTTTCTTTGGCGCTTCAGTGTATATCGCCAAACTATTGCCTTTGATCATGGCTAACGTTATTGTGTGCTAAATAACAACAATAACTATATAGATTTTTTCGTGTTTGTGGATGTAAATCGTACTTGCTTAAAATGTAATTGTTTGGTTGCATAAAACCGCAGAAGTTACGCGAGCATCTAATGATTTGTACTTATAAAATGCAGCTTACATTTTGTAAGGATATAAAATACACGATGGACTAACACTGCACGACGTGAGGTTCAAATTATGTGCAAAACAAACAAACAAACAAAACGCGAAGAGAAGTTGTCGGCCCCCAGTTCCCCTCTGACACATTCATGTCAGTTTCTCAACCACATGTTTTGCGCACCACGGGTCTGGTGCTGAGTATCTCAGCAGCGGAATATGCGGCGCCAGTTTGGAGGAATTCTGCTCACACTAAGCAAGTTGACGTCGTCGTAAACGAAACTGTACGTATTGCCACAGGATGCCTCAAACCAACTCCCACAGACATCATTTACCCCATCATAGGCATAGCACCACCCACTATCCGCAGACAAGTAGCCGCCGAGATCGAAAGATCAAAACAAAAGAATGATCCTCGTCACCCGATGCATATGCACCGAAAACAACGTGTCCGGCTGAAATCCCGCAGGAGTTTCATTGAAACTACTGAAGAGCTCGCCACCAAGCCCGCCGCAAGGCGGCTATCTCTCTGGGAAGAAATGGTGCCACACTCCACAATGGAACTACTTGAGGAGGGATCTGCAGGATTTCAACTACCTTTTACAACTTGGAGGTCATTAAACCGGCTGCGCACTGGAGTAACTGGGTGCAAATCAAACCTATTTAAATGGGGTTACAGTTATGGCGACAGGTGTGAATGCGGAGCAATACAGGACTTGGACCACCTACTGATCTGCCCAGATATGTCTGTAACATGCACTAAAGATGATATTTTGAAAGTCAATGACAAAGCAATCTACGTTGCTAATTACTGGGAAGGGAAGATATAATTGGTGCATCCGGACATGGAAGAAGAAATGTCAGTTTCTTTCCCTACTATTGCTACCGATACTACTGATAATCCTACCATTTATTGCGGTGTTGCACAACACTAGTAATGACGGATTTGAGAGATGGAAAAACCTGGCTCTGGGTAAATTTCAGAAGACACTTTGCGACATATTGAGTGTTTTTCAGTATAACAGACTGTAACACTTATACCGATTAGAAGTAGGTTTGTGTTATGTAACAGTGTATCTGTAATTATGATGCGTGTATTATGATTTATTTAAACTCCTTTATATGTGACAAGAAAATTGGAGTTTTATATGTTAAAATGATAAATTATTATAATATGTGTATGTTCACAAAAAGAAAATGTTTATTGAAAGCTGGTTCATGCTTAGGGCACTTGTATTTGTAACACATAAAAGCTGTAGCTAAGTTCCCCCGCAACGGAAGTGGAATGGCGCGATGTAAAAGGTGGTTTTGGTGGTCCAATTGAGCGGCTCCTTTGTGTGAACAGTAGGCAGTCTGTGGCTAGCCGTTGCACGGTACAGTTCGACGGTGCTAACAAGAGAACCTCCCCATCGCACCACCCTCAGATTTAGTTATACGTTGACACAGTGGATAGGCCTTGAAAAACTGAACACAGATCAATCGATGAAACAGGAAGAAGTTGTGTGGAACTATGAAAAAGATAAGCAAAATATACAAACTGAGTAGTCCATGCGCACGATAGGCAACATCAAGGATAATATCAGCTCAGGATCGCCATGGTCCCGCGATTAGCGTGAACAGTTACGGAACGGGAAGTCCTTGGTTCAAGTCTTCCATCGAGTGAAAAGTTTATTTTTTTTATTTTCAGACAGTTATTATCTGTCCGTCCGTCCGTCCGATGCAAGGTAACTGCGCCGTAGTATGGGGACGCTACACCTAAACAAACATCGAAACACACGACGTCAGTCGACTACAGCGCACGGAAGAGAGAGTATTCCTGCTAACGAGGCTCCCTGGCTGGCAGTTGACTGTTCGCTACTTTGGACGAGAGGAAAACCATGTATAAGGACAATTTATTAAAGCCAGAAATGAATTAAGTTCAAATGGCTCTGAGCACTACGGGACTTAACATCTATGGTCATCAGTCCCCTAGAACTTAGAACTACTTAAACCTAACTAACCTAAGGACATCACGCACATCCATGCCCGAGGCAGGATTCAAACCTGCGACCGTAGCAGTCGCGCGGCTTCGGACTGAGCGCCTAGAACCGCTAGACCACCGCGGCCGGCAATGAATTAAGTGCAGTGCATGATACAGACCTACAGATTTGGGGATTGCATTACGCTAAACAAATCGGCCTGGACTTCAAGGCTTCATCTCATTGGCTTGTCACGTTCAAAAGAAAATACAAAATGACGAGTAGGAAGATTACGAAATATGTAAGCAAGAACTACGCGAATAAACTGGTAAAACTTTTAGAGTGTTCCAAGACGTTTGTTACAGAAACTAACGTCAGATTCCAACAGTATGAAGACGCATATATTATCAACACAGATCAGTCCGGTTTTAACTATGAAATGAAATCGGCCTGCACGTTATCGTTAGTTGGAGAAGGCGACACGGAATGTACTGTAGACCAGCTGCATGCCACTTCACATAGTTATAACATATAATATGCTCTGAACATAGCAGAATTTCTTTTACCTACATTTTATTTATGTTTGCAGGAAAAAAATGTTGTATTTGGACCCCAAGTTCAGCAACAGGTGAATAGGGTACTTGCGCAGACGCCGAATGTCATTGTGAATTGCAGTGCGTCAGGAAAAATGGAGACAAGACTAGTGAAAGATTTTAATGAACGTGTGATTGCTCCTTAAGCGGACAAAGATTTTGCCTTACTCCTTGACAGCAATACAGGACAGAAGCATCAGGCATTGTACAATTTTAGTGTGGGAGTAGACGTGATTACCATTCCTCCAGATGTGCAACCTTTAGATGTGTTTGGTTTTCGGCAAGTGAAATACTTTGTGAAAAGATTCTATGATTTTGCGAAGCTGCACAGAGCAGTATTGTTTACGTGATCGTGTGTCAATTATCAAAGTGCAGGCACTCACAAATAATCAACTTCGCTCTCCAAAACTCCAGGACATGTTCAGATTTACTTGGACATATACAGGATTTGACGGTCTACACACGGAAAAATTTTAAAACGTTAAAAGCATATGTTTTGACAGAGCACAGGGAAAACTGTGCGACTGTGAAACGGTTGCATTCATTTGTTGCAGTTTTTGTGACAAACTCATACGTTTTCATCACTTTTTTGGGAGTGATTATCACATCCACAAGAAAACCTAAATCGGGCAAGGTAGAAGAATCTTTTTACCCATTCGCCAAGTGTACAAGTTAGGCGGGTCGTCAACATATTCCTGTCATGTGACGCACATGCCGTCACCAGTGTCATATAGAATATATCAGACGTGTTTTCCTGTGGAGGAATCGGTTGACCTATGACCTTGCGATCAAATGTTTTCGGTTCCCATTGGAGAGGCATGTCCTTGCGTCTACTAATCGCACGGTTTTGCGGTGCGGTCGCAAACACACACTAAACTTATTACAGTGAACAGAGACGTCAATGAACGAACGGACAGATCATAACTTTGCGAAAATGAAGGAAGTAAACTCCTCACTCGAGGGAAGACTTGAATCAAGGCAGCTGCTCACGCTAACCACGTGACCACGGCGCTCCTGAGCTGACATTATCCTTGATGTTGCCTATCTTGCACATGGACTACTCAGTTTGTATATTTTGCTTATTTTTTTCATAGTTCCACACAACTTCTTTCTGTTTTCTCGATTGATCTGTGTTCAGTTTTTCAAGGCCTATCCTCTGTGCCAACTTATAACTAAATCTGAGAGGGGTGCGATGGGGAGGTTCCCTTGTAAGAGAGGCAACTGGAAGCTGCGTGATAAAGGATTTGCCTCGGATGTGGATTCGGCTATTATTTAGTATTCTCGGTATAAAGGAATGACTCTAACATGTTGAAAATCCGACGCCTAGAAGAGATTTGTAGAGCATTCGAACATCAAGAGCCACGAGTACAGTTTGCCACCATGTCACCTGCCACCAGTCTTCGCCACTGCATCACTGACTTCATGCATTCAGTAATGTATATGAGCATGGACCAGTTAATTTGTGTGTTTTCTAATAATAATCACAACATTATAAATCAGTGTCCGGAACCATACTTTCTATCCTGATCACGAACCAATGCAGGGACCTCACCTAAGTGTAAACCGTGTATCCTGATTTAAATGAACAATTCTGGCATTCAAGTGTTTAAAAGTGTTTTTTTGTCTAATATAAAAGGAGGAGTAAATATTAAAGTTAAAACCACAGAAGTGAAGTTGGATAGGTTTTTGCTAAGGCTTTCTTAGTCTATTACAAAATATAGTTTTTTAGGATTACAGTACAAGATTGTGTAAATATTATTGTCTAGAATACCAGCTTTTCAGGTGATAAAAACGAAAACAAGTTAAGCTCATTTTAAAAATAGTGTGGATTTGATTTCTGTCATCAATGGTACTTTTTTGAAGTTAATTAAGCCCATTGTTGTATTTTATTGTCTTGCAAAGTAAATTATGAACTACTCCAAGTGATCTGAATGATCAGTTTTTTGAATTAGTCTTTTCTACTGTAATAATCAGAAGTGTTGACTAGTGAAACTATGCTAGTTTATGGGCCCCCATCACATTTTCCACTTATTAGGAAAAAATTGAACTATTACTGTTGCCAAGGAAAATGGATATTTGTAGAGGAGCTCAGACATTGTACACTACTAGCCATTAAAATTGCTACACCACGAAGATGACGCGCTACAGACGCGAAATTTAACCGACAGGAAGAAGATGCTGTGATATGCAAATGATTAGCTTTTCAGATCATTCACACAAAGTTGGCGCCGGTGGCGACACCTACAACGTGCTGACATGAGGAAAGTTTCAAACCGAAAAAAAATGGTTCAAATGGCTCTGAGCACTATGGGACTCAACATCTTAGGTCATAAGTCCCATCACGCAGGGTGATACGCCAGTGATGACGAATACACACTTCAAAAATGGCTCTGAGTACTATGGGACTTAACTTCTGAGATCATCAGTCCCCTAGAACTTAGAACTACTTAAACCTAAATCACCTACGGACATCACACACATCCATGCCCGAGGCAGGATTCGAACCTGCGACCGTTGCGGTCGAGCGGTTCCTGACTGAAGCGCCTACAACCGCTCGGCCACTCCGGCCGGCGTACACGCTTCCAATGTGCGTTCACCGCGATGTCGCCAAACACGGATGCGACCATCATGGTGCTGTAAACAAAACCTGGATTCATCCGAAATAATGACGTTTTGCCATTCGTGCACCCAGTTTCGTCGTTGAGTACACCATCTCAGATGCTCCTGTCTGTGATACAGCGTCAAGGGTAACCGCAGCCATGGTCTCCGAGCTGATAGTCCATGCTGCTGCAAACGTTGTCGAACTGTTCGTGCAGATGGTTATTGTCTTGCAAACGTCCCCATCTGTTGACTCAGGGATCGAGACGTGGCTGCACGAGCCGTTACAGCCATGCGGATAAGATGCCTGTCATCTCGACTGCTAGTGATACGAGGCCGTTGGGATCCAGCACGGCGTTCCGGATTACGCTCCTGAACCCACCGATTCCATAGTCTACTAACAGTCATTGGATCTCGACCAACGCGAGCAGCAGCGTCGCGATACGATAAACCGCAATCGCGATACGCTACAGTCCAACCTTTATCAAAGTCGGAAACGCGATGGTACGCATTTCTCCTCCTTACACGGGACATCACAACAACGTTCACCAGGCAACGCCGGTCAATTGCTGTTTGAGTATGAGAAATCGGTTGGAAAGCCGGCCGCGGTGGTCTAGCGGTTCTGGCGCTACAGTCCGGAACCGCGGGACTGCTACGGTCGCAGGTTCGAATCCTGCCTCGGGCATGGGTGTTTGTGATGTCCTTAGGTTAGTTAGGTTTAAGTAGTTCTAAGTTCTAGGGGACTGATGACCATAGATGGTAAGTCCCATAGCGCTCAGAGCCATTTGAACCAGATTACTAGGCAGTGTGGACGACAAATAGCATTTGTTTTCCACAGATTGCATCTACATGATGCAGTTTACCAGCATTCACAGCCAGTAGATGGACGAGCTCTACAGTGGCGATAATAATATAAGTTTTATCTTGCTTGGTTCTGGCTAACCCACATTCTTCCGTCGCGTTTTGCAGAAGTCCTTGTCACTCCGAAATTTTAATCATCTCTGTCGGATTGCATTTACTTACATGTGGTTCAGGTTTAAAATAGAGGGCAATATTTCAGAGCACGAAGCTGGGGTCGTTATCACTTATGAAATTGCAGTTTAAATTTAAGTGGAAATGAAATGATTGTATAGCATTTATTGGCCGGGATACCCCCTTCGGGGTTCGGCCGCCGTATTGCAAGTCTTTTTTGTTGACGCCACTTCGGCGACTTGCGTGTGAATGATGAGGAAGGACACACAACACTCAGTCCCCTTCAGGGAATCGAACCCGGGCCCCCTCTGTGGTTGGTGCTAACGTTACCGTTGTGCTACGGAGGCGGACAGGATAAATTTAAATAAAGGACAGTAGGTTTACAGTTTTACTCAAAGTCCAAACACACCGTAGACCTTATGCACTGGTTTTCCTTTGAAACATGAATTTTGTGGAAATCGTGTGAAATTGTTCTAAACGCCTTATTCGAAAATTACTTTGAACAAAATCACAAGAGTAGCATATTAGATATCATGGTTACGAACAGGCTTGAAGTTTTCGATTCAGTTAACCTAGAAGAGGGAATCAGTTTGTAGCTTCAAGGATTATAAGTGTAAATAGGAACGTAAAGATGGTTGATAATTCTGCTTGGTAAGTGCGACACAAATCCGATTACAACTTACTTGAGCAATCAGCTTGAAACATTTTAACTCTGAGACTCAAAATGGCCGACCGGTGTGGCCGAGCGGTTCTAGGCGCTACAGTCTGGAACCGCGCGACCGCTGCGGTCGCAGGTTTGAATCCTGCCTCGGGCATGGGTGTGTGTGATGTCCTTAGGTTAGTTAGGTTTAAGTAGTTCTAAGTTCTACGGGACTGACGACCTCAGAAGTTAAGTCCCACAGTGCTCAGAGCCATTTGAACCATTTTTGAACTTAAAATGTTGCGTACAAATTGACAAAGTTCAATAACATTATACACTATCCTTTATATATGTGGCAACCACATCGTGAGGGATGGGAAAGACCCGACGCAGTTGGACAGCTGTGTTAGAAAGTTGCTACGAAAGCGAATAGAGTCACTGCAGTAAACGTAGGCACAAGTTCGTAAACGAACAGAAAATGAAGCCAAAATTATCGCAAGGAGAACCGTGCTTGTAGCGTCTTGCTAATTTGGTAGTGAAATTGTATCTAACTATCGGCAAACGAATCCTAAAAAGTGTTGGTCTTATATCAGACCTGTAAACGAATGAATTCTAGATGTGCGAGTCCCGGTGATCATAATTTTCCAGAAACTGAGGACGACAGCGAGAAGGCCGAACTATTAAATTTCTTTTTACGAAACTGTTTCATTGAGAAAGATCGTACTGTGGTCCCACCTTTAAATAGCCTCAAGGACGCAAAATTAACAGATATGGAAATAAGTGAGCATAAGATAGAGAATCAACTAAAATTGCTCAACATATGAAGGTTGACTGGAGCCAATGCCATACCTATGCGCTTCTACATAGCGACGTGCGGGAGACCCTGTGGAGGAGTTAAGCGTTCAAAGTGATTGGGAAAAAGCGCAGGTCATTCCAGTATTCGATAAGGGTAGTCGAACAGATGCATAAAATTAAATACCCTTCTCGCTGTGGTCCGTTGTGAAATTTTGTAACATACAAAGTCCGCTCTGTAGAACCCAACACATATTTCGCAAATAACGCTTGCTTGAGTCCAAGATTTTTCTGTATGTCCGTGAGATCATTAGGAAGTAGACACTGGCACCTTTATGCCGTGCTCCTTGTCTTCTAGGAAGCGTTCGGTACCGTTTTCTGCACTATCGCCTAATGAACGTAATACGAGCGCACGTAATAATGGACCAGCCTTGCCACTTGACTGCCAACGACCTTGCCGCAGTGGTAACACCGTTTCCCGTCAGATTATCGAAGTTAAGGGCTGTCGGGTTGGGCTAGCACTTGGATGGGTGACCATCCGGTCTGCCAAGCGCTATTGGCAAGTAGGGTGCACTCAGACCTTGTGAGGCAAACTGAGAAACTATTTCATTGAGATGAAGCGCCTCTGGTATCTTAAACTGACATACAGTCGGGAGAGCCTTGTGCTGACCACATGCCCTCCCTATCCGCATCCGGTGACGGATGTTGACTGAGGGTGACACGGTGGCCGGTCGGTACCGTTAAAACCTAAATGTAACTTCGGGCGTAGCGCAAGGGAATGTTGTAGGAGTATAACTTTTCGTCTTACAGGGTGTCTCCCCTAAGTCATTTGGCGCATCTTCTCTAGTGTTTCGCCAGATATTTGCAATTTCGTTTTCGCATTGTCTAGCTGGAATCAGTTCAGAAAGACGGAATGTTCCCCGTTAAGAACAAAATGATTTTTAAATCGGAATTTTACGTGTCCGTTCGACAGATCAGTCCTAGACTAGTCTAGTGCGATATTCGTTTCATCGATATGTATTAACAGCGGCAGTAAAACTCGAATATTAAAGGGTACTCCAGTAGCAACAGCACCGATCTGGCCCGCGCTGACTGCTACCGCCATGCATAAAACGCTACTGAGTCGCTTCTGGATTGCTCTTTATTCTTCGTGCTTTACTGTTCCTTTCATTACACACCGATGAAACGAATATCGGACTGGACTAATTTGGGAACACTTTGTCGAATAGAAACGTAAATTTCCGAATTAAAATTTGACTGTGAGGGGCAGTAATTGTTTGGTCTTACTCTAGCTACACAATGCAAAAACGAAAGTGCCAGTATCTGCCGGAACACCAGGAAAAAATGCTCCTGTCGGCTCTTAGGAGAGATACCCAGCATACAGGCTCTCCTACCGATCTCTGATTCCTCACACGTTTTGGAAAGGTAACAAAATGTGAAAAATGGAATTGGCCAGGGATACACCTACAATGACCTAAGAAACTGGTACAACTACCTGATATCGTGTAGAGCCGCCGCAAGCACGCAGAGGTGCCGCAACACGACGTGGCATGGACTCAGTTAATGTCTGAAGTAGTGCTGAAGGGAATCGTCACCATGAATCGTGCAGGGCTGTCTTTCACTCCGCAAGAATACGAGGGAGTGAAGATCTCTTCTGAACAGCTTGTCGCAAGCCGTTCCTTACGTGCTCAATAATGTTCATGTCTGAGGAGCTTGGTGGTCAGCGGAAGAGTTTAAACTCAGAAGAGTGTTCTGGAAGCCACTCTGCAGCAATTACGGATGCGTGGGGTGTCGCATTGTCTTGCTGGAATTGCCCAAGTCCGTTGGAATGCACAATGGACATGAATGGACGCAGGTGGTCAGACAGGATGCTTACGTCGTGTCACCTGTCACAGTCGTATCTAGACGTGTCAGGGTTCTCGTATTACTCCAACTGCACGCGCCCCACACAATTATAGAGCCTCCACCAGCTTGAACAGTCCCTGCTGACATACAAGGTCCATGGATTCGTGAGGTTGTCTCCATACCCGTGCACGTCCATCCGCTCGATACAATTTGAAACGAGACGCGTCCGACCAGGCAACATGTTTCCAGTCATCAACAGTCCTACGTCGGTGTCGACGGGCCCACGCGAGGCTTTAAGCCTTCTGTCTTGCAGTCATTAACGGTACACGAGTGGGCCTTCGTCTGCGAAAGCCCATAGCAATGATGTTTCATTGAGTGGTTCGAACGCTTACACTTGTTGATGGCCCAGCACTGAAATCTGCAGCAATCTGGGGAAGGGTTGCACTTCTGTCACGTTGAACGATTCTTTTCAGTAGTCGTTGGTTTCGTTCTCGCAGGATCTTTTTCCGGCTGCAGCGATGTCGAAAATTTTATATTTTACCAGATTCCTCATATTCACGGTACACTCGTGAAACGGTCTTACGGGAAAATCCTCTCTTCATTGCTACCTCGGGAATGCTGTGTCCCATCGCTTGTGCGCCGACTGTAACACCACGTTCAGACTCATCTGAATCTTGATAACCTGCCATTGAAGCGGCAGCAACCGATCTAACAACTGCGTCACACACTTGTGTTATATAGACGTTGCCGACCGCAGTGCCGTATTCTACCTGTTTACATATCTGTGTGTTTGAATACGCATGCCTATACCAGTTTCTTTGGCGCTTTAGTGAATTAGGACTGTTGATATTTTTTAGAATATCGGAAACTCAATTTTCGGTATTAAAAAAAAAATCATTATCGGCCGTCGATACATCGAGAAAGAGCGACGATGTATCTACGGCGTAAATATCGATATACCGAACTATAAAAATATCGGCTGCAGATTGTAAATATACTCCCGGTTTTAGAGCTGTATATTTATGTATTGATTTATCGTTAGATATTTTTTACATCAAGAAACTAGCAGCCCGCTTATCATATTACAGCAAGAATAAAAATGAAAACGATGCACGTGCACGCTTGGCGGTAACCACTTCGCCAACAATTATAACTGCAGGTAAGTGTCACAACAGAAGGTGTCCGGTGGGTCCATCATTTGATTTCGTCTCATATCGGATTTGTCTGGAACACCTCATGTCGAGTTCCCTATTTTTTCATTTCTGCAAACGCCAGTGGCCTTTCTGTTGTAGTGTTAAAATTGCACGGTTAAGTTAAACGGTGCATTTCCTGTTGGTAGCACCGAGCGCCGATATCTGCCCATGGCAAAAACCAGTATTCTCATTTAGATTTTCGTTCATCATTTTGAAAAACTGTTTTTGAAGTATGCCGATGTGAAGAACTGGTACTCTGATTGCTTCAAAAATTTTTAACGCGCTAGTCTGCTTTTTCTTCACATCGGAAATCTTGTTATTCCATTCATCCCCCCCACTTCTTCTTCTGTGCCACATATACTTGCTTCACACAATCAAATATAGCTGCTGTCTAGGGCCTGTGTATCGTGAGAATGACCCAAGCGTGCACAGTGACAGATGGTTTGTAGCGGGTTCAGTCGAGTACGTAATTCTAATTTTCGTTGAAACGCGTATGTGTTTGGTGCAGCGGTGGCGAGCCATGAGAGAATCTCTGAGCAGAGAGTTACTTATCTTTGCTAGTCTGCGCTTGACTGCGCGAGAGTTCAGTTCAGTTGGAGAGTTGTAGTCAGTGCTAGTAGCGCGCGAGAGGCAGTCGCAGTTGTGTGTGAGGAGTCGGCGGGCGTCGACATGGCTCTATGGTCGGGATTCAGGACGAGGTATATTGTTAAATAAGGTAATGAAGCAGCATTGCGCTCATCTGATAATGTAATGGATCTTAAGTGTAATTAATTTGTTCAAGAATCGCCCCAATAATAATTTTGTTTTCAAACTAAGCATTTTAACAAAACAAACATTTTATTGAAAGAAAATTTCCCATGCATTTCCTTAAAGAAAAAATTTACTTAAGTTCAAAGAATTTTTACGATGCATTTCCTCCAAGCTATGGCGAAAAAATAAGAGCAGATGCAATATTACTGAGGTAAGAACAGGGCCTAAGATCGACATTTCGTTCTATTTGCGTTTTCATTGTCACTGAGATTTCATTTTTTATTGAATTGACTTTACATTTTTTGCTGGTAGGTTAGACTAGGTTCTATTCTCGTTAACATTTAAATATTGTCTTTCAAAATTCTCCGGGTAGGTTACACTTGTTTTTTTTTTTTTTTTGGTTTGAAAACAAAATTATTATTGGGGCGATTCTTGAACAAATTAATTACACTTAAGATCCATTACATTATCAGATGAGCGCAATGCTGCTTCATTACCTTATTTAACAATATACCTCGTCCTGAATCCCGACCATAGAGCCATGTCGACGCCCGCCGACTCCTCACACACAACTGCGACTGTCTTTCGCGCGCTACTCGCACTGACTACAACTCTCCAACTGAACTGAACTCTCGCGCAGTCAAGCGCAGACTAGCAACGATAAGTAACTCTCTGGTCAGAGATTCTCTCATGGCTCGCCACCTCTGCACCAAACACATACGCGTTTCATCATCTACTAGAGGACAGTAACGTCCAGGACTAAACAGAAAGAACCATAATGTAATTAAGAATTTAGACCACTAGAGTCCAGTAGTGCACAGAGACATTTACGAATCAGATCAAGGGAATGTTTTTGTGAATTGTTCTGTTTATTTCTTCAAATGTTCAAATGTGTGTGAATTCCTAAGGGACCAAACTGCATAGGTCATCGGTCTCTAGACTTACACACTACTTAACTAAGTTAAACTAACTTATGCTAATAACAACACACACACACACATGTCCGAGGGAGGACTAGAACCTCCGGCGGTAGGTTTTTTTTTCTTGAAGGCTTTTTTGTTTATGTTTGTACAGTTTTGTATATGCGTTTAGTAGTGTGAATGATGTGCGAATGTGGTATAAAGTAAATATATAGATCATTGTTCTAGTGATGAACGCTGTACGAACTAGTGCGAGAAATTTTTAATTGAGGGTGAATGCAGACGATGGGGAATTTCGTATCATAATATGTTAAGTACGCTTAAGCTAAAAGCGGAGCTAATTCGTGTGCAAATTAAAATAGTTAATAAGGTAAAGTATAGACAAAATATAAGGATGTTAAATATTCGAAAGTGTGTTATTTGTTGATTGGTTAGTCATGAAAAGAACGGATTAACGCGGGAGAATGTTTTTCTATTGGCCTTAAAGAAAACTGACCAATCACAACGGGGTATTCTTTGCGCGTGCTTTCTGTTCTAGGCATAGAATGCTGACAGCAGTCTAAAAGAGTCGGAGCCCAGCCTTTCAATGGTACGGTCGTGTACAGTATGAGCTCCGAACGAAGTTACAATTTGCCGGTTTTATTTGTGCTGCGTTTCAAAAGTGTTTTAAAGTGAAGGCATGTTTATTCCGGTGGGCTTTTAAAAAGTACGGATTTTTTAAGCAGTTTTATGTACGAGAAAAGACAGTAATTCCGAGTGGCATATTAAGCAGATCGGTGACTAAAAACTTGAATGCATTAGACACCGATGAACTTAATAGTATGGTGAGCATTTCATTTAAGCACAGTCCGTGCTTAGCAGCTTTTCAGATTTCGAGAAATACGTTATCATAAACTTGCTAACGTGAATGAAAGGTTTCGCGCATGACTGTGTTAAGATTAGCAGGGGCTTGGCAGTGAACGCGTACATCTCAAGTTTCACCGAATTTTTACCAGTATTTCAATTTTTCATTCAAAATTAAGGCCCTTTCCCGATTCTTGGAATAGTCACGTTGTATGCACCCTGGTGCGAGTTGCAGTACGGTAGGTTTGCGCACGGCTTTCCTTCCGGCGATCTGCTGCAACGAGTACATAGGTGGGTGCGGGTAATGGACAACGAAACCGCACCACCGCAACTGGATGTGATGAAAGCTCAAAACGTAGTAAGACTCTTTCACACAGTGAAAGTAAAATTATGTTCTACTACAATTTCAAAAGAACGATTTCAAATATTTACCAAAAATTTCGAAAAAGTATAATAAGAAAATAATGGCCACTTGATTTTGCAATTTCGATATCGATTTATCGATGTATTCGCCGACAAATATCGTAATTTCTCGTATAAAATATCGGTATATCAATATCTCGTTAACAGCCCTATGTTAGGGGCTCACACAGTGGGCACGAATGCATAACCCACGCAGGCTAACGAATATCACTTCCAACCCAAAGCTAGGTTTTTTTAAAATGGCACATGTATTTTTTCTGCAGAGATGAAAACTAGAGATACAATTAGTGATGACAGGCTTGGTTTCACTGTTTTAAACATCATTCATTCTGAAATATCAGGCTTTAAAGGATGGCAACGGCGCCGCTTTTTCTGTCGAAATGCGCAGGACAAAGGTTGCATGCCTGTCCTGCAACCTGCTGTAAACAGACCACTGTCAGTACACACGTTCTACCTACACTGTTCAGGCTACTAGTGTGATTGCTTGGGTCTGCTGTACTGCTGTCTGTGTCAAACAGGAAAATACACTGTGACGTATTTCACGTACGCTTCGGACAGTGCTTTCCCTGTTTTGGTGAGGCTTGTGACGTTTGCGCTCGTCTCGTTGATATGCTGATCTTCAGTAGTGAAGAAACACTAGTTATGATATTAATTTACGGCAGGTGTCACAGAAATGTAACCACAGCTGTAGCAGTGTGCGCTGAACGCTACGTAGACCCATGATGTCATTCATGTCTTAGGATTTCCAACATGTTCTCAGATCTAATGGAAACAGGCAGCTGGGCAGAAAGCGTCAACGTACGAACACAGCAGCTAGCAATGACAACGAAATTGCTGTTCCTCCTGTTGTAGCGTACAGTCCCAGGGTCAATGTGCGACAGGTTATATTCTGGAATAAGCCATAGTAGTGTGTGGAGAATTGTGCGTACCATACTTTCCATCCGTATCATATCTTATTCCACCAATAACTGCACTGGAATGATTTTGAATGCCACATTCAGTTCCGTCGTTCTGCACCTTGTAAGTAGGCTGTTTATGTTTTCTTATTGGCAACGTTACGTAGCGCTCTGTACGAAAATCACTGGCTGTGCTGTTAGTTTGCATTGTTGTCTGCCATTGTAGTGTTGGGCAGCGGCAGCTGGATGTGAACAGCGCGTAGCGTTGCGCAGTTAGAGGTGAGCCACCAGCAGTGGTGGATGTGTGGAAGGAAATGGCGGAGTTTTGAAATTACATATATTATGACTTTTGATGATATTAAGGTAAATACATTGTTTGTTCTCTATTAATATCTTTCATTTGCTAACTATGCCTATCAGTAGTTAGTGCCTTCAGTAGTTTGAATCTTTTATTTAACTGGCAGTAGTGGCGCTCGCTGTATTGCAGTAGTTCCAGTAACGAAGATTTTTGTGAGGTAAGTGATTTGTGAAAGGTATAGGTTAATGTTAGTGAGGGCCATTCTTTTCTAAGGATTTTTGAAAGTCAGATTGCGTTGTGCTAAATAATATTGTGTGTCAGGTTAAGCACAGTCGTGTATAAATTTTTCTAAGGGGACGTTTCAACCTCAGTGGCTGCAAGGTCATCCTGACTTCCTACGTGATACGTTGTTTGCGGATCAAGCTTCTTTAACGTATCATTGTCATGTGAATATGCGGAATATGCGCTATGGACCGTGCAAAACCCCCACTAGCTTTGTACGTTTGCTCATCAACAACAGTGGGTGTCAATGTTTGTTGCGGCATCATTGATACACTTTTGTAGGTACCTATTTATGCCAGGGTACACTAAACGGACGGCAATATGAATCATTTCTGCAAGATATTCCCCTCCGTCTCATGGAGGACGTGGGACTGGAAATGCATCTATCATTGTGGTTCCAGCAGGGAAGTTGTGGATGCAATGTTTTCAAACAGGAGGGTAGGACGGGGACGTCTTGTGAGTTGGCCTGCCTGGTCTCCAGAAAAAATGGCTCTGAGAACTGTGGGACTCAACATCTGAGGTCATCAGTCCCCTAGAACTTAGAGAACTACTTAAACCTAACTAACCTAAGGACATCACACACATCGATTCCCGAGGCAGGATTCGAACCTGTGACCGTAGCAGACGCTAGGTTCCAGACTGAAGCACCTAGAACCGCTCGCCCACCGCGGCCGGTCTGATCCCCAGACATGACGCCGTTAGACCTCTTTCTCTGCAGAGTAGTGATAGGATGTGTTTATCATGAAGACCTATCGACACTAGAGGATATGAAACAATGTATTGCTGCTGCATATGCGGCAGTATCCATGGAAAGACCACAATCAGTGCAACACTCAGTTGTCCAGCGTCTCCATAAGTGTAAGCACTTTGAACATCTGTTGAAGTGACCCAGATTCATCGTATGTGATGTTATCGGATTTTGTGAGAGCGTTTTCTGTGCTTGAAGTTCTGTGGGCTACATGCCACAGCTAATTGTATTTAGGACACTAGAACCACGCCCTATCACTGAACAATACCCCTAGTTTTTATTTCCACAGAAAAAAACGTAAGTGTGACGTTTAAATAAACATAACATTGTGTTGGAAATGATGTTTGTCTATTTTTATGGACTGTGCATTCCTGTCCATTCTGTGAGCCCCTGACAGGACAGTGCAGGCAACCCTTGCCCTGCGCTGTTACCGTCCTTTTAAGTCTGATATTTCGAAATGTATGAGATTTAGAACAGTGAAACCAAGTTTGCCATCAGAAACGTACCTCTGGTTTTATATCTGCAGAAAAATAGATGTATCTCTTTAAAAAACCTAACTTTGGATGGAGGGTGGCAATCGTTGACCTTTATGGATTACAGTGATCAGCCAGCACATGATGACCACCCACTTTTGGCACGGATAGCAGCGGCGACGGGTCGTGGCATGGAAGCAATGAGGTCTAGGTAGGTAGCTGGAAGGAGGTGGCACCACATCTGCACACTGAAGTCACTTAATTCCAGTAAATTCCAGGGAGAAAGTCTGAGAGCTCTCAAGCCACTTTCAATCACGTCCCGGATTTGTTCGATCAGGTACAAACATGGTGAGTTGGGGGCCCAACACATCAATTGGAACTCGGCACTGTGTTCCTAGAACCACTCCATCACAGCCCCGGCCTTATGAGATGACACATTATCTTACTGAAAAATGCCACTGCTGTCGGGGAACATGATAGTCGTGAAGGGGTGTACGTGGTCTGTAGCGATACTCCTTGGCCTCCATGGTGCCTTGTACGACCTACACTGGACCCACGGATGCCCCAAGTGAATGTTCCCCAGGGAATAATGGAGCCGCCGCAAGCTTGTCTCTGTCCCGCAGTACAAGTGCCAAGGCGCTATTCCACTGGAAGACGACGGATTCGCGACCTCCAATCGGTATGATGAAGAATGTACAGTGATTTATCAGACCACGCTAGATTCTGCCACTACGCCAACGTCCAGCGCCCATGGTCACGTGCCCATTTCAGCCGCAGTTTCTTATGACGTGGTGTTAACTATGGCATATGCAAGGGTCGTCAGCTGTGGAGGCCCATCGTTAAGAGTGTTGGGTGCACTGTGTGTACAGACACATTTGTACTCTGCCCGGCGTTACAAGCTGAAGTTGGTTCCGCCACAGTTCACCGCCTGTCCCGTTTTACCGGTCTGCCCAGCCTATGGCGACATCCATCTGTAGTGGTCCCCAACCCCACGCCATCTGGACGCGGTCTCACATTCGTTTCGTGACGTCTTGAAGGCACTCACCACAGCTCTTCTCGAACACTCGACAAGTCGCGCAGTTTCCGAAAAGCTCGTGCCGAGCCTCTGGGCCATCACAGTCTACCCTCAGTCAAACTCAGATAGGCTGCGCGTCTTCCCCATTCTACACATGGACAACTCGCTCACAGGTACTGCATGCATCGTGCGAGCGGCTGACTGGCAGTGATTCCTCGCCAGGTGACGGTGCAGTCGCCTGGAAGGGTTTATGTGGATACTGGATCCCTAGTCATAATGTTCTGGTTGACCAGTGTATACATTTCTGCCCATTGTGTCAACCCCCTGATATTCACCCCTGGCCAGTTGTATTTTTCACAAGCACTGGAATCAGCGTATAGAGCGATTTAAAGTGGAACGACCATACAATACTAATCGCAGGTAAGGCAGGTGCCAGACTGAGATTTGTTGAAAGAACCCTTAGGAAGTGTAGTTCACGCACAACAAGGACGTCCACTATGTGATCAAAAGTGTCCGGACACACCCAAAAACATACGTTTCTCATATTAGGTGCATTGTGCTGCCACCTACTGCCAAGTATTCCATATCAGCGACCTCGGTAGCCATCAGACATCATGAGAGAGCAGAATGGGGAGCTCCGCGGAACTCACGGACTTCGAACGTGGTCAGATTGTAACGCCGGAAATGCATACCCTCCTATTTCCATTTATTGTACTATAAATTTGTTTTCCTTATTTTTGTTACCTGAATATATAACATTTCTGTGTCTTCGTATATTGTAATTGTTTTACTATTTGTATATATATATTTATGCATTTATGTCGATGTATAATTGGTTTGTTTCGTAAATATTATTTGTATTTTTACGCTGGGTCTTGCCTAGGGAAAACTGCTGTCGAACGATTACATCGATAGGTCGTGTGAAGAATCAAAATGTGTAGGATCTTTGGTAGTGTTAACTCTGTCGCGTAGAGCGCGGGCAGGAGAGAGGGAGTCTGGCTGGGGTAGCGAGTGGAGCAGGTGTGTTGTGTGAAGCTCCCGCGAGTTGCCGCGCTTTCGGGGTTTGGCAGCATGTAATTGCGCTCGACTTGCGATGATAGTTTCTGACATGGTGTCGCGGACGGGAAGCATTAGCTGGCGCACATCAAGAGCCCGTTTCGTCTGGTGACCGTGTCGAGAAGAAGTCGCGCCAACATCCAGCTTCTGCAACAGCGACGGCCGACAATGAGTGACTGTCGCCACCTCCTCGATCGACGGCTTCAAACCTTCAATCAACCAACAAGGAAGACTGGAAGCACGTAAAGTTTTAGAACTGTATGGCAGACCTCAGCTTTTCAAACTGTTCCATTTTCGTCACTATAATTACAGCAACTTAGCATGAACGTTTGTTGCTCATTGTCCCAATTGCATTATCAAGCAGAGTCCCTTCCTTTTCCGAAATGAACCCGAGTGTCGTTGAAATTCAAACGCCAGCATTAAAGCAATATAGCTAATTCGTTTTCACTGCTTTAATTTCAAAGTTCAGTTAAGGCATTCATAGCTGGCTACAATATTTAGATTACACAAGCACGAATTAAGAGTGCGAGTTTTGTTACCGTATCTTAGCTTACCTGTGACTGCAGCTCAGCTTGGTACGTACTAAATTTTACTATTGTTAATTGTTCAGAATCATTTAATTCAAGTTCAAAGTTAAATCTATTATTTCTAAATTGCGTAGATTCAAGTAGCTTTTGAAATGATTGTTGAGGTAGTCCAAGACTAACCGTATCTGACTGAATTTCGATGTGCTTCAGAAAGAAAGCTCACTATTAACTGCAGTCACTAAATTAACTTTCGATTTTCCTGTTTTATTAATTCTTTTGCTAAATTAAGTCAGAGTGTAGCGAAATTTATTACTTCTGACAAACTTTCAGTTTTCACACTACACGTGTCAACCTTCAGTTGCCATACTTCTAGTGCTAATTATATGTGGAATGCCCTTTCTTTTTCAGTTACTATAGTAATTGTCCTTAGGACTGGCGACCGTGATTTCCCCCAAATCTCAAATATCTAATTACCGCTAGTTAATTGTTAACGTAACGGCTGCACATTTACTTTCTTTATTAACTTTACCGCTTTTCAAAATTAATTTCCACCAGTTTCATTAGCATTTTTCCTTTCATTTAGATGTAACCCTTTCCTCCCTCTTTACCGACAGATTAACTTCGGTGACGATTGCTTTTCCCAAATTCCCATTAGGTACACGCGGTTTCATTTTTCACTGTCATTAAGGTCGATAAGTGAGGGGGAGGTTACAAGATGATTGGGTGACACTTGTGTCATGTGTCTGTAAGCGAGATTTCCACACTCCTAAACATCCCTAGGTCCATTGTTTCCGATGTCATAGTGAACTGGAAACGTGAAGGGACACGTATAGCACAAAAGCGTACAGTCCGACCTCGTCTGTTGACTGACAGAGACCGCCGACTGTTGACGAGGGTCGTCATGTGTAATAGTCTGACATCTATCCAGACCATCACACAGGAATTCCAAACTGCATCATGATCCACAGCAAGCACTATGGCAGTTAGGTGGGAGGTGAGAAAACTTGGATTTCATTGTCAAGCGGCTGTTCATAAGCCACACATCGCGCCGGAAAATTCCAAATGATGCCTCGCTTGGTGTAAGCAGCGTAAACATTGGACGATTGAACAGTGGAGAAATGTTGTGTGCAGTGACTAATCATGGTACACGATGTGGCGATCCGATGACAGGGTGTGGGTATGGCGAATTCCCGGTGAACGTCATCTACCAGCGTGTGTAGCGCCAACAGTAAAATTCGGAGGCAGTGGTGTTATGGTGTGGTCGTGTTTTTCATGAACGGGTCTTGCACCCCTTGTTGTTTTGCGTGGCACTATCACAGTACAGGCCTACATTGATGTTTTAAGCACCTTCTTGCTTCCCACTGTTGAAGAGCAATTCGGGTATGGCAATTGCATCTTTCAGCACGCTCGAGCACCTGTTCATAATGCACGGCCCGTGGCGGAGTGGTTACACGACAATAACATCCCTGTAATAGACTAGTCTGCACAGAGTACTGACCTGAATCATATAGAACACCTTTGGGATGTTTTTGAACGAGTTAGTGGCAGGTCTCACCGACCCACATCGATACCTCTCCTCAGTGCAGCACTCCATGAAGCACGGGCTGCCGTTTCCCAAGAAACCTCCCAGCGCCTGACAGAACTATGCCTGCGAGAGTGGAAGCTGACATCAAGGATAAGGGTGGGCCAACACCGTATAGAATTCCAGCATTACCGATGGAGGGGGCCACGAATTTGTAAGTCATTTTCAGCCAGGTGTCCGGATACTTTTGATCACATAGTGTAGCTTACAAAACTGTGGTTAGACCAACGTTTGAATATTGCTCGTCATTGTTGGATCCGTCCCAGATAGGACTGCTAGAGGTAACAGAAGGACTGCTAAGAACTGCATCGCGTTTAGTTGTAGGTTCATTTCACAAGCACAGAGATTTTCAGGCAACTCCAGTGGCAGACAATGCAAGAGAGACGTTCGGCATATGATATGATTTACTGTTAGAGTTTCGACAACGTACGATCCTAGAAGAATCAACCAATATATGCTTCCTACGTATAACTCGCAAAAAGACGACGAAGGAAAAGTTAAAGAGATCAAAGGACACACAGACGCTCATCTGCATCCGTTCTTACCGTTCTCACCATAAGCAACTGATAGAAAAACATAGGGGAGTGGCAGTGGTATGCAAAGTAGTCTCTGCCACACACCATAAAGTGGCTTACTCAGTAGGTCTATAGATGTAGTTGTTGAATATCTCTCTTTTCCAGATTCAGTTGTACTTTTGGTGACTTGGGTCAGACAAAACGTACAGTAACTGCATGGTAACAGTGCAGTGTTGAAACGTCCCCTTTGAAAAATTTATACACTCCTGGAAATGGAAAAAAGAACACATTGACACCGGTGTCTCAGACCCACCATACTTGCTCCGGACACTGCGAGAGGGCTGTACAAGCAATGATCACACGCACAGCACAGCGGACACACCAGGAACCGCGGTGTTGGCCGTCGAATGGCGCTAGCTGCGCAGCATTTGTGCACCGCCGCCATCAGTGTCAGCCAGTTTGCCGTGGCATACGGAGCTCCATCGCAGTCTTTAACACTGGTAGCATGCCGCGACAGCGTGGACGTGAACCGTATGTGCAGTTGACGGACTTTGAGCGAGGGCGTATAGTGGGCATGCGGGAGACCGGGTGGACGTACCGCCGAATTGCTCAACACGTGGGGTGTGAGGTCTCCACAGTACATCGATGTTGTCGCCAGTGGTCGGCGGAAGGTGCACGTGCCCGTCGACCTGGGACCGGACCGCAGCGACGCACGGATGCACGCCAAGACCGTAGGATCCTACGCAGTGCCGTAGGGGACCGCACCGCCACTTCGCAGCAAATTAGGGACACTGTTGCTCCTGGGGTATCGGCGAGGACCATTCGCAACCGTCTCCATGAAGCTGGGCTACGGTCCCGCACACCGTTAGGCCGTCTTCCGCTCACGCCCCAACATCGTGCAGCCCGCCTCCAGTGGTGTCGCGACAGGCGTGAATGGAGGGACGAATGCAGACGTGTCGTCTTCAGCGATGAGAGTCGCTTCTGCCTCGGTGCCAATGATGGTCGTATGCGTGTTTGGCGCCGTGCAGGTGAGCGCCACAATCAGGACTGCATACGACCGAGGCACACAGGGCCAACACCCGGCATCATGGTGTGGGGAGCGATCCCCTACACTGGCCGTACACCGCTGGTGATCGTCGAGGGGACACTGAATAGTGCACGGTACATCCAAACCGTCATCGAACCCATCGTTCTACCGTTCCTAGACCGGCAAGGGAACTTGCTGTTCCAACAGGACAATGCACGTCCGCATGTATCCCGTGCCACCCAACGTGCTCTAGAAGGTGTAAGTCAACTACCCTGGCCAGCAAGATCTCCGGATCTGTCCCCCATTGAGCATGTTTGGGACTGGATGAAGCGTCGTCTCACGCGGTCTGCACGTCCAGCACGAACGCTGGTCCAACTGAGGCGCCAGGTGGAAATGGCATGGCAAGCCGTTGCACAGGACTACATCCAGCATCTCTACGATCGTCTCCATGGGAGAATAGCAGCCTGCATTGCTGCGAAAGGTGGATATACACTGTACTAGTGCCGACATTGTGCATGCTCTGTTGCCTGTGTCTATGTGCCTGTGGTTCTGTCAGTGTGATCATGTGATGTATCTGACCCCAGGAATGTGTCAATAAAGCTTCCCCTTCATGGGACAATGAATTCACGGTGTTCTTATTTCAATTTCCAGGAGTGTACATGACTGTGCTTAAACTGACACACAATATTTTTAGCGCAACGCAATCTGACTTTCAAAAATCCCTACAAAAGAATGGCCCTGACTAACATTAACCTATACCTTTCACAAATCACTTACCTCACAAAAATCTTCATTACTCGAACTACTGCAATACAGCGAGCGCCACTACTGCCGGCTAAATAAAAGATTCAAACTACTGAAGGCACTAACTACTGATAGACATAGTTAGCAAATGAAAGATTTTGATAGAGAACAGACAATGTATTTACCTTAATAGTCATAATATATATGGCAATTCATGACATCCATTCTGTACTCAACAATCCGCCATTCCATTTCCCACATCCACCACTGCTGGCGGCTCACCTCCAACTGCGCAACGCTACGCGGTGTTCACATCCAGCTGCCGCTGCCCAACACTACAATGGCAGACAACAATGCAAACTAGCCACAGACTGCACACAGCACAGCCAGTGATTTTCATACAGAGCGCTATGTGGCGTTACCGATATAAAAACCTAAACAGCCTACTTACAGTGTTATGATAAACAGTCTGTCTCGACATTTCCTCTTCATAAGATACGTGATAGTTAAAATGTTCAAATGTGTGTGAAGTCTTATAGGACTAAACTGCTACGGTCATCAGTCCCTAAGCTTACACACTACTTAACGTAAATCATCCTAAGGACAAACACACACACACATGCCCGAGGGAGTACTCGAACCTTCCCCGCGATCAGCCGCACAGTCCATGACTGCAGCGCCTTAGACCGCTCTTTTTTTTTTAAATCTTATTTTGTTTGTTTTAGTTCGTTGCATCTGCTCGGGGCGGACATTGTAAGACACTCGTTTCAGTTCGTCGTTGATAAATTAACTCAGTTTTTTAATTGCAGAGGGCAGCTAACCCTCTGACCGAACACGCTGAGCTACCGTGTCGGCGACCGCTCGGCTAATCCCGCGCGGCGTGACAGCCTGGCCAAGCATTCTCCCCGTGTTACATCAGTACTATAAGTAAATGCATCATCCTAAATGACAATCATCCGATGTGCGTGATATATTAGGTTCGTGCATAAATTCCTAGCGATTTTCCGTAAGTTTAATAACGAATACACAAAACAGAGACTTTAGTCATCAATAATATAGTCTCTTTCAGTATTTACGGCAGTCTGCCAACTGTAGGCTAACTTTTCGAGTCCGCAACTGTAGAAATCACGTGGTTCTGAGGCTCAGAACACCTCGAGCCATTGTGGGGCGGCGAGTGAGTAAGCAAATAGCTTGTGAAATAAAGTTTGTTATTTAAATGTGGGAAAAACACTGCACTTCCCGGCTTTTGGAATGTTGTATAATGCTGTCTTTCGCCGTTCTCAACACTGGCTCTCTCTTTGCTTTTTGGCACCCAGAAAGTGATTTAACGAAACGTGGAGCCTGTAATGAGAGTTCCTAGTGCCCACTTAACCTGAGAATATTATTATAGCTGCAGCTTATAGCTCTGAAGAAGTAGGAGATTGTTCGGGATTTCTAATCAAAAACAATTTTCCAAAATAGTTGAGTATATTCTGAAATTCACTGATAACATCACAATTATCCCAACAGCCTAACAAACAGAGCAGTTCAGAGTCTAATTCGCTGATGCAACTATAAATGTCCGAATTGAATGTCAAAAGAATGCTCGCCAAAATTTGATGAGAAAATCTCATCAAACGCCACGCTAAAATGATTGGTAGAATGTCTGTCCCGCGACGGCACGTGAAAATACAACAACACGCAAACTGAAGCTAGATAATGAAAATCATTCCAAAAATAATCCTTCATTTGAAATGTTTTCACAGTTACGCGTATACATCGTAACTCAATACGGCACCCGAGGCCGTTTGTAGCAGCGCTACCATAGCGAAGCGACAGCTGACGTGCTATTCAGCGTCTGGAGAGAACTGGGGCCTTCCTTACTCGCGCAGTGCTCTTATATATATAGCCTCGGTGCGGACGGTTAAGAGAACGCCGGCTCTAACTTGGCTCTCACGACTGGCCGCTGGGCTAATAACGCACCACTTCAAGTTACATAATAATTTATAGCTTCTTTTGCTGATGGCTTATGAAGCTGTTAATTTAATCGTGCATTTAGCACGCAGGTAAGTATTTATAATAAAATTATGACGTGGCTAAGTTAAATATCTTGGGCGAGAGAAATAATTAAGTTACGCTGCACGCAGCATATGAGCTCTGAACTGGCCCTTTTGAGATCCGCTATCGCTATAATTTTATAGGTATTTAAAAGAAACTTTTCACATCTTCATAGTCATAGCGGACCTCCAACCTATTTAAATCTAAACATCCTAGTCTTATTCATCAGCCTACTTAATCTATCTTGCTTCCTTCAGTTTTGAGATGAAAACCAGAAAATCATGAATTTCCACTAAGGTCTTAACCTGTGAAATCCAAAGTACTGTTTTTATTAAATCATTATGAAAGATGAGTCTAAATATAAATTTTGAAGTCTCTAGCTCCTTTCTGTTGCGCCAATTATTTTTTTAGAAAAACGTCCAAATTACAAAAATGGCTGAAGTTATCGAACTGATATTTAATACACATTAATTTAGTATTATTCCTTACATGCTGGAAAAGTTTCAGATCATTTGCTTGAATTTTAAGGTATTGCGCAACATTTATGACGTCAGAGCTAGTTACAGCAGACTGGCTGGCACACAATGGAAACTGATGTGAATTTACTACAGCGTGAGTAGGCTGCTTCCCTACACCATGTTCGGAGCGCATTTTCATCCAGAAAGGAAGTTCATTGACGGGTTTTCGATGCGTATCGGAAAAAGCGAAAATCTCGAGGTGCAACATCAGGTGAACAAGGTGGGCGCGGAATGACTTCCTCACCCATCTCCTGTATAGCGTTTTTTGTCAGTCTAGCACAATGCGGGCGGGCCTTACCGTGGAATAGAATCTCTTCACGGGGCATTCCTGGTGGTTGTTCTTAGACTGTGTCTGCAAGACTCTCAGCTGTTGACAGTGAATTAAGCAATGACGGTTACATCTCGGGGAAGCAGTTCACAGTACACCACGTCGTCATTGTTCCACCAGCTGCATAACATTATCTTATATAGATGGGCGCAAATCTTTTCTGTACGGAGAGTTGCCGCTTTCTTTTCCTTACATCAGCACAAAACACTATTTATCGTCACCAGTTACGATACAGGATAGAAATGGTTTAGTTTGTTAACAAACCAGTTGATGACGAGCAAGCAGAGATGCTACACGATGATTTACTTGACTTCGGATTAGAGCATGCGGTAGCCATAAACCGGATTTTTTAACCTTGCCCACCACATTAAAATGTCGCACGATGGTGGAATGATCACACTTCATCACATTTGCTAGTTCTCGAGTACAATGATGCGGATCATTGTGGATTAATGCGTTTGAAAGAGCCTCATCAAACCCTGAACGTCTTCCTGAGAGTCACTAAGGTCAAAATGATCCTCCTTAAAACGAGAAAACCGTTTTCTTTCCGTATTCTGTCCAATGGCATTGACGCAAATCTTTCTGGCTCCCTCCGGTGCTTCACCTCTCCGGTGAACTCAAACAGGAGAAATGTTGTGCTTTAACCACTCGACACTCAATTTTCTAGCTTCACTCACTATCTCCAAATAACAATATATAAACTCACATAGCAACAGTGAACTACAAATAGAAAATGATAGTCGATAAATAAACCCATAACAACCGAAATATCAACATACAAAACAAAAGCGCTACGAACTTACGCACCAATCTAATACATACCGCATAGTTCTGATTATTCGGTTTACGAGGTGCATTCAAGTTCTAAGGCCTCCGATTTTTTTTTCTAATTAACTACTCACCCGAAATCGATGAAACTGGCGATACTTCTCGACGTAATCGCCCTGCAGACGTACACATTTTTCACAACGCTGACGCCATGATTCCATGGCAGCGGCGATGGCTTCTTTAGGAGTCTGTTTTGACCACTGGAAAATCGCTGAGGCAATAGCAGCACGGCTGGTGAATGTGCGGCCACGGAGAGTGTCTTTCATTGTTGGAAAAAAGCCAAAAGTCACTAGGAGCCAGGTCAGGTGAGTAGGGAGCATGAGGAATCACTTCAAAGTTGTTATCACGAAGAAACTGTTGCGTAACGTTAGCTCGATGTGCGGGTACGTTGTCTTGGTGAAACAGCACACGCGCAGCCCTTCCCGGACGTTTTTGTTGCAGTGCAGGAAGGAATTTGTTCTTCAAAACATTTTCGTAGGATGCACCTGTTACCGTAGTGCCCTTTGGAACTCAATGGGTAATGATTACGCCCTCGCTGTCCCAGAACATGGATACCATCATTTTTTCAGCACTGGCGGTTACCCGAAATTTTTTTGGTGGCGGTGAATCTGTGTGCTTCCATTGAGCTGAGTGGCGCTTTGTTTCTGGATTGAAAAATGGCATCCACGTCTCATCCATTGTCACAACCGACGAAAAGAAAATCCCATTCATGCTGTCGTTGCACGCCAACATTGCTTGGCAACATGCCACACGGGCAGCCATGTGGTCGTCCATCAGCATTCGTGGCACCCACCTGGATGACACTTTTCGCATTTTCAGGTCGTCATGCAGGATTGTGTGCACAGAACCCACAGAAATGCCAACTCTGGAGGCGATCTGTTGAACAGTCATTCGGCGATCCCCCAAAACAATTCTCTGCACTTTCTCGATGATGTCGTCAGACCGGCTTGTGCGAGCCCGAGGTTGTTTCGGTTTGTTGTCACACGATGTTCTGCCTTCATTAAACTGTTGCACCCTCGAACGCACTTTCGACACATCCATAACTCCATCACCACATGTCACCTTCAACTGTCGATGAATTTCAATTGGTTTCAGACCACTCAAATTCAGAAAACGAATGACTGCACGCTGTTCAAGTTAGGAAAACGTCGCCATTTTAAGTATTTAAAACAGTTCTCATTCTCGCCGCTGGCGGTAAAATTCCATCTGCCGTACAGTTCTGCCATCTCTGGGACGTATTGACAGTGAACACGGCCGCATTTTAAAACAATGCGCATGTTTCTATCTCTTTCCAGTCCGGAGAAAAAAAATCGGAGGCCTTAGAACTTGAATGCACCTCGTAATAGGTAAATAGTTGGCGGAAAATGGATGTCTTATGACACTATCCGGATGTTTAATAAGAACGTTTTTATGTAAAGGCGTTAAAAAAGTTCCGTAATTCAGATTTACGAGGTTCTTTCTGTCGGCCTCCTCAGCCATGTAACAGTGCTCTCACATGGGACGCTCCACCTACTGAGTATTGACACATGTTTATTCTTTTGATGTTCAGCAGTTCTGATGGGGGTCGTATGAATAACGTAGACAAGCTGATATGACATGACATGTTCATTCTTCCCGCTCGCTATACGAGAATGGAATAATAGAGAATTGTGAAGGTGGTTCGATGAACCCTCTGCCAGGCAGTTAAATGTGATTTGCAGAGTATCCATGTAGATGTAGAGATGATAATATATGACCTTTTATGTTGCAAGAGCAGAAAACTGGGAATGCGTATAAGCTACTATGAACAGCACAATGAAAGCATCATTGTTGCCGAGATAGATACGAAGCAAGAGCTTACCACAACAGCACAGTAGCAATTAGGTCCATAGATGATGAAGAGATTGAAAGAATTTATGGTGAGATAAAGGAAATTATTCAGATAGTTAAGCGGGGGTGGGAGGACGTTTAATTTGGATGGGTGGCTACAATTCGACAGCAGACAAAGGAAGAGAAGAAAATATGGTAAGAGAACAAGGACCGGGGAAAACGAATTAAAGAGGAACCGACCTGGTAGAATTTTGCATTATTTTAGAATTATGTAATCATCGCTAACACCTGTTTTGAGTATCATGAAAGAAAATTATGTACGTGGACGTCCTGAGTATGCAAGAACATTTCAAACTGGTTATATAATGGTAAGACAGAGATAACGAAACCGGGTTTTAAAGAGTAAGACATTTCCAGTGGCAAATGTTAACTCTGATCATAATTTGCTGGTTACGAGTTGCAGATTAAAAACGAAGGATTTGCAAAAAAAGATGTAAAACGAAGGAGAATGGATGCGAAAAAACTGAAAGTACTAAAGGTTGTTGAGTGTTTCAAGGGAGAATTAAGAAATGTTGGACTGAAACGGGGGAAGGAATACAAAAGAAGGCGAATTGGTAGCTTTGAGAGATGAGATAGGAAAGACGGTAAACAGTGATATAGAATCACAAGACAAGGTGTAATAGAAATCCCTAGGCGACACAGGACATGCTGACTTTGTTTGATGATGAAGATCCCTATTCCGAGGAGCGTAGGGAACGATGCGGAAGACCTGCACCACTGTACTAGGCAACGTCCTATTGGGGGTGGTTTGCCATTGCCTTCCTCCGACCGTAATGGGGATGAATAATGACGATGAAGACGACACAACACCCAGTCATCTAAAGGCAGGAGAAATCCCTGACCCTGCCGGGAATCGAACCCGGGACCCCGTGAGTGGGAAGCGAGATCGCTACCGCAAGACCACGACCTGCATACGTATTTGATGAAGGGAGAAAGTATAAAAATAGGGCAAATAAAACAGGCAAAAGGGAATAAAGACTTCTATACGGTGAGTCTGACAGAAGGTGCAACTATGAATGGCTAAAGGACTAATGCAAGACTGTTGAAACGTGCGTGGCGGGCAAAATTAGATGCCGCCCACAGAAAGTGAAAGAGAATCTAAGAGGGAAGAGAAGCACCCGTATGAATATAAAGAATTCTATAGCAAGCTAGTACTAAGCAAAGAAGGGAAGTGCGAAAAATGGAACATATAGATAAGAGAAACAAACTTGTGATTTGCAGAGTATCTTACGGAGAGAAAAGAGGAAGCGGGTGAAGGTGAGGTGGGAGAAACAACGCTGCGAGGAAAAATTGACAGAGCACTGAAAGACCTATGTGAAAAGAGGGCTCCTGGAGTAGGCGACATTTCTTCAAAATTACTGAGATCCTTGGGAGTGCTAGCCATCACAGCATTATTCCACCCGGTGTGCAGGACGTGAGAGGCAAGGGCAACACCTGGAGACATAAAGAAGAATGTAGTAATTCCATTGTCAAAGTAGACATGTAGTGACAGATGTGATACTGCCGGACCATCAGCTTAACAATCATGGTTGCGATATACTGACAAAAAATAATCTAAAAAGAATGAAAAAGAAAACAGGTAGAAATCGACGCAGGGGAAGACTTACTTCGATTCCAGAGAAGGGTAGGAACGCGAGAAGAAATACTAACCTTACGACGTATCCTATAAGGTGGATTCATGTAGGGGAAACCGCGTTTATAGCATTTCTGAATGTAGGGAAAGCTTTTGACAGTGTTGGTTGAACTACACACTTTGAAATTTGAAGATGGCAGGAATAAAATAAGGAGAGTGAAAAATTTTTTACAAATTGCGCCGAAACTAAGCTGAAGACCGAAGTGTAGTACGCCGCATTATTTGGAGCAATGCTCAATAAAATAAGGTTGTCGAAGAACGAAAGTGATATAAAAGGTGATTATAATTAAACTTTCAAAACGCTGTAGAAATAACTCCACTGGTCAGAATGACGGCAACGAAATATTATCAGAGAAGGGGGAAAATGTATGGCAGAAGAAAAAATAATGTGAAAATTGACCAGTAGATGGCGCTGTATGTGTCAAAATACGTAATGAATACACTTGTCATCCACACGACACATTTATGTTGGTACGAACACGCCAGGTACACGGCTTTTCCTTCTTTCGCGTCTGCGATGTACGCCACGACAGTCACAATGCAGGATCGTGGTTTGCTTGTAAAGCTGTATTACAAGAATGATGAATGTGCACACGTCGCTCTGCAGAAGTTCGGGATACTGAAGGTTTTGAAAAAAGGTGTTGGTCCGATGACTGCCGTGGGTCTCGAGAAAATTATTCGGAAATTCGAAAAGACGGCTTCTTTTGGTGTGTAACTTGGTAGAGGGAGGAAACGAATTGATTCGACGTCAATGGAAGCAGTGGCCACAGCAATGCAGAAGGAGATGAGTGGTGGTGTGCAAACGTGTAGCGCACGGGGAATTGCCCGAACATTGGACATACCAGTTAGCACTGTGCGTAAAATCCTACAAACATCCTTCTTTGCTAACCATTCAAAATTACCCACGCACACGGGTTGCTTCCTGTTGGTCTGCCAGCAGGAGAGACCTTTGCTTTAGAATTTTATGCTCGCATGGAAGCGAACAATGGCCATGGAAGATTTTGTGCCGGCCGCCGTGGCCGAGCGGTTCTAGACTCTTCAGTCCAGAACCGCGTGACCGCTACGGTCGCAGGTGCGAATCCTGCCTCGGGCATGGATGTGTGTGATGTCTTTGGGTTAGTTAGGTTTAAGTAGTTCTAAGTCTAGGGGAATGATGACCTCAGATATTAAGTCTCATAATGCTCAGAGCCACTTGAACCATTTTTGAAGATTTTGTGGACAGCCGAAGCCCACTTCCATCTGACAGGACATGTCAATACACGTAACTGTCGAATATGGGCAACGGGAAATCCACACGCAAATCAACCAGTACCACTTCACCCTGAAAAGATCACTGTGTGGTGTGGGTTTACGGAACCATTTATCATAGAGCCATATTTTTTCGAAGAGACAGATGCTTCTGGTCCTGTTACCTATAGCGTCACTGGTAAGTGCTATTGAGTGTCTTTTGCGCAACCACGTCATTCCAGCTCTCCAACAGCGTCGATGAGTGGATGGGATCATTTTATTCAAGATGGCCTGCCTCCGTACATTGCAGATCCAGTTAAGCAGCTGCTGAAGCGTCATTTCGGAAATGTTAGAATTATCAGCCGCCATTTCCCTACAGCCTGGCCGTCCCAATCACCTGATCTTAAACTGTGTGACTTCTGACTGTGACTATCTGAAAGAACTTGTGTTCAGTGTTCCGATTGCAAACTTAGCTGCACTGAAGGCACGGACTGCGCAACATATTCTGAACGTGACCCCGGAAACACGTCGATCAGCTGTGGAACATCTGTTTCTCGTTTTCAGCTTGTTGGAGAAAACGGTGGACAGCATATTCAGCATGTTTTGAGCCAGTCACGTGGAAATTAATAATCGATTTGATTTTGATTGATCCTTTTTGTGCAGTTTTTGGCTTCAGGACAATTAAAAATCGACATGACTGATGCTTTTTGTATGGTTTTTGGCCTCATGACAATTAAAAAACTGATGTGAGTGATGCTTTATATGTGATTTTTGGCCTCATGACAAAAACCGATTTTTGCTACGATGTGGTATGACCTGGCCGTGGTGGATGGGCTTACGTAACTAACAGTATCACACCAGTACAACCATGCACACTGAGCAGTGTAGTTTAACGTCAAACGTACACCTTAGGCATTGTTGTATGATTCATTTGTTATTTGTAGTCGACCACTATTACATTATGATGCTTACAGCGCCGTCTATTGATACAATTTGTAACTGTTTATATTTCTTCTGCCATACGTTTTCCCCTTCTCCGTCCGCAGCTCGTGGTGTAAGTAGGCTGTTTATGTTTTCTTATTGGCAACGTTACGTAGCGCTCTCTGAAAATCACTGGCTGTGCTGTGTGCAGTCTGTGGCTAGTTTGCATTGTTGTCAGCCATTGTAGTGTTGGGCTGCTGGATGTTAACAGCGCGTAGCGTTGCGCAGGTGGCCCGCATCTCGTGGTCGTGCGGTAGCGTTCTCGCTTCCTACGCCCGGGTTCCCGGGTTCGATTCCCGGCGGGGTCAGGGATTTTCTCTGCCTCGTGATGGCTGGGTGTTGTGTGCTGTCCTTAGGTTAGTTAGGTTTAAGTAGTTCTAAGTTCTAGGGGACTGATGACCATAGATGTTAAGTCCCATAGTGCTCAGAGCCATTTGAACCATTTTTTTGCGCAGGTGGAGGTGAGCCGCCAGCAGTGGTGGATGTGGGGAGAGAGATGGCGGAGTTTTGAAATTTGTCATGAACTGCTATATATATTATGACTATTAAGGTAAATACATTGTTTGTTCTCTATTAAAATCTTTCATTTGCTAACTATGCCTATCAGTAGTTAGTGCCTTCCGTAGTTTGAATCTTTTATTTAGCTGGCAGTAGTGGCGCTCGCTGTATTACAGTAGTTCGAGTAACGAAGATTTTTGTGAGGTAAGTGATTTGTGAAAGGTATAGGTTAATGTTAGTCAGGGCCATTCCTTTGTAGGGATTTCTCAAAGTCAGATTGCGTTGCACTAAAAAAATATTGTGTGTCAGTTTAAGCATGGTCTTGTATAAATCGTTCTAAGGGGACGTTTCAGTAGTCGTGCGGTAGCGCTCTCGTTTCCCGCGCCCGGGTTCCCGGGTTCGATTCCCGACGGGGTCAGGGATTTTCTCTGCCTCGTGATGACTGGGTGTTGTGTGATGTCCTTAGGTTAGTTAGGTTTAAGTAATTCTAAGTTCTAGGGGACTGATGGCCATAGATGTTAAGTCCCATAGTGCTCAGAGCCATTTTGAACCCCCTTCTCCAATAATATTCCGTTGCAATTTGACGTCATTCTGACCAGTGGTGTTATTTCTACAGCGGTCTGAAAGTTTAACTTTAATTATAATCACCCTGTATCTTAGCTGCGCGGCGTGGCCACGCGGTTAGACGCGCCATGTCTCGGATTGCGTGGCCCCTTCCGTCGGAGGTTCGAGTTCTCTCTTGGACATAGGTGTGTGTTATTGTTCTCTGCGTAAGTTAGTTCAAGTAGTGTGTAAGTCTAGGGGCTGACGACCTCTGCAGCTTGGTCCCTTAGGAATTCACACGCGATTTTTTTTATATATATTACATTTACCCTATCCTTGCAGGCAGGATAAATTCAAATACAGATTTCATTGAATGTTTATGCAGAGTGAAGCGACGAAAGAAGATTTGTCCGAAAGTTGGAATTCGATCTCAGTTGCCCTGCTCACCAGGCAGACGCGCTAACCCCACTACGCCACCCTCGCACAGTGGCTTTGAATAACTGCACACACTATCCTAAAACACGCTTCCCTCCTCGGTCCAAATTCTAATTCGCGTCTCACCCCACTTTGTAATCCGTTCACTTGTGCAAAGCTACCGTGACGGGGTGGTGTACTGCTCAGTGCATCTGCCTAGTGAGCAGGATACACAGGTTCGAATCCCGGCATTGGTACGTGATAGATCCTTTCATTTGACAACGTTATTGTTGTGTTTTGTTTAGTAAGGTGTTTTACTGAAACACTTTAGCTCGAATAATACATTGTCTGCTTACGCTGGAACAAATATCCAACGAATTGCAAATCCAACCATATACAAACGGACCCAGTGCTACCACGAGGTAATATTGCCTGAAGTAGCGCGGCACGCGACAATATTTTTGCCGGAAATGGAGAACGAATGCGCTGTCATCCAGTATGCAAATTAACAAGCACGGCGACGTGCGGCAATTCGGGAAGTCGCCAGCAAGCCACGTGATTCCCAATAGAGGGCGTCCGTAGATTCGGGGATTTACATTTCAAATGAGCCAGCGATAAACTGCTGCGCTGCCGGCGTAACTTCTGTTTATTTTATCGCTTTTACTCGCCTGCCTCCCGCATAAGTTTCCTCATACTGGCCGTTTGCATCAGTTTATTCTTTCTAGCGTAATATTGCTTGCGGTATTAGGATTAGACAAAATAAAAGTTGCAAGAGGAAAATAAAAATACAGAAGAAATCTCATTAAAATCGAGGCGTTGCGAGTCAACGACTTCTCTCACAGTGACCTGCAGAGTAGTGCTTCAGCAGCTGTCGCTGCTCACTTAGCCTCTATGGGCAGTGGTTCGCGGTATCCACTGCGCTGGTCCTGCACTATGACTGGTGTTCTCTGGTTGCTGGGAGTCAGCCGGCGTTCCCTGTGGTGGAGATTACGTGGTAATTTCCAGAAGATAGTCTACGAGAGCGTGGCCACGCTCGCTTGAGTTCAGAAGTCGGTGCGGGAACAGCGTAGTGTGAACTAACAAGGGGACACTGTAGTGGGACTCGAAATTGAAGCGTCACCCATCCACCAGTGTCAGCCCAGTTTGCAGCTGAATATAAGTTTAATTTAGTTTTGTTTATGTATTTTTTCTGATATTTCTAATGGTTGTGAATTGTCTAAAGTTTTTGTATTTTTTTTTTTATGTTTCATGTACGGAGAGGGCGGCGCAACTAACGGAGACAGCATCTTCGCTGCCGGGACCAGAGGGAATATTGCTGGCCACTATACGTCGCGGGTCGACAGCCAAAGAGCAACAGAAGATCCTGGAACCGAGTTGTTGCGTCGTGCTTCTAAAAATTGATAAATGAGAATTTGTAATGTTTTGTACAACAATGATATCATAGGAAGTTTAATATTATTGAAAATGTTTAGTTGTGTCTCATCAAGGCTCAGGTTCACGTCTGTATGTAGGAAGATAATAAACTGGTGGATGCTATTAAAGTTGAAATACGTGTTCTGAGGATTTATTTATGAAGAATTATGTGAATGAATTAATAATATATATGACGAGATTATTGAATTTTGACAGTGTTCATCGCGACTTTGAATCTCAAAGTTTATTTAATGTGGTTCTAATATCGATGAAATCAAGATAAAGTGTATCAATATAATTTCTGAGGAGAAACAAACGACGTCAAAAATTGAAAAAGTTCACGCAAACCAATTGGCCCGAGTGACGTAATTCTGTGCATACGACTAAAATGATGTTTTACAGTTTCGTTTAAGAACCTTTCTGAGACAATTTAAAAAGAATATAAATAATTTTGGAGTGGGTTGTAACTGACGTAGGTGACGAAGTCTGCACATGATCACATGTCGAAGAAAAATCATTTATAAGAAACTTACGTCGTTACACTACAACACTCCATCCTGTAAATCACAGATTTTGATGCGCTTCAAATATGTTGTAGAGGAACATACCCTGAGTACCTGGCTATCCGGTTTTTTTAGCGACGGGCCTCGGTTTTTCAGAAATTTGATTTTGAAGTTCATTGCGTGCTTTATATATCTGTAACATTAAATACATTCCGAGCAGGTCAGCGTAGCGCAGCGGTAGAAGTTCACGACTACCGCACTGGAGGTATTGTGTTCAAATTCTGTTCGTGAGCTGTTTTTCCCCTTCAAAATCGACTGAATTTTAAATTTTATTTCAAATAATATCAACAATCAGTGTAACGTGTGCAAAATTATAAAGATATATCCAAATGGTTCAAATGGCTTTGAGCACTATGGGACTTAACTTCTAAGGTCATCAGTACCCTAGAACTTAGAACTACTTAAACCTAGCTAACCTAAGGACATGACACACATCCATGCCCGAGGCAGGATTCGAACCTGCGACCGTAGCGGTCACGCAGTTCCAAACGGAAGCGCTTAGAACCGCACGGCCACACCGGCCGGCTAAGATATATTCAGTTATTCATTTTTTCAAATATTTATTCCGTTCGTACAATCGTCGCTTCTTGTATTACCTGAAATCGATCTCCGCCCATTATCGTCCCCTCTCCCGTGAATACCTTTGTAAGTAGGCTGTTTATGTTTTCTTATTGGCAACGTTACGTAGCGCTCTGTATGAAAATCACTGGCTGTGCTGTGTGCAGTCTGTGACTAGTTTGCATTGTTGTCTGCCATTGTAGTGTTGGGCAGCTGGATGTGAACAGCGCGTAGCGTTGTGCAGTTGGAGGTGAGCCGCCAGCAGTGGTGGATGTGGGGAGAGAAATGGCGGAGATTTGAAATTTGTGAGACTGGATGTCATGAAGTGCTATATACATTATGACTTTTGAACACTATTGAGGTAAATACATTGTTTGCTCTCTATCAAAATCTTTCATTTGCTAACTATGCCTATTAGTAGTTAGTGCCTTCAGTAGTTTGAATCTTTTATTTAGCTGGCAGTAGTGGCGCTCGCTGTATTGCAGTAGTTCGAGTAACGAAGATTTTTGGTGAGGTAAGTGATTTGTGAAAGGTATAGGTTAATGTTAGTCAGGGCCATTCTTTTGTAGGGATTTTTGAAAGTCAGATTGCGTTGCGCTAAAAATATTGTGTGTCAGTTTAAACATAGTCTTGTATAATTGTTCAACAATCAGTGTAACGTGTGCAAAATTATAAAGATATATTCAGTTATTCATTTTTTTCAAATATTTATTCCGTTCGTACAATGGTCGCTTCTTGTATTACCTGAAATCGATCTCCGCCCATTATCGTCCCCTCTCCCGTGAATACCTTTAGCCGTAACGGGATACCCAGCTCCTAGTTGCGGCCAATGAGTTGTTCCTCAAAGCAACTCTAGTGCCGCGTGTTAGAAAATTCTGTGACATGGAAGAACCAAGTATTTCTGCAGTAGTGGCCGGCCGAGGTGGCCGTGCGGTTCTAGGCGCTACAGTCTGGAATCGCGCGACCGCTACGGTCGCAGAAGTAGAGGAGCTGAACGAAGAATCAAAAGGCGAAATCACAAAAGCCGTTAAATACTCCGAAAACCTGCTTCGCGATCTGAATCTCGTAACGAATACACCGCCTAGTGTGGTCTCTGCCAATTCCGTTGCAATTGGCGATGGATATGAAGCGCAATACAGGATCTCTTCGCCGAAAGACAGATCGTTATTGATGATGAATTGATAGATTTCAACGAAGAAGATGAATTGGGAGAATATGATGCGAACCACAAACGGAATGAATATTTGAAAAAAATAATCACTGACTATATCTTTATAATTTCGCACACCTTACACTGTTTGTTGATATTCTTTGAAACAAAATTTAATAATTCGGTCGATATTGGAAAAGAAATCACGAGCAGGATTCGAACACGGTACCTTCAGCGCGGTAGCCGTTTCCCTTTATCGCATCGCTACGCTGATTTGGTCGGAATATGCTACTGGTATAGAAAGCGCGCAATGAACTTCAAAATCGATTTTCTCTAAAACCAAGGCCATTCGCTAAAAAACACCGGCTAGCCAGGTACTCAGGAAGTGCCTCTGCGACATATTTAAAGCGCATTAAAATCCGTGATTTACAGTATGGAGGACCCCCTTGTAAGACTGTTGCTATTTTTAAAAATATCGATATTTTAAAAATTTCAATATAGGTCCTCGATATATCGAAGAAAAGTGTCTATTATCGACGGAAAATATACGACGTACTGGCCTATAAAAATATCGTCTCCACATTCAAATGTACTGCCGCTTTTAGAACTGTGTATTCAAGTACTGATTTATTGTTACATATTCTGTACATCGACGAGGTAGCAGTCCACGTAACAGCCTTAGAAAAACAACTGAAAGGAAAACAATGCACGTTCACACTTCACGCTAACCACTTTTCTAACAATGGTAACTGCATGTAAGTGGCACAATAAAAAGTATCCGATGGCTCCGTCATTCGGTTTTGCCACATAATGGATTTTTCCGGAACACTTCATGTCGACTTCCCTGTATTTTCATTTCTGCAAACGCCTAGGAATTAGCAGCTGTACTGTCAAAACTGCATGACCGAGTTAAACGTTGCAGTTTCTGTTGGTAGCGCCGAACGCCGATTCCGTTAGCATTACGCCTCACACGTCTCCGCCCACCGTAATGGCCAGTCTTTTCATTCAGCTTTTTGTTCACTTTCAGCAACTGTTTTTGAAGAATACCGATGTGAAGATATAGCACACTAATTGCGTTAAAATTGTTTGTAATGCAATTGATGATGATGATGTTTGGTTTGTGGGGCGCTCAACTGCGTGGTTATCAGCGCCCGTACAATCACCCAATCTTTGCTCAGTCCAATTTCGCCACTATCCTGGATGATGATGAAATGATGAGGACAACACAAACACCCAGTCATCTCGAGGCAGGTGAAAATCCCTGACCCCGCCGGGAATCGAACCCGGGACCCCGTGCTCGGGAAGCGAGAACGCTACCGCGAGACCACGAGCGGCGGACTTTGTAATGCAACTGGTGTGCTATTTCTTCACATCGGAAACCTTGTTATTCAATCCACACTGCCACCCTCCAGTGCAATGTGACTTCTTCTTTGTCCCACCTATACTTGCTTCACACAGTCAAAGAGAAAGAATGGGCGTGATGAAAGTTCAAAAAGTAGTAAGACTCATTCACACAGTGAGAGTAAAATTATGTTATACTACAAATACAAAAGAACAATTATAATATATTCAGGAAACTGCGAAAAAATATGATACGAAATATATACTCCTGGAAATTCAAATAAGAACACCGTGAATTCATTGTCCCAGGAAGGGGAAACTTTATTGACACATTCCTGGGGTCAGATACATCACATGATCACACTGACAGAACCACAGGCACATAGACACAGGCAACAGAGCATGCACAATGTCGGCACTAGTACAGTGTATATCCACCTTTCCAGCAATGCAGGCTGCTATTCTCCCATGGAGATGATCGTAGAGATGCTGGATGTAGTCCTGTGGAACGGCTTGCCATGCCATTTCCACCTGGCGCCTCAGTTGGACCAGCGTTCGTGCTGGACGTGCAGACCGCGTGAGACGACGCTTCATCCAGTCCCAAACATGCTCAATGGGGGACAGATCCGGAGATCTTGCTGGCCAGGGTAGTTGACTTACACCTTCTAGAGCACGTTGGGTGGCACGGGATACATGCGGACGTGCATTGTCCTGTTGGAACAGCAAGTTCCCTTGCCGGTCTAGGAATGGTAGAACGATGGGTTCGATGACGGTTTGGATGTACCGTGCACAATTCAGTGTCCCCTCGACGATCACCAGTGGTGTACGGCCAGTGTAGGAGATCGCTCCCCACACCATGATGCCGGGTGTTGGCCCTGTGTGCCTCGGTCGTATGCAGTCCTGATTGTGGCGCTCACGTGCACGGCACCAAACACGCATACGACCATCATTGGCACCAAGGCAGAAGCGACTCTCATCGCTGAAGACGACACGTCTCCATTCGTCCCTCCATTCACGCCTGTCGCGACACCACTGGAGGCGGGCTGCACGATGTTGGGGCGTGAGCGGAAGACGGCCTAACGGTGTGCGGGACCGTAGCCCAGCTTCATGGAGATGGTTGCGAATGGTCCTCGCCGATACCCCAGGAGCAACAGTGTCCCTAATTTGCTGGGAAGTGGCGGTGCGGTCCCCTACGGCACCGCGTAGGATCCTACGGTCTTGGCGTGCATCCGTGCGTCGCTGCGGTCCGGTCCCAGGTCGACGGGCACGTGCACCTTCCGCCGACCACTGGCGACAACATCGATGTACTGTGGAGACCTCACGCCCCACGTGTTGAGCAATTCGGCGGTACGTCCACCCGGCCTCCCGCATGCCCACTATACGCCCTCGCTCAAAGTCCGTCAACTGCACATACGGTTCACGTCCACGCAGTCGCGGCATGCTACCAGTGTTAAAGACTGCGATGGAGCTCCGTATGCCACGGCAAACTGGCTGACACTGACGGCGGCGGTGCACAAATGCTGCGCAGCTAGCGTCATTCGACGGCCAACACCGCGGTTCCTGGTGTGTCCGCTGTGCCGTGCGTGTGATCATTGCTTGTACAGCCCTCTCGCAGTGTCCGGAGCAAGTATGGTGGGTCTGACACACCGGTGTCAATGTGTTCTTTTTTCATTTCCAGGAGTGTAAATGTCTGCACTCGATTTATCATTTCGATATCGGTATATCGATATGTAGGCGAAGATATTAGGGCCGACATAATAATGTTCCTGCGGGTGCATATCGATATATCGATATTTTATCAATTATCCCCCTGTGTACCCAGTAGAGCTAGCAGTGATGTCGGTTGTATGCTGCATTGCAGTACTAACGACTGTCACTTCATGTGCACGAATAACTGCGACACATTGCACATATCAGATGACTGTTCATGAAACTGTTGTTTGACTCAAGTTATCGTGGTGCCAACGGATGTTATTTCAAGGTTGTTTGAAGGCCACATTAGGACTCTTTGGAACCATCACCTTGTTGTTCTGCACACTGTTGTTCATTAGTAAGAGGTTAGATAAAGTTACCAGAGATCAAAAGATGGAATTTTCAAAATTTGTGTAAAAAATATTTTTGTTCCATTAGGCTTACATACGTGAAGCTTTCAACACAAAACCTGTGTTGTTTGCAGAGTTGGAGAGATATGTTTGTGTGAGTCTAATATTTGAACATTCCATGCCCACTTCATCGATTCGCTACTAACCGTCAGTTTTCTGACTGGCACCTTTACTACGGTACGTATTTCTCATTATTCTGTAGCACAGAACAGCACTGTGCATTTCTCATACTGGTTACGTGTAGTTCTGTCCTTCAACTGTTCGGCTTAGGACTGCCAGTTACTTGAATTGTGTAGTCTTGTTGAGTTGGAAGATTACTTTCTATAACTGTTTTAGTGCGATTCCTGTGGTGATTCTTTTTTTAAGAAGTGGGAAAGCTCAAAGCACCTTATAAAAGGAAAAAAGCATACTTTCATGGAAACAGATCTATCAGTTAGCAGGATGCTAATAATTGTAATCACACAACAAGTTCTTCGATGAAAACAGGGAGAATCCATGTCACTCCTACAGAATCTGCATCAAATGGCGCAAATGTGATTAGGAATAGAGACTTAATTCTGTAGGAAATAAAAAGATCTGTAGGAGGATTCACTCAAAATGCTAATGAATCAATTCAGTTCAAAATCTGGAAAATGTGTTGGAAGTGTGGATGGTTTTGGAAGAAGAATAGTGCAAATAGGGAACTGTGATGCTACGATAGTTATTGATGATGGAATGAATGGCAGATTATAAGTTGCTAAGAGACTTAAAATACCTGTGGGCAAAATATGATAAAATGTATGGATATTGAATACATGCGGAGAACAAACTGTTCCGAAAAAAGGGCAGAACTATCCATGAAAGAGACAAAAAAATCGGGAAGGAGGTTGAAACTACAAAATTAAGCAAGGAAGGAAGAAGAGCTAGTGGCGTATGACCATCTGGGCAGTCTTAGTTCACAGAAGTCATAAGGTGCAGTAAAACATTTTTCAAACTTAGATTACTTTCACAGTTCGCATACTTCCAGAATATTTTTCCTGGTAACTTTTTCTCTGATGCGTGAATCATATTTTCAGAGGTTGCTCTGCATATGATGTTCTATAACGTACGCTATAATTTCTGTAGAAGGTTGAAAATTTTTAAATTATCCATTTTTACGTAATGTAAAATGGAACAAAAATTGGTCAAGGAACTCAATTCATTATAAAAGAACTTGCACAAGCAGTAATATGATGATCCTAGTTAATGTTCTACCTGTATTATAGCTCTAAGGTCCTATTTAATTAAGTGAAAACCGTTTATTACTTTCTGTGTTATCAAGGAAACCATGACAATCAACATTGTTACAAGGGTAAACTTTAATTGTAAACTGAGACATTTGTGAACTGACTATTTATCCAAGAGACCGTCTCTCTCGTAGCTGTGTGAGTATTTCTGCACTCAATAAGTTGCGTGTAATTATCTCTTACACTTCCTAAGAAACAAAAATTGGAATGTGTCCCACATTCACCGCACGATAACTTAGCAGACTCTTAAACACGTTGTGGTCTCAGTTTTTTCAAATTTCCTTTCCAATCATTTGTTGTTGCCTGGGTCGTTGTTTTTGCGCATTTGCCTCCTACATTAAAGTATTAGTTGTACCTGCAGACTGTGTAGAGCGTGTGATGCCCTCAGCCAAAATATTAATATAAAATGATGGTCTGTGTGTGCACAAAGTTATGAAAATCATCTGGGATTTCAGGGAACTTTCTTACAACTACAGGTGTTTATTTTACGTTTGTGCTTTTACAAGTTTTTTAATAAAAATCAGGAGCTATTAACTCTACAAGCTGTTTTTCACTTACCACCTCATATTTGTAGCTGTTTAAAAATAGTTTTTTGCAATTGTTAAATTCCAGTATCGTTTTTAAAGATTGTTCAGCATCAAAAATTTTCAAATTAAAATTTAATTAAGTTGTTGCAGGGGAAAGTGTTAATGCTATTACAGCTTAACTACAGCTCTGATATTATTATTTTAACAAAGGGTTAGAGCAAGGTAATATAGTTAACTCTACATTGCAAATGCTTGTCCAGCCACTTATACTTGTTATAGTAATAAATAGCAGATGTTAACTATTCTTTTAATATTGTAAAGTAGAAACATAAAAACTAGAAACCTTCACTTCCAGAATCCGTGCCTTCTACGTTTCTATAATGATTCCGCCTTTTTCTGCAGTGTCATTTTATAAGATACTTAAAATACTAAAGTACCCAACATTTAGGTCGTGCTGCAGCAGCTTCCCTCACGGCGTAGACTGATTTATCTGGGAGTACCAGTACGCCTACACCAATGTTCCGTAGTAGAAGAGAGGGAGAGAATATATGGTAGACTGTTCGATGACTACACGGCTTGCTGATGATTAACAGTCCACTTGTCGCCGACAGGATTGTGGAGCCCGTGTTTTCTTCCTGTTGGTTGCAGAAAAACGAGACCAGGTGTGCGTGCACTGTTTGTTTAGGCGGTCGCTGCAGTGTCTCGTGAGGCCCCTCTCCTGCAACCGTATGTGGCCCGCCATACTGACAAGGGAACATCCCCATCGCACCCCCCTCAGATTTAGTTATAAGTTGGCACAATGGATAGGCCTTGAAAAACTGAACACAGATCAATCGAGAAAACAGGAAGAAGTTGTGCGGAACTATGAAAAAATAAGCAAAATACACAAACTGGGTCGTCCATGCATAAGATAGGCAATATTAAGGGCAATGTGAGATGAGGAGCGCTGTGGTCCCGTGGTTAGCGTGAACAGCTGCGGAATGAGAGGTCCTTGGTTCAAATCTGCCCACCACTGAAAATTTTGCTTTCTTTATTTTCGCAAAGTTATGATCTGTCTGTTCGTTCATTGACGTCTCTGTTCACTGTAATAAGTTTAGTGTCTGTGTTTTGCGACCGCACCGCAAAACCGTGTGATTAGTTGACGAAAGGACGTGCCTCTCCAATGGGAACCGAAAACATTTGATCGCAAGGTCATAGGTCAACCGATTCCTCCACAGGAAAACACGTCTGATATTTTTTATACGACACTGGTGACAGCATGTGCGTCACATGACAGGAATATGTTGTCGACCCACCTAACTAGTACACTTGGCGAATGGGTGAAAAGTTTCTTCTACCTTGCCTGATTTAGGTTTTCTTGTGGATGTAATAATCACTCCAAAAAAAGTGATGAAAACATATGAGTTTTTCACATAAACTGAAAATAAAAAGTTAAAATTTTCGGTAGGGAGAAGATTTGAACCAAGGACCTCTCGTTCCGCAGGTGTTCACGCTAACCATTTTTTTTTTTTTTTTTTTTTTTTTTTTAATCTCAGTTTGTTCGTTGAATCTGCTCGGGGCGGACGTCGTAAGACATCCGTTTAAGTTCGTTGTTGATCGATTAACTCAGTTTTTTTTATTACAGAGGGCTGCTAACCTTCTGACCGAACACGCTGAGCTACCGATGGGACCATGGAGCTCCTCATCTCACATTGCCCTTAATATTGCCTATCTTACGCATGGACGACCCAGTTTGTATATTTTGCTTATTTTTTCATAGTTCCACACAACTTCTTCCTGTTTTCTCGATCGTTCTGTGTTCAGTTGTTCAAGGCCTATCCACTGTGCCAACTTATAACTAAATCTGAGGGGGGTGCGATGGGGATGTTCCCTTGTGAGATTGCTGGCCGGGGAACCCTGCAACTGTGTTCTCTCTCGAAATAAGGCTGCTTCAGGATTTCAGTCGCCTCCTGACTGCTATATTGAGCGAGTCACGGGAAGCGACGATCACGCGGTCCGAAGCAGCCACACGGGATTTTCAAATATAGCCCCAGACCGTCAGCAGCGAAAGATACGGACCACCAGATACGTCGCCAGGCAACAGCAGGAGGTCGCTGGCCGCATCGCAAGACCACGCCTACGTCCTGTAACGAGTGACTAGGGGGCAGCACATCTCTTCCTGAAGAACCGCTGTTTAAGGAAACCGAGGTACCACTGCTGACATAGCTGCACGATTTATGCACCGACTGCTTGCAGTCTCTGAACTAAGCTCTCGCCGACGTCCCAACAGTGAAGGTAATGTAACTGTGATATGTAGACTTCTACTTTTGTAAACAGCTCTTCGACTGCTGGTCATTTCAGTGTTAAGTTCAGGGTCCAGCGTCTTTGTTGGAGCCAAATCCGCGGAAAGGTGTGAAACGTCCCCAGAACATTTATACACGACTGTGCTTAAACTGACACACAATATTTTTTTAGCGCAACGCAATCTGACTTTCAGAAATCCCTACAAAGGAATGGCCCTGACTAACATTAACCTATACGTTTCACAAATCACTTACCTCACCAAAAATCTTCGTTACTCGAACTACTGCAATACAGCGAGCGCCACTACTGCCAGCTAAATAAAAGATTCAAACTACGGAAGTCACTAACTACTGATAGGGATAGTTAGCAAATGAAAGATTTTAATAGAGAACAAACACTGTATTTACCTTAATAATCATAGTATATATAGCAGTTCAATTTCAAAACTCCGCCATCTCTCTCCCCACATCCACCACTGCTGGCGGCTCACCTCCAACTGCGCAACGCTACGCACTGTTCACATCCAGCTGCCGCTGCCCAACACTACAATGGCAGACAACAATGCAAACTAGCAACAGACTGCACACAGCACAGCCAGTGATTTTCATATAGAGCGCTACGTAACGTTGCCAATAAGAAAACATAAACAGCCTACTTACATATATAGACATTAAGATGTGAATAGACATTTCCCTTATCTGCATTGTTGTCTTTAGTGTACTATTTTTTCTGCTTGAGCTATGTCATATTTAGGTATAAGTTACTGCTGTTTGCCAGGCATAGTGTTACTGAATTTGACTTTGTATTACGCTGTTAAGCCAGTTTTACTACGGATTTATTTTTCTTGTTTGCTGCACAGTGCCTTATATTAGTTGTAGTACTGCAATTGCTTTGCCTATTTAAAATTTTTGTCCTTTATGTTTGTGTTAATTGTTTTATGCTGCTGCATTGCCTCGTTTGATTTTTGGTGAGGTAAGTGATTTGTGAAACATATAGGTTAATGTTAGTCAGGGCCATTCCTTTGTAGGGATTTCTGAAAGTCAGATTGCGTTGCGGTAAAAAAATATTTTGTGTCAGTTTAAGCACAGTCGTGTATAAATGTTCTAAGGGGACGTTTCAGGTGGAGTTAATTTGTAACTATAAATTTTGACTAACAGTTGTACTCCTACAGGGTCAGCCTTTCATTTTGGAATGATAGGCAGATTTTGCTCTTCGTTTTATTTATGCTAATAGAAATACAGAAACTGAAAAGGTATTGTGAGTTATAGAACGGGCGAGTTGTGGCACCCTGGAAATATTATATGTTCGGTGCTGGACGTTAACTTAGCAACCGCGTGATGCCACACAACGTTCGGTCCAGTCGCGTGGCTGGAAATTCCGCTGTGACGAGGGCGGTGCTTTGTGTTGATGAAGGAGACACGCTCGGAGTGCCAAAGACTTTGTGAAACCATCATGGCAGACATTTCACAGTTCGTATAGAAATTAATAGTAGCCAGATGAATCATGATACCTCAAAAAGAAACATGTACAATACCATTATTTGCACGACGATTCTGATGGTGTAATCAGATTTTCAATATCCTTATTAGTTTAAAGATTAGCATCTGACAGTGAATCATACAAGTAACACGCAGCAACCAATTTCCAAAATATAAACGCCCCATCCGATTTTGTCGATCGTCGTGTATTTAGAAAGATATTATTGTAAACCTAAATTGATATGAATTACAGGCATGTAACTTGAATATTACATGAGTTATTGGAGGTCAAAGTGGCCGATTACTATCGATCGCGTCAGGCCATAAGTACAGGGCTATTTCAAATGATTGAAGCGATTTCATAAATTCACTGTAGCTCCATTCGTTGACATATGGTCACGACACACTACAGATACGTAGAAAAACTCATAAAATTTTGTTTCTGCCGCCAGAGCGCTCGAGAGCGCAGTGAGACAAAATGGCGACAGGAGCCGAGAAAGCGTATGTCGTGCTTGAAATGCACTCACATCAGTCAGTCATAACAGTGCAACGACACTTCAGGACGAAGTTCAACAAAGATCCACCGACTGCTAACTCCATTCGGCGATGGTATGCGCAGTTTAAAGCTTCTGGATACCTCTGTAAGGGGAAATCAACGGGTCGGCCTGCAGTGAGCGAAGAAACGGTTGAACGCGTGCGGGCAAGTTTCACGCTTAGCCCGCGGAAGTCGATGAATAAAGCAAGCAGGGAGCTAAACGTACCACAGCCGACGGTTTGGAAAATCTTACGGAAAAGGCATTTCTTAAACAGGAGATTGGAAAACCGATGGATCGGTCGTGGTGGAGATCATGATCAGCAATTCATGTCATGGCCTCCACGCTCTCCCGACTTAACCCCATGCGATTTCTTTCTGTGGGGTTATGTGAAAGATTCAGTGTCTAAACCTCCTCTAGCAAGAAACGTGCCAGAACTGCGAGCTACGATGCTTTCGAACTCATTGATGGGGACATGCTGCGCCGAGTGTGGGAGGAACTTGATTATCGGCTTGATGTCTGCCGAATCACTAAAGGGGGACATATCGAACATTTGTGAATGCCTAAAAAAACTTTTTGAGTTTTTGTATGTGTGTGCGAAGCGTTGTGAAAATATCTCAAATAATAAAGTTATTGTAGAGCTGTGAAATCGCTTCAATCATTTGTAATAACCCTGTACTCCACAGTCACACGAAGAAACGGCAGGAGCATGCTTATGAATATATTTATTCACCTATGTCGTTGTTTATATCCGATATATACTATTCATGAAGAAATTGGTAAAATATTTACTGTGTTTTAGAAAGCACAGAGACATTAGGCTCCTGGCCTACATTTTCCTTCTTTTCTTTTTATATATATTTATTTAATTGTTTATGTATTTAATAATGTATGTTAGACAGTGTTTATGGTCCAGCCGTAGGAATATTTATTTAATTTCAAGTCATTTAAATGTAGACTCGGTATTTCGAATGTGATTCAATGTGTTAGTGACTGTCCGTTGGCATGAAGACATGGCGCGTGCGTTCTAGCCAATCACAGCGCTCGCGAGTGGGGAGACTGGATGGAAGCAAGTTTCCGGAGAGGACACGGGGTAGTTCTCCCCGCTCAGGCTGCGGAGGTGAGCTGATCGCTGCACGTTAGCGCTAGCTCCCCAGCATGTATGGACGACGCGGAAAGGGAGGCAAAGCTGCTGCCCTGCTGCAATTGCTGAGCCTCGTGCTCGGCGCATCAGAAGACGGGGAACGCAAGAAGACGGCGGAGCGGAAGGAGCAGTGCTATCGCTGCCAAAAACTTGGCCATGTTGCCAGGTACTGCCGTAATGCAGTGGCGTGCCTTCGCTGTGCGCAAGCACACGATTCGCGCCACTGCGCCAAGAAAGACGCCACACGCTGCTGCGCCAATTGTGGCGGCCCTCATGCGGCGAATTACCGCGGGTGCAGCTATATCAAGAACTGGAGTCGCGGCGACAAAGCTAGACGGAGACACAAGACCACCAAGAGCCTGGATATAGCCGAGGCCGTTGCGTCCTCGCCACCCCCCGCCTCTGGCGGATCCGTGGTGGCCGATGACGTGGCTGTACCACCAGACGCAGTCAGCGAGGCGTGCGCCAGGGTCCGCGCCGCCGCCGATGAAGAAATTGCTGCCCTCAAAGCCGCAATGGCGGAAGAGAGGGCAACACTCCAAGCCGAACTAGCCGAGGCTCGGCTGCTGGTGCACAGTCTCCGTGATGCATTGGCCAGCCAGCCCCACACAGCACAGAAGAAGGATGCTGACACGCAGACTGCCGCCTCCGTGGAACCTGTAGTAATACAGGAAGCCACGAGGGCGGGAACGCAAGACGCAGCCGCACAGACAATCATCGCGGCGAAGAACATGGCAACCCAAGTCATCATCGAGGAGGCTCCTTGCCCTCTCTCCAAGACGCAGTTGGAGAAGGTAGTGTCCATTCACTTGGATACTCTCAGGTCCTACAACGCCCGCCCACCTCTCACGCCTGTTCAGTGGGAAGCTCTCTTCGTCTCAATAGAAAAACAAGAACAAGAAGAAGAGAGCGCAAGCCAACAACAAGAGGCGAGGACCGCCGAAGACGCTGAAGCTGCCAACTGGGAGGATGTGACACATCCTAAAGTGTCATTTGCAGACACATACCACAACAAGAAAAAGAAGAAGGACAAGAAGAGGTACCCAGACGCCAGGAAGACTTAGAAGACTCTCCTCCTCACTGCGCCCGACATCCATCATCCATCACCATCATCATCTAATATCCGCTCTGGGCCAGTCAAGTAAAGGCCCCTAGCCGACGCATACTGGTCAATTCACGTGACCTATCGCCTGTCTCTGACCGGCAATCATATGTACCTAAACGTGCACAACCGTCCCAGTTATTCCCAAACGTCCCAGTAACTTCAACCCATCTAACTGGAGTAAATGTCTAACGACAACAAACTCCCCCTTAACATCCTCAAGAAGAGGAATTCAAGTGCAACGCAGGCAGGCAGAGGTAGTTCTGGCAGTGCGGCGGTGCTGGACAGTACGAGACAGGACACGGATAGTGCTGGACGCGACGGCGCGACGGACGCACAGTCGCGGGAAAGACTTGCAGTGGAGCAGTTAGCGCGTGGTCGCGGGAGATAGAAATATTTCGTAGTGCTGACTTGTGCACTTGTGAGATTTCCGTGGCTTCTACAGTGAAGACGTAGTGTGCGTTTAGAAGTGAATATCTCGCGGCGAGCTATGTTGTCGTTCATAATTAATTATGCGCAGTAGGAATCTATTGTTTCCCTGTTATTCAACTTATACAGGGTTATTACAAATGATTGAAGCGATTTCACAGCTCTACAATAACTTTATTATTTGAGATATTTTCACAATGCTTTGCACACACATACAAAAACTCAAAAAGTTTTTTTAGGCATTCACAAATGTTCGATATGTGGCCCTTTAGTGATTCGGCAGACATCAAGCCGATAATCAAGTTCCTCCCGCAGCATGTCCCCATCAATGAGTTCGAAAGCATCGTTGATGCGAGCTCGCAGTTCTGGCACGTTTCTTGGTAGAGGAGGTTTAAACACTGAATCTTCCACATAACCCCACAGAAAGAAATCGCATGGGGTTAAGTCGGGAGAGCGTGGAGGCCATGACATGAATTGCTGATCATGATCTCCACCACGACCGATCCATCGGTTTTTCAAATCTCCTGTTTAAGAAATGCCGAACATCATGATGGAAGTGCGGTGGAGCACCATCCTGTTGAAAGATGAAGTCGGCGCTGTCGGTCTCCAGTTGTGGCATGAGCCAATTTTCCAGCATGTCCAGATACACGCGTGAAACTTGCCCGCACGCGTTCAACCGTTTCCTCGCTCATTGCAGGCCGACCCGTTGATTTCCCCTTACAGAGGCATCCAGAAGCTTTAAACTGCGCATACCATCGCCGAATGGAGTTAGCAGTTGGTGGATCTTTGTTGAACTTCGTCCTGAAGTGTAGTTGCACTGTTATGACTGACTAATGTGAGTGCATTTCAAGCACGACATACACTTACTCGGCTCCTGTCGCCATTTTGTCTCACTGCGCTCTCGAGCGCTCCGGCGGCAGAAACCTGAAGTGCGGCTTCAGCCGAACAAAACTTTGTGAGTTTTTCTACGTATCTGTAGTGTGTCGTGACCATATGTCAATGCATGGAGCTACAGTGAATTTATGAAATCGCTTCAATCATTTGTAATAGCCCTGTATTTTATTTAATTGCTGGACCATCGACACCAATAAGTGTTTTACAGAAATATACCACATTCTCAAAAGTACTTCTGCTATCGTACTCATCATTTAAAGTCGTTAAGATAGTACCTGCAGATTTTATTTAATTGCAATGTTACATTTATAAATTTATATGTTACATTCATAATTTGCAATTGCCGAGTAATAGAAACCTTCGACCATTCGAGTCATGTGTGTATTCTTATCGTATACTGTAGACTCAGCAGTATTCGGCCTGTAATGCCGCAACTGCGTATCCCAGCCCCTAACAACGAAACCAGACAAAAATTTTATTCCTTCAACTCTAAGTCAGAGGGTAGATAGTTGAGGGCCACACCCCGTCATTCCACCTCATTTTTATTTGAAAGCCCGCAGTTTGGAGCTTGGATTTGGGAGTCGTAAGGTGCTGGAAATATCAAATACCTCTTGATTTCGGCTCAGCGGAGCTAAATAATATAAAAAATCGTAAAAAATGAAGTTATGAAAATGTACAGTAATTGAAGCAACAGAGAAGAAGTCAGTCAGAAAAATCTTCCGAATATTGCCTATAAATATTTCAGAAAACATTTCACACCTTTCTTTTATTTCTGGAAGATCTGAATTTTTAAATCTCACATATGTTTAAAAAATTAAATATCGATCTCATATGTAGACCATAAAATAAGAGATTTAAGTAAGAGTTAAATGGCGGCCTGAAAATGAGTGCCTTAGCCAAAATACGAGTTACTGGCTTGAGCTCAGCCCACGCATCACACAGTTGTTTGGTTCAGCTCAGATTCTGAAACACACACGAAATACACATTAAAACCATGTGACAGAAATGAATTACATGTCGCTCACGGGTATTTGGCTTTGGCATAGTGAAAACAAACCAAGAGAAAAAATGCCTGCTCAATCCACAAGTTTAATAAAAGAAAACAATGTCCGTTGTAGGCTGTATAGTGCTTTATCAAACTCGTGCTATTAACTAATTTCGGCCGTGATCCACCATCAAGCACATTTGCTATGTCATGTATTACACTAAAAAGAAAAAGAAGGTGTCAGGCTGCGGCACTCAGAGTATGTTACGAAGGTGTACGAATTCTGGTTTTGTATATGTGACATAAAATAATGTGATGAGGACAATATATAATACATGACGTAGCAAATGTGCTTGATAATCGCTTACGTCCGTAATTATCTAATAGCAATAATTTAATTAAGCACAATGCAGCTTACAACGGACAATGTTTTTTTATTAAACACTTAGAGGCTGTGGATCCGCATGGAAGCAAAATCTTAATCTACAGGTGCTTTAAATTAAACAGAAAATTGGAGATTTTTTTATGTCTCGTAACAGTTTGAAACCGAGAATAAAATGCACATACAATTTTTAAGAGTCCACACTCAAGTACTTCACAGTTGACATCCAATTGGAAATACAACTGTTTTTTCTTATAACAGTATGGATACCTGAGTATTCAAAATAAGACACACATACGGATTAAAAATAGTCAATCTCTACCCTTAATAACGAAATAATGGAAGCAGAATTGGGCAAAATGTGAATCCTTTTGTAATTGTCTGAAGAATAACACAGACATCTTCCATTTACAAGATATGCTGATCCACTTTAAGACGACAGGTCAAAATAACGACTACTAGCGAAAACTACGCAAAGCTACAGCCGAGAACCCAAAACAAATTTCAGTGCTAAGGGCTTAGTAAAAGAACACGAACCGCATCCAACAATTACGCGCACACACAAGGTGCTCACCATTTATTTGGACCCCGGACTTTGACGAGTAAGCAATGCTATGAGGACTACGTCTACCAACCAAGGCAGCAGAAGAGGAAAGCGTGCTCCCTGATAGCAGGCAATCCGCGGCCACGAAGCCAGAGGGAAGCAGGTAGTCTTCAGACGGTATCGGCACGCCGTTAATGTCAAACGTTTGCCAATCACAACACGTCGCCCCTACTCGGCAAGCGATCCTGTTGGCGTCCAGAACAGCAGAGAGGTGCGTGAGCGATTAAAAGCCTCGAAAATTCCGCAAGCCTGTTCCCTCTCGCGCCACAGAAACCGTCGCTAAGAAACGAAGACAGGAGAAGTTGACTGAATGGCCAGAGTCGATACGACTGCACGCACAGCTCAGAAATCTCTCTCTCTCTCTCTCTCTCTATTCGTTTAGTCCGTTCCGAATCTTCGTGACCCCATGAACCAAATCACGCCACTTTTTCCTGTCTTGCACTTTCTCCCGTAGACCTTCCAGGTTGGAAGACATTGCTTCTGTGATGCCATCGATCCATCTCATCCTCTGACGTCCTCTTCTTCTAGTTCCTTCAATCTTCCCCAGCATTAATGTTTTTTCCAGCGAGGCATGCCTTCGCATTGTGTGTCCAAAGTAGGTCAGCTTTTGTTTTAACATTATACCTTCTAGGGAGAAATCTGGTTTAATTTGCTCCAATATTGATCTGTTGGTTCTCTTTGGAGTCCATGGAACTCTAAGAAGTTTCCTCCAACACCACAATTCGAAAGAGTCAATTCTTCGCCGTTCAGCCTTTCTAATGGTCCAGGTCTCGCATCCATACATCACAACTGGAAAGACCATAGCCCTCACAATACGAATCTTTGTTGCTAGTGTTATATCTCTGGACGTTATAACCTTGTCAAGGTTTGACATCGCCTGTCTACCGAGCAACAGGCGTCTCCGGATTTCATGGCTGCAGTCGCCGTCAGCAGAGATCTGGGAACCGAGATAACTGAATGTGGTCACTACCTCCATGGTTCCTCCTGCTATATCCCACGAATTGGTAGGTGTAGTTGCCATAATTTTCGTTTTCTTCACATTCAGCATAAGACCGGCCTTTTCACTTTCGTCTTTCACCTTCAGTAAGAGTGTTCTCAATTCTTCTTCACTTTCTGCCAACAGGATCGTATCAACCGCGTACCTGAGGTTGTTTACATTTATTCCAGCTATTTTAATTCCTGTTTCTCCTTCATCTAGCCTCGCATTCCTCATAACATGTTCTGCATACAGACTGAATAAGTACGGTGACAGTATGCAGCCTTGCCGGACCCCTTTCTGAATCTTTATCCATTTCGTTGTTCCATACATAGTTCTCACCGTGGCTTCTTGGTCAAGGTATAAAGTCCATATCAGATGAATGAGGTGATCTGGTACACCCATGTTTTTCAGTACGTTCCATAATTTGTTGTGATCGACGCAGTCAAAGGCTTTGGCGTAGTCGATAAAGCAGAGGTACACATCTTTCTGGAATTCTCTCGCATTTTCCATAATCCACCGAATGTTAGCAATTTGATCTCTAGTTCCTCTTCCTTTCCTGAATCCAGCTTGTTGTTCTGGTAGCTCTCGATCTAGATATTGGCGAAGTCTATTTTGTAAGATTTTCAACATAACTTTGCTAGCATGTGAAATAAGTGCGATTTTTCGGTAATCTGAGCATTCTTTAGAACTTTTCTTCTTTGGAATGGGGATGAATACTGATCTTTTCCAGTCTTCTGGCCACTGCTGCGTGATGCATATTTTTTGACATTAATACAGCATTAATTTTTAACTAGTGGAATTGTAGTCAACAAAAACCACTTCTCACTTCCTATAAAACTTGAAACTACAGAGGGAAGAACAGAATGGCACAAAAGACCATGAGAGATCAACTAACGCATGTTTGGCACCTAGCTAAAATCTACCTACATGCAACCCAGGAGAACAGAGAACTCAGTAGCACCGAAAACACGATTACTGAAAAAATAGCACTTAGAACGTTTTCTATTTCGCTCTTCAAATACTAGGTAATAGTTTTTATAAAAACAATATGTTTGTATTTTTAAGTACCGTTCGCATGAAAATAAAATTTGATAGACGTGCAAAACGACTTATTGTGAAATGAGAAGATACACACACTGCCTGACAAAGGAAGTGAAACATCCCGAAGCTATGGTCAGATGTCAATACAATCTCGTACACGCACAAACCGTTGGTGGGTATCTAGAATAAATTATTAGTAGCAATTATCTGTGACAGGTAAAAGTGCCACAAGCGTGCGTTAGTGCTGTCCGTGTTTGGTGTTGCCACCAAATCTAGTAGCGTATACAGGGGGTTTCCGCAAGAGCGTGCAAAACTTTAACAGGACATAGAGGATGCTCCACTGAACAATTATAGGGAGGGAATCTCGGGTTGGAGAAGACAGCTTAAGGGGCTCCGGAAAGGCTCAAAATCATGAAAAGTTCAATTTTTACTTTTTTGCGTTTTCTGAATCTGCAGACTATTACCTTTTAATAGATATATAATTTATTCAATTCCGAAGACTACAACTATTTTTAAATTTTTTTTGAAATGTGTTCTACATGGGCGTGACCCACTGTGGCGCTGTTAAACTGCTGTCAAATGGTGTTATTATTAACGTCCGTGGTCATGAGGTACATTTTAGTGATGTGAGATAAAGTATGTGTTGTGGCTAACCTGTGATGGTTCAATATATATCGCTGGTGTGATTGTCGATTGTTTCATGTTTATTTACTCTGTCGTTATCTCGAAAATATTCGTAATTAATTCTGTTTCTTGAGTCTCTATTTTGTTGAAGTATAATAATGGGTAAAAGTAAAGTTATTAGAAATCCTCTGAAGGCTTTTAAGAAAAGGAGAAATGTTGGAAAGCCAAAGGTATGTGTTATTACTGTAAATAATAACATTCTAACATGGTACGAGCGATGCTTGCTTTAGACAAGGAACGCCTTCGGGCTACAGACAGGGCTGTAAAGAGTCTAGAAATACAAGCAAGAGTAAACAGGAGGAGGAACAAGAGGAAGCTGGAGGAGGAGTTTGCAGAGGATGAAGATAATCCATCCTATGGACCTGGAATGCACTAAAAAGTTAATCCAATCTTTGTCGCTCGATTCCCAAAACTTTTATTTTCTCATACTAATTACATGTTTTGTAAGGATCTTCAAAACATATTTGTTTCAGACTTTCAGTAAATGTTACACAGTACCTTCTGCATAATTGGACACAGCCTTTTTCCAAAAAACTCTATATTTTTGAATATATAAATAAAAAATTGCAAAAAAATGTTATGAATTTTCATTACAATTGAAAAAAATCATCTTTAATAACTGAACTAAAATTTTGTAAAATCCCTGTGTTAAGTTGTAGCCCATATTCCAATAAATAATCTGTAAAAAGTTCAACTTCCTACCTCAAATACTTTGTGAGGAAAGATGTAATTTATAAGAGTTATTTTAACATTGCAAGTATAGGGCGTTCCGGAGCCCCTTAAGGAATAAAATCATATTACTGTGTACTTTGTTACTTCCGTTAGTTGCGGTTAACTGCAAATACCATCACTGACACAATGAACGTACAATTTGCACAGCATCTTTCAAAATGTGCTGAAAATGACTCTCAACTACCCCAACGCAAAAATGAAATCGGCGAACAAGATTCTGACGCACACTGACAAATATCCCTGCTCTGTTTAGAATCATATCACAGGCAGCTACAATTCTGGCAACTAATTCCATCTCCGTATCCACTGGGATCTCATACACAAGAGACTTTAGCTATTCCCATAGGAAGTAATCAAGTGGACTCAGCTCAGGTGACCTCGCAGGATATGGAACAGGACCTCCTCTTCCAATTCAGTGGACCAGGAAATACGACACTCAGGTGGATGCGAACATCCACACTGAGGTGAGGCGATGCACAATCATGTTGTATCTACATCCTCTTACCAACAGCCAAGGGTACGTTCTCTAACAACTCAGGCAGAGTTCTATGCACGAAACTGGCCGCTCACACTGACAGGTACAAGATATGGCCGAATGAGATTGTCACCCACAATGCTGGCCCACATATTAATAGCAAAACGTACTTGATGGTGTGACTCTACTACAGCGTGAGGGTTTTCCTCATCCCACACATGGCTTTTCCTGGTGTTCGAAATCCCATCACTACTAAATGAGGCCTCGTCAGTAAACACCACGATTTAAAGGAAATCTAGTCGATCAATCCATTGTTCAAATGGTTCAAATGGCTCTGAGCACTATGGGAGTTAACTTCTGAGGTCATCAGTCCCCTAGAACTTAGAACTACTTAAACATAACTAACCTACGGACATAACACACATCCATGCCCGAGGCAGGATTCGAACCTGCGACCGTAGCGGTCTCGCGGTTCCAGACTGTTGCGGGCTAGAACCGCTCGGCCACCCCGGCCGGCCAATCCATTGTTGCAGCAACCACTGACACAGTGTGACCCTTGGTACAAAGTCAGTCACAAGCATTGCATGCACTCGTTGTGGGTGATACGGGTGTAATTGTTGTTCGTAGAGTACTCGTCACTCGCTAGCACGTGCAGTAAGACGAGTTCTTGTAGGTGGGTCCTCTGCAACACGTTGCAGCACCTGGTCATCAAAACTGCGTGCGCGAGTGGTCCTCATGTGGTAGGTCCCTAGATTCTTCTTTCCAATGAACCAGTCTCCTGCATTCGTCGATCGAGAAGAATAAACACGCGTCGTGATGGATGATGCCTGTGAGGAAATCGTTCTCTGTTCAGCCTTTCAGCAACGAGAACATTGCAGCGAACTTCCCCATACACAAGGTGCAATGTCAGTGAGTTCTGCGAAACTGTACCAGTATTGCTCCAACGTATTGTGCTGAACGCCTCTGGACTGGGTAATGGCAGGTTCTGTTGTTGCTTCATAGCACCTTCTGTCATGGGACAATGTAAATACAATAAAGACAAGTAAAGTAAACAAAACCTGCATCATGACTGCCTAGTAATCAGCCTCATCCTCCTTGTTTCCTCGCAGGAAATAAAGAATGTATATGTAAATAAACAGCACAGTATTTGTAAACTTGTACGCATGTTAGCTGTAAGTAAGCTGGAAAACAGACGAAGCGGTAGACAAGTTTACTTCCATATCTCCTTAAGCTGATTTCTCCGACCTCAGGATCCCTAGCTCAAATTGTTCAGTGGAGCATTCTCTATGTCCTGTTATATTTTTTTTGTACGCTCTTACGGAAACACCCTGTGCAAAGGGCATGAACAGCGTCAGATGTTGAATGGTCACTGTGAAGGACACAGAGATGTTACATACTCACGTGAGACAGCGTTATCAGCGCCTTACCAAGTTTGGAAAGAGCCTCATTGTGGATTTCCATTTGTCCAGTTTGTCGAATCATGCAACATCCGGTTTTGTGGGGCTTTCAGGTGTGACAGCAGGTGTGGGCAGGCAGAGTCATCAAGTCTCTGGTTGATCACGTCTGACCACCATAAGGGAGAATCGTCGTGTTGTGCATCAAACACACTGTAACTCCTTCTTATCTGCGCCCACCATCTCGTAATAAATAGTGGGCTATCTCCATCATTCTGCGTCATCCCACACTGTTGATCAAAGACTAGCAGCAGTCAGACCATTCCATGCACAGGCTGTTTAACAGCACGGCTGCGTTTGGATTGGTGGCATGACCAGGAAGAATAGATAACTGACGATTAACATTGCATTGTGTTCAGCGATGAATCGCACTTCTGCACTGTTCCAGATTATCATCGACAGCGAGTATGGCGGCGAGGCAACCTTGGGGAAGGTCCCATTCGTCCACTGTCATGGAGAGGTACAGCGGTGTTATTCCTGGGTTCATGGCGTGAGGAGCCATCAGGTATGACTTTACGCCAGAGCTGGTGACTGAGGGACCACTGACGGCACAACTGTTTACAATGTTACTTATAATCCGTCTATTTTTTTATTCATATGACCGGTTTCGGTTGATGTAGAACCATCTTCAGATCTGTAACGATAATGATACTAATTTACTATTTCACGAATGCAAATCTTTTTCATCCTATCTAATCCACATCAAATGTACCAGAACGTACCTGATATTTCGGTTACAGGAGTAACCCGTTCAAATCCAGTAACTTTCACATGCTGCGTCACATAATATTGGTTGGCAGAATGCATGTCATTTATATTAATTGTAACACTATTACCGAGAGGTGGCGTCTGGTACATTTGTTACATTACACATGCACATATTGTATTCAGTAGATGTTTGTGATTAACTTTTATCTCCAAAAATACTTAAATAAAATCTACAGAAGTCAAGGTTAAAATCTGTACTTATCAAAATTAAAAAACACAGTAAAATAATAATTTTTATACGATATAAAACATAGGGCGATTTCTATATCTATGGCACTGGTGTGGACTTGTTTTCCTCCACATATAACATAAGAATCAGCTTAATTTTTCAAGGAACTCCCCAACAGAACAGAAGGAGTGACCAATGAGGAGCCGCGCGGGATTAGCCGAGCGGTCTAAGGCACTGCAGTCATGGACTGTGCGGCTGGTCCCGGCGGAGGTTCGAGTCCTCCCTCGGGCATGGGTGTGTGTGTTTGTCCTTAGGATAATTTAGGTTAAGTAGTGTGTAAGCTGAGGGACTGATGACCTTAGCAGTTAAGTCCAACAATATTTCACGTACATTTTTGACCAATGAGGAAACTCTTCAGTTTCGATTTGAAAGCGCGTGGATTACTGCTAAGATTTTTGAATTCTTGTAGTAGGTTATTGAAAATGGATGCAGTAGTATACTGCATATATTTCTGCACAAGAGTTAAGGAAGTGCGATCCAAATGCAGATTGGATGTCTGCCTAGTATTAACTGAGTGAAAGCTGCTAATTCTTGGGAATAAGCTGATATTGTTAACAAGAAACTACAGTAAAGTTTGTGAGGCCAATGTCAAAATACCCAGACCATTGAAAAGGGGTCGACAAGTGGTTCACGATCTTACACCACCTACAGCCCAAATTGCCCGATTCTGAGCCAAAAGTATCCTTTCAGAATGGGAAGAGTTACCCCAAAATATAATGCCATACGACATAAGCGAATGAAAATAAGCAAAGTAGACTAATTTTCGTGTCGAACGATCACATTACTTCAGATACCGTTAGAATAGTGAAAATGGCAGCATTAAGTCTTTGAATAATATCCTGAACGTCGACTTTCCACGGCAATTTACTATCTATCTGAACCCCTAGGAATTTTAACTGTTCAGTTTCACTAATCATGTGCCCATTCCGTGAAATTAATATGTCGGCTTTCGTTGAATTGTGTATTAGAAATTGTAAAAACTGAGTCTTATATGATTTAGCGTTAGTTTATTTTCTACAAGCCATGAATTTATGTCATGAACTGCACTATTGAAACAGAACAAATGTTGCACACGACATCCCTTTGCTACCAAAGTAGTGTCACCAGCAAACAGAAATATTTTAGAATTACCCTTAATGGTAGACGGCATATAATTTATATAAAGAAGGAACAAGAGTATCCACAACACTGATCCCTGGGGCACCCCTTATTTGTCTGTGCCCCACTCAGACCCCACATCACAACCATTCGCAACACTGTGAATAATGACCTTTTGCTGTCTATTGTTAAATTAAGAGGTGAACCAATTGTGAGCTACTCTTCATATTCCGTAATGGTCCAACTTCAGGAGCAATATTTTGTCAACACAATCAAATGCCTTGTTGTTATTGTTGTTGTGGTCTTCAGTCCTGAGACTGGTTTGATGCAGCTCTCCGTGCTACTCTATCCTGTGCAAGCTTCTTCATCTCCCAGGGCTTACTGCAACCTACATCCTTCTGAATCTACTTAGTGTATCCATCTCTTGGTCTCCCTCTACGATTTTTACCCTCCACGCTGCCCTCCAATGCTAAATTTATGATCCCCTGATGCCTCAGAACATGTCCTATCAACCGGTCCCTTCTTCTTGTCAAGCTGTGCCACAAACTCCTCTTCTCCCCAATTCTATTCAATACCTCCTCATTAGTTATGTGATCTACCCATCTAATCTTCAGCATTCTTCTGTAGCACCACATTTCGAAAGCTTCTATTCTCTTCTTGTCCAAACTATTTATCGTCTATGTTTCACTTCCATACATGGCTACACTCCATACAAATACTTTGAGAAACGATTCCTGACACTTAAATCTATACTCGATGTTAACAAATTTCTCTTCTTCAGAAACGCTTCCCTTGCCATTGCCTGTCTACGTTTTATATCCTGTCTACTTCGACGATCATCAGTTATTTTGCTCCCCAAATAGCAAAACTCCTTTACCACTTTAAGTGTCTAATTCCTTTACCACTTTAAGTGTCTAATTCCCTCAGTATCGCCCGACTTAATTCGACTACATTCCATTATCCGCCTTAGTTAAATAAAAAAAATATGCCTATCGTTCGAAACCTTTTGTTTAATCCATCCAGTACCTTACAGAGAAAAGAGAATATAGCATTTTCAGTTGTTAAACGACTTCTAAAGCCGAACTGTATATTTGGTAGGGAATTATTATGTGATATAAAATGATCAATTATCCTTACATGCATAGGCTTTTCAGTAACTTTAGCAAACACTGAAGGCATAGAAATAGGCCTAAAATTGTCTACGTTATCACTTTCTGAATTATATTTCAGTATTCCTTAGTCAAGTTTTCCATTTGTTAATAAATACGGAATTTAAACAAGCAAATGAGAAAAGTAGGAAAGCAGGAAAGTTGTATGGTGCAAAGTGGAAGAACTATTGCTCAGAGTTATATTAGCAGGACTTTGGGAATCGGAATAGTTTAAACTACCACATCATGATGAAGGGGCCAGAAAAGCAGTTATTGATTGGCAGAGATGTAGTCATAATTAGTACCTGTACTTTCACAAAAAGTTCTAGTCGTACATTACGCCCACCAAGCCTATTGTCTCGTAGTCAATCAATAACAACTACAGCAGCGTGTGGTGGATTATATTTTACCGAGTGTACTTTTTCACAGATAAAGCTATTTGCTTGAGACTGGGAGAAGAATGTTTGGAATGGTACGTGCTGTTTTGTAATTTTTCAACTGCTCTTTCTAGTCCTTACAGTGCTCACTTTCATTTCCAACAATAATTACATTTTTAAGTCACGAATTTGAGTAAATAGATTATTTATAAGGTTAGATCTAGGGCAAACTGAACTGTCTTCGAAAAGCACATTTTGATATCGGAATTCATATACGATCTACCATTTGCGAATTCCGTGATGTTCTACTTTTTTAACAAAGGTTTTGGCAACTATTCTGTTTTCCGTCAAGTTCTTTCCCCACTTCTTAATTTCCCCTTATCTGTGCCTTACGGAAAACAGCAGCATCGTATTGTGCATAAATATATGGAAAGACTAATTGGTGTTCGATTTCACTATGATGATTAATCACTGGAAACAATAATGATCATAAAATGTCTAAGAATATGCCTCTAGAACGACTTACAGTGCAACTGTAACCTACAAATCTATGTTTAAACAATGTAACTTTTCATGACCGGAAATGTTACACTTATTAAAATGATCCGAGATATTATGGCGTGGTCATACGAATTTCCTATTGAAACACAATGTTTCCTCCCCGCCTGCAGAGGATGTCTTCAAGGGTGGTTGTAGATCTTACGAGGGTCCGATGCACATCCTGGCTCGCTATTCATTAGCCAGTAGAGAGCCAGAGTTACATCGGATCTTCGAGAAAGCTACAACCCCTTGAAGATGCCATCTGCAGACGGGGACGAAACGTTGGGTTACATGAGACAGCACAGACTAATTGGCACAGGTCCACAGGAAACCCTCACACTGTGCACTGTGTATTAGGTTCCCCTTCACGACAGTAAAAAAATGGTGTTTGGTGTACAGTTTCTAGTAGTCGAATTATCGGTCCAGTTTCTTTTAAACCCCTTTAATAAAGACGTTTATCTTCAAAGTTTTGAGAGCTACTGTTCTCAATTAAGGTAACTTGAAAGGCAGTACTGCTCATTCCAGTAATTTGCCGCACATCTCGTCTTTCACTATCACGTGTTAAGAAACCTTTATAGAACAATGTAGAATAAGACGGACCTGTAACCATATGGTTTTTATACATGGTGATATTTAATACGAAAAATGTACGAAAATAACTCTAAGTCGATAGGCCTGCTGAAGGGGAGAATATTCCGGAATAATGAAAGAAATCGACGTGAAAGTGATATCGACAGCACAAACATTCATGGAGGTACAGTGCGGCCATTTTCCACCTGTGTGGTTATTTTTAAATTGTTTTAATTGTCGTATTTTTTAAAACTACGTTTTTAACAAAATGACGTTTTTCTATCACAGAAAGTGCGTATTGTTGACAAAAGGCCTCTTTTATATTGGGCATATTGTACAATGGGTAGCTGCACACACTGTTTCTACGATAGGTTACCGTCAGCGTATACAAAGTACGTCCAGTCGACTTACTGGTTAAAGTCGAACATGAAGCAGTTTGTTTTGCTGCTAGATAATCTTAATTTGACATAACGACACTGTTACAACATTGAGCGACACAAACACTCCATCGGTTTGTCAAATGATGCAGTCATGCATCGGACATATCTAAATACGCCGGAGGAATGGTGTGAGAGATACATATCTCCAAAAATATTGGCCAGTCAGTAATGCTTAGTTCCCCAGTAAACAAGTGCTGCAAGCTGAAAACCGTTCATCACTAAAGGTGGAAAGATTCCCTCTGCTATCTCGCATGTTTCACTACTTTAGAGTACTTTAGGAACAAATACAAGGTTAGCCACCGTGACACGTTCTGCAGGTCAGAAAAACGGAAGTCCATTATTCCTTCACCAGAAATGTATATATAGGCCTATAGTAAAGTCCTTTTAACCGAACTCAAGTCAGCCGAAACTCGGGTTATCCGAAACGCCTCTGAAAAATCTCAAAACCGAAAACAAGTATCGTATTCCATGGAAATAATTCAAGGGTGAGAGTGTTCTGAGCTATAGCTAGTGGGGGAGAGGTGGGCGCCGACCTTGAGTTGCTTCCGCAGTCTAAATGTGGGTACAATGATAACAATTGTACTTTCAAGTGGTTGTTTACTTCCGTTGCGTGCGTATTGTTGTGCTGGGGTGGCTAAGCAGAAGCGTGCTGCCATTACTTTCGCTGATAAATAAGCTACTTCAAGGAAGTTGAGAACGGAAGTTCACTGAAAACTGTTGCGGTTAATTACGAGTTGGTGTTTCTGTCGATTTAGAATAGGTGAAGCCTAAATTGCTAGAGCAAGTTGTGAAAAATCCAAATACTGAAAACATTCGACTTTGAAGAAGTAGGTGAGGCTCTTTGTCTTACGTTCACCCAACAACGAGAAAGTGGTCAGCCTTTCTGTGGCTCGGGGACGGAGGAAAAGCTAAAAGTAGTAGCTGAGTTGTTAGGTAAGGAACGAAAAGATTCTCTCTCAAGCTCTCGCTGGTTGGAGAGGTTTAAAACAGGCATTCGGCAGTTTATATGGAGAAAAGTTACCTGCAGACCCAGATGTAGTTGATGTTTTGAAAACAGAGTGAAGATTATAGCCGACGCTAAACTACGGACAATATTTACAATGCCGATGAAATGGGTGTTAATTTTAAGATGTTGCCTACAAGATCATTTGCTTGGTTAAAAGAAACCCTGTCTCAGGAGAGAAAATTAAAAAAAAAAGGAAAATGGTTCTTTTGGTATAAAAGGCTTCTGGCAGATACTGACTGCCTCAATACGTATCAAGAAGCTGAAAAACCTTGGGCGTTGAAGGATGCCCCCGAAATGCACTACCAGGTTTTTAAAAACTCCTAAAAACATCTTGGATGTATTGGTCGGTCTTGCCCGAATGTTTTAGTCATCAGTTCTAACAAAAGTCGAAGAGTTTGTAACTAAAAAACTGTCTCCTTAACAAGCAAATTTATTAATTCAGTGTGCACCTACGCAACCTTGCGAATTAAATGTATCGATTTCTTGTGTATTTTCTCCCCCCAATGTTACCAGTCTAATTCAGCCAATGGATCAGGGCGTAATAGCGACTTTTAAACGGCACTACTGTAAGCTGTTTTTTAAAAACAGTACTGCAAGACAGTGACATGCGAAACAGAAAAGTGAAGGAAGTGCTGAAGGCTGTAAATATTTAACACGTAATTTACTGGTGTGTCCAAGTCTGGAATAATGTGAAAACAGAAACTTTTCTGAGTTGTTGGAGAAAACTCTGTCATGCTCTTGAAGAAGACGACTTTGAAAATTCTAAAAATGTGGCAGAAATGGTAAAAAAGTTACCGGATGCGAAGACTTCGATACGATTCGCGAGAAATCACAAATCAAGAAATAGAAGAACTGTAATGTCACAAAAAAATAATTTAGTACTTATTAGATGTTCATGGTTTAACCGAGAAACTTATTATCCGAATCGGCTACCCTCCCTCACCCCGAACTAAAAGTTCGGTTAACTGTGGTTGTACTGTATATACATAACTTTAAGTTTGTTCTAAGCTGTTGACCGATACTAATCAGCTTCTCACAACGTATTCTACTCATCCTTGCGAAATGTACCAATATGAAACGCGTGCACAGAAACAATTGGCAGGCTGCAGCGAACCGAAATATTGAAATAGCATTTCAAATGAGTATTAATGAATGTAATAATAGGGATAAAATAAAATCTTGTGACATCAGCGAAAACATATTATATGCAAATAACATTAATTTAATTAATATTAAATTCGTGTTGCAAATGGAATTCTGTAATATATGCATAATAAAGCTCCGCATTTCCAAGCGTTGTTATCAGAGTGAAAATTTTATTGAACATATGCATGAATTCAGTGGGTATATTGCAGAAAAATAACAGAAAAATTTGCGTCGTGCTGTAATACTAATATTTTTAAGACGTCTAAGTTGTACTGGAATCATGCAACAGTCAGTGAGTTAATTTGCCTTCAGCCTTACCGATATGGATATTAGTTGGAGGCGAATTAAAACCCACCTATAGACTGGGGAAGCTATGGATTCATTGCAGGGGTACAAACAATGTTGCGAAGTTCTTTCGAACACGTATCCCGGAACTTGTCTGGAGAAGCTAGTTCGACAGCCCACAAGGAATGGAAATATTTCAGACCTGGTACCTACAAACAGGCATGACTTAATCGGCGGTGCCATTATAGAGACGGGGATTAGCGACCATCATGCCATAATAGCAAGTTTGGTTACTGAAGTTAATCAATCAATCAAGAAAGTTAGCAGAATATTTCTGCTGGAAAGACAATTGTTAGCATCCGACTTAGACAATGAACTGACATTTAGTTCCAGTACGACGGACGAAGAGGAATTATGGGCAAAATTAAAAGTGTGGCAAATATCACTGTGGAGAAGTATGTGGCGATTAAATGGATTTAGGACAGAAAAGACACACCGTGATTTAACAACGGAATTCGAAAAATGCTCAGGAAGCAAAAGGTTGTTGCACTGCCGAGAATCCGAGAAAATTCTCGACCTACTTGAAATCACTAAGTGGGTCTAATACTTCTACTCAGACACTCGTTGACCAGTTCAGTATGGCAGTGGAAGATAACACAAGTAAAGCCGAAGTTTTAAATTTCGCATTTAAGAAATCGTTCACACAGGAGGATCATACAAACATACCGTCGTTTGATTTTCGAGCAGACTCTCGTTTGGAGGACACAGTAATGACTACCACTGGTGTAGAGAAACAGCTGAAAGCATTTATAGCAAATAAGTCGCTAGGTCCTTTTGGAATAACAATTCGGTTTTAAAACGAATATTCTAGAGCACTGGCCCCTTACGTAGCTCGCGTAAATTTGCAAGCGACTGGAAAAAAAGATCAGGTGACTCCCGTATATAACAAGGGTAAAACAACGGATCCACAAAATTACAGAACAATAACTTTAACACTTGGTTTGTTGCAGAATCCTTGAACATATTCCCATTTCGAATATAATAAATTTCCTTGATAGGGAAAAACTTTTGTTCACAAATTGGCACGGTTTTAAAAAGCATCGCTCGTGCGAAACTCAGCCTGCCCTTTTCTTACATGAGACCCTGCGAACAATGGATGAAGGGTAGCAGGCGGATTCCATATTCCTAGACTTCCGTAAAGCATTTGACACGTTGCACTGGTGACTGTTAACGAAGGCACAAACATACTGAATACGTTTCCATGTATACGAGTTGGCTCTGAGCACTATGGGACTTAACATCTGAGGTCATCAGTCCATGTATACGAGTGGCTCGAAGACTTCTTAAGTAATAGAACCCAGTATATTGTCCTCGACGGCGAGTGTTCATCAGAGGGAAGGGAATCGCCAGGAGTGCCCCAGGGAAGTGTGAAAGGATCGTTGTTATTTTCTGTATTCATGGAAGATCTGGCGATCAGCATAAGCACCAGTCTGCGGCTGTTTGCTGATTATGCTGTGGTGTATGGGGCGATGCATTGGTGATGTGACTGTGAGGATACAAGACGACGTAAACAAAATTCCTAATTGGTACGATAAATGGCAGGTAGTTCTAAATGTAGAAAAATGTAAGTTAATGCAGATGAGTAGGAAAAACAAAACCATAATATCCGAATACAGCGTCAGTAGTGTGCTGCATGACACACACAAGTAGATTAAATATCTAGACGTAAAGTTGTTAAGTAATGTGAAATGGAATGAGCATACAGGCTCCAGAATGAGATTTTCACTCTGCAGCGGAATGTGCGCTGGGAAACAGCCTGGCAGATTAAAACTGTGTGCCGAACCGAGACTCGAACTCTGGACCTTTGCCTTTTGCGAGCAAGAGCTCTACCAACTGAGCTACCCAAGCACGACTCACGCCCCGTCCTCACAGCTGTACTTCTGCCAGTACCTCGCCTCCCACCTTCTAAACTTTACAGAAGTTAATTCTACAGGGTTCGCAGGAGAGCTTCTGTAAAGTTTGGAAGGTAGGAGGCGAGGTACTGGCAGAAGTAAAGCTGTGAGGACGGGGCGTGAGTCGTGCTTGGGTAGCTCAGTTGGTAGAGCACTTTCCCGCGAAAGGCAAAGGTCCCGAGTTCGAGTCTCGGTCCGGCACACAGTTTTAATCTGCCAGGTAGCATGCAGGCTGTTTCAAAAAGGACTTTACAACTTTAAAAATTCATAGAAATTTATTGAAAGGAGATATAGAACTGGGTTTAGTGTTATTTTGTAGGGAAACACATCAAGCTTTTTTACCTTATACTAAAGTTGTATATGCCTTCCGTTGGTTATCCCGCACACGTCCCATAGTAAGTCAGTTCCTTCTCAAACTCGCTGTAGCATAGCAGGTGTAACTTGCTCAGTGGCGGCGTAAATTCTTGCTCTAAGTTCAGGTAGAGAAGCCGACACAGGATGTAAAAACACTGTATCCTTGATGAATACGCATAAAAAAATGGAGTGGTGTCAGATCTGGGGAACGTGGGGGTCCTGAAATTGGCTCTTCATCGCCAATCCATTGACCTGGAAAGCTGTCACTGAGAAAATCCCGGACGTCAGCCAGGTAGTGGGGTGGTGCACCATCTTGCATGAAGTAAACATTTCGTTCTTGGTCATCCTAATCGATCTGTGGTATCAAAAATTGTTGTAACATATCCAGGTACGCTATTCCGTTGATGGTTCTTTCACGGAAGAAAGGGGCCGTACACTTTGTTCTCTCTCATTGCACAAAAAACTTTCAGTTTAGGGCAATCACATGTTCCAATGTTTGATGTGGATTTTCACTGCCCCAAATCCTACTGTTGTGTATGTTAACCTTGCCATCTAACTGAAAAGTCGACTCGTCAGAAAGATGATTTTGTCTAAGAAATGTTCATCCTTATGTAATCGATTTGATATATCTGCACAGAAGTTCTTGAAAGCAGTTTTATCAGGGTCTTTTATTGCTTGTATGATCGTCAGACTGTACGGTTTCAAATGCAAACGGTTTCTCAACACACGCCAAACAGTCATATGTAGGATTTTCAGTATGCGAGATGGACGCCGGGTCGATTTCGTAGGGCTGTTGACAAAACGTTGTCTCACTCGCTCAACGACGTCGTCAGATGTGCTTGGACGACCTGATGATTTCCATGTCTTATCGAGAACCCTGTTTCTACACAACATGTATGCGACTCATAAATTGTGGGACAACTAGGAGGATTTTTAGCGCACTTGGTACAGAAATTAGCCTGAACTGTTGTCGCCGACTTCGATTCTTCAAACCAAACACACAGTAGCATGCTCAGGTGCAGTCAGACAGCCATCTTTAACGCAACTGCCGCTAGCGCTCCTTACGGTGCGATTCGCCACTAGCGAACTACACGAGACGAAACTTGATGTATTTCCCTTCAAATGGACACTACAATCACCTCTGTAGCTACTACGAATTAATTTATATGAATCTTCAAAGTTGAGAAGTCCTTTTTGAAACACTCTGTAATAGGGAAGGCCAATGGCCGACCCCCCCCCCCCCCCCTATGAACCATGAAGCTTGCCGTTGGTGGGGAGGCTTGCGTGCCTCAACGATACAGATAGCCGTACCGTAGGTACAACCACAACGGAGGGGTATTTGTTGAGAGGCCAGACAAACGTGTGGTTCCTGAAGAGGGGCAGCAGCCTTTTCAGTAGTTGCAGGGGCAACAGTCTGGATGACTGACTGATCTGGCCTTGTAACACTAACCAAAACGGCCTTGCTGTTGTGGTACTGCGAACGGCTGAAAGCAAGGGTAAACTACAGCCGTTATTTTTCCCGAAGACATGCAGCTTTATTATATGATTAAAATATGATGGCATCCTCTTGGGTAAAATATTCTAGAGGTAAAATCGTTCCTCATTCGGATCTCCGGGCGGGGACTACTCAAGAGGACGTCGTTACCAGGAGAAAGAAAACTGGCGTTCTATGGATCGGATCGTGGAATGTCAGATCCCTTAATCGGGCAGGTAGGTTAGAAAATTTAAAAAGGGAAATCGATAGGTTAAAGTTAGATATCGTGGGAATTAGTGAAGTTCGGTGGCAGGAGGAACAAGACTTTTGGTCAGGTGTATACAGGGTTATAAATACAAAATCAAATAGGGGTAATGCAGGAGCAGGTTTAATAACAAATAAAAAGATAGGAGTGCAAGTAAGCTACTACAAACAGCCTAGTGAACGCATTATTGTGGCCAAGATAGACACGAGGCCCACGCCTACTACAGTAGTACAAGTTTATAAGCCAACTAGCTCTGCAGATGATGATGAAATTGATGAAATGTATGATGAGATAAAAGAAATTATTCAAGTAATGAAGGGAGACGAAAATTTAATAGTCATGGTTGACTGGAATTCAACAGTAGGAAAAGAAAGAGAAGGACACGTAGTAGGAGAATATGGATTAGGGTTAAGTAATTAAAGGGGAAGCCGTCTGGTAGGAACGTTGTATACATGGAAGAAGCCTGGAGATACTAGAAGGTTTCAGATAGATTATATAATGGTAAGACAGAGATTTAGGAACCAGGTTTTAAATTGTAAGACATTGTCAGGGGCAGATGTGGACTCTGACCACAATCTATTGGTTATGAACTGTAGATTAAAACTGAAGAAACTGCAAAAAGGTGGGAATTTAAGGAGATGGGACCTGGACAAACTGAAAGAACCAGAGGTTGTACAGAGTTTCAGGGAGAGCATAAGGGAACAATTGACAGTAATTGGGAAAAGAAATACAGTAGAAGGGGAACGGGTAGCTTTGAGGGATGAAATAGTGAAGGCAGCAGAGGATCAAGCAGGTAAAAAGACGAAGGCTAGTAGAAATCCTTGGGTATCAGAAGAGATACTGAATGTAATTGATGAAAGAAGAAAATATAAAAACGCAGTAAATGAAGCAGGCGAAAAGGAATACAAACGTCTCAAAAATGAGATCGACAGGAAGTGCAAAATAGCTAAGCAGGGATGGCTAGAGGACAAATGTAAGGATGTAGAGGCCTATCTCACAAGGGGTAAGATAGATAATGCCTACAAGAAAATTAAAATGACGTTTGGAGAAATGAGAACCACTTGCAAGAATATAAAGAGCTCAGATGGAAACACAGTTCTAAGCAAAGAAGGGAACGCAGAATCGTGGAAGGAGTATACAGAGGGTCTATACAGGGGCGATGTGCTTGAGGACAATATTATGGAAAAGGAAGAGGATGAAGATGAAATGGGAGATATGATACTGCGTGAAGAGTGTGACAGAGCAGTGAAAGACCTGAGTCGAAACAAGGCCCCGGGAGTAGACAAAATTCCATTGGAACTACTGACGGCCTTGGGAGAGCCAGTCCTGACAAAACTCTACCATCTGGTGAGCAAGATGTATGAGACAGGCCAAATTCTCTCAGACTTCAAGAAGAATATAATAATTCCAATCCCAAAGAAAGCAGATGTTGACAGATGTGAAAATTACGAATTATCAGTTTAATAAGTCACAGCTGCAAAATACTAACACGAGTCCTTTACAGACGAATGGAAAAACTGATAGAAGCTGACCTCGGGGAAGATCAGTTAGGATTTCGTAGAAATGGTGGAACACGTGAGGCAATACTGACCCTACGACTTATCTTAGAAGAAAGATTAAGGAAAGGCAAACCTACGTTTCTAGCATTTTTGGACTTAGAGAAAGCTTTTGACAATATTGACTGGAATGCTCTCTTTCAAATTCTGAAGGTTGCAGGGGTAAATTACAGGGAGCGAAAGGCTATTTACAAATTGTACAGAAAGGATATGGCAGTTATAACAGTCGAGGGTCATGAAAGGGATGCAGTGGTTGGGAACGGAGTGAGATAGGGTTGTAGGCTCTCCCCGATGCTATTGAATCTGTATATTGAGCAAACAGTAAAGGAAACAAAAGAAAAGTTCGGAGTAGGCATTAAAATCAATGGAGAAGAAATAAAAACTTTGAGGTTCGCCGATGACATTGAATTCTGCCAGTTAAAGCAAAGGACTTGGAAGAGCAGTTGAACGGAATGGACAGTGTCTTGAAAGGAGGGTAGAAGATGAACATCAACAGAAGCAAAATGAGGATAATGGAATGTAGTCGAATTAAGTCGGGTGATGCTGAGGGTTCACGTTAGGAAATGAGACACTTAAGGTAGTAAAGGAGTTTTGCTATTTGGGGAGCAAAATAACTGATGATGGTAGAAGTAGAGAGGATATAAAATGTAGACTGAAAATGGCAAGCCGGCCGGTGTGGCCATTCGGTTCTAGGCGCTACAGTCTGGAACCGCGCGGCCGCTACGGTCGCAGGCTCGAATCCTGCCTCGGGCATGGATGTGTATGCTGTCCTTAGGTTAGTTAGGTTTAAGTAGTTCTATGTTCTAGGGAACTGATGACCTAAGATGTTAAGTCCCATAGTGCTCAGAGCCATTTTTGAAAATGGCAAGGAAAGCGTTTCTGAAGAAGAGAAATTTGTTAACATCGAGTACTAAGTGTCAGGAAATCGTTTCTGAAAGTTTTTGTATGGAGTGTAGCCATGTATGGAAGTGAAACATGGACGATAAATCGCTTAGACAAGAAGAGAATAGAAGGTTTAGAAATGTGGTGCTACAGAAGAATGCTGAAGATTAGATGGGTAGATCACACAACTAATAATGAGGTATTGAATAGAATTAGGGAGAAGAAGAGTCTGTGGCACAACTTGACTAGAAGAAGGGATCGGTTGGTAGGACATGTTCTGAAGCATCAAGGGATCACCAATTTATTATTGGAGGGCAGCGTGGAGGGTAAAAATCGTGGAGGGAGACTAAGAGATGAATACACTAAGCAGATTCAGAAGGCTGCAGGTTGTAGTAGGTATTGCGTGGTGATGAAAGTTGCACAGGATAGAGTAGCATGGAGAGCTGCGTCAAACCAGTCTCAGGACTGAAGATCACAACAACAACAATAGCCGACTTTAGTTTATTGGCAGAATTTTAGGAAAGTGTGGCTCATGTTTAAAGGAACTCGCATGTACACTTCCGTTTATTGGGAGAGTTTTACGAAAGTGTGGTTCGTGTAGGAGACTATTGTGACTCATTGTTGAGTACTGTGTGAGTGTTGGAGATTCGTACCACATCGGATTAAAAGAAGACATCGAAGCATTTCAGAATTGGGCTGCTGTACTTGTTACCGCTACATTAGAACGACACGCAAGTATTACAGAGATGCTTTGGAAACTGAATTGAAAATTAGTGGAGGGAAGACGACGTTCTTTTTGAGGACTGATACTGATGAAATTTCGAGAACCGGCATTCGAGGCTGGCTCCAGAAGGATTCTACTGCCGCCAACATACATTTTGGGTAAGGACCATGAATAAACGATGAGAGAGAGAGTAAGGCTGAAATGTCTCTGTTAGATTCCTTTCGTGTTATTTTCCTCGATCTATTGTTGTTTCAAACGGTTCAAATGGCTCTGAGCACTATGGGACTTAACATTGGAGATCATCAGTCCCCTAGAACTTATAACTACTTAAACCTAACTAACCTAAGGACATCACACACATCCATGCCCGAGGCAGGATTCGAACCTGCGACCGTAGCGGTCGCGCGGTTCCAGACTGAAGCGGCTAGAATCGCTCGGCCACACCGGCCGGCGTATTGTTGTTTACGTCACACATTAAATTTACTGTGGTGTTTCTAAATATATCTAGGTGGAGACTGTGCAGTAGAATATGTTATATTGACACATAAACACGAAGCACTTGTCATACAACACTTTCAAACACATTTTTATACGTAATTCGTATCATACAGTTTCATATGGAACCCACAGCCGCAGCCTTAACATAGCGTGTGTGATGTCTTAAGATATTGTCATATCCTTCCTTTCTGGTGTGAAAGAATGTATGAGTGAATGTGTTTGTAGTTGCGTGCTTGGTAGTAGCAGAGAAGTCTGTTAGAGATCAGTAGGACCAAGGTCTGAGTAGGTAGCTACGATTTCTAAGCCAAAGAGGTTTGTCTCCTTGGTGTGGTCCTGTCCGTCCCCTGTCATGTTGGTACAGGAAGCTGCCTCTCTGGTCACTTCCTATGGTATCTGTGGGACACCCTCGGAAAGCGCCCACTCTAGTCAGTCTCCGGCCAGTGTATGAAGTGGTAAGATCTCCGGCTAAGCGCATGTCTGGTGCGTCCGAAGGACAATGGAATTCTTAAGTTCAGCCTAACTGAAAAATTACACTGGACTCGCATTCGGGAGGACGACGGTTCAATCCCGTCTCCGGCCATCCTGATTTAGGTTTTCCGTGATTTCCCTAAATCGTTTTAGGCAAATGCCGGGATGGATCCTTTGAAAGGGCACGGCCGATTTCCTTCCCAATCCTTCCCTAACCCGAGCTTGCGCTCCGTCTCTAATGACCTCGTTGTCGACGGGACGTTAAACACTAACCACCACCAACACTAACTGAAAAATTAATCACTTTTGGTACAGGTCTACATTGAAAATGTTTTTATATTATTTTAAATCGCGACGCAGTGCAATTTCATTGTTAGTTTCAGAATGTATTGCGGTAGTGGCTTTGTCCCCACTGTAATAAAGGAAAGTGGAAGCACGTGGTGATGAGGCGTAATTGTAATTAAGATCATCGGTCTTTAGTGTGAACTTGCGTGTGATTCTAAGATTTCCTCTCGATAAAATTTTTCAAATCACTCATTTGTCTTTATGTTCAATCCACGTGGTGTGTGCTTTGTGGTACCGGTACCACGTGCTCGTAAAATGTTTTGACCAATCAGGTCAATACTGTGATTTTAGTTACGCAGTTCGGAAGTTTCTCTTGTAACTAATGTTTCGATTTAATTTTTTTATCATTAAAATTATTGTGGAATTACACATTTCTGTAAATCTAGTTGGCCACGTGGAACATGCGGTGTAGTGTGGGGCGGCGAGTGAGTACTGCAAATAGCTTGTGAAATAAAGTTTGTTATTTAAATGTGGGAAAAACACTGCACTTCCCGGCTTTTGGAATGTTGTATAATGCTGTCTTTCGCCGTTCTCAACACTGGCTCTCTCTTTGCTTTTTGGCACCCAGAAAGTGATTTAACGAAACGTGGAGCCTGTAATGAGAGTTCCTAGTGCCCACTTAACCTGAGAATATTATTATAGCTGCAGCTTATAGCTCTGAAGAAGTAGGAGATTGTTCGGGATTTCTAATCAAAAACAATTTTCCAAAATAGTTGAGTATATTCTGAAATTCACTGATAACATCACAATTATCCCAACAGCCTAACAAACAGAGCAGTTCAGAGTCTAATTCGCTGATGCAACTATAAATGTCCGAATTGAATGTCAAAAGAATGCTCGCCAAAATTTGATGAGAAAATCTCATCAAACGCCACGCTAAAATTGATTGGTAGAATGTCTGTCCCGCGACGGCACGTGAAAATACAACAACACGCAAACTGAAGCTAGATAATGAAAATCATGCCAAAAATAATCCTTCATTTGAAATGTTTTCACAGTTACGCGTATACATCGTAACTCAATACGGCACCCGAGGCAGTTTGTAGCAGCGCTACCGTAGCGAAGCGACTCCCGACACAGCTGACGTGCTATTCAGCGTCTGGAGAGAACTGGGGCCATCCTTACTCGCGCAGTGCTCTTATATATATAGCCTCGGTGCGGACGGCTAAGAGAACGCCGGCTCTAACTTGGCTCTCACGACTGGCCGCTGGGCTAGTAACGCACCACTTCAAGTTACATAATAATTTATAGCTTCTTTTGCTGATGGCTTATGAAGCTGTTAATTTAATCGTGCATTTAGCACGCAGGTAAGTATTTATAATAAAATTATGACGTGGCTAAGTTAAATATCTTGGGCGAGAGAAATAATTAAGTTACGCTGCACGCAGCATATGAGCTCTGAACTGGCCCTTTTGAGATCCGCTATCGCTATAATTTTATAGGTATTCAAAAGAAACTTTTCACATCTTCATAGTCATAGCGGACCTCCAACCTATTTAAATCTAAACATCCTATCCTTATTCATTAGCCTACTTAATCTATCTTGCTTCCTTCAGTTTTGAGATGAAAACCAGAAAATCATGGATTTCCACTAAAGTCTTAACCTGTGAAATCCAAAGTACTGTTTTTATTTAATCATTATGAAAGATGAGTCTAAATATAAATTTTGAAGTCTCTAGCTCCTTTCTGTTGCGCCAATTATTCTTTTAGAAAAACGTCCAAATTACAAAAATGGCTGAAGTTATCGAACTGATATTTAATACACATTAATTTAGTATTATTCCTTACATGCTGGAAAAGTTTCAGATCATTTGCTTGAATTTTAAGGTATTGCGCAACATTTATGACGTCAGAGCTAGTTACAGCAGACTGGCTGGCACACAATGGAAACTGATGTGAATTTACTACAGCGTGAGTAGGCTGCTTCCCTACATCACCCTCTACTTAAATTTTTTGTTTATGAATGTTAATGATTGAAAAAAAATTTAATTACAAAAAGGGGAAACAAGAGTACAGTTTAACTCCCTATAAAAAATCAAAATTGAAATATAAACATGTAGAAACATTAAAGAAAACTGATTACCTACATTAATTATTTAAATTGTGGGCATGTTCACTGCCTTTTAAACTATGTCATTACTCAAAATTGTAAGCAAAGTCAATGAAATATTTTGGCATACATATTGCCTTAGACAAACAAACACATACAAATTGAAAAATTATGAAAATCTTAGATCCATTAAATACATTAAATACATTTTTACATACACAAATTCAAAGAAAATAACATGATACATAAACAGATGATTAATCTCTTAGCAGTCTTTTCTAAACCTGAAAGAAAAGTTCACAAATAATTTTTACACACGTGGTTGTAGCCACTTTGGCTGGCGTCCTACACTTCCATTCACAAGGGTAGAGGAGGGGAAGTTGCTATGGTGTGCGTCCTTCACGTTCACTCTAAATTACATGGGGGAAAGGGGAGGGGTCACTGTGAGTTGTGTCCAAGTCACTCCACGCTTTCACGCAGCTACCAGGCTGCCATTATCTGGTTTGTCCTGTAGAACAAACAAAAAGAGTGCCTCAGACTCTGTTCACTTAATAGATAAAGGTGGGTCACAATAAAATGGGTATATATACATTTTATCCTTCAATATTTTGCTGGAACAAAGTTAACAGAACTTTTTCAATATTACTCTCGCGGTTACTTAATTGTCATAAAATCGGTAAACAAATGGCTCAGAACGCCGTTAGTCACTTACTAGAGAAAATTTATGCTCAAGGCATACAATCATGAATCCTATTTAATTTCAATTTATTATTCCTGCGCCGGAACACTGAACCAATGCTCGGTACATTCCTGACAAATCTGCATTTTATTTACTAAACTGACTCATCTTTGATTACCTTATGCTTAGAGATAGTATGAGTATATTTGATTAGTGGGTGTTTTCTCAGCTTCTTTGTACATGTGAGTAACTTTTGGTAATAGTACAGTTCTGAGTGTTCAAAACACACTACGTTTATTTGACTACAAAATCCACTTATTGGTCCTCTGCTGTTGTCAGTTCCACATCTGCAATTAGGTACTTACTTACTTTGAAGTGTATTTATGCTGAGCCAAAATTAATGTTTCACGCCTGTCAGTATGTTACTCAATTATATTGCTAGTGTATGTACTTATTTAACACTCACTCTATTAATATTTAAAGCATAGGATAGCACGTATAGTGTATTGCAGCTGATTAGTTTGCTCACGTGGCAATCCATTTCCACTCAATCGGACGCTGAAACCTCAGGTAGTCTCTCTCAGACCTACCACTAAAGTGCATCAAGTAATTATGGACGAGCGTAATGCTAAATTCCTTAAACCTATAGGACACCATGAGCTGCTCTGTCTCATCTAACATAAGGGTACCTATGGTTGCATTCACGCCTCCAACTCATAACCTCAATACGTGTAGGTGTATCCTGTCACACACTACACTAAAATAATGGCCAGCTCCAACCTTATAAATACTTCAGGGACGTGTCCTTCACGTCTCAACCACAAACACTGCTCAATTCTATTACACTGCCTTTCCTTGCTACACCAGGTGAGTTTAATCTTACAATTTATCTGCATTTTTTTTTCTAACACTAAGCAATCTCTTTTTTACTATTTCTTAGTTAGCTCTAATGCATACACTAGGTTTCACTACCACTTCAGATCCTGCTTGAACACGAATTTGTACATCTTTTTTAAATTACTGTTGGTGGACCATTTCCAATAAAACAACACTTTGTACTTACTATATTACCAGGGTACTATACATAATTGTTACTCAAATACATTTGTATCTTAATTACGTCATACTTCTCTATTGTTTGTCACTATTAGGTTTGTCACATTAGGTATTTTTCTTCACTAATCGGTAGATAGAATGGTTACATAACTCATGGCTTGATAGCCATGACAGAAAAATTTCATGTCTGGAAAGAAGAGGTCGAAATTTTTGTGGATAGGAAAGATGAAGAATGAGTGAGACCTGAAATGGAAAGAAGATCTCACACAGCTGGGACTGCACAGCTGCCATACTGTGTAGAGGTTACAGAACAACCTCCTCCCTACAGCCTTCATTGGCTTAATGCTGTATTGATAATTATACCGGAAAATTTTGTATGAAAGAAGAGGTCGAAATTTTTGAGGACAGGAAAGAGGAAGAATGAGTGAGACCTGAAAGGGAAAGAAGATCTCACACAGCTGGGACTGCACAGCTGCCACACTGTGTAGAGGTTACAGAACAACCTCCTCCCTACAGCCTTCATTGGCTGCCTATGAATCTCTTTAGGTCAATCACGTTCCTTAGACCTAATAGCTTCTTACTTTTAGGGTATTCTAGCCTATATGCATTGGCATGTGGTTTTCCTATGATCCTGAAAGGTCCTTGGTATACGAACATGAATTTCTTTGTTTCTGCATTTACCTTCTTGGATTTTTCTTTGGTTTTAACAAGGACTAATTGACCTATTTCAAAGCTAGTAGGTACAGCTTTTGCGTCATGCCGCTTCTTCCTTTCCAACGCTCTTTTTCTCATATTAGCCCTAGCCTTTAGTTTCTTTTCGTCTGTGGATATTTGCGTTAGAATAGGGAATTCTACCATATCTGCTATCACATTGTGAGGTTCTTGGCCAAACATCAATTCGCAAGGTGCAAAACCAGTTGCATCATGTCTTAAGTTGTTAATTACACTCTCAAAATACTTAATGTGCTCTGCCCAACTTGAGTGTTTTCGAGCACAATAAGTTCTGCAAAGCCTATTCAATTCCCTCATAATACGTTCACTCATATTTCCTTGGGGGAAATACGCAGATATTTTCAGATGTTTCACGCCGGCCTTATCTAGACATTTCTTAAATCTATCAGAAGTAAACTGAGGCCCATTGTCTGACAGCAAATTCTTCGGAACGCCAACGTTCACGAAGAAATCCTTTTCCAACTTTTCAACCAATGTTTTTGCATTCGCTCTTTTAATCGGGTATAGTTTAACATATTTACTGAATCCATCCACAACAACAAATACATAGGTACAACCACCTCTCGAAACAGGAAGAGGGCCAAACAAATCACAAGCCAGTAATTCTAGGGTTTCAGTGGGCTCTACTGAATGCATATCCCCTTGTATTCTGCTGTTAGCAGCACGGACCTTCTGGCACACTACGCACGATGCTAAACGCTTGGCCACACGGCGGTACATGTTGTCAAACACAACCTTTTCCTTTAATTTTGCAATGCACTTCTTTGCACCGTAGTGCCCATACCTCAGGTGTACATAGTCGATTAGCAAGTCTACATGTTGTGAGGGAAAGCACAGCTTCCACTCAGAAACACCTATCTTTTTCCTCCTAAACAGAATACCTTTATGCAAACAGTAGTATTGTGAAACCTTAGGATAGTTCGCATTTCCTAAATAGCTCTTCACTAATTTCAGTTGGTCATCTGCATTCTGCTCACGTCTCAAGTTCTTAATCACTCTCTTTAATGCACCTTCTTCCTTTACTTCGTGCAATGCAAACATTCGGACTTCATTTAGGTCTGTTGCTGTAATCCCCGCGTCATCACAGAGCTCCGCACTTCTAGATAACCCATCAGCTACCAGATTGTCTTTCCCTTGAATATATCTAACCTCAAGATCAAACTGCTGGAGATACAATGACCATCTTACCAACCGAGAATTCCTCAACTTACAGGTTTTTAAAAAGGTCAACGCCTTATGGTCACTGTAAACAATTATCTTGTGACCTAATAAATACTGCTCAAACTTCTGTACCCCAAATACAATTGCTAATGCTTCCAGTTCGGAGATGCCATAATTTCTCTCTGCTGCCTGTAAAGATCGACTTGCGAAAGCTATAGTCTTGTGCACTTCTTGCTCGTTCTCTATTTCTACCTGGAATATTTCCACAGCTATACCATAGCCACTAGCATCAACAGACATACAGAATGGCTTTTCAAAATCAGGATGATGTAAAATTGGACTATTAATTAAAGATTGTTTAAGCACCTCAAACGCCTGTTGACATTCTGCTGTCCACACCCAAGGGGTATTCTTTTTCAGCAGGAGGTGAAGACAGGGAGCATTAAAAGCCTGGTCACTAACAAAACGCCTATAGAAGCCGAAAAGACCGAACATTGATCTCAACTGCTTCTTGTTTCTGGGAGCCTCAAATTTTTCAATGACTGCTAGCTTGCCTGGGTCAGGCAGAATACCTTTTCCACTTATCCTATATCCCAAGAAACCTAATTCCTCTTTAACGCACTCTGTCTTTTCAATCTTTAGTTTCATGCCACCTCTCTCAATAGCTTCTAACACTTCCTCTAATAAAGCTATGTGTTCTTCCCAGGTAGGAGTTGCTATTAACAGATCATCTACGTAGACTGTTATTTTATTACTTAAAGCTGGTCCTAAAACATGGCACATCACACGTACGAAGGCACAAACAGAGATATTAAGTCCGAAAGGTACCACACGGTATTGGTAACAAACTCCTTCGTACAAGAAAGCTGTGTACTTCCTTGAACTTTCCGCCAGTGGCAAATTCCAATATCCACACGTGATGTCCATAGAAGTTAAGAATTTTACTCCCCGGAATTTTTGCAATAATTCGTCCATATTCTGCGGTCTATCACTTTCCCTAACCACTATTTCATTTAACCAACGAGCGTCCAAGACCAATCTGACACTCCCGTCTCTTTTTGGTACAACAACAAGAGGATTATTGTACTCACTGACCGCTTTCTCAATCACACCCCACTCCAGCATTCTCTGTATTTCCTTTCGAACCGCCTCCTTCCTAGCTACATGTATTTGGTATGGCTTCCTGAAAAACACTTGGCCGGGTTTCACTTTTAATTGACATTCATAACCTTTGACTATGCCAGGTCGATCTGAAAATACCTTATGATGCCTTTTTAGAACCTGTCTCAGTTCTTCCTTCTGATTGTCTGAAATCTTATCTATTTCCTGCAATTTAGCTTCTATTTTGTCCAAAATAATTGCTTCTTCTTCTTCTGTGTTCAACTTACTGTTACTAAGATTAACACCTTCGTCCCAATACCTCCTATTTTTCAGAACTCGTATAGGCAGCTCCCAAGTTTCATGATCAGTTACTACATGCTTATCACTATAAGGTACTATAATTACTCCGGTTATTGGTAAGACCATTTTTAATTGGCTGTTCTCAAAGTCCACAACACTCTGATATTTTGACAAGAAATCTATGCCAATTAAAACCTCAATACTGAGATTGTTTACAATTAAACATGGATGATCTATTAAATTACCATTAATGTTAAAGGGTAGTAAAGCTTCTTGCTTTACCGTTTTTGAAACCTTGCCAGTAGCACCAATTATTCTTAGTCCTGATACCCTCATTACCGTAAGCTTGTCTTTACCAGGTAATGCATCAAAGAAGGACTGAGATATTGCACTCACCTCACTTCCACTGTCTAAGAGACAACGTACATTGATGCCCAACATATTCACTATTATTATAGGGTGGCTTATTCTAGGTTGTACAGGTGGTTCCTCAAATTCATCTAGTAGTTCCTTTTGGATTTGTCTCCAACTAAAGTGATTGACATCTGTCTTCATTACCTTTAGGTCACAGTGTATAGGGGTTTCCTGAATTATATTTTCAGCTGCCTTTTCCAGTCTGTCTATTAATTTTAAATCGAAACACCTCACGACTTCATTACATTTAGTTTGCTGAACATAACCCAAATTACTGTAGTCTGAGCGATTCTGCGTCTCCAGACCGGGCATAGCACTAGTTACAGCTAAACCACTTTCACCATTATCGTCGGTTTCCTTCTCAAGTGACAACTGGTCACAGCTACTGGGTTCATCGACCCTCAACAGCCTAACCTCTACATTCTCACTTATTTCCTGTCCTAAATTTATTAGTACAGTATCAACATCCTGCACAGGCACTTTAGATAAGAGCACATCATCCTCATCGTAAATATAAGCATGAATTTCTTCTGCTTCTTCACCTGTCAATTCAATATTTTGTAGCTCTTCCCTATTGTTACACTGCTGCGCCTTCTCTTTCTCTTCCCACTTAGAAAGCGTTTCTAACACGGTATCTATCAAATACTGTGAGTGATCTAATATTTCTGTTGTATCTTTAGATGCTACCGACTCTTCATCCACATGTTCAGTTTGAGTATTCTGATCTGTCTTACCAATTCCCTTAACTACTGGCTTAGGAAAAGTAACCGCCTGGTGAGCGCCAGTGTCCTCATAGACGGGAACTAGTTTTCCTGCCTCGGCCTATTGCTGTTTTCTTTAGTTTCATTATAATTGACTGGCACTGCATTGCTTTCCGTACTGTTGTTTACATGCATATTTCTGTTCGGAACAAAATTATTATCTCTTGGACGCCATTGTTGGTTCTGATAATTATTTCCCCAATTCCTACCTCTCTTAGGATGGCGAATACCTACTGTTCTGATGTTTACATTACCATTTTGCTCATTCCTAAAATTACTATTATTGTTAGTGGCATTTCTGTTATTACGTGCCTGCTCCTCATTGGCAGCAACACGTTCTACACGTTCCAAATATTCAATGAAACGATCAAGATTGTCTCTAGGGGCAGATATAATTCTGGTTTGCCAATACCATGGCAGTTTGGCTTCAAGCCCTAGTATAATCATTTCTGGCTTTAGCTTTTCCGACAAATGTGACAAACGTGAGATCCATGACCTAGCAAACTCTTTAATTGATTCCTTGCCTGCACCGAAGCGTTTTCCACTCCAAAATTCTCTTAACACTTCATTTTGCTTATTGCTAGACCAATATTCATTAATGTAAGATGTTTTAAACTCCGCTAAAGTTTTACACTTCAACATAACATCAGCGGACCAACGCAAGGCGTCACCTGCTAAATGGCTTTTAATAAATGAGATTTTCTCTCTTTCAGACCAAGTTGGTGGAATCACATCTTCAAAATCGTTCCAGAAATCCAGCGGGTGGATATTCTTATCTGGATCAAAACGCAAGAACTGCCGACACCCGATAAAAGCGGCGTTTGCAGCTACAACTTGTTGTATGTTACCATTACCAGAAGTTACTGAAGCTACTTTACTCTCAATGTTAGCAATGTTAGTACTGATATTTTCTACTTTCATTTCAACATTATCTACTCTTTGTACAATATGAGTAGTATCAGTTTTGATTGCATCTACGTCTGCTTGACATATGTTTACCTTTATGTTAACATCCTTAAATCTGTCTGAGCAAAGTTCAGATTCCGCCTCGATCTTTTCTGTTAACTTGTGCTCCAGCTTCGCATCTTCCATTTGGAAGTCTTTGCGAACCTCAGCAACTTCGGATTTAACTGTTTTATACATTTCAGAAAATTGTTGAGCAACCTTTTTCTTCATATCCTCATGATTGCAATCAATTTTACAATTCAAACTGTCTAGATCCTCTTTCAACTTATTGCAACCAGCCTTGAAGGTATCGTCCATTACCTCCAACCTTTTATTAAAATTTGTTTGACTGGCCATAATCTCATACTTTAATTCAGCATTACTATTTTTGATCTCAGTTATTTCAGACTTTAATTCAGCATTATTGGATTCTAATTTATTGTCCATTGCCTCAAACCGCATATTAAAATTTGTTTGACTGGCAGCTATTGCTTGTAATATAACATTTAAATCAACAGCCCCAGTACCTTTGGGTTGCTCACGAGCTGGCTTTTTATCACACTCAGGTGACGAAAAACTAGCTCCAACACCAGAATCATCAAAACTAAATGAAACTTTTGATTGATCAGTCATATCTAACTGCTCCTTCTTAAACTCTACCATCTCTGATGACTGTTTCATTTTTAATTCATCAGAGAAACTATCATCCAATAAATTTACAATTTCTACTTTCTGCTTTACTACAGGGGTCTCTATTATTGAATCATTACCCCTTCCCACACTACTGTCAGGAGATAATACTTCATATTTTACTTTAACATTACCACTTTTATGCATATTTACACTTGAACCGTTGTCTGGATTTACAGTTCCCTCCTCAGACATAGGTTCTGATATAAGTTTAACCTCAGTTTCTTTTGGCGGTTCCATCGCCGACAGTCTCTTAGTGCAGGTTAGTAAAATTTTTAACAGTTTTCCACTTAACTTAGTTCCTTCTGCACGACGTTGCCGTAGCCGGCGCGGCGTACCAGGATTCCTGATGCAACGTGGCACGTTGAACTGCAGACGGCTCTCCGACGGCTGTTGTGTATTCGCGTGGCCCGCAACTGCAGGCGCGGCCCCGGCTGCTGTGGCGGACGACTGCGGTACGGCGAAACTGGCTTCTCGCGATGCCGGCAGCACCGCTAGACTCAGTGCCAGCTCCGTCAATCCAGATGCGTTGTTAATTCAATTGCGTCGTCCACATGCCCACGTAACACTTTCACTGTTCTATTACTCAGCTGCGTGTCGCATTCCACTCGCGAATCCGAATAGTTAAAAATCACTTTCACTTAGTTGACTTCCCGGCCGATGCACCATATGTGGGGCGGCGAGTGAGTACTGCAAATAGCTTGTGAAATAAAGTTTGTTATTTAAATGTGGGAAAAACACTGCACTTCCCGGCTTTTGGAATGTTGTATAATGCTGTCTTTCGCCGTTCTCAACACTGGCTCTCTCTTTGCTTTTTGGCACCCAGAAAGTGATTTAACGAAACGTGGAGCCTGTAATGAGAGTTCCTAGTGCCCACTTAACCTGAGAATATTATTATAGCTGCAGCTTATAGCTCTGAAGAAGTAGGAGATTGTTCGGGATTTCTAATCAAAAACAATTTTCCAAAATAGTTGAGTATATTCTGAAATTCACTGATAACATCACAATTATCCCAACAGCCTAACAAACAGAGCAGTTCAGAGTCTAATTCGCTGATGCAACTATAAATGTCCGAATTGAATGTCAAAAGAATGCTCGCCAAAATTTGATGAGAAAATCTCATCAAACGCCACGCTAAAATTGATTGGTAGAATGTCTGTCCCGCGACGGCACGTGAAAATACAACAACACGCAAACTGAAGCTAGATAATGAAAATCATGCCAAAAATAATCCTTCATTTGAAATGTTTTCACAGTTACGCGTATACATCGTAACTCAATACGGCACCCGAGGCAGTTTGTAGCAGCGCTACCGTAGCGAAGCGACTCCCGACACAGCTGACGTGCTATTCAGCGTCTGGAGAGAACTGGGGCCATCCTTACTCGCGCAGTGCTCTTATATATATAGCCTCGGTGCGGACGGCTAAGAGAACGCCGGCTCTAACTTGGCTCTCACGACTGGCCGCTGGGCTAGTAACGCACCACTTCAAGTTACATAATAATTTATAGCTTCTTTTGCTGATGGCTTATGAAGCTGTTAATTTAATCGTGCATTTAGCACGCAGGTAAGTATTTATAATAAAATTATGACGTGGCTAAGTTAAATATCTTGGGCGAGAGAAATAATTAAGTTACGCTGCACGCAGCATATGAGCTCTGAACTGGCCCTTTTGAGATCCGCTATCGCTATAATTTTATAGGTATTCAAAAGAAACTTTTCACATCTTCATAGTCATAGCGGACCTCCAACCTATTTAAATCTAAACATCCTATCCTTATTCATTAGCCTACTTAATCTATCTTGCTTCCTTCAGTTTTGAGATGAAAACCAGAAAATCATGGATTTCCACTAAAGTCTTAACCTGTGAAATCCAAAGTACTGTTTTTATTTAATCATTATGAAAGATGAGTCTAAATATAAATTTTGAAGTCTCTAGCTCCTTTCTGTTGCGCCAATTATTCTTTTAGAAAAACGTCCAAATTACAAAAATGGCTGAAGTTATCGAACTGATATTTAATACACATTAATTTAGTATTATTCCTTACATGCTGGAAAAGTTTCAGATCATTTGCTTGAATTTTAAGGTATTGCGCAACATTTATGACGTCAGAGCTAGTTACAGCAGACTGGCTGGCACACAATGGAAACTGATGTGAATTTACTACAGCGTGAGTAGGCTGCTTCCCTACAGTAGCAACAAAACTGGCACTCAGCTACCCTTTTGGATAATACTTCGGATATTAGAAACGTAATTAATCGGTACGACGACCGGTTCTTCCCGTTTCACATTCTTTTAGAAAGATGTCATAGACCATTTTGTGAAATTGTCGATATATCGCACCAAGTTTTCTTTGTATGAACTTACTATACCAGTCTGTGGTTATCCACTAGGAACAGAACTACAGTACGAACCGAATTTCTTTATCTTAAGTAGAATCGATTCATTTCCTTTTGTGTACCCTTCAACGATCTTTGTGTGTCAGTTTTGTCCTTTTCTAACAGTAAATAAGGCACCAGCTTTGAGTCAGGCTTACCATGTTGTACGTTTCACTGAACACTGATAAAGTGTAAAATAAATATCAAAGTTTAAACATCCTTTATTTTTCTTTAATTTAATTTTCCCTATCATCTGTTTAGTTAAAATAACAATTAAAATTTTATAAAAATGACCTGATAGCGTGCGTGACTATTCCGTAAACTAAAAAATTCATAACAGTAGGAAAAATTTGTCAGTCACTCACGGATACTTTCCACTCTAGGTGCGAACGGTTATTAAAAACACTAGGCTCATTATAAGGTTCGTATGGAGGCACGAAGACAGTCACTTCACCTTCGCTCAATTTGCGAATGGAGCACAAAAGGAAATGACTAGTAATGGTACACGATACCCTCCAGTACGCACCACATGCTGGCTCATGTATCTAGATGTAGATGTAGACACAGTGGTAACAAACGTACACACGGCTATTGCTACAGCCTCGGAAGACCTAGCCTCTCTTATGGATAAAAGGCAACACACAGTGCAGACACGCAAATAAACTGACCTCAGTTATAGTTCGCGCAGGGTACGGTGGGCGATGCGTATTGACCAGTTTTCGTCCAAAGCACTGGGCGAGTTGATTCGTTGGTTCACAAGGATGGGCCGATAAGAGTTTTCCGCCTTTCGGCTAGTCAGCAGTGACAGAACCGAACCGCGCATCCTACAATTTTTCTCAAATCGTTTCGCAGGAAATATTCAGTAAAAATTTTCATTTTTGCTTCATTTATAGCTTTATATGTCAGGTTCATGACGATGTACCCGTTGAGCCGTGGCGCCATTGAGTTAGTAGACTATTCTGTCTGGCACCACTGGCTCAGGTCTAGTATCGACTATCCCTCTTGCGGCCCCATTGCCAATATACAGGGCTATTACAAATGATTGAAGCGATTTCATAAATTCACTGTAGCTCCATTCATTGACATATGGTCACGACACACTACAGATACGTAGAAAAACTCATAAAGTTTTGTTCGGCTGAGGCCGCACTTCAGGTTTCTGCTGTCAGAGCGCTCGAGAGCGCAGTGACACAAAATGGCGACAGGAGCCGAGAAAGCGTATGTCGTGCTTGAAATGCGCTCACATCAGTCAGTCATAACAGTGCAACGACACTTCAGGACGAAGTTCAACAAAGATCCACCAACAGCTATCTCCATTCGGCGATGGTATGCGCAGTTTAAAGCTTCTGGATGCCTCTGTAAGGGGAAATCAACGGGTCGGCCTGCAGTGAGCGAAGAAACGGTTGAACGCGTGCTGGCAAGTTTCACGCGTAGCCCGCGGAAAATTGGCTCGTGCCAGAACTGGAGACCGACAGCGCCGACTTCATCTTTCAACAGGATGGTGCTCCACCGCACTTCCATCATGATGTTCGGCATTTCTTAAACAGGAGATTGGAAAACCGATGGATCGGTCGTGGTGGAGATCATGATCAGCAATTCATGTCATGGCCTCCACGCTCTCCCGACTTAACCCCATGCGATTTCTTTCTGTGGGGTTATGTGAAAGATTCAGTGTTTAAACCTCCTCTACCAAGAAACGTGCCAGAACTGCGAGCTCGCATCAACGATGCTTTCGAACTCATTGATGGGGACATGCTGCGCCGAGTGTGGGAGGAACTTGATTATCGGCTTGATGTCTGCCGAATCACTAAAGGGGCACATATCGAACATTTGTGAATGCCTAAAAAAACTTTTTGAGTTTTTGTATGTGTGTGCAAAGCATTGTGAAAATATCTCAAGTAATAAAGTTATTGTAGAGCTGTGAAATCGCTTCAATCATTTGTAATAACCCTGTATATGAAGAAGAGTTGGTATCTGTGAGTTATGCCCTTCGAAGGTCTTTGCTTGGCGTTAGAAGCACACAGCAAACTCATGCACGTGTTCAGAAAGGAGGGGCTCCACTGCTACACGCACAGTGCGGACCCCCTCAAACTCCTCAAGGTGGTCATACGCCGCCTTCCAATGAAGATGGAGCCTAGCCACCTGAAGGAAGAACTGGAGGCGCCGGGCTATGGTGTCCGATCGACGAGCCTGATGAAGTCTCCAAGGACGCACAGGGACATGCCTCTGTTCTGTGTTGTCCTGGTTGACAACTGCTGCAGCACCTTGCCCGAGTACGAGTCACAGTCGAGCCGCTCCGAGCTAAAGCTGTCGGCACACGGACCGTGCATCCGAACGTTGAGCGTTGAGCGTGCCGAGTTTCTGACGTCACAGCATGGAATAGCACGCTCGGGAGTCTTTCCGAACGTGCAGAGCAATATCTGGCATGTCAGATATTCTGAGCGTGCGTCTGAGCGTTGACCAATGAGATGGCACAACGCCACCTACGTCACACGCACGCCGTCTCCCTTCAGTACAGAGTTGTGAGGCGCCATATTGGCATTCATTTCAAGTCTATACGTATATATGCCGTTTCGACCACCAGCAAATTGAGAATCACTGCAAAACCCGTTGTTAACTGTATGATTCGTTCCAATAAAATAATGAGAAACATCATATTCGCGGCAAAAGAATTATTGCAACTTGCGTATAATGAGAGTAGGCTATTTGAAGGCAGCGACACACTGAAGATCCACCCAAAACGCATTGTTCTTGGTACAATTTGTTGTAATTAAATTTCAGTTAGTAACATATCTACGATTAAGGTTTTTAGCATGCGCGAAGATGCTATGATTAGTACCAATATGGGAGATATTGGTTTAGCGTAGTGAAGAGCGTCAGTGTTCTGTGCAGAGTTCTTTTTGTTGGGGCGGTGGTTCGCGTCCTGACACAACCAATTTTTTTTTCTTATCATTCACGTTTTTATTAGGTTCCGATACTTTATTATTAGTTTAATACAAGTATAGAATATAATATTTGATGTTATGTAAATACAAGTTCACCTTTTCTTGGGGGGTGACTTTGTTCGATTGGCTTAATCTAAAGGACAGCTTGCGCTACTTGTTTAAAGATATTTTACTCCTTCTTCCTTTACGCTTCGTAATTCACATGTTGCAAAGATTCTGCTACTGGGTAGGAACAGTGATCAAGTAAGACTGACCTTGGAGTTTTACTAAAATGTGGGAATCATGAAATAACGTTTATGTTACGCGGAGAAGTATTCCAAATTTGTAACGCACTGTCTGTAACGGAACTTTTATAAGCCTGTGTCCTTACTGATTGGACATGGTACTTTCCTTTTCGTGGACTATGGAAGAAATGTGCGTTTTAATAGAGCTAACGTGGGAATTACGCGCACCCGTTGAGTAAACAGTGTGATTTACGAACTAGAAACATCCCTCAACTGTCGCTGTAGTGCGTTGCGGTCGTGTATACCACGTTGGGGCCCACGTACCGTACCGTATGCACAAGTCGCATCGTTCCTGGGCGTTCAGCAGCACGTTGAACTTGACACGCTCAACGTTAACGTTCGACAGCACGGTCCGTGTGCCGACGGATTAAGATGCGGCGGCCTCAGTGCTGTTCGTGCCAGGGCCTAGACCGCGTGGCGCAGTATCGCATCATGCCGCTTCGATGCGTCAGATGCGCAGGCCCTCACCAGAGCAAAGAGTGCTCTCTGAAGAACGAAGACGCGCCACGATGCTGCAGCTGCAGTCAGCCTCATGTGGCAAGCTGCAGGGGCTGCAAGGAGTTCAAGAAATCCAACAACCATCAGCGAGGAAAGGCAGCGCCGTCTGAGAAGGTGCGACCCGGCACCAGTTTCGTGGATGCCGTCAAAGGAGGAGCACCCACTGCAAACACACACCTACAGCCGCAGCCTACTGTAGCAACCAAGAAGTAGCCAGACAAAGAACCGGCTGCTGAAATGTGTAACGGTAGTGACACATCAAAATCACAATAGTAACCCGTTGCAGTCACTACATATTTTATTGCAATCAAAAATGGTTCAAATGGCTCTGAGCACTATGGGACTTAACATCTATGGTCATCAGTCCCCTAGAACTTAGAACTACTTAAACCTAACTAACCTAAGGACAGCACACAACACCCAGTCATCACGAGGCAGAGAAAATCCCTGACCCCGCCGGGAATCGAACCCGGGAACCCGGGTGTGGGAAGCGAGAACGCTACCGCACGACCACGAGCTGCGGACTATTGCAATCAAAAGCAGTATAAAATCACAATCGCAGTAATACAGGAGACTGCCTTACAAGGCCAGATCACTTGGACAAATAACAAATGATTTTCTATAACCGGAACAAGACCCATAAAACTTGAAATTTGAATCTGACTAGGTACATATACTCAGGCAGACCTTTATTTAAATAGTACAAATGTCCATACAATTCCCATCAGAACTCATTACTTCCAATCAGCTGAGGAACACCATAAGGGTAAGAACACAGATCTTTTAAAGTTTAGCTAGCCAACTTTCTTAAAGAAAAATATGTACAAATGACTAAAACAATTAAGGAGGTGCTTTAATTTTGACGAAACCGATCTTCAATTTACTTACTCATTTGATTAATCAACAATGTTCTTAGAATGAAACTTCCTGGCAGATTAAAACTGTGTGCCCGACCGAGACTCGAACTCGGGACCTTTGCCTTTCGCGGACAAGCGCTCTACCAACTGAGATACCGAAGCACGACTCACGCCTGGTACTCACAGCTTTACTTCTGCCAGTATCTCGTCTCCTACCTTCCAAACTTTACAGAAGCTCTCCTGAGAACCTCTCATTCTGGAAACATCCCCCAGGCTGTGGCTAAGCCATGTCTCCGCTATATCCTTTCTTTCAGGAGTGCTAGTTCTGCAAGGTTCCCAGGAGTGCTTCTGTAAAGTTTGGAAGGCAGGAAACGAGATACTGGCAGAAGTAAAGCTGTGAGTACCGGGCCTGAGTCGTGCTTCGGTATCTCAGTTGGTAGAGCACTTGCCCGTGAAAGGCAAAGGTCCCGAGTTCGAGTCTCGGTCGGGCACACAGTTTTAATCTGCCAGGAAGTTTCATATCAGCGCACACTCCGCTGCAGAGTGAAAATCTCATTCTGGAAACATCCCCCAGGCTGTGGCTAAGCCATGTCTCCGCAATATCCTTTCTTTCAGGAGTGCTAGTTCTGCAAGGTTCGCAGGAGAGCTTCTGTAAAGTTTGGAAGGTAGGAGACGAGGTACTGGCAGAAGTAAAGCTGTGAGTACCGGACGTGAGTCGTGCTTCGGTGGCTCAGTTGGTAGAGCACTTGCCCGCGAAAGGCAAAGGTCCCGAGTTCGAGTCTCGGTCGGGCACACAGTTTTAATCTGCCAGGAAGTTTCATATCAGCGCACACTCCGCTGCAGAGTGAAAATCTCATTCTGGAAACATCCCCCAGGCTGTGGCTAAGCCATGTCTCCGCAATATCCTTTCTTTCAGGAGTGCTAGTTCTGCAAGGTTCGCAGGAGAGCTTCTGTAAAGTTTGGAAGGTAGGAGACGAGGTACTGGCAGAAGTAAAGCTGTGAGTACCGGACGTGAGTCGTGCTTCGGTAGCTCAGTTGGTAGAGCACTTGCCCGCGAAAGGCAAAGGTCCCGAGTTCGAGTCTCGGTCGGGCACACAGTTTTAATCTGCCAGGAAGTTTCATATCAGCGCACACTCCGCTGCAGAGTGAAAATCTCATTCATATTCTTAGAATGGTTACAACTAGAACATGACCATATGACAATACCCCTAAAATGAGGTTGCTTCAATATTGCGTGTGAATTAGCGATAGACGCGAGCAGACCAAGGATTCAAATCAATACGAGTGATCCACGAGACAGGAAATGACATAGAAATGTACTCTACTTTATACTGCAATTGAACTTCAGATGCTATAATTCTCCACCGGAAAGATGGAGTCACGCAACAGTGACAACATAACCCAAGATGGAAAGGAGAGGACAGGGCCTTAAATATCTCTCTGCCCCCATGGTGCTCTGCTCCCAGTATGCTCACGTCGACCGCTGCCAATTATCTGTAACACAACACACATCAACGGCAGACAATATTCTGAGACAGAAACTACACAATCTTATCTAGAGAACAGGTGATCAATACAACTGAACAGTAACAAATTAGCCTCCGTGAGTTACTTGGCCAGTGCCAGCCCTTAAACTTTGATTAATAAGTTCGGTAAAAATCTTGCCCTAAAGTTAAGATGACAAGAATTATCTCGGCGCACATTTACATGCCAAACTACCAAATGAACTACAAGGTAGAACAGAGGACGTATCTCGGCGTGTCTTGAAACGCCAGAGCCGGCCTTACTCACTAGCCGTTGCACTTGTAGCTACGTCTTTAACCACGCTTCGTGTCGGTTGGTTGGGCGTAGCCACACTTCCTCAACTTCCGTCAAGACAGTGTGATATTCGCTATTTTTGACTTCATTAAAACAGCAAATACGAGTAGTTAATACTTTCAGCCAGAAGGCAAATACTTGTTTATAAATAATGATTAATGTATAATGAGGCGTCGCATGGCGACGGTGGAATTTTCTAAATAATGTAATTCGTCGTCTTTGGGCGGCAATATAAACAGAAAAATACGGGTAGATATGCGATCCTTTACTATTTTGTTCGCTGGAGAACAAATGAAGCCTTGAGCGCTAAAAAGACTTGTACTGTTTTTTTTCACGAGTAAGACGGACGCAGATTTGTGGTAGTCTGATCTAATTTTTACTAAATGTATATAAACGTGTTATGTCTAAGTTTGAGTGAAGTGTAAAGAACTGTTATAACTTACCGTGACGACGCACGAGCGACTCAAAGAAGACAATGGCTATATAAAAGAGCGCTCAATGGACATGATACGGACATAAAAATCTACCGCCATTGTAGTACTAAGCTTAAGGTACGATATAGGTTTTAGGTATAATAAATATTTGTTCTGGGAATACTGAATCATTTAGCAATGCTCATTCCTATTATCTCCTCAGTATTATTTTCATTTTAATTATGCATTTTGCTAATATTACAGACACCAAGGTCAGCAGTCCAATGTGCGTGTTACATTGATAAAAAGAAAACTGTTTTATCGTCTTCTTGCATCAGCTTTAATATTGAATTTGCCTTTTGTGTGATGTTACAGTTCGTTTTGCGCCCTTAAGAACTTTCTGGTCCCTTAGGAAATTGTTTTGTCATAACAATAACTTCACAACCAGGTATGATCGTATCTACGATCATGAGGTAATTAGAAAGACGATAACGCAATTTCTTAATCAATAGTACGCTAGTTGTGACTGCCTCAAGCCACGCGAAACTGCAAGTAAAAACTATTCACATCTCATAATGCAATATTTTATGACAATGGTCAATCCATGACTCTTACGCCAATTGTGATTGATAAAACAGTAAGCTAAATCTCAATTTCCAACTTTCCATTGAATAACAACATCACTTTTATTTTGTAACATCACAACAGTCACGACACCGAGGTAAGTGATAAACAACTAAAACAATTCCAAAGGATTTTTGGCACACTGGCATATTCAATTAAGCCGCACACAACCCACCGACGCAATTCGGCGACTCCAATTCAATCGGCCGGCGTAACTTATAACAGACTCGAAGGAGCTTGTCCTTCCGACCTCTAGGAGAACCAAATCACCATGGGCGGTGGATCTGCCCTCACGACTCAACACGCTGTAGCCACTGGCCTCGCTCCTTCGTTGTCCGACTCGTCCTCTCGCCGCCCTGCCTACGTACGCAGTCCCACGTGACTCTCGCTCACCGCCGATCCCGTCACACTTCCGCAGCAGAGCGCACGCGCTGCCGTTAAATCCGCGCCGCCCAAGTTGAGCAGAAGACAAATAAGCATCGAAGTCGACTCAGAAATCAAAATGACGATCGCTGGAAACTGGCGCCAGAAACGCACCAGCTCAGCTGCTCCGCAAACAGCACCCAGAGGAAGAGGCCATCGCACGGAGCGCCCACCCGCCCTCACCACAAAACGAGCCGCACAACAGGCAGCAGCTGCCACGCAGGCGCAGTGCGCTGCTACAGCCGCAGAGGACGCCACCATGGCTGCCCCTGCCCAGAGAGAAGACGCCGGAGAACTCCGATCACCCCCGAGATCCCTCAACGAGCTCCTACAGCAACTGCCGGTCCTGGTGACCGTAGTTACGGCAGCCCTCCAGGCCAGCGCCGTTCCCATGAAGAACCATCATGGATAATAGTTATATCCACGGTCTCACAGTTTGCTGCTTCAACGCAAACAGTCTCTGTCTCCAGCAGGGTGAGTTTCGCCAATTCCTCCATGGCGAGGGAATCGACATCTGTCTCGTGTGCGAAACTCACCTCAAAGCTGGAGTCAATGTCTGAGCCACAAACTACCAATGCTACCGAAACGATAGCCTGACGGCTGGCGGCGGCACTGCCGTATACATTAAGAGTCCAATGAAACACCACTTGGTGCATCTGCCTGTGCTGGACACCACCCTCGAGGGAACAGGAGTCGCTGTCAACACTACGGTCAGGCAGATCATCCTCATTGCGGCCTACCGACTGCCTAGGGGGAACTTGGAGGCTGCTCACATTGATTGGATGAGGATCTTCATTGCTGGTGATTTTAACGCAAAGCACACGCAGTGGAACTCCCGCCTCATGAATGGCAGCAGTCAGCGCCTCTTGCGCACCGCCCAGCAAAACGGCACCATCATACTGGGGCCGTTCGACCCGACGACCTACCCTGCCAGAGAGCAGCCAGACGTCCTTGACGTCGCCATCATCAAACGCGTCGAACAACATACTACCACCAAAACTCACTGTGCCATGGCCGGCCGCGGTGGCTGTGCGGTTCTGGCGCTGCAGTCCGGAACCGCGGGACTGCTACGGTCGCAGGTTCGAATCCTGCCTCGGGCATGGGTGTGTGTGATGTCCTTAGGTTAGTTAGGTTTAAGTAGTTCTAAGTTCTAGGGGACTTATGACCTAAGCTGTTGAGTCCCATAGTGTTCAGAGCCATTTGAACTATTTCACTGTGCCATGTCATCGGACCATCTGCCAGTTATTTACGATATTGACATCGTAGGTACTGAACTACCTACTCGCCGCCGCTGCTACAAGAAGATGAGCTTACAGTGCTTCGACAACAAAGTTCTCAACAAGCTGGTGGACCTGCCGGACCCTGACACCGAGGGTGCCAACGCCACTCTTGAACCCATGAAACCGCCGACTTACACACTCCTGGAAATTGAAATAAGAACACCGTGAATTCATTGTCCCAGGAAGGGGAAACTTTATTGACACATTCCTGGGGTCAGATACATCACATGATCACACTGACAGAACCACAGGCACATAGACACAGGCAACAGAGCATGCACAATGTCGGCACTAGTACAGTGTATATCCACCTTTCGCAGCAATGCAGGCTGCTATTCTCCCATGGAGACGATCGTAGAGATGCTGGATGTAGTCCTGTGGAACGGCTTGCCATGCCATTTCCACCTGCCGCCTCAGTTGGACCAGCGTTCGTGCTGGACGTGCAGACCGCATGAGACGACGCTTCACCCAGTCCCAAACATGCTCAATGGGGGACAGATCCGGAGATCTTGCTGGCCAGGGTAGTTGACTTACACCTTATAGAGCACGTTGGGTGGCACGAGATACATGCGGACGTGCATTGTCCTGTTGGAACAGCAAGTTCCCTTGCCGGTCTAGGAATGGTAGAACGATGGGTTCGATGACGGTTTGGATGTACCGTGCACTATTCAGTGTCCCCTCGCCGATCACCAGTGGTGTACGGCCAGTGTAGGAGATCGCTCCCCACACCATGATGCCGGGTGTTGGCCCTGTGTGCCTCGGTCAAATGCAGTCCTGATTGTGGCGCTCACCTGCACGGCGCCAAACACGCATACGACCATCATTGGCACCAAGGCAGAAGCGACTCTCATCGCTGAAGACGACACGTCTCCATTCGTCCCTCCATTCACGCCTGTCGCGACACCACTGGAGGCGGGCTGCACGATGTTGGGGCGTGAGCGGAAGACGGCCTAACGGTGTGCGGGACCGTAGCCCAGCTTCATGGAGACGGTTGCGAATGGTCCTCGCCGATACCCCAGGAGCAACAGTGTCCCTAATTTGCTGGGAAGTGGCGGTGCGGTCCCCTACGGCACTGCGTAGGATCCTACGGTCTTGGCGTGCATCCGTGGTCGCTGCGGTCCGGTCCCAGGTCGACGGGCACGTGCACCTTCCGCCGACCACTGGCGACAACATCGATGTACTGTGGAGACCTCACGCCCCATGTGTTGAGCAATTCGGCGGTACGTCCACCCGGCGTCCCGCATGCCCACTATACGCCCTCGCTCAAAGTCCGTCAACTGCACATACGGTTCACGTCCACGCTGTCGCGGCATGCTACCAGTGTTAAAGACTGCGATGGAGCTCCGTATGCCACGGCAAACTGGCTGACACTGACGGCGGCGGTGCACAAATGCTGCGCAGCTAGCGCCATTCGACGGCCAACACCGCGGTTCCTGGTGTGTCCGCTGTGCCGTGCGTGTGATCACTGCTGGTACAGCCCTCTCGCAGTGTCCGGAGCAAGTATGGTGGGTCTGACACACCGGTGTCAATGTGTTCTTTTTTCCATTTCCAGGAGTGTACAAGTAGTGGAAGCAGCCACATTGAGACGTCCGCCTCAGCAGCGGGACCACTCCCGTAAATTGCCTCCTCACATCGTAGAGGCCATCAGGGAAGAGAACAGGGCCTTCTGAGAGTGGCGGCTCATGTGCCATCCTGCTACCAAACGCCGCTTAGACCAGATGAGACGAGAAATCAAGGCAGCTGTGGAAGACCACAGGATTGGGCTGGCCTGGTCGCCTCTCTAAACCCAGGGGACGGCAGCGCATGGCGGGTAGTGAAAAGTTTCCTTCGCCGGCGGCAACATATCCTGCCACTACAGGTAGGACAGAACTACGTCTGCAATCCAGACGAGAAGGCCACAGTATTAGCAGACACTGTCGCGGAGAATTTCACAGCTATTGAGGACGACGTGGACCTGGATCACAGCTGACACTTGGACGAAGAACTTCCATCGTACCTATCAGCGAGGCAAGAGAATGATGATATCATCCCCATCGAGGAAGAGGAAGTAACGGTCGCTGAACGTCAGAAAGGCAGGAGGAGCTGATGGAATTGACTACTTTCTCTTACGAAACCTGCCGGCGAGAGCCCACCAGACTCTGGCGACATCTTCAACAGTATCCTTCGGACTGGAGTCTTCCCTTCCGTGTGGAAGCATGCGGAAGCCGTGCCAGTGCCGAAGACGAACAAGGATGCTCGTCTGGCCAACAGCTACCACCCCATTAGTCTGCTTTCATCCCCCTCGAATGTATTCGACAGACTATATGTCAAGAGGCTGCTGCTTCACGTGGAAGAAGAGTCCGTCATCCCTGATGAGCAGTTCAGATTCTGGAGCGGACATTCCACCACACACCAGCTGCTGAGGCTGGTGGAAGATGTCATGATCGCTCTGGAGACGTGAGAGAACCTTGGGGCGGTGCCACTCGATGTTTCCAGGGATTTCGACTCCGTGTGGCACAACTGACTCGTGTACAAACACCTTGTGCACGGGGTACCGACCCCACATGGAGTACTGTCCTCTCCTACCTCACTGGGCGAACATTCCACGTCCACACTGACGATGGAAGATCGATGCAGCGGCCGATACGAGTGGGAGTGCCGCAAGGATCAGTGCTTGGCCCCCTGTTGTATTCCATCTACACCGCCGACGCACTGCTGGTGGCACACGTGAAATTGGCCACATATGCCGATGACTCCCCTGTGGCACGCCAGAGGTTACTTTAACGTCTGTAGACGTCTCTCCGTTGATAACAACATGCTGTGTTCTGTTTGCTAAAAACTCTTCAATCCAGCCACACAGCTGGTCTGATATTCCGTAGGCTCTTACTTTGTTTATCAGGCGACAGTGCGGAACTGTATCGAACGCCTTCCGGAAGTCAAGAAAAATAGCATCTACCTGGGAGCCTGTATCTAATATTTTCTGGGTCTCATGAACAAATAGAGCGAGTTGGGTCTCACACGATCGCTGTTTCCGGAATCCATGTTGATTCCTACATAGTAGATTCTGAGTTTCCAAAAACGACATGATACTCGAGCAAAAAACATGTTCTAAAATTCTACAACAGATCGACGTCAGAGATATAGGTCTATAGATTTGCGCATCTGCTCGACGACCCTTCTTGAAGACTGGGACTACCTGTGCTCTTTTCCAATCATTTGGAACCTTCCGTTCCTCTAGAGACTTGCGGTACACGGCTGTTAGAAGGGGGGCAAGTTCTTTCGCGTACTCTGTGTAGAATAGTGTCGGAAGTTCCATGCGGCTTTTCGCGGATGATGCTGTAGTATACAGAGAAGTTGCAGCATTAGAAAATTGTAGCGAAATGCAGGAAGATCTGCAGCGGATAGGCACTTGGTGCAGGGAGTGGCAACTGACCCTTAACATAGACAAATGTAATGTATTGAGAATACATAGAAAGAAGGATCCTTTATTGTATGATTATATGATAGCGGAACAAACACTGGTAGCAGTTACTTCTGTAAAATATCTGGGAGTATGCGTGCGGAACGATTTGAAGTGGAATGATCATATAAAATTAATTGTTGGTAAGGCGGGTACCAGGTTGAGATTCATTGGGAGAGTCCTTAGAAAATGTAGTCCATCAACAAAGGAGGTGGCTTACAAAACACTCGTTCGACCTATACTTGAGTATTGCTCATCAGTGTGGGATCCGTACCAGATCGGGTTGACGGAGGAGATAGAGAAGATCCAAAGAAGAGCCGCGCGTTTCGTCACAGGGTTATTTGGTAACCGTGATAGCGTTACGGAGATGTTTAACAAACTCAAGTGGCAGACTCTGTAAGAGAGGCGCTCTGCATCGCGGTGTAGCTTGCTCGCCAGGTTTCGAGAGGGTGCGTTTCTGGATGAGGTATCGAATATATTGCTTCCCCCTACTTATACCTCCCGAGGAGATCACGAATGTAAAATTAGAGAGATTAGAGCGCGCACAGAGGCTTTCAGACAGTCGTTCTTCCCGCGAACCATACGCGACTGGAACAGGAAAGGGAGGTAATGACAGTGGCACGTAAAGTGCCCTCCGCCACACACCGTTGGGTGGCTTGAGGAGTATAAATGTAGATGTAGATGTAGATGTAGATGACGCGGCGCTACTCGTGCGAAGTATGAACCCGGCAGAAATGAGAAGACTGCTGCAGCTTGACTGCGACGCGCTCGGAACGTGGTCAAACAAATGGCGGCTGAAATACAATGCTGCTAAGAGCTACGCAGTGGTGTTCTCAAAAAAGTTGCTCCCCCCTGACCCGTCACCGGTTACCATCGCGGGAGGCCCCATCCCGTGGAGCAAGACCGGCCGCTACCTTGGAATCTCTCTGGACCAAAGACTGACATCGCTGCCGCACATCAGAGACCTCAAGGGCAAAGCACTAGCGGGACTTCACGAATCATACCCTCTGCTCAACCTGTCATCCTCGTTGCCTCCACACCACGATGTCACACTATACCTGACGTTAATAGAATACGTGGCAGTGGTGTGGGGAAACGCGGCCGACACCAACATCGGGACGCTGCAGATGGTGCCAAACTGGGGTCTGAAGCTAGCTCTGCACCTTCCTAGCAGTTATAGAACTCAAGTGCTACACGAAGATATTGGCATCCCGCTACTGTGAGATATGTACAAGCAGACAGCACGCCAGTTCCACGCGACGATGGGAAACTCCGAGAACCGGCTCATCAAAGACTTGGGCCAGCAGATCCACCGTAGGCCAAGCACGCGCTGGTCTAACCTGCTGAGGGAGCAGAAGCCTATCCCACCAGCGTGAGGAAGGTCTAGCAGCCATCCTCAAAAGAGGAATATGCTAGAAGCGAGGCACAACTACCCCAAACCAAAGAAGAACGATAGGAATAGCTTATCAGGCGCTTAAGGGGCTCCGGAAAGGCTCAAAATCATGAAAAGTTCAATTTTTACTTCGTTGCGTTTTCTGAATCTGCAGACTATTACCTTTTAATAGATATATAATTTATTCAATTCCGAAGACTACAACTATTTTTAAATTTTTTTTTGAAATGTGTTCTACATGGGCGTGACCCACTGTGGCGCTGTTAAACTGCTGTCAAATGGTGTTATTATTAACGTCCTTGTTCATGAGGTACATTTTAGTGATGTGAGATAAAGTATGTGTTGTGGCTAACCTATGGTTATGGTTCAATATATATCGCTGGTGTGATTGTCGATTGTTTCATGTTTATTTACTCTGTCGTTATCTCGTAAATATTCGTAATTAATTCTGTTTCTTGAGTCTCTGTTTTGTTGAAGTATAATAATGAGTAAATGTAAAGTTATTAGAAATCCTCTGAAGGCTTTTAAGAAAAGGAGAAATGTTGGAAAGCCAAAGGTATGTTTTATTACTGTAAATAATAACATTCTAACATGGTACGAGCGATGCTTGCTTTAGACAAGGAACGCCTTCGGGCTGCAGACAGGGCTGTAAAGAGTCTAGAAATACAAGCAGGAGTAAACAGGAGGAGGAACAAGAGGAAGCTGGAGGAGGAGTTTGCAGACGATGAAGATAATCCATCCTATGGACCTGGAATGCACTAAAAAGTTAATCCAATCTTTGTCGCTCGATTCCCAAAACTTTTATTTTCTCATACTAATTACATGTTTTCTAAGGATCTTCCAAACATATTTGTTTCAGACTTTCAGTAAATGTTACACAGTACCTTCTGCATAATGGGACACAGCCTTTTTGCAAAAAACTGTATATTTTTGAATATATAAATAAAAAATTGCAAAAAAAATGTTGTGAATTTTCATTACAATTGAAAAAAAATCATCTTTAATAATTGAACTAAAATTTTGTAAAATCCCTGTGTTAAGTTGTAGCCCATATTCCAATAAATAATATGTAAAAAGTTCAACTTCCTACCTCAAATAATTTGCGAGGAAAGATGTAATTTATAAGCGTTATTTTAACATTGCAAGTATAGGGCGTTCCGGAGCCCCTTAACTTACTTACAGTCAAGCCCAGGAAAGGCTTGTCATTTTGAGCGAGCGAAACGAGAGGGAGGCACGAAGTTTGCGCATTGGCGGTAGCGTTGCCACAAGAGATGGTCACGATGTCCGAGCGGCCGAAGCCACGAGCTGCGCAAAGAGGGCCTGCTCAGATAGAGGATACTGGAGTACTTCAGTGAGGTCAGTGTCGGCTACAAGCAGCAGGCCGACATTCCGTCGGTTGGTTGGCAAAATGCGTGTCGGACGACCGCTCGTGGCCTGGCTGCCCTCTTCTACCTGGCTTTCATCGCCGCCACTCAGCAACCGCTGCGACGCACCATGGATCCATGGTGCTGATAAAGGGCAGTAACATTCTACGTATAATCCTTGTGGTGACTTGTGTCATTGTCTACCTGCCCTCATTATTTTCTGGTTTGTATCCGACGCTTAGAGTTTTACTTGATCGGCTGTTTGGTCGTAAATATAGGCCGTAGTATTGTACTAAGATACTAGTTGTCGTTTGAAAATTTGTCCCGCTATTATATTGCCTTCCCTAATTATTTCTGGTTTGTACGCGATCATTAATGTTCTAATGAATCAGCTCCTGGTCGTAAATACAGCCGGAACAGTTTTACTAAGGTACACGTTGCCGTTAAACAAAAGAGGGACCTTGTGGTTAGATTGAGATGTTAACTGGTTCAATTCTTTGATTGTATTTGCATTTCTCAGGGACCTTGTGGTTAGATTGAGATGTTAACTGGTTCAATTCTTTGATTGTATTTGCATTTCTCAGTCATTAGTTATAATCTGAACAACCTGTTCTACTAAGTTGTTCATTGCTGTGTTAGAGAGACCAGGTCATTACTGGTGTATTTTAGCTGGATCTTGTGGTTCCGCTAAGTGAGTTCTCTTGTAATAAGTGTTCACAAGTAACGTTTTAAGAAGTTCCTTCAGAGTGGTCTTAATAACTGACAATCAGTTCAACTTTGGAAATATTAACAGCCAACTGTCACCGAGGCTTTAGTCAATTGTCAGAAGGGACGGGTTGGCATCCAGTCGCACTTTGATTGCCGACTGAAATTAAAAGGTTGGTTGCTTTGAAGTAAGCCTTATCGTTGTCATTTTGTTTCCTGATCTGTTGAACTTTTAAGCACAGGCGCGCATCTTAACCTCGAATCTTCGACATACAACTTTCAAATTAGAAGTTACACCATCTGTTTTGAGTAATTGAAGCACTCTTGTCATCAGTGGTGCTTATATAGTTTTCATGTGTTGCACATGGGCATTTAATAAGACAGACTGTGTTCAGCGTGGTAGTAAAGACCGCTGTTTCATCAGATAACAGGTGGGCTGCAGGTTCGGCCGTCTTGTAATCATTATCATATTGTTTGCTGTTTTGCAATAAGCACTTCAGATTTCTTTTGTAAAGGCTTATTCAACTTAAGGTTTAAGACCAAAAGAATTTCGCAAAATTCTTCATTTTGTTAAAGAAAATTTTATGGTTATATATTGTTAAAAATACAGGTTGTGTGCAAAGAAAGTTATACGATGGGTTCTCCCTAAAACCAGGTCTCACCCATCACTTCGTTAATAGCAATAGTTATTGTGATACTTACGTGAAGATAAGACACTGCCCGGAATTCGGAAAATAAAGATCGCTATGATATTGCGTTTGGCTCATATAATATGTTGTTGTTTATGAAATTAGCTAATATACTGAATTTTTCTTTAGACTTGGGTACAGGTAGCTATCTGTTACTAATCTCGAGAAAACTGGTCTGAAGTAGCACACTCATTTGCAATCGCTCCGCGCCAGCGATAAAGCATAATGATATATCCACGACATTACTCATATTTCATAAACTGTTTCAGATATCAACATGAGATTCTGGCGAAAGACAGCACGCAAGAGGAGAGTATTTTACCATATTGTTAGTGTGTAAAACGTGATTATCTACCGTGATATTCCAATAACTACAGACTTTTTCGGTGAAAGAATGTAACTTTTAAAGGCCATCGGTAGCCGGTGAGACGAGAAAGGCTATAAGTTTTGGAACAACATATGTGAAAACGTTACTCTTTTTTCTTTTGTACCGAGGAGGTGCTTTTCCTCAGTTCCACACTTAATAAACTTAATAAATTGATATTTCAGAATTCTCTCGCAATTGCGTCTGCAAAACATGTTAGCGAGGTGTGACAGTGTAAACTCCACTGTGTTTTGGAAAAAGAACCAAATTTTCACATGGAAACCAGAGAAAGCTGTAGGTTTTACTCAAAATTCGTCACTCACGACGCTTCTCTGAAAGTTAGATGGTTCAAATGGCTCTCAGCACTATGGGACTTAACTTCTAGTCCCCTAGAAGTTAAAACTACTTAAAGCTAACTTACCTAAGGACATCACACACATCCATGCCCGAGGCAGGATTCGAACCTGCGACCGTAGCGGACGCGCGGCTCCAGACTGTAGCGCCTAGAACCGCTCGGCCGCTCTGGCCGGCTCTGAAAGTTAGAAGTGGTTAACAAGCCAGGTGAAAATAAGTCGCTGGATTTTCGACGGATTCCATTTTAGATACTAACGAAAGCAGAGGTGATAGTAGATCTTTCTGAATGGTCACCATACAAGTGTGTGCTTGGAAGACCCCACTTAATATTTACAATTAATGTGAGCTTAGGCTTCAGTTTAGAACTGCACTTCCCCTCCAACACACGGTTTTCCCCCTACAGCGCTCTGAGAGCTCCCGCACCACTGCCGCTGTCCCCACACTTCCCCAGCCGACTGTGCGTCTAGCAGCTATGGCGTTTTGCCCACACTATACAAATATATTTATATTAATTCATTGCGCAATCTCTTAGTGCACAGTAGGAGCAGCTTAAAGTGAGTTCATTTAGTTATCCAGATAGTAACAGTTTCTGAATAAATACAGTTGGTGGAAGTGTACTTCTATTACGAATGGTTTGTAGCCTGAAGATCTTGATGACAAGAGAGTACAAATTCACAAACTCAGAGCACTCACGAATAAAAGGAGCCAAACTGCAGTGCCTACCACATCATGTGATGTAACAAGATGCAAGAAGTTTTGAACACAAGTAGTAGTAGTGGAGCAACAACGACAACAAGACAGTTTGTTAGAACAGGTTGCCTATATTCAGGGGCAAGCATACACTCATAGGAAAACCTATTGTTTGCTTTTCATCGACAGGTCCTTAACCTGTTATTCTGCTAAGTTGATTATGACCTCCTGGGGATAGTCCATCCTTTTGATTGACAAATCCTTAACCTGTTGTTCAGTTAAGTGGTTTTCCAACAAATCCCCACCCCCTCCCATCCCCCTCATCCTCCTTCTTCTCCTCCTCCTCCCTCACCCCTCAGGGAACTCCCCCACCGATACAAGCACAGATGTACTCATGCTCTGCTTACAAATAATCAGTGTTCTTTGTTTCCTTGCAGCAGCAGCAGCATAAGGCGAAATCTAGAACGTTGTACTTATTTTTTTCTTTATTCTACAGCAGCTGCATCAGGGGAACGATTACCGTGTCTCGGGTATCAGAGGTGGTGAAGCCTGTAGCATAGAGGTGAGGTCCTGTGCGGCATGCTTCGCTGGCAAGGGCACCACTAGTCGCCACTGGTGCCACCTCTCTTGCTCCCACCGCCGCCTCCACCCCGCCACTACCACTGCCCACAGCACTGCTCTTTCATACATGGACCACACTTCCTCTGGCAAGCGGGTCAGAGCAGTAGCAACCAGACCTCTCGTACTGGCCTGATTGTGCAGCACTCCTCCTCCTCCTTAACCATCACGATCTCACCTATCTTGTGAGATCCAGCACATACACCTCAACACATCACCCCAGGCAGCTTTGTCATCTAATTGTAGTTCTAATATTAGTAATAACAACCAACGATCATTTTACTAAAGGACATCGGGTCAGTGACACCATACCACAGTTAGAATACTTGGTGATTGCAGATGTCTTTGAGGAGTGAATCTTGTTCACAAGGATCGAGAATCTGGCAGGAGGGTACTGCGATCCTGCTGGTTTTCTAAGGGCGTGCCTTCCTGTCATTGAAATGGATCTCCTCAAAGTAGTCAATGATCCACAGTATCCCGCTATTAAATGCTGTGTGATGCTCTGTGTCGAAAACCCCCCCCCTCCCCCCTCAAAGTTGCCTCTAGTATAGAAGACACAAGTCTTCATTATCTCTGGGGAGAAAATGGCGTGATAGCGTGGAGCACATCAATCATCAAGAGGTTTTATGAGTCCACCTTGAATGCTATAATGGACTGGTTTTCTGAGATGGAAGTTAGAGGGTCAGCTAAAGCACTCAGCCAAATACTTCATCTGGACACCCATACACATGTCTATGATCCGGTAAATGGAGAGTTCAGCTATATCAAGCTTCCTAAGGGAATAGCTGCTAAGAGGGAATCCATTAACGTCGAAAATAGGAAGGATCAGGGTTGTTTTGCATAGTCAATACTGCTTGTGAGAGAAATTACAAGATATACCCAGATTGCACATCTCAGTATGGTGGATACCTTGACATTAATAAGTGCTATAACTTTGATGATATCGAGATCCGGGACGTATCTAAATTTGAGGCGCAGAATACTGAAGTATCGGTTCACGTTTATGGCCCAGAGAAGGAAAGCAAGTCAGACGAGCAGGACAAGTATATTGTCCTCGGCCCCCTCCATTTCTCAGAATTTGCCAGTGAGTATGACATGCGTGTGAACATGCTACTCTTCTCTGAAGATGATATTATCATTATGTTTGGATGGAAGACATGTCCCAACTCCTATTCTTTAAACTGAATGACGTCAGGTGTAAAAAGCATATTTGCTTAAGGTGCCTGAATTACTTTTCCTCAGACAAGTTATTAGTAGAGAATCTAGTAGAGTGCGCTTCTAAGGACCCGATATGTGTTATATGCCTACAGAGGAAGACAAATTCATAAAGTTAAAAACGCTCACTATCAGGAGCGATGCTTGTTTGAAGTGTATGCAGCCTGCGAATGCCTCCCCGCTCCTGTGACCCACTGTGAAGTGACTCTACAGCCTCACATACCACTTTTACAGAAAAAGACCTACCCTATGCTGTAGCGTACCAAATTTTATCGTCCTATAATTCGAGTCTTGACCGCTAAAAATCTTAGGTCGGGGATAATCCTGCGGTTTGGCTGATCACTGAACTCAAAAGTCTTTCATGGGAGGTTCACAAGCTTTACAGCGACAATGTTCCCATAACCAAATACAGAAGGAGAATGAAGATTTGTATACAACGTGATTGACTTCATATTTGTGGGCTGCCATTAGATAGAAAAGCGGAAATTCCTCGAAAGGACCACTGCCATCTTACGGGCACGTTCCGTGGCAGTGCTCACAAAACATGCAATTTCAAGTACCAGTTAGCAAGGCACATACCAATTTTCTTCCATAATTTAAGTGGGTATGACGCTCACTTTCTAGCTAAGCATGGAGAAAGATCAGGTCAGTGTCCTACTTGAGAGCATAGAGAAATACATTTCATTCTCCAAATGAATGACGCCAATAATACACTCCGCTTCCTTGACACGCTACATTTTATGGAGGCGCCACTTCAGAAAGTCATTTATACTCTAACGCAGGGAAATAAGCATATTACTCGAGCTGCGTTTCCCGACAAGGAAAAGTTTCAACTTATGAGTAGGAACGAGTTTTCCCATATGACTACGTGGATTGTATGGCGAAATTCGACGAAGCCAGGCTACCAGACATAACTGCATTCTCCAGCAACCTTACAGGCGATGCCATAACGGTTGCAGAGTATAAGCATACCTTGAAGATCTTTCGTGAATTTAACATCTTCACTTTAGGAGAGTATGCACGGCTTTACATGGAGACAAACGTGACCTGCGGATGTTTTTGAGAAACTCCAGAGTCTACGCATTACCACATATTATCTGGATTCCGCCTTTTATTACATGGCGCCTGCGTTGTCTTGGGACGCAATGCTCAAGAAAACGAATTACAGCATCGAATTATTGACTGATGCTAAGAAGCTTCTTTTCTTTGAGCTAGGGATCCGTGGGGGACTTTGATGTGCCCATAGGAATGCGAAGGAAAATAACAGGTTCAACGCATTGATTCCAGTTACAAAATTGACTCAGATGTAAATAACTTATATGGGCGCGCCATGCAAGTCACGGCCATTGGTGAGTATTAATGGGTGCCCGAAGACGAATGCAAAGGATTATGTGGAAAAATTGTGGAGGGTATGGCAGCTGTTTCTGATGCAGGGTATGTGGTGGAGGCAGAGCTCACATACCCTAATAGTTTGCTTGGTGCGCACGCTAATTTGCCGCTGTGTCCAGAGCAACTAGTTCCGCGAGGAGCTCAACGCCAAAAATGATAACAACACTAAGGAATAAGTGGAGATACATTATTCGTTATCATAATCTCCAGCAGTGTCTCAGCTTTGGTATGGAGCTGGCTAGAATCACCTGGGATATTTCCTTCAAGCACTCCCCCTGGTTGGAGGAGTGTATTGAATTGGATACAAGATGGAGAGCTTTCGCAACATGTGACTTCGAGAAAGATTTTTATAAATTAATGAATAATTCAATTTTCGGGAGAATTTGAGGGAACGACGCGAAACTTTGAGTAGAACCGAATGGGTTGGGCGTTATGGTGTAAAAAAGTGCATTGCCAGACCAAATTGTAAGCAGGTCACCATATTCGCCGGCCATTGTGGCCGAGCGGTTCTAGGCGCTTCAGTCTGGAAACGTGCGACTGTTACGGTCGCAGGTTCGAATCCTGCCTCGGGCATGGATGTGTGTGATATCCTTAGGTTAGTTAGGTTTAAGTAGTTCTAAGTTCTAGGGGACTGATGACCTCAGATGTTAAGTCCCATAGTGCTCAGAGCCATTTGAACCATTTTTTCACTATATTCAGTAAGAACTATGTTGCGAAGACTGCATTAAAGTTTACGAAACCTACTTATGTGAGGGTGTGCATACTAGACTTCATCTACATCTACATCCATACTCCGCAAGCCACCTGACGGTGTGTGGAGGAGGGTACCTTGAGTACCTCTATCGGTTCTCCCTTCTATTCCACTCTCGTATTGTTCGTGGAAAGAAGGATTGTCGGTATGCCTCTGTGTGGGCTCTAATCTCTCTGATTTTATCCTCATGGTCTCTTCGCGAGATATACGTAGGAGGGAGCAATATACTGCTTGACTCTTCGGTGAAGGTATGTTCTCGAAACTTTGACAAAAGCCCGTACCGAGCTACTGAGCGTCTCTCCTGCAGAGTCTTCCACTGGAGTTTATCTATCATCTCCGTAACGCTTTCGCGATTACTAAATGATCCTGTAACGAAGCGCGCTGCTCTCCGTTGGATCTTCTCTATATCTTCTATCAACCCTATCTGGTACGGATCCCACACTGCTGAGTAGTATTCAAGCAGTGGGCGAACAAGCGTACTGTAACCTACTTCCTTTGTTTTCGGATTGCATTTCCTTAGGATTCTTCCAATGAATCTCAGTCTGGCATCTGCTTTACCGACGATCAACATTATATGATCATTCCATTTTAAATCACTCCTAATGCGTACTCCCAGATAATTTATGGTATTAACTGCTTCCAGTTGCTGACCTGCTATTTTGTAGCTAAATGATAAAGGATCTATCTTTCTGTGTATTCGCAGCACATTACACTTGTCTACATTGAGATTCAATTGCCATTCCCTGCACCATGCGTCAATTCGCTGCAGATCCTCCTGCATTTCAGTACAATTTCCCATTATCCAAATTCCACATGTACCGCTTTCATTATGAGTTTGCGAAAACTCATTTCGCAGATCCTAAATTATTTCTTACAGATACAGGTAACTTTATCTATTGGGTGAAGAACTGCGAGCGATATGAAGTAACGAGGTACCATGGTAATGAGTTCAACACGTCCTCATACACGGCCGATAATCCTTATGGTGTTGTTCCATAGAACAAGAAGGTTAGCGGCCTTATGAAAGACGAGGTGGATGGATTGCCGATTGTGGTTTGCACCTCTGCGATCAAAAACGTATGCGTATCGCACATTGAAAGGTGCCACCCAGAGGCGGGCTAAGGGTGTGCGTCGAACGGCATCGAGAGCCCTCTCTTTCGAAGACTGTTTGCAGTGGCTGTACAGCGATGTCCGCGGTGCTGTACCGCAGGCGCCACATATGGTAAAGCAAACTAGTATTCAATCGAGAGGACACGAGGTGTACATCGTGCTGCAGTCTAAAATTTGCCAGTCGCCTGATGGCGGGGTCGAAACTCTCCCGTACTCACACTACTCACTTCTATCGAGACAAGGGGAGGGAGACTGTGATTCTGTGATTGAGTGAGAGGAAGAGACTGAGTGAGTGGGTGAGTGAGTGAATGAGAGAGAGAGAGAGAGAGAGAGAGAGAGAGAGAGAGAGAGAGAGAGTCTGCAGAGTAGTTGCATGATGCATTTATCGTAGTGTAAGTAATTTTGTGTGTGTGTTTGTGTGTGTGTGTGGGGGGGGGGGGTGTAAATATTTATTTATTTATGTGAATTAAGTACGCATGTGTATACACACACCATGTATGGAAAAAGAAGATAAAAAACAAGGAAAAAATGTGTATGAGTTTGCACCATGTTTGAGAAAAAAGTAAGAAAAAGCATAAATAAAAAAAGAATTATATTTATTTGTTAAAAAAGCTTAAAATGAAAAAAGATTTGCAAATTTTTTTCATAAACGACGTATGTATACCCTATATATTTCATATACACACAACATGTGCGCCTTGTAAATAGAATAGTTTTTTAGTTTTCACCTGCAGCTAGCCATTCAAGCTAGATTAGTTTTTAACTGTATATATCTATGTGGCTCACAGTCCATCAGAACTGTTATTGTAAAATATTTTACTACTGGGGTTGTGGAAATTAGTTTCTACGTGTACACAGTCCATCATATTTATTGTAAAAGCTATGCTACTGGGACTGTGGAATTTAATTGGAGTGGCAAAAAAGGTATAACCGCATTGGTTTTTACCGTAGATATCTGCAAAGATTATAAACATTCTCATCCATTGCTGCTGAAAGAAACAGTAAAATACTTTCTCGACCAGTTTTACTGTTGTAGCATGTAAGTACTTCTACATTGGAGTAGCAGGGTCAAGTTGTACCTAAATAATTACATTGAACCTCAAGAACTGAACTGTACCTCAAGAACTGAATTGTAGTCTCAAGAACTCAAATGTAATCTCAAGAATTGAACTGTACTTGTGTGAACTGAATAAACGAAAAAGTTCGTTATGGTACCATATGTCTTTGTTTACAAATAAGCTATCCCCTATTGCATTATGTATGTATATACACTCCTGGAAATTGAAATAAGAACACCGTGAATTCATTGTCCCAGGAAGGGGAAACTTTATTGACACATTCCTGGGGTCAAATACATCACATGATCACACTGACAGAACCACAGGCACATAGACACAGGCAACAGAGCATGCACAATGTCGGCACTAGTACAGTGTATATCCACATTTCGCAGCAATGCAGGCTGCTATTCTCCCATGGAGACGATCGTAGAGATGCTGGATGTAGTCCTGTGGAACGGCTTGCCATGCCATTTCCACCTGGCGCCTCAGTTGGACTAGCGTTCGTGCTGGACGTGCAGACCGCGTGAGACGACGCTTCACCCAGTCCCAAACATGCTCAATGGGGGACAGATACGGAGATCTTGCTGGCCAGGGTAGTTGACTTACAACTTCTAGAGCACGTTGGGTGGCACGGGATACATGCGGACGTGCATTGTCCTGTTGGAACAGCAAGTTCCCTTGCCGGTCTAGGAATGGTAGAACGATGGGTTCGATGACGGTTTGGATGCACCGTGCACTATTCAGTGTCCCCTCAACGATCACCAGTGGTATACGGCCAGTGTAGGAGATCGCTCCCCACACCATGATGCCGGGTGTTGGCCCTGTGTGCCTCGGTCGTATGCAGTCCTGATTGTGGCGCTCACCTGCACGGCGCCAAACACGCATACGACCATCATTGGCACCAAGGCAGAAGCGACTCTCATCGCTGAAGACGACACGTCTCCATTCGTCCCTCCATTCACGCCTGTCGCGACACCACTGGAGGCAGGCTGCACGATGTTGGGGCGTGAGCGGAAGACGGCCTATCGGTGTGCGGGACCGTAGCCCAGCTTCATGGAGACGGTTGCGAATGGTCCTCGCCGATACCCCAGGAGCAACAGTGTCCCTAATTTGCTGGGAAGTGGCGGTGCGGTCCCCTACGGCACTGCGTAGGATCCTACGGTCTTGGCGTGCATCCGTGCGTCGCTGCGGTCCGGTCCCAGGTCGACGGGCACGTGCACCTTCCGCCGACCACTGGCGACAACATCGATGTACTGTGGAGACCTCACGCCCCACGTGTTGAGCAATTCCACCCGGCCTCCCGCATGCCCACTATACGCCCTCGCTCAAAGTCCGTCAACTGCACATACGGTTCACGTCCACGCTGTCGCGGCATGCTACCAGTGTTAAAGACTGCGATGGAGCTCCGTATGCCACGGCAAACTGGCTGACACTGCCGGCGGCGGTGCACAAATGCTGCGCAGCTAGCGCCATTCGACGGCCAACACCGCGGTTCCCGGTGTGTCCGCTGTGCCGTGCGTGTGATCATTGCTTGTACAGCCCTCTCGCAGTGTCCGGAGCAAGTATGGTGGGTCTGACACACCGGTGTCAATGTGTTCTTTTTTTCATTTCCAGGTGTGTATAAAGGCTCCGCATGATACAAATGCCAGTAGTTGAAGATGAAGATGTGTGATATTAAGGAGCCGAAGTTTAAGATAGAGGATAAGAAAATATATAATATTGTTGCGTGGCATTACGCCTATCGTGCAGCACGTATTGGATTATAGGAGCAGGAGGCACGTGAACGCGTCCACCTCCAAAGACATATAGCAAACATGTTTAAAATTCTGTGATTGAAGAAAACCACAGATATAGTATCTGGACGAAACTGTTTACTATCAAAGTGGAAACAGGGTGAAGAAAGTCATACACATATTATAATGTAAAATCCATTTATTTCTCATCCAGCATACAAGTAATTTTACATTTTCGTAAGCAGACACAGCAACACTGTTTTCACACATCTTCGGCTTGAGTCGATGGAGAGGACGACAGACGTAGAATTCCAGGTCTTGAGTAGCAGCAGACTTCAAGGTACGACGCATCCATGAAATCTTCTGTTTCCCCTTCACATAGACGATAGTAGAATAATCGAAACGACGTCACCATATCTGTATAGGGTGTGTTAGGATCATCCCAGTAAATTCCATGGTAGAAATGTGTTTACCAATTTACATTCCTCCGTGTTTTAACGCACTTCACATCCTTCAAAGACCTCGGTGATTCAATGCTCGCTGGGAATGTCTCTTCTATTCCGGCATGTTCTGTGCATGCTATATCTTTAAATTTCAACTGTCTACGCTCATCATCATACAAACCATGAAGTAAAGAAGTAGGTCATTGAGAAAGTACTAGCACCTCACTTGGCTACGGAACAGATATTATCACTATTGATCTTTTCAGCTATACATCCAATATGTTGTTGTTGTTGTGGTCTTCAGTCCTGAGACTGGTTTGATGGAGCTCTCCATGCTACTCTATCCCGTACAAGCTTCTTCATCTCCCAGTACGTACTGCAGCCTACATCCTTCTGAATCTGCTTAGTGTATTCATCTCTTGGTCTCCCTCTACCATTTTTACCCTCCACGCTGCCCTCCAATACTAAATTGGTGATCCCTTGATACCTCAGAACATGTCCTACAAAGCGATCCCTTCTTCTAGTCAAGTTGTGCCACAAGCTCCTCTTCTCCCCAATTCTATTCAATACCTGCTCATTAGTTATGTGATCTACCCATCTAATCTTCAGCATTCTTCTGTAGCACCACATTTCGAAAGCTTCTATTCTCTTCTTGTCTAAACTATTTATCGTCCACGTTTCACTTCCATACATAGCTACACTCCATACAAATACTTTCAGAAAACGACTTCCTGACATTTAAATCTATACTCGATGTTAACAAATTTTTCTTCTTCAGAAACGCTTTCCTTGCCATTGCCAGTCTACATTTCATATCCTCTCTATTTCGACCATCATCAGTTATTTTGCTCCCCAAATAGCAAAACTCCTTTACTACTTTAAGTGTCTCATTTCCTAATCTAATTCCCTCAGCATCACACGACTTAATTCGATTACATTCCATTATCCTCATTTTGCTTTTGTTGATGTTCATCCTATACCCTCCTTTCAAGACACTGTCCATTCCATTCAACTGCTCTTCCAAGTCCTTTGCTGCCTCTGACAGAATTACAATGTCATCGGCGAACCTCAAAGTTTTTATTTCTTCTCCATGGATTTTAGTACCTACTCCAACTTTTCTTTTGTTTCCTTTATTGCTTGCTCAATATACAGATTGAATAACATCGGGGAGAGGCTACAACCCTGTCCCACTCCCTTCCCAACCACTGCTCCCCTTTCATACCCCTCGACTGTTATAACTGTCATCTGCTTTCTGTACAAATTGTAAATAGCCTTTTGCTCCCTGTATTTTACCCCTGCCATCTTCAGAATTTGAAAGAGAGTATTCCAATCAACATTGTCAAATGCGTTCTCTAAGTCTACGAATGCTAGAAACGTAGGTTTGCCTTTCCTTAATCTTTCTTCTAAAATAAGTCGTAGGGTCAGTATTGCCTCACGTGTTCCAACATTTCAACGGAATCCAAACCGATATCCCCCGAGGTCAGCTTCTATCAGTTTTTCCATTCGTCTGTGAAGAATTAGCGTTAGTATTTTGCAGCTGTGACTTATTCAACTGTTAGTTCGGTAATTTTCTCATCTGTCAACACCTGCTTTCTTTGGGATTGGAATTATTATATTCTTCTTGAAGTCTGAGGTATTTCGCCTGTCTCATACATCTTGCTCACCAGATGGTAGAGTTTTGTCAGGACTGGCTCTCCCAAGGCTGTCAGTAGTTCTAATGGAATTTTGTCTACTCCGGGGGCCTTGTTTCGACTCAGGTCTTTCAGCACTCTGTCAAACTCTTCACGCAGTATCGTATCTCCCACTGCATCTTCATCTACATCCTCTCCCATTTCCATAATATTGTCCTCGAGTACATCGCCCTTGTATAGACCCTCTATGTACTCCTTCCACCTTTCTGCTTTCCCTTCTTTGCTTAGAACTGGGTTTCCATCAAAGCTCTTGATATTCATACAAGGGGTTCTCTTTTCTCGAAAGGTCTCTTTAATTTTCCTGTAGGCAGTATCTATCTTACCCCTAGTGAGATAAGCCTCTACATCCTTACATTTGTCCTCTAGCCATCCCTGCTTAGCCATTTTGCACTTCCTGTCGATATCATTTTTGAGACGCTTGCATTCCTTTTTGCCTGCTTCATTTACTGCATTTTTACATTTTCTCCCTTCATCAATTAAATTCAATGTTTCTACTAGCCCTAGTCTTTTTATCTATTTGATCCTGTGCAGCTTTCACTATTTCATCCCTCAAAGCTACCTATTCTTCCTCTACTGTATTTCTTTCCCCCATTCCTGTCAATTGTTCCCTTACGCTCTCCCTGAAAGTCTGTACAACCTCTGGTTCTTTCAGTTTATCCAGGTCCCATTTCCTTAAATTCCCACCTTTTTGCAGTTTCTACAGTTTTAATCTACAGTTAATAACCAATAGATTGTGGTCAGGGTCCACATCTGCCCCTGGAAATGTCTTACAATTTAAAACCTGGTTCCTAAATCTCTGTCTTACCATTATATAATCTCTCTGATACCTTTTAGTATCTCCAGGGTTCTTCCATGTATACAACCTTCTTTCATGATTCTTAACCCAAGTGTTAGCTATGATTAAGTTATGCTCTGCGCAAAATTCTACCAGGCGGCTTCCTCTTTCATTTCTTAGCCCCAATCCATATTCACCTACTATGTTTCCTTCTCTCCCTTTTCCTACTCTTGAATTCCAGTCACCCATGACTATTAAATTTTCGTCTCCCTTCACTACCTGAATATTTTCTTTTATCTCATCACACATTTCATCAATTTCTTCGTCATCTGCAGAGCTAGTTGGCATAGAAACTTGTACAACTGTAGTAGGCGTGGGCTTCGCGTCTATCTTGGCCACAATAATGCGTTCACTATGATGTTTGTAGTTGTTTACCCGTACTTTTTTTTATTCATTATTAAACCTACTCCTGCATTACCCCTGTATGATTTTGTGTTTATAACCCTTTATTCACCTGACCAAAAGTCTTGTTCCTCCTGCCTCCGAACTTCACTAATGCCCGCGATATCTAACTTTAACCTATCCATTTCCCTTTTTAAATCTTCTAAACCACCTGCCTGATTAAGGGATCTGACATTCCACGATCCGATCCGTAGAACGCCAGTTTTCTTTCTCCTGATAACAACGTCCTCTTGAGTAGTTCCCGCCTGGAGATCCTAATGGGGGACTATTTTACCTCCGGAATACTTTACCCAAGAGGACGCCATCATCATTTAATCATACAGTAAAGCTGCATGCCCTCGGGAAAAATTACGGCTGTAGTTTCCCCTTGCTTTCAGCCGTTCGCAGTACCAGAACAGCAAGGCCATTTTGGTTAGTGTTACAAGGCCAGATTAGTCAGTTATCCAGACTGTTGCCCCTGCAACTATTGAAAAGGCTGCTGCCCCTCTTCAGGAACCACACGTTTGTCTGGCCTTTCAACAGATACCCCTCCGTTGTGGTTGCACCTTCGGCACAGCTATTTGTATCGTTGAGGCACGCAAGCCTCTCTACCAACGGCAAGGTCCATGGTGCATGGTTAATACATCGTAATTGATGGTGGCCCATCAATGTGACATCACGCATACGAGTCATAGTACTCAAATCAGGGCCCATACGTTTACGTGGGTTCAGTCCTTTTAAACACGTCAGGTAGCAAATAAAATATGTGCGCCGTATATCACATAGTAATGGAAAAGTTGTGTAGGTGACATGTAGTAATCAAAAGCGTTCATGTGGTGAATACTCTTAATTAGTTTCATATAAATATCCTAGATCACATTATACACATTTCGTCACCAGCTCAAACACACTGAACACACTATAAGCAGAAACGTTCTCTTCTCCTAGCGAACCCGTTGTTCTGAAGGCCAATTGTCGTAGCATATTAAGGAAATAAGAGGTCTAGAATATTTCTCTAACGTGTGGCTACAGCTCTGTTCTTGAATAAACAAAATTAATGAAGTCACTATCCAACTTTAATAGCGATCTAAAGCATGACCATATTTTGCACAATACACCCACTACCACTCCTCAAATTCACCATTACAATTACGGCGTTACCTAATTCACAGACATACTGCACACACCTGAATAACTAATGACGATGGATTGATAGCGATTATCCAGGTACATACAGCTGGTGCTCTGAAAGGGACAAACAGACAAGTCTACTGTACGCTTGGAATAAAGCATTCTATCTATAGGAGGTTTCTACATAATATGGTGTTCCTCTTTGAAAATTCAGCTTCTGCACACTAGTTATAGGATCTAAACAGGTGTGTATCATTAAGTAACCGTTACTCGCACATGTAACAAACAAAATCTTTGTAAAACACTCTAACAGACTCCTTGGTTTTTTCATAACAAACTCAATTTTGCCAGCTGGAATAGCTCCGTCTTGGGGTGAACCTCCCCCTGTTCCAAAGTTTTAAACAGGTGCGGTGCTTAGCAACAGGAACTTAAAAATGTGCTTGGACTAAAACAATTTGGTGGTTTCTCCAGCAGATGGCTTGGCCCCTGAAAATTAACACCAGATGTATGTAGTCTAGTCTCTATTGGACTCTGAATGGTTTCTCAGTCAGGGGAAATTTGTATGATCTGGGAGGTGGTAGGTAGGTCTACGGTAGCTATGCATGGAATGCCCTGACACAAGCCCCCCCCCCCCATTGGTGGTCTTAATATATATAAGATTCTACTGTGTGTCTGGATTTACAAGTATCAAAAATATGAAAAAGGTTTCGTGGAAGTGGTAAAATGAATAAAATGAAAAAAGACGGTAGCGCTTTTTAAAATTTTAATTACATCGTTTATTCATCGATAAGTATGTGGTGGCGGAAGACTTTTCTGTTACTGGGCAGTGTGAAAACGACACCCAGCTGGTGCGAATGTAGACGTATCATATTCTTTCTTTATACGCCTATAAATGATAGTCAAAAATGTTATGCCGCTGCTTGAACGGAAACATACTGTGGCTTATGATCCGACACATCACCAATCTTTGTGGGAAGTAATCAGACTACTATTCATGTAAATAAAAATTACTTATGTTTAGTCGTAAGGGGAAGATATATGTGGCGTGATGAATTGTGATTTCAATGCATTGAGGAGAATATTCGACCGTAAGGGGTGGTAGATTAATTTCGTAAACGGCTGCACAGTATAGCTATGCGAGGGGTCAACTAGATCTGCTGTGGTGTACAAACAGGACGGGCAATACGGCTGTGACAAAATGGATACACGTCATCTCATCGTCTTATCGGTGGTGTCTTTCCAAACCTTTCGTCCGCGCTGTTGATTATCACATAGTGCCCGACGCCTGTGCTTTTAAAAAACTTGTTTCACAGAGTCTTGGCGGGATGCTGCATCTTCAGCAAGCGCTGACTGGAAGACTTACATTTCCTAGAACTGAAGAGACTCGAGACACGTAGCTGCTGTAAGTGTGGGCATACCATAATTTTTTTCGGGTGCTGTGCTCATATAAACGATAACTGCACTGCTTGTCTGAAATGTGTGTATGTTACAGTGTAAGATTGTAAGTAGGCTGTTTATGTTTTCTTTATGTAAGTAGGCTGTTTATGTTTTCTTATTGGCAACGTTACGTAGCGCTCTGTATGAAAATCACTGGCTATGCTGTGTGCAGTCTTTGGCTAGTTTGCATTGTTGTCTGCCATTGTAGTGTTGGGCAGCGGCAGCTGGATGTGAACAGCGCGTAGCGTTGCGCAGTTGGAGGTGAGCCGCCAGCAATGGTGGATGTGGGAAATGAGATGGCGGATTTTTGAGTACAGAATGGATATTATGAACTGCTATGTATATTATGCTTTTTCAACACTATTAAGGTAAATACATTGTTTGTTCTCTATTAAAATCTTTCATTTGCTAACTATGCCTATCAGTAGTTAGTGCCTTCCGTAGTTTGAATCTTTTGCTGGCAGTAGTGTCGCTCGCTGTATTGCAGCAGTTAGAGTAACGGAGATTTTTGGTGAGGTAAGTGATTTGTGAAAGGTATAGGTTAATATTAGTCAGGGCCATTCTTTTGTAGGGATTTTTGAAAGTCAGATTGCGTTGCGCTAAAAATATTGTGTGTCAGTTTAAGCACAGTCGTGTACAATTGTTCTAAGGGGACGTTTCAAGATGACTGTGGCTTATGTTGCAGCATGTCCAGAGGAAATTATTGTTTGTCCTATCGTGAGGGTGGTATAGCTGTAAGAGTATGAGAGAAGTTTTTGGTGGAAAAATTATGTGCGCTATACACATTGAAATTTCAACGTGAGATTCGTTCCAGAACCACAGCCGTCAAGAGGAGGCATTTCCAGTACATCGCTCGGTGTCAGACTGCAGTGGCAACCGTAATATTTAATTGTAGTTACACTGATAATGTGTGTGCCTTGTCCCCAATATTCTTGTGAGTCTGCAGATGGTCGTAGAAAGAACAGCACCAAGCGAGCAGGCCGGGGCCAGAATCAGTATCTCAGAGGGTGCCTTTGTTGCGGGCTTGCCCATCCTCTGTACACCGGTTCGGAAACTCCGAGAAAGCCTTCCAGTCCGTTGCGATTTGTGAAGATTTCGCTCGCAGTTCCCACTGGACCGGTGAATAGTGAACTAATACCCAGTTTGCGTTGAGTCGCCTCCTGGACCGAGTGTATCGCGTGTTTACTCCACAGACACTTTAGAAGATTCAATGTGACGTGCTGGGAGTATTGGTAGTATTCAAACTCCTACCAGTCTCAAGTCCTCCTGGGGTCAGGACCACCCACGGCCAGAGGCTTACACGCACTTCCACAGTTGCGGTCATGGGTCGCGTTTACGGCATTGTTTCCTGCGGTCCCTGAGCGTTGGCGCTGTACCACGGCCTGGCGCGTGTGGGCGTCTGGATGGTGAGTACTTGGGACATAAGAGTGTTTTCAACGATCTTAGCATCTAGCCGTGAATGGAGCGTGTTTCTCAATAGATCGCAGAGGTGTTTGTTGCTGTTACTATTCTATCTCATGGTAGACCCTTTCCTCCCTCCTTCTTCGTCCTGGTGTAGCTGAGAGAACCAGTTCACTTAGGAATTCTATAGTCCTTTTAAAAAAAGAAAAAATACCCTTAGCAGACCTGTGATAGTCAGGAACTCTGTAACCGTGACGTTATAAATTCACGTCGAAATCTGAAATTCCAACTATCATTTCATGCATCACCCACCCCAATCATGACGTCAGATAATAATACATTTGGATTATTTGATAAAATTTCTGTCAAAAACATATCAATGTTGCTTATGGATGCAAAGTACTGTGCAGTGCCGGTCTTTTTTTATTTCGAGTAGTTTTAAACTGTGGGAAGCAAATTGTTTAAACACTATATCAACGATTTAATTAGGATTTCCTGTGCCACATCTTCTGTAGCAACATTAGTGACATTTTTAAGATGTGATATTCCGCACCAAATTTAATAACTTCTGAAGCAGTTCGAGAAATGCGTCACAAGAAAGTGCGCCAGGAAAGCTGGGGCAACTTAGAGCCCATGGCTGAATGAAATACCCCTTGCACAGATCTCTCTCTCTCTTTCTCTCTCCACTATGTGTGCAATGACCTTTTTTTCCCTTTAAAGTCTATTTCGTGTCATACTGCTACTAACTTTGTGACATCATCAATTTGTGTGTGTGAAATAGCTACCGCACCTGCCTTTTATCCCCTAAAATACGGTAATGTGACCGGAAATTAATTGTTTATTGACTTCAGCAGTATTTCGGTGTCGATTCCTGGTCAGGTACTGAATGGAATGTGTTTCTCATGTGCGTTGGTATGTTGGATCATGACTACAGACCGTTTTAGGTGGCGGGGGGACGGCGACAGGATTTTCTCAGCTATCAATATCAAAGAGTTGAAGCCACGTGACGCTTTTGCACAGGGATTAGCGTGGTACTTCGTATAGCTGTGGAGCCGCCAACAGCTGCTGTGGGCCCTGGGGTATGTGACCAGGCAGAAAGTGCAGATGACGAGACGGAGAAAGTTTTTCAAATATGTTTAAGCGTCTGCGACAGTGTAATTACTATTCGTTATGTGATCAGAAAGAAAAAGCTTCGCAGTTGTTTAAACATTCCTCATACTGCAATCGATTTCCTGACAAATTCTTTAAATAAACTATATTTCATACACCTCTTTATAACCCATAAATTGTTTAAATAAACAATATTCACACATGGTTTAAATTGTTTACACAATATACTGTACACTGCAATGGGTTTCCCACCAAATCACCAGTCAACTGAGTCATTTTCTCACCAATTTCCAGATGGAGGAGGGGAGGGAGTGGGCTGTTGGAGGGGGGGGGAGGAGGAGGAGGGGGGGTGTTGGAGGTTTGTTGGAAAACCGCTTAACTGAACAGCAGGTTAAGGATTTGTCAATCAAAAGGACAAATATCATCAAGGGGTCACAAGTCACTCTGCAGAACAATAGATTAAGGACCTGTCAATCAAGAGAGAATGACAGGTTTTCCTCTGAATGTATACTTGCCCCTGAATATAGGCAACCCACAGTAACAAACTGTCCTGAGGTCCTTGTTGGCCCACTACTAGTAGTTTCATACGTGAATTTCCCATCATAACCTTCTGTAGCTGTGATAACGCTAATTAAATTTTCTTTATTCCTGATCTTAACATATTCAAGCGACCATGTTATATTTCCCATTAGTGTGCATTTTGGTGAATTCTGTTATCATACAAATTGCTAGAAATTTCTTTGTTGCAAAGATGTCCTTCGTCAGTCAGTTTAAAAACTCGAAATAAAAGGTAATGAATAATGCAAGTTGGAACAGTACAATTCAAAGAACTCTTCTCTCGTGAGGTAAAACTACTTGAGAAAAAGTTTCTAAACCAATACTACAACAAACACAAAAATAGAAATAAAAAAATGGTAAGAGACACGCATATTCTGGTTTGGATTTCTCACACTATTAGAGTGTTTAACCTGTATGATTTTTCCGAAACATTACTGCTGCTATTTGTTTATTACTTACTCTCTTATTATTCTAGGTTCCTCAAGCGTGTAGATTACTTTTGAATCTTCCCCTGACCTAATCAAATGTGTATTCCTTTCTTAGGCAGGCTAGAATTTCTCAGAAACCAGAATCTAAAAAAGAGGAAAACATTACAAGTTTGCTTGATCTGTTTTATAGCATAGTCATCAATACTCACTCTAGTTTGACGTGGCTCTCCCCGAATTTCTCTCTAGTGCCGACCTCTTCACCTCAGTATAGGATATGCGCCCTATATCCTCATTTACTTGTTGGGTATATTCCATTCGCTGTCTCTGCTTCCAGTTTTTACGCCGTTGAGCGTCCACACAAACACAAACACACACACAGCTTTTACCGTCTGGTGCCATAGAAGTTATACCATGCCGTCGAAATAAGTGTCTTGTCATCCTGTCCCTTCTTCTGTCAGTGTTTCCCATATGTTCCTTCCTCCCTATCAGTACACCTAATTTTCACTACCCTTCTACAGCACCACGTCTGTAACGCTTTGATTCTCTTCTTTTCCGCTTTTGATTCACTTCCATACAATCCTGTGATCAAAATGTACATTCTCAGAAACTTCATCATCAAATTAAGGCCGACGTTTAACACTAGTAGACTTCTTTTGGCCAGGTTTAAAGGAGGCTGTTTTATTTGACATGACGATTTTCAAGAAGTTTTGCCCATAAATGTGAATGAAGTTGTGAATTTGATATATGTAGTCAACCTCTGTGGTATCGATATAACCATATTCTTTGTAAGTCTGTTCCTAAGACTGCAGATGTTGGTCAGAGAGGTTACTTCTTTTGAAGAGAGTACCAGGCAGTAGCTGTTAAACAGTCTAGCTATGTTCTTGGTTTGAAAAGGATGGAAGCTAGCCTGCCGTGCATTGGAGGTACTATTATTTAAGAACAATTTGTAGTAATATGTTATGAGGAAAGAAAACAAGATTATATCAGCAGAAGAATGTTAAAGGAGAAGCGTATGGGCGAAAAGTTGCAGAGCAGACAAACGTTCCGTGTGCACAGGTAGGCCAACAGTTTCAATTATTTTCAAAGTTCATGTCCACTGTAAGGAACCGTGATTGTTGTAATGTATTTGTGAAAATATATGATTAGTTCAGAGGCTTAATAGCAGTAGAATATCTCAGTAAAGTACTGTATTGTGAGTTTTCATGCACTTTTGTCAGGAAGTCAGATGCGTTATATTTTACGTTCATTTGCCGTGTGATTAGAGTAACACTTCTGCTACAGTGATTGTTTCCAAACTAAACATAAAGATTCACATTGCTCAGGGCCAAAATTTTAATCTGAGTCATTTGGTTTGCAATCAAATAGCATATGTAAATTTCATTGGCAACGGATTGTTTTCTCGCAGGTGGTTTGATTGATGTATTGGTTAGTCTGGATTTCGCATCGTGTAGCGTGAGCTTCACATACTGCAGTTCGAAGTTTAATTTTGACACAGTTCTGTTGCCCAGCACTGAGATTTACGTACTTCAGTATCAAGATAAGTTTTACCCATTTTCAGATACCAACCAGACAGTTACAAGCACGAGTTTAGAAGTTTTACATTAATCTTTCAATGTACGTTTTTTTGTTTGTGTAAGTCTGATTTTTATGCTCTCTTTGATTTGTCCTTCATGTGTTTTTAGCTTTCAAGGTAAGGGCATTTTACATAAAAAGGAATAATGCAGTTGAGAAGGAGAGAAATATTGCCCTCTGCTCTCTTATGTAACTTCGAAAGAGCGAAATCAACGCTAAGGCTTTTGTCTACATGCTAATAAGTTTCTCAGTACAAGAATAGCTGTAATCGTTTCGTTCTGTTTGAAGCATGAAGTCTTATCACTAAGAAAAAAAATACGGTTCTTGGACTTACTGGTAGCTGACAGTATTCTACCCATTCATATAGATCGTACCAATTACTCACGAATGTAAAAATCGGATAATATCATTTATTCACAATCTCATTGAAGAAACGTAGCTCTCGGATTGTATCCAACGCATATTTCTTTAGATGAGCTTTATCAATGGTAATGTTCTGATTAAAGAAAAACAGTTAAAATAATTAATATTCATTTGTAATTTTAGCCCTGTTAGTATCTTGATTTTGATTCAGAGGCCTTTCTTACATACATTTCTCAGGAAAATTTTCCAGTTGTAAGTAACAACCTGAATACTAAAATATCAAAAAGGCAAGAAAGATTGCACCAACTTGTGCCCATTAATGAATTAAAAAAAAGAGACGTCTGTATAGAGTAACACTAAACATGATGCTTTACTTCGGGGCTTTCTAGCTGGTAACCATATTTTCCGCGCAGATAACATTTCAAAGATAAAGCAAAACAGAAATTTTTATACATATTATTTTTCATATTTTGATTTTACATCTGTATCTTTAAATTCTGAGTTATTTGTTTATACTACGGATTCATCGCCTGTCGCTTGGTATCAGCACTGAATAGGAATATCTCTGGAGTAAGCATTCGGATGCGCTGTACAGAATGTCTGTCATCAACATACATTTCTTCACAAAACACGTGGCTGAGGTGTGACATAAGGCTTATCCATTTTGACATTTTGAATGTCATCACATCACTGGTACCGACAGATCCAATTCAGAACTACCGTATTTTTTGTACACGGGTTTCATAGGCCTCTTAGCAATTTGCATTCAATAGCTGGAGTGAACTTGTCTTAAAGTTATGAAAAGATAAACGCGAGATCATTTCGCTTGATTGTGACAAATGTCACCGGACTTTGTTAGTTTTTTCATTTTGTTATTGTGAAAAAGTGTCACATTTCCTTCGTACTACTGATTTTTCCTGATGTTTATTTTACAGTAGTAATAAAGTTCCCATCACTCTGTAAATCATAGTGCGCCATTAATATTTTATTTTCGCTAAAAAATCAACATAAATTGTACCAGAAAGCAAAAAGGGAAGAATCTCGTTCCTGCAAGTATTTCAAAATATGAACATCTAATTTTCTGTGCGTCATATGTTAAAATTCGAAATCTTTTAGGACGCGTTCACGATTGACAGTTGTTTATTAAAGCAGTCTTGGCTCTACGAGAAAGTGCAATACGAAACCTAAAATTTACAGTTGCCTTATGACATACAAATCTTATCTGCAAGTGAGCAATGCTCGTAATTAGTATACGTTCGTTTTACTGACAGAGAACAAGCTCTCACGTTACCGAATTTTTTCAGCACTTATAAATATAAGACCACCCACTCACATATATTAGCTCTACGATTTTATGCCTTCACTACCCTATGTCGTGTTAATGAACACACGAAACGGATCTTATTAATATGATAACCATAATTAAATCTTTTTACTCTTTTGATGAATTTAGATTTGCATCGGTAGCCTCATCAATTCCCTTCCACTGTTGTTACTAATGAATGAAGGTGTGAGTACAGGGCAAATACGTGCAATATTTTGGTCTTACTGTTAGCATAAAATGTAAAAAAACAGTTTCAAACAAGCACTTTATTACTATTTCGGTTGATGGTGGTCATCTGCAATACAGTCTAATTCTATGGTCACCAGGGTTTGTAACACGATACATCTGCCATCTCTCGATTGGCAGTTCCTTTTAGTTCTAACATTATTGCTTGGATGCGCCATAGTTCGCTCTTTAATCATTTGTAAGCTATAAATCTCTTGCCGTCATGGTACAATTCAAGGAAATAAAGAAAGTATTCTATACATTTCTCCCTTAACTCTCCTCTCTTTGGGGGTAAAATCTTGGCTGTTAAAACTTTCTATCAGCAGGACTGAATCCGACTTATCTCCGGGTCGAGCGCCAGGATATAGGTATACGTTAGCGACGTCGGCTAAAGACGTAAACTAAACACAGTTTTTTTTGTACACAGTATATTGTTACACTCACTTCTCTGAAATTTCATTCCAATTTATTAATCACTGCTTCACTTCCTTCGTTTTACATATACTGTAAATGCATATTACCCGAAATTCTTCTTGTTTTCTGGGTGAATACGGAAAAGGAAGCAGCTAAGCAATTCGATTGACGTGGTCACATGTTTACATGCTGAATGTTCTGTGGTCCAGCACTGTTGCAGCAGCTTAAGAGTTACAGTTATAGTATTAAGAATAGAAAGCAACCCAACTGAATTGTTAAACAATGGAAGCGGCAAAATACAGAAAGTGAACTTTTCGGACGCGAAATCGTTGTCGTGGTTACGTGATATTTATTCACTAGTTGAATCATAACAACGATGCAGTGTGTTAGTAGCGGTTATACGCTTTATTCTCTGTATTGTATTACTTGATAAAATACAGCAACCAGCCAGGTTCTATAAAGATTTTTTTAAAAAGCTTTATTATTGGCTGCATCAGTAGTGGATGGTTGCTTTATTTCTTCACGTAATTTAATCCGCAGCCACAGAGCCCAACAACCATTATCTTATAAATTAGTGTGTATTACATATTTACGGCGAGTGACGTCACATACAAGGAAAAGGCAACTAAAAGAAGAAAGCTATCTGTCACAATATATTAAAGCAGTCACACCCTTAACAGCGGACAAAGTAGCTGTATGCTGCTAAAGGTGAAACCGGTCTGTAAGCGTAAAGAATAAGCTAGTATTCTAATAATTATGTTTTCATTTTACAGTGACTTAAGCACTGATTTCAGGTTACGTTGAGGAAAGCTGCAATCCGATGTGCAGAGTATTTGTATACAGCAACTCCAGAAGCAATACGTCTAGACGTCCTTACATGTTTGAAAGAAGTCGAAAAATTTTTTCGCTCTTGCAACTTCTAAATTCTCAACAAAAAATCCCAATGACAAAAACTCTTGAAAACTTCGGCTGATATTACGCACGCTTGTAAAAAAATTATCAGAGAAATTTCGAAGCACAGTAGACTGTTATTAGAAAACAGTACTTATAATTCAGCGAGATCGATTGCCTTTGTTCATGTTCGATTCGTCCTCTGTAGAGTTCAAATCTCTAGTTTATAAATCTGATATTGGCTTGAGGTCGTAGTTGTTGCAAATAAAATTTAACTTCCTTTTCGCAACTTTCAATGTAATTATTTTATTATCCTCGTTGGGAAATACCTTCGTTTTCAATAGTAGCATCACATATCGCTTGTGTCTAGCTTTCAACTTTGTCCATCTAAAACTTGTTATTGACTACACTCATCTGCGTGATACTGCTCTCCGTGAGGTCCAACAAAACACTACTAATTTACAAACATGTGTGTATCGATGATGACGCCAAATATAAACAAAATTATAAAAAAGTATGTCATGCTTCAACATTGATTTCTGAATTGCACCAGTTTGGGTATTTTGCGGTGTTGATGTTTCAGTAAGTTCCATTTACAGTTACTTACAATTTTGACATTAGAATTTTATAAAACTTCTGTTAAATTTTAACGATATATTTTGATCTTTATCGACAACAAAGTCGGCCATGTTCATATAATTTACGAATTTATAATTAATAATTCGACAGAATAGTTATCCAAATCGTCTCAAAATGACGGAATTGTCGTTCAAACATTAAATATAAAGGGCTTTTACAAATCTGTACAATTTATACACTACTATCTGAAACTAACATTGTGGCAAAATTCTGTTAGAATAGTAGACCCAGTAGGACATCTGTAAACAACACCGCTGACTTCAGCGTAACATAAATATATGACGTGGCCTTTCTTATTGTGACTGGAAGTGAATATCTACGACTGAACTAACAGTGAAAGTTTGTAAAGTGCAAGTATGCGTATTTCCACTGGGTTTTTACTTTAAATATATTAATTCAATATTATTAATAATATTAAGAAGGGAAAATACTTCATTATTATCATGTTCTGCCAAGCATCGAAGGAAAATTCAGTTAATATTATTAACAACGTTTCAGAAATTTAAGTCTTTTGGTCTAGTTAAGAAACTAAAAAGAAATTATTCTATATTGTCAGACATGGTGCAGCATACAGGAACACAACCAGAGAGGGGCTTTCAATATCTGCCCCAAATTATAGCATATAGCGTTTAAGGGAAACGCATCACATAGAGTAGCGGTAAATTCGAGCTTATTCTTCTTGAAGACAACAATGCAATTTTCAGTGAAAAGAGGGTGTTCCCTAAAGCTCTTAGAGCGAAAACTTGTAAAGGAGGTATTACCAGACGTACATGAATTGATGCTATTTCCTTCTACTGAGTCAACTTGTAAGAGTTGAAAAGGTTCGGTGCTCGTATTACCGTGAATCATTAAAGCAGTCAAGACAGACTGTATAAATCCGATGGCATTCTACAGATGTTTCAAAATTTGTAAAATGGGCTACGAAAGGGTTTATGTGGGACCAAACAGATAACGGATCATGAATGTGTTCTCTCTTACATGAAACGTAGGAGTAAGAAATTCATAGTGACATTAGTGGATTTCGAAATAACGCCTCTCGAAATCCTGAAAGACTTGTGCCTGGATAACAAAACATTGAGAGACCCTTGCAGACACAACCTACAAAGTGACAATTCTAGGAGAGATTTCAGGTGATTTTGAAATCAGGGCGAGGATAAGGCAAGAAGATGGATTCTGACTTCTAGTTGTCAACTGTCGAATTGAGAAAGCCATCCATGAGCTGCAATAAAACAAAACAAAAAAAATTAAAAATAAACATGATTAAAAGAGTTTCCGCAAATTGGGTAAGAGTTACCTGCAGAAAGATGAATTGGACAGTTGAGTGCTTAACAGCTGACCTCGTGTATTTTCTTCTGATTCACTAGATACAGCCGCAAAACAAACCAGTGAAATGAAAAAAAAAACAGGCGACAAAGCGTAATTCGGATACCTTCGGGAAAACGGAATTTATAATGAACAGCAAACCAGCGCCCAGAATGCTGAAGGGAGAGGAAACTGAAATTAAACGGATGGAGAAATTTTAGTACCCGGAGGAACGATAGAATCCAACACTTCCGAGAAGACTTTGCATCACTGATGAGGAAGATGGAAAAGTCGTATCGACTAACCAAATGTGGCTACAAGAAGAAAGCAGTATCTGTTAACCCCACGATACGACGTTGCAGTTGAATAATAGGCTGGAGGTTCTATATGCCACAGAATGCCAAGCTGTGAATTGAAAGGGCTTGTTTGAGAATACTTCTAAATGTTTTTCGAATGTTCTGTGATAAATAACTTCCCCTCGCGCCCAAACCATTCCGGAAGTTCGAAAAGGTCCCCGTAAGTGATATTAGAGGACATCACTTCTATGCAACAATTATTTAACAAAGAAACCGCAAAAATTGAGAAGTTACTTTATTTTATTTTCGCTACCAGTTTCGGCTATTCCATATCCCATGTTCAGATCCCATATGCACCTCTCAAAAATTATCGATATTGGCATCAGGCGCAATCTGTTTCTGGATGTCATGAATTAGTGCCTGAAGTGCTTCCTTCGAAGACTTCCTCGCTACCGAACCTGGCAGCAAAAATAAAATAACTTCTCAGTTTGCACAGTTGTTTTGCGAATTTACTTGTTAGGTATCTGACTAGCTGCCGTCCCACTCCACAATGGATCGACAGAGAGTCGATGCACAAATGTTGATAGGAACACTGTGTCCCAAAAATTTCTTTTATTAACCCACTAGCTCCGACACGAAGCGACGACACGATTAACACTTTACCCCCCTTTCCTTGCCTCTCCCAAACGCATTTTAATCAAATCAGCGTTTCCAACGCTACCAGGCCACTGCTCTTCGTAACTGAATCGTACATTTCCAAGGCAGACGCCAAAGGAAGGGATTTTCCATTCCAGTCGGCTGATTGGTGATTTGATGAGTACACGCTACCTTTGAGTTCCTGCTTCCCCACATTCTTTAACGGTATTCTGGATGCTGCAAAATTCTTGTGCGTTCAAGGGAAACAAAACTGTGACAAAAAATTATCATTCTGAATTTACTATTTTCTTTGAGTGGATTTTGTTCCAGATAACTCTTTCTCTAATTTCTTTATTCTCAAATAAGCCCTTTCAATTCACAGCTTGGCATTCTGTGGCATATAGAACCTCCAGCCTACTATTCAACTGCAACGTCATATTGTGGGGTTAACAGATACTGCTTTCTTCTTGTAGCCACATTTGGTTAGTCGATACGACTTTTCCATCTTCCTCATCAGTGATGCAAAGTCTTCTCGGAAGTGTTGGATTCTATCGTTCCTCCGGGTACTAAAATTTCTCCATCCGATTAATTTCAGTTTCCTCTCCCTTCAGCATTCTGGGCGCTGGTTTGCTGTTCATTATAAATTCCGTTTTCCCGAAGGTATCCGAATTACGCTTTGTCGCCTGTTTTTTTTTTTCTTTTCATTTCACTGGTTTGTTTTGCGGCTGTATCTAGTGAATCAGAAGAAAATACACGAGGTCAGCTGTTAGGCAGTCAACTGTCCAATTCATCTTTCTGCAGGTAACTCTTACCCAATGTGCGGAAACTCTTTTAATCATGTTTATTTTTAATTTTTTTTATTTGTTTTATTGCAGCTCATGGATGACTTTCTCAATTAGACAGTTGGCAACTAGAAGTCAGGGTCCATCTTCTTGCCTTATCCTCGCCCTGATTTATAGTGTAACGGACACGACTGTCAGTCGTTATCAAGGTGAAATTATTTCCCCTGATGCTAGAATTTGCTAATAAATTGCCTAAGCCGGGTTTTGTGTTGATTGTTTCTTTTTAAGTGAGCGTTATATGTAGATTTCTTTTATATTTCAGCCGGTCGCTGTGGTCGAGCGGTTCTAGGCGCTTCAGTCAGGCGCTGCTGCTACGGGCGCAGGTCCGAATCCTGGCTCGGGAATGGATGTGTGTGATATCCTTAGATTAGTTAGATTTAATTAGTTCTAAGTCTAGGGGACTGAGGACCTCAGATGTTAAGTCCCGCCTGCCGGAGTGGCCGTGCGGTTCTAGGCGCTACAGTCTGGAGCCAAGCGACCGCTACGGTCGCAGGTTCGAATCCTGCCTCGGGCATGGGTGTGTGTGATGTCCTTAGGTTAGTTAGGTTTAATTAGTTCTAAGTTCTAGGCGACTTATGACCTCAGAAGTTAAGTCGCATGGTGCTCAGAGCCATTTGAGCCATGTTTTTGTTAAGTCCCATAGTGCTTAGAGCCATTTGAACCATTTTTTATATTTCCCACATTCTAAAGGCCATTCGTGAAATTTTAATCCAATGTTCTGGCATTTTAATGGATAAATGTTTAAGGCTGGAAAGCAGATATAAAGCGTTTTGTTGCGCTAACATTTGTTCATTACGAGCTGGTTTTCTGCTTGGTACGCCATCACCAGTTGCTACCTGATGATGACCTAAAACGCAGCAAAAACAAACAAACACCGTTCGAACAGGCCTTGAAGCCCAACGATACCGACTGACCACCGTGTCATCCTTAGTCCTTTGGCGCCACCGGATGTGGATACAGAGGGGCATGTGGTCAGCACACCACTCTGGCGGCCGTTGTCTGTTTTAGTGACTGGTGCCCCTACTTTTCAGTCGAGTAGCTCCTCAATTTGCCTCACAAGGGCTGAGTACACCCCGCTTGCCAACAGCACTCAGCAGAACCGGACAGTGACCATCCAAGTGCTAGCCAAGCCCGATAGCGCTTAATTTCGGTGATTTGACGGGAACCGGCGTTACCACTGCGGCAAGGCCGTTGTCAAAAAAAGCAGAAAACCGATTCGTAATAAACAAGTACCGCCACCAACAAAAGTAATTTCCGTATGTGAGTTGTATCTGTGCTGTCGGTGTCAGACACCAGTCAAATATACAGGGTGTTTATAAATGAATATGCGGGTTTTAACGCTTTATAATATTTATTATATTAAACTTACTGTTATAAATTATATGTCAAATGAGAGAGCAACTCAAACACTTTTACCAAGAACCTTATAAATGTTCAATGTGAACACCATTTGTCACACGGCACACATGAAGTCTATAGCCGAGTTCTTCCCAAATGTTGATAAGTGTGTCTTTAGTGACTGTAGCAAGAGCTGCTGCAATCCGGTTTCTTAATTCAGGAACGTCTGCTGGTAGCGGAGGCTCGTACACACGATCCTTGATGAAGCCTCAAAAGAAAAAATCGCTTCGCATTAGGTCGGGTGAATGTGGAGGCCATGCAAAACAAGTCCTGTCATTGGGCCCCTTGCGGCCAATCCAGCGCTTGGGTAGAGTGAAGTTCAACCAATCGCGTACATCACTATGTCAGTGAGGTGGCTCACCATCTTTCTGGATGTCCCAAACACAACTTTTTGAGTTGTTCTTTCATGTGAGATATCATTTATAACTGTAACTTTAATCTAACAAATACACTACTGGCCATTAAAATTGCTACACCACGAAGATGACGTGCTACAGGCGCGAAACTTAACCGACAGGTAGAAGATGCTGTGATACGTAAATGATTAACTTTTCAGAGCATTCACACAAGGCTGGCACTGGTGGCGACACCTACAACGTGCTGACATGAGGAAAGTTTCCAACCGATTTCTCATACACAAACAGCAGTTGATCGGCGTTGCCTGGCGAAACGTGGTTGTGATGCCTCGTGTAAGGAGGACAAATGCGTACCATCACCTTTCCAACTTTGATAAAGGTCGCATTGTAGCCTATCACGATTGCGGTTTATCGTATCGCGACATTGCTGCTCGCGATGGTCGAGATCCAATGGCTGTGAGCAGAATATGGAATCGGTGGGTTAAGGAGGGTAATACGGAACGCCGTGCTGGATCCCAACGGCCTCGTATCACTAGCAGTCGAGATGACAGGCATCTTATCCGCATGGCTGTAACGGATCGTGCAGCCACGTCTCGATCCCTGAGTCAACAGATGGGGTCGTTTGCAAGACAACAACCATCTGCACGAACAGTTCGACGACGTTTGCAGCAGCATAGACTATCAGCTCGGAGACCATGGCTGCGGTTACCCTTGACGCTGCATCACAGACAGGAGCCCCTGCAATGGTGTACTCAACGACGAACCTGGCTGCACGAATGGCAAAACGTAATTTTTTCGGATGAATCCAGGTTCTGTTTACAGCATCATGATGGTCGCATCCGTGTTTGGCAACATCTCGGTGAACGCACATTGGAAGCGTGTATTCGTTATCGCCATACTGGCGTACCACCCGGCGTGATGGTATGGGGTGCCAGTAGTTACACGTCTCGGTCACCTCTTGTTAGCATTGACAAAACTTTGAACAATGGACGTTACATTTCTGATGTGTTACGACACGTGGCTCTAGCCTTCATTCGATCCATGCGAAACCTTACATTTCAGCAAGATAATGCACGACCGCATGTTGCAGGTCCTGTACGGGCCTTTCTGGATACAGAAAATGTTCGACTGCTGCCCTGGCCAGCACATTCTCCAGGTCTCTCACCAATTGAAAACGTCTGGTCAATGGTGGCCGAGCAACTGGCTCGTCACAATATGCCAGTCACTACTCTTGATGATCTGTGGTATCGTGTTGAAGCTGCATGGGCAGCTGTACCTGTACACGCCATCCAAGCTCTGTTTGGCTCAATGCCCAGGCGTATCAAGGCCGTTATTACGGCCAGAGGTGGTTGTTCTGGGTACTGATTTCTCAGGATCTATGCACCCAAATTACGTGAAAATGTAATCACATGTCAGTTCTAGTATAATATATTTGTCCAATGAATACCAGTTTATCATCTGCATTTGTTCTTGGTGTAGCAATTGTAATGGCCAGTAGTGTATTATAAAGTATCAAACCCCGATATTCATTTATAAACACGCTGTATATTTTTCTGTAAGAGCGTGACGCCTCCTTGTCGTTTGTTTCAGTGCGGTTGCACTTACAGCATCTTAACACCTACGGGAATCAATTTGCGCGTAGGAGATAAATGGACAAAGCCCATTGCATTACAGCGTTCGATAAGCTGGAAATGTGAGTTGGTCAGGGACCGGATCCTAATGGCCGATATGGTCACCACGGAAATGAGCGCCACCTGGTAGATCGTCGTCAGTGTCAAGTACCCGACGCGACACAAACTCCGCGCCTTTGCTCTGGCGGACAGACCCCTCTACCTGAGGTGTAATGTGGACGACACGGACGAACATCGTGCGTTCTACGGCGCGGCGGCGGACGTATAGTTCCTTCTCCAGGTGACATCTCCGGGTGACAACCGCCATGATCGTCCCCAGTATAGTGCTCTGTCGGGACGAGACGTATTTTCGATCATCAAAGATGTATGCGGTCACCTGGATAAAAGGTAGGGCCGTGCTTTATATTTTCAGAAATGAACCCGAGAACGTGATCGATTTTTAGAACAATTTGCTATCATGACGCCATACAATGAGACAACAATTGACTCTAAATAACGAAAAATGTGAGGTCACCCGCATGAGTGCTAAAACGATACCTCTGTTTTGGTTGCACGATAAATCAATCGAATCTAAAGGCTGTAGACTCAACTAAATACCTAGGAATTACAATTACGAACAACTTAAACTGGAAGAACATTTAGAAAATGTTGTGGGGAAGGCGAATAAAAGACTGCGTTTTATTGGCAGTACAGTTAGAAGATGCAACATTTCTACCAAAGAGACTGCCTACACTGCGTTGTCTGCCCTGTTCTGGAGTACTGCTGGGCCATATGGGATCTTTACGAGACAGGATTAACGGAGTGCATCGAGAAAGTTCGAAGAAGAGCATCACGTTTTGTATTATTGAGAAATAGGGGAGAGAGGGTCACGGACATGTTTCAGGATTTGGTGTTTCTCCTTGCGGCGGGACCTTCTCACGAAATTTCAATCACTAACATCTTCAAATGCGAAAATATTTTGCTGACGCTAACCTACATGGGGAGAAATGACCATCATAATGAAATAAGGGAAATGAGAGTTCGCATTGAAAGATATTGGTTTTGGTTTCTTCCGCGCGCTGTTCCAGACTGGAATAATAGAAACTTAGTGTGAAAGGGGTTCGATGAACCCTATGCCAGGCACTCAAGTCATTTGCAGAGTAGCCACGCACATGTAGATGAAGACGCGTTAAATATCCCCCCACCTTTGCTTAGTATCTAGGGACCATTTTTTCCAACCCGCCCCACAGTTTGAACCTCCCCGACGAGTGGGGTTGACAGGTGAAGCTACGTTCTCATGACCATCAAAGGCCTGGCGCTCGCTTTCCGAGGGCATGCCCGTACTGAAGTCCTCATAACGAGCACTGGGCGATTCGTTTTCTCACAGCAGGAGCATCTTCGAAATATTTTTTTCCTGTTTCCAATGTTAAATAAAGGAGTTTCCATTATGTTTTTCACATTGTATAACTAAAACAGACTGCCAGCAAATTGTTTCCTTAGTTACCTGTGCCGGTCGGAGTGGCCGAGCGGTTCTAGGCGCTTCAGTCTGGAACCGCGCGACCGCTCCGGTCGCAGGTTCAAATGCTGCCATGGGCATGGATGTGTGTGATGTCCTTAGGTTAGTTAGGTTTAAGTACAGGGTTATTACAAATGATTGAAGCGATTTCACAGCTCTACAATAACTTTATTATTTGAGATATTTTCACAATGCTTTGCACACACATACAAAAACTCAAAAAGTTTTTTTAGGCATTCACAAATGTTCGATATGTGCCCCTTTAGTGATTCGGCAGACATCAAGCCGATAATCAAGTTCCTCCCACACTCGGCGCAGCAGGTCCCCATCAATGAGTTCGAAAGCATCGTTGATGCGAGCTCGCAGTTCTGGCACGTTTCTTCATAGAGGAGGTTTACACACTGAATCTTTCACATAACCCCACAGAAAGAAATCGCATGGGGTTAAGTCGGGAGAGCGTGGAGGCCATGACATGATCTCCACCACGACAGATCCATCGGTTTTCCAATCTCCTGTTTAAGAAATGCCGAACATCATGATGGAAGTGGGATGGGGCACCATCTTGTTGAAAGATGAAGTCGGCGCTGTCGGTCTCCAGTTGTGGCATGAGCCAATTTTCCGCGGGCTACGCGTGAAACTTGCCCGCACGCGTTCAACCGATTCTTCGCTCACTGCAGGCCGACCCGTTGATTTCCCCTTACAGACGCATCCAGAAGCTTTAAACTGCGCATACCATAGCCGAATGGACTTAGCAGTTGGTGCATCTTTGTTGAACTTCGTACTGAAGTGTCGTTGCACTGTTATGACTGACTGATGTGAGTGCATTTCAAGCACTCGGGTCCTGTCGCCATTTTGTCTCACTGCGCTCTCGAACGCTCTGATGGCAGAAACCTGAAGTGCGGCTTCAGCCGAACAAAACTTTATGAGTTTTTCTACGTATATGTAGTGTGTCGTGACTATGTGTCAATGACTGGAGCTACAGTGAATTTATGAAATCGCTTCAATCATTTGTAATAGCCCTGTATTTCTAAGTTCTAGGGGACTGACGACCTCAGATGTTAAGTCCCATAGTGCTCAGAGCCATTTGAGCCATTTGAAGTTACCTGTATTCTGTAAATTGTAGTCAATGGATAAAAGTTAATTTTAGGGGGATTGCCGTTTCATGTAAGAAGTATAATTAAAATAGACGTGGTTAAGGCAACCGCTCATGAGAAGCGGTAAAACCGTGTTCGAGACCGAGTCCGGCATAAATTTTTAACTTTCGCCACTACATTACCGCAGTGCCCTGAGTGGCAGGAAGTCACAAATTCTCACTCATCCTTTCCCCATTCTCTATTTCATATAAAAGTAATTTCTACCAGGAAGAGAACATTCAGGTTTCCTCTGTAGAGTACAACAAATGAGCACCATGGATGTGACTCTAGGGTAAAAGCAGACATTGGATTCTCACGAGCCAAAGCTGTTGCTACTTGAGCTGTGGCTGGCTCATGTTATGCGTTGGCTTAAACCTTGACTGCTACTCCGTGTTTAGTCTCCCGCGGTTATCGCGATTATGCTGTTATCCTCTCTCTCCGTCAGTGGCAGCAGCGGTTTGTATCGTATTCGCACCTTGTACTACCTTTGGCCTGGCGCTTATAGTTTCCGGCTGTGCTGTGTGTGAGTTGTTGGTCTGTTAGCGTGGAGCAGCGAGGAAGTCTCCGAGGCGCGTAGTTCGGCCGAGGCGGCGTCTACGCGCGCTAGGAGTGTGTGGTGCTGTTCCCATTGCTAAGAGGTCCATGGCTCACCGATCCTGGACACGAAAATTGAGTTTTGACTTAATCTACCAGCAAGTGATGGCTGTTCACATTGTGTCGTTTGGATTTCGTTGTCGGCTGTTGGGACACTCGCGCGAGCAACAATGTGAGTTTTCAACTTGGCAAATTTTAGCCACCCTCCGGTGGAGTGCAACTGTGCTTGGTTATTTTGAATCGAAGTGCACGAGCGGAATCTTCTGCCTTGTGGCCGTTAACGTTCCGGTTACCTGCCCTGGCCGTTGACGTAAATTCAGGCAGTGTATTTTCCTCATCGTGTTGTCGCTGTCCAGTATGGTATGTAGTTTGACAACTCAATGTATAATTGGTTGTGGGCGCCAATACCTTCTACGCTGTTCCATTGAAGTCCCTGTTGTGTGCTGGTCGGGTGGAGCAGAAGTTATCTTGTAAGTGGGTCCGTTGACTCTCTGTCGGTTGTGTTGTCGTCGGATCGAGAATGGTTGGGCCTACTGTCTGTCTCACCTAAGCAAGTGCAAGTATTTGAATTCTAGGCCGACCCTCGGAAAATTCTGAGCGCCGTTGGGTGTACTGCCTTTTCTTATTTGTTCTTGTTGTTTGTGTTTGTATGGCTTCTAGCCGATTTTTAAATTAAGGTTGTTTTGCCCTTAAGGCGTAAGATTGTCTGGGTCTTCAGCCTAATTAAAATAACTATTTTAAGGTAGGGCCTTTTGGCCTTTAAAAAATTTATTTTGGTCTGAGTCTTAAGTGATGGGCCTGCAGCCGATTTTTTAAAAAATCAAAGTTGTTTTGCTCTTAAGGTGTGAGATTGTTTGGGCTTTCAGCCTAATTGAAAGAACTGATTTAAGATAAGGCCTTTTGCCTTTTAAATTTCTGATTTTGGTTTGAGTCTTAAGTTATTTGCTTTCAGCGTATTTTAAATTAATGTAGTCTTGCCCTTAAGGCATGAGATTGAATGGCGCCTTCAGCAGGTAAATTAATGCTTTTTTTAAATTTCTGGGCTGTTGTAATGTTTGTTCAAATACATAAAGTTGTATGTTAGAGTGTAACTGGCACCGCTTATTTTGGCCCCTTTGCACAATTTAAACTACCTGTCCTGTTCTGCGGGTCTAGCAGGGCGTCTCACTACTAAAAAAAAAAAAAAAAAAAGAAAATGTAGGAGTGACTTGGAACGAAGGAAACTAAATGAAACTTCTCGGTTTTGGACGGTATGTGATGTTATACCAGTGTTACAAATCGAATAAAATTTAAGAAGGGATTTGGCCGTATGAGCCCACTTACCAGTACAATGTTGCACTGTCTCTGCCTTGGATGCATGCACTATGTCGGTTGGGAAGGGCGACAAAAAATCGTTGTATCTTCTCCTGGATACTGCCACTGGGACGGAGTTGACGTCCAAACTGGTCCCACACATGATCTGGAGATGCTGCTGGTCATGGGAGCACATTAAGATCGTGCAGGCAGTTCATAGAGACATGCACCACGTGTTGACGAGCGTTGTCCTGTTCAAAAATGGCACCACAATACTGTTTCCTGGCAGGTACCACACGAGGACGCTGGTGTCCGTCACGTGCTGCTGTGCCGTCGGAATTAATCACCTGAAGTCACACCCGACGGCAAGCCATGCCACGACACAGAGTAAGATCACTATGCCTCTCCAGAACATTAGAAGAATGGGACCTCTCCACAGGTCGCCGCCATATTGGCCGGCGACGGTCATCCGGGATAGCGCAGTTCCGGGATGAGTGATAGTGGTCACGGGACAACTCCCAACACAGCCGTTTGCGTTGTGTTAACGGCAGCCTACGCTCGGGACGGTAGTATCCTAATCTCATTACTGCTGGTCCCGGATCAGTGCTGCGGCGTGACACTGAGTGCTGCGGTTACGTTTTTCAGACCAACAAACTTCATTTGATTTTAGAGTTTCATAATATTATCATACAGTGCGATTTCCACGTTGGTGCTGTTGATTCTATCGCTGAGTATTTAAAGCCGCTTCTTACACAGTTTGTGGACACTTGGTTGTCGGACAGATTAGGATACTCTGGGTCACCAGGAACAAAACGCTTGCGCCTGAAGAGAAATCTCCAGCCTTATTTCCTTGTCCGGTTGTTTGTACTGAACTTGAAGCAATAAGTTGTTGTGTGGAGACATAATCTATGATCCGTACAACACAATAATAGGCCTAGGAATATTAAAAATCATATCCACTAGAACAGGATTTATTGATTCTTTCTCTAATTCTGGTTCAAAGATGGTTCAAATGGCTCTAAGCACTATAGGATCTGAGGACATCAGTCCCCTAGACTTAGACCTACTTACCCTAACGATATCACACACATCCATGCTCGAGGCAGGATTCGAGCCTGGGACCGTAGCAGCAGCACGGTTCCGAACTGAAGCGCCTTGAACCGCTCGGCCACAGCGGCCGGCTTCTAGATCTGGTATAAGTCTGGGACACAGAATTTTGTATTGCAACCACTGTTTCCTTCACCCTCTTTCCTGGTTTGCCATGCCCCTTAGTATCTGTTTTCGCGGACGATATGGCCCAAAGTGGGCATAGACTTTATACAATCTGCATGTGAGGCAGTTTTCCTCCATTCTTTCTTTCGTCATAACAATGACTGGTTTGATGTAGTCTCCCACGACTTCTTCTCCCTCGCTACCTTGTTCGTCTCAGAGTAGCACTTGCATCCAGCGTCCTTAATTATCTCTTGGATGTATTCCAAATCTCCCCTGCAGCGATTATTCTCAAAAGCTCTCTCTGATTCCATGGAAGTCATTCATTGAAACCTTAATACGTACCTTACCATCCTGTCCCTTTTTATTATCAGTGTATTCCACAAACTCCTCGCCTTATTGATTCTACGAAGAACCTCCTCATTTCTTATATCAGTTCATCTAACTTTCAACATTCTTTCGAATCTCTTCTTTACCAGTACTTCTACAGTCTATGATTTTCATCTGTGTAATGATGTGATCAAAATGTACATCCTCAGAAATTTCTCCCTCACGTTAAGGCCTACGTTCGATCAAGCAGACTTCTCTCATTTCGTAGTGTCCTCTGTGCAGCCGCTTGGAGTAGCCGTGCTGTCTCGGGCACCTTGCCCACGGTTCGCGCGGCTCTTCCCGTCGGAGATTCATGGCTGTGAGTGTTGTCCTTAGTGTAAGTTAGTTTAAGTTAAAGTAAGTAGTGGGTAAACCTAGGGACTGACGACCTTAGCAGTTTGGTCCCATAGGAATTTACCACAAATTAAGAAATTAATTGTCCTCTTTGCATAAGCTAGTGTGCTTCTTATGCCATCCTCGATTCATCCATCACGTGGGGCTTTATTTCGAAGCTCGCAGACTATATTTACCTCTCTCTTCGATGGACTCCAACTCTGGTGCCAAATCGAGCGAAGTGGCGCAGTAGATTCGTATACGGGATGACGATGGTTCAAACCCGCGTCCGGCATCAGGATTTAGATTTTCCATGCTGGGATGGTTCCTTTGAAAGGGCACAGCCGCTTTATTTCCGTGTCCATCACACAATCCGAGCTTGTGCTCCGTGTCTAGTGACCTCGATGTCGACGGGAAGGTAAACCCAGTCTTTCTTTCTTATTTGACGTTAATTTTATTGGTAATCTAATTCCTGCTACTTCTCAGTACATCCGTCTTTCTTTCGTTCACTAGTAGTCGGCATTCTGTAGACTTTCAATTCCATTTTACAAGTCTTGCAGATATTCCTAACTTTGACTAGGGATAACAATATCAACGAATCTTATCACTGATATCATTTCTTCCTGAATTTTAATACCACTCCCAAACCTCTGTCTTATTTCCGTTTCATTGCTTCTTCTACGAACATACCGAACAGTAGTCGAGAAAGGGTGATTCCCTGACTTGCTCCTTATAATCTCAACACTTCTTCATTTTCTGTTACCGTACCTTTTTGGTTATTGTACGTATTGTATATTACCCGTCTTTCTCTGTAGCTTCTGTCTATGTTTATCTGAGACTTCTAAATATCTTACACCATTTTACATTGAAACATACTGGCTGATTGAAACAGTGTTCCGTAGCGGGACTCGAAACTGGGACTTCTGTCTTTAGCGGGCAAGTCCTCTAACGGCTGAGGTATTCAAGCGCAAGTCACAACACCCCCTCATAGCTCTACTTCCGCCATAACCTCTTCTCCTACCTTCCAAAGCAGCCAGACTCAAGTTTCGGTTCGGCATACAGTTTTAATCATCAGGAAGCGTCAGATCAGTGGACACTCCACTGCAGAGTGAAAATTCATTCTCATTGTGAAATTCAGTTTACAGTAAGTTACATCTTACATATACCATTTCAACGAGTCAGTCTCCAGGATGTGTACCCATGATGAGCGTTAAGGTTCATGAACACAAAATTTTTTAATCCTACTCGTGCCACAACAAGTAAAAACTACCTTTTTTAACATTTTTGTGTTTTAAGATACTAGCTATTAATTTTGGAAAAAATTCCAAACATAGAAAAGAAGTTGCCCTGAAGAAATAATTTTAGGTTAGATTTAAAACTTGCTCTGCTGCCTGCCAGACATTTTATATTATTTGGCAAATGACAGAAAATTTTGTTGCTGTATATTGAACTCCTTTCTGAGACAGAGACAAATTTGACAATGGATAACAAATCTTTGTACATCCATATTTAAACTGGATGAAAGTGAGACACAGCTGGTATAATTTTTATTAAAATGAAATTCCTCCACCTGTACTTAAGATTTTTTATTTACTTCGCTACTAGTTTCGGGTCAGAGGATCAAAGATCTTTGACCCACTGGTTTAAACGTCACACTAGTTACTGCCCGCCATCCATGTGGAGCACGTATTGATCTCACCGCGGACTTCTAGACTGAGCCACACACAACTGATTTCATCAAAGTGTACGGGCCTGAAGATGGCGTTGACGCAACGCCGAAACTAGTAGCGAAGTAAATAAAAAATTTTATGTACAGCTGGAGGAACTTCATTTTAATAAAAATGGATAATAAAGGTCATTTTCTCCTCTTTTGCTGTAACTATGGTTGTCACTATCTCCTCGTTACTGAACAATTTTTATAGGTCAACAAATCGTATGAAGTTTTTTCATTTCTCTTAAGTCTGCTTCCACTATCAACCACAATGTCACAAATGCCTATCTGGTAACTTGAACTTTTCTAATGCAAAACTAGTCGTCATGTAAAAAGCTTCTCGATCTCCTTTTCCTTTCAGATAACCTTTTAATAAAATGGTTCAAATGGTTCTGAGAACTATGGGACTTAGCATCTGAGGTCATCAGTCCCCTAGGACTTAGAACTACTTAAACCTACCTAACCTAAGGACATCACACACATCCTAAGGACATCACACACATCCATGGCCGAGGCAGGATTCGAACCTGTGACCGTAGTGGTCGCACGGTTACAGACTGAAGTGCCTAAAACCGCTCGGCCACACCGGCCGGCTTAACCTTTTAATAACTCACAACTGTCTTGGCTAGCAGACTTCTTTGTTTGTTTCGGCTACGGAGGCGAGTTGGTTAGTTGTATGATGATGATGATAGTGATGGGATTTAACAGGAGGAGGAGGAGGAGGAGGAGGTTGTAGCTTCCGTGGATGATATTACAGGCTGACGGTGTGTGGGCTGGGTGCGAGGCGAGATGAGAATATTCCCCCCTGACGCGGATCAAGGGCTATCACTGGTGGCGCTGATGTAATGGGAGGCAGCCGGCGGCTCAGAGGCGCATCAGCGGGAATGTGTCAGCGCCCAGACGGCGGTTAATGGCCACCTGCCGCGCTTACGACCGCCTAACGTCCACCGCCCACCGTCTGCGGCTCTCCACATTACCGGAATGGTGTGCGGCCAGTGCGCATGTTCCACACGCGTTGTACATGTCGCAGAGGCCTGAACGCTGTGACTGCAAATGCACTGTCGCAGCTGGATCTATCCATTGGACTCTAAATAGCGTGGAAAGTGATATGCTGTTTCACCATGCTGAAAGATGGAAGGAATGTAGACAGGGTGTCTACAAGGGAAATGAAGGCAGAAATGGAAGAGAGAGTAGATGTAGATGGGGAGGGAGATACGGTAGTGCGAGAAGAGTCTGACATAGCACTGAATGATCGAAGGCGAAACAGGCTACTGCAGCAGTATTATTGTGATAGTAGGAAGAGACAATAATGATAAAACTACTCCACTTGGTGTGCAAGACACAGTGAGGTGATAAGTCGCGGAATACCTTCTAATATAGTTTCAGATCTTCTTTAGTTAGTTAGTTACGTGTTCCATTGATCAATAGCACGGAAAAACCGTTGTGGTGTGGAACGTGTCAAATGCACAAGAAATGGGCACAGGAAACAAGTTTTTATCTTTTTTTGTTTACATTATAGTGTTATACCTAAATATTTCTAAATGAAGGCAATGTTACAGAAATGGAAGAGAGAGTAGATGTAGATGGGGAGGGAGATACGGTAGTGCGAGAAGAGTCTGACACAGCACTGAATGATCGAAGGCGAAACAGGCTACTGCAGCAGTATTATTGTGATAGTAGGAAGAGACAATCATGATAAAACTACTCCACGTGGTGTGCAAGACACAGTGAGGTGATAAGTCGCGGAATACCTTCTAATATAGTGTCAGATCTTCTTTAGTTAGTTAGTTAGTTACGTGTTCCATTGATCAATAGCACGGAAAAACCGTTGTGGTGTGGAACGTGTCAAATGCACAAGAAATGGGCACAGGAAACAAGTTTTTATTTTTTTTGTTTACATTATAGTGTTATACCTATATATTTCTATTATCTATCCCATTCCTTAAATGGCACAAAATGCGTATATTATATCTCCAGATTTAGTTACTCATATTCAAGAATTCATCTATGGTATAGAAAGAGTTGTCAAGGAGGTATCATTTCAATTTGTTTTTGAAACTATTACTACTGTCTGTCAGATATTTTATTTCATCTGGTAATTTATCAAAAAGTTTTATAACAGCATATTTTACCCCTTTTCTGTGCCAAAGATAGGTTAAGTAAAGGATAGTGTGGCTCTTTCTTTTTTCTGGTATTGTAATCATGAATGTCGCTGTTGATTTTAAACTGGTCCATGTTGTTGAGAAAAAAATTCATTACTGTGTAAATGTACTGTGAAGCAGTTGTAAGAATTCCTAACCTTTTAAACAGACGCCTGCAAGATGTGCGACTACGAACCCCACACATTATTCTAACTACTTTCTTTTGAGCAGTGAATACCTTTCGCCTAAGTGTTGAGTTGCCCCAGAATATTATTCCGTATGACATCAGAGAATGGAAGTATGCAAAGTATGTTAGCTTACTAATTTCTACATCCTCAAAATTGGCAATTATTCTGATTGCAAAAGTTGCTGAACCTAGTCGCTTTAGGAGATCCAAAATATGAATTTTCCAATTAAGATTCTCATCTATATGCACACCCAAAAACTTAGTATTCTCTAACCTGGCTACTGAGTTCTTTTGATATGTTTTGTTTATTGAAGGAATTATACTTTTTCCAGCAGAAAACTGGATGTACTGTGTTATTTCAAAGTTCAGAGCAAGCCCATTCGCAGAAAACCAATTAATAACTTTTCCAAAGACCTTATTTGTATAATTTTCTATCAGAATTTCTTTTACTGGATTAATAATTATGCTTGTATCATCAGCAAACAGTGTCAGTTCAGCACCTTGTTTCACATGTATAAAGAACAGGAGGGGACCCATGATCGAGCCTTGTGGAACACCTAATGTAATTTCACCCCAGTTAGATGAAGTGGCAAACTCCCTTGAATCGCTTGAAGCATATAAAGAGACTTATTGCTGTTCTGTAGATATGGCTTAAACCACTCATATTCTACTGCCCAGCGTAATGCAGAACTCGACGTGACATAAACAAGTCGCTGAAAGTCCCCTGCAGAAATATTGAGCCGTGCTGCCTCTATGGCCGTCCATAACTGTGAAAGTGTTGCCGATGCGCGATTTTGTGCCCGAACTGACTTCTCGATTAAATCCCATAAATGTGCGGTGGGAGTTATGTGGGGCAATCTGGGTTGCTAAATCATTCACTCTAACGGTCCAGAACGTTCTTCAAACCATTAGTGTACATTTTTTTTGGATTTGATGTCTGCCACTTATGCAAAACACCGTTTTTCTCAGTACCCAAACATGCATCGGCACCACTGTACCATCATCAGTGGGTTTTCGTTTTTATTTATTCTGCAATGTGAACATTTTTGTTAAATGATTATAAAATTATGTTCAATTTAAGTTCAATCAACAGATCGTTTCTTTTTGTAAATACCTTTACATTTAGTGTGCATGAATTTTCTACATCACTTTTATGTTAATTACTACAGGTAACTAGTCATCTGCAGCCAAACGATGTTGACGAGATTTTTTTTCTGCGAGTTAACCTATCTTCTAGAATGTAATTCAGTTTTTCGCGATGTTTCGCGCCAATATTCGTTTTTACTTACGATTTAGTGTGCAAGTACTTTCATTCTCCGCATAATGCCGAGATATGATGCACACGTAACTATAACAAGTATTTTTCACAAATAACGTAGTAAAACACTTTTCACTTCACCAGAACACAGTATGATTGTGGTTTGTTATGTGTCCCAGTCCAGTCAGTGTTCATTTGTTCACCAGAGAGCTCGGTGCCAAATTTGAATTTTGTTTGCAATTTTTCTTTGTGTGTGTGTGTGTGTGTGTGTGTGTGGGTGTGTGGGTGTGTGGGTGTGTGTGTGAGCGTGTGCATGTGTATGTTTTCCGTCCGCTTCTTAGCTGTGTGTGTTTACTTTTATATGGTATTCCTTTTGTCTTTGCAGATTTTAGTTTATCTATTTTTCGTGTGTGTGTGTGTTTGTGTGTGTGTGTGTGTGTGTGTGTGTGTGTGTGTGTGTGTGTGTGTGTGTGTGTTTGTAGACTTTATCCGTTTGTGCTGTTTTTATTTGTAAAGTTCCTTTAATATGTTAAATAGTGCCGGCTGATGTCGCCGAGCGGCTATAGGCGCTTCAGTCGGGAACTGTGCGACCACTACGGTCGCAGGTTCGAATCCTGCCTCGGGAATGGATGTGTGTGATGTCCTTAGGTTAGTTAGGTTTAAGTAGTTCTAAGTTCTAGGGGACTGATGGCCTCAGAAGTTAAGTCCCGTAGTGCTCAGAGCCATTAGAACCATTTTTTGTGAAACAGTGTGCCATTGCAGAGTGTAGTGCGTTTAAGACCTGTTTTCCTTCTGCTAATGCCTTCTGTATATGGAAGTTTTCCTCAATGGTCAGTTTGCTGTGTAGGCTGTGGCTATATTGTGGTTGGGTGGTGATTGTTGGCTACGAGGTGGTCAGCAAATGTGCTGTGGGAGCTGGTGCTTTTTAAAGCTCTGAGATGTTCTGAATGTCTTGTTTTGAAGTTTCTGCACGTTTTTCCTATGTACACTGACTGGAAACGTTAGAGTGAATGATTTAGCCACCCAGATTGTCCGACGTAAGTCCCACCCCACATTTATGGTATATAATCGAGAAGTCACTTCGAAAACGCACTGATGACGGCACAGTGGTGCCGAAACATGTTTGGGTATTGAGAAAAACGGTGTTTTGCATACCTGGCGGACCTCACATCCAACAATGGCAGTAGTATTATTGAGAAAGTAGGGAGAGACAACCATGATAAAACTACTCCATGTGGTGTGCAAGACACAGTGAGGTGATAAAAGTCACGGAATACCTCCTAGTACAGTGTCGGACCTCTTTTTGCCTGGCGTAATGCAGAACTCGACGTGGCATGGACTCAACGAGTCGTTGAAAGTCACCTGCAGAAATACTGAGCCGTGGGGCCCCTATAGCCGTCCATAATTGTGAAAGTGTTGCCGGTGTGCGATTTTGTGCCCGAACCGATTCCAGAATTGGCTTCTCGATTATATCCCATAAATGTGGGGTGGGACTTATGTCGGGCAATCTGGGTGGCTAAATCATTCACTCTAATGGTCCAGAATGTTCTTCAAACCATTATTGAATAATTGTGGCTCAATGACACGGCGCACTGTCATTAATTAAAATTCCATCGTTGTTTTGGAACATGAAGTCCATGAATGCCTGCAAATTGTCTCCAAGTAGCCGAACATAAGCAGGACCAAGTCCGTTCCACCCAAACAAAGCCCACATCATTATTCAAACATCATCAGCTTGCACACTGTCTTGTTGACAACTTAAGTCCATGGCTTCATGGGATCTGCATCACACTTGAAGGCTATCATCAGCTCCTACCAACTGCAATTGGGACTCATCTGACCAGGCTATGGTTTTCCAGAAGTCTAGGGTCCAACCCATGAGGTCACGGGCCCAGGAGATGTCCAGCAGGCGATGTCGTGATGTTAGCAAAAGCAGTCGCTGCGGTTGTCTGCTGCCACTGCCCATTAACGCCCAATTCGCCACACTGGCTAAAGGATACTTTCGTCGTACGTCCCACATTGATTTCTGCTGTTGTTTTACGCAGTGGTTCTTTTCTATTGGCAACGACAAATCTACGGACACGTTGCTACTCTCGGTCGTTAAGTGAAGGCCGTCGGCCACTGCACTGTCCGTGGTGAGAGGTAATGCCTGAAATTTGGTGTTCTCGACACACTCTTGACACTGTGGATCTTGCAGTACTAAATTCTCTGACGATTTCTGAAATGTAATGTCCCAAGCATCTATCTACAACTATCATTCCGCGTTCAACGTCTGTTAATTTCGAAACTATAATTATATTAATACCTTCAGCTGCTAACGGGCGTTGATATATATCAACAGCGACAGGTGAAAATGTGTGCCCCCATCGGGAGTCGAACCCGGGATCTCCTGCTTACCTGGAAGACGCTCTATCCATCTTTTTATTTTTTATTTTTTTTATTTTTTTTAGTATAAGCCAATAATGGATCTGTAATGTTTTGTGTTTTGACACTATTTCGACACACAATCTCAATGTCACATAAGTTCTGTACATTAATATCACAACAGTTTGTAGGATTAAAGTGTAGCTTATTTGTTAAGACAAGCAAAGTCATGAATGTTTAAAATTTTCCTTCGGGCCGGATTTGAACCAGCGACCTATGGATATCTGCTAGTGAGTTCCTCTACAGTCCACCGCTCTACCAACTTTTTTTTTTTTTTACAAAAAAAAAGAACATTGTAAAACAAATCACAAATGTAAAGGAACAGGGATACAGGGATGTCGTTTTTATTTATTTATTTATTTATTTTCCATAAAGATCACTCTGTTAATAGGAACATGTAGATCATTTCATGGTATAGTATGAGCATTATATATGGAGCGGTGAGAGAAGCGTGAGGTTCATTATCAGCTGTCAAATGTGCACACCGACTGCACCCGGCACATCCCAACTGCGTGGGGGGTCGAGGAAGACTGCCTGAAGATAGCTGGCAAAGGTTTTCCGATAGTGTGACCATCTATGAACCTCATTGTGGGCTTGCTGCAAGAAATACCAAAAGTCGAGTCGCGACTTGGCAGCGTCCCCATAGAAGTACGCGATCGTTCAACCTTTGACCCAGATGATCGAGTGTGAAAGTAGTCACTCTCCGGATGTAAGAAGGAAGCAGGTGTAATATGTTGCGGGGTCACACGGAGGTAGCAAGCCACCATCTGTCTTCCTAGGAGCGATACGTCCTCCACCGCGATACAAGTTAAGCGGTGATGGTCGTCATCCACTTGGCGACATTTCGGGCATAGTGGAGTGTCCACTAGTCCAATTGCATAGAGCCGTTGGTTGGTGTTGAACTTGCCACGGGTGACAGAGAACCACAGTGCCCGAACCAAGGTAGGAAGGAATTTTTGGTGCACATGTCTCCAAATCTTCGGCCAATGCAACTTGGGGTGTTTGAGTTCAATGACATTACGACTTATCCGTCGTTGCAGCCAAACATAAAAATCCTTCGCGCATGGTGGTCTCGTGCGCGGAAGCTCGTCTCTGATATAACTAAGTTCCACGATAAATGTTGATACATGCGCAAAATGTGGCGTAATGTTGCCCACCGCTACCGGAGGTGTGAGGGACACTGGAAGTAGGAGATCCAGTAGGCGGGATGTAAGGGAATCACGCCCGCTACGCCATTGCTTGTAAATAGTGGCTAGAAGGAGCGAGCCACCGAGGGTGGGTCTCGTGGGTGGCGTGCGTGAGATAGTCCCTGCAGTCGCGCTGTCCTATGTGCCCTCGGTGGCTGAGATGGATAGAGCGTCTGCCATGTAAGTAGGAGGTCCCGAGTTAGTGTCCCGGTCGTGGCACAGAGTTTCACCTGTCCCCGTTGATACACATCAACACCCGTTAGCAGCTGAAGGTATTAACATAATTCTAATTTTGTTCTAGGCGGCTGCAGGTTACCAATGGGTCTGTTCTTTCGGACACCATATCCATAAAAGTATGTCTATTAATTTCCGTCGTAGGGCCATAATCACGTGGGACACCTTTTCAAATGAAACATATGAGTACTAATGTCAACTCTGCCAATGCGCTGGCCTTCTGACCGTCACCACCCTCTTGTCGGAGAATGTTGGTTAATTAATTTTTGAAGTAAGTTACTGATTTGGGTGGCTCGTCTCATTTTCACAGCACTTGTCACGCTGAGATAGTGAGACACTGCAGCGAGAATTTAAATAACCAGTTTTATTCATAATGCTTATCTTTGTTGTTGCTCTTCTTTGTTGTGAACCGAAGGCTCGATATCCATTTTCTTTCTTTGGTTTAACGTTTTATGATCGTCTAGAGAATGATTGGATTGCTTCAACGAAATCATGCAGACATTGGTGGACTTTCTAATAAATAACACGTATATTTTCAGTCATTTCACTTCACAATACAAATCAATATAACACACATAACCTATACTCCGTGCTCGCACTTCAAACTCGTACAACTATCACAGCAAAAAACAAAGATTTTCCTCTAACAACATGTAGCAAAGAAATCACTATCATATATCGATCTATATATGATAAATCATCTTTGGAACATATGTTTCATAAATAAAACATTAATAATTGTACAACTTTTTTGAGAAGTTCTTAATCATCATTGTTATTACTTAACTGTTTATAAAAGTTGTCATTCAAACATTTTCGCATAGCTGTGTAGTAGTTTTATGTTTTCGATATGGTATCGGTCGTTTCATATGACACAAGATCGGTTAGTACATCAACTCACCATAAGCATTTTTATTATACCATTTATACTGTGTGTACGCTATACTACCGCCATCTGTACACGTGCATATCGCTAGCCCACGATTTCTGTCACCTTTATACACTCCTGGAAATGGAAAAAAGAACACATTGACACCGGTGTGTCAGACCCACCATACTTGCTCCGGACACTGCGAGAGGGCTGTACAAGCAATGATCACACGCACGGCACAACGGACACACCAGGAACCGCGGTGTTGGCCGTCGAATGGCGCTAGCTGCGCAGCATTTGTGCACCGCCGACGTCAGTGTCAGCCAGTTTGCCGTGGTATACGGAGCTCCATCGCAGTCTTTAACACTGGTAGCATGCCGCGACAGCGTGGACGTGAACCGTATGTGCAGTTGACGGACTTTGAGCGAGGGCGTATAGTGGGCATGCGGGAGGCCGGGTGGACGTACCGCCGAATTGCTCAACACGTGGGGCGTGAGGTCTCCACAGTACATCGATGTTGTCGCCAGTGGTCGGCGGAAGGTGCACGTGCCCGTCGACCTGGGACCGGACCGCAGCGACGCACGGATGCACGCCAAGACCGTAGGATCCTACGCAGTGCCGTAGGGGACCGCATCGGCACTTCCCAGCAAATTAGGGACACTGTTGCTCCTGGGGTATCGGCGAGGACCATTCGCAACCGTCTCCATGAAGCTGGGCTACGGTCCCGCACACCGTTAGGCCGTCTTCCGCTCACGCCCCAACATCGTGCAGCCCGCCTCCAGTGGTGTCGCGATAGGCGTGAATGGAGGGACGAATGGAAACGTGTCGTCTTCAGCGATGAGAGTCGCTTCTGCCTTGGTGCCAATGATGGTCGTATGCGTGTTTGGCGCCGTGCAGGTGAGCGCCACAATCAGGACTGCATACGACCGAGGCACACAGGGCCAACACCCGGCTTCATTGTGTGGGGAGCGATCTCCTACACTGGCCGTACACCACTGGTGATCGTCGAGGGGACACTGAATAGTGCACGGTACATCCAAACCGTCATCGAACCCATCGTTCTACCATTCCTAGACCGGCAAGGGAACTTGCTGTTCCAACAGGACAATGCACGTCCGCATGTATCCCGCGCCACCCAACGTGCTCTAGAAGGTGTAAGTCAACTACCCTGGCCAGCAAGATCTCCGGATCTGTCCCCCATTGAGCATGTTTGGGACTGGATGAAGCGTCGTCTCACGCGGTCTGCACGTCCAGCACGAACGCTGGTCCAACTGAGGCGCCAGGTGGAAATGGCATGGCAAGCCGTTCCACAGGACTACATCCAGCATGTCTACGATCGTCTCCATGGGAGAATAGCAGCCAGCATTGCTGCGAAAGGTGGATATACACTGTACTAGTGCCGACATTGTGCATGCTCTGTTGCCTGTGTCTATGTGCCTGTGGTTCTGTCAGTGTGATCATGTGATGTATCTGACCCCAGGAATGTGTCAATAAAGTTTCCCCTTCCTGGGACAATGAATTCACGGTGTTCTTATTTCAATTTCCAGGAGTGTATATGGTACAGGAGAAATACTTCCAGACGTTAGAAAGAATGTAAGAACTCAAATTCCAACGGGGGCAGGTTCTGACAGGTGTGAATTATACTTAATTACGATTTTAATAGTTCACGTTAGCTAAATATTAACACAAATTTCTTACAGAAGAATGGAAAATATGGCAGAATTCGACCTTGTGGAAAATGAATTTGGGTTCTGGTGAAATGAAGGAACGTACGAGCAGTGGTACTGCTACGACCTTTCCCAGAAGTTAGATTAAGGAAAAGGAAACCTATGTTTATGGCATTTGTAGAGTTAGAGAATGCTTTAGACAACGTTGAATGGAATCACTCTTCGATATTCTGAAGATAGCAGAGATATAATACAGGGTCCGAAAGTTTATTATGCAGTTTTTGCAGAAACCACACTAGAGTTATAAGAGTGGAAGGGCATGAAAGGCATTCAGCAGTTGACAAGGGGTAAGGCAGTGTCATAGTCTGTCCCTGATGTTATTCGATTTGTATACTGAGCAAACAGTATTTTTTTCCTTTATTGTTATTTCATCTCCCCACGCCCCTTATAGACGGTTGGGGGGGGGGGGGGGGCTGTCAGCGGTACAATATTCCGTTCTACAGCGAAGAGCGCTCATGAAAAGAGAACAAAGGCGATGGAAAAATCAAAATGTGAGGGCTGATTACACTGTAAGTTAAAAAGTATTCTCGGAGGAGGTAATGAGGGTGAGGTGGAGGAATGGTGTGTGTGGAGGGTCATGGCACAAGAAGAAAGGGAAATGGGTGGGTGTAGAGGAAAACGTAGAGAGCAGCCCTGATGTGGAGTGAGATAGGTGGGAACAGGTTAAAGTTGGTAGGAGGGATAAATATCAGGGCGGAGCTCATGGTCAGGAAGAAGGTGTTGATTGAAGTTGCATTCAGATAGGATAGGGAGCGTGTGGAGGTATAGGGACGGAGGGATGTGTGTGTGAAGGCGCAGCAGCGTACCAAGGTTGGTGACGAGAGGTGATACAATGGGGTTAATTGGAAACTAGTTTGCTAACAGTAAAAGAGATGCGTTGGTGTGGGATGTGGGTGAGGAAGGGTAGCAAGCAGTGGAGGAACACAGTGACATAGAATTTTTTGGAAGAAATTTCCGCCAATTGACTGTCAGTTGTTCATTTATTTTACACAATCATGATTTCCGCTTTGAAGCCATTCTCAAGTGTATGTTGAAATGTTAAAATACGTGTGACGTGTCTGTGACATGTCACATTCAAAAAAACGTATTTCTGGTCCTACAGACCAGCTGTCATATTATAAAATACGAGTACGTATCCAAGATACATAATATGACTGATTCTATACACAATGAGAAACCATTAATATAAAGTTTGGTGCATTATTGGTTTCTCATTGTGCATAATGTCAGCCATATTATGTTTCTTGGATATGTACTCGTTTCCTGTAATACGACAACTGGTCTATAAGACCAGAAACACGTTTTTTCGACGATGACAGGTCAGACAAAAAAATGGTTCAAATGGCTCTGAGCACTATGGGACTTAACTACTCAGGTCATCAGTCCCCTAGAACTTAGAACTACTTAAACCTAACTAACCTAAGGACATCACACACATCCATGCCCGAGGCAGGATTCGAACCTGCGACCGTAGCGGTCGCGCGGTTCCAAACTGACGCGCTTGGAACCGCACGGCCACACCGGCAGGCTACAGGTCAGACATATTTTAACATTTCAACATGGAGTTGAGAACGGCACAAAGCCGAAATCATGGCTGTGTAAAATAAATGAACAGTTCACAGTCGAATGGCGAAAATTTCCATTTTTTTAAGAAAATGGAAAAAAAGTGGTTTGAGTTTTGTCGATGATATGGATATTTTGTTCAAGACAGTAAAGGAACAGGAAGAGCAGTTGAACGGAATGGATAGCGTCTTGAAGCAGTTTATAAGACGGACATCAACAAAATAAAAACGAGGGTAATGTAATGTAGTCAAATTAAAGCAGGCGATGCTGAGGGAATTAGATTAGGAAAGGAGACGCTTATAGTAGCAGATGAGTTTTGGTATTTGGGTAGCGAAACAACTCATGACGACCGAAATGGAGAGGTTATAATAAAATGTAGACTGGTTGTACCAAGGAAAGCATCTCTGAGAAAGAGGAGTTTGTTAACAAAGAAACTGGGCCGGCCGGTGTGGCCGTGCGGTTCTAGGCGCTTCAGTCTGGAACCGCGTGACCGCTACTGTCGCAGGTTCGAATCCTGCCTGGGGCATGGATGTGTGTGGTGTCCTTAGGTTAGTTAGGTTTAAGTAGTTCTAAGTTATAGGGGACTGATGACCCCAGATGCTAAGTCCCAAGGTGCTCAGAGCCATTTTTGAACAAAGAAACTGGAGGTAATCACCTTGCGTGCAGCCTTTTACGGAAGTGAAACGACGATGATAACCAGTTTAGACAAAAAGAGAATAGAAACTTTTGAATTGTGCTGCTATAGAAAGATAGTGAAGACTGGATGGGTACATAACGTAACTTATGAGGGGCTGCTGAATCGAGTTAGGGAGAAAAGAAGTATGTGGCGCAATTTGACTAAAAGACGTGATCAGTTGATAAAACACATTCGGTGGCACCAAAGGGAAGTAGGGAAGTGTGGAAGCTACAAATTGTTGCGGGAAAACAAGGGATGAATAGCATAAGCATATTCATACGGATGCAGGTTACAGTAGTCATTCGCAGATGAAGATAAATCAATGTCTTTTCTTGATATTGGCTTGGTTACGGAATATTAAGAGATGTGTTGGAACGGCCTTTCGAAGTGTGGAGTTTTCTTGTAGTCTACCTTCAATGTGCCCAAGTATTAGCCGATGTTACAGTGACTAAGTTCGCAGCTGTGTACACTATCAGTCCCAAATTTGTAACGAGATACGGAGAATGATACGCCTTATGGGTAATCAAACACAATGAATCATCCATTTCCTCTCGTTGGTGTACAACATGACGGAACAGATGTTAAGTAGCTGCTGTCCAAGCAACTAACAGCAGTAATATTTAACTCACATACGAAGGCTGTCCAGAAAGTAAGTTACCATTGATCACGAAATGGAAACCACAGTGAAAATCAGAAATGTTTTATTCGTAACAGTTAGCTACACCTTCCAGCTACTTCTCTACTTAGTCGCCATTCTGACTTAGTCATCTGTCGTAGCGTTGTACCAACTTTCCATTACCCTCGTTTTAGAAGGCAGCCGCCAATACTTTCCGCCAATTTTCTACGCTGCCCTACAGCTCGTTGTCTGTGCCAAAATGTTGTCTTCATAGCCAGCGATTCATGTGAGCAGAGATGAAACTCAAAGGGAGACAATTACGCGCTGTATTGTGGATAATCAAACATTTCCAATTGAAAACTATAGAGGAGAATCTTCATTGCCCCTGCAGAATGCGGCTGAGAATTGTCTTGAAGACGAAACCCCACGACAGTTATGTAATGTTGGCTGCATAGCTTCAGGCGAAATTTCTCGCCAGGTCCTCGTACTTGGCGGGAGACACTGTTTTCTAGACATCTTTACGCGCTCACTGTGAGAGCAGAAATAAGAAGAGCAACGTGATGCTATCTAGGGTAATACTAGAGACACTGGCCAACACATCTGTGCAAAGCGTTATCGGATTTTCATAGTCGTGTCCATTTCACGACCGATCGTAACTTACTTTCTGGACAGCCCTCGTACATGTGCAAACTTTCAGCCACGGATGGTCAGCTGCGCAGTGTAACCATACTACGACGGCGTGAAGCTTCCACAAACTACATTCGGTTGCTGCAAACTTAATGTACTTATGCCTTGTTGAACATTATACATAGTCACTGTGAATAGTATCAAAATGCATACAATCCTACACGTTTGTAGTTATATTTCCTACGCAACTTAGACCCACACAGTTGGACACGCAACCAAATTCCGTTAGCAGTTATTAACTGTTCTTAAGTATATGAATTGTAAGGTAGACTTGAGCTTACTTAGTTGGATACTTTTTCATTTTCTTGTTTATTAAAATATATTTGCTTTCAGACGAGAGGTACAAACATGTCAATTCCACAAATTATTACTGTAAGGAACAGTTTTATTGCACTTTATATCCTGTGGTCTCATCCACTCATTTTTATACTAATGGACCTGTATTATACACACTTTGTTACGTTCAAGAGCTCAGATACTTTTCACTTGGACGGGTCTGCCAGGATTTATACAAAACAAAACAATACGTACACGCCTTTTGGTAGCCACTGTTACTGATAATTTAAATACTATTCTCACGAAACAAACCGTATTTTTTTCGTATGATGAAATGAGCTATTTCAAATGGTAGCCAAAGCTAAACAAGTGGATCTGTCCCTTTCGAAATATAGGATTTCACAAAGGGGCAATATTAGATGGAAAATTTCTTTTCTTTATAATCTCTCTAAAATGACTAATTATAGTGGCTAGAACTTGGTGACTTTGTTAATCATAAAGCACTTTACATTCTTACAAACGGAGAGATTCGTAAATTTTACTGTTTTGGGAAATTTAATGGCCAAATGCTGGGAAAGACATAATTCGAGGAATTTTTTTCACGCTTGAGTGCAGACTGTTTTATGAGTCACCGGTTTCCTGACTGGTTTCATGCGGCCCGCCACGAATTGCTCTCCCGTGCCAACCTCTTCATCCCAGAAAAGCACCTGCAACCTGTGTCCTCAATTATTTGCTGGATGTATGCCAATCTCTGTCTTCCTTTACAGTTTATGCCTTCTACAGCTCTCTCTTGTACCATAGAAGTCATTCCCTGATGTCTTAACAGATGTCATATCGTCCTGTAGCTAATGCTTGTTAGTGTTTTCCACACATTCCTTTCCTCTTCGATTCCACAGAACCTCCACTTTCCTCAGCTTATCAGTCCACCTAATTTCCAACATCTGTCTATAGCACCACATCTCAAAGTCTCAAATGCTTAGATTCTCTTCTACTTTGTCACAGTCCATGTTTCACTACCATTCAGTGCTGTGCTCCAAACGTACATTCTCAGAAATTCTTCCTAAAATTCAGGCCTATATTTTATATTATTAGACCTCCGTTAGCCAGAAATGTCCTTTTTGCTACTGCTATTCTGCTTTTGATGTCCTCCTTGCTCCGTCCGTCACTTGTTATTTTGCTGCCTAGGTTGCAGAATTCCTTAACTTCATCTACTTCGTGACCATCAATCCTGATGTTAAGTTTCTCGCTATTCTCATTTCTACTACTTCTCACTACTTTCGTCTTTCTTCGACTTATTCTCAATCTATATTCTGTACTCATTAAACTGTTCACTCTGTTCAACAGATCACGTAATTCTTCTTCAGTTTCACTCAGGATAGCAATGTCATCAGCGAATCATACCATTGATACCCTTTCACCTTTAGTTTTAATTCCGCTCCTGAACCTTCCTTTTATTTCCATCATTGCTTCTTCGCTGTACGTATTGAATATTAGGGGGAAAGACTACACCCCTGTCTTACATCCTTTCTAATCCGTGCACTTCGTTCTTGGTCGTCCATTCTTGTTATTCCCTCTTGGCTCTTGTACATATTGTATCTCCCCCGTCTCTCACTATAGCTTACTCCTATTTTTCTCAGAATTTCGAACATCTTACGACATTTTACATTGTGGAAACGCTTATTCCAGGTCGACAAATCCTATGAATGTGTCTTGATTTTTCTTTAGTCTTGTTTCTATTATCAACCGTTCTGTCAGAATTGCCTCTCTGGTGCCTTTACCTTTCCCAAAGCCAAATTGATCGTCATCTAACACATCCTCAGTTTTCATTTCGATTCTTTTGTATATTATTCTTGTCAGCAACATGGATGCGTGACCTGTTAAGATGACTATGCGATAATTGTCGCACTTGTCTGGTCTTGCAGTCTTCGGAAAAGTGTGGACAATATTTTTCCGAAAGTCATATGGTATGTCGCAGACTGGTACATTGTACACACCAACGTAAATAGTCATTTTGTTGCCACTTCCACCAGTGATTTCAGAAATTCTGACTGAATTTTATCTATCCCTTCTGCCTTACTTAGTCTTAAGTCATCCAAAGTACTTTTAAATTCTGATTCTAATACTGGAGCTCCTTTCTCTTCTACGTCGACTCCTGTTTCTTCTTCTATCACATGAGACAAATCTTCCCCCTCATAGAGGACTTCAGTGTACTCATTTCGCCTATCTGCTCTCTCTCTCCTCTGCTCTTAACGGTGGAATTACGGTTGCAGTCTTAATGTTGCCACCCTATTAATTTCACCAAATATTATTTTAACTATCCTATATGCTGAGTCAGGCCTTCCGATAGTCATTTCCTTTTCGATTTCTTCACATTTTTCGTGCAGCCATTTCGTCTTAGCTTCCGTGCACAAACTGTTTATTTCATTCCTTCGCGACTTGTGTTTCTGTATTCTTGAATTTCCCTGAACGTTTTTGTACTTTCTTTTTTCATCGACCAACTGAAGTATTTCTTCTGTTATTCATGCGTTATTCTCAGTTACGTTCCTTGTACGTATGTTTTTCTTTCCAACTACTGTAAACCTTGAACGGTACAATTTGTAAGTTACTTACTATATCTAGCAGCGAGTAGTTGTAGCAAGTTTTACATGGAGCCCACTGTTGACTACTGTGTAAATTTTGTTAAAAATGACAAAAAGTTCTAAATTTGGAGCACGACTTTTTGATCACTCTTGCTTGAAATATTTTTGTGAGTGCGTTAGGTAAGTGTTGGAATCTACATATCAAATTTCAATAAAATCTGAGATGTTAGGATACGGAGGCTAGACCATTTGGCGTGTAATAACACAGCACACTGTCGTGCCAGTACAGCCTGAGATCATAATCGAACAGCAGCTGTCGATTTGGTTGTAGCACCGAGCTGGGAGAAAACATAGAACAACAACCAAAACTTCCGCCAAACTTCAACTGGAATGATTACAGCCTGAATGAAAGTTTCATTCTGTGTGTAATGTGCGAGGGAGAGTCCCAGCAGGAGTACAATAGCTTCTCTGTTGTCCTTCCGTAAACCCAATTTCTGTTCATCACAATTTATAATTACAGATTAATTCCGCCCCTTCTGTGTCCCAACAATTTTGGATCTGGATTTGGATTTGTGGATTTGGCTGCTCCTAACTCCCTGGAGCCAGAACTAAGCGGTACAACGACGAACACTCGACGAAAGCTCTTTTCGAACGCAGAAGTCTACTTCTGGGTGTTACGCTGTCGTCACGTTGACGAGAGCTTAGCTTAGGGACTGCAAGCAGTCGGCGCATGAGTCGGTCAGCTCTCGTCGATGGAAACTGCCGGCAGTAATCCCTGGGTTTCCTTAAATCGCTGTTCTCGAGGAAGAAATGTGCTGTCCACTAGTACCTCGTGACCGGATGTAGGCGTGGTCTTACGATGCGGCCAACCACCTCTGGCTGTTGCCTGGCGAGGTACACTTTTTTTTTTTTTGGTTTATCAGTCTACTGACTGGTTTGATGCGGCCCACCACGAATTCCTTTCCTGTGCTAACCTCTTCACCTCAGAGTAGCACTTGCAACCTACGTCCTCAATTATTTGCTTGACGTATTCCAATATCTGTCTTCCTCTACAGTTTTTGCCCTCTACAGCTCCCTCTAGTACCATGGAAGTCATTCCCTCATGTCTTACCAGATGTCCTATCATCCTGTCCCTTCTCCTTACCAGTGTTTTCCACATATTCCTTTCCTCTCCGATTCTGCGTAGAACCTCCTCATTCCTTACCTTATCAGTCCACCTAATTTTCAACATTCGTCTATAGCACCACATCTCAAATGCTTCGATTCTCTTCTGTTCCGGTTTTCCCACAGTCCATGTTTCACTACCATACAATGCTGTACTCCAGACGTACATCCTCAGTATTTTCTTCCTCAAATTAAGGCCGGTATTTGATATTAGTAGACTTCTCTTGGCCATAAATGCCTTTTTTGCCATAGCGAGTCTGCTTTTGATGTCCTCCTTGCTCCGTCCGTTATTGGTTATTTTACTGCCTAGGCAGCAGAATTCCTTAACTTCGTTGACTTCGTGACCATCAATCCTGATGTTAAGTTTCTCGCTGTTCTCATTTCTACTACTTCTCATTACCTTCGTCTTTCTCCGATTTTCTCTCAAAACTCTCAAACCATACTGTGTACTCATTAGACTGTTCATTCCGTTCAGCAGATCATTTAATTCTTCTTCACTTTCACTCAGGATAGCAATGTCATCAGCGAATCGTATCATTGATACCCTTTCACCTTGTATTTTAATTCCACCCCGAACCTTTCTTTTATTTCCATCATTGCTTCCTCGATGTACAGATTGAAGAGTACGGGCGAAAGACTACAGCCTTGTCTTACACCCTTCTTAATACGAGCACTTCGTTCTTGATCGTCCACTCTTATTATTCCCTCTTGGTTGTTGTACATATTGTATATGACCCGTCTCTCCCTATAGCTTACCCCTACTTTTTTCAGAATCTCGAACAGCTTGCACCATTTTATATTGTCGAACGCTTTTTCCAGGTCGACAAATCCTATGAAAGTGTCTTGATTTTTCTTTAGCCTTGCTTCCATTATTAGCCGTAACGTCAGAATTGCCTCTCTCGTCCCTTTACTTTTCCTAAAGCCAAACTGATCTTCACCTAGCGCATTCTCAATTTTCTTTTCCATTCTTCTGTATATTATTCTTGTAAGCAGCTTCGATGCATGAGCTGTTAAGCTGATTCTGCGATAATTCTCGCACTTGTCAGCTCTTGCCGTCTTCGGAATTGTGTGGATGATGCTTTTCCGAAAGTCAGATGGTATATCGCCAGACTCATATATTCTACACACCAACGTGAATAGTCCTTTTGTTGCCACTTCCCCCAATGATTTTAGAAATTCTGATGGAATGTTATCTATCCCTTCTGCCTTATTTGACCGTAAGTCCGCCAAAGCTCTTTTAAATTCCGATTCTAATACTGGATCCCCTATCTCTTCTAAATCGACTCCTGTTTCTTCTTCTATCACATCAGACAAATCTTCCCCCTCATAGAGGCTTTCAATGTATTCTTTCCATCTATCTGCTCTATCCTCTGCATTTAACAGTGGAATTCCCGTTGCACTCTTAATGTTACCACCGTTGCTTTTAATGTCACCAAAGGTTGTTTTGACTTTCCTGTATGCTGAGTCTGTCCTTCCGACAATCATATCGTTTTCGATGTCTTCACATTTTTCCTGCAGCCATTTCGTCTTAGCTTCCCTGCACTTCCTATTCATTTCATTCCTCAGCGACTTTTATTTCTGTATTCCTGATTTTCCCGGAACATGTTTGTACTTCCTCCTTTCATCAATCAACTGAAGTATTTCTTCTGCTACCCATGGTTTCTTCGCAGCTACCTTCTTTATACCTATGTTTTCCATCACAACTTCTGTGATGGCCCTTTTTAGAGATGTCCATTCCTCTTCAACTGTACTGCCTACTGTGCTATTCCTTATTACTGTATCTATAGAGTTAGAGAACTTCAAACGTATCTCGTCATTCCTTAGTACTTCCGTATCCCACTTCTTTGCGTATTGATTCTTCCTGACTAATGTCTTGAACTTCAGCCTACTCTTCATCACTACTATATTATGATCTGAGTCTATATCTGCTCCTGGGTACGCCTTACAATCCAGTATCTTATTTCGGAATCTCTGTCTGACCATGATGTAATCTAATTGAAATATTCCCGTATCTCCCGGCCTTTTCCAAGTATACCTCCTCCTCTTGTGATTGTTGAACAGGGTATTCGCTATTACTAGCTGAAACTTGTTACAGAACTCAATTAGTCTTTCTCCTCTTTCATTCCTTGTCCCAAGCCCATATTCTCCTGTAACCTTTTCTTCTACTCCTTCCCCTACAACTGAATTCCAGTCGCCCATGACTATTAGATTTTCGCCCCCCTTTACATACTGCATTACCCTTTCAATATCCTCATACACTTTCTCTATCTGTTCACCTTCAGCTTGCGACGTCGGCATGTATACCTGAACTATCGTTGTCGGTGTTGGTCTGCTGTCGATTCTGATTAGAACAACCCGGTCACTGAACTGTTCACAGTAACACACCCTCTACCCTACCTTCCTATTCATGACGAATCCTACACCTGTTATACCATTTTCTGCTGCTGTTGATATTACCCGATACTCATCTGACCAGAAATCCTTGTCTTCCTTCCACTTCACTTCACTGATCCCTACTATATCTAGATTGAGCCTTTGCATTTCCCTTTTCAGATTTTCTAGTTTCCCTACCACGTTCAAGCTTCTGCACGCCCCGACTCGTAGAACGTTATCCTTTCGTAGATTATTCAATCTTTTTCTCATGGTAACCTCCCCCTTGGCAGTCCCCTCCCGGAGATCCGAATGGGGAACTATTCCGGAATCTTTTGCCAATGGAGAGATCATCACGACATTTCTTCAATTACAGGCCACATGTGCTGTGGATACACGTTACGTGTCTTTAATGCAGTGGTTTCCATTGCCTTCTGCATCCTCATGTCGTTGATCGTTGCTGATTCTTCCGCCTTTAGGGGCAATTTCCCACCCCTAGGACAAGAGAGTGCCCTGAACCTCTATCCGCTCCTCCGCCCTCTTTGACGAGGCCGTTGGAAGAATGAGGCTGACTTCTTATCCCGGAAGTCTTCGGCCGCCAATGCTGATTATTTATCAAAATTTAGGCAGTGGCGGGGATCCAACCCGGGACCGAAGACGTTTTGATTATGAATCAAAGACGCTACCCCTAGACCACTATGTGATCAAAAGGATCCGAAAACTCCCAAAAAACATATGTTTTTCATATTAGGTGCATTGTGCTGCAACCTACTGCCAGATACTCCGGTGCGGCTCCCTCCGTCGGAGGTTCTAGTCCTCCCTAGGGCATGGGTGTGTGTGTTGTCCTTAGTGTAAATTAGATTAAGTAGTGTGTAAGCTTAGGGACCGATGACCTCAGCAGTTTGGTCCCATAAGCCCTTACCACAAATTTCCAAATTTTTCCAGATACTCCATATCAGCGACCTCAATAGTCATGAGACATCGTGAGACAGCAGAATGAGACGCTCCGCGGAACTCACGGACTTCGAACGTGGTCAGGTGATTGGGTGTCACTAGTATCATATGTCTGTACGCGAGATTTCCACACTCCCAAACATCCATAGGTCCACTGTTTCCAATGTGATAGTGAAGCGGAAACGTGAAGGGATTCGTACAGCGAAAAAGCGTACAGGCTGATCTCGTCTTTTGACTGAACAGAAACTGCCGACAGTTGAAGAGGATCGTATTGTATAAAAGGTAGACATCTATCGAGACCATCACAAAGGAATTCCAGACTTCATCAGGATCCGCTGCAAGTACTATGACAGTTAGGCAGGAGGTGAGAAAACTTGGATGTCGTGGTCGAGCGACTGCTCGTAAGCCACACATCTTGCCGGTAAATGCCAAACGACGGCTTGTTTGCTGTAAGCAGCGTAAACATTGAACGATTGAACAGTAGGAAAACGCTGTGTGGCGTGACGAATCACGGTACACAATGTGGCAATCCGATGGCAGGGTGTGGGTATGGCGAATGCACGGTGAACGTCATCTGCGAGCGTGTGTAGTGCCAAAACTAAAATTCGGAGGCTGTGGTTCTATGGTGTGGTCGTGTTTTTCATGGAAGGGGCTTGCACCCCGTGTTGTTTCGTTTGACACTATCATAACACAGGCCTACATTGATGTTTTAAGCAGCTTCTTGCTTCCCACCGTTGAAGAGCAATTCGGTGATGGCGATTTCATCTTTCAATACGATCGAGTACCTGTTCATGATGCACGGCCTGTGGCCGAGTGGTTACACGACAATAACATCCCTGAAATGTACTGGCCTGTACAGAGTCCTGACCTGAATCCTATAGAACACCTCTGTGATGTTTGGAACGCCGACTTCGTGCCAGGCCTCACCGACCGACATCGATACCTCTTTTCAGTGCAGCACTTTGTGAAGAATGGCTGCCATTCCCCAATAAACCTCCCACGACCTGATTGCGATAGTGGAAGCTGTAATCAAGGCTAAAGGTGGGGTAACACCATATGAAGCTGTCATCAAGGCTGAGGGTGGGTTAACGCCATATTGAATTCCAGCATTACCGATGGAGGGCGCCACGAACTTGCAAGTCGTTTTCCGCCAGGTTTCCGGATACTTTTGATCACATAGTGTCCCTGATGGTTAGCAGCTCTCGGGGTGCCTCTTAGCGGTCTGGGCCACGTGAACTTTGCTTTCCGTGAGTCGCATGTTACAGCCGTCATGTGTGTTCCGGCTGGTGACCGTGGGCACTACAGCAGTTTAGAAGCTTCCTGAATATTTGAAACTGCAGGCCGGATCGGCGCTCGAACATAGAACCTTTACATTTTGCGCTTGGTGCCCTTATCCATAGGGAAATCCAAGCAGTACTCGCAACACGCCCTCAGTGATTTACTTCTGTCAGTATCTCTCTTCTGCCTTCCAAACTTCAATGAAGATCTCTTGCGCACCTTGCGGGGCCATCACACCTGGAAGAAAGGCTGTCATGGAGGAATTGTGCAGTCACGGTCTAGAGGGTTGTTTCCTGAATGAAACTTTCACTCTGCAGTGCAAACTTTCTGGCAGATTAAAAGTGTTTTAGCAGAGATAGCAGGTCAGACAGAGGTTTGTCAATGACTCGAATGAAAAAATCCGGACCAACGATAGTGAAGTCACCGAAAGATGGATCGAATACCTCAAATAGCTTCTAAATTGTGATGAACACGAAGTACGGTTAGATTTCCAATGTCCAATCACAACTGACCCACATTAACAACCAACTACACTGGATGAGATCAAAACGCAAATGAAATGGTTTAAGATAAAAGAGAGCCCCGGTGAAGACGGGATACAGGCTGAAATGATCCAGGCAGGAGGCGTGAAACTTGCAGGAAGACCACACCGGCTGATACAATCTGGACCAAAGAAGAACTACCAACAAAATGGAAAACGGTTCTGTTGTGTCCAATTCACAGGAAAGGTGACAAACTGAAATGTGACGATTACCCACGAATCGCCGTACTATAACACCCTGTACAGCTGCCTCACACACAGAATTCAGTCCTTAGCAGAATCAGTAATTGATGAATACCAGCCTCCTGGAGTGTCTGCGTGGCTAGAGGCGTCATGTCACGGATTGCGCGGCCCCTCCCGCCGGAATTTCGAGTCCTCCCTGGGGCATGTTGTTCTTAGCGTAAGTTAGCTTAATTAGACTGTACGTCTACGGACCGATGACCTCAGCAATTTGGTCCCTTAAGAATTCAAACACATTTCGTGAATACCAGGAAGTTTTCGGCCAGAGAGGTCAACAGTATTTCACATCTTCGTTCTCCACCAGCTCACTGGAAAACCTAGAGAACACGATAAAGATCTACACATTTTGTTTGTGCAGTTGTCTAAGAGTATTAGTTGAGGACCAATTGGATGAAAATCAATGTGGGTTTAGGCCTCTTAGAGGTTGTCAGGACCAGATCTTTAGCTTACGGCAAATAATGGACAAGTGTTATGAGTGAAACAGGGAATTGTATCTATGCTTTATAGATCTAGAAAAGGCATATGACCGGGTTCCTAGGAGGAAGTTATTGCCTGTTCTACAAGATTATGGAATACGAGGCAAACTTTTGCAAGCAATTAAAGGTCTTTACATGGATAGTCAGGCAGCAGTTAGGGTTGACGGTAAATTGAGTTCATGGTTCAGAGTAGTTTCAGGGGTAAGACAAGGCCGCAACCTGTCTCCACTGTTGTTCATAATATTTATGGATCATATGTTGAAAACAATAGACTGGCTGGGTGAGATTAAGATATGTGAACACAAAATAAGCAGTCTTGCATATGCGGATGACTTAGTTGTGATGGCAGATTCGATTGAAAGTTTGCAAAGTAATATTTCAGAGCTAGATCAGAAATGTAAGGACTATGGTATGAAGATTAGCATCTCCAAAACGAAAGTAATGTCAGTGGGAAAGAAATATAAACGGATTGAGTGCCAAATAGGAGGAACAAAGTTAGAACAGGTGGACGGTTTCAAGTACTTAGGATGCATATTCTCACAGGATGGCAACATAGTGAAAGAACTGGAAGCGAGATGTAGCAAAGCTAATGCAGTGAGCGCTCAGCTACGATCTACTCTCTTCTGCAAGAAGGATGTCAGTACCAAGACTAAGTTATCTGTGCACCGTTCAATCTTTCGACCAACTTTGTTGTATGGGAGCGAAAGCTGGGTGGATTCAGGTTACCTTATCAACAAGGTTGAGGTTACGGATATGAAAGTAGCTAGGATGATTGCAGGTACTAGTAGATGGGAACAATGGCAGGAGGGTGTCCACAATGAGGAAATCAAAGAAAAACTGGGAATGAACTCTATAGATGTAGCAGTCAGGGCGAACAGGCTTAGATGGTGGGGTCATGTTACACGCATGGGAGAAGCAGGGTTACCCAAGAGACTCATGGATTCAGCAGTAGAGGGTAGGAGGAGTCGGGGAAGACCAAGGAGAAGGTACCTGGATTCGGTTCAGAATGATTTTGAAGTAATAGGTTTAACATCAGAAGAGGCACCAATGTTAGCACTGAATAGGGGATCATGGAGGAACTGCATAAGGGGGGCGATGCTCCAGACTGAACGCTGAAAGGCATAATCAGTCTTAAATGATGATGATGATGATGAGTTGTCTAAGTTGTTTGAGTGAGTTGGGGATGCCACAGAAACACAGAAACTAAGTAAAGATGTGTCAAGGTAAGGCGGTAAGGCAGCTAGGCGAAGATGGAAAACCGAGTAGGTTGTGACAGATCTCAGGCAAGTAGATGGTTTACCCCCTACGCTGTTCAATTTTTCGCTTGAGAAGACCATACGTGAGACTTTTAACGATAACTTCGAAGGCTTCTTTGTCGAAGGAAATATTTGGCTTTTGCAGATGTCTATTTACTCTGCAGATCTGGGTAGGAACTGCAACATATGACCAAGGCACTCGAACTGGCAGTCAGCAAATTTCGGCTGCTCATAAACAAAGACAAGATGGATTACCTTGTAACGACTCGTTGACGAGGTGAGGATACAGGACAATTGAAGTCGCTGCGGGTGAGAGACTAGACCTACACTAGCGTCCGCGAATATAAGCACCTGAGGCTGCTTTTGACAGAGAACGCATCGTTCGAAGCAGAGAACGACGCTAGGATCCAGGTAGAACACCTATCCATCTACAGCCCAGCACAATTGCCTCGGTCCAGTTGTCTCTAGAGACGCTGTAAGATTCAACTACATAAAATCCTTATCTAACCCGTGGTAGTATACGGCTGTAAGGCATGGAGTACCCGACGGAAGACTTTCATGAACTTCTGGTATTTTAATGAAAAGCGCTACGGGAGATCTTTGGCCCGATGTGAATCGTGGATCATACACATTCATAAGCTAGGTGAACTGTATGTACTAAGATGCCAACATAGAAGGAATCATAAGAACTAAGCGACTACAGTTGGCCAGACGGGTGGCTCGGATGGAAGACAGCGGGTGGAAGTTGGGAGACCCCTGGGGTAGGAGAAGGAAGAGGTGGAAGGATGGCAAATGCGGACATATGGCAGATGTCAGCGGTTGATAGAAGACGATGGAGAAGAAAACTTTTAGCAGTGCGCGGTCCGTTGGGTCTGTTCGAGTGAAAGAGGAAGATCTTTAGCTGGCACTCCAGAGCGGGAGGTATTCAGGCTAGTCAAGGCTGAAAGGTTCACAGCCCCAAGAGGACCAAACAGCAGACACAACGAACAGACTTACACAGTATATATTCATACTTAAGCACTTTCTGTAACACTCGATTCTGTTGTCTAACAAATCGGTTCTGTTCTTCGGCGTGATTTCGAGTGCTACAGCGCGATCGAAAAAAAAAGTGTTCTAGGAGTGCCAAAGCGATCATGTACTGAAGGAAGTGGTAGTTAAAACTTAAGGTATCGAATTTCTGAATAGGAAAGCGCGTAATGGCTAATTTTACCGCCATGAACGGACATATTTATTTTCTTAGTGATTCACTATTCGTCACTTGGTCCACTATTTGGTTTTCAGTTATGGGATTAAGGGTCCCTGCGGTAAGCAGTTTCTTCCTGCCATGTGCTGCTCTTGCTGGCTGGGCTCCAGAGATAGTCAGTGCTAGTGCTTCATGTACGACTACTGGGCATACAAACATCTTGTATGTGTAAGTGGAAGTGAGGTGGCCAGATCCCTGCATCCTTGACTCGTCCAGTTTCATCAGGTTCTATCTGTTCATGGTTTTAGCGATGTTTTCGGTAATGTGTTGTTTATAGGGCAGAAGATCGGCTAGAATGACACCTAAATATCTTGCTGTTCGGAATCTTTCCATTTGTTGTAGCCACATTGCTACTGGTATCACTACTTCTCTGACGCGCTAGACATAGAATGTTATGTATGTTCTGGTGATCTTTGCTTACGACGGGCACTCTGGCACACTTTGTTTACATCTCATGACTGGGTTCAATGACCTCGTGACGCCAAATCCTTATCAATAACGTCTCTGATTACCTTGAACACATTATGTCACCATCCTTATAAAGGATACTGTCACCTTTATCAGTGGGAAGGCACACACCATTCTTTATTTCCAGCCAGTCATAGCACAGTATTAAAAATAAAAGATGGCAAAAATAGCTCAATCTCATTAACAGAAAATTTAAAAGCCTCTCCCTGTCACCTTCCCTACCTCAGTCAACCATAGCACAGTAAAGAAGACGCATGCTGATGGAATCAGGCCAGTTGTACTTTATGCTTCGCGCCCTCCTCTGCCCAGTCGATCAGAGTGTAGTATTTAAATGATTCGTAAAAATGGTGTCAGTTACATTATTTCCGACTCGCACGTCAAACCACTGCCCTTACTCTCCTTATCTCTAGCTAATCAGAATGATAGAAACAGACCAGTTGTGTGCTTTATACCCCTACTCCTTTCCTCTTTCCAAACAATCAGAGCGTAGTGTATAAAGGGTGTCTAGTTACATTTTATACATAGAAACCAATTGTGCTCTTTATAATACCATTTCTCTTTCCAGCAAGGTATAGAGCAGTATTAGAAATACTAGTTGATGGAAATAGACCAATTGTGTATATTATACACCACACGCCGTCCAATAAATGCTAAACAGTCAATGCTGAACAGTAAACACTAAAACCATGATGGTAAACGCTAAACGGTAAACGCGAAATGCTTAATGGTAAATGCTAAAGGATAAGTGCTGAATGGTAAACGCTAAACGGTAAATGCTAAATGATAAAACTAAACATTAATGGCTAATAGTAACAGCTAAACAATAAACGCTGAACGCCTAACCGTAAACATGAAACGGCAAATGCTAAACGGTACACTCTAAATGCGTAATTGGAAAAGCTAAACGGTCACCATTAAACGCTTAATGGCAAATGGTAAACGGTAAATACTAAAGGTTTAATCTAAAACGATAAAAGCTTCAGCGTTTATCGTTTTACTAAATGTAAACTCTGAAAGGTAAATGGTAAAACTAAATGCTATTGCAGTATGCAAGTATAATTAGAGATCTCTTAAAAATGTATTATGCATAAAAATTATGTCAAGTTAAATTTTCTTGTGAAAGTCAAACATGATTGTGTACTTCAGAATACCTCTGGCATGATATTAAAATGATTCCAAGGTCAAACTTACGCATAATTTAGGTAAACACATGTTTCTGTATGTCTTATGTCGAAAATACTGTACACATCTGTGTCGTCTCTCATGCAAAGTAGCCATTTCCTGTCTCTCACACAACTGTATCAAAATTATCGTATTGTTTGCGTATATTTCTGACAAGGTGACATACCCAAGTGTCAATAAACGACCTTGTTGAAACTTGGAGACAGTGTAGAGGGAGCTACATAGTGCAATATGTATCGTTTTGTTTCAGCACAATTTCACTTTTAAGGGTTAAAACACATACCGAACGGTAATTTGGCATTTTAAGTTTACAGGCAACATTTTCGAAACGATGATGTATAAACAAGTTTTAAATATAGTTCTTGATATGTAATTAACGGCCGACCGGAGTGGCCGAGCGGTTCTAGGTGCTACAGTCTGGAACCGCGCGACCGCTACGGTGGGAGGTTCGAATCCTGCCTCGGGCATGGATGTGTGTGATGTCCTTAGGTTAGTTATGTTTAAGTAGTTCTAAGTTCTAGGGGACTGGTGACCTCAGAAGTTAAATCCCATAGTGCTCAGAGCCATTTGAACCATTTTTTTGTAATTAATGGTCTTTAAAACCGTGTAATCAACTTTCGGAAGAATTTAAAATTTTAGAAAATACGTCACCAACACTAATTTTGAAAAATGAAAACGTTTGTTACAACATACATTAGAGAAGCTTTGAAGCCACTCCCGTGTAATAAAGCTGAAACATCATTTTTGAAAAATAAACTGTACACAGTTTGCTGTCAGAGTATTTTTTCAACACATCTAATTAAAATATTTAAACGCTTATTACTATTTTATCCATATTTGTTTTATGTTTTAAATTTTATAAGCAGAACAATTGACCTATTTTGAATTACCTCCAAAATTTTTAATTTTCTGCCATTCGTTATCTTGGATTTATTGAATTTCCCTCCAAAAGCTATTACTGCACCGTGACTGTAGTTCCACCTAGAGGAAGACCTGGAACTATGCAGTATGCACTAGGTTCGTCGTAGCATTACTATCCGCCTGTGTTATGTCGTGTCTCCGTGGCGCAAAGTGACGAAGCGGCATGGGTTTGGTTTGAAACGCCACTTCATCTTCAAGTTTTATAGTTTGCGCTGATAACTGTTAGCAACTTAGGTGGTCTCTTGGATGAGATTTCGCAGTGTCGTGGCCCCAGGTTCAAGCCCTGGCGCGGCACATATTTTCAATCTCCCGGGAAATATCAGCTCAGTGCAGAGTGGAAATTCATCCTGGGAATTTACGATAACTGGGATAATACTTAATACTGAAGTCAATGACGGATAGTAACCACACATTCGCAGTTACCTAATAAAAGAACTCATATGTGGGTCTTTGTTAACTAGAACTTGTGTATCTGGTCAAAAGTATCTGGACAGTTATTATTGAACATGAATATGGTGTATTTCGGCCCTCCGCCTTTGTGACGACTTGGTCTCATCTTGGGACATTGTCGGTGAAGTGTCTGAATGTCTGTGGAGGAGTGGGCAGCCAATTCTTTCTCAAGAGACGAAATTGGAGAAGGTAGTAATGTTGGACATTGAGGTTTGGAGTGAAGTCAAAGAGCTGATTCCTCCCGATGTGTTCAGGACGGATCTCTGGACAAGTCATTCCCTTCCAAGAATGTAACTGTTCACAGGTCATTGCCTGACTGATGCTGCTTGTGACACTGTCAAGCTGATTCATAGAATCATTGTCTCTGAACTGCTCCTCTACCACATGCAGTATGCAGTGCTGTCAGATGTGTCTTTATACTTCCCTGTTTAGCGTTTACTTAAGTGAAATGAGGGTACCACATCGTAACCAAGAAAAACACTCTCATACAATAACACCAGCTCCTCCATATATCCCTAGTAAGATATGTTCTCCAAAGCCAAACGCTTCCGTTGGATTGCCACAGGGTACAGATGACTCACCAAATGACTCGTTTCCACTCATCTTCTATCACATGACGTCTCTTTTTAAACCACCTCAAGGAAACGTGTGGCTTATGAAGAGCTGCTCGACCACTGTAACCCATTCTTTCTATGAGGGCATGCTCAAAAGTAATGCCTCCAATTTTTTAAAAGTCTTAAAGCTTTTTAAATTGGACAAACTTCATTAAATTCTACATCTTTATACTTCATGTAGGCTATACACGTTTACATGTCTCAACATGACACCCTGGCGGCGAAAATATTTCTCCCAACGAGAGACCATTTTGTTGACACTGTCGCTTTATAATATTCGAATTTGTTGACGGTGTCAGAACCTCACCTATGCTTGCACGACTTCCCCACTATTAAAGTGAAGTCCTCGAAGGTGCTCTTTTAAGTTCTGGAACCAGATGAAAATCTGATGGGGCTAAGTCGGGATGATCGATGACGGTGAACCCAGAGCGTCAGATTGTTGCAGATGACGCAGCGTTCGTGTGTGATCTGGCATTGTTAATCTGAAGAGGAGGTGCTCCATGTGTGGATGAACCCTTCGAATTGGAGCTTCCAGTTTTCTGACGGATTACATCTCTCTGTTTCTCGCGTACAGATATGGTTATGTTACACACAGACATGCTACACGCTACAATTCGGAGCTCTCTGGTGGCAAAGGGTTGCCACTTGTGTCAGTTAAGTGGGAAAGTCGACCGTCTAATATGTATGACACGTAATACCTCAACCGATATTGAGAACAGAATAAAAATTTCGGAGGCATTACTTTTCCGCACGCCCTCGTAACTTCCTACACACAGTTACTGTGCCAGCTGCACAGCCGGTAGCACTTTGGAACTCACAAGTGAGTCCTTCCGCTGATTCCATAGACTTTTTTCACAATAACCCTCCACAATATTCGAAAAATTACAATACTCAACCGTCCCCGTCCGTCGGTACATCAGGTTCACCTGGTGTTGGTCTAACTGTGATTGTTCTCTGCATTCCTATTTCACATTCACACTACCAATAGTCGACGACTTGTGAACGAACTGTTTCGGGGGGCACTGCTGTATAAAACGTTCTCGGAGTTCCTGACGCGTCAATCCAAGGTAAAATCTCGGGATTTCGACGATTTCGTCCATGATCATCGTCCGGAGCAAATGACTGTCAAAATCGCTGCTGTAGTGGCCTTATGTAGCCCAGAGAGGGCTTCTAATTCGTCAGTCGTTACGTCATACTGTCGCAGATGGTGTCAATGTCTGTACTAGTCGCAGCGCCGCTCCCACCATAGCGTAAACATTGCGACGAATATCTCTGGCTCTTCTCTGCATTAAGAGCTCGCTTCCACGCACCGCTCCGATAATATCCGCCGTCATGGTTGAAGTTTTTCTCACACATTGTTATTTTTACAGCCTCTTTAATTATAGACTCCAGTATGTGGGAGCCTGGGACAAAATTTTTGTTTCATTAAACAGTATTTTATGTTTGTTTGTGACGCTGCGCTCAGCAAATGCAGATTTCTCCAGCTCACAACTTTTAATATGCCGTTGATTTTCTGCGCAGCAGTCGGAAATAGTGGGGATGCACTGACCGATGTAATAGCTCCCGCATTAACAAAGGATGTTGTAAACGTCAGGAATCCTGAGGCCGAGACTGTCCTTCACAGGGCGTAACATCTGCTGTATCTCCTTAAGAGGTCAGAAAAGAGATCTGATACGTCTTCCCAAGACTCCGCTTATTTTTCTGGATGTAGCGCCGCAGAAGGGAAGGAATGCAATCGGTGACTGATCACGTGAATGTTCAACATTTTCTCGTTTCCTTTCTTGGTGAGTGCTGACTTGATATCACCTGGCCATAGCCGTTCTTCAGGAACACGTACTTCACATGACTGATATCGGAATGCAAGTGGTCTTCGTCGGGAACGGTTTTTGCTCTGTGTACCAGTGTATTTAAAGCCGCTCTCTTCTGTACTGGGTGGTGGAAACACTGGGCGCTCAGATATAAATCAGTGTACGTCGGCTTGCGGTAAACCGAGTGGCGAGACGTCCATCTGACTTTCTTTGTACCAGACTCGAAAAACGACAGCCTCCCCGCTTTCTCTGTCTCGACGATGAACAGGATGTTTGGGTGCACGCTGTTCATATGTTTCTGGAAGTGCTTAAGAGTTTCTACGCTGTGTGGCCGGACCGTAAACGTGTCATCAACACAACGATAAAATGAAGATGGACTAAAGGGAGCGGAATTTAATGCATGTTATATCAAAATGTTACATAAAGAAGTTATTCCGGCCACACGGCGTAGAAGATCTTAAGCACTTCCAAGAATGTATAACGGCACGCACCCAAACATCCAGTTCACCGTCGAGACAGAGAAAATGGGAAGGCTGCCGGTTTTAGATGTTCTGGTACAACGAAAGTCGGATGGACGCCTCGGCAGCCCAGGTTACCCCAAGCCGACGCACACTGATCTACGAGGTGCATTCAAGTTCTAAGGCCTCCGATTTTTTTTCTAATTAACTACTCACCCGAAATCGATGAAGCTGGCGTTACTTCTCGACGTAATCGCCCTGCAGACGTACACATTTTTCACAACGCTGACGCCATGATCCCATGGCAGCGGCGAAGGCTTCTTTAGGAGTCTGTTTTGACCACTGGAAAATCGGTGAGGCAATAACAGCACGGCTGGTGAATGTGCGGCCACGGAGAGTGTCTTTCATTGTTGGAAAAAGCCAAAAGTCACTAGGAGCCAGGTCAGGTGACTAAGGAGCATGAGGAATCACTTCAAAGTTGTTATCACGAAGAAACTATTGCGTAACGTTAGCTCGATGTTCGGGTGCGTTGTCTCGGTGAAACAGCACACGCGCAGCCCTTCCCGGACGTTTTTGTTGCAGTGCAGGAAGGAATTTGTTCTTCAAAACATTTTTGTAGGATACACCTGTTACCGTAGTGCCCTTTGGAACGCAATGGCTAAGGATTACGCCCTCGCTGTCCCAGGAAAACATGGACACCATCATCATTTCAGCACTGGCGGTTACCCGAAATTTTTTTGGTGGCGGTGAATCTGTGTGCTTTCATTGAGCTGACTGGCGCTTTGTTTCTGGATTGAAAAATGGCATCCACGTCTCATCCATTGTCACAACCGACGAAAAGAAAGTCCCATTCGTGCTGTCGTTGCGCGTCAACATTGCTTGGCAACATGCCACACGGGCAGCCATGTGGTCGTCAGTCAGCATTCGTGGCACCCACCTGGATGACACTTTTCGCATTTTCAGGTCGTCATGCAGGATTGTGTGCACAGAACCCACAGAAAATGCCAACTCTGGAGGTGATCTGTTCAATAGTCATTCGGCAATCCCCCAAAACAATTCTCTGCACTTTCTCGATCATGTCGTCAGACCGGCTTGTGCGAGCCTAAGGTTGTTTCGGTTTGTTGTCACATGATGTTCTGCCTTCATTAAACTGTCGCACCCACGAACGCACTTTCGACACATCCATAACTCCATCACCACATGTCTACTTCGACTGTCGATGAATTTCAGTTGGTTTCACACCACGCAAATTCAGAAAACGAATGATTGCACGCTGTTCAAGTAAGGAAAACGTCGCCATTTTAAGTATTTAAAACAGTTCTCGTTCTCTCCGCTGGCGGTAAAATTCCATCTGCCGTACGGTGCTGCCATCTCTGGGACGTATTGACAATAAACGTGGCCTCATTTTAAAACAATGCGCATGTTTCTATCTCTTTCCAGTCCGGGGAAAAAAATCGGAGGCCTTAGAACTTGAATGCACCTCGTATACCTGAGCGCCCAAAGTTTTCAACAGTAAACCCCTCTCTTGTAACAATTGCCACTGATGGAGTTGGGTGAGACTCTCCTTGACGCTTTCTCGCTTAGTAAACGGATCTGTAAAGGAACGCGCTGCTCTTTCTTTGGATATTCGCGGTTTCCAGTATCAATCTTATCTAGTACGAACCCAAAACTGACGAGCGATATTCAAGTACTCGTCGATCGAGTGTTTTGTACGCTGTCTCCTTCTCGAGTGGTCTCACTTCCTGAGGATTCTTCATATGAACGTAACATATGCCTTACCTGCGATTAGTTTTATGTAGTCGTTACACTTAAAGTACCTCTGAACGTATACTCTCACAAGGGAACGATCCACTCCGATATGTCGAAAGCTATCCTGAAACTTTTTTACAGAAAGAAACACAATATCAAACTTTTAGCAGCTAAGACGACTCTTTTTAGAAATGTTGAAAACTGCAAAACTCGTAGCTCACCACTTTGCTAGAGAAACGCACACCCCTTCCATAGCTGTAGCAGACAGCAAACCACGCAACACAGCGAACACATATCCTTGGTTGACGGCACATCCTTAAATAGATAACAAGACACAACGCACTCTTAAGTTATAAACCAATTTATTTTTCAGTTGATGGTTTTCCTGACAGTTGTTCACAGTTTCTGTTCACTCGAAGCTGCAACTCATTAAATATCCATAATAACTATCAGTTAGCTTCGCGGTACCATGAAGTGTTGCCAATGGAGATGAAGCAATTAATTATCTTTGTGATTTATTCGTATACGCTTGCTAATAGCATCGGTCTTTGTGCAGGTCCAAAGTTTCACAGTAATGTGGAGTCCAATTAATGTTTTCAAAGATAACGTATAAAGTACGTGGTAGTCAGTCGAAATGACCTACTTCTCCTGAAGACCTACACGTGTATTATTTATTAGTTAATTTCGTGGGCATTCATTGCAATGAGACCGCCATTTCGTTAGAAATTTTGGAACATTAGATGAAACAGGAATAGTATGGACGATTCCGTGAACGGTGGTTCGAACGTCGATTGTTGGGCCAATGAAATCCAGAACAAAAATATAAAACCTTCCAAGCCCAAAGAATAAATCTACAGTAATAGCTGTCAGTGACATAAAGGGCTGTAAACTTTTTAGTTAAACGAAGGACGGAACGGTGTGCGAAGCCAGTTTCGTTTCGTTAAATCTGAACATTCATTGTATATATGGCAGAAAGATTTACAGGAAGAAAGAAATATGCATCAAAATGAAGCTCACGAAAGCGTGAATGAAAAACTATTCGAAGAATTAGGCCTGGTCATGAGAGTCAGTGCACCATTACCAAGAGAGATCTACGGGTGTGGACGTTATGAGTTCCATGTGAGATGAAGACTACTAATTTCCAGGCTTCTTCGACCTGGTTAAACAAATTCAGGAAATTACATACCGCAGAGAAAGCTGCAAATTTACAAAGTTGGCCTCGAGTAAACTTGTAGAGGAGATGTCATTAATAGGTAATATCATCATCATCATCATCATCATTTAAGACTGATTATGCCTTTCAGCGTTCAGTCTGGAGCATAGCCCCCTTATAAAATTCCTCCACGATTCCCTATTCAGTGCTAACATTGGTGCCCCTTCTGATGTTAAACCTATTACTTCAAAATCATTCTTAACCGAATCCAGGTACCTTATTCTTGGTCTGCCCCGACTCCTCCTACCCTCTACTGCTGAACCCATGAGTCTCTTGGATAACCTCGCTCTCGAATCTTTGGGAATTGTGAAAAGTTATTGCCAAGAGGGTGAAAACTGAGGTTGAACAACTCTTTTTTTCGTGCCAATTTGTCCGTTTTTGAGGGCTCCAAACAGATGAATCCATATTGTGTACGCACATTCAGCAGACCAGCTACATTCTATTTTTATTGTCTACTATGTATGAATGAGCATTAAGTTTTTTTTAATTTATTACTCTTTCCATTATTTCCTTTCTCTTATTATTTCATAGAAGCGGCATACAAATCTTTAATCTTTCAAACTAAATGAAGCTTTGTGTTTTATTGGTTCATCACTTTGTAAAAAATATTTCGATACTAGGGTTCGTGCCATTCTGCAATACTACAGCGAGAAACTACCGTATGGATCAGGTGGGTGAAAGCCTGCACTTATACGCGTACCTTAAGCCATGAGACACTGTAACAGGAGCCCGATTGCTTAGCTGGGTGGTACCGTGCTCGCCTCCCATGCAAGTGGTCCCGGATTCGATTCCCGCCGTGTTGGACATTTTCTCCGGTTCGGGGACTGGGTGTTGTGTCGTCCTTCTCATCATTTCATCCTCATCACCGACGCGCAAGTCTCCCAATGTGACGTCGACTGAAATTAGACTTGCTCTTGGCGGCAGAACTTCCCCGGATGGGGCCTCCCGGCCAACGATGCCATACGCTCATTTCATTTCATTTCACTGTAACAGGGACACCATTGTCTTAGAAATGCTGTAGCAAATCTTATGTCACCTGTGTGTTGCTCGTTTCTGTCGGCATTGTTGTTGAAATAGCACCAAACACTTTTCACATTTTCTATCACAAAGCAGTATTTCAAACCAATGCAAATTTAGGAACAAAAGTTTTTCCCTTTTTAAAAAAGGTTCATTTACATATGAAAACTTTTAACACTACTGCTGTGGCTAATTGGTGTTTCTGTTCTGTTAAAGCTAGGCCAAACAAATAACGGAAAATGCCAGTTATTCAAAACTGCTAGGTTTTTCCCATCCCTAACGCAGGGACACTGCGGTGCGACGTGGGGTCCTAACCTTTTGGGATTGATGGTGGAAATCGAAAAAGTTGAAACAAAGGCAGCTCGTTTTGTATTATTGCGAAATAGATGTTTGTTACGGATATGATACACGAATTGGGGTGGCAGTCATTAAAGCAAAGGTGGTTTTCGGTGCGGCGATATCTGTTCACGGAATTTCAGTCACCAACTTTATCCTCCAAATGCAAAATTATTTCGTTCAATCCTCGCACAGAAAGACTTAGATGTTCATTTTTTCCAAATGCTGTTCGAGCCTGATGCGGTCGAGAAATAGTCTGAAAATGGTTCTACGAACCCTCTGCCAAGCACTTAAATGTGAAATGCAGAGTAGTCTTGTAGATGTAGCTGTGGGTGATTTGTAGTAGCTCTACAAACACCATACTTCCTTTAGCAGATACTTCACTGTCAAGTGCAAAGGATAGGTGAAAAGGATACATGGGCACCTATGAGGGGGAGGGATTATCTGACGACGTGAAAGAAGGAAGAATACCACTCGATACGGAATATGTAGATGATCCAGTATTAGTCAGAGCTTAATAAAGCTTTGTAAGACTAGCGAACAAATAATACAAAAGGGGTATATAACATGTCTCCGGAATTTCTGAAGTATTTGTGGGAAGTGGCAACTAAGTGATTATTCAAGCTGTTGTGTGGAATCTGTGAATCTGGAGATGTACCATCAGACTTTTGAAAAAAAATTATCCTCTTAGTCTCGAAGCTAGTAAGACAGGTAGGTGCAGTCATCTTCATGGCTAATTTGAGAGAGCACAAGTTACTCTCTCAGCTACACTCCTGGAAATGGAAAAAAGAACACATTGACACCGGTGTGTCAGACCCACAATACTTGCTCCGGACACTGCGAGAGGGCTGTACAAGCAATGATCACACGCACGGCACAGCGGACACACCAGGAACCGCGGTGTTGGCCGTCGAATGGCGCTAGCTGCGCAGCATTTGTGCACCGCCGCCGTCAGTGTCAGCCAGTTTGCCGTGGCATACGGAGCTCCATCGCAGTCTTTAACACTGGTAGCATGCCGCGACAGCGTGGACGTGAACCGTATGTGCAGTTGACGGACTTTGAGCGAGGGCGTATAGTGGGCATGCGGGAGGCCGGGTGGACGTACCGCCGAATTGCTCAACACGTGGGGCGTGAGGTCTCCACAGTACATCGATGTTGTCGCCAGTGGTCGGCGGAAGGTGCACGTGCCCGTCGACCTGGGACCGGACCGCAGCGACGCACGGATGCACGCCAAGACCGTAGGATCCTACGCAGTGCCGTAGGGGACCGCACCGCCACTTCCCAGCAAATTAGGGACACTGTTGCTCCTGGGGTATCGGCGAGGACCATTCGCAACCGTCTCCATGAAGCTGGGCTACGGTCCCGCACACCGTTAGGCCGTCTTCCACTCAGGCCTCAACATCGTGCAGCCCGCCTCCAGTGGTGTCGCGACAGGCGTGAATGGAGGGACGAATGGAGACGTGTCGTCTTCAGCGATGAGAGTCGCTTCTGCCTTGGTGCCAATGATGGTCGTATGCGTGTTTGGCGCCGTGCAGGTGAGCGCCACAATCAGGACTGCATACGACCGAGGCACACAGGGCCAACACCCGGCATCATGGTGTGGGGAGCGATCTCCTACACTGGCCGTACACCACTGGTGATCGTCGAGGGGACACTGAATAGTGCACGGTACATCCAAACCGTCATCGAACCCATCGTTCTACCATTCCTAGACCGGCAAGGGAACTTGCTGTTCCAACAGGACAATGCACGTCCGCATGTATCCCGTGCCACCCAACGTGCTCTAGAAGGTGTAAGTCAACTACTCTGGCCAGCAAGATCTCCGGATCCGTCCCCCATTGAGCATGTTTGGGACTGGATGAAGCGTCGTCTCACGCGGTCTGCACGTCCAGCACGAACGCTGGTCCAACTGAGGCGCCAGGTGGAAATGGCATGGCAAGCCGTTCCACAGGACTACATCCAGCATCTCTACGATCGTCTCCATGGGAGAATAGCAGCCTGCATTGCTGCGAAAGGTGGATATACACTGTACTAGTGCCGACATTGTGCATGCTCTGTTGCCTGTGTCTATGTGCCTGTGGTTCTGTCAGTGTGATCATGTGATGTATCTGACCCCAGGAATGTGTCAATAAAGTTTCCCCTTCCTGGGACAATGAATTCACGGTGTTCTTATTTCAATTTCCAGGAGTGTATATCCGCCACACCAAAGGTAGTACAGCAGTACTAGTATCGATACACGCTGCTGTCGGCGCTCTGTCGTATAAGTCAGCCAAATTGGTCCTCGGTACGACCAGCGAACGGATGTGTCACACACTTAAATTTGCTATGATTTCAGGGCTCTGGTAGAGCGTAAATTGGGATCCGTTTGTCTGAGATTTTTGCATTTCTTTCGTTGCTGCGATCGATTCACAGTTGCCGACTCACGTCTCGCCTCCACCGCACACACCTCGCCGGCTGCAAGTTACATGGTTGCACGACGGAAATAGGGTAACATACTGTTGCTCTGGCCGTGTCAGAGCATACAGATCTCATTCGCCACTTGCTATCAGCTGCACCTATATTGAGAAACTTCTGTAGATTATCAATCAAAATCTGTTCAGCGTCAGATCAATTCAGACTGTATTATCCACATTTTTAGGGCCAGAGAACTTGACTCACCTCTGCCACCCAGGATCCTTGTCCACTGTGGTTTTAAACCAATTGTTGGTTCCAGAATGGAATTTTCACACTGCAGCGGAGTGTGCGCTGATGTGAAACGTCCTGGCAGAGATTAAAACTGTGTGCCGGACCGAGACTCGAACTCGGGACCTTTGCACTTTCGCGGGCAAGTGCTCTGTCAACTGAACTACCCAAGCACGACTCACGCCCCGTCCTCACAGCTTTACTTCTGCCAGTATCTCGTCTCCTACCTTCCAAACTTTACAGAAGCTCCCCTGCGAACCTTGCAGAACTAGCACTCTTGAAAGAAAGGATATTGCGGAGGCATGGCTTAGCCACAGCCTGGGGGATGTTTCCAGAATGAGATTTTCACTCTACAGAGGAGTGTGCGCTGATATGAAACTTCCTGGGAGATTAAAACTGTGCCGGACCGAGACTCGAACTCGGGACCTTTGCCTTTCATGGGCAAGGGCTCTATCATATCAGCGCACACTCCGCTGCAGAGTGAAAATCTCATTCTGGAAACATCCCCCAGGCTGTGGCTAAGTCATGTCTCCGCAATATCCTTTCTTTCAGGAGTGCTAGTTCTGCAGGGTTCGCAGGAGAGTTTCTTTAAAGTTTGGAAGGTAGGAGACGAGATACTGGCAGAAGTAAAGCTGTGAGAACGGGATGTGAGTCGTGCTTGGGTAGCTCAGTTGGTAGAGCACTTGCCCACGATAGGCAAAGGTCCCGAGTTCGAGTCTCGGTCGGGCACACAGTTTTAATCTGCCAGAAAGTTTCAACTGTTGGTTGTTTAGCATAATTTATATCTGTCTTTATCTTGGGAAAATAGATGTCGTTAGTAAACTAAATTTTATATAGTTCAAACATTGTTAACATTCACATTCATCCACGTTACTGACAAGAATGATATAGAAAAGAATGGAAAATAAAACTAATATGTTAGCTATTGACTTTTAAAGTGACCAGAGGGGGTAAGGTTCGAGAATCACCAAGACATGTCCATAGGTTTTTTGGCCTTGAAAAAGTATTCGAGAATGTCAGTGATGCAAGATGTTCAAAATTCAGAGAAAAATAGGCGAAATAGGAGTGAGCTATAGGGAAAGACAGATTATATGCTGTACATAGAAGAACCAAGATGAGACAATAAGAATGTAAGATCAGGAGCTCGGATTAAAGAGAGGATATAAGACAGGAATGTGCTCTTTCCGCCATTTTTTTCAATGCATAAGCCGAAAAAGCAATTTTGAAAACAAAAGGAAGGTTCAAGAGAGCGATTGACATTCAGGGTGGAAAGATGTAAACGATGAGATTCGCTCACGACATTGCTGTACTCAATGAAAGTGAAGAACACTACAAGTCTTCTTGAATGGCTTGAACAGGATATTGAGTGCAGAATATGGATTGATAACCAACCAAAAAACATGAAACTCATGAGGAGTAACGGAAATAAGATTTAACATCAAAATTGAGTATCTCGAAGCAAAATAGCATATGACAAATGAAATAAAGGTAAACACGAATATCAGATTAACACAGGCAAGGAAGGACTCCCGGCCCATAATTTACAGCATAGTTAGTTAGTTACGTGTTCCATTGATCAATAGCACGGAAAAAGCGTTATGATGCGGAACGTGTCAAATGCACAAGTAATGCGCACAGGAAACAAGTGTTTTTGATTACATTATAGTGTTATACCTAAATATTTCTAATATCCATCCCATTCCCTTAAATGGCACACAATGCATTTATTATATCTCCAGATTTATTTACTCATATTCAAGAATTCATCTATGGCATAGAATGAGTTGTCTAGGAGGTATGATTTCAATTTGGTTTTGAAACTTTTACTGCTGTCTGTCAAACATTTTATTTCATCTGGTAATTTATCAAATAGTTTGTGCCAAGGATAGGTTAAGTAAAGGATAGTGTAGGTCTTTCTTTTTTCTGGTATTGTAATCATGAATGTCGCTGTTGATATTAAACTGGTCCATGTTGTTGAGGAAAAATTTCATTACTTGTTGGGCGGCGGGTGGAATTTATTGTTATTTAAAATAATGTTTTGTTTGTTTTTCCCAGCCGATTAGCATCACATGCGGGGCAGCGGGTGGAATAATTGTTTATGTAAAATTGTAGAATGTAATGTAGAAAAGATGCATTTCCCGGCCAATTAGCACCATATGTGGTACAGCGGGTGGAATTAATTGTTGTTAAATGTTTTGTTTTTTCCGGCCGATTAGCAACATATGTGGGGCGGTGGGTGGAATTTATGTTGTTACAAAAATGTTCCTATTATTTATTTATTGCTGTGGTTTGCCGTTCTCAACACTGGCTCACTAAATACGATTTTGGCAACCAGAAAGTGATTAGCAAACCGTGAAGCCTGTAATTAGAATTCCTAGTGCCCACTTCATCTGGGAAATACACTTATAGCTACAGCTTGTAGCTCTGAGGATTTAGGAGATAGCCTGGGATTCATAATCAAAAACGATTCTCTAAAAATGTTCACTATATTCACTATGTTCACAGACCAAAAAGAATCCACAGAATCCAACTAACAGAGCAGTTCAGAGTCTAATGCGCTGATGCAACTATAACTGTTCAAACTAAATGTTTAAGTGAATGCTCGCCATAATTTGATGATAATATTCATCAAGCGCCACGCTAAATAATGGTAGAATGTCTGTCCCGCGGCGGCACGTGAAAATACGACATACGCAAACTGAAGATAGATCATTAAAGTCATCCCAGAATTAACACTTCACTCGAAAACGATTTCATGGTTAGGCGTATCCCGAGTAACTTATTACGGCATCCGACGCTGTTTATAGCAATTATACAGACGCGACGCGACTCCCGGCACAGGTGGTGTGCTATTCAGCGTCTGGAGAGAACTGGGGCCTTCTTCTCTCGCGCAGCGTTCTTATATATAAAGCCGCGGTGCGGACGGCTAAGGGATCGCCTGATCAAAATTGCTCTCCCAACTAGCCGCTGCCCTAGTAATGCACCACTTTAAGTTATTGAACAAATCATCGCTTCCTTTGCTGATGGCCGATGAAGCTCTCAATTTAAATGTGCATTCAGCACACAGGTAAGTAATCATAATAAAAGTCTGAGGTGGCTAAGTCAAATATTTTGGGCGAGAGAATTAATGTAATTGTACTACACGCAGTAGATGAGCTCTGAACTTGCCCTTTGGAGATACGATATCGCTATAGTTTTATATTTATTCAATTGAAACTTCTCACATCTTTATGATTATAGCGGATCTCCCTTCTACTTAAATTTAAACATCCTAGCCTTATTTATTCGCCTACTCAATCTATCTCGCTTCCTTAATTTTTAAGACAAAAACAAGAAAATCCTGAATTTCCACTAAAATTTTAATTTGTGAGATCCAGAGTACTGTTTCTACTGAATTATTATGAAAAAGGAATCTGAATATAAACTTTTAAGTTTCTAGCTCTTTTCTGTTGCGCCAATGATTTTTTCAGAAAAACATCCAGATTTCGAAAATGGTTAAAGTTATTGAACTGATATTCAACACATGTTGATTTAGTATTACTCCTGACATGCTAGAAACGTTTCAGGTCATTTACTTGATTTTTAAAGTATTGCGCGACATTTATGACGTCAGAGCTAGTTACAGCGAACTAGGCTGGCACACAATGGAAAGACTGATGTGAATTTTATAAGGCGTGAGTAGGCTGCTTCCCTACATACTGAGTAAATGTACTGTGAAGTAGTTGTAAGAATTACTAACCTTGTAAACAGATGTCTACAAGATGAGCGACTATGAACCCCACACATTATTCTAACTACTTTCTTTTGAGCAGTGAATACCTTTCGCCTAAGTGTTGAGTTGCCCCAGAATATTTTTGCGTAGGACATCAGAGAGTGGAAGTATGCAAAGTATGTTAGCTTACTAATTTCTACAAAATTTCTGTTGTATGGAAATGGTTCATAGACTGTGGGCAAACCGTAAATGAAGAAGCACTTGAGATGTAATGCAGTAGAAGGCTGTTGAAAATTAGGTGGATCGATAAGATAAAGAATGAGGAGATTCTCCAAAAAATCGGCGAAGAAAGACACAAATGAAAATTACTGACAAGAATTAGTGACTCGGTGAGAGGTCATGCGTTAAGACATCATGGGATAATCTATGTGGTATTAGAGAGAGCTGTAGAGGGTAAAAACTCTATAGGGGAGAAAGAGAATGGAATGGATCAAACAGATAACTGAGAACGTAGTTTGTCAGTGCTACTCTGGGCTGAAGAGAACGAAATTTGTGGCGAGCCGCATCGAACTTCAGGAGACTGATAACGCAAAACAAGAAAAGAAAGGACGTTCTTACACACAAAAATTTCGATGTTAGTTATTGACTAAACTGTTCGGTAAACATAAAGTGGAATAGAAATTTTCGTCTACGAATTATCTGTACTCTTCGCAAGCAAAGTTTCTGTTGTTGTTGTGGTCTTCAGTCCTGAGGCTGGTTTGATGCAGCTCTCCATGCTACTCTATCCTGTGCAAGCTTCTTCATCTCCCAGTACCTACTGAAACGTATATCCTTCTGAATCTGCTTAATGTATTCATCTCTTGGTCTCCCTCTCCGAATTTTACCCTCCACGCTGCCCTCCAATACTAAATCGGTGATCCCTTGATGCCTCAGAACATGTCCTAAGCCGGCCGCGGTGCCCGTGCGGTTCTAAGCGATGCAGTCCGGAACCGCGGGACTGCTACGGTCGCAGGTTCGAATCGTGCCTCGGGCATGGATGTGTGTGATGTCCTTAGGTTAGTTCGGTTTAAGTAGTTCTAAGTTCTAGGGGACTGATGACTTCAGATGTTAAGTCCCATAGTGCTCAGAGCCATTTGAACCATTTTTAAACATGTCCTTCCAACCGATCCATTGTTCTAGTCAAATTGTGCCACAAACATCTCTTCTCCCCAATACTATTCAACAGCTCTTCATTAGTTATGTGATCTACCCATCTAATCTTCAGCATTCCTCTGTAGCACCACATTTCGAAAGCTTCTATTCTCTTCTTGTCTAAACTATTGATCGTCCATATTTCACTTTCATACATGGCTACACTCCATACAAATACTTTCAGAAACGAATTCCTGACATTAAAATCTATACTCGATGTTAACAAATTTTTCTTCTTCAGAAACGCTCTCTTTGCCATCGCCAGTCTACATTTTATATCCTCTCAACTTCGACCATCATCAGTTATTTTGCTCCCATAATAGCAAAACCCCTTTACTACTTTAAGTGTCTCATTACCTAATCCAATACCCTCAGCATCACCCGACTTAATTCGACTACATTCCATTATCCGCGTTTTGCTTTTGTTGATGTTCATCTTATATCCTCCTTTCAAGACACTATCCATTCCATTCAACTGCTCTTCCAAGTCCTTTGCTGTCTCTGACAGAATTACAATGTCATCGGCGAATCTCAAAGTTTTTATTTCTTCTCCATGGATTTTAATACCTACTCCGAATTTTTCTTTTGTTTCCTTCACTGCTTGCTCAACATACAGATTGAATAGCATCGTGGAGAGGCTACAACCCTGTCTCACTCCCTACCCAACCGCTGCTTCCTTTCCTTGCCCCTCAACTCTTATAACTGCCATCTGGTTTCTATACAAATTGTAAATAGCCTTTCGCTCCCTATATTTTACCCCTGCCACCTTCAGAATTTGAAAGAGGGTATTCCAGTCAACATTGTCAAAAGCTTTCTCTGAGTTTACAAATGCTAGAAACGTAGGTTTGCCTTTCCTTTGCGAAGTTTCTATAAGCACCGAAATGTCACTCTGTGTTAATGCAGCACAGCTGGATCCTGGTAACGAGCGCGGTCACGCCCGCTGCTGTGTAACATCAACTGCGGCCGAGTGAGCCGGGACTGCATTTGCGCCAGTGGCGTGACGCGGCGGGGCGCAACGGCAAGTTGAGACGTCGTGTCCGAAGTTGAGGGCGCGCCCCGCAGCGGGGAGGCCTAATGGAATAACTGGCGGGCCGCAGACTCCCGCTGACAGCGCCGGCAAGCGGTGACTGGCGTAATTAAAGCCGTTATCGGGAGTGAGGTGGTGGGGGAGGGGGACCGAGTGCAGGACCGAGTCTGCGGGTCACCGCGCGCCCTGCCTGGTGCAGGACTGTGGTACGCGCAGCAACAAGTCGCGAGCGTTCACACAATACACTAGTGAAGGACACAAATCGGGCCTCTGAATAATATCACCCATATTAGCGAAAATTGACTATCTTATCGAAAGTATCCCGACGCCTTTGTGTAATGAGGAACTGACCACATCATGTCACAGAATGGGATCCGCCAGTATAAAATAAGTTGTCGATGTTCAAATTCAAATGTGTGTGAAAACTTATGGGACTTCTCTGCTGAGGTCATCAGTCCCTATGTAACGCCAGAAATGCATATCCTCCTATTTCCATCTATCGTACTATAAATTTTTTTCCTTATTTTGCTACCTGAAGATATGACATTTCTAAGTCTTTATATATTGTAATTGTTCTATATACAGGGTGAGTCACCTAACATTACCGCTGGATATATTTCGTAAACCACATCAAATACTGACGAATCGATTCCACAGATCGAACGTGAGGAGAGGGGCTAGTGTAATTGTTTAATACAATTCATACAAAAATGCACGGAAGTATGTTTTTTAACACAAACCTACTTTTTTTAAAATGGAACCCTGTTAGTTTTGTTAGCACATATGAACATATAAACAAATACGTAATCAGTGCCGTTCGTTGCATTGTAAAATGTTAATTACATCCGGAGATATTGTAACCTAAAGTTGACGCTTGAGTACCACTCCTCCGCTGTTCGATCGTGTGTATCGGAGAGCACCGAATTACGTAGGGATCCAAAGGGAACGGTGATGGACCTTAGGTACAGAAGGGACTGGAACAGCACATTACGTCCACATGCTAACACCTTTTATTGGTCTTTTTCACTGACGCACATGTACATTAACATGAGGGGTGAGGTACACGTACACACGTGGTTTCCGTTTTCAATTATGGAGTGGAATAGAGTGTGCCCCGACATGTCAGGCCAACAGATGCTCATTGTGGTGGCCATCATTTGTCGCACACAATTGCAATCGCTGGTGTAATGAATTTCGTACACGGCGCAGTACATTTGGTGTAATGTCGCCGAGTGTTCCACAATACGTTGTTTCATATCCTCTGGGGTTGTAGGCACATCACGGTACACATTCTCCTTTAACGTACCCCACAGAAAGAAGTCCAGAGGTGTAAGACCAGGAGAACGGGCTGGCCAATTTATGCGTCCTCCACGTGCTATGAAACGCCCGTGGCCCGTGTTTGTTACAACACGCAACTGAACGTCGGAGGTTTCAAGCGTCAACTTTAGGTTACAATATCTCCGGATGTAATTAACATTTTACAATGCAACAAACGGCACTGATTACGTATTTGTTTATATGTTCGGATGTGCTAACAAAACTAACTTGGTTCCATTTAAAAAACGTAGGTTTGTGTTAAAAAACATACTTCCGTGCATTTTTGTATGAATTGTATTAAACAATTACACTAGCCCCTCTCCTCACGTTCGGTCTGTGGAATCGGTTCGTCAGTATTTGATGTGGTTTACGAAATACATCCAGCGGTAACGTTAGGTGACTCACCCTGTATATATATATATATATATATATATATATATATATATATATATATATATATATATGCATTTATGTCGATGTATAGTTGGTTTGTTTTGTAAATATTATTTGTATTTTTATGCTGGGTTTCGCCTAGGGAAAACTATGCTATCGAACGATTACATCGATAGGTCGTGTGGACAAGCAAAGTGTTTAGGATCTTTGGTAGTGTTAACTCCGCCCAATGGAGCCCGCGCAGAGGAGAGTCTGGCTGGAGTAGGGCGGTGGAGCAGGTGTGTTGTGTGACGCACCAGCGAGTTGTCGCACTTTCGGGGTTTGGCAGCATGTAATTGCGCTCGACTTGCTAAGATAGTTTCTGACCCGGTGTCGCGGACGGGAAGCATTAGCTGTCGCACATCAAGAGCCCGTTTCGCCTGGTGACCGTGTCGAGAAGAAGGCGCGCCAACATCCAGCTTCAGCAACAGCGACGGCCGACAATGAATGACTGTCGCCACCTCCTCGATCGACGGCTTCAAACCTTCAATCAGCCAACAAGGAAGACTGGAAGCACGTAAACTTTTAGAACTGTATGGCAGGCCTCAGCTTTTCAAACTGTTCCATTTGCATAACTAAAATTACAGCAACTTAGCATGAACATTTGTTGCTCATTGTCCCAATTGCGTTACCAAGCAGGGTCCCTTCCTTTTCCGGAATGAACCCGAGTGTCATTGAAATTCAAACGCCAGCATTAAAGTAATATCATTCCATTTCACTGCTTTAATTTCTTACTTCAGTTAAAGTATTCATAGCTGGCTACAATATTTAGATTACACAAGCACAAATTAAGAGTGCCAGTTTTGTTACCATATTTTAGCTTACCTATGACTGCAGCTCAGCTTGGTACGTACTAAATTTTACTATTGCTAATTGTTCAGAATCATTTAATTCAGGTTCAAAGTTAAATCTCTTATTTCTAAATTGCGTGGATTCAAATAGCTGTTTAAATGATTGTTGAGGTAGCCCAAGACTAACCTTATTTTATTAAATTCGTAGTGCTTCAGAAACAAAGTTCACTATTAAGTTCAGTCACTAAATTAACTTTCAATTTTCCGGTTTTATTAATTCTTTTGCTAAATTAAGTCAGAGTGTAGCGAAATTTATTACTTCTGACAAAGATTCGGTTTTCACACAGCACGTGTCAACCTTCAGTTGCCATGCTTTTAGTGCTAATTATTTGTGCATTAATCTTTCATTTTCAGTTATTATAGTAGTTGTCCATAGGACTGGCGAGCGTAATTTTCCCCAAATCTCAAATATCTAATTAACGCCAATTAATTGTTAGCGTAACGACTGCACATTTACTTTGTTTATTATTTTTACCCTTTTCTCAAAATTAATTTCCACCAATTTCATTTGCATTTTTCCTTTCATTTAGATGTAACCCTTTCCTCCCTTTTTACCGACAAATTAACTTCGGTAACGATTGCTTTTTCCAAATTTCCATTAGGTACACGCGGTTTAATTTTTCACTGTCATTAAGGTCGATAAGTGAGGGGGAGGTTACACCTAACTTCGACCATAGATACCAGTAGACTGGCCTTGCTGTGCAGAAGCTATAGGGCTGGTGTGGCTCCAACATAAACCACGTGACTGTTGGCAAAACGTGGCGGGATTTCAAATCAGCGGTCTGCCATCCTATGTTTGTATCGTATTTTCTCCACATTTCTCAATTGACTGCCAAACGCTTCCAACAAAAATTACTTTTTTATTTGCGAAAAATTATGTCAGAACTACATTTGACCTGGATTTGTTCACAGTACCATTTATAAAATCTAACAAATACATCGAACGCCCCTCTGTTGAGCAGCGGGACGAAATTACTATAAACTATCAATTAAAGTAAAATGTCGTTAAAATTCTTTTAAACAGTAAGAGTGGGCTCGTGTCAAAACTTTACACATTGGATTCGCCGCGTTTTGAGCTATAGTTACTTATAAAAGAAAATGGGATATGGGAATTATGTCAACTATAGGTGCCAAAATTGTCGACTTTAGGAGCAGGTCCATTTCAGAGTGCACTTCAAAGGTTCAGTTCCTACTATTTTTACAAAAGTTTAAACTATCAGTTTAAAAAAAATGAAATTTTAGATGAAAGGTGAGACTTTGAAGTTTCAGAAAATAATTTTGGAGCCTACATTTATTTAATAGTATTAAAAGGTAGAAAAAAATTCTCTTCATTTGTCGACTATAGGTCCTCTTACCATATTATAATTTCACTTGTATATACAAAAAGGCACGTATGTGCAGTTGGCTTAGTTTTTCCGTTTCAGGGTCTGTATCCAAAGCTGCCTTCGGTTTTCGTCCTTAGGGAACCTATGAGTAGGAACGAAAAACAGGTATACTTAACTTCTGTAACCGAATTACCACAGATACTTTACAAAATGTATTATGAGGCTGACTTTACAGCCATCACTTTCAACACTTTAATTTACGTGATACTCTATTTCAAGTGTAAGAAATACACTCCTGGAAATTGAAATAAGAACACCGTGAATTCATTGTCCCAGGAAGGGGAAACTTTATTGACACATTCCTGGGGTCAGATTCAGCACATGATCACACTGACAGAACCACAGGCACATAGACACAGGCAACAGAGCATGCACAATGTCGGCACTAGTACAGTGTATATCCACCTTTCGCAGCAATGCAGGCTGCTATTCTCTCATGGAGACGATCGTAGAGATGGTGGATGTAGTCCTGTGGAACGGCTTGCCATGCCATTTCCACCTGGCGCCTCAGTTGGACCAGCGTTCGTGCTGGACGTGCAGACCGCGTGAGACGACGCTTCATCCAGTCCCAAACATGCTCAGTGGGGGACAGATCCGGAGATCTTGCTGGCCAGGGTAGTTGACTTACACCTTCTAGAGCACGTTGGGTGGCACGGGATACATGCGGACGTGCATTGTCCTGTTGGAACAGCAAGTTCCCTTGCCGGTCTAGGAATGGTAGAACGATGGGTTCGATGACGGTTTGGATGTACCGTGCACTATTCAGTGTCCCCTCGACGATCACCAGTGGTGTACGGCCAGTGTAGGAGATCGCTCCCCACACCATGATGCCGGGTGTTGGCCCTGTGTGCCTCGGTCGTATGCAGTCCTGATTGTGGCGCTCACCTGCACGGCGCCAAACACGCATACGACCATCATTGGCACCAAGGCAGAAGCGACTCTCATCGCTGAAGACGACACGTCTCCATTCGTCCCTCCATTCACGCCTGTCGCGACACCACTGGAGGCGGGCTGCACGATGTTGGGGCGTGAGCGGAAGACGGCCTAACGGTGTGCGGGACCGTAGCCCAGCTTCGTGGAGACTGTTGCTAATGGTCCTCGCCGATACCCCAGGCGCAACAGTGTCCCTAATTTGCTGGGAAGTGGCGGTGCGGTCCCCTACGGCACTGCGTAGGATCCTACGGTCTTGGCGTGCATCCGTGCGTCGCTGCGGTCCGGTCCCAGGTCGACGGGCACGTGCACCTTCCGCTGACCACTGGCGACAACATCGATGTACTGTGGAGACCTCACGCCCCACGTGTTGAGCAATTCGGCGGTACGTCCACCCGGCCTCCCGCATGCCCACTATACGCCCTCGCTCAAAGTCCGTCAACTGCACATACGGTTCACGTCCACGCTGTCGCGGCATGCTACCAGTGTTAAAGACTGCGATGGAGCTCCGTATGCCACGGCAAACTGGCTGACACTGACGGCGGCGGTGCACAAATGCTGCGCAGCTAGCGCCATTCGATGGCCAACACCGCGGTTCCTGGTGTGTCCGCTGTGCCATGCGTGTGATCATTGCTTGTACAGCCCTCTCGCAGTGTCCGGAGCAAGTATGGTGGGTCTGAGACACCGGTGTCAATGTGTTCTTTTTTCCATTTCCAGGAGTGTATATAAAAGTCACGTGAGCAGATTTCAATAAACGCATCTGCACTCTCATAGAAACACTTACACGTGAAATGTAATGCCATTTCCCCCGACAAAACGCTGAGTACAGCCATAAGCGCAACACGAAACAACCATATTTTGCCAGCATTCACGTGACTTTAGCCCAGAGATGTTGGAGCCACGAAAATGACGTCAGGGCCAGTCTATTATATTTATGGTCGAAGGTCCCTAAGCTTACACACTACTTAACCTAAATTATCCTAAGGACAAACACACACACCCATGCCCGAGGGAGGACTCGAACCTCCGCCGGGACCAGCCGCACAGTTGAGGTGTGGACTATCCTGGTGTTAGTTAAGAAGCAGTATCAGCAGACTGGGTCGTCCTGCAGATCTCGGTGACTTCGAAGATGGACTACTCACTGGAAGTCACCTGAGAAACGATTACATCAAGGAAATATCAAGTAGTCGACTATCGCAAAAACAGACATAATGTCTGATGGGATACCACAATCGCTGGTTATACAATGTTACCTATAATCCCTCTTGATCGAAAAAATGTTTGTTCACATGACCGGTTTTGGCTCCACTAGAACCATCTTCAGATCTGAAATGGCAATGATACTAATTTACTATTTCACAAATGCAAACCTTTCTCATCCTATCCCTCCTCAACGAGCAAAGCGAGTTCAACCATAACGCCTATTTTAGTATTTATGACGACTTACTGAAATTACATTATTTGCATTGTATCTGGCAGCTATGCTTTACGAGACATCCGTAAACAATGCAAGAATAGAACTAAAGTACAGGTACGATTGAGGATTATTCAACCAGTCCAGACTCCATTCAAAAAGGTTCACCAGTACCACTCGTGTGACAGAGCTGCAGTATGCTGATGACAATGCTTCTCCAGCTCATTCACCTGCAGAGTTGCAGCTGTCAGTTGATTCCTTCAGCAGGGCGTACGAACGATTTGGTCTCTCCATCAGTATTCCAAAGACAAAGGTGATGGCGCAGCCAACTCCTGGCTCCTCCGTTCCTGATTTCAGAATGATACACCCTTGGAACAAGTGGACCATTTCCTCTACCTAGGAAGCATACTGTCATCTAACTGCTCATCTGGAAAAGATGTGGAGAATAGATTACGTGCCGCCCATGTAGCATTTGAACGTCTTACAAAGCGTGTCTTCCTGAATAAAGACCTAACACTGTACACCTAACTGATGGTGTAAAAAGCTATAGTAATTTCCACCCTGCTATATGGTTGCGAAACCTGGACGTTATATTGCTGTGATCTGAAGAAACTAGAACGCTTCAACCAACAGAAGCTAAGATATATCATGAACCTGAAATGGGATGACTTCATATCCAACACGGCTGTTCTTGAGAAAGCAAAAATGTGTAGCATGGAAGCTCTTATCATTGGGTATCAACTCAGATGTGTCGGACATGTCAAGCGGATGAAAAATGACAGACTTCCACGCCAAATGCTGTACAGCGAAGTGAGCACAGGTAAAAGGCCACGAGGTGCCCCTCTCAAACGTTATAAGGATCAGTACAAGAAAAATCTGAGAAATCTGAAAAACGTGAACATCGATCCGAGTAACAGGTCCACAATAGCAGAAGATCGAAGTCGCTGGCACTCAGTTACCTCAAATGCTCTTCAAAACTTTGAGCTGGAACGTCGAAGAATGGAGAATGACAAACGCCGGAGACGTAAACTCTTCCAGGCTCTGCCACGTCCTCCACCTTCCATCAGCTGTAATGTCTGTGGCCGCCTGTTCCACGCTACGATTGGATTGCTAAGCCATCAACGACACTTCCACGCCTGAACCGTGACAAAGGAAATCTCAGGAAAGAAATGAAAACTCGGATACGAGTATCAGCCGCCGCCGCTGCCGCCGCCGACGACTGAAATGATCATTGTCGCGTATAGAAGTCCAAGTCGAAGGATGAGAGATGGTGCACGGTGAAACAGCTGGAAGATGCGTGCAGCGCCTAACGTCGTTAACGGAGATCTCCTGCACGGCCCTCTTACCCACGGCGATGGACATCAGACGAAATAGCGGGGAACCACGGTAGCAGACCATGGAGGAAAACAAGTCTACACCAGCGCCATGGATATAGAAATTGCCCTTTGTTTTCGATCGTACAAAAATGATAATTTTTTGTGTATTTTAATTTTGACAAGTACAGATTTTAACCTTGACAACTACGGATTTTAACTAAGTATTTTTAGAGATAAAAGTAAATTAGAAAAATCTAATTAATACGGTATGTGCATATGTAATGTAACAAATGCACGAGACGCCACCTGCCGGTAATAGTTTTATAATAAATATAAATGACGTGCATTCTGCCAACCAATTTACTGTGACTTAGCATGTGAAGGTTGTTTTGTGTGTGGACGGGTTACTCCTGTAACCGAAATTGCAGGTACGTCATAGTACATTTGATATTGATGGGAAGAAAAAGGTTTGCATTTGTGAAATAGTAAATTAGTATCGTTGTCATTTTAGATCTGAAGATGGTTCTAGAGGAACTGAAACCGGTCATGTGAATAAAAATTTTTGCAATCGAGACGGATTATAAGTAACATTGTTGTCGACTATCGTGTAAAACATACTCGAACTTCTTGTCGCGTCAATTCAGGGTAAAACCTAGAGCTTTCGATGATTTCCACCATCGTTGTGGTCAAGAGCAACTCACTGTCAAACTCGCTGCTGTGGTGGCCTTATGCAGTCCAAATACGGCTTCTTATTGGAAGGTAGTTACGTCATGATATCTCAGAACGTGTCAACGTCTGCGTTGGTGTCGCCACGCTCCCGCCGTTGCATAAACATTGCGACAAATATCTGTGACTCTTCGCTGCATCGAGTGCTCGCTGCATCGCTGAGATGATATCCACCGTCATTGTTGAAGGTTTCCTCAAACATTCCTATTTCTACAATCTCTTTAATTATAGAGTCCCAGTACGTGAGAGCCTGGGACAAACCTTTTGTTTCGTCAAACAGTATTTTATGTTTGTTTGTGAGACTGTGCTCAGCAACTGCGGATTTCTCCAGCTCACAACTTTTAATATGCCTTTGATTTGCTGCACGACGGTCTGTAATGTGTGGATGCACTGACCGATGTAATTGTTCCCGCGTTCATGTGGAACGTTGTAAATTCCAGGAATCCTGGGGCCGAGACTGTCCTTCACAGGGCGTAACATCTGCTGCAACTTCCTAAGAGGTCGGAAAACAGATCTGCTACGTCTCCCCGGGACTCTGTCTATTAGGAATGCAATCGGTGGATCATCACGTGAATGCTCAACATTTTCACGTTTTTTCCTTGTCTTGGTGAATACTGACTTTATATCGTTGACACATAGATGTTATTCCGGAAGACATACTTCAGATGACTGATTTCGGAATCCAAGTGGTTTTCGTAGGGATCGGTTTTTGCTCTGTGTACCAGTGTATTTAAAGCCGCTCTCTTCTGTGTGGTTTAATGTGGTTTACTCTTGAAATTCAGGAAGTATACTTCCCAGAGGAGCGAAAAAAGTGTATCACTTACTCCTAGTTATATCTTGCGAAAAAATCATAAAGGCAAAATTAGAAATATTCGAAAATTTGAACGTGATTTGAAGAAGCGGAGGATATTTCAGCTTTGTCAGCCCTCCTGCTTCGCTCCTCCTGTGACGTGATTACGGATAGATTTGACATTGATATGTTGTAAATGAGACGCTGTTGGGTCCCTCTAAGGACCCCCTATCCGTCCCCTTCCGCCCCCACCCCCAATACCGTCTATGGCAACCACACATCTTTATTGACCACTTTAAAGATATAAACATCGGAGACTCGATATACATTTAACTGAGTGGTGTCTTGTGGTTTCTCTAGTGGCTGAGCGCAGGCAATTCCTCCGACGTTCCTTAGGCTGCAGTAACAGTGGATCCGATATCGGTGGAATCCGCCGACGCCCAACATCGTCCTTTTGAAATGAGGACGCCAGTACTTGCGCGGTCACAGTATAGCCGATGTTACCTCCCGACTTCGGACGACAATCGCTGAAATTCAAATTAGTTTGTCTTCTTCTGTGAAATCGACCGACGTTCTCGCACACGAAATATGGAGCATGAGAAACTGGTAGGTTTAGTCCAAGGAAGAGTGAGTTTGTGGGATCCTGAGGTTGAAAATATTACACTCCCGATATAGTTCGGAAACTATGGACTGAAATCGCAGGTTTATTCTAAAATCCAATTGAGCAAAATCTTTATTGGAAATTTTACGCGTAGATTATAACCTCAAAAAGAATTGTGAAAAGGTTACCGTATCTCATACGCTTGTAGCTGCTGTACTGGATCTTCCTCGTGGTAGCTTGTCATTAGTTGGCTACAAATTATTACTGCTTACTGGCGTTTTATGCCAGTAGGGTAGTGGTTCTGTTAATACGTAGTGATCTGCAAATGTGGTGTGCGGTATCTATTTCCACTTTTAAGTGCTGTAGGGTATCAGGGTGTCTTGTACTACGCTTTATGCTTGTCTTTCACTCGTGTGCTAAATGACAGTGATTGAAGGTTAAGTAACATACTTTTGCACAACTTTAAACAAATACAGCTAAACAGAGTGATTATAACTTGCTTTTAAAGGTCATCACGAATTATCTCGAGTATGTAACAGAACGTCTCTCCCGTCATCTCATATATCCGTAAAACTTGTCCAGTTACACCGACAACTGAGGGCAGAGTGTATAGTACTCGCCACGTTCTTCACGAGACAGGAAAGCTCATTCAGATGATTTCGGCATCTCTTTAATAGCAGCAGCCGCTACACGGCACTCGCATCCAAGCACAGGGAGGTCGTAGTATCCACCCCACCCTAAGAGGCTAAAATCTAACCTACTTCATACATAGAATAGATTCTAATCGAACTTAACCTAACCTCCTTTGACTCTGCCAAAAACTGGCGAGGGAAATCGGACGCACTGTGACCACGCTTTCGACCGATGTTATCGAGCGACCTCTGGCGACAATGACTGACGACCGTCGACGGTGACGATGTGAACGAAGCGTTAGGTTCAAATGGTTCAAATGGCTCTGAGAACTATGGGACTTAACATCTGTGGTCAACAGTCCCCTAGAACTTAGAACTACTTAAACCTAACTAACCTAAGGACATCACACACATCCATGCCCGAGGCAGGATTCGAACCTGCGACCGTAGCAGTCGCGCGGTTCCAGACTGCGCGCCTAGAACCGCTACACCACCGCGGCCGGCAAGCGTTAGGTGGAACAGCACTTAGCTGAATGGGTATCAATGCTTCTGACAGGCACATTCTTAACGTTGGTGGCGCCTTGGGTGTTGCCGAACTGGGGCGGGTCCTAATGTAACCCCTTGCTGTTTTATTCACGCACATGTCACTGTAGCACTCCTCCGTGATCACGCCACAACAGGGAGCGAAGGAGGAGGGCTGAAAAAGCAAAAACAGCCTTTGCTGCTTCGGATCAAGTTCAAATTTCCGCGAACGGCTTTGAACGGTCCCTAGTGGTTCCAAAACCAGAGCTAACATTGTACTCTCCACTACACTCCAAAGGGGTCAGATCACGTTCAATGGGGGTGAAGCCCAAAGATGTCCTTAGAGAACAGTGGAATCGTCCGGGGAGTGTCAGCAATTTCGACTGTCAAGAGCGTCGTCCTCACACTGCCAACTGCCGTTGTCAACCGCGAAATGAATGTGGGCATCAATGCCCAAGGAACGAGGTGGTTTCATTGACGCCCCTTCACGCCACCTGGTGAAACATTCCGTGTCGATTCTGAGCCCCATCGTGTCTGAAATGTTTTCCTCGGCCACTCGTAAGAAATTCGCCTTATTTCAATGATCCATTGTACAGGCGTCAAAAGAAGGTGTCAAATATGGCTGAGGGAGGGTGTGACGATTTCCCCATGGTGTGGCACGTCCACGATGGCTTTGGGCAGAATTGTGCTGAAATTTGGTGCCAATGTGACATTATGAACCCACCTTACACTTTCATGATCTTCTGAGCTGTGGCCTTCTTTCCCATATGTCGAGACTTTGCAGTTTGACGCGTCGCCGACCCAAAGGGTGACGTCACAGGGTGCCACGTCATTCCACCATTACAAAGGAAGGTTGTAGGCACTTCTGAGCTTAGTTTAAAACTTATGGAAAACCTAATGGCAGACAACTATGGGATTTCGAAAAAGTGATACATTTTGCGCACTGTATGTATGTAGAAAGGATACTTATTTATGTGACATTGTCACCCAGATTACTTTACATTTTCCTTTTTTTTAATGAAATGACTTTATGATTCCAGAATGAGATATTCACTCTGTAGCGGAGTGTGCGCTGATATGAAACTTCATGGCCGATTAAAACTGTGTGCCGGACCGAGACTCGAATTGGGGACCTTTGCCTTTCGCGGGCAAGTGCTCTACCAACTGAGCTACCGAAGCACGACTCACGCCCCGTCCTCACAGCTTTACTTCTGCCAGTACCTCGTCTCCTACCTTCCAGACTTTACAGAAACTCTCCTGCGAACCCTGCAGAACTATCACTCCTGAAAACAGGATATTGCGGAGACATGGCTTAGCCACAGCCTGGGGAGACGAGATACTGGCAGAAGTAAAGCTGTGAGGACGGGGCGTGAGTCGTGCTTGGGTAGCTCAGTTGGTAGAGCACTTGCCCGCTGAAGGCAAAGGTCCCGAGTTCGAGTCTCGGTCCGGCACACAGTTTTAATCTGCCAGGAAATTTCATATCGGCGCACACTCCGCTGCAGAGTGAAAATCTCATTCTGGAAACATCCCCCAGGCTGTGGCTGGGGGATCGTTTCTTTCAGGAGTCCTAGTTCTGCAGGGTTCGCAGGAGAGCTTCTGTAAAGTTTGGAAGGTAGGAGACGAGATACTGGCAGAAGTAAAGCTGTGAGTACGGGGCGTCAGTCCTGCTTGGGTAGCTCAGTTGGCAGTGCACTTGCCCGCGAAAGCCAAAGGTCCCGAGTTCGAGTCTCAGTCGGGCACACAGTTTTAACCGGCCAGGAAGTTTGACATTACGATTATTTATGTCAAGTGCACACAGATGCATAACATGACGTTTTGTACAGGGAATTTCTGTCATGTTAGTAGTAGGGAGATCATCGGAACGGTTTTGATATCAAATTGATATGCAAATTAAATAAATTGATCAATTCTTTCCAAACCCCCGGCCACGCCCACTCCCGCGACCACGCCACTCCCACCCCAGATTACGCCCACACCCACACCCCCTTTCCCTACCCACCTGGCTGGAATTTCGAATTTTGACGGGAATTTCGAATTCTATCTGGAATTTCGAATTTTGGTAGGAATTTCTATGTCCAAGAGCTGTTATGACGTCCCACCTCATCTATCAACCAAGAAATTGAAATTGGCAGTGCCCTTTCAGGAACTTGAACTCTGGTCCTTCTTGACAGGAAATCCAAGTGCACCCTCCTAAACAATTATACCACCAGAGGCGCTTGGAATTGGTGGTGCTCTTTCTGTGACTGAGCCAAAGTCCCCCCCCCCCCCCCCCCCGGAAACTGTCTAGTTGCAGAAAAAAAAGGTTAGGTTAGTGTACTTTATTTATTTTGGTCGTGAAAATCAAGTAAAGATAGGTCCTAATTGTGTAATTAATCATAAAGATCGGGTGTAATTACACAACTATATGCACTACACGAGGAAGCCCTAAATCGCAATACAGCTCAAAAACTGACGATACCATTCCCTGCTCGGGAAAAATTTCGCAACACCATTCAAAACCAGTGACACACACACTCAAACACTACCCTTCACCTACAAGCTGCTGGGGAGGAAAAGGCAGATCTAATTACTCTTCAAAATTGTCATGAAAAAAAATAGTACTCGTAATGAACGGGTCATAATGCTACACATGTACTGGGGAAAATCGTCGGCCCAAAAGACTGCAGAGGCGGCGGTAACTGAATGTGCATTGTCCTCCAGAAGCGTCCACAAACTGCCGAAAATCGAGACCCTCTCACATCCATCCCTCCCTCCATCCATCCACCTACATGGAGGATGCAGGCTTCTTCAAACGGGCAGTTGCTCCGCTGTGCTTTGCACTCTACAGACCTTCTGCCTTTGCCGCGGCCGCTAACCACCTCGAACGATGTTCCTCTGCCAACACAATAGCATGTATAGTCAAGTAAACAATAGGAGAGGGAAGGACGGCTGCCCCAAGCGCAGCTTGTTAATCTAGAATACAGTGACAGACCCCAAACATTTCACCTCCATGGTCAGAGGGCTGCTGTGTCCATCGACCACCCTCAGTAGACATGTCCCCTCGTCCCAAGGAGCCTGATATTCTGAAATGGAGATTAATTATATTTGGCGCCAGTGCAACTATTTCTTGCAGTCTGTTAAACGTATTTCTCAGAAAGACTGGACCCCTCTCGAACAACAAAGAAATTCTGGAGAATGCTCCAAATGGCTTTTTCAAAAGTCGGCTGCTTGTGAAACAGAAAGCCTTCCACCTAAAGTGACCGAGCCTCACACCGTAGTGTCTTCAGTATAATGTGCCCCCCGCGAGCATGCTGCTAGGCCGTCAGCATTATCGACACCGTCAAAAGCTACATTTGACACCAGAATCCCTCAGAACAAAACTACGATAAATGAGGGGTATCCCAACTGCGGGTTGTTTGTCTAAACGGACAGCCGCGACCTCTTACGGAACTCAACCACCATGCCGTTCTGAGCGCTGGAATGCAACATTTATATTTAACACCAATGCGACTCCTATAATAAAGCAACCATTAAAATAGGAAAACACAATGCGATGACAATTAAATTCTTCTTTCCACGAAAATAGGCAGAATCCATTTTCTTTTAGTTTTATGAACAACATCGGTATTGTTTTTATGTTCGGCTGCAGGATACAATTCGCGTCTCATTATTCTGTGACGTCCAACGAGGCGCACCACCACCGATCACAAATGATCAGCAGAGACAGGTCCACCTTGCGTAAAATCAGGAAAAAAACTTCGACTATTTTGCTGTGAAAATTACCGATCACTGTAGAATGTTCTTGTTGTCTCGAAACCATCATCAGAGTAAAGAAAAACGGAGAAATTAAATTCTGAAGAAAAATAAAGTCTATATAAAGCAATTTCTTTAGGTTGATGAACAAATTACATGACCTGAGAGTGTCTCTCTCAGTGTCTGTAAATAAAATGTCATGCACGTGTGTATTACAAACATTTTAAACAAGAGAAATAACATTAGAGAATAAAACCAGTAAGTAGGCTGTTTAGGTTTTTATATTGGTAACGCCACGTAGCGCTATGTACGAAAATCACTGGCTGTGCTGTGTGCAGTCTGTGGCTGGTTGCCGGCCGCGGTGGTCTAGCGGTTCTGGCGCTGCAGTCCGGAACCGCGGGACTGCTACGGTCGCAGGTTCGAATCCTGCCTCGGGCATGGGTGTGTGCGATGTCCTTAGGTTAGTTAGGTTTAAGTAGTTCTAAGTTCTAGGGGACTTATGACCTAAGATGTTGAGTCCCATAGTGCTCAGAGCCATTTGTGGCTGGTTGGCATTGTTGTAATATTCGCTATTGTAGTGTTGGGCAGCGGGACTTGCGATATTGTCTGCAAGGCTCTTTGATGGTGATTGTGCACCCGCACAGTCGCAACAGATGGCTGCTGGACATCTCTACAAGGACTACAGTGGGCCTGCATCTTTGATGACCCACAAATACCATTATTTCTACAAGGACTGCAGTGGCCTTGCACCTCTGGTGGCCCACCAATACCATAATCTCTACCAGGACTACATTGGGCTGCTCTGTGATGACCTATTTACAAATATTCATCAAAACTTCGACTGACTCTGCTGTGGGTTTGTTCTGTTGTGGCCCATTGCCTGTCTACATGTCAAGAGTCAGCACTCTCTTTCCGTTGGAAGGACAACACTACTTCTTCAAGACTGGTTCTGAGCACTACGGGACTTAACAGCTGTGGTCATCAGTCCTTCTTCAAGACTGCATGGAAATCCACTACTTCCGTGTGCATTTTCTTTTACTGCTCAGACTTTGAAAAAACTTGCAATTACTACTATACTACTGTGATAAATGATCAGGACTGTATTTATGAGAAAATTTTAGCTTTTGACCAACATTGTATCAACAAGTGTGTGCACTTGATTTCTTTGTTATTGTAATTATGAAAAATTTCTTCAAATCTGTATTGGCCACTGCCCAAAACAATTTGTAAAATTTTTTGTCGGGAGCATGGGGGCAATGTAAGTAGGCTGTTTAGGTTTTTATATTAGTAACATCACGTAGCGCTCTGTATGAAAATCACTAACTGTGCTGTGTGCAGTCTGTGGCTGGTTGGCATTGTTGTAATATTCGCTATTGTAGTGTAGGGCAGTTGGATGTGAACAGCGCATAGCGTTGCGCAGTTGGAGGTGAGCCGCCAGCAGTGGTGGATGTGGGGAGAGAGATGGCGGAGTTTTGAGAGCGGACGATCTGGACGTGTGCCCGTCAAAAAAACGAAATTTGTAAGACTGGATGTCATGAACTGACGTATATATTATGACTTTTGAACACTATTAAGGTAAATACGTTGTTTGTTCTCTATCGAAATCTTTCATTTGCTAACTATGCCTATCAGTAGTTAGTGACCTCAGTAGTTAGAATCTTTTATTTAGCTGGCAGTATTGGCGCTCGCTGTACTGCAGTAGTTCGAGTAACGAAGATTTTTGTGAGGTAAGTGATTCATGAAAGTTATAGGTTATTGTTAGTCTGGGTCATTCTTTTGTAGGGATTATTGAAAGTCAGGTTGCGTTGCGCTAAAAATATTGTGTGTCAGTTTAGTGTTGATCAGAATAAATAAAGAGCGAAATGTCTGAGTATGTTCAGTTCTGCTCAGCTGTTTGAAAATCAAATAACGTAAGGGGTTTATCAGCACAATCATTCATAAATGTTTCTAAGGGGAGGTTTCAAACCTTTCACGCTATTGACTCACAAGTCGGCAAAAAACATATACATTTTATGTTTGACAACAAATGCTATATTTCAAGGAAACATAATTTGTTTTGTACACTGTGGTTGCGCTAAAAATATTGTGTGTCAGTTTAGTGTTGATCAGAATAAGTAAAGAGCGAAATGTCTGAGTATGTTCAGTTCTTCTCAGCTGTTTGAAAATCAAATAACGTAAGGGGTTTATCAGCATAATCATTCAAAAATGTTTCTAAGGGGAGGTTTCAAACCTTTCACGCTATTGACTCATAAGTCGGCAAAAAACATATACATTTTATGTTTGACAACAAATGCTATAATTCAAGGAAACATAATTTGTTTTGTACACTGTGGCAGGTCCTATCTTACCAATTCGATGCTGTATCATACTATCATTTACGAAACAAATCGTGAGAGCCTGTCTCGCCCTGTGTAGGTGGGAGATAGAAATTTCGTTAAAAATGTCACGACAATGAAAAAAAAAAGAGACGCCTGTCAAGAATCATTCTGTGGTGCCCTAGCCATCTCCTCCATGCACCAGGCGGCATGTCATTGATATCAATTTTGATAGGCTAAGTAATTAAATTGATCATGAGATTCAGTTCGCATGACGGTATAGCACTATAGTCGACTGAACCTAGCCACTAACAACCAAAAATTCTACAGATGCACTGCATTAGTTCTATTTTTCCGTATGTCTATGTCTATGTATGGATTGCAGATGGCTCCAACAAACCCGAACCCATCCTCCCGCTGGGGGATCCGTAATGCAGTACGTCCAGAATAGGGTCTGAAGGTGCATCCACCAGTTGGAGTACTGGGTGGGGTTTTTAGGGCAGCCATCCACAACACATGCAAAGACATATACATACAGGAAAATACAACAAATACACTGCATCTGTAGAATATTTGGTTGTGAGTGACTAGGTGCAGTCGTGTATAGTGCTATACCATGCAACTAATGTGTCGTTCTGTACTGTACATAACAATAATATCCACGAGGATTGTTGCCCACCATCCTATGGACATCTAGCACACAAAATAGTGGAATGGGAATGATTATGTTCCATCATTGTGGATCTTTAAGAGTATAAAAGTGGGAGTGATAGGCATGGCAGGATGCCATGGTTTATTGATATTACTGGCGAATTTCCACGATATTGTTACGCTATATCGGTAATATGACATGCATCAAAGATGTCATGCTCTTTAGCAGGATGTTTAAATGTGCTTACGTCCCCTGCAGAACGGCTTTGCGAAGACATTTTCTCTGTTTGTGGGGCTGTAACACTGTTGAAAATAATGTGCAAGCGGTTGAAACTGAGACATCGCGATTGGTAATATGCATGCATAATCTGTATATGTATGTGTGTAGTGCTGTCAGCGGTAGCTGGTTGTAGTTCCAGTGCATAACTTGCAAACTGTTCATCTACAAATTACGATGCTGGGGGTGAACATTCTGTAGGTACGGGGAAGGGAAACTCCCGTGGTCCAGGATGCTATGCGCAGTCGACACACTGTCAACTACTGAAAAACTCATTATTAGGACAAAAAAATACCTGCAACCTACAGTTTGCAGACGTCCTGAGTAGGTTTTGGGGGCCTATCAGAGTTGGGTGATGTAAACGAAAGTAGTGAAGCTCATATGGTAAGTGATAAGAGCACATACTTATGTGGAAAAAGAATATCAGATCAGCAGCAGAAATCACTTCTGTACACATATCAACTCCCTGTTGCAGATCCCTACACGGTGAGTGGAAGTCAGATGAACATGTAGAACTGTGTCAGACTGAGTTTCCATCAAGCGCATGGCTCATGAGTCTGCAGACAACCCCTCTGATGTGTCGCAGATGTACACGGATTTGCTTTCAGATTACTCTGCACCACTCGCTGAGTCTCATCGACGTATGAGGCGAGTGTTACTGTGTTTTTCAAGAACTTTCTATGCAAAATGCATGCATGTAGATCATCGGGAAGATTGGATCCTAAGAGTTTTTTAATAGGCATGTGTATAGTACAGGCAAATATCATCGCATAAAATCAAAGAACGCATGGACATGCCTGCAATATGGTAAAATATTTAAAAATGTGAAAAAGACACAAAATCCATAAAATTCGACGAAACCATGGTACAATTAGTACAAATAGATGGGAATACACGAAACTGAGGGAAACAGGACGAAATATGTTAAACGGAAAAAAAGCTTGCAAAATTACTTAAATTGACTGAGAATACGTAGAAGTAGAGAAAAAGACCACGAAATGCAGGGAATTGAGGATGGTTGGGGGGGTACCCTGTCACTCAAGACCGAAAAAAGTTTAAAAATTATTCTCTGGCTGCAATCACTTTTAACCCACCCCCCCCTCCCCATCCCCCTGTCAACAATGTGGGTTTTCGTAACACACGCTCCAATATAGGCGACATATGTATTACACAGAGGCGTCATACTAAACCAGACAAGACATCTGCGTCCCGATCCATAAGTGCATTATCACACATGCAATCTAAAATAGGTATTTCCGAATTACGGCTGGATTTCATGAACACTGTTATTTCTTAAGTACTGAAGAGAATAATCGTAGCGTTTATCAGACTTTAACGATTCCCTAGAGTGTTCTGTAGGACAATGGATCGATGTCACATATATCACCTTTAATAGTGTGAGGGGGGGGGGGGGTATTTGAGAGATGTGGTGTTAGGATGAAATTGCTGTATTATCCTACACATCATGAAAGATATCTAACATGAGACCAGGACTTCTTTGTGCAAGAGGAGTTCTACCAGAGCTGTGGTGGTGCTACTGTAAACAGCAATAATACTGTTACATCTCCTTCGACTATTGATCATGGTGCTTACTCCCTCATAGTAAGTTGCTGTTTCTTCGTGTATGTTTTCCTGCAGCAACGTGTGTGTAGTACCTCAATGTATCAGCAAACGAAAATATTCAAGTCGGTTTTTCTTCTCTCTGTTTCCTAGTAAGACATAGCGGCATCCGTCAAAACTGATACTACTACTATTACTAATGATATGCACGACTGACATGAGAAGTTTGATTGAGGCTACGTACGTTTCTGACTTAAAAAGGAGTATAAAATGCATTAATTTACTAAGAGACAGAACAACAGTCTACAGACTTCGTTCTAGTTGGTTTACAAGCAGCTCGAGCTGTGGATACACACTGACGATGTCTTCCTAGGATATCGGAAGAGTTTAAAAGGAAGTAGCTTTACCATTTTAAAATTTGTCACCGTAGTGACTAAGGTAACATTCTTGCGGGATGGTTGTATGTCTGATGTTGGACAAATGTATCCTCCATTAGAGTATTAAGAGCATTGCATTCCGCATGACTAATGCTTTGGAAACCATATCGTTTCAACAGTATAGCATTTTTAGGTGCAGAACCATGTAATCATCGGAGTGTGCATTTATGCCCCATGATCATTTATCTAATGCCTGTGCCTTCCTGGTACTGACTCCTGACAGTGGAATAATGCTTCAGAATTGACTGCACGGTTGATTTACGTGAAATGTTTCAAACTCCATAGTCTGGACCTCTAAGATGTATAAACTATCTGTTATAGCAATGCAACACTTTCAGGTCTACTATACACTGATAAGAGGTGCGACCCTCCTCGACATGCACGCATCTGGGGAGAGCTTATGCTTTCGGATGGATGCCGTGAGTAAGATTAGTGTTGCAGGGAGGATTGGTCAAGGACAATGTGGGAGGGATCTGTCAATCTCCGACTTTATCCTTCGAATGTGACAATACTCTGTAGCAATACATGACCAGTCGTAATCGTAAATTCTGCACTATGATCGCTGTGCTGGAAATATGTAGATAACTTCTTTGCATCTGTATAGGACGCTGTCTGGTCTACTTTGGCGTATATGGTCGACTGGATGTACTGCACAGTCATTTAGCTGCATTTGCAACCTGGTATATGGTACTTTAAAAGTAGTGGAGGGGTGATTTAGCAATGATGTAGAAACTGGGAAGCGTTCTACCATGTCATTGACTGGCATTGAAATTATGGAACAATAGGCAAAATTGGTAAAATTGATCTCGCTATCAACTGCAGTGTGTATTACAGTACATCGTCCAATATCAATGGTGTCTTTTCCAAACCGACAGTCCACTGGGTACGCTGTTGATTACCGCATAATGACTGACTGACACAAATGGTTCAAATGGCTCTGAGCACTATGGGACTTAACAGCTGTGGTCATCTGTCCCCTAGAACTTAGAACTACTTAAACCTAACTAACCTAAGGACATCACACACATCCATGCCCGAGGCAGGATTCGAACCTGCGACCGTAGCAGTCGCGCGGTTCCGGACAGTGCGCCTAGAACCGCGAGTCCACCGCGGCCGGCGACTGACTGACACCACTCGGTTGAGATGGAGGGAGCCTTGACGGAACACTGGACATCAGCTACTCGTCGCTGTCGCGCATAGGATTAAATGTAGAGATCATCACCTTCATACAGTTGTTTGGAAGCGTTCCTAATTTCCATATGCTGCGATGCCCTTCACATGTTTTTTATTTTAATTTTTTAAATTTTGTTTCACCAGTAGGATAACACTACCTCTTTTTATTTGTACTACCTATGCATGTTTTGAACAGCACCTTCCGGCGATTATCAACACTGTAAAAGTAATCATGTACATGAGTGCGAATGCTTTTCTTTGTGGAACGCAGAGACATCCACTACCCTGTTGATGAGGAAGGTGAGATTAACTGTACAGGTCGTCACCTTCGAATAGCTGTTGGAAGCACTTTGCAATACCGCTAACTTTTCCAGTTTCCGTATGTTGTGATGCCTTCCCCATTGTTGTCAATGAGAAACATCACCCCTATATTTTATTTCTACCAGTCTGTGTTGTGGTAGCTGTATAGTTTGTGCTATGCGATGCTCAGCTTTCTGTGAGAGTCAGAGGATCGAAACATGTTAATGTCGATTTAGCTGCAGCTGACATGGACCTCTAAGTCATGGTATGAAAAACGGTGTATGGCGGTGTACACTGGCTGTGTTACAAACGAAAAAAGAATATCTTAAACTGCTTATGAAGGAACAATACAGGATAGTCTGTTGGATATGGTCCTCCTACATTATAGGTGATGAAACTTTACACCGGTCTGTGGAAGCAACTTCGATCACGAGCCACCTGCTCCAGTGAACCAATACCTGTATATTTAAGAGGATCACCACATTTGGTCAAAGCCAGAAAGCAGACTGTATTTGTTTAAGATATATTGGAAGACAGGGACTTAGTAATATCTTACTAAGTTCTCGAGCAGTTGATGTTAGCAGACTTTTTATAGTTCGTAGGTTTTCTCTGTTCGATGGTACAAAACACCGAGGAGGGAGAGAATGTTTCAGTGATACACATGAATGAATCATGACAGACGCAGATCTCCTTCGGACTGCAGTACCTGTATGTAGTTTGCAGATGTGTAGCAATGTAGTAGCAAAATCCTCGTCCTTCCTCCAAGGCCTGTATGATGTGTAGTCTTCCTTATTTTCCCAAGAAGAAACACCACCGTAACTTTTGTACTGCCTCGTGTCACAGGGGAAAGCTTCGTTTGGCGCTGGCTTTACACACTGTACACAGTTGGCGGAACTACGACAACATGTTCCTATTTCCACCAGGTGGTCAAAACTCCCTCCTGTCACGTTAACTCAGCTCATCCTGTTTCTCCACGAGATGCAGAAGTTCTTAGATATAGCACTCCCTGGCTTCTGTACAGGTCTGACTTAAACTGGGGCGGTCACGTGGACGAAGCTCCAGGGACGGCGGGGCAGAGGCTGAGGACCATTTGCCAGATGCAGAGGGACTATCTAAAAACAGCGCTGGAGTTTTTTCTGTATGGGACGCTTAGCAGATAGGTTCGAAAAAGGTGGCTTGTTTCGAGATACGAGAGTGGCACGAATATGGTTCAGCAGTGGCTGTAATCATTAAAAGACGTCTCTACAGGAACCAACACAAACATGTCATAGAATGGATAGAATTGATTCCAAATCGGCAGACAGCATTTATACCGGAAAGCACAACACTATCGTGGCCGAGCTGTTCTAGCCGCTTCAGTCCGGAACCGCGCGACCGCTACGGTCGCAGGTTCGAATCCTGCCTCGGGCATGGATGTATGTGATGTCTTTAGGTTAGTTAGGTTTAAGTACTTCCAAGTTCTAGGGGACTGATGACCTCAGATGTTAAGTCCCATAGTGCTCAGAGCCATTTGATCCATAACGCTATCAGTGACTCGTTTATTTATTTTATTTATTTATTTATTGTTCCGTGGAACCAAATTAAGGAGAAGTCTCCATGGTCATGGAACGAGTCATTACATGAAATTATAACACGATAGTAGAAACAGATAAAATGAAATATAAGAAACATATTCAGGCGACAAGTTGAAAGTTTAAATAAAGAAAATCAACAATGCAACACTGGAATTTGCTTAATTTTTCAGCTCTTCCAGGAGCTCCTCGACAAAATAGGAGTGAGCCATGAGGAAACTCTTCGGTTGAGACTTAAAAGTGTTTGGTTACTGCTAAGATTTTTGAGTTCTGGTGGTAGCTTATTGAAAACTGATGCAGCAGAATACTGCACTCCTTTCTGAACAAGGGTCAAGGAAGTGCATTCCACATGCAGATTTGATTTCTGCCTAGTATTAACTGAGTGAAAGCTGATAACTCTTGGAAATAAGCTAATATTGCTAACAACAAACGACATTAAATAAAATATATACTGTGAGGGCAATGTCAGAATTCCCAGACTGTTGAATAGGGGTCGACAAGAGGTTCCCGAACTTACACCACATATAGCTCGAACAGCCCGTTTTTGAGCCAAAAATACCCTTTTTGAATCAGAAGAATTCCCCCCAAAAATAATACCATACTATATAACCGTATGAAAATATGCGAAGTAGACTACTTTTTGTGTTGATCTGTCACTTATTTCAGATACTGTTCTAATGGTAAATAAAGTAGCATTTAGTTTCTGAACAAGATCCTGAACATTGGCTTTCCACAACAAATTACTATCTATCCGAACGCCTAGGAACTTGAACTGTTCCGTCTCGCTTATAATATGCCCATTCTGTCTGATCAAAATATCTGTTCTTGTTGAATTGTGAGTCAGAAACTACAAAAACTGAGCCTTACTGTGATTTAGAATCAAATTATTTTCCACAAGCCACGAACTTATTTCATGAACAACATTATTTGATACTGTTTCAGTATTATCACAAGATTCTTCACTACCAAGCTGGTGTCATCAGAAAACAGAAATATTTTTGAATCACCTGTAATACTAGAAGGCATATCATTTATATAAATAAGAAACAGCAGTGGCCCCAGCACCGACGCTTGGGGAACACCCAAATTAACAGTGCCCCATTGGGACTGAACATCGCTACCATTCTCAATATTGCGGAGAATTACCTTCTGCTTTCTGTTCTTATAGTAAGAGGCGAACCAATTGTAAACTACTCCCCTTAATTCATAATGGTCCAACTTCTGCAGTAATATTTTGTGGTCTGTGTGTGTCTATAGACTCAAAACCGGTTTTTATCCAGGGTATTTTTAATTGCACAGTCCTTATGCAAAATGTATTGTGTGGGCTGTACAAGCCCTCTGTGTTCAGGTTAAAATGTCGGTTCCCAAGAGCACTGGTTCACTTTCGACACTGTGAAGCAAGTTTATTGCAAGCTCTTTGCTTTCCATATTTTGATAGGTGGAGGTATGGAAAAAAAGACAGGTAATGCTCATCTTCGCCAATGTGAAACACTTACCTTCTGATGAACAAGTGCTCATACCTCTTAATGTAGTCATTTTAGAGTCCATACAGACTTTTTTACTTCCAATGATCGTTCCTGTCACAATAATGGAACGCAACCTTACCTCAAGAACTTTTTATTGACGATGAAAAGAATATAACCCCGCTATTTATTGCTAAAACTAGCTAACTGCGTCAGGGCCCTCTGCAGGCGTAACAAAGAACTAATGCTTGTAATTGAGACTTTCACCACCAGAATGCGGGACTCTATTTATTAGATACTCAGCAGTTCCTGATTACCAGCATGGGCCCACAATGCCATACTTATCTTACTTTATAGTTTACGCCGATAGAGAAACAGTGTTTGACACACGTATAAACTCAAGTTTTCAGTTGTTTAATGCACCGCTAGTGACAGGAAAAATATCCAGACTGTATTCTATCAGACTTCAAACATTTTTGTGTCATTTGAGAGATGGTCACACTTTCGGTAGTTTGAATGGTGCGTTCACGCAATGTCAGCATCTCTATTACCGGTGTTAACATATCTCCAAAGGAAAAATCCAATGGGGTAACGTCTGCCACTCGTGGTGACCATGGGATTCAGCGATCCCTTATAGCCCAGACATACATTGACCAATGAGATAGTGCTCCATCTAATTGAAACATTACATAAGGCTGCATCTCCTGAAATGGGGTACCATACAACCCAGAAGCATATCCAGCTGCACAGTATGAGTAATAGTATTTTATGTAATAAGAATTGGAGGATGACTTAGTTGTGCATTCGTGCACCCAACTCGTTGGTCTTTGGGCTATTCCTTATGTGCTCATTCACCAACCTTGACTTATCGGTACCTGAAGTACGCACGGTGTGTCTTTTCCAGTACCTCTTAGCTCAAGCGTTGCTTCCGCTGAAAACTCAATTTGCTGTAAGAAATTTTCATACAGTTTCAAGTATCCAATGTTATTGGCAAATTGATGTTGTTCTTCATAATCTCATGATTTTGCAGAATCTGGGTTCTGTAAATATACAGTTGCCACAGTTTGCGTAACACTGTCTGACGTCACTGATTTGGACTGTGATCGAGTAAACGCTGTCTGGAGGTTATCGGGAACCTCTGCAGATAATAAAGGCCGTTCATAGCTTTTCTTCTTTCCAACGTTTTTGCGTCCACGCACACTGGACGGTTTCCGGTAAGTTATTCCGAACCTTCGTTGCACAGTGATTTCTGATTTCATCTCCGCAGGGCATACAACACGTTTTTACTGCGCAGATGCCGCTATTGTACGCATTATTCGGTAGTGGTGCTCTTAGCAAGAGATCAAGATCTGAAACACACAATCATGGAAGTTTAATGAGTTTGTCAACACGCATACAAACATACACACAAAAAGATATGTATTACACTCGCATAGCAGTACCTGCGTAGAATCGGGATAAACATTCTGTTACACTCTGTGTATTGGAATTAACCAACCACGAGGGAAAAAAAACCCGACATTTGACCTTTTTAGTCTAGGCAAACTGTACCGGTTATGTTCGTTTTACTGTTTCATCTATATAATTCATATATTTGTAATTGTTTCATTTAATAATAAGTTTATTAATAGTTGAATCCTTAATAAATTTTGCTACCGACTCTACAAAATTTATTATATTCAAAAGAAAACTCCAAGGAATTCAAGCGACAATGGGGTTTGTGTGCGTCACGGAATGATCGTATAGTTTCCAGCACAAGGAGAAGGCTCAGGGAACCACTGCAAAAATTTCAGCCGAATCGCAACCAAAGTAGAATTTTTTTATCTTTGTCTTTGCAAACGAAGCTTCAAGTGCCTCATGTGCCTAAACGCTTCCTTACTAACTCCATTTCCCTGTTTCTGTAGCTCTCTGTGGATATCACAGAGTCTGTAAAACCGGCTTTTCCGCTCGTTCCTTTGGAGCTAGCGGCTCCCTACGTCTCTTGTAAACTTTACGCAAACTCGGTGAATCCTTAATACAGCGTAAGTGACTCGCCCAAGAGCAACATTCAGATCCGTTTATCTTACTTTTAATTGGTCCTCTCCCGAGTTAAGCTCTGCTGAAAGCTTTAATTATTCAGTGACGGAGAACCACTGCCTGCAACTGCGACTTTTTCTTCATGCAAGGCTTTTAGGGCTGTTGCTACTGCTCCTTGCACGAAATCCTTCTCTACCTGTGGAGCTATGAACTCCTATAACAGAGTCCACTCCTTCGATCCATAACTCACACTATCTGGCTTCACACTCATATTGCTCTGATCTAAACATTTATGTGTTAAGTATATACAACCCACAATGTAATTCTGAGGACATTTTTTGGGTCGTGTACCATCTACTGGAGTCATTCCGAAAGTAACACAGAAACGTCCCCTTACAAAAATTATACAAGACTATGCTTAAGCTGACACACAATATTTTTAGCGCAACGCAATCTGACTTTCAAAAATCCCTACAAAAGAATGGCCCTGACTAACATTAACCTACACGTTTCACAAATCACTTGCCTCACAAAAATCTTGGTTACTCGAACTACTGCAATACCGCGAGCGCCACTACTGCCAGCTAAATAAAAGATTCAAACTACGGAAGGCACTAACTACTGATAGTCATAGTTAGCAAATGAAGGATTTTAATAGAGAACAATGTATTTACCTTAATAGTCATAATATATATATAGCAGTTCATGACATCCATTCTTACAAATGTACTGTTTCTGATGGACACACCTCCAGATTATCCATTCTCAAAAATCCGCCATCTCACTTGCCCACATCCACCACTGCTGGCGGCTCACCTCAAACTGCGCAACGCTACGCACTGTTAACATCCAGCTGCCCAACACTGCAATGGCAGACAACAATGCAAACTAGCCGCAGACTGCACACAGCACAGCCAGTGATTTTCATACAGAGCGCTACGTGGCGTTACCAATATAAAAACCTAAACAGCCTACTTACAACACTTCTAATTTTTTGGTTCAGTTCGAGTGTCCGAGGCACATTGTATTGGTGTGGTACTAATTTATGAATCGTCCCACCAAACTTCTGTTGGTCTCGTCGTACGGCGTCTGGGGGCTGCAGCAGGTCATCGTTTCAGAATGACAGCTTACAAAGAGGCTCATGCAGAACAGATTTCGCCAGTTTAAATCGATCGACGCTTGCTAAGGTCAATTTAGGCGCTACAGAAGGTCTGAGTACTGCTGGGTTCTGCGCTCGAGTAGTGACGATAAGGATGTCCAGAACAATCCACTCCCTTGTCGACACCCATAATGCGTCTCGATCAATTCATCCATGGCGACCGGCGGATTACCACCAAAGTAATTCTGTGCACAGCTGTTCTAAGTGGGCTATTTAGGTTTTTATGTTGGTAACGTCACGTAGAGCTCTGTATGAAAATGACTGAGTGTGCTATGTGCAGTCTGTGGCTGGTTTGCTTTGTTGGAATATTAGCTATTGTAGTGTTGGGAAGTTGCCGGTGAGCCGCTAGCAGTGGCAGAATTTTGAGAGCGGACGATCTGGACGTGTGTCCGTCAAAAAAACGAAATTTATAAGACTGGTTGTCATGAACTGATGTATATATTATGACTTTTGAACACTATTAAGGTAAATACATTGTTTGTTCTCTATCAAAATCTTTCATTTGCTAACTGTGCCTATCAGTAGTTAGTGCCTTCAGTAGTTAGAATCTTTTATTTAGCTTGTAGTATTGGCGCTCGCTGTATTGCAGTAGTTCAAGTGACGAAGATTTTTGTGAGGTAAGTGATTCATGAAAGGTATAGGCTATTGTTAGTCAGGGCCAGTCCTTTGTAGGGATTTCTGAAAGTCAGATTGCGTTGCGCTAAAACTATTGTGTGTCAGTTTAGTGTTGATCAGAATAAGTAAAGACTGAGTACGTTCAGTTTTGCTCAGCTGTTCGCAAATCAGATAACGTAAGGGGTTTACCAGCACAGTAATTCATGAATTTTTCGACGGGAATGTTTCACTGTAAAGTGACCGACGAGATGTTACCTAACTTTGATTATTACACAACGTGTGTGAGATGGACCACGTGAACGTTTACACAAGACTAACGAAATAGTCGAATAGAAGTTTTTGTTCAACGTGTAAACGTCAATGCAGATATTCAGATTTATGTTATGACATGTTCGATATGCTAACCATCATTGGCGATGACGTGGTGCAGACGAATAGCGAAATTCTGCATGACGCGCTGAAGCGTCGGAACATCGAGGACGTTGATGAGCTCCTGGATTGCTGTTTTCGGCTCTGCAATGGTTTTGGTTCAAATGGCTCTGAGCATTATGGGACTTAACATCTGAGGTCATCAGTCCCCTAGAACTTAGAACTACTTAAACCTAACTAACCTAGGGACATCACACACATCCATGCCCGAGGCAGGATTCGAACCTGCGACCGTAGCGGTCGCGCGGTTCCAGACTGAAGCGCCTAGAACCGCTCGGCCACTCCGGCCGGCGATGGTTTTGGGGTTATTGGTGTCTTTAATATAGCCCCACAAAAAGGAGTCGCATGTGTTCAGATCCGGAGAATATGGTGGCAAATAGATGGCCATGCCAGTAGACTCTGGATACCCCAGTGCCAGGATGCGGTGCCCAGAGTCCTCCTCCAGACATCAAGCACTCTCCTGTTTCGATGGGGTCGAGTTCCGTCTTGTGTGAACGACATCTTGTTGAAATCAGGGTCACTTTGGGCAATAGGGATGAATTCATCTCCCAAACCCTTCACGTACCGTTCGGTAGTCACCGTGCCATCAAGGTATATCGAACCGATTATTCCGTGACTGGGCATTGCACATGACACAGTCACCCGTTGAGCGTGAAGAGACTTCTCGATCGCAAAATGTGGATTCTCAGTCCCCCAAATGCGCCAATTTTGCTTACTGACGAACACATACAAATGAAAGTGGGTTTTGTCGCTAAACCAAACCATACAGATGAATAATAATTCTCATCATGCCCCGCAGCCAATCGTGCAATTTGAACATCCTAACGCAAACTGTTCGGAAGTTACGACGATTTTATTTCACGTGGTTCCACGATTGTCACCCTATATGTAAGGGCTTGCTGGATCAATTAGAAGCTGAAGGTGGTAGTTTTATCAATACTATCTTCACCAGAGATCAGGTACGCATCACTGCTTCGAGCAGGAATCCGAAAGACAGCCCACAGAGTGGTGACATGGGAATCCTCCAACAAACGAGAAGTTCAAGACAGCCGGCAAAGTGATGTGCAGAGTTTTCTAGGGTACGCTGAATATCTAGAGTCAATCCTGGTAACAAGCTGAACTTGTAGCTCGATGGCATCAACCCCTTCAATGCACATTCGCCCATCAGATTTTTGACAAATTTAGTTGGATTGTCCTATAACATCCACCACATCGCCTCAATTTAGCACGGTCAGACTTCCATCTCTTTGTGCCTGTGAAAGATGGACTACGTGGCTAACATTTCCCAGATTCAGTTGACGGCCCTATCTGATGCCCAGTATTTCGCATATCATCTGCGTGAAAAACTGACCAGGTTCGAATAGGACTGAGTGTCCGTGGAAACTTAATTATCAATATAGACGATTAATCCATTCCGGGAATCGAACATTTCTACAATTTTTGCCTGTTATGGACACTGATACACACAAGATATCAGTCCCAGGGGTTCCAAGACTTCCGCGAATATTTAATTTCAGTAATACAAAGTGACATAAATTCATGCGAAAGGCAGGTGACCATTATTATAATAACGAGTAGTTGTCCGATGAGGTTGACTGGGTCCCATCGATAAAAGCTAAGCTTCAGGCAGGGCATGACTTCATTGCTTATATGACGCGTCTCCGAATTTATTTATCATCGGATATCCAGGAACGATAAAGGCACGGTAGATATGGCGTTTCTACTTGTATGTGAAAAAAAATTTCACGTCATACACCATTAGTGTCATTCCTTATTACATGTTTGACTTTTACCGTTGCGAGCCAGTCAGCCTGAATGCAGAACAACTTATTGTTTTAATATCAAGTTTGACGTCGGATAATAAATGACTCAAGAAATATTTCTTTCGTGGATGAGTGAATTTCCGTTAAGCACAGAGCAATAACGTGACCGTGGGCTTAAGGCACATGGTGTGTTGCCTGAACAAGGAACTAACGCAAGCTCTACTGAAATTCGAGTAAGTTAATGAAATCATTTCCCTTACGGGGTTCAGTGGTAATTTCGCACCTGATTTCAACACCTGGACTTCATTACAGAACAGATTTCAGACAATCTAATACCTATGTTAACATTACCAAAACGAGAGCTGCGTCTCCATGTCTGTCCAGCACCACGACCGAGGAACAAGTGCTCTTACAACCGAATTCGCCTAACCGTTCCGCTTACAAACGTGGTGGGGGTGGCGCGCCAACCTGACAGAGACAATACGCGCGCCTACGTGTCATCTTTGCCCTGACCTGCAAACTTGGTCTCTGCTAAACTTGTTCACGCTTGGGGGGTTGGTACTACCCTACCCCAGAACGACCATTCATGCCGTGTTACAATCTGTGCCTAAAGCTTTCTGCTAGTTCACACACTCACTCATTTATACCGTCCAGGCCGCACAAAGGAAAGGAAAATGGGAAACGTGGTACACAACAGAAAAAAAATCAATAAATAACACTGTTTAGTCCATTCTCTCCTTTTGGACACCAACTGAGGTATTACCTGCAAGAGAAGAAACTCTTGCTAATAATTTCTGCGTGCTGTTGTACCGACAACAAGTTCCGTTTCAAGCTCTCCGTGCTACTCTATCCTGTTGCAAGCTTCTTCATCTCCGAGTAACTGCTGCAACCTACATCCTTCTGAAAATGTTTGGTGTATTCATGCCTTGGTCTCCCTCTACGATTTTTACACTCCGCGCTTCCCTCCAATACTAAATTGATGATCACTTGATGCCTCAGAGCGTGTCCTGCCTACCGATCCCGTCTCCAAGTCAAGTTGTGCCACAAATTCCTCTTCTCCCCAATTCTATTCAGTACCTCATCATTAGTTTACGTGATCTACCCATCTAATCTTCAGCATTCTTCTGTAGCACAATGGCAAGTACGGTGCAGGTTTTGATGAGTGAGTTTGCGAGAGTAAAAATATTTGACATAAATGGTCGTGCCTTTTGACTGCACTGACTCAGTAGCTAACGCTTGTTACACAGCCAAGAGACCATAGACCTTAGTACAGGGCTATTACAAATGATTGAAGCGATTTCATAAATTCACTGTAGCTCCATTCATTGACATATGGTCACGACACACTACAGATACGTAGAAAAACTGATGGATCGGTCGTGGTGGAGATCATGATCAGCAATTCATGTCATGGCCTCCACGCTCTCCCGTCTTAACCCCATGCGATTTCTTTCTGTGGGGTTATGTGAAAGATTCAGTGTTTAAACCTCCTCTACCAAGAAACGTGCCAGAACTGCGAGCTCGCATCAACGATGCTTTCGAACTCATTGATGGGGACATGCTGCGCCGAGTGTGGGAGGAACTTGATTATCGGCTTGATGACTGCCGAATGACGAAAGGGGCACATATCGAACATTTGTGAATGCCTAAAAAAACTTTTTGAGTTTTTGTATGTGTGTGCAAAGCATTGTGAAAATATCTCAAATAATAAAGTTATTGTAGAGCTGTGAAATCGCTTCAATCATTTGTAATAACCCTGTAAGTGTCATAAATTTCAACTTGATACGTATACCCATACCTGAGAGAAAGGGGTCTTAATGGACGGACGGACAGACAGACAGTCAGTGTGATAAGAAATGGCAACAACAAAAAAAATAAAAATAAAAAAAATGGTTTTCGTGTGATGTATTTTCAAAAACACAGTTTTGGGTTTTTTTTCTTTGGTTGTACAGTGAAACCTTCCTTTTTGCCAAATTTCATGATTCCAGGTCAATGGACAGTATTCTGTAGATATTTGTGAGTGATTTCGCGAGTTCCAAAATATGTAACATAAAAAGCCATGTCTTTTGATTGCACTGACTTGGAAGGTTCAGGTTTTTACTCCGCCAAGTGACCATGGGCCTCAGCATACGAACTAAAATTGACTTAAAATTTCAGTTTCATACGTCTACACGTTCCTGAGAAAAACGGTTTTAACTGTCCAACAGACAGATAGGCAGAACAAAGCGATCCTGAAGAGATTACATTTTTACCGATTGAGATACGAAATCCTAAAAATGACAGTATGTGAACCAAACCTTGTTCTGTTTAATAGTCTTATAAAGTTCAACGAGTGTGTTGTATATTCCATGAAAACAAACTGGGAGAATTAGTTTCAGAATGACTCTTGTATATTTACTACCCTGAGGCAGGCAGGTCTTAGCAACAGAACATTCGCGAAATGAATGCAAAACTGTTTGAAATTTGTGAAATACACTGAGGAGCCAAAGAATTATTACGATAACTCGCTTAACAGCGTGTTGGTTCAGCTCTGGAAAGCAATATAAATGTATGTGGTCTGCCGTCAACATGTCATTGGTATGTATGCTGATTTGTGGGGTACCAGATGGCTACGCAGAAGTCATGAATTCCAGTGGCTGTTCGAGGGCGGCGAATTGGAGCCCGATAGCGTCAAAGATATGTTCTGTCGGGTTCTGATTAGGCAAATTTGGTGGCCAAGACATGAACGTGAAGACTGTAATGCTCTCTGAACCAGTGTAGCATGATTCTGGCCTTATGACACGAACGGTTTTCCTGCTGGAAGATGCCAAGGCCACCAGGAAAGACATCAAAATGGCTCTGAGCACTATGGGACTTAACATCTATGGTCATCAGTCCCCTAGAACTTAGAACTACTTAAACCTAACTAACCTAAGGACAGCACACAACACCCAGCCATCACGAGGCAGAGAAAATCCCTGACCCCGCCGGGAATCGAACCCGGGAACCCGGGCGTGGGAAGCGAGAACGGGAAAGACATCAGTTAGGAAGGGATGCAAGTCGGCCTTAATAACGTTTACGTATTTCACTGCTGTGGTCGTGGCATGGTTTACTGCCACATGTCCCATGGAAGCCGAGGTTAATGTCCCCCACAGCATAATATTGCTCCCACCGGCCAACGTCCGTGGTGCGGTGTATGTGTTGAGCGCCGTTCACTGGATAACAGCGTATCCTCACACGACTATAGTCCTGGTGGAACAAGTAACGTGTAATCTGGTCAGGTGGCCGATTTCCAAAGATCCACCATTTAATCTCCGTCACGCTGTGCACACTGCTAATGGACGCTGTCGTTGCGTCAACATAGGAACACTTGGGGCTCGTCTGCTACTGAGCTCCACGCTCTACAGAGTGGGCAAGCCTCCGACTTACACGTTCTGTGATGAGGTGTGGACTCGAGCACGCTGTGGCCTGCTCTTGGTTTCACCACTTTCCACAGATGTAAGAGAACGAAACCTATACAAACGTCCTGATGATGCCATTCACTGTGTGGCTACCAGTTTCGTGCTTCAGTGCACCATCTTCAGACCTTAACTGATACCGAGCGGGTTAACACCAATCAAGCTGATATTTGATGGTTGGAGAGACAACATTGCGGTTACAGGTAATCTGCGAAAACCAGTTACAGATTTTAGCCTCTGATACATCCTGTACACGGATGGTGTTAGGACTCTCCACACCAACTAATGCCTGAAGATGGTGCATTGAAGCACCGAAACTGGTAGCCATAAAATGAAGGACATCATAAGGACGGTTGTAGGTGTGTCATTATTCCTGTTAAATGGTTCAAGGTTTTGTAGAGAGGAATTAGTAAATAAACTATGGATGCGGATCTCATGTCCGACAATGTACTACACTACGGTAAACAGTCCCCCTTTGCACTCAGGGTGAAAAGACGGAACTTAGAGCTGGTAAGCTAGGACACAAGGTCTTGGAGTGAAAGCCACTGGACTTTCCCAACAACAATTTAGTAACAAACCAAGTTACAATTTGTCACTGAGCAATAGTTATTTTAGAAACTTTCTCGAAAGTGAACTTTACGGGGACCACCCAACTGCAGCAAATACTTTTATTGAAATTAACATATACTGAATAACTGGCACTGGCCCACAAATCATTAAAAAAGAAAAGAAAGGGAACCACCAGCTAACAACTACGGAGACTACCCCACAGCAGCAATTTTAGTTATTTGAAAAGATTGTGTTGAACTTTCAACGATGTCACAGACAGCTGTTCACTGGGACATTTACCATCAAAGAATGAACAGGTGTACACACGCCGTGCAAACTGTCCGATTATTATCGGTGTATGACATACTTTGGGAAGAAGCAAAATTCACCTCCATTTACGAAAGCTACAGCCAGGGGCAGTTACTACCGAAGTAGTAATAGTTTTATACAGTCCTTATCAAATGAGTTAATCACTACTAACAGATAGTAGCACGTATTCTCTGACTGGAAACACGCATTCAAGTACATTGACGGGTGCTAACATCCGATGACAACTGCTGCCAAATAGAAATGGTCTGTACTATCCGTTCTAATAACTTTTCCGCCATTAGAACACTGTGACCTTTATACTTTACGTTGAAACAAATGTTCAGATGAATTTACGTGGCTATTCAAATGGCATTTTCGGCCATTAACACGCTGTGACGTCTATTCTTTAACTTGCAAGAAATGTTCAAATGTATTTACGTACTCTAACACACTGTGGCGGTTACTCTCAAAACAGATACAGCCCTACACTGGCTATTCAAATGAAATTTTCAGCACCTGACACTCTGTGAAATCTATTTTATTGCAAGAAACGTTGCAGTTACGTACGCTAACATGCTGTGGCAGGCACACACAAACCTAGGCATTTTTGTATTGGCTGCTGAAATAAAATTTTTGGACACTGAACATTGTGATAGATACTAAACCAAAACCAAAATCAAGCAGACAAACCAACGAAGAACCGTGGGAAGCCGCCGAACCTTGTAACCAGCTTTCAACTGGAAATCAGCAGCAATGGGAGCGAAACTCAAAAAGTGGGGAAACTAAAAAACAGAATGAAAGCTTAGAAAACTACTATAGAAGTGGGGGGGGGGTTGTTTTCCCCAAAAAGAGCTTCAAATGACCGACGTCGTCTCACTGACACTAATAAACTGGAGGACGCGATCGGCTGAGCACGTGTCAACTGCTAAAATGGAAGATGTATCAGGCGACAGCTGTAGACGGGCTCGTGGCGGAGTAAAATAGGGGCACTCAAGTAAAAGGTGTCTCACCGTCCACAGTTGACAACTGGATGCTGAATGATACGCTCGCTGTCAGCTCGTAGCAGGCTGGGCCAGAGTCCTGCCGCATCAGCGAAATTGCACTTCACGACAGTGACGACTACCAACGCCTCCTCTCTGTCGCTTGGCACACCAGTGCCCAACCGACTGCGCATTGTACGAGGGCAGTTCAATAAGTAATGCAACACATTTTTTTTCTGAAACAGGGGTTGTTTTATTCAGCATTGAAATACACCAGGTTATTCCCCAATCTTTTAGCTACACAACACTATTTTTCAACGTAATCTCCATTCAATGCTACGGCCTTACGCCACCTTGAAATGAGGGCCTGTATGCCTGCACGGTACCATTCCACTGGTCGATGTCGGAGCCAACGTCGTACTGCATCAATAACTTCTTCATCATCCGCGTAGTGCCTCCCACGGATTGCGTCCTTCATTGGGCCAAACATATGGAAATCCGACGGTGCGAGATCGGGGCTGTAGGGTGCATGAGGAAGAACAGTCCACTGAAGTTTTGTGAGCTCCTCTCGGGTGCGAAGACTTGTGAGAGGTCTTGCGTTGTCATGAAGAAGGAGAAGTTCGTTCAGATTTTTGTGCCTACGAACACGCTGAAGTCGTTTCTTCAATTTCTGAAGAGTAGCACAATACACTTCAGAGTTGATCGTTTGACCATGGGGAAGGACATCGAACAGAATAACCCCTTCAGCGTCCCAGAAGACTGTAACCATGACTTTACCGGCTGAGGGTATGGCTTTAAACTTTTTCTTGGTAGGGGAGTGGGTGTGGCGCCACTCCATTGATTGCCGTTTTGTTTCAGGTTCGAAATGATGAACCCATGTTTCATCGCCTGTAACAATCTTTGACAAGAAATTGTCACCCTCAGCCACATGACGAGCAAGCAATTCCGCACAGATGGTTCTCCTTTGCTCTTTATGGTGTTCGGTTAGACAACGAGGGACCCAGCGGGAACAAACCTTTGAATATGCCAACTAGTGAACAATTGTGACAGCACTACCAACAGAGATGTCAAGTTGAGCACTGAGTTGTTAGATGGTGATCCGTCGATCATCTCGAACGAGTGTGTTCGCACGCTCCGCCATTGCAGGAGTCACAGCTGTGCACGGCCGGCCCGCACGCGGGAGATCAGACAGTCTTGCTTGACCTTGCGGCGATAATGACACACGCTTTGCCCAACGACTCACCGTGTTTTTGTCCACTGCCAGATCACCGTAGACATTTTGCAAGCGCCTATGAACATCTGAGATGCCCTGGTTTTCCGCCAAAAGAAACTCGATCACTGCCCGTTGTTTGCAACGCACATCCGTTACAGACGCCATTTTAACAGATCCGTACAGCGCTGCCACCTGTCGGAAGTCAATGAAACTATACGAGACGAAGCGGGAATGTTTGAAAATATTCCACAGAAATTTCCGGTTTTTTCAACCAAAGTTGGCCGAGAAAAAAAATGTGTTGCATTACTTATTGAACTGCCCTCGTACTTCAGATCGGCGGATCCTGCCGCTCGTCGCCGCATACGCGACTGCTTCCACTGAGCGTCAGCAATCAACCACCTCTCGCGCCGCTAACGGGAGTAATCACCGCGGCCAGTTTTCTAGCCGGCGCGGGCAAACCTCTCTGATGCACTTCGATACTAGAGACGTATCGACAGACATGCATCAGACAACTTTTTCGAAACCCAGTAACTGTATGCCATACCGAAGCATAACTTTGAAATTTGGATAAAAGGTGCCTACAACCTTCCTGTGTAATGGTAGAAGAGCATGGCTCCCCACGACCTCACCCTCAGGCTCGGCGACGCTTGCAGCAACAAGCTGTCGATATATGCGAAGAAAGACCAGAAGTTCACGACGGGGTAAGGTGGACTAAAGGTGTCACATAGGCACCTGATTTCACCACAACGTCCAGCGTTAAAATCACACGGTTTTCTTCTAGGTGGCCGAGGAAAACATTTTAGAAACACCACTGCTCAGAAGCGACAACTAACGAGCGTAAGGAGTGGAATAAAAAGAGTCAGTGAAACCACCGCTTCCCTTGGGGCGCTGATTCTCACACATTTGGCAGTCGAAAACAGTTCACAGAAGATGAGCAGCAGGACGACCTTCTCGACAACGTTCAACTCTGCTGGTAGCCCCTCGGTCAGTTCCATACTTCTCTAAGGACATCGCGGGCCTGTTACCTCTTTGAACGTGATCTGACCCCTTTGGAGTGTAGCATGACCGTAGTTTTCGCTCTGGTGTACAGGTTGGAGCTACCAGGGGCCGTGTTTCGTGTCACCTGTGATGTCGTAATGGAAGGTTGCGACATTGAGACTTACGTGGACAAAAACAAGGAGTTCCTCTAAGACCACCCAGTTCGGCAACACCCTCGGTAAAGCCTGACACGTTCCCTGATCACGTTAATAAAATACCTTATAGCATCCATTGTGGCTGTTTGGATTGGATTGATTTGGGGAAAGAGACCGAACAGCGAGGTCATCGGTCTCATTGGATTAGGGAAGGATGGGGAAGGAAGTTGGTCGTACCCTATCGAAGGAACCATCCCGGCATTTGCCTGAAGCGATTTAGGGAAATCAGGAAAACCTAAGCCAGGATGTCCGGACGGGGGATTGAACCGTCGTCCTCCCGAAAGAGAGTCAAGTGTGCTAACCACTGCGCCATCTCGCTCGGTTGTGTGGCTGATTTCTGGGTTTTGGAGAGAGAGTATACCAGCAATTTGCCTTCTGGAATGTTCTCGCTGTGTGCAGTTTGGATGCTGGCGGGTGGAATAGTGAAACGTCCCCTTTGAACAATTATACATGACTGTGCTTATACTGACACACAATATTTTTAGCGCAACGCAATCTGCCTTTCAATAATCCCTAAAAAAGAGTGGCCCTGAGTAACATTAACCTATACCTTTCACAAATCACTTACCTCACAAAAATCTTCGTTACTCGAACTACTGCAATACAGCGAGCGCCACTACTGCCAGCTAAATAAAAGATTCAAACTACGGAAGGCACTAACTACTGATAGGCATAGTTAGCAAATGAAAGATTTTAATAGAGAACAAACAATGTATTTACCTTAACAGTCATCAAAAGACATCATATATATAGTAGTTCATAACATCCAGTCTTACAAATTTCAAAACTCCGCCATCTCCCTCCCCACATCCAGCACTGCTGGCGGCTCACCTTCAACTGCGCAACGCTACGCGCTGTTCACATCCAGCTGCCGCTGCCCAACACTACAATGGCAGACAACAATGCAAACTAGCCACAGACTGCACACAGCACAGCCAGTGATTTTCATATAGAGCGCTACGTAACGTTGCCAATATAAAAACCTGAACAACCTACTTACATAGCCCCCATGCTCCCCACAAAAAATTTTACAAATTGTTTTGGGCAGTGGCCAATAATGATTTGAAAAAAATTTTCATAATTACAATAACAAAGATATCAAATGCACACACTTATTTATACAATGTTGGTCAAAAGCTAAAATTTTCTCACAGTCCATAAAGACAGTCCAGATTGTTCATCATAATAGTAATTACAGTTTTTTTCACAAAGTCTCATTACTAAAAGAAATTGCACACAGAAGTAGTGGATTTCCATGCAGTCTTGAAGAAGTAGTGTTGCCCTTCCAACGGAAAGACAGTGCTGAGTCTTGACATGCACACAGGTAATGGGCCACAACAGAGCAAACCCACAGCAGAGTCATTCGACGTTTTGAAGAATATTGGTAGGTAGGTCATCACAGAGTAGACCCACTGTAGTCCTGGTAGAGGTTACAGTATTGGTGGGCCACCAGAGGTGCAGAACCACTGCAGTCCTTGCAGAAATAATGGTATTGGTGAGTCAGCAAAGGTGTAGACCCACTGTAGTCCTTGTAGAAATAATGGTATTGGTGGGTCATAAAAGATGCAGACCCACTGTAGTCCTTGTAGAGATGGCCAGCAGCCATCTGTTGCGACTGTGCAGGTGCACATTCACCATCGAAGAGTCTTGCGGAGAATATAGCAAGTCCATAAACCACCACTTGCGCACTCACAATGTTTTTGGAATTGTCCTTAGAACCAGCAATGCTGTTATCCAGTCCCTTGCTGAATTATTAACATACGTGCAAACACTATCACTCCCTACTTCTCACATATTGTCCATATACTATGACCAACAGAAATGTGTGCAGTGAAATGAATGCTTACAAGTTACTTAATGTGATAAACTGGTGTCAATTACAATTTTATAACATGAGAATACAATTACAGAAATACAGAAAACATCATTAAAGAACATAACAATACAGATAACATTTGTAGTACAAGCTTTACAAAAGAATAGAAATAAACATATACATCAGTGTTACAGGAATTATGAGATAAGTAGATACATAAAAGATCAGCATAACTTGCGAAACATCAACTTTACACATGAGCATTAAAACAAAACAGAATAAATAATGTCTAAGCATATTTACAAGGTAAATAACATATTATTAATGCCAATTATATTTGAGGATAACAGTATTTCTCATCATAGTGAATGTAGCTTAGTATTAGAAGAAGAAAAAAATTCTATGAAACTACACAGAGACAGGAAGAAAACAAATACACAAGGGTACACAAACACATAGTGGGATAACACAAAAGGAAAGGACAGGGTTCGTTTTCAGTGTAACATTTGGTACTGCAGTCCAACCCAAAACTTCATTCCATAGATCTTTCGTCTTATTTCGATATTTGCTCCAGCCAAAAAAATCCTATCCAAGCATGCTTGCTGTATTTTTCTCGTATAACCTCTCAGTGCATTTCTTCAAATTCATCGCAACTCATTCTCTTATAGGCTACCCCCTCTTAAGCTAACTTAAATCTACTGAGTTCAGATGCTAAACTAAGGGACGAGGCAATGCAGCAGCACAAAACAAATAACACAAACATCAATGATGAAAAATTTAAAGAGGCAAAGCAATTGCAATATTACAACTAATATAAGGCACTGTGCAGCTAACAAGAAAAATAAATCCGTAGGAAAACTGGCTTAACAGCGTAATACAAAGTCAAATTCAGTAACACTATGCCTGGCAAACAGCAGCAGCAGCAAATTATACCTAAACATGACATAGCTCAAGCATAAAAAATATTACACTAAAGACTACAATGCAGATAAGGGAAATGTCTATTCACATCTTAATGTCTATGTAATTAAAGTGGTGCACCACAAAAACTAATTCTGCAAAAAATTACCAAGTACTTGAAAAGAAAATTATGTATGCAGTTATTGTTATCAGTCCCTTCTTATTGTTCTTTCCATTCCAAGAGCTCATTTTTCGAAGAATGTGGAGCATAAAGTAATTATTTAATAGATCTGTTGACAGAAAGTGTTCACATTAGCAAATGCATCTAAGTTTATTTTATAAAACTAATGCTGCAACACAGCGGGAAACTAGATATCAAATGAAATAAGCAACTATGAAAAGCAAAGCATAAAAATATCATTCAATAGTCATGTGACATTTCATAAGTTAGTAGAAATTCTCTCAACTCTCGTAGAAAGACGCTTGTCATAATCAGGTGTGCAGATGTAAGTATCTTTCCAAGTGATGAGCGTGTCGTATTTGCGATGCTTTCTCTAAAGGAATGTCAATGGCGAGGTTAATGGCCTCCCCTTTTTTTTCTACCTGTGCCTCTGAAATGCACACCCTAATGGCTTTTTCTCAAGGCGGATGGCACACCTGGCCGCTCACAACGCATTATGTCATGGTCACTTACCTTTCTTACCGAAATATTTACGACAGCAGTTTCCGCTACAGTGACAGTCTCATATAAATATTTCACAGGTCGAAAACTTACGTTACAAATGTGTAGAAACAAAATCCTATGAATATAACAGTGTCCAAAAAATTTTCGCCGGCATTGTGATATATTCACGCATATACACACACATTTCATAACTCTTAAAGTACGTTTATTGGTTTCCAACATCCTTTTCATAAATCAGAGTCCCTAACCACTACTCATTATTCCTTACCTTATTACACATATATATATTCATCGACACTCTTCAATATTTCATCATTATAAATATGTAGCATCAGCTTATTGATCATAAACATACCTCAACAGCATAATACACATCGTCGTCGTAATAATAACATCATAACACCTCAGTCAAATCTCAAAATCGTCGTAGCTTCCTCCAATAATTAAAAAAAATTCTCTGCTCGTGTCAAAAGTGTCACCTGCCTCAAACGTACTTTAAAAATCATAATCTCATACCAAATATATCATTCAAAGCTCTCATAGTATCACAATGGGTCCAAAAAAATATGAACAGTTCACACAGTACAGACAAAATACAATTTCGTAAGTGTGAAGTAATCCAACTCTGTAATTGCGTAAACATGTGTCACTGACGTAATAAAAAAGTTTGTCTCTCTCAGTTAAATGATCAGATAGCTGTGTAATTTATGTATTAGAGAAATATGGTACCGATGTGTAAAGTTGTATAAGCAAATACCATATTAGCTAGGGCTCCTTCTGCTTGCCAAACACATGGTACACAAAGTAGGCGTGTACCCCCCTGAGGATTATTGTAATTATACCCTCAAGTGTTACAGATTACAGCAATGGAATGAAATGTATCACGAAAAACCTTTGTATCATTGTAACTGAAAAATCTTTAAAAATAAATGTTTTAAGTACAAAATCAATCACTCAAGTACGTGTCCTGTAGCGCTAAATGGGCTTCTTGCTGTAAGATAATCTCTGTGGAAGTGTCGTAGTTATTGTCCTCCGAAAGCTAAGTTCTGCAGAAGTCAATGTACTTATCTCATGATAAACAAAAGTGAAATGCTTTGCGTATAGATATCTTAATTATTACGCTTATTGTTGTGATGAAGAAATTACTGTGCTGTAACGTATTGTTGTGCTACGGAAAAGGCTGTCTCATTGTAGCTATACCACAAAAGTTACTACTGAAACATGTTTTGCTTTCCAGAAGAATTCAGAAAAACTGTGCAGATATAAAACAGATACACCGCAAAAGCAACATTGTAAATTGTCACTCATTAGTAGCGTCGTGATAAAATCGTGTAGCTGTCACATAAACTAACCACTGTCTCATCAGGTATCTCACAGAAAGTACTTTATTTCAGAATGTATTTTCAAGTAAACCAAAATGTTGCATTAAAATCTCATTAGCAGTACTGGTAAATGTTCTAAGTATGTGAGCCTTATAGTCGTTACGTAATCGTGCAACTAACAAGCAAGAATGTACACACACAATAACACTGTGTCGTCAGTTCGCAATAACAATGCATTCGTAATTTCTGTTTAAGTAAGTTCTCTTGGTTCTTGACTGGATATTTAACTTCAAAACATTGTTGCATGTTAACAGTTTCTCAGTGTAACAAATTGTACAAGTAGCGTGAAGTGAAAATTGCAAAGACTAAGTTAAAAAGCAGATTATCTGTCAATAAATGGTTTTACATGTGAGATGTGGTGTAACCCTTTGCTCTTCTCAGTACGCAGAGTTTCAACTTAAATGCAATTATCATGCGGTGTACGTCGGTAAAGGATACTGGAATTTTTCTCAAGGTTAGCGTCTATGTTATTTTTCCCTGAGCCAGCGGGCACAGGTGGCTGCCTGCGGTGCGAGTTATTGTCTGTTTCTTTGTTGGCGCGCGTCGTTACTGGGATTAAGAGACCTAGCTTCTACAAATTCACGTTGTCGAAAGTGCCCTGCTCTATTTGAATCCCGCCAGTTCTAATAAAATTCAGGTCTGTCGTTATGATTATATCGTCTGTCGTCATGTCGGTAGATCCTACAGTTTCTTTCTTGTCGGTTAAGTGGTGGAGAATTTCCCCCTGAATTATCACTGCATGGTGGACCGTTGCGTCTGAAGTTATTCTGTCTCCCGTGATAATAATAGTTCGGGTTGCCAAATTGTCTGTTTCTATGATTGTCTCTGTGATAGTCATTACCGCGGAGAGGTGAGCTTTCCCTGTAGTTATTACTACTCTGCCAACAGTTGTCATATGTGTGGTATCTGTTTTGGTCACGATTTGTGTTGTGAGAATAGCCTTGTTGTGTCCAGTTATTACTTCTTTCATCGCGGAATTGCGACAGATGTGACCTGTAATTGTTGTGTTCCTGGTTTCGCGTTCCGCGATTGTCAGTGTAAATTTCTAATTCTTGTAAGAGTCCCTGAAATGCTTCATTGTCGTCTTTGCAATGTCCTGCCAAAATAATATGTCGTAAATGTTCAGGCAGTTTGATTAAGCAAATGCGGATGAGTTCTGAGGGGCTGTATGGGTTTGAAAGATACTGATTCTTATGCAACATGTCTTCAAAATATTTCATAAGACTGGAAAATTCAGATTGTTCGAAATGTTTCATCATTATGATGCTATGCTTTACTCGGTCTTGTGTAGCTTGAGACCAATATGCTGAGAGGAAGGCATGATAAAATTCTCCTTCACTGTGGCAATCGTGAATGACCAACCGCATTCTTACAGCTGGATCATTCTCCAAGTAGCCACACATAAATTCTAGTCTGTGTTCTAACGACCAGTTGGGAGGAAAACAATGAGAGAATTGATGGAGCCACGCTTGTGGATGAATGTCATTGGCAGAAGTCTTAAAGGTTTTGAATTTACGTGTAGTAATGAACAGCTTATAGTCGAAATCATCGTGTCGGCGAGTCGCACATCGCTCATTGTTACTTCGTTTCGGCGGTTCCATCTCAAAATCCAATGCGCCTTGCCAATTTCTTTCATAATTTCCGAAGTGTCCTGTGTTATTATTTTATGGTTGTTCCGTATATCTATGTCCCTCTTCCCGTACTGGAGCGCGAGTGTCCTCTGAAATATGTAATTCTTGTATTACCTGCGTCAACTGATCTTGTAGTTCCCGGATTTCTCTTTTGTACTGTGTATTGATTTGATTTTGATTTTGTTTGAATTTTCTATTATGTTCATACTCTTCTGTGTCAGTGAAGGCTATGGGTCTTGTGTCATTCAGATCATCATCTACCTTTGTAGATGATCATCATCTACCTTTGATCCGAAAGTTCGGCTACTTTCTCCGATAGTGAACACATTTCCTCAGTGTGTTTTTCTGAACCAAGTTTCAGAGTGTCCATTTATGTTGAAATCGAATCTACTGTGTCCTTTAAGTTTTCCTGAGTTTTTGCAAGTTGCATAACCGAATCGGTAGATGCAACTGAGTCAATTTTTGCCCACAAGGTCTCATGATTTTCATGAACAATGGTTTGCAGTTCTTTTATGGCTGCTTCGTGATTCTGTAATGCATTTTCATGCCGCGAAGAAATAGGTTGAAAATGCTCACAAATTTGTGTTTTTACGTCATTACAGACTTTTTGACATTTCGATTCAATGTTATGTAACTCAGTAGTTAAATCTTCACGTGTTTGTTCAAGCGTGGTGTCTAACTTCCGAAGATTTTGTTCCATTGTGTCTAACTTTTGAAGCTTTTGCTGTGTTTGTCTCTGATTTTGTTCCATTGTGTCTAACTTTTGAAGATTTTTTTCCACTGTGTCTAACAGTTGCTGTGTTTGCCTCTGGTGTTGTTCCATTGTGTCTAACTTTTGAAGATTTTGTTCCATTGTGTCTAACTTTTGAAGATTTTGTTCCATTGTGTCTAACTGTTGCTGTGTTTGTCTCTGATTTTGTTCCATTTGTTGCATTAGCTGTAATAACAATGCATTAGTGTCTGGAATCTGTTCCTCTACGCTTTTCGGCAGTGCATTTACACCGGCAACATTCACATTTTGACAAGCAGAAAATGTGTCTTGACTTATTTGAGGAAACGGTGAGGACGCAAAACCTGACTCTACAGTATTTGCAAAATTGTGTCCAATCATTTCGAATTTCTGAGGCGAGCTGTTGCCAAGCGATCGATCGATAATGCTTCCCTTTTCACTACTTGTTTCACTGTGTACACCATTATTTGCAACCCGCTCCATTTCCCTATGCGCAATTACCAAATTACTACTTTGAACATTAGTTAATTCATTACATGGTGGCGCTAACACACTACTTTCGTCTTCACTGTCATTTCTCAGTTTACTTTGGAGCCTAGTATTATGTTTTTCACACGCCATTATTGTCACAATATTTCACACGATAACACAGAAAAGCACAATTTGAAGAGCAAAAATAAGAGAACACATTAACATAGCACTGAAAATAATATCTAGTTAACTGCAAGCGCAGCTGCGAAATACTTGGTGCAAATCTACATGCATGCCACAACTGTTTTACTGTACAACAATGAAAGACTGCAACTACAAAGGAGATTCTCAATACAATTACGCACTAGCAATAAACAAAATCTACACTAATTACACAAACTACAAGAAAAAATCAGAAGATTCCAGTGAGGTATCCTCGGCTAAGGGTCGACATATGAAACGTCCCCTTTGAACAATTATACATGACTGTGCTTATACTGACACACAATATTTTTAGCGCAACGCAATCTGCCTTTCAATAATCCCTAAAAAAGAGTGGCCCTGAGTAACATTAACCTATACCTTTCACAAATCACTTACCTCACAAAAATCTTCGTTACTCGAACTACTGCAATACAGCGAGCGCCACTACTGCCAGCTAAATAAAAGATTCAAACTACGGAAGGCACTAACTACTGATAGGCATAGTTAGCAAATGAAAGATTTTAATAGAGAACAAACAATGTATTTACCTTAACAGTCATCAAAAGACATCATATATATAGTAGTTCATAACATCCAGTCTTACAAATTTCAAAACTCCGCCATCTCTCTCCCCACATCCACCACTGCTGGCGGCTCACGTCCAACTGCGCAACCCTACGCGCTGTTCACATCCAGCTGCCGGTGCCCAACACTACAATGGCAGACAACAATGCAAACTAGCCACAGACTGCACACAGCACAGCCAGTGATTTTCATATAGAGCGCTACGTAACGTTGTCAATATAAAAACCTGAACAGCCTACTTACAATAGTCTTTGAATGGTGACACATGGAGTACTAAACAAATCATGGTACGTATTGCGTTCATTCCCTCAGTCAACTGTGGACGTTGAAACATGAAGTTTGTTTGCAGTTACTCTAACCTGTTTGAAGCTGCATGTGTGACTTTGCTCATTCACTTTGTGATTTCTATTAATGTGTGTATACAGGCAGCTGATCTATTAGATTCTCTGAGTTAGTTGCGGGTTACATGAATGTTTACTTATATGGGCCACTGACTCTAGTGGTAAATTTGTTTTTCAACTGTTCTGCTCCGATTCTGCCGGCGGTACTTAATGTGTACTGGTGTTTGCATTTGTTGTTCCTTAGCTTTAAGTCATTCCTCTTCTGTTGTAAGTTCTGTAGTTTTAAATGAGCATTTGATCTTCTTCTTCTTCAGTAGCTCTACAGCCCTTGGTGAGCCTTGGCTTCTTCAACAATCTTCCTCCACACTTCTCGGTTATTTGCTGCTCTTTTCTACCCCTGGACTCCCATATTGCTGATATCCATTATTACCTCATCGATCCATCTTCTTCTAGGTCTCCCTTTTCGCCTAACTGAATGGATCATACCTTTCATCATTTTCTTTGGAATTCTATCCTCTGCCATTCTCTCCAAGTGTCCTAGCCATCGTATTCGCTGTGATTTCACAAATTTTGCTATGTCCCTGCCTTGTATTAACTCTTGTAATTCGGCATTGTAGCGTATTCTCCAGCCTTCTTCCTCCCTTATTGGCCCATAGATTTTGCGTAGTATTTTCCGCTCAATGCTTCTTAGAACATTTTTATCGTGTTCTGTCAACGTCCATACCTCTGAGCCGTATGTGATAACTGGGCTGACTAGGGAATTATATATTAGCAATTTAGTTTTTCTTGTAACAAGGCTACTTTTGAAAAGCTGCATATTTGCAAAGTAAGCTCTGTTTCCTGCTTGTATTCTTTCCCTTATAGCTTTTCCAATACTGTTATCATTTGTTATTAGGGCTCCCAAGTAGTTAAAAGAGGACACTCCACTGAAGCATTTCCCATTGATGTTTAGGTTTTTAGGGGTTCTTCTGGCCTCAGATTGTGACATTACCATATATTTTGTTTTGTTTACATTTACTATGAGGCCAATTTTTAAGGCTTCTGTTTCCATTGCCCGGTATGTTTCTAGGAGTGTATTGGTATTTCTTCCTACTATAGCAATGTCATCAGCGTATGCATATATCTGGCTAGTTTTCATAAATATGGTGCCTCTTTTGTTGATTTTATTTACTGCACTATGTAGGGCAATGTTGAATAGGACAGTGGAGAGACTATCCCCTTGCTTCACACCTTTATTAAAGTCAAAGCTTTCACTTGTTCTGCTAAGGACCTTTACTTTTGCTCTTGTCTCTGTCATTGTCATTCTAATTAGTCTTATTAATTTAGCATTTGATGTCTGTTGGTAAATCTGCTACTGGTAACCGCAAGTGTCTTACCCTTTTACATCAGCAGTTATAGTATAGCAATTGAAATTTTTCTTATAATTAAAAGGTTCAAGTCTTATTCACTCAACTTACAGTTAAGTAATTGCTTAGCGAACGTTTCGTTACTTCAAGCGTTTTATAAAGTGTTGAAAGACATGAACAGCTTATTTCCGGAGCTCTTGACTCTAGTGTCGTCATGTATATTCTATTTCTTGACAGCTTTGGCTTCTGAGCCGTGACACTCTAGTTGACGCGGCGCTTACTCACGTGTACGTACTCCTGTATTTCGGCCTGTTCTTGTACCCGGACGTTGTCTCCGGTGGTCGTTAGCTCTCTCTGGAGTTTTGATTCCAGCGGCAGCTGCTAGGGAAATTAAGTTTTCCGGATATTCTGTTTAGTGGGTGGTTTATAAGTAACGGCGTTTTCGAGCTTTCCCTTTCTTATCAGGGAACGTAACGAACCTAAGAATGTATCTTCTGTACGAACATTTACTATATTTGAGTTTTGAATGTTTAAATTCCATATATATCTCACTGCTGTTGATAGTAAGCTGCGCCTAAATTAGTTGCACACTACTTGTAAGTCACTGGAAGATTACCACACTTAAAGCTGTAAATTAGTTCTGTTTCTCGGATGATAGATTCTCGTTCTTGGTTGTTGTGTAATTTGAATTAGTAACCTTCACTTTATTCCACTGCTGTAATTGTTCAGGCCGTTAAAATTTTACTTTACTTTAACTTGATGTTTACAGAGGTTTAAGAGTAGCCCCTGAGAGGGAAAGGGTGTTTTCGCCTACTTATTGTGATAAACAGTAATTATTTCAATTATTGCTTCTCCGTTTTAAATTTGCTTGTGTAAGTGGAGCTTGGTTAAACTGATATTTCTCTTGTCTTAAAAACTACGTATGTGAGCCGGCCGGGGTGTCCGTGCGATTCTGGGCGCTACGGTCTGGAACCGAGCGACCGCTACGGTCGCAGGTTCGAATCCTGCCTCCGGCATGGATGTGTGTGATGTCCTTAGGTTAGTTACGTTTAATTAGTTCTAAGTTCTAGGCGACTGATGACCTCAGCAGTTTAGTCGCATAGTGCTCAGAGCCATTTTTTGAACTACGTATGTGAAAGAAACTTGCTGGTCATTATTATATGTCAAGTGCAAGAGAAGATTGTCGTTTTACTTATCATTCTGATTGTTGGCATATTGCGAAATAAATTTGTAAACTCTTAAGTAAAAATGATGCGCTGAGCCTGTGTTCGCCCTTCCACATCTCCTGTCTTTTGTCCACCCTATGGTTGGACATTTCACTGCTCTTGAGCCTGTTTGTACGCCATACCGAATTGGTGGGCTGTCGAAGGGATTGCCTGTCATCAAGGGCAATGGACTTCGTCACAGGCTGTTGCAATCAACGAAGGCGGATGGGTCTTAGAAGGACCCTTTCCGTTTTATTCACACATGATCAATGTGGCACCCCTCGGTGATCACGACAAGGAGGGCGCGTAACAGGAGGGCTGAAAAGCACAAGCACTCTTTGCTGCGTCTGATCGCATTCAACGAATGGTTTTGAACGGTCCGTAGTGGTTACACGTTGTACACTAGAGCGAAAATTGCAGTCTCGCTGCACCCCGAAGGGGTGCGATCACTTCCACTTTGTTTACTGGCCCACAATGTCTTTAGAGAAGGGTTGAAATGTCTGGTAGTTTTACCAGTGTCAGAGATTTGAACAGCGACGACCTGTTGCTCATTGCACTGCAAACTGTCGTCCTCGACCGCTAAATGTGTGGGAATCAACGTCCCAACGGCGCCTACAAGAGAACAACGCGATTTCAGGGCTGGATGTTGCAGTTCTGACCTCCATCGTAGAGACAGCTGAGGACGGACGGACTGAGGACCACATTTGTTACGTCCCATAGTGCTCAGATCCATTTGAACAATTTTTTGAGGACGGACGGAAATATGGGTGAGAGGGTCACCGTAATGTTGGGCAGATTTGCGATGAAACTTGCCAAGCTTTTGCACCTTTTCGGAGGTAGGCGATATGAACCTTTGGGTCAAATTTCAAATTTATGCATCATAATGAGAGACAATTATGGGGTTTCGAAAAAGTGATCCTTCGATTATGTTGTGCATTGTATTTGCGATAGAAATAAGTTTGAAGGTGGGATCACTTTCAAGTCTTCCACTTCATGCTACGCACTCAGCGGAGACCTGAGTGCTCTACAAGAGCCCGTGGCATCGGCAATCTTTCGAGTACTAGACGCTGGGTTCTCATACACGTGACGTCCTCTTTCGAGAGAGTGGCGCGTTGGTGGAGCACTACAGTCATCCCCCTAGTTGCGAAAGGATCAGTTTTTCACAGGCGATGTAATCGGAGGAGAACGGTATGTGAAGTTAGCTGGTTACGTGTTCCATTAGTCATTTTAACGATTCTTTTATCGAACTGTTGTGGAACGAGTCAGATTACAGGATATGTATACATCATTAGCGTTAACATAAATGAACCCCCCCCCCCCCATGAATCATGGACCTTGCCGTTGGTGGGGAGGCTTGCGTGCCTCAGCGATACAGATAGCCGTACCGTAGGTGCAACCACAGCGGAGGGGTATCTGTTGAGAGGCCAGACAAATGCGTGATTCCTGAAGAGGGGCAGCAGCCTTTTCAGTAGTTGCAGGGGCAACAGTCTGGATGACTGACTGATCTGGCCTTGTAACACTAACCAAAACGGCCTTGCTGTGCTGGTACTGCGAATGGTTGAAAGCAAGGGGAAACTACAGCCTTAATTTTCCCGACGGCATGCAGCTCTACTGTATGGTTAAATGATGATGGCGTCCTCTTGGGTAATATATTCCGGAGGTAAAATAGTCCCCCATTCGGATCTCCGGGCGGGGACTACTCAAGAGGACGTCGTTATCAGGAGAAAGAAAACTGGCGTTCTACGGATGGGAGCGTGGAATGTCAGATCCCTTAATCGGGCAGGTAGGTTAGAAAATTTAAAAAGGGAAATGGATAGGTTAAAGCTAGATACAGTGGGAATTAGTGAAGTTCGGTGGCAGGAGGAACAAGACTTTTGGTCAGGCGAATACAGGGTTATAAATACAAACAGGGGTAATTCAGGAGTAGGTTTAATAATGAATAAAAAAATAGGAATGCGGGTAAGCTACTACAAACAGCATAGTGAATGCATTATTGTGGCCAAAATAGACACCAAGCCCACGCCTACTACAGTAGTACAAGTATATATGCCAACTAGCTCTGCAGATGACGAAGAAATTGAAGAAATGTATGATGAAATAAAAGAAATTATTCAGATAGTGAAGGGAGACGAAAATTTAATAGTCATGGGTGACTGGAAATCGGTAGTAGGAAAAGGGAGAAAAGGAAACGTAGTAGGTGAATATGGATTGGGGGTAAGAAATGAAAGAGGAGGCCGCCTGGTAGAATTTTGCACAGAGCATAACTTATTCTTAGCTAACACTTGGTTCAAGAATCATAAAAGAAGGTTGTATACATGGAAGAATCCTGGAGATACTAGAAGGTATCAGATAGATTATATAATGGTAAGACAGAGACTTAGGGACCAGGTTTTAAATTGTAAGACATTTCCGGGGGCAGATGTGGACTCTGACCACAATCTATTGGTTATGAACTGTACATTAAAACTGAAGAAACTGCAAAAAGGTGGGACTTTGAGGAGATGAAACCTGGATAAACTGAAAGAACCAGAGGTTATAGAGAGCTTCAGGGAGAGCATTAGGGAACGATTGACAGGAATGGGGGGAAGAAATACAGTAGAAGAAGAATGGGTAGCTTTGTGGGATGAAGTAGTGAAGGCAGCAGAGGATCAAGTAGGTAAAAAGACGAGGGCTAGTGGAAATCCTTGGTTAACAGAAGAAATACTGAATTTATTTGATGAGAGGAGAAAATATAAAAACGCAGTAAATGAGGCAGGCAAAAAGCAATACAAACGTCTCAAAAACGAGATCGACAGGAGGTGCAAAATGGCTAAGCAGGGATGGTAGAGGACAAATGTAAGGATGTAGAGGGTTATCTCACTAGGGGTAAGATAGATACTGCCCACAGGAAAATTAAAGAGACATTTGGAGAAAAGAGAACCACTTGTATGAATATCAAGAGCTCAGATAGAAACCCAGTTCTAAGCAAAGAAGGGAAAGCAGAAAGGTGGAGGGAGTATATAGAGGGCCTATAGAAGGGCAATGTACTTGAGGACAATATTATGGAAATGGAAGAGGATGTAGATGAAGATGAAATGGGAGATACGATACTGCGTGAAGAGTTTGACAGAGCACTGAAAGACCTGAGTCGGAACAAGGCCCCGGGAGTAGACAACATTCCATTAGAACTACTGACGGCCTTGGGAGAGCCAGTCCTGACAAACCTCTACCATCTTGTGAGCAAGATGTATGAAACAGGCGAAATACCCTCAGACTTCAAGAAGAATATAATAATTCCAAACCCAAAGAAAGCAGGTGTTGACAGATGTGAAAATTACCGAACTATCAGTTTAATAAGTCACGGCTGGAAAATACTAACGCGAATTCTTTACAGACGAATGGAAAAACTAGTAGAAGCCGACCTTGGGGAAGATCAGTTTGGATTCCGTAGAAATACTGGAACACGCGAGGCAATACTGACCCTACGGCTTATCTTAGAAGCTAGATTAAGGAAAGGCAAACCTACGATTTTAGCATTTGTAGACTTAGAGAAAGCTTTTGACAATGTTGACTGGAATACTCTCTTTCAAATTCTGAATGTGGCAGGGGTAAAATATAGGGAGCGAAAGGCTATTTACAATTTGTATAGAAACCAAATGGCAGTTATAAGAGTTGAGGGGCATGAAAGGGAAGCAGTGGTTGGGAAGGGAGTGAGACAGGGTTTTAGCCTCTCCCCGATGTTATTCAATCTGTATATTGAGCAAGCAGTAAAGGAAACAAAAGAAAAATTCGTAGTAGGTATTAAAAATCATGGAGAATAAATAAAAACTTTGAGGTTCGCCGATGACATTGTAATTCTGTCAGAGACAGCAAAGGACTTGGAAGAGCAGTTGAACGTAATGAATAGTGTCTTGAAGGGAGCGTATAAGATGAACATCAACAAAAGCAAAACGAGGATAATGGAATGTAGTCGACTTAAGTCGAGTGATGTTGAGGGTATTAGATTAGGAAATGAGACACTTAAAGTAGTAAAGGAGATTTGCTATTTGGGGAGCAAAATAACTGATGATGGTCGAAGTAGAGAGGATATAAAATGTAGACTGGCAATGGGAAGGAAAGCGTTTCTGAAGAAGATAAATTTGTTCACATCGAGTATTGATTTAAATGTCAGGAAGTCTTTTTTGAAAGTATTTGTATGGAAGTGAAACATGGACGATAAATAGTTTAGACAAGAAGAGAATAGAAACTTTCGAAATGTGGTGCTACAGAAAAATGCTGAATATTAGATGGGTAGATCACATAACTAATGAGGAGGTGCTTAATAGGATTGCGGAGAAGAGAAGTTTGTGGCACAACTTGACTAGAAGAAGGGATCGATTGGTAGGACATGTTCTGAGGCATCAAGGGATCACAAATTTAGCATTGGAGGGCAGTGTGGAGGGTAAAAATCGTAGAGGGAGACCAAGAGATGAATACACTAAGCAGCTTCAGAAGGATGTAGGTTGCAGTAAGTACTGGGAGATGCTTGCGCAGGATAGAGTAACATGGAGAGCTGCATCAAACCAGTCTCAGGACTGAAGAGCACAACAACAACAACATAAATGAACACAATATATTTAAGGCTGGATAAGAAATACACTGTTTTTGTCTACTGATTTTTGTTTATTTATTACAAGTCTACACCTTGCTGAGCCATCTTCAGGAAACAGGTGACCGTTTGTATCACTCTACCTGTTGCATAAAACTGAAAATATGGTGTACTTTTTCAAAATTTATTTATAGGCCATTTTCTGAGAAACACTTAATAATTCTTTAAAGAAGATTATTTACATATCTTCTGTTGCTCTGTCTGTATTGGGGTTTATTTTAATGCTCGTATGGTCCGCAGAAATTACTGATTCCGCTTGTTGACTATTTAGTGGAAGGCCATCCACATACATAAGGAATAGTAGTGGACCCAAAATTGAACCCTGTGGTATTGCCTTTGTGTTTTCTCCCCAACAACTAAAATTTTCTACCCTTGCAACATTGTTTGAATTATTTAGCACAATTTTTTACCATTCTTTTCGTTAAGTATGAGTCAGCTCATCTGTGTGTAAAACCATTAACTCGATGAAACTTGAGTTTTTCTAAGAGGGTAACATGATCTACACAGTCTTTGGAACATCACAAAGGTACTAGTTGGTAATATTTTACTGTTTGAGGCTTGTACTATATGAAGAGTGAATGTATAAATAGCATTGTCAATCGAGCAGCACTTCTGGAATCCAAACTATGATACATTAAGTAAATTGTTTTTACTTAACTGTCAGATTACTCTTGAGTACATTACTTTTTCGAATAGTTTGGAAAATGATGTCAATAAGGAAACTGGGCGATAATTATGTAAGTGTTTTTGTCACCATTCTTATGGAGTGATTTGACAATTACATATTTTATCTGGTCTGGAAAAATTCCCTGCCACAGTGATGCATTACATATATAACTAAAGATATTATTTATTAAGATGGAATAACTTTTTAGAACACTGTCTGAAGTTCTATCAACACTACATGTGGATTTGTTATTTAGAATTTTTATAATTCTTTGAATTTTCGTGAAGGTTGGTGCTACTTCTAGTTGCTTCAAGTTCTGTGGAACGTCATTTTCAATATATTTTCTTGCCTCTTCAAATTTTTGCTGCTACATTTAGAAAGTGATTGTTAAAAGTATTTTCAACTTGTGAACTGTGAATCAGAACATTGTCATTTACTTTCATTGTTATAAGAACTTGTACAATGACTGAGTGTCCTTCCTCCATTTCACATTATTCCAGAGTTTTAATCTTATTGTTCACATTATTAATTTCTGTGAGGATGTATATACTTCATCGATTTTAATGACTTTCCTTACAATATTACTGTTTTTTTTAGTATGTAAGTGATGTCAGATCTTGACTTATTCTGGCCTCTATGTAAATTTCCCTCTTCCTCTTAAGGGAGATTTCAGTTTCCTTAGTTATCCATAGATTACATGTTTATTGATAGATCTTGTGGATAACTTTTTAGGAAAACATCTCTCAAATAACGACAAAAATTTACTATGGAATGAATTGAACCTGACATTATCATCTCTTTCTTTGTATACCTCATCCCATGTACCACCTCTTTTAGCTTACTCTTAAAACATTGTCTCCTATTCTCAGTCATAAGCCTTACTGCTTTGTACAAACCTGCCTCAGGGCTGTAAGGTGCTATATTGTTTATTTCCATTAGTTGTGCATCACAATCGGACAGTCCATGAACAATTGGATACAAATTAATTGTATGAGCCTGAGAACTGTCTATAAAAATGTTATTAATGATTGTCCTACTGTCTTGTTGCATAAGAGTTGGGAAAGTGTCAAATAAAATTAAATTGAAACAGCCACATAGTGAGTAGTTCATTTTTCTTGTCCATATACTTTAAGAAATGTAGACTGAAACCTTCGCCAAATACTAACTGTTCTTTCTTGTCTGACAGGTAGGTCAATAATGCATCTTGATTTCTCTTAAAGAGCTGAAAGTTACTTTGAGTGGGTCTTTGGACTGTTAGCATTATCAGAGAATTCTGCAGTAACGACTCACAACCACATGATTCTTGTTCTGATCAACACAAAAATATTTGGGTCAATATTATTGACTTTATGTACAACTTTTACGTATGTTGCATCTCCTCCTTTTCCATGTTAAATCTACACGAAAATTATGTTAATCCATAGTCCCCAATACTTAACTTCTCCATCCTAGTTGTTGTGTGGTGTTCAGAAAGGCACAGAACATCTATTGGAACACTTATGTCATCGATTATGATGCTTTAATGTAACCTCTATATTTCCTATGAACACTGTAATATCTGAGTTATAATGTTCTTTGAATTGAGACATATGCAAATAATATTTCTTATTCCATAACTTCATGTAACTAGGAACATTTGTAGATATCTTCTTTTAAAATAAGCTGTTCCTCATAATATAAACATACTACAATCAGTACAAGAATAACTGGTTTATGTTTAGGGACTGTAGGACTGTACGAAATGTAAAAGCTGGAGGGAGTCTCTACACAACGAAATTGCGTAGATGGGAATGTAAAATGTGGTTTTGACACGAAGTGGCACTAGAAGTATTTGTGGCAGACATAGCCAGTGGTCAGCAACCAACAAGCTAACATCCTGAGTGCTTAATATCCTAGAATCGCAATAAGAGTGAATAACTATGTCTCAGATGTGGATTACTATATGTGATTGTATCATGCCATTTATTGGTTTGTCTGAAGCGTGAAATTCCTACATCAAGAAGAAATTTCGCAGAGCAAATTGCATCAAGAGCAATGACTGCACGAAATAGCTTTGTTTGTGTGACACAGAGGAACGCTAATTCTATCACTTTCAGTCAGAGCAGGCATTAACTTTCTAATTGCCTGCATGGACCATAAGGTTTGTCAAACTTGTGAATAATAAATGTACTGGTTTGAACTTTGTGTTGTGAACACTGATTTATTCTCAGACATTTACCTGAGTAGGCTACTATTCCTATTACCAAAATATTCCAAGTGTTTCAGAACATAATTAACTGCAGAATCAATACTGCTTAGTAACTTTAACTGAATAATAATTTTCTTAATTGATTGGTTGGTCTTTTGTGTGAAATGCTTCATGAGGTCATAAAAGTGGATAATTTCAATTATTATTAAAATATTTGTACAGTACATAAAATTTGCATATTAGAACAGTGGTTACAAAAACCAATAGTTCAAAGGCCTATGCTTTTCTTATTTGCGTTGTAGATTTGTGATATGGTTTTGTACGTATATTTATGTTTATGTGTGTACCATTACGTGTGTTTTCCTAAAATCCAGTTAGTAGGTGGAACGGTTCTTGCCCCCCCCCCACCAACCTAGGCGATCTGTCATAAAGAAGTAAAACCATAACAGATTCAGGGACCACACATGTCACTGATGTTATCTACAAAGCACAGGCTTTTATGCGTTACATGAAAATAACTAATTCCCAAGTTAGTTCAGTAGTGTTGTGACTATATCAGACTTAGTGTCTTTGATTATTAGAGCCACCTCATGTTCAGATTATTGCTTCTTCCATCCGTTGACTAATACATTGTAATGAGCATTATCCTTTGCGGTATATAGCAGATAGTGTTCGGTAGTGTGAAATAGTTTGTTACCAATACACTTTAAACATTTATCAGTCTTGCACATTAATAATAATTTTGCTAATACGTGCTAGGGTGTGTTGTCATTTTGGTGTCCGATTTACCAAACCGATTTCTAATTCGAGTAAAATCTAGTAGAGCAGTTAGTTTACTTTGTTTGCAGTATATTTTCTTGGAATTACTTTCACCAACTGCGCCATGATCAGTCTCCGATTTGCATGACCACGGCATTAATTTTCAACTATAATAATGTTCATTCCATTCCCACTAGTCTACCTGTTGCGTCTCTTTCATAACGTAATCCTTAAGAATATGAATTATAGTCCAATAACTTTCCCTCACTATAAACATTCACGGTCACAAATTTCCATCAAAGGGATAACGTTATAGGAAACTTGCTTTTCTAGTAATAACTTATACTTGTGGCCATGTGGCAGGAGATTCTTTAACTAGTTCTACAGTAATATGTATAGCACAGCATAAATAGTGCCTGCAAAACAAGCATATTAAAAAATACACGAGGAAAGTATTAGCAGATATTACAGGATTTTTTTAAGCAAATTGTAAACGATACTTAGTAACAGAATGGATAGGAGATCAGTGGCAGATCATAGTAAGGAGAATGGAGGAATAAATAACGCACAGAGGAATGTAATAGTTGCTACTAATAGTTACCAGCATGAAAGCACAGATGACGTTACCATACAACAACATGCTTATGTAGAATACCACGAGTACATCAGTAACCAGATTCAGACGTTGAACTGATCACAAATAAAAGAATAGCCAGTAGATGAGACAAGTGAGGAAACTTACACAGAAGACAATAAATACATAAATTAATGTATTCAGATATTTAGCCCACCACAATTAAATAAAGAACCGATAGAGACACACAATGTAGAATCAGGTTATGAGGACACGAATGAGCAGGATAGTGGAAAACCACTGAGTAGGAATGACTTATTTAAACAATTAACCAGATAAAGTACAGAGCAAAGCATTATAAAGTAATCAACTGAGGAGCATTCCTAGTGATCTTTTTACTCAACTCAAGGTAGAGGAACATTGCTAGATTGGCCTTGATAATCAAATAGTAGTGAAAAACATAAGGCACAAGCAAGTTACATTGAGAGCATTAAAAGACAGGGGGGTTTAAATCTGTCAAAAGATTGACAATGTAGACAAAAACAGGCTTAAACCAGAGGCTCAGACGATTCTGCGGAGATCTGGGGTGCAAATTCCTCGACCTCAGCTATCGGGTGGAGAAATGTATGTTCCCCCTGAATAGGTCAGGCGTGCACTACACGCAGGAAGCGGCTACAAGGGTAGCGGAGTACGTGTGGAGTGCACATGTGGGTTTTTTAGGTTAGAGAATTCCCTCCCTAGGCCCGACAAGACGCTTCCTGAGACGCGGCAAGGTAGGACTAGGCAAAATGCAACACGGAATAACAATATTAATCTGCTAATAGTAAACTGCAGGAGCGGCTATAGAAAGGTCCCAGAACTGCTCTCATTAATAAACGGTTAAAATGCCCACATAGTACTAGGGACAGAAAGTAGGCTGAAACCAGATGTAAACAGTAATGAAATCCTAAACTCAGATTGGAATGTATACGGCAGAGACAGACTGGACAGTGAAGGGGGAGGCGTGTTTATAGCGATAAAAAGTGCAATAGTCTCGAAGGAAATTGACGGAGACCCGAAATGTGAAATAATTTGGGTGAAGGTCACCGTTAAAGCAGGCTCAGACATGGTAATTGGATGTCTCTATAGGCCCCCTGGCTCAGCAGCTGTTGTGGCTGAGCACCTGAAGGATAATTTGGAAAATATTTCAGGTAGATGTCCCCACCATGTTATAGTTCTGGGTGGAGATTTTAATTTGCCGGATATAGACTGGGAGACTCAAACGTTCATAACGGGTGGCAGGGACAAAGAATCCAGTGAAATTTTTTTAAGTGCTTTATCTGAAAACTACCTTGAGCAGTTAAACAGAGAACCGACTTGTGGCGATGACATATTAGACCTTCTGGTGACAAACAGACCCGAACTATTTGAAAAAGTTTACGCAGAACAGGGAATCAGCGATCATAAAGCGGTTACTGCATCGATGATTTCAGCCGTAAATAGAAGTATTAAAAAAGTTAGGAAGATTTTTCTGTTTATCAAAAGTGACAAAAAGCAGATTTCAGAGCACTTGATGGCTCAACACAAAAGTTTTGTCTCAAGTACAGATAGTGTTGAGGATCAGTGGACAAAGTTCAAAACCATCGTACAATATGCGTTAGATGAGTATGTGCCAAGCAAGATCGTAAGAGATGGAAAACAGCCACCGTGGTACAATAACCGAGTTGCAAAACTGCTGCGGAAGCAAAGGGAACTTCACAGCATACATAAACATAGCCAAAGCCTTGCAGACAAACAAACATTACGCGAAGCGAAATGTAGTGTGAGGAGGGCTATGCGAGAGGCGTTCAATGAATTCGAAAGTAAATTGTATGTACTAACTTGGCTGAAAACCCTAAGGAATTTTGGTCTTATGTCAAAGCGGTAGGTGGATCAAAACAAAATGTCCAGACACTCTGTGACCAAAATGATACTGAAACAGAGGATGACAGACTAAAGGCCGAAATACTAAATGTCTTTTTCCAAAGCTGTTTCACAGAGGAATACTGCACTGTAGTTCCTTCTCTAGATTTTCGCACAGATGACAAAATGGTAGATATCGAAATAGACGACAGAGGGATAGAGAAACAATTAAAAACGCTCTAAAGAGGAAAGGCCGCTGGACCTGATGGGATACCAGTTCGATTTTACACAGAGTACGGGAAGGAACCTGCCCCCCTTCATGCAGCGGCGTACCGTAGGTCTCTAAAAGAGCGTAGGGTTCCAAAGGATTGGAAAAGGTTACAGGTCATCCCCGTTTTCAAGAAGGGACGTCGAAAAGATGTGCAGAACTATAGACCTATATCTCTAACGTCTATCAGTTGTAGAATTTTGGAACACGTATTATGTTCGAGTATGGTGACTTTTCTGGAGACTAGAAATCTACTCTGTAGGAATCAGCATGGGTTTCGAAAAAGACGATCGTGTGAAACCCAGCTCGCGCTATTAGTCCACGAGACTCAGAGGGCCATAGACACGAGTTCCCAGGTAGATGCCGTGTTTCTTGACTTTCGCAAGGCGTTCGATACAGTTCCCCACAGTCGTTTAATGAACAAAGTAAGAGCATATGGACTATCAGACCAATTGTGTGATTGGATTGAAGAGTTCCTTGATAACAGAACGCAGCCTATTATTCTCAATGGAGAGAAGTCTTCCGAAGTAAGAGTGATTTCAGGTGTGCCGCAGGGGAGTGTCGTAGGACCGTTGCTATTCACAATATACATAAATGACTTTGTGGATGACTTCGGAAGTTCACTGAGGCTTTTTCCGGATGTTTCTGTGGTATATCGAGAGGTTGTAACAATGGAAAATTGTACTGAAATGCAGGAGGATCTGCAGCGAATTGACGCATGGTGCAGGGTATGGCAATTGAATCTCAATGTAGACAAGTGTAATATGGTGCGGATACACAGAAAGAAAGATCCCTTATCATTTAGCTACAATATAGCAGGTCAGCAACTGGAAGCAGTTAATTCCATAAATTGTCTGGGAGTACGCATTAGGAGTGATTTAAAATGGAATGATCATATAAAGTTGATCGTCGGTAAAGCAGATGCCAGACTGAGATTCATTGGAAGAATCCTAAGGAAATGAAATCCGAAAACAAAGGAAGTAGGTTACAGTACACTTGTTCGCCCACTGCTTGAATACTGCTCAGCAGTTTGGGATCCGTACCAGATAGGGTTGATAGAAGAGATAGAGCAGATCCAACGGAGAGCAGCGTGCTTCGTTACAGGATCATTTAGTAATCGCGAAAGCGTTACGGAGATGATAGATAAACTCCAGTGGAAGACTCACACATTGTAAATCACTAATTGGACAAATATGTGCCGAGAAAGTGAGTTACGGACGGAAAAGACCACCGTGTTTTAACAGCGCAATTCGTAGAATGCTCAGGAAGCAAAGGCAGTTGAACTCTCGGTACAAGAAAGATCGCGAGAATGAGGACAGGCAAAAGTTAGTTAGATTCGTGCTGCTGTAAAAATAGCGATGCGCGAAGCATTCAACCACTACCACCGTCATATATTAGCAAAAGATTTTGCTGAAAACTCATGGAAATTCTGGTCTTACGTAAAATCGGTAAGCGGGTCGAAGGCTTCCATGCAGTCATTCACTGATCAGTCTGGACTGGCAACGGAAGACAGCAAAACGAAAGCTGAAATTTTAAATTAAGCATTTGAGAAATCTTTCACGCAGGAGGATCGTACAAACATACCACCGTTTGAGTCTCATACAGATTCCTGTATGGAGGACATAGTAATATACATCCCTGGGGTTGTGAAGCAGCTGAATGGGCTGAAAATAAGAAATCGCCAGGTCCTGATGGGATTCCAATTCGGTTATACAGAGAGTACTCTACTGCATTGGCTCCTTACTTAGCTTGCATTTATCACGAATCTCTTGCCCAACGCAAAGTCCCAAGCGACTGGAAAAAAGCGCAGGTGACGCCTGTATATAAGAAGGGTAGAAGGACGGATCCTCAAAATTACAGAACAATATCCTTAACATCGGTTTGTTGCAGGATTCTCGAACATGTTCTCAGTTCGAATATAATGAATTTCCTTGAGACAGAAAAGTTGCTGTCCATGCATCAGCACGGCTTTAGAAAGCATCGCTCCTGCGAAACGCTTTTTTCACATGATATCTTGCGAACCATATACCTTGACTTCCGGAAAGCGTATGACTCGGTGCCCCACTGCAGACTCCTAACTAAGGTACGAGCATATGGGATTGGTTCCCAAGTATGTGAGTGGCTCGAAGACTTCTTAAGTAATAGAACCCAGTACGTTGTTCTCGATGTTGAGTGTTCATCGGAGGTGAAGCTATCATGTAGAGTGCCCCAGGGTAGTGTGGTAGATCCGCTGTTGTTTTCTATCTACATTAGTGATCTTTTGGATAGGGTGGATAGCAATGTGCGGCTGTTTGCTGATGATGCTGTGGTATACGGGAAGGTGTCGTCGTTGAGTGACTGTAGGAGGATACAAGATGACTTTGACATGATTTGTGATTGGTGTAAATAATGGCAGTTAACTCTAAATATAGATAAACGTAAATTAATGCAGATGAATAGGAAAGAGAATCCTGTAATGTTTGAATACTCCATTAGTAATGTAGCGCTTGACACAGTCACGTCGATTAAATATTTGGGCGTAACATTGCAAAGCGATATGAAGTGGGACAAGCATGTAATGGCAGTTGTGGGGAAGGCGGATAGTCGTCTTCGGTTCATTGGTAGAATTTTGGGAAGATGTTGTTCATCTGTAAAGGAGACCGCTTATAAAACACTAATACGACCTATTCTTGAGTACTGCTCAAGCGTTTGGGATCCCTATCAGGTCGGATTGAGGGAGGACATAGAAGCAATTCAGAGGCGGGCTTCTAGATTTGTTACTGGTAGGTTTGATCATCACGCGAGTCTTACGGAAATGCTTCAAGAACTCGGGTGGGAGTCTGTAGAGGAAAGGAGCCGTTCTTTTCATGAATCGCAACTGAGGAAATTTAGAGAACCAGCACTTGGGGCTGACTGCCGTACAATTTTACTGCCGCCAACTTACACTTCGCGGAAAGACCACAAAGATAAGATAAGAGAGATTAGGGCTCGTACAGAGGCATATGGGCAGTCATTTTTCCCTCCTTCTGTTGGGGAGTGGAACAGGGAGAGAAGATGCTAGTTGTGGTACGAGGTACCCTCCACCACGCACCGTATGGTGGATTGCGGAGTATGTGTGTAGATGTAGATGTAGATGTAGATGATGACTTCACAAAATGTGAAGTAAAAGTAGACGTCATTACAGCCGATGAAGAACTTGGTATGATAGAGAAAGAATTGTTACTTCAGCAGAAAACCGTGACTCTAAACGCTGAAATCATGTTGAAAGATGAAATGAAGAATTTACCACATGTCTGAGAAAATCATTAACGTTAGAACCAAAAAGCAACGCTGGAATGAGCTCATGGTTAATCAAGGCTTGTTGTGAACGGATCAAGATAACATCAAAAATAAGACATTAAAAAAGCCTATTATTTCTATTGAAATGCAATCATTTCTTTTACTATATCAAAGACACACACAGACTGGTTATGACGTCTGTAAATGGTCCCAAAGTTGCAGGGGCTAATGGAACGATTCATAAACCAATTAAAAGCAAGTTCCAGTAGATTTCAGAATTAAAGGGCAACAATCAGAACGTGATTTATTGGTCATTTATGTTGAGAGTACCGAAATCATTTTGGCAATCGATTGACTACATGAGGAAAAAGTTATTATTGACTGAAGCAATGAAATTGTTGGAATTAGCAGTAAATCAGATACTTTAAAAATATCGTTTAGAAATGATAATAAATTTGAGTAACTGCAAATAGAAATTGAGCCTGAGATTAATGGCTTGTCTAGTATTTTCCAAATTTACCATGTTACAATACTGTCGAAGGAAAATGGTTTTAAAGATGTTGTTGTGGTCTTCAGTCCTGAGACTGGTTTGATGCAGCTCTCCATGCTACTCTATCCTGTGCAAGCTTCTTCATCTCCCAGTACCTACTGCAGCCTACATCCTTCTGAATCTGCTTAATGTATTCATCTCTTGGTCTCCCTCTACGATTTTTACCTTCCACGCTGCCCTGCAATACTAATTTGGTGATCCCTCGATGTCTCAGAACATGTCCTACCAACCGATCCCTTCTTCTAGGCAAGTTGTGCCACACGCTCCTCTTCTCCCATCATCATCATCATCATTTAAGACTGATTATGCCTTTCAGCGTTCAGTCTGGAGCATAGCCCCCCTTATAGAGTTCCTCCATTATCCCCTATTCAGTGCTAACATTGGTGCCTCTTCTGATGTTAAACCTATTACTTCAAAATCATTCTTAACCGAATCCAGGTACCTTCTCCTCGGTCTGCCCCGACTCCTCCTACCCTCTACTGCTGAATCCATGAGTCTCTTGGGTAACCTTGCTTCTCCCATGCGTGTAATATGACCCCACCATCTAAGCCTGTTCGCCCTGACTGCTACATCTATAGAGTTCATTCCCAGTTTTTCTTTGATTTCCTCATTGTGGACACCCTCCTACCATTGTTCCCATCTACTAGTACCTGCAATCATCCTAGCTACTTTCATATCCGTAACCTCAACCTTGTTGATAAGGTAACCTGAATCCACCCAGCTTTCGCTCCCATACAACAAGGTTGGTCGAAAGATTGAACGGTGCACAGATAACTTAGTCTTGATACTGACTTCCTTCTTGCAGAAGAGAGTAGATCGTAGCTGAGCGCTCACTGCATTAGCTTTGCTACAACTCGCTTCCAGTTCTTTCACTATGTTGCCATCCTGTGAGAATATGCATCCTAAGTACTTGAAACCGTCCACCTGTTCTAACTTTGTTCCTCCTATTTGGCACTCAATCCGTTTATATTTCTTTCCCACTGACATTACTTTCGTTTTGGAGATGCTAATCTTCATACCATAGTCCTTACATTTCTGATCTAGCTCTGAAATATTACTTTGCAAACTTTCAATCGAATCTGCCATCACAACTAAGTCATCCTCATTTCCAAGACTGCTTATTTTGTGTTCACATATCTTAATCTCACCCAGCCAGTCTATTGTTTTCAACATATGATCCATAAATAATATGAACAACAGTGGAGACAGGTTGCAGCCTTGTCTTACCCCTGCAACTACTCTGAACCATGAACTCAATTTACCGTCAACTCTAACTGCTGCCTGACTATCCATGTAAAGACCTTTAATTGCTTGCAAAAGTTTGCCTCCTATTCCATAATCTTGTACAAAAGACAATAACTTCCTCCTAGGAACCCAGTCATATGCCTTTTCTAGATCTATAAAGCATAGATACAATTCCCTGTTCCACTCATAACAGTTCTCCATTATTTGCCGTAAGCTAAAGATCTGGTCCTGACAACCTCTAAGAGGCCTAAACCCACACTGATTTTCATCCAATTGGTCCTCAACTAATACTCGCACTTTCCTTTCAACAATAACTGAGAAGATTTTACCCACAACGCTGATTAAAGAGATACCTCTGTAGTTGTTACAATCTTTTCTGTTTCCATGTTTAAAGATTGGTGTGATTACTGCTTTTGTCCAGTCTGATGGAACCTGTGTCGACTCCCAGGCCATTTCAATTATCCTGTGTAGCCATTTAAGACCTGACATCCCACTGTATTTGATGAGTTCCGACTTAATTTCATCCACCCCAGCCGCTTTATTGCACTGAAATCTATTGACCATTTTTTCCACTTCCTCAAATGTGATCCTATTTCCATCATCATTCCTATCCCATTCTACCTCGAAATCTGAAACATTACTGATCGCATTTTCACCTACATTGAGCATCTCTTCAAAATATTCCCTCCATCTGCCCAAGGCATCCACAGGATTCACCAGCAGTTTTCCTGACCTGTCCAAAATACTTGTCATTTCCTTCTTACCTCCCTTTCGAGGACTGCTAACTACACTCCAGAATGGTTTTCCAGCAGCTTGACCCATAGTCTCCAACCTGTTTCCAAAGTCCTCCCACGATTTCTTCTTGGATGCTGCAATTATCTGTTTGGCTTTGTTTCTTTCTTCAACATAACTTTCTCTGTCTACCTGGGTTCTGGTATGTAGCCATTTTTGATACGCCTTCTTTTTCCTTTTACAGGCTGCCTTGACTGTATCATTCCACCAAGCTGTTTGCTTCATCCTACTTTTACACACTACTGTTCCAAGACATTCTTTAGCCACTTCTAGTACTGTGTCCCTGTACCTTGTCCATTCCTTTTCCAATGACTGTAATTGACTACATTCAACTAACTGGTACCTTTCTGAGATCGCTGTTATGTACTTGTGCCTGATTTCCTTATCCTGAAGTTTCTCCACTCTTATCCTCCTACATATGGACCTGACCTCCTGCACTTTCGGCCTCACAATCCCAATTTCACTGCAGATTAAATAATGATCAGTGTCATCAAAGAATCCCCTGAATACACGTGTGTCCCTCGCAGACTTCCTGAATTCCTGATCTATTATTATATAGTCAATGACAGATCTGGTTCCCCTGCCTTCCCAAGTATACCGGTGAATGTTCTTATGTTTAAAAAAGGAGTTTGTGATTACTAAGCCCATACTGGCACAGAAATCCAAGAGTTGTTTCCCGTTCCTGTTGGCCTCCATATCCTCTCCAAATTTACCCATAACCTTTTCATACCCTTCTGTTCGATTTCCAGTCCTGGCGTTAAAATCACCCATGAGCAGAACACTGTCCTTGTCCTTTACTCTAACAACTACATCACTGAGTGCCTCATAAAAACTATCCATCTTATCTTGATCTGTCCCTTCACAATGCGAATATACTGACACAATCCTCATTTTCTTGCTAGACACTGTCATATCTGTCCACATCAGTCGTTCGTTTACATACCTTATTGCAACTACGCTGGATTCCATTTCTTTCCTGATGTAAAGCCCTACACCCCATTGAGCTATTCCTGCTTTGACTCCTGACAGGTAGACCTTGTATTCTCCCACTTCCTCTTCTTTCTCACCCCTTACCCGAATGTCACTAACAACTAAAACGTCCAGCCCCATCTTACTTGCAGCCTCTGCCAGCTCTATCTTCTTCCCACAGTAGCCCCCATTGATATTAATAGCTCCCCATCTCATTACCATTTGTTTGCCAAGTCGTATCTTAGGAGTCCCTGGATTGTCAGTTAGAGGTGGGATTCCATCACCTCCAAAGGTCCGAGGCATTTTGCTCTGATTGTTGCCAGTACCATATTTAAAGTACGAGGGAAGCAGGTTGCTAGCCTTACTTGCCCCGAGTCCCATTGGGTTTTACCCCTAACGGCTGAGGGACCAACCGGTGGATCTGGTAGTCTTTGCCGTATGAGCACAAAGGTGACCACGAGTCAGAGTATGTCCGAGATGCCCAGCCTTATTCCAAAGTAACTGGTATCCCGACTGTCGGGACCACTTACTTGGCCACTCATACGTTGCCCGTGGCTCATGAACTAGGACATGACTACAGGAACCCACACCATGAACCACCTCTTCTCCCAAATTCTATTTAATACCTCCTCATTAATTATGTGATCTACCCATCTAACCTTCAGCATTCTTCTGTAGCACCACATTTCGAAAGCTTCTATTCTCTTATTGTCTAAGCTATTTATCGTCCACGTTTCACTTCCATACATGGCTACACTCCATACAAATACTTTCAGAAACGACTTCCTGACACTTAAATCTTTGCTCGATGTTAACAAATTTTTCTTATTCAGAAACGCTTTCCTTGCCATTGCCAGTCTACGTTTTATATCCTCTCTACTTCGACCATCATCAGTTATTTTGCTCCCCAAATCGTTGACAATTTACGTGACGTTACTTATAAACAGAAATATGTATTCTACAGTATTTTAGAAAGAAACTGTACAATATTTTTTCGTCTAGGCACACAAGAACCTCATCTACCTTGATTTTCAACCCACTAATGTTCTGACGAAACAAATTAATTTTTTTCTGGAAACTGTTGCATATATGTTGATCCTCTTCTGCATTAATTCCTTTCAATACTGTTTGTATGTAAACTAACAAAACCTAAAAAGTTTGCCCCTTTGAGTCCACTAATCGCAGGGATTTTGTCTTGTGTGCTCGTGACAGCACTTACAGTCCCTGGTAGATGCTCAGCTAATCTTTCCATTCCATACCTATTCAGTTGCAGGTCATGATTTTTGTATCCCCATCTTCCAATTTCAGCAACGGGCACGACACAGATGAGAGCCTTTGTTTCAGCCAAAAGTAATCTGCTCAGCTCGTTGCTGACACGGCTAAGAGCCTTGTTAAACCTGGGCTGGTCATGGCGATCTAAAACGTTAGCCAAGCCTACATTATCTGCTGTTGTTACTACAGGTCAGCTGTATTCTATGTTAATCTCCTACTCGGACCTACTGCGGGCTCACGTAGCCATATTGACACATTATGTCCGCGCTCTACTTGGCCGCCGTTTTCAAGTGAGTATGCTGTTGCACGAACTCCTCTGATACGAATTCAAGGTGCGAGCGGTGGCTCCTTTATACGACACGATAAGTCACTATCAAAAACCACCGCGACTTACCGTTGATCCAAGGAACGGCTTGCTGATAAAGGGGAGTAACATTCTGTAATCCTCGTGCTGATTGGTTTCATTGTCTACCCGACCAAATAATTATTTTCTCGTTTGTACACGACCCTCAGAGTTTTACTCGGCCGGCTTTTTGGTTGTAAATATAGGCCGTAGTATTGTACTAAGACACTGGTTGTCATTTAAAAATTCGTCCCATTACTATATTGCCTTTCTTTGTTATTTTGTGGTTTGTACCCGACCCTCAGAGTTTTATTCTGTCTGTTATTTGGTCAAGCGGCTGCTTCCATTGGAGGTTAGAGTCCTCCCTTGGGCATGGGTGTGTGTGTTGCCCTTAGCGTAACTTAGTTTAAGTTAGATAAAGTAGTATGTAAGCTTAAGGTCCGATGACCTCCGCAGTTTGGTCCCATAAGACTTACCACAAATTTCAGTTGCTCTATGGTAGTAAATATAGGCCGCAGTATGGTACTAGACACTAGTTGTCGTTTGAAAATTTGTTCTGATATTATATTGCCCTTCCTTTCCAGTTCACACACTCGATCATTAATGTTTTAATGAATCAGCTCCTGGTCGGAAATACAGTCGGAACAATTGCTCCAAGGCGCAGGTTGCTGTTAAACAAACCGGGGTCTTTTGGTTAGATTTAGATGTTAACCAGTTCAATTCCTTGATTGTAATTGTATTTGAGATAATCTGAACTACCTACTGTACTAAGCTGTGCATTCCTATATTTGAAAGACCGGGTCATTACTGGTGTATTTTTAACTGGATCTTGTGGTTTCACCGAGTGAGTTCTCTTGTAATAAGTGCTCATACGCAGTCTTTTAAAACGTTCCTTCAGAGCGGCCTTCATAACAGAGACGCAATTTTGACATATTAACAGGCAACTGATATCAGGGCTTTAGTCAGCATAATATTGTCAAAAGGGACGGGTTGGGATCCAGTCGCACCTTGTTGCTGATGGAAATGAAAAGGTTGCTCGCTTTGAACCAAACCTTATAATTGTCATAATTGTTTCCTAATTTGTTTAACCTTTAAGCATAGATGCGCAACTTAACACCGAACATTTCGACATGCAGTTTCCAAATTTTAAAACAAATTATTTTTACGTCATCTGTTTAAGTGATTAAAACAACCTTGTGATCAGTATGACTTATATGTTTTCATGTGTTGCAGAAGGGCATTTAGTAAGAGAAACTGTGTCCAGCACGGTAGTAAACCCCTCTGTTTCACCCACTAATGGGCGGGCTGCTGGTCTGGGCCCTTGTAATTATTGTCATGTTGTTCTTATTTTGATTTCTCTTGTAAAAGCTTATTCATTTAACAAATTTGTTAATTTGTAAAGAAAACAAATTTATGATTATATATTGAAAAACAAACAGGTTGCTTGAAAAGGAAGTTACATTGGTGGTTCCTCCCTTTCACGTTTTCCTTAATACCAGTAAATACCACGTACCACTTATATCCTACACCTAGCTTTTCATGTAGCGTTTGACCTACACCTCTCCTATGACTGGTACCTAGCAGCAAAAGTCTTTTATCTGAATGTGATTTTTCTGCTGAACTACCCTTAAAGTTGTTCCTATATCTGGTGCACTCTACTTTGCTCAAAAAGTAAGGCTTTTCTCCTATTTCAGGTAAAAAGTCAGATTGATTGTTAACCGGAATTTGAAACGTAAATTCTGAGACAATCTTCTTGTGTCTGTTGCTTGTCACCTTTTCCATGCTTCCCTTGTCCCTTTCCCCCTCAAACCTACGTAATTCAAAATGCATCGTTTCTAATTCTGGCTGGAAGCCACAAATCTTTCTTCTTTGGCCCACGATTTTGTTGTCTCGACTACATAGTATACAAATCCAGGGAAGAGCCTCATCTGGCACTTCATTGTGTTCCCTGCTGCAGTCATCACAGTGAAACTAAACTATGAAGCAATTAAACGAACTTAGACCTTAGTCTTCAGTTATACATGTAAAGCAGTGTGTAAGTGTGTGTGTGTGTGTGTGTGTGTGTGTGTCTGGGATCTCCTCCCAAACAGCTGGATGATTTTCTACTAAATTTTGCACAGAAAGGGCAGTCTCATGAGTATCAGTAATGTGGGGATTATAAGCTCCTCTCTCCAATAGGAGAGGGGATATGGGCAAAAAGGCGTTTTTCCCTAGTCCCTGGCATATAAGCTGCCCTGCAGGACAGATATATTTTGTGGGAACTGCATTTTCCAGACAAATCAGCCTAATTCGCAGGACAGGCTACATATCAGAGGCAAGAAACGGTATTCTGGGCACTGTCATGTAGGTTTCCATGCATGATAGATGTCTGGTTTTGGAGCAGTATCAGCCTGCTCCATTGACATGATTTGGATTGAGGCCTGTACGTCAGAGGCCAACCAATGATTTTAAAGCCCCCCTGAGATATAGCCTGCACTGCAGGACAGGCGTTTTGTCGGCCACCTTTATTGAACTATGTTCCAGGCGCAACACATGACAATGTGCATGGCTGGAGAAAGGTTGACAGGGATGGAGGGGAGGGACAGAGTGAGGGGCAAAAGAGAATGGACAGAGAGAGGGAGGAGGGGGAGATGCGTGAGGCAGGTAGAGTTGTAGAGGCATAGTGGACAGGTGGGAAAAGAAAAGCGGGAGGCAGAGATGGAAAGAAAGAAGGGGAGGGCGATATTGTCAGAGGGAGGAGAAGGAAGATATGGTCAGAGAGAGGGGATGGAGGAAACTGACAGAGAGAGATGGAGGAGGAGATGAAGAGACAGAGAAAAGAGGCCGAGGTGCGAAAATGATGTGGAGAGATAGATGGAGGAAGAGATGGCACAGATGGGAAGCAGTGTTGAAAGCATACGTGTCTGAAGCCATGGGGAAGAAGGTAGTAAAGTTGTAATTAGGAAAGACTTATCTCTTGGTGAGCTGTACAGCTAACTTCTACAGAAAAAAAATAAAAAACGCATGTAACCAACACACAAATATTTGCTGAACGTAGGTTTTTGGTAGCAGAAAACATGAAGCGAATGAAAACTAAAAGCCATGATATTTTCTAACAATAATCTTACATAGATGTTATCAGGAAAGTATGTAATCCATATTAACAAGTCAAATAACGATCAGACAGCGTGCAGACATTAACACTAGATTGTGATGGCGTAAGGGACTGATGATGGCACCCTATTCTCAATTTACGAGCATACTGTGGAGGGGGAGATTTCAGAATGATCCCATCTTCAAACTACTGATATATTTCTTCACAAAGGTTGTCTTATCTACTAAGTGCATTCTGCAGTCCCTGGGAGCCTGTAATAGGAATTGTAAAACATTTTGTATTATTTTCTTACCATGTTATGCGTTGTAACATTCCCAGGGCGAATTCCATTTCGATGCGGGCAGTGGTCGTTATGTTGAGTAGGTGTTGCTTACAGTAAGACGATGTCAACACCAGTATAAAGGTAAATGCAGTAAATGGAGGCTGGCTGAAAGCTGTGATACATCTTTCTCTATCTGGCACTATCTGCTCCTTCGAGCGATATGATTACTCCTGGATGCCATAGCAACTGTACTAGCCTCTACCTTTTATACAGTGAGGGTCTTTTGTAGAATAATTTTCTGACCTATTGCATTCTGGTGTCTCTTCATTTCATAGCTTATATGTAACTTAATATTTGGTTATTAATACCACATTATAATGCATTTGGTTTCTTATTCACTTCTCAATTTCATATAACTTCTTCATTTTCTCGTTACTATTTAATACTGTAAACCCCGAAGCGCCAAAGAAAGAGGTAGAGGCATGCGTATTCAAATAGAGATATATAAACAGGCAGAATACAGGCTGGAGTCGGCAACGCCTATGTAGGACAACAAGTGTCTGGCGCAGTTGTTACATCGACTATTGCCTCTACAATGGCAGGTATTCAAGATGTGAGTTGGAACGTGGTGTCATAGCCGGAGCACGATCGATGGGACACAGCACTGCCGAGGTAGCGATGAGGTGGGGATTTTCTCTTACGACCATTTCACGAGTGTACAGTGAATATGAGAAATCCGGCACAACATGAAATCACTGACATCACTGCTGCCGGAAAAAGATCCTGTAAGAATGGGACCAACGACGATTGAAGAGAATCTTTCAACGTGACAGAAGCGCAACCCTATCGCAAATTGCTGCCGATTTCGATGCTGGACCATCAACAAGTGTCAGTGTGCGAAACATTCCACATTCTACTAATGTACCCTCGATGACTGCACGGCACAAAGCTTTACGTCTCGCCTAGGCCCGTCAGCATCGACATTTGACTGTGGATGACTGGAAACATGTTGCCTGGTCGAACGAGTCTGGTTTCAAATTGTATCAAACTGATGGACGTGTACGGGTATGGTGACAACCTCATGAATCCATGGACCCTGAATGTTAGTAGAGGGCTGTTCAAGCTGCGTGGAGGCTCTGTAATGGTGTGGGGCGTTTGCAGTCGGAGTGTATTGGGGTCCCTGATACGTCTAGATACGACTCTTGACAGATGACACGTACATAAGCATCCTGTCCGATCACCTGCATCTGTTCATGTTCATTACGGACTTGTGGAATGTCGCATTGTCCTACTCGAATTGCCCAAGTCCAGAATTGCTACAGACTGGAACCAGGAACCCTCATTTGAGTTTAAATACTTCTGCTGGCCACCAAACTCCCCAGAGATGAACATCACTGAGCATATCTGTGATGCCTTGCAACGTGCTGTTCAGACGATGTCTCCACCCCCTCCTACTCTCACGGATTTATGGATAGCCCGACATTATCCATGGAGTCAGTTCCCTGCAGCACTACTTCAGACATTAGTCGAGTCCATGCCACGTCGTGTTGCGGCACGTTTGCGTGCTCGCGGGGGCGCTACATGACATTAGGTAGATGTACCAGTTTCTTTGGCTCTTCAGTGTGTGATGTGTGTGTGTGTGTGTGTGTGTGTGTGTGTGTGTGTGTGTGTGGTTGCCTAATGTTGTGTCCAAGCCTGTCAATATCAGGCCTATAAATGAATTAAACAGCCCTGGAATTGAATTGACAGCGTACTCCCAGAGGAATACATTAGATGAGGCATCTAATGGTGATGATCTTCTACGCTATCTTAATTAGGAGGTCGATAATGTTGAAGAGATATCCTACCAGAATGAATACAACTAGATACCATCAACAAAAGGATGGAAAGCGTAAAATCAATATAGAGTATCAAATCCTACTGTGCATCTGGCTTTGAGATTGGGAGAACAGCTGCGACTTTCCTTTAAATCGCGCCCCCGTTTATTAGACGGACACATTAGGTGGGTTGATACTGAGTTCCCCGGAGGAACAGAAGGCCTCCACCCTGACTGGCGCTGGCAGTACAGAGCTCTGAGAAGGAGCAAGACATTTCCTGTTGCTATTTCCCTGTCTGCTCAGCCATGGTGCGTCTATTACTGATTACAATCCTGTGAGAAGTTATACTCCACCGTGGATCTGCTTGGAGCCGTCAATCACCGTGCCAGTCTATGTAAATTGCATCTACACAGTGTACATACACTCCTGGAAATGGAAAAAAGAACACATTGACACCGGTGTGTCAGATCCACCATACTTGCTCCGGACACTGCGAGAGGGCTGTACAAGCAATGATCACACGCACGGCACAGCGGACACACCAGGAACCGCGGTGTTGGCCGTCGAATAGCGCTAGCTGCGCAGCATTTGTGCACCGCCGCCGTCAGTGTCAGCCAGTTTGCCGTGGCATACGGAGCTCCATCGCAGTCTTTAACACTGGTAGCATGCCGCGACAGCGTGGACGTGAACCGTATGTGCAGTTGACGGACTTTGAGCGAGGGCGTATAGTGGGCATGCGGGAGGCCGGGTGGACGTACCGCCGAATTGCTCAACACGTGGGGCGTGAGGTCTCCACAGTACATCGATGTTGTCGCCAGTGGTCGGCGGAAGGTGCACGTGCCCGTCGACCTGGGACCGGACCGTAGCGACGCACGGATGCACGCCAAGAACGTAGGATCCTACGCAGTGCCGTAGGGGACCGCACCGCCACTTCCCAGCAAATTAGGGACACTGTTGCTCCTGGGGTATCGGCGAGGACCATTCGCAACCGTCTCCATGAAGCTGGGCTACGGTCCCGCACACCGTTAGGCCGTCTTCCGCTCACGCCCCAACATCGTGCAGCCCGCCTCCAGTGGTGTCGCGACAGGCGTGAATGGAGGGACGAATGGAGACGTGTCGTCTTCAGCGATGAGAGTCGCTTCTGCCTTGGTGCCAATGATGGTCGTATGCGTGTTTGGCGCCGTGCAGGTGAGCGCCACAATCAGGACTGCATACGACCGAGGCACACAGGGCCAACACCCGGCATCATGGTGTGGGGAGCGATCTCCTACACTGGCCGTACACCACTGGTGATCGTCGAGGGGACACTGAATAGTGCACGGTACATCCAAACCGTCATCGAACCCATCGTTCTACCATTCCTAGACCGGCAAGGGAACTTGCTGTTCCAACAGGACAATGCACGTCGCATGTATCCCGTGCCACCCAACGTGCTCTAGAAGGTGTAAGTCAACTACCCTGGCCAGCAAGATCTCCGGATCTGTCCCCCATTGAGCATGTTTGGGACTGGATGAAGCGTCGTCTCACGCGGTCTGCACGTCCAGCACGAACGCTGGTCCAACTGAGGCGCCAGGTGGAAATGGCATGGCAAGCCGTTCCACAGGACTACATCCAGCATCTCTACGATCGTCTCCATGGGAGAATAGCAGCCTGCATTGCTGCGAAAGGTGGATATACACTGTACTAGTGCCGACATTGTGCATGCTCTGTTGCCTGTGTCTATGTGCCTGTGGTTCTGTCAGTGTGATCAAGTGATGTATCTGACCCCAGGAATGTGTCAATAAAGTTTCCCCTTCCTGGGACAATGAATTCGCGGTGTTCTTATTTCAATTTCCAGGAGTGTATTATACCGTCGGCAAACTCCTAGGGCTGAAAATACTTCAATACAACAGAAAAAATGAGTCAAGATTTCTGTTCGCTCATAAGCCAACAACAGAAACTCAAGTATTTGCTTGTGCAGGAGCACTTCAGTATGCTTCAGACTCCACAGTCTGCTTACAGAGAAACGACTTAACTCGCACCATGCAACGGATCCCTGCGCCCCTTACAAATGCAGTGCCCCCCGCTACACTAATCATGAAGCTACCACTCAATCACCTGCAGTTCATACTCCATTCAGATCACTGCTTCTACGACTAAGGACTCCGCCGATCAAATCACTTCTCAGTTGTTGTTTTTTTTCGGTAAATGTGGCTCCCTGTCTCCCGCGAGAAGAACTGCGAAGAGTTAACTTGCATCTGCCGTTCGTGACCCTAGCGCGTTCCTTCGTACTAGAAGGGCGCCTCCTTCCCTTGTAAGATGCTGCCGCTCCCCACACTTTTTGTTGCTTCCACCGATTGTTTCTCTCGCTAGAAGTGCGCTTGGCATCTGCTCGGTGGCCTCGCGACGGCGAAGCCGTCAGCAGAGCAGTAAAGGCGCTGCCTGCACTCTATTCTCTTTAGAGCAGTAAAACATCCCTCTCCATCGAACAGGACACAGCGTCTTTTTATAACCTCCATTCCGCCGATAGCCGCTTTTACAGGAATTGAAAGTTTATACCAAACAAATTAACAAACGACGGAGCTGACCCCCCCTCCCCCATTGGTACACAAAACGGCTCAGAACACCGTTGCAGAAACGACGAAAAAAGCAAACCAAATTTAAACTAACGCAAAATATTTAAGATTGGCGATCTATTACAGAAGCTTGAAATTTAGCGTGGACTTCAATGCGAGATGCTTATAACAGTTTCCACAATGAAACTTTGTCTCGAAACCCAGCAGAAAATCCAAAGAGATTCTGTTCGTATGTAAGGTAGACTAGCGGCCAGACACAATCAATGCAGTCTGCGTGCGATAGCAGTGGGAACACTATCGACGACAGTGCTGCCAAAGCAGAGTTACTAGACACAGCCTTCCGATATCCCTTCATCAAAGAAGACGGAGTAAATATTCCAGAATTCGAATCACGAACAGCTACCAACATGAGTAACTTAGAAGTAAATATCCTCAGAGTAGTGAAGCAACTTAATCACTTAGTAAAAGCAGATCTTCCGGTCCAGACCGGAAACCAATTAGGTTTCTTTCAGAGTATGCTGATCCAATAGTTCCGTACTTAAGAATCATATACAACCGCTTCCTCGACGAAAGATCCATACCAAAAGACGGGAAAGCTGCATAGGTCACACCAATATTCAAGAACGGTAGTAGCAGCAATCCAGTAAATTACAGGCCCATATCGTTAACGTCCATATGCAGTAGGAGTTTGGAACATATATTGTGTATTGTGTTCGAACATTATTAAATACCTCGACGAGAACGGTCTATTGTCACACTGTCAACACTGACTGAGAAAACATCAGTCTTGTGAAAAACAACGAGCTCTTTACTCGCACGAAGTGTTAAGTGCTATTGACCAGGGATTTCAAAGTGATTCCGTACTTCTATAATTCCAAAAGGAATTTGACACTGTACCACACAAGCGGCTTGTAGTGAAACCGCATGCCTATGGAATATTGTGTCAGTTATATGACTGGTTGGTTCAAATGGCTCTGAGCACTATGGGACTTAACATCTGATGTCATCACTCCCCTAGAACTTAGAACAACTTAAAACTCACTAGCCTAAGGACATCACACACATCCATTCCCGAGGCAGGATTCGAACCTGCGACCGTAGCAGACGCGCGGTTCTGGACTGGAGCGCCTAGAACCGCTGGACCACCGTGGCTGGCTTTATGACTGGTTTTGTGATTTCTTGTCAGAGAGGTCACTGTCGCAGAAACTGGCGGAAAAATCATCCAGTAAAACAAGTGATATCTAACGTTCCACAAGGTAGTGTTATGATGGAGAAAATCTTGTTACAAATGCACTTAACATCTACCTGTTACGTTATTACTCTAACACATACCAATAATAATGTTGTGCAATAAAATTAAGCACAAAAACAGTTACAAGTTAAATACATTTTAAAACTGAAGATGTTGAAAACTAAAAATAATCTTCATTTTTGACACTGGTAGAATTATTAAAATGTTAAAGAAACTCAGTTCATTTGAAAGTACCACATGTTCTAATGCAAAAGACCTTTTGTTTTAACGTGCAAGATGCTATGCAACTGATGAATTATGACTGAATTATATACATGTTATATTAACAGCTCTAAAATGTATAGTATTTTACTCAGGATAAAATTCTGTTCCTCAAGAATTAATGATATATCTCAAATACCAATAATATACTATGCAGCCCCCACAGGTATAGAACACGAAATATTTACAAATCCTGCACAAAATACAGTCCCATGTCTAACATCAACAACAATCTTAGAACAGGGCGGAAACTGCTTGTGGCTGTCTCTAGTGGGGATAAATTCATATGATTCTAAAATCAGTGACTAGAGTGAAGACTGATCAAAAAACATCATGCTCTCCAAGGTACACTAACGTCTGGGTACGACATATTCCCCTGTGAGGTTACGTAATTGTTAGTTGGCTGTAGAGAAACTGGCTAACTTTGGAGAGTCACAAGTTGGATTGGGTTACTGTCGAGTTCTGTTGAATTCTCCTACCACCTTATGTCAGGTATTCTGTTAAATGGTAATCGAAAGTCGAAGGAAAACCATAATTCAGGGGAAGGAACTGTTAGTATTATAACATCACTATGAGAGAATACAAGTCTATGTAAAAGTTGGATGACACGTACTTTGCAGTGACCACAAACATCTTAAACGCTGTTGTCTACAATGAGTTTACACTAATTTATTCTCTGGTTGTTTACAGCTCATAGTCTAATGTAGCACTGCTGCTTCTTGATCGTAGAGTCTTGGGCTCAATTCCCAGCCAGGTAACAGATCTTCTCCACTCTACAAGTCATAGTTGTGTTATCTTCATCATTTGATCTCATGATCATTGATGTGTAAATCGCCCAAGTGATGTAAAATAGGAACACTAGCAATAGGTGGCTGAACTACCCCAGAGAGGGTCTACTGGCCAATAATGCCATTTGATCACTTAATTTTTTTTAAAATTCTTATATTTAATGTCATAGATATGTTAAAATTTTTATGTCGATTACTAAAATTCTGGATGGCAGGAATAAAAGTGCCAATAACATTAGAATACTTACATTGGTCAGTACACTTTGCTGAAAGAAAATATGAGGAACTGGAGTAATAACATGACCTGCGTACATACATACATATATCTGGGAACATATTATTATCAAGCGTAGATACAGTGCACATTACACCAAGTATCCTATGTACTCATGAGATCCTATCGTCCTCTTTTTAGTTCTCATACAAAGCCTTCTCCTTGCATCTGTTTTCATGAGAGTTTGGTCGTGTTTGTGAAGCAGTGTTAGCCTACCACGACTTTGTCTGTGTTCTTAGTGTCTAAATTCACACTCGTGAATCTAAGCAATGATATCAACTTTTGAACACCATGTTAAATTATATTGTAGTCTCTGACCCATCTTGACCGCTTATTTATCTGACAGAATTTTAATTTGGCCCTCCAACTTCTTCTAAACAATGATCATTTGTAAAGATTGTAGTATAGCAATCTGGAAGAGCAATTTTACATTTTTCATCTAAAAGTAATAAAATATACTTCAAATTTACTAAGTAAACTTTCAGCTTTTGAAATAACATATGATTCATGTTTTCCAAGTTCTAATAATTTAGTGAACACTTCTGAACAACCATTATTATAATTATTAATTTCAGTTAATATATTTTCAGTCCTACTGTTCATGGACATTTTAAAAAAATTAAAGAATAAAAAATATAAAAGTTTTGCAAACGTTTGGAAAAGGTTTTAATTTTTCAGTTTTCATCTCCTCTAGTTTCCCAAAATATTTCAAAAGGAAATGCTAACAAGAAGCCCATAGACCTTTTTTCTAATTGATTTACTTAATTAAAAATTTTCAGTAAACTTTCTGTGTTGTGAATCAGAAGTCAAATTCCTTTTACCATATATAATAACACATGCCATTGTATCATTTGGGAATCTTCATTAAAAAATGCACATAACTTCAGTGTTGTTTTATGACTTGTTAAAATATTCATTCTTCTAGTTATGTTAATTACATAAAATGGAAATTTTGAATATAATAAAATAGACTTACATTTACATACTTATCTAATTGAGTTATTCTTGTAAAATGTCTAAAAAAATCATAAGCTTTTAAGTCTAGGTGGATCAAGATTCGATAATTCCTGTGGAAAAACTTCATTTCTTCAGTTTTAATGTAATTATTTAGAAATATAACATGACTGAATAAAGAAGAATCAAATGACTGATTATTGTTCTGATTGGTTTCGAAAATAACAAAAATAAAGCAAGGCATATCAAATTCTGTAGAATTATGATAATTACAAATATCTAGTTCAAAATTTCGTTTACATTGTCACCAGCACATTCAATTATTTGGAATTATAATAAAGAAACCATAATTTTTGCTCTTATTTAAATAAATATTCTGGTTCATATTTAACAACAGGAATACGAGTTTCCATACTTTTTATAAGAATTTTACCTTCTTTTGGATGTGCTGAATTATCATTATAATTATACAAACAAACAGAAGAATCTTAATCTATTCTAGAACAAGTACAAATAACAATAAAATCACTGTCAAACGTAATTTCTTTATAATCTTTACAATATCCACCACATAAATCTAATGAATGAAGAAGTTCATTTTGCTAGGTTTTAATTTTTCGATCATTGAGAATATGTGCTTCCACATTCAATTCATTTGAAAGGGAAGACGTTAACTGAAATAAAAGGATGTTCAAATCAAGATAAAATATTGTTTTCTTTTTAATTGTAATATTATTGAACAATTTTAAAATATAACTATCAATTAGTTTGATATTTGATTTACCATCATATGCAGAAAATCAGTTCCTTCTGCGTGAATAACATCAAAAGTCGTACGAAGCTGCGAAAAATTAGGATGAATCCTACCATCACCAATATTAATTTCAATTTCCTTCTTAAGAAGATATAAATTATTCTTTGTTTTTCATTAACAGGAAATGAGGACAACTGATTACGTTCCATTTGGTTTGTGAATTAATAAGACACATTTGCATATCACTTTATAAATTATTTGGCCACCAAATTCGGAATTAACTTTAAATTAAACAATAATATTAGTTTCTACTGAAATTGATAATTATGTTTAACAAACATTCCATCAGCCAAATTAAAATTTACATTATTTTATTCAAATGCAATCATTTTATGACATCTTCAGCAACAGATTTTGTCATTAGTTTCAATAATTTGATTATTGAATCCTAAAACTGTACCAACACAATATTCTTCATCCATGTATAATTTTTATACTTTAGATATCAATCCTATTTAAACTTTAATCTGCTTTAAAATGAATATTTGGATTTTTCAAATGAATACATTTTCCTAAATTTTTCAAACTATATTGACCAACAGGATTTTCTATTGTTACTCCACTGCAGTAAAGATCATTATTTTTTGATATAATACTTGGAGTTAAAAAAGTTAACAAAGAACCCACTAGTGAAACAGTTTTGTAAGTTTCTCTTATTGGAAAATTTAATCATTTTTCCAGAAATGGATAATTATCACTCATTTAAAAATATATTAAACTCTGATAGCAAAAATTATATACATAATTGACACATTGGGAACCAAATATAAGACACCCAGAAGAAAATTAAAAAGCAAACATTGTAAACTTTTACCAAGTTAATTTCGATGTGCATTTGTAGGAGCAGGTGGATGTGATTGTTAACTATAATTTAGCACCAGGATCGTTAATCTGGAAAACAATTGATCATATTTATGTTTATTCAGAAAGTGTAGATCAACTAAAATATCAAGACTTTATAAAATAGTGTGAATAAACTGTAGATGAAATTAATGAAAAAAGTTAGTTTTATTGAAAATAAAGATGAAACTATTCTACTATAAATGTGAAGGTAATTCAGTTGTATTTATTGATGATTTCTTTCTCGAAAATCAAGATATAGTTAGAGAATATTTTACTAGAGGAAGATATAAAGGAATAGATTGTTCTATTTGAGTCAAATATATTGCAAAATACGAAGACAATTAGATAGAGATAATTAAATTTTTTTCAATATTTTTAAACAAGATGATACAAATTTAAATCATATTTATCATCAATTTGTTGGTGGTGATTTAAATATTGATGAATTTAAGGAATAATGAAGTAAATGATAGATATAAAGGTAAATTTGTTTTTGTTTTGATGGACATGACAAGGACAATTAATAAAGATAAATACAGAGTAAAGATTAAGAATTTTTTAAACTTTGAACATAATCAGTGAACATAGATGTTAAACGTAAACAATGAACATGAACATTAAACATAAACATTGAACATGAGCGTTGAATGTAAGTATGGAATATAAATGTTGAATGTAAATGTTAAACATCAAATATTAAACTTTAATGTTAAACATAAATGTCAGATATAAAATAAACACGATTGTAATATTTGTTTCCTTAATAAATGTTTCCAAAACTCGATCCAGAAATTGTTTAAAAAGGCAAGCAAAATACAAAAGTATAAGAACAATAGAAAGGTGATTTTTAAAAAAACAATGAAGATCAGAATATGAGAAATTTAGAAAAGATCAAGCAGTTACTGGTAGCATACAAAAAGTTACCTGAGGAATTGAAGAATTATCTGAACGAGTTTTAAAAGCAATTGAAGCAGATAGAGAAACTCAAAAAATATCATTTGTTATATACACATTATTCAGAAGAATTTAATGATATACCGCTACATGAATGGGTTGATAGTAATCCTGCTAAGTATGACTATGCAGTAACTGAATCAAAAATAAAGATGGTTTTAGAGAATTAAGAAAACCAAAGAAAATTAAAAGACAAAGAAAAGATGTTAAAAAATAAATATTAGTGAAAAATTTTAGAACTTATTAATCATACCAAAGATCTGGTTTTTGGATTAAGACCTGTTGGTTGTAATAAATATGCTGATAAACTACCTTTAGAAATCAGTGGTGATGAATTAAAAGTTGGTGAAAAAGAATATGAAGGAACAGAAGGATTAATGAAACTTTTTACTAGAAAACAAATAACTATGGAAGATTTACAACCTAAAATTGATTTTGTTGGTTTACTATGCAAAAATTTTATTCAGTTGAAATGGAGTTATAAGAAAAGTGATCCAAATCAAATAAAATCAAGTAAAGGAAAGAAATATAATATGTTGAAGTTCCTTATTCAATTTGTAAACCTGAAAAGCAAATTCGTTAAAAAAATTGAAGATGCCCCATTGAGATATTCATGAACAAATAATTGATGAATTACATAAACGAATTTAAAAAATTTGGAAAGAAAAATGTAATTTGTTTTGGAATTGATTACTTATGACAATCTGATTTAATCGAAATGGATTCAGGAAAGTTGAAAGGAATTTCAAAAAAATATAAAGAATGTAAATATTTATTAAACCTTATAGAAAATGTTTAAAGTTTAACTGGTTACAGAAAAAGTTTAACTGGTTACAAAGAAAAACAGGTAAATATATGGTTGATTCTTTTGAAAAAATATTTGAGTTGAGAAAACCGAAAAATTTGCACACAGATAATAGTACTTTGAAGAATTAATGGAAAAATGCAACATTAATTATTATTCAACCTCTAGTAAATTAAAATCAAGTTTTCTTGAACAATTTAATAGAACAATTGGAAGAAAAGATGTGGTAGAAATTTGATCTTCAAGGAAATTGTCAATGGATTGGTTTAGTTTCGAAAGTAGTTGGTGACTATAGTAACACAAAATATTAAGGTATAAAAATGGCCCAAAGGACATAAACAAAGAAAGTGAAAAAAATGTTATTGACATCTGTTTACATAATGAATTTGTTAGATACTGAACCAAAAAATAAAATTGGTGATTAAGTAACATTAAGTAAATTAAAATAATTATTGAGGAAGGATATAAAGCAAATTAGCTAACAGAAGTTTTCGAAATTGATCAAGAATTATAGAAAAGGAATTTTCCAGATCTGTATCTCGATGAGAAAATATTAAGTAAGAATGGTAACAAAGTTTATGTTAAATGGTTGGGTTTCAATAAGTCACACAATAGTTGGCAAATAAAGTAATTTTTATGACATTAATACAAATTTTATGTAAATGGAGGTTATTAAATAAGCTATATTTTCCTTGATATTAAAATAAAGATAAACAAAAACTATTTAATGTCAAAATTATTTGAGGCTTAAATGCAAATACATGGAATTAAATTATGAATTTATTGAATGTTGTTTATTAGATGAACATAAAAATTCTTGTCAATGTTGTTTAAAATTTAATTATGAATTAAGTACTTGGAATAAGTTGTACAACTTAAGAAACCTTTGTAAGATTATTTATATCTTCATACAATTGTCCTTGTGAATAGGTATCTAAAACATAATTTCGATGGTTAATAATATGCAAATTTTCTTTCATTAGTTACATAAATTTACTGGATTTGGTACATAACTAACTCTTAAAAATTCATCACAATTTTGATGAACATTACTGATAATATATATCTGATTTTTTACATTTTTGGATTGTGTTCGAATAACATAATAATCATAAGCATAATTAAAATTGTAATCATATTATCTAATTGTAACAGAAGTAGGTCTTAAATTTTCATCACTTAATTGAGAAACTACATCCCATAATAATATATTCATTTCTTTCCTTTATTATTCATTATTTGTATTTTGATCCAAAAAATCGATTTTTCGAAAATGTCATTACCTTGATCTACAAGGTTTAATCTATGTTGTGTGTGGATGTTATCATGATAGCAGCTTCAGAAATGTCTTTAAACTGTTAAACTGTTTAACTCTGCACTGGAGGCCACTCCCTCCTTTTCTGACATTTGCGAAAATACTGTCTTCAGTGGAATTTTTTTCAGTGTGAAGGCTATTTTCTTTCCATATCTTTGGCTGATACCCTTTGTCTTTGCCTGAAATCGTTCTTGCATGTGGTTTATTTACGTTTTGACAATACTAACACCTAATAGTATGTGAAAGGTCAAATTCGCAAATTTTTATGTGGACATCAAGATTTATGCATAATGAGTGGTGGAAAAACTGTGTTTGGGCAACTGTGGTATCATGGAAATTGGTTTACCACCAAACAAGAGGAAACAGCTCGAAATGAAGGACACCAGTTCATAGCTTCATCATTGTAACTTGGGACAGGAGAATTGTACAGGTGTGTGAATATTGTTGATATGGATTCCACTGGATTCAGACTTATTGATTTAGAGCTTCTCTGCCAGGCTATAAATTTTCATGTTCATGTGTTACCTGTAAAAATAGAGAATGTGTGATTTTAGGTGAAGACAGAAGAGTGGGAACAGCTTGTGCTTTTAAATTAATTTGTAAGTCTTGTAGCCATTTTTTTCATTTTCCTCCTCCAAAAAACTGACACTGGTACCTATGAAAGCAATTTTAGGTTAGCATATGCTGATAGATGCCTTGTACAGGATAGGGAAGCAGGTAATTTATTGTGTAGTTTTCTGAACATGCCTCCATCTTGTGCAGGGTTTGAAAAAATAAATAGAGAAATGTCTGATGCTGTATGCAATACTGCCAGTTTCTATGAAGAAAGCATTGGGGGATTTGGTGGAAATCAACCAAAAAGGAATTGATCCTGGGGTATTTATTCATGACAGTGAATCTCCTACAAATGTTACTGACCTGTGTGTGTTTGTAGATGGGACCTGGATGAAAAGGGGTTACACAATTGACTCGTGTAAATACTGCCACCAGTGTGCATCAAGGAAAATGTCCAACATCGAAGACATTGAGAAACTGTGGCAAGCAAAGCATGCAGTAGCATTCTCCATGGCATCCTTTTCCTCCACGCTCTCACTCTACATTAGAGTGTGCCAGTTGCATGTGTGCCAAGGCATCTCATAGACCTGCTGCTTACCCCCTTGCTTCAATACTAAGAAGGTTTCATTGAAATGTGACTGGCCCGAAGTTAGTATCTGATTGATCAGGAGATTATTATATTGATATTTCACAAAAGGTAATGAGTGGGAGGGCTCAAGCAACAAAGTGGGCAAGTAATTGATTTGCATGCTCTAACATGAACCATATTCTCTATCCTTGTTAATTTTCATTCCCGCCAGATTATCATGTCTCCAATTTAGTACCTACATTGTTGTCTACACAGGATGGGGGTGTTATGATCAGTCACTGAAGCTATGAAATTAAATTCATAATACATATTTTATTATTTAACCAGAAACCTTAGAAATGTTATAACTATCTCCTTTACTCACTACTTAAGCGATCTTACAATTGTAATTAACAATGGAAACACAAATAAATTCTATCTTAATTAGCACTGAAGGTGCCCATATTATCAGAAATCTATACAGCACTCTCTCGCACTAAAGGTGCTTATACAATTAGAAATCTGGTCTCGTTTTTAATATTGTGCACAGGGAAAGGGAAGGGGTCTACATTTCTGCATATGTGGTCTGTCTGCATAGACAGCGATTGAAATTCGCACCCCATGTTGTTACTTGGACCGAATCATTATGAGTAAATGAACCATGCTTCGGTTCCTCAATGGTCACTCTCTCCATTACTTCTCAGCACCATTTCTTTAGTCAAAATTGTAGCAAAGGTTCCTGGTGGACAAACAGGGGAACAAAGCAGACAAAAACATCTCTTGTACATACAAAAAACAGTTCCTTTAAAAATAAAACATCCTTTAAATTTTGGCACACTCAAATTAACAATTTACAGCACACACAAGCATCCTCACCATAACTATTTTCAAGAACAAGGTGGTAGCTCGCTGGTGGTGCAATTCGACAACACACGTGTGATCGACTCCAATGGCAATTTATTTTGTACTCATCCCACTATTTGTTCTTGTTTTCAATCTACACAATAGTTCTTAGGCACAACCTATTATTTCCGAATTAGTTAGGACGTGAAGCGTCATCTAGGTTGCTGCTTGCAAATAGGGGTTAGTCATGAATGAAGAGATCCATGCGCAAAATTTATGAATTTGCTAAAAAAATTAAGTCACTCACTTAGATCCTTAACAAAATCACACAAAACACATGCGTATCCTAGGTTTCGCATGGAATCATAATCTAAATTTCTCATCAGCTCTTATGACCACATGTTAAGCTAACTAGGTGGGGTGAGGACCCATGTTACTTTAGCAAGACCAATAAGAAATTTAAAATTGCAAAACGCTACTGCTAATGCGAAACTATCTGATTTTTTATACTATTGCTGGTCCTGTGTGCTGAAGGCAGTAACTGATTGCATTACTACAAATGGATAATGTGAGCCCCCCATGTTCACCCCTGGAAAAGAAACCCTAATGGAAAATTGTAATTTTTACAGGCAAAATTTCTCAAAGGAAAATATGAATGGTCGTAACGACATGCTAACTACTTCCATCCTGAAGGAGAGCGGATTAATAACAATATAATAAATTATACCTTATCCCACAAAGAATTTGGGAGCAATGACAGAGATTGCCCTCGATTCCGTCTACTCAGTTCAACAGCTTCTCCCAGAGCGCCCCAGTCATGGTGGCCCTCTCCAGCCATTCTCCTCCACCCTGGAGGGTAGGGGAACCTGTTGCCAACCCTGAACTACCCCTGGCAAACAGATGCATCATCGCTGCCTTTACCTCAAATTTATGTTAGCACTAACCAATCTACAGAGTGATCACATCTCTGCCATACCACTACTAGCAGACGAACTCTTAATACCAACTCAAAGTTAATTAATCCAAGGCAACATAGAGGGGTTAAGGAAAGGAAGTACATTTATGTAATCATGTATTAAATAAACAGCTATGTATTAAATAAACAGGTAGCCCATTTATTCACTCGAGTTATAATACTTCTTAAACTGGAAAAAAATGATAAAAGTATCTCAAACATCTACAGCATTCAATATAATGCGATGGAACAAGTTGTTCCCTTTCAGTATGCTCTAAAAATTATAGTGGCTCAAGTGGGGCATGGAGGCTGCTGCAGTTGTGAGGATGTTCTCCAGACCTGAGGAGCAGTATGGTGTTAGATATACTAAATACCTTGGTGATGGGGTCTCGTCTTCGTTGAATACTGTAAAAGATAAAAATCCATGCAATACAAAAACAGAAAACTTGGAATGTGTTGGCCACATCCAAAAGAGACTTGGTAGTAGGCTTCATCGCTATGTAAGAGAAGAATGGTGAAGTACTTGAGGATGGAAAACCACTAGGAGGAAAAGGAAGGCTTACTCTGAAAGAAATTGATTCTCTTCAATTATTTTATGGGAGAGCTATCAGGGAAAACACACATAATTTAGAGGCAATGAGGCATGCGGGTGGGCAATTTTTTTCCTCAAACCAATGCACAATCTGTGTCCAAAAGACGATTGCTGTAATTTCAACAACAGGTATGACATGTATTCACATAAACACTCATTACCAGAACCTGTTATGAATTCAACTTAGCCCACATTCGGTTTCTTGCAAACCCTGATTTGTTGAGGAAGTGACTTCAGAGAAAGAAACAAAATGCAAATGAAAGTCTCAAGAATTTGATTTTGATTAGATGCTCAAAACGGACATTGTGTAGACATGAAGTGCTCAAAGTAGGTGTCTCTGATGCAGTTTTATGTTACTATAACGGAAATAATAGCAGAATTAAAGTGCTGAAGAGAGTTGGTATAGATCCTGGTGTGTTTACAACACAAGCATTTTGCACCATTGATGAGAGCAAGGTAAAGAAAGCTAACAGATCAGTGTCTTACCTGCAAATACAGGCCAGGCATATTCAAAGAGAAGAGAAACATGGAGGATGAGGAGTATCAATACTGAGGATTTTAAAACTGAGGTAAGCTTATTAAATGTAGAAGTATGAGAAGAATATATTTTAATCTCATTTTCACTGTTTTACTTTTTTTTACATTATTAGAAGCCTTTTCTCAAAAAGAATATGCTCTAATGCTACGAAATTTTCAGGAACTTTTCACAATATGTTGCTGTCTACTTGGAACTAAAAAATACAAGATCCTGCAATTACATTCTGATTTTTAGATTATTTTAGAAAAAAAGTTAATTTTTGATATGCAAAATTAAAAAATCTGTTAATGATACCATTTTTACCATAATTTCATAACATAGTTCAGTGGTCTTCTAATATTCCCAGGATACAGTAAAATTTTCAGTTAATTTCATGATTAGAATTTGAGTTATGGGTTTTCATAAAAAAGAAAATTAAAAAATTAAAAATTCATATTTCTGATAAAATATTAATCCTGCATATTTTATTATACTTGTCTCTTATAACACAACTCTTGTGTTTTACACATGCTAAATTTTAGATTTGTATATTTATAAATATTGCTGTAATGATTTTTAAAATAAATGTTTACATTTTCCATTACATCACCCCCTAAGTCTTCAATTTTTCTGTTTTAGCAACTGATCAAAGTTCTTTTAATGTTTTATATTTTAGTGCTGTCTTTTTTATTTCATTATTTATTTCTGTCCAATTAAGATAATAAATAAATTAAAACAGATATTCTCTAGTTACATTTGAGTAACTATTTCCTAAATCTTTACAACTCAATCTATACTTTCCTTTGCTGTATTTTTCTAAGTTCTTAAACAGCCAACTTTGTTTATCATTTTCCATTGTATTTGTAGAGAAGTAAATTTCCAATTAAATTGTACATTTAAAATTTTTTGTTCTTATTTAAAAAGAATAAAATTTATAAGATTTGAAAATTTTTAAGTGAGACTATCAGAATTTGTTTCTTTTCCTATATAGGCAAATAAGATTTTTTGGTTGTTCTTCACAAAGAATAAAATTTACTAGATTTGAAAATTTTAAATTATAAAACGCGAACCTGGTTTTTTTCGATATAGACAAATGAGATTTTTTGCTTCTTATTGATAAGGAATAAAACTTAATGCATTTGAAAATTTTAAATGAGAAAATGAGATTCGGGTTTCTTTGGAATAGATGAATGAGATTTTCTTGGTTCTTATTCATGAAGAATAAAATTTATTAGATTTGAAAGTTTTAAATGAGAAAATGAGAATCTGTTTTTTCTTCGATGTAGGGAAATGAGATTTTTTGGATGGGGGAACTGCAAACTTAAATCCTTTGTTGCCATCCTGGAAACTTGACACAGGAAAGCTATTTGCTTCAGAATCGGTGTTACTATACTACTAACAGGAATCGTGACAACACTGATGGAAAAAAAATCGACGTAGATGAAAGTTGGTAGGCGTGTTTCTGCATCAAATAGACGATGTCTATTAAAATTTCACGCTAGTCGCGTAAGAGTGACGCTAGTAGCGTCACTATGAGTTTGTAAATCATGTTTGATTTAAATATACATTGCAACAGTCGAAAGCTTTAGTTACTTTTGAGATTGAACATGGTGAGTTGATGTCTGTAAGGCGACAAAGATATAATTATCTGAGTCATCTAGAAGCTGCATGTTACTTCTGCGATATTGCAGGAACACCTGGCAGGAATGTAGCCAGTGTACGAGGTTTCTGGCAGCGATGGTCATGGGAATGTACGATTGCAAGAAGACCATGCTCTGGTCGGCCACTTGGTACTACTGAGAGGGAAGATCATCGTTTTCGGCCGATGGCTCTGGAGAACAATGCATCTGCAGCAGTAATTAGAGCAGCAGTTGGCACCACAGTGACACAACGAACTGCTACAAATCGGTTACTTCAATCACAGTTCGGAGCCAGTTGACCTGTTGCGTGCATTCCACTTATCCCAGACCACTGCTATGTGCGACCTCAGAGGTATCAAGTGAGAGCTAATGGGAGGGCACGGTGGATGTTTGTTGTGTTTTCTAATGAAAGCTGATTCTGCCAAGATGCCAGTGCTAGCCATATGTTGGTTAGGCCAGTTGAGCTCCTACAACCCTTCTGTCCGTGTGTTAGACACACTGGAGCTACACCTGAAATTATGGTCTACGATTTCGTATGACAGCAGGAGCACTCCCATGGTTGTCCCACGCGCCCTGAATGCAAATTTGTATGTCAGTCTGGCGATTCGGCCAGTTGTGCTGCCACTCAAGAACAGCAATCCAGGAGGTGTTCTCCAGCAAAGTAGCGATCGTCCTAATACCGCTATTGAAACCAGACATGCTCTACTTAGTATCGACATGTTGCCTTGCCCTTATCGATTACGATATGTGTCTCCAGTCGAGCACATATGGGACATCATCAGATGACAACTCCAGCGTGATCCATAACCAGCATTAACCGTCCCCGTATTGACCGACCACGTACAATAGGCATGGAACCATATCCCAAAAACTGACGTCCCGCACCTGAACAGTACAATGCATACACGTTTGTATGCATTCTGACGGGTGCACCGGTTGTTTATGTACCAGAATTTCACATTTGCAATGGCTTATCTCGCACTTAAATTAACCCTTGACCTCGCAATGTTAATCAGTTAAATATGTTACCTAGACAAATGTACTCTGGAAATTTCATTAATTTACATTAATTTTTTTTTTGTTTTCAGAAACAGAATGAGAAGATATTTATCCATTTCCTTTCGTTATCTCAAGTCGTCTAGTATCACGCTGATACTTTTGATTTGCAATGTGAATAAGGGTGATGTACTCCCAAAACGTGACCGATGCAAATGCATTCCACTAAAATACTGGAACAAAGCGACCCATCAAGGATGCATAATGCTCTGTGTCAGTCAATTGCGATAACATAGCTTTTACTGTTGGTGCTGTTACAGTCAATATTGATGAATTTTGATGCAGGACTTAAGAAATATGAAATGGATGCTTGAAATCGAAGTAAAAACTTTACAAATGAATACCGTCTCTGTGTTGACTACAAAACACTCTTGATCACAGTGCGTGGTGAATTAAGTTTGGCCCTCCTGTTTGTAGCTTGCCTTATTACGATCGGTGCAGTTGAGGATCTGGTGCCAGAAACACTTTTGCAAATTCTTCCCATTTCTGCTTAAAATGACAAGACAGTCACATCGTAAGGACTGCCCTTATTAAGCCTGCTTGAAGACTGGTTGTACAAACATTGCAACACCATCGTTTAGCGTGGCATATCATGCAACCACGGCTAAAAATAACCAGAGGCAACTTCTTAATGGAAAAGCTTTAATAAACGTAGTCTTCCAATAGTCGGTCCCCGTTTTGGCACACAGTAGTAATGTCTTGCAGAGCACAATAAAACACAATCTCTCGTTATCACTGGTGACTCTCTATTCCTTGCCGGCCGCGGTGGCCGAGCGGTTCTAGGCGTTTCAGTCCGGAACCGCGCGACTGCTGCGGTCGCAATTTCGAATCCTGCTTCGGGCATGGATGTCTGTGATGTCCTTAGGTTAGTTAGGTTTAAGTACTTCTACGTTCTAGGGGACTGATGACCTCCGATGTTAAGTCCCATAGTGCTTAGAGCCATTTTTGTCTATTCTTTACTGTTCCGTGTGTTCGAAGTAGACTTTTTTCCATACAAAAGGTATTCGCCTTTTCCCTTTTAGAAAAGACGGTCTCCAGACGGAAACGACAATGGCTGAAGCTTGTCATCCCTCAGACGTGATAGTTTACTTCTCTCTTAATCATGATATTATACTCTTGGTAATTACAATTAATACCAAGTTAAGGAGGAAGTCAGACTGTATGCAAATGATGTGTTTTATCTTTTTAATTCTAGAAGAATAATTAAGTCATGTATGTATCTTTAGAATTAAACATTTACAAAAAAAATTGCTAAATAAGAACGTCACATCTCGACAAGACGCTTATTGCATGGACGTTAACCTGTTCCGTTTAAGTTATACACACACTAGGCTCTCATACTTTTTGTTTCGAACAGCCAGTTCTAACTTTAGGGATAGGGAATGAGAAGTATTTAAAAAATAAATATACGAAGGTACCACAATACCATCCAGTCACTTTACAGTGCGTAGATGGCATATTCTAGAGTAATCTGAGTTATGTCAGAGCATGAAGGATATGCGTTACACAGAAGGTGAAAATCTTCACGACGGAGAGCACGAACAGAGAAGCGGGTGAAAATGAAAAGTGAGAGAGAAATTGTTGGGAGATATTGGCTGTACGCAAAAGAATGTCGATTTTGCGAGTAGTCAATGTAGCTGTGTAAGATAACATCGAGTCATGCGGAACCCATTTACGCTGTAAAAAAAGTGGTTCCAGTTTTGGTAACCAGGTGAAAATCTGGCGCTGTACAGTATCTCCTCGACGTCTCCAGTGCTCATATTGAAGAAATTGTACCAGCGGTGGTCAATAACAAATTCAGAATTGTGTATTTGTCACTTGCTTAACCTTTTCTGTCCAAGTCCGATTCCTAATACGTTCCATATGAAAACACTTCTGTACGTCTTTCTTGCATTCACAGCGCCAGATTTTCACCTGGTGGCCAGAAGTGGAATTAATTTTCTCCAGTGTAAATTGGTTCGGCATTAACATATTAGAGTATCTACGACGTTTTGCTGTCATGGTAGTTCAGGCCACACTGGACCTCTCTGGATAGCTACGCTTTAATTGTAACTACCAGGTAGAATTTGGTGTTCACTGTGCAGTGAACGTTTAATTACAAGTTTTTAAATGATTCCCGATTAAACAATAACGTAAGGAAAAGTATAAACAGTTACAGAGAACGGCATGTAAATGTGACATCACGAGATATCAGCGAATCACTGTTGAGAAACCCAAAAAAAATCGGAGTGACTCTTGTGTGCAGTCTTTTCCCCTTTGAATCCGCTGCATTCCCCACCTATTTTGTCATCACAGTAGCGGTGATGAAGATTGTACGGCTCTAGTAATTTTTGATGAAGTATGTTTTTTTAATCTCAGTAGAAAAGTAAACAGAAATACACTCCTGGAAATTGAAATAAGAACACCGTGAATTCATTGTCCCAGGAAGGGGAAACTTTATTGACACATTCCTGGGGTCAGATACATCACATGATCACACTGACAGAACCACAGGCACATAGACACAGGCAACAGAGCATGCACAATGTCGGCACTAGTACAGTGTATATCCACCTTTCGCAGCAATGCAGGCTGCTATTCTCCCATGGAGACGATCGTAGAGATGCTGGATGTAGTCCTGTGGAACGGCTTGCCATGCCATTTCCACCTGGCGCCTCAGTTGGACCAGCGTTCGTGCTGGATGTGCAGACCGCGTGAGACGACGCTTCATCCAGTCCCAAACATGCTCAATGGGGGACAGATCCGGAGATCTTGCTGGCCAGGGTAGTTGACTTACACCTTCTAGAGCACGTTGGGTGGCACGGGATACATGCGGACGTGCATTGTCCTGTTGGAACAGCAAGTTCCCTTGCCAGTCTAGGAATGGTAGAACGATGGGTTCGATGACGGTTTGGATGTACCGTGCACTATTCAGTGTCCCCTCGACGATCACCAGTGGTGTACGGCCAGTGTAGGAGATCGCTCCCCACACCATGGTGCCGGGTGTTGGCCCTGTGTGCCTCGGTCGTATGCAGTCCTTATTGTGGCGCTCACCTGCACGGCGCCAAACACGCATACGACCATCATTGGCACCAAGGCAGAAGCGACTCTCATCGCTGAAGACGACACGTCTCCATTCGTCCCTCCATTCACGCCTGTCGCGACACCACTGGAGGCGGGCTGCACGATGTTGGGGCGTGAGCGGAAGACGGCCTAACGGTGTGCGGGACCGTAGCCCAGCTTCATGGAGACGGTTGCGAATGGTCCTCGCCGATACCCCAGGAGCAACAGTGTCCCTAATTTGCTGGGAAGTGGCGGTGCGGTCCCCTACGGCACTGCGTAGGATCCTACGGTCTTGGCGTGCATCCGTGCGTCGCTGCGGTCCGGTCCCAGGTCGAAGGGCACGTGCACCTTCCGCCGACCACTGGCGACAACATCGATGTACTGTGGAGACCTCACGCCCCACGTGTTGAGCAATTCGGCGGTACGTCCACCCGGCCTCCCGCATGCCCACTATACGCCCTCGCTCAAAGTCCGTTAACTGCACATACGGTTCACGTCCACGCTGTCGCGGCATGCTACCAGTGTTAAAGACTGCGATGGAGCTCCGTATGCCACGGCAAACTGGCTGACACTGACGGCGGCGGTGCACAAATGCTGCGCAGCTAGCGCCATTCGACGGCCAACACCGCGGTTCCTGGTGTGTCCGCTGTGCCGTGCGTGTGATCATTGCTTGTACAGCCCTCTCGCAGTGTCCGGATCAAGTATGGTGGGTCTGACACACCGGTGTCAATGTGTTCTTTTTTCCATTTCCAGGAGTGTAAAATCCAGATGTGGGGGATGAAGGATCCATGAGAAACATTTCAAACGAGTACGTAGAAAACTTTAAGAGTATATCTTCATGTACAATAGAATTAGCGTTGACTTAATTTACTGGATGGACTGATTTTTTGCAGGAAGTTCAAGACTGGATGAATTTTTCCCCACCGATAGCTTGATTTCCGTAGCTAACCAGTAGGCTGCTTCCATCTCTTTATCTCTTTCCATGTGCTTTCTTCTTAGCGACTATGTAAAATTGTACAGCATTCGTTTTCTGTGCCAACGCTGTCAAAAAAGAAAAAAAAAACTGCCGAATTCAACGCAACATTGTTGCGCTGGGTAATTCAACAAGTCTAAGAGAGTAAATTATGTATAGAATGGTCTTAAATTACAGACACAATCGCTGTCAGGTCGTTCCCTGTGCGAGATGGTATTCAACATGTGATACAAACCATGTCGTAGTAACTAACAATCTTTGACAGTCGAGACCTGCAGTCCTAACTAATAGCTAGCAAGGGATAAAAGAGCAGTCCTGTGAATAACGTTTGCTTTAAATAAAAGTTAAAAACTGCGCAGAAGAGTCCCATGCTCCCTCATTTGGAAAGGCGAATTGTAGTACTTAAGGAGTTATTGCCGCTAACGTATGCAACAGAGTTGGATTCGACTGCTGGTTTACTGCGTGGAAAGAAACACTTGCATAAATACCATTTACTCTGAGTGACGTTTTGGCCTCAAAATATGGCTCGTAGCAACTGAGTCCATAGCAGTACTCCTGGCGTACTACTCATGTACTTATATTGCTTGTCACCTGTTTTCGCTCGTATTCACATATCGGCGCAAAAATTAAGTTCGTTCTGAATACCGTGAGCTGTCATAGTAAGTTAACATGGGGATGTCCTTATTACAAAAATCATAATGTAATAACAGAATTAAGGAACTAACAATAACAGTAGAGTTTATTAGTGATCAGTACCATATTTATGTTGTTGTGGTCTTTAGTCCGATGACTGGTTTGATACCAGTCTGTTATGGTCAAGCCTTTTATCTTTGAATAAATACCACAACCTTTATCTCTCTGAAAATGCTTACTGTAGTCAAGTCTTGTACGCCATGCTTCCATTATCAATGTCAGGATTCCTTGATTACTCAGAATGTAACCATTTACCTGATCTCCAAATCTAGTCGAGTGGTTCAGAAAATCCTTTTCCTCTCAATTTAATTCAGTACCCAATCATTCCTTTTCCGATCTATCCATATAATCAACAGCATTCTTCTGTACCACTAAATTTCAAGAGCTGGTACTGTATTTCATCGACAATGATCGTCGTGGTAAATACTGTAGACTTAATGAGAAATGAAAGAAAATGAAAGGTCTCTTGTGAAGTTTTCAGAACATTGCGACCGAACCGCTGAATCTTTCCATCAGTAAATGGGGTATGTTCTCCACTGACTCGGTTGTTTTAACCCCCTCCACTGACGGAATGACCCACTTCCCAATTCCGTATGTATAAAACCAATACGGACTTGTAGCTGTCACGCCTTTGCGCTTACTGCTACGTATTTTAACAGTAAATAGCTCAGTCCCAATGGTAAGAGGCAGTAGTGAATTCACGTAGTTAATATTTGAATCCAGCACAGCTGCCACAAGCTCAGCTCACTTTTACTCCACTCCTACCCTCGCCATTGCACCACATTAACTAGGTGCTACGTGAACCTTGCTAAATTCACTTGCGTATACATTTTTGACCGTTACTCGCCAGTATTTACCTAATGAATAGTACACTCCTAACCGGACTATTTCCCTAAGCGCTGTGATGATTGAACGGGTTCGATCCACGGCCTACAGTGCCCTACAGTTCACACGGTAACACTGCCTACCTGACCCACTTAACTTGGTAGTGAGCTTATGTATCCAATCACCACTGCTAGCAGCAGTGGATAATCCTATCAGCACGACGAGAGCAGCAGACTTACCGTCGAATCCTCCTGAAAATACTTATAACTACGGTCGCCAGCTCTGAATGAGCAAAAGAATAAATCAATTTTTGGGCTCGTTTCAAAGTGAAATGGCTTGAGTTGAATTTAAACTTAATTCTGAATATTACTATTTCTGATCATTCTAGATGATTCTACAAAGCAAATACTCTCTCAATTTCTGTGAGGTGGCTTGGTAATTACTACCAAGACAGGTTATGCAACTTCGGTTAACAAAATTCTATCCTTCAACTTATTTAATGATTTTGGATATTACTCTTTGGACCATTGATACAGAATTAGTTAAGTGACTTTACTTGAAAGGTTGCTCAGAAAAATTTAAGTAACTGTAAATAGGCGACTCATTCTGGTGTGATCATTGCTCTTTTCAACATTCTTATACGCTAAAGTATTCTACAACCAAAAGAATTGTAAATGAAAGAGGCGATGGTGGCCTCAGTCTGATTTCACTATACTATGGTTGAGGTTACTACACTTTACAATGAACAACATGTGTCGTAATTTTACTCATTACTATATTCTGTCCTCTGCACTTGCATAAAAGAAAACTGGTATTCTTCTTTTACATGTATACAAAGTTCGACTTAACAATTGCAAGCAGTCTTGCCTTGGGTAGACGTGTCGGTGCTGGTGGTGAGATGCACGTGGCTAACGCAGCTCTTCACGTCTCATGCCCTTAATGGCGGCTGGAACTACGAGCTGTAGCACTCGTATAAGCTACTGCACGTCCGCCATAAATTCTGGGCGCAGGAACACTTACAATCAGCCCCAGTGGCATAGAGGCGGCTTCGACAACCATTCGTCGCGTTCTACTCCACAAACGGCGACGATATTCGCCTCTTCGCTGTTGCACAATCACTTTTGCGTGAGCACAGTTACGCACGTCCGATCACGTCAACACTCCCCAGGCCATTCCATTGTTCAGTCCCTGTGTCTCCAGCTACCTCTAGCTACGCTCGTATCACCAAGAGTGGGGGCGTTCCCCTACCACCTTTTTACCGAAATCATTTAGTATTTAAGAATATTTATATTTACTACCCTGGAGTCCATACCAGTCACAATAATTTACTACTAGCGCTTTACAACATTAAATTATACAGTAATAACTTATAATTACCAAGAAAAAGAATACATTTGACTCTGAGAGCTTAGTGCATTGTCTGACAGGCAGCGCTATTCCCAGTTTCGCCAATAGATGGCATCAGGGTGCACTCCCTGGCAGTCTCACACAAGCGCGCCCGTTTCAGACGCGCGGGCTCCAAATTACTGTCAGCCCACCATCATTTCAGTTCCGTTACAACATCAATGTTCAATTTCTCCAGGAAGTGTAAGCACAGGAGCACATTAAACAATATTTACAACGTAGTAAATATTCCTTTTTTACTTTACTCTGTGCGTCTTGTTTTCTCTGTAAGTGTCAATAGAACTTACATTTTCACTGTTGAAGCAATTTTCATTGAAAAACATTTTTTATGGATTTACTTTCTAATTTATGCACAGCGTAGGCATTTTCTTTGTTCACTTATTGTACTACCTAAATTTGTTTTGCTCTCAGATATTTGGGCTCTTGTGGTAGAATACCCGTAAGAAAAATATCTAGCCATCTAGCCCACGTCCAGCTCTCGCAGTGAATCATGAAACCAAAGCACACAATAACGTAAAGGTTAAAAAGACGCAGAAGCATACAATCCATTACTGTATAATGTATAAATACGAAGAGAACTGATTAACTTTCCATTTTAATAATAAATAAATTACGCAGCCTGCAGCATACTCATGATTTTAGAAGAATACTCTCGGCACGTTCAGTTGATCGTTGAACTCAATGATTCCTTAGCCACGTGGTTGCTGTCACATACACTGTAAAGTACCTGACACACATCCACAGCGAGTAGTCGATTTTGCCGCGTAAGTTGGTGTAAGACGGGCTTACGGAATCACTGGAGGTAGCGAAGAACAGCAAAACCGTTCGCCTGAGAGAATTACATCACAGTGATAAAATACCAAGAAAAGTTACTCAAGTAATTGCTCTTTAATCTTTTGCAGGCAGCCAGTTAAACCCAGCTAAGGTAACGATTGTCGGGAGTTACTGCACGATATAGTTCATTTAATATTTCGTATCCGTTTTCCACCCACAACTTTCTCACGGCCTTTGTACTTGGAGCTCAGGAATACCGTGCGTTCTTTTGGCTGACGCGAGAATTACATTTAATGCTGATAGGCACGCAGTGACAGAAAATTTTTAAATAATGTCTTAAAGCGAATTATTGACTCATTTCATGCAAATGACATGTATCTTCACTAATAAACCTATTCTGATCTACACGTAGCAGGATGTAAACTTATGATAAACGTAGAACTTGGACAAAGTCTAATAAGCAAATATTCATGACAGTATAAATTTATAGTTAAAGATGTTGAAGCTATTTGGGAAAAGCTCAGTTTAGGTCAATTTTATCTGGATACCGTCATAAAACAATATTTATTTGGGCTCTTGGAAATTTTTGACAGGACTGGGACTCGAATCCTATCATTCTTAGCTTATGATTCTTTGGATCTTCTTGACTGTCAGAGACTGATAAATACTGTGGAAGAAAAGGAACAGAGACCTAAATCAACACATTATATGGACGTACATGGTAGCGAATAAGATATAGTTTGAATTTTTAACACGTGCTAAAACATGCTATATTCATAACTTGCGTATATTTATTAACCTGTCTATCATGTGAATATAAAGTTGACCGAATCTAATCGCTAATATTGAGGAAGCCAGCCGGAGTGGCCGAGAGGTTCTAGGCGCTACAGTCTGGAACCGCGCTACCGCTACAGTCGCAGGTTTGAATCCTGCCTCGGGCATAGATGTGTGTGATATCCTTAGGTTAGTTAGGTTTAAGTAGTTCTAGGTTCTAGGGGACTGATGACCTCAGACGTTAAGCCCATAGTGCTTAAAGCCATTTGAACCAATTGAATACTGAGCAAACCTGTTGCCCTCATCCCATCCTCCGTGTGTATGTTTGTGGGTGAGTGAGTGGGGGGCAGGGAGGTTGTACGTATCTATCTCATTTACAGTAGGCAATTTGACGGTTTTCTAACTTCTCGTTTTCGCTGTTAGTTGTTGGGAAAAAAAGGAAAAAGAGGAAAAGATCTCTTGAACACAAAAAACAACATGTCTTACAGCAGTTATATAAAGAGTTTATTCTTAAAATAAAAGCATCTTTCTGTTTTTAACGTGTTGCACCTCTCATTCATTATGTCGTGTAAGTTTAGATCTTTACTCGGTAGGAAATCAATTATATCTTTGCCTAGAGGATGTGTTGTTATTGTTGTCTTCAGTCCTGAGACTGGTTTGATGCAGCTCTCCATGCTACTCTATCCTGTGCAAGCTCCTTCATCTCCCAATACTTACTGCAACCTACATCCTTCTGAACCTGCTTAGTGAATTCATCATCTCTTGGTCCCCCTCTATGATTTTTACCCTCCACGCTGCCCTCCAATTCTAAATTTGTGATCCCTTTGTAGGGAAGCAGCATACTCACGCCTTATAAAATTCACATCAGTCTTTCCATTGTGTGCCAGCCTAGTCCGCTGTAACTAGCTCTGACGTCATAAATATTGCGCAATACTTTAAAATGAAGTAAATAACCTGCAACGTTTCTAGCATGTCAGGAGTAATGTGTTGGATATCAGTTCAATAACTTTAACCATTTTAGAAATTTGGATTGTGTAAAAATCATTCACGCAACAGAAAAGAGCTAGAAACTTAAAAATTTATATTTAGATTTGCATAATAATTTAGTAGAAACAGTATTCTGGATCTCACAAATTAAAATTTTAGTAGAAATTCATGATTTTCTCGTTTTTGTCTTAGAAATTAAGGAAGCAAGATAGATTAAGTAGGTGAATAAATAAAGCTAGGATGTTTAAATTTAAGTAGAAGGGAGATCCGCTATAATCATAAAAATGTGACAGGTTTCAACAGAATAACTATAAAACTATAGCTATAGCGTATCTCCAAAGAGCAAGTTCAGAGCTCGCCTACTGCGTGTAGTGTAATTAAATTAATTCTCTCGCCCAAAATATTTGACTTAGCCACGTCAGACCTTTATTATGATTACTTACTTGTGTGCTGATTGCACAATTAAATTGAAAGCTTCATCGGCCATCAGCAAAGGAAGCAATGATTTATTCGATAACTTAAAGTGGTGCATTACTAGCCCAGCGGCTAGTCGGGAGAGCAGATTAGATCAGGCGTTCCCTTAGCCGTCCGCACCGCGGCTTTATATGTAAGAACGCTACGCGAGAAAAAAAAAAGGCCCCAGTTCTCTCCAGACGCTGATTAGCGCACCACCGGTGCCGGGAGTCGCGTCGCGTCGGTATCGTTGATATAAACAGCCTCGGATGCAGTAATAAGTTACTCGGGATACGCGTAACCATGAAATCGTTTTCGAGTCTAGTGTTAATTTTGGGATGACGTTAATGATCTATCTTTAGTTTGCGTATGTCGTGTATTCACGTGCCGCCGCAGGACAGACATTCTACCATTATTAGCGTGGCGTTTGATGAATATTATCGTCAAATTATGCCGAGCATTAACTTAAACATTTAATTTGAACAGTTATAGTGGCATCAGCGCATTAGACTCTGAACTGCTCTGGTAGTTGGATTGTGTGGATACTTTTTGGTCTGTGACTTTCAGAATATAATGAACATTTTAGAGAGAATGGTTTTTGATTATGAATCCCAGACAATCTCCTAATTCCTCAGAGCTATAAACTGTAGCTATAAATTTATTTCTCAGATGAAGTGGGCACTAGGAATTATAAATACAGGCTTCACGTTTTGCTAATCACTTTCTGGGTGCCAAAATTGGAGTTAGAGAGCCAGTGTTGAGAACGGCAAACAGCATAAATACAAAACATTTATTCTATTATTCCACCCGCCGCCCCACACCTTGATGCCTCAGAACATGTCCTACCAACCGGTCCCTTCTTCTTGTCAAGTTGTGCCACAAATTCCTCTTCTCCCCAATTCTATTCAATACCTCCTCATTAGTTATGTGATCTACCCATCTAATCTTCAGCATTCTTCTGTAGCACCACATTTCGAAAGCTTCTGTTCTCTTCTTGTCCAAACTATTTATCGTCCATGTTTCACTTCCATACATGGCTACACTCCATACAAATACTTTCAGAAACGACTTCTTGGCACTTAAATCTGTACTCGATGTTAACAAATTTCTCTTTTTCAGAAACGCTTTCCTTGCCATTGCCAGTCTACATTTTATGTCCTCTCTACTTCGACCATCGTCAGTTATTTTGCTCCCCAAATAGCAAAAGTCCTTTACTTCTTTAAGTGTCTCATTTCCTAATCTAATTCCCTCAGCATCACCCGACTTAATTCGACTACATTCCATTATCCTTGTTTTGCTTTTGTTGATGTTTATCTTATATCCTCTTTTCAAGACACTGTCCCTTCGGTTCAACTGCTCTTCCAAGTCCTTTGCTGTCTCTGTCCTCAACGTTTTTATTTCTTCTCCATGGACTTTAATACCTACTCCGAATTTTTCTTTTGTTTCCTTTACTGCTTGCTCAGTATACAGATTGAACAACATCGGGGACAAGCTACAACCCTGTCTCACTCCCTTCCCAACCGCTGCTTCCCTTACATGCCCCTCGACTCTTATAACTGCTATCGGCTTTCTGTACAAATTGTAAATAGCCTTTCGCTCCCTGTATTTTACCCATGCCACCTTTAGAATTTGAAAGAGAGTATTCCAATCAACATTGTCAAAAGTTTTCTCTAGGTCTAGAAATGCTAGAAATGTAAGTTTGCCTTTCCTTTATTTATTTTCTAAGATAAGTCGTAGGGTCAGTATTGCCTCACGTGTTGCAACATTTCCGCGGAATCCAAACTGATCTTCGCCGAAGTCGGCTTCTACCAGTTTTTCCATTCGTCTGTATAGAATTCGCGTTAGTATTTTGCAGCTGTGACTTACTAAACTGATAGTTCGGTAATTTTCACATCTGTCAACACCTGCTTTCTTTGGGATTGGAATTATTATATTCTTCTTGAAGTCTGAGGGAATTTCGCCTGTATCATACATCTTGCTCACCAGATGGTAGATTTTTGTCAGGACTGGCTGTCCCAAGGCCGTCAGTAGTTCCAATGGAATGTTATCTACTCCTGGGGCCTTGTTTCGACTCAGGTCTTTCAGTGCTCTGTCAAACTCTTCACGCAGCATCTTATCTCCCATTTCGTCTTCATCTACATCCTCTTCCATTTCCATAATATTGTCCTCAAGTACATCGCCCTTGTATAGACCCTCTATATACTCCTTCCACCTTTCTGCCTTCCCTTCTTTGCTTAGAACTGGGTTTCCATCTGAGCTCTTGATGTTCATACAAGTGACTCTCTTTTCTCCAAAGGTCTCTTTCATTCTCCCGTAGGCAGTATCTATCTTACCCCTAGTGAGGTAAGCCCCTACATCGTTACATTTGTCCTCTAGCCATCCGTGCTTAGCCATTTTGCACCTCCTGTCGATCTTTTTTTTGAGACGTTTGTATTCCCTTTTGCCTGCTTCATTTACTGCGTTTTTATATATTCTCCTTTCTTCAATTAAATTCAATATTTCTTCTGTTACCCATGGATTTCTACTAGTCCTCGTCTTTTTACCTACTTGATCCTCTGCTGCCTTCACTACTTCGTCCCTCAGAGCTACCCATTCTTCTTCTACTGTACTTCTTTCCCCCATTCCTGTCAGTTGTTCCCTTATGCTCTCCCTGAAACTCTGTACAACCTCTGGTTTAGTCAATTTATCCAGGTCCCATCTCCTCAAATTCCCACCTTTTTGCAGTTTCTTGTTTTAATCTACACTTCATAACCAATAGATTATGGTCAGAGTCCACATCTGCCCCTTGAAATGTCTTACAATTTAAAACTGGTTCCTAAATCTCTGTCTTACCATTATATAATCTATCTGATACCTTTTAGTATGTCCAGGATTCTTCCACATATACAACCTTTTTTTATGATTCTTGAACCAAGTGTCAGCTATGATTAAGTTATGCTCTGTGCAAAATTCTACCAGACGGCTTCCTCTTTCATTTCTCTCCCCCAATCCATATTCACCCACTATGTTTCCTTCTCTCCCTTTTTCTACTCTCGAATTCCAGTCACCCATGACTATTAAATTTTCGTCTCCCTTCACTACCTGAATAATTTCTTTTATCTCATCATACATTTCATCAATTTCTTTGTCATCTGCAGAACTAGTTGGCATATAAACTTGTACTACTGTAGTAGGCATGGGCTTCGTGTCTATCTTGGCCATAATAATCTGTTCACTATGCTGTTGGTAGTAGCTTACCCGCACTGCTATTTTTCTATTCATTATTAAACCTACTCCTACATTACCCCTATTTGATTTTGTATTTATAACCCTGTATTCACCTGACCAAAAGTCTTGTTCCTCCTGCCACCGAACTTCACTAATTCCCACTATATCTAACTTCAACCTATCCATTTCCCTTTTTAAATTTTCTAACCTACCTGCCCGATTAAGTGATCTGACATTCCACGCTCCAATCCGTAGAATTAGAGGATGATCTTTGCATTTTAAACAGAAACGTCGAATGTGAATTCAATCTGACATGATTATTATGAAGTATTTGTGTGCCACAGTGATTTATTTAGCACATGTATGCTACATAAATCAACAGCTTACTCATTATCCTGGAAAATCATAAGGGTCATAGAGAGATTAAGCACTGTCCATTAGAACATAACTAAGTACCTGAGTGTGTAGAACTGTCTCACTATTTATCTAAATAAACACAAGTACAGTAGTATGTCTTTACTGTCAAAACAATATATAAAGTGCCACTAAATATTTAAATATTATTGTGGAGTGCAGGTGCTTGCAACATGCTGCTGAAGAAAACAGTGACGTAATTGGAAACGTTAGCCATAGCCTGAAAACGGCTGTGGCGTTGAAATAAATATTAGAACTGTTTGTGACTGCTAGCGTTATTCGCCAACAATCTTTTACTTATGTTACTAACTTTAATAATTTAGTAATTTTTTATCTTCCTTTATCTTTGAAGAGAACATGTTGTGTCCAAATAGCTTATCCATATGGAAAAGTTAGAAAAAGTCATATTGTTAATATTCATCAGGATAAAAGGTTAATATTTTATCGATGAATAGCAATGTGAATCTGTAACAATGTGAGTTCGGGATTAGAGGGACGCTGACGTTAGTTGGTAAGCGAGGGAACGACATGCGTGTAACAGTAGGTTCATAGACGCTTAAGATGGGCTATGAACTAAACAATGGCAGTGTAACTGTATTAAAGTTCTTCTCTTCAGAGACCACTCTCCAAGTGCTTCTCGGTATCAGCTAATGTCTCGCTAACTAATGTGAAGTTTTAGCCGTTTGAACTTTGGAGAGAAGGGTTTGGTATTTGGACTGTTTTGACGAATTCTAAAAGTATGAAGGTATTAAAGCGCTTCTCGCCATAGGCTAACAGCTCAGAAAATAAAATAAAAGCTACAACGTCGCTGCGCGAAATTTCTTTGTTGTATATCTCCCACTAACAAGACTACCGTAAATAATACAGTCTCCGCATCGTAATTCCAATGGCAGTGCCAACAGGAAAATTGCGGTTACACTTTCTAATATGGACGACACTAATGAGATACGGTTTATGGCCTGCCAGCGTGGGATGACGACAGTCATTTATGAAAGCTAAGTGTTTTACATCAGATATTATGTCTGTTAGAAAACTCCCCTCTCGTAATGTGACTGAAAGAAGATTTACGTAACAAATATAAGCTCTTTCACTGAAACTGCATATACGTTAAGTTATTGGGATTACTTGTCTCATGTAATGTATGTTCCACAAACCATTAAACAATCGTCAATGAGTTAAAAAGCGCTGCAGATACTAAAGTAATTTTCCCACTAAATGCTTCGTGTAAATGTAGTACTTATTTTTGTTGTAATTAAAATAGGTGCAGCACATTAATATAAAAGCTTTCTCTTTAACGTTACTTTCATTATTGCGACATTTACTTGTGTTCCATTCTGTTACATTTTTGAGCCCTCGGCAGTGATACAAAATTTTGGATTTCATGTTTTCTTCACGTGGTTTCTGTGTATAAAATTGTATCTACACTGCTTGTGATTACTACTTCTTTATTTGTTTATGTATACAAAATTCATGTCAGTGTTTTGCCATTAAATTAGTTGCTTTCGATAATTCATTGGTGAATTGTTTAGACGGCGGAAGAACCTTAAATTTGACTGATACCTGTTGACTGAAGAGTCTTTTACATCTCAGACACTATCATACTACGGTATTAAAAAGTCAATGAAATATGGAAGTAGTTATATTTAGTATTTTTTTATATTTATTCTTTTATTTATTCGAAGACGGTGAGGGAGGGATATTATGCTCATGTCAGTGCTAAAACATCAAGTTTCCTTCTCCTTTACTATCCTCGTCAGATTCTGCTGCAATCTGAAATATCGTCTTTTATCATTAAAACGTTATGTGAACGTTGTCATTACTGGTAAAAATAACGTTGCAACGAATATTGTTTCGCCACAGTCTCACGTCATTGCATTTGAGAAGCAAATTATTAAGTTAACCTCACTGATAGGAGTGTAAGAAGTTATTAAACTTCTTGTATGGATTTCGATAGCAAAGAGATTAATATTTGAAAATGCAGTTGTAATTACACTGTATATACCAGTATTTAAATAACTTCTCCATAAAAAATAGAACTGTTATCAAACTTTTTGTTGCATTGTTGATGATCCTACCATATTAGATTTCACAATAGCAGATCAATAACGCTAAGATCACTTACTACAATTCAATTTTGTCAAGTATATGTGTATTACGTTAGGTGACTATACATGTAGCGGACTTCAGATGAAAGAAAATGGGGTTGAGTGCTCACATGGTTCTAGTATTTTTAGTGACAAATGGTGCTTGTTTCACCTCTGACAGAAATTTGTGGATGTGATAAACGTCAAGTTGCATCGTGAATCGGGATGCACTTTAAGCTGCAGGTTTCCCCATGATCAAATGGGTAAGTAAGATCGGAGAAACTAGTTTTCTTTCTGTATGTCCATCTTTCTGATTGAAGGTTTGAGGAACTACGGCCGTTGACTTATGTAATGAAATGGAACGCGTCTTCGGTATTTATTTTCTGTGCATATGACGGAAGTATGTCCCTCTACGGTTTGCACCTCAGCATTTTATACTTTGACATGACATATGGATGTATTTATTCTGTCATTTTCAGAGCTTACATATACTGAGACATTTTTTTGGGTCTGTCATTCTGCAAGGGCTACTTTCGCACAGACGGGTGGATATTATTCATTCTGTGTACGAGCATGGTACGACATAGGTGGCTTTCTACATTTCGTCTCTTTACACACTCTTGGATACATGTGGCATAAATATGGCTATTTTCGGTTTCGCAGCTTAGCATTTTATAACTCTGATGTGTCGTGTAGATATATTTATACCGTCACTTCGTTTGCTTTGCTTATATTGACACTGAGTTACTGCTGATGCTGTCCTTGCGCAAGGACTACTTGAACATTGACGCATAATTCTTTGGTTTACTTATTACATTTTTCAACATGTAGAGTAGAGATTCGTTATGGTGTATGAATTATAATTCTATTGTAGGTACGTGACAATGGATGTACCTGTTTGTCTTATAAAATGATTACTTTCAATTCACTTGTGTAGTATTGTGCTTGGTTCTTATATTCTGTTTTGAATCTGTCTTTGTATTTGCATGGATGGTAAATTGATAATGCTATCATTACTGTTTATGCATACTGGTCTGCAGATGATGTACTGAATCACCGAAACTGGTAGATATATAATAAACAACAACGAAGGGACGGCTGCAAGTGTTCCATTTTATTACGTAGTTTCCTTTCAGTGTGTCAATCGTGCCCTTAAGTGCTGTCGTTTTATCAAAAATCTTATATTTTTTCAGGACGCGTGTCATGTACGCAAGAAAATTTTATCTGACATCTTGGGTTGTCGGGTGTTCTGCCGGATATCAGCGTCGTACTTGCACGATAATTCGGTCACGCAGCTCGTTACCCTCATCAGGTGCAACCTGAGACTGCTCCTCGAGTGGACCTGGTCCAGTATTTATGCCTATGACCTTCCCCCTCCACCAACGGCTGCAGGCGCTTCCTCTGCGGTCCGCGCCCATTCCCTGCGACCTGCTGGAGCAGCAACGCTGCTGACACACAATATTTTTAGCGCAACGGAATCTGACTTTGAATAATCCCTACAAAATAATGGCCCTGACTAACATTAACCTATACCTTTCACAAATTACTTACCTCACAAAAATCTTCGTTACTCAAGCTACTGCATTGCAGCGAGCGCCACTACTGCCAGCTAAATAAAAGATTCAAATTACTGAAGGCACTAAATACTGATAGGCATAGTTAACAAATGAAAGATTTTGATAGAGAACAAACAATGTATTTACCTTAATAGTGTTCAAAAGTCATAACATATGTATCAGTTCATGACATCCAGTCTTATAAATTTACTGTCTCTATCCAGATCATCCGCTCTCAAAACTCCGCCATCTCACTGCCCACATCCACCACTGCTGGCGGCGCACCTCCAACTGCGCAATGCTGCGCGCTGTTAACAACCAACTGCCCAACACTACAATAGCCAACAACAATGCAAACCAGCCACAGACTGCACGCAGCACAGCCAGTGATATTCATACAGAGCGCTACGTGGCGTTACCAATATAAAAACCTAAACAGCCTACTTACATAGCTTATTGTGACTTTTCACATAAACCGACGTATTTTTATTACATTTCGGGAGAAATACACTGAAGCACCAAATAAACTAATATAGGCATACGTATTCATATACAGAGATATGTAAACAGACAGAATACGGCGCTGCGGTGCACGACGCCTATATAAGACAGCAAGTGTCTGGTGCAGTTCTTAGATCGGTTACTGTTGCTACAATGGCAGGTTATCAACATTTAAGTGAGTTTGAACGTGGTGTTATAGACGGCGCACGAGCGATGGGACACAGCATCTCCGAGGTAGCGATGAAGTTGGGATTTTCCCGTTCGATCATTTCACGAGTGTACCACGAATATAGGAATCCAGTAAAACACCAAATCTCTTACATTGCTCCGGCCGGAAAAAGATCGTGCAAGAACGGGATCAACGACGACTGAAGAGAATCGTTCAACGTGACAGAAGTGCAACTCTTCCGCAAATTGCTGCAGATTCCAATGCTGGCCCATCAAAAAGTGTCAATGTGCGAAACATTCACGGAAAAATCTAGACAACCAGATGAATCCGTGGACCTTGCATGTCAGCAGTGGACTTTTGAAGCTGGTGGAGGCTGTGTAATGGTGTGGGACATGTGCAGTTGGAGTGATATGGGGCGCCTGATGCGTCTAGATGCGACTCTGATAGTTGACACGTACGTAAGCATCCTGTCTGATCATCTACATCCATTCGTGTCTACTGTGTATTCCGATGGACTTGGGCAATTCCAGTAGGTCAATGCGACGTCCTACACGTCCAGAATTGCCAGCAGGACAGTCCAAAACCACAAACGTCTAGCATTGCTAGAACATTCTTCTGAGTTTAAACACTTCCTCTGGCAGCCGAACTGCCCAGGCATGAACATTATTTAGCACGTCTGGGATGCCTTGCAACGTGCTGTTCAGAAGATATCTCCACTCCCTCCTACTCTTACGGATTTATGGATAGCTCGGCAGGATTCATGGTGTCAGTTCCCTCCATCACTACTACAGACATTAGTCGAGTCGACGCCACGTCGTCTTGCGGCATTTATGCGTGCTCACGGGAGCCCTACACGATATTAGGCAGGTGTACCAGTTTCTTTGGCCCTTCAGTATATATAAGCTATAGCGCCCAATGTTCAGTTTTGTTTGTTATATATTTGTAAATTACTATTAACAATGTAAAGCTTATTTTGAAACACTTGTTTTCTGCAGATTATTGGTTTCAGATTGTGTGGTAAACAACCAATAAAAGCATCGCTTTAGTGACATCGCAAAAAAAGAGAAAAGTATTTACTATCGAGGAAAAGTTTCACGTAATACTTCGATTGGAAAATGGGGAAACAAACGCTAGCGTCACGGAGTTGTCTCTCATTCTACGATTGGATGGATAGAGAAAAGAATACAATCTCTTTAAGAACACAACTCCTTAAAAATAAAGCGCTCAAGATCATCTGAGTACAAAGCTATTGAAGTTTTACTTACATGGTTTAAGCGCAAAGATCAAACTAATGCCGATCAATGGATCTTCTTCAAGCGAAATTCAACGAATTTGCTCGTCTGTTGGGAAATCCGAACTTCTATTCTCCTTCATCTTGGATACAACGTTTCCGAGCTCGCCATGATATTATCACCAGGAAAGTCTGTGACGAAGCTCTCGGTTATCTGGTGGATTAAAACACAAGTAGCTATTTAAGAATTCACTTGTTTTATATGAAGGCTCAAGCCAGATGATATATAAAATGTAGATGAAACTGGCTTGTTTTACAACATAGCCTCAGATAAGACACAGTTGGGGTGGAAGAATATCTAAGACAAGAATCACAGTTATTGTTGCTGCAATAATGACAGGATCATGGAAAGAAAAGCTTATGGTGTTCCTAACACCGAAAAAACTCAGATGTTTTAAAACCATTCACTCCCTGATTGTTGTTTAGGAAAACAATGCAAAATCTTAGTTGACATCTGTCATTTCTGAAAAGTGGTTGCGTAAATGGGACTCTCAACTGAAATCGAAGAAACGAATAATTGTTCTCCTTGTAGATAACCACTCTGTTCGTCAAACAGTGGACAATCTGTAGTTCATAAGCTTATGTTTTTACCCCGTAACATAATTTCTGTTGTATAACCAATGGACTAGGAAGTTACAAAGATCTCTGAGGATGCAGTACAGGAAACAAGTGACGAACATGTTACAAAAAATCAAAGAAGTTAAAGAAACAGTCTTCAACGATCTTGATGCGATTTTGACGATACTGGAAGCGTGGGAAAATGTCACTGAAAAAACAATTGCCAATAGTGTTAAAGGAGTACGGTTGAGAGGCTGTTCTTCACCATCCGACCGTGACAGGGACACATTTTTAACAAGCTCTGATGTTGAAATGAAGGATGACATTCTTTGGTGGAATCAGTGCAAGACCTTTACCCATTTTTGTCAACTTGTGAAATATAGGACTTCGCCCTTGTAGACGACAAACTTACCATGTACATTTCAGCTAGCGAAGAAGAAATTGTAGCCGATATCCAAAGCCAACATGTGACTGACATACATGAAAACAAACAAGGCTAGTTTTTGTGCCATCACTTAATGAAGCTCTCAGTGCAATGAAAACTTCCTTATTTTCAAAGAAGAGTTTAGCACAAATGACAATAAACAGATGTTCAAACGACTGCGCGTTCAAATGCAAAGTGTGTACGCACATCTTAATTGCCTCAAGTAGGACAGTATACTATTGTAAGCGTTAATGTATTGCGTTCTAAAACTGAAGCAACTAAAATATTAAACACCACTGTATCGGCTGTGATAATTGAAAACTAGAAAATTGAATTCCAAAATCTGTTATTTTTTCAAAGTACAAATGTGGAATAATTGTATGTTCACTCTCGATGTTTTGTGGTCAAGTGTAGTGTATGTTTACAATGTGTTAGGTACAGTACATTAGATTTGTACAACATTTTAAAGAGAAACATGGGAGAAAGTGTAGGCCTTCATGTAATTTGTGTATTAAATAATGTCTTTTCATTTTGGTGCTGTTGATTTTGTAATTCAGTAACTGGAACAGAGTTCTGTCAGTCACGAATATTATAGTATACAGCACTTACAGTAAGTTTGAAACATGCTCAACACTTAATCTCATTCAGAATCCAAGACGGTTTTTACATTTTGCTGGCTGTCATTGCTGCTCGTACTGCATAAACATAAGAAAAACTCCTCTCTACTCCACTCCAAGAATACTGCATTGTAAATCTAAATCTACGTATAAACTCTGAAAACCGCCGTGAATTGCATAGCAGGGGTAGGTGCAATGCATTTCTGCTACTTTTTGAAGTTGTAACTCTTTGTCAGCCGAAAATTTACAGATACGAAATTTTTATCAAAAAGTGGAGCAAAACCCTGATTTGTGCGACTATTGGCTATAACGACAGTAAACTGTCGGTCCCTTAGACGTCGTTATAGCTAGTTTCGACTGTAAATCAAGAGCAACCACTCACCAGAGGTGGCCTGTAAAGCGTCCGTGAGTCACAACTTTAGCCCTCTCTCCAATCATCAAGTTTCAGAAGATAGAAAAGTAGCAAAATGTGTGAGTCTGTGAACAAATAGCTAGCACGGGATTTCTAAACGTCGGTGTCACTGTATCGGCACAAAGGAAACGAGACATTTCAACGATAAACTGCACACTACAGAGAAACAAATTTAATCAAAATGTAACTACTCAGTGTTAGTGTACGAATATTTTGCTAAAGATTAGATTAGATTAGTACTTGCTCCATAGATCATTAATACGACACTTCGTAATGATGTGGAACGTGTCAGGTTAATAAAAGGTGTCTGTACAAGATATTACATTACAAAAAATATTACATGATACTTAATATTTTTAATTTTTTTGGGGGGGTTAGGGAAATTACCCACTTACTATATCCAAAAATTCATCTAATGTGCAGAAGGAGTTGCCATTAAGAAATTCTTTTAATTGCCTTTTAAATGCTATATGTCTATCTGTCAGAGTTTTGATGCTATTAGGTAAGTGACCAAAGACTTCCGTGGCAGTATAATTTACCCCCTTCTGAGCCAAAGTTACATTTAACCTTGAGTAGTGAAGATTATCCTTTCTCCTAGTGTTGGAGCCATGTACGCTTCTATTACTTTTGAATTTGTTCAGATTGTTAATAACAAATTTCATAAGTGAATATATATATTGTGAGGCAACAGTGAAGATCTCTAGATCTTTAAATAAGTGTCTGCTGGATGATCTTGGATGAGCTCCACCAATTATTCTGATTACACACTTTTGTGTAATGAACACTCTTTTACTCAATGATGAGTTATCCCAGAATATGATGCCATATGAAAGCAGAGAATGAAAATAGGCATGGTAAGCTAATTTACTTAGATGTATATCGCTAAAATTTGCAATGACCCTAATAGCATAAGTAGCTGAACTCAAACGTTTCAGCAGATCCTCAGTGTGTGTTTTCCAGTTCAACCCCTCATCAATGCATACACCTAGAAATTTTGAATATTCTACCTTAGCTACCGATTTCTGATCGAAGTCAATATTGATTAATGGTGTCATTCCATTTACTGTGTGGAACTGTATATACTGTGTTTTGTCAAAGTTTAATGAGAGCCCTTTTGCAGAGAACCACTTAATGATTTTCTGAAAAACATCGTTTGCAATTTCAGCAGTTAATTCTTGTCTGTTGGGTGTGATAGCTATACTAGTATCATTGGCAAAATGTACCAGCTTTGCATCTTCGTGAATATAGAATGGCAAGTCATTAATATATATTATGAACGGCAGAGGACCCAAGACCTATCCTTCTGACACCCCATTCTTGATTGTTCCCCAGTTTGAGAAATTACCAGTTTTTTTGCATTTATGTGAACTGCTTATTTCAACTTTCTGCACTTTTCCAGTTAGGTACGATTTAAACCATTGGAGCACTGTCCCATTCATACCACAGTACTTGAGCTTATCTAGAAGTATTCCATGATTTACACAATCAAAAGCCTTTGATAGATCACAAAAAATCCCAATGGGTGACTTCAATCCCAGTGGGTGACTTCCGGTTACTCAGAGCATTTAATATTTCATTAGTGAAGGTATATATAGCATTTTCCATTGAAAAACCCTTCTGGAAACCAAACTGACATTTTGTTAAAACTTTATTTTCAGAAAGGTGTGAAGCTACTCTACAATACATTACTTTTTCAAAAGTTTTGGATAAGGCAGTAAGAAGAGAGATTGTTCGGTAGTTGTTGACATCAGACGTATCCCCTTTTTTATGCAGTGGTTTAACAATGGCATACTTCAGTCTATCTGGGAACATACCCTACTTCAGAGAGCTTTTACATATGTGGCTAAAAATCCCACTTATTTCTTGGGAACAAGCTTTTATTATCCTGCTGGAAATGCCATCAATTCCATGTGAGCTTTTATACTTGAGAGAGTTTATTATCTTCCTAATTTCAGCAGGAGAGGTGGGTGGAATTTCAATTGTATCAAATGGTGTGGGTAAGGCCTCTTGCGTTAACTGCCTTGCTTCTTCTAATGAACATTTAGATCCTATTTTCTCTACAACATTAAAAAAATGATTATTCAAAATGTTTTTGACTTCTGGCTTGTTTATCAAGTTTCCATTCGCTTTGATGGTGATGCCATCATCCTGTACTCTTGGTTGCCCTGTCACCCTGTAATAATATTCCAAATTGTTTTGATTTTGTTATCAGAGATATTAATCTCAGACATAATGCACATGCTTCTGGACTTTTTAATAATCTTTCTTAATGTAGCACAGTAGTTTTTATAATATTTGGCTGTTTCTGGGTCATTACTCTTTCTTGTTGTTTATCAAGTTTCCATTCGCTTTGATGGTGATGCCATCATCCTGTACTCTTGGTTGCCCTGTCACCCTGTAATAATATTCCAAATTGTTTTGATTTTGTTATCAGAGATATTAATCTCAGACATAATGCACATGCTTCTGGACTTTTTAATAACCTTTCTTAATGTAGCACAGTAGTTTTTATAATATTTGGCTGTTTCTGGGTCATTACTCTTTCTTTTTGTTAGATACAGTTCCCTTTTATGGTTAGAAAATATTTTTATTCCTTTAGTAAGCCAAGGTTTTTTGCATGGTTTCTTATAATTAGATTTGACTGCTTTCTTAGGGAAACAGTTTTCAGATTCTGTTACAAGTGTATCATGAAATGAGTTATATTTTAAATTAGCATCGGGTTCATTGTACATCTCATCCCAGTCTGACTGCTGAAGATTTTCTCTGAAATTTCTAATTGTTGAGTCATTAATTGAATGCACAAATTTTGAGTGTAATTTTGAATGATTGAATGGAGCTATGTCATATACTGTAACTAGCTGAGTATCATAATCAGAAAGCCCATTTTCAACAGGACAAGAATTTATGTTTGTAAACCTGTCTTGGTCTATAAAAGTGTTATCTATCAATGTGCTGCTGTCCTTTACTACCCGAGTAGGAAAGTTAATGACAGATGTCAAACTGAAAGAACCGAGCAAGACTTCAGGTCATTCTTCCTATTACACTCTTTCAGTGAATCAACATTGAAGTCCCCACAAATAATAATTTGCTTTCTCCTATCTGACAGGCATCCAAGTTTTCCAGGAATAAATGAAAGTTCCCTGAAGGGGACCTATATACTGTTACAATTATAAAAGAGCCCTCCTTCAGTTTAAGTTGACAGGCACATGCTTCTATATTTTGCTCTAGACAAAACTTTTTTGTATCTAAGCTTTCTACACAGTGATAACTTATGTCACATATGGTAACTCCTCCTGTCGCCTTATTCTCTCTACTCATATGTGCAGCTAGTTTATAACCACTGATATTTGCTTTTTCCATATCAGACACAATGTGATGCTCAGACAGGCATAGTACATCTATTACATTATCAGATTCAATGTCATCTAAACAAACCAGAAGCTCATCTACTTTATTCTTCAATCCCGGAATATTTTGGTGAAAAATTGCACCATTATTTTTTACTTTACTTTTAATCCATCAATATTTTGGTTAAATATGGTAACATTATTATTTACTTTCATGTTGTGAGAATTTTGTGAGTTTCGGATGTTCTGCAGCTTCCAAAAGTGACGATTTTCAGTACTTGAATAACTATCTAGGTAAGGGTAAAAAGAAATGGGATCGTAGGTTGAAATAAAAGATACGTCAGTAATTTACTTGTTGCAGGTTTCTCCGCTTTACAGTACGTCCAGCTTCCAGAAAAGATTGAAGTTTTAATGGTTTTAAAATGTTGAGTTTGAGTGTCTGCTAAAGTTATTCCTTTATCAACAACTATGAAAAGGATAGATTGCTACTCACCGAAAATACGATACGTTGCGCTATGGAGAGGCACAACGTAGAGACAGTTAGACAATGAGCTTCCGGTCAAAGCAAAGAAAGAGAAAAACACACACACAAACACACATATTTGCACAATCAGGCACTCCACATGACCGTTATCTCCAGCCTCTCTGACGTTGGATTTTCCGTCTGCGTCGTACAACAACGTTAGCTGTCTCTGTCGCGTCCTGTATGACGACGACGTAAGGTGGATTGTGGAATACAGTAGTTGCCGTAATTGTCAAAAGGTTGCCTAGGTTTTGAACAGATGTTTTGCCTACTTCTTCATACGGTGTATCCTCACGGACTCGGATTTTCATGATATTTGCACTTCCTATCTTTAACACCATTTTTTGAGTTCCTGTAGAAGTCTCATTTTTTCTACATTGAATACTCTTCCATTTTGTACCACGTTTTCGCAGTTTCTTTCGCCCATTTTTCACCTTTTCCTCTGTCCTGGTTTCTGTCTATAGCTACCAAAGAATTTATCACGGCTCTTACTACAGGTATTTTGATGTATTGAATCCAGGGAATACTTTTCAGTCGTTTCATCCATGTTAAAATCTTGTGTGTAAATCTTGTAACTGGGAATCTTCTGACGTCTAGAGAAAATTTTAGCTTCTTTTCGTATACGTACCTTGTAGTTCGATAATTATTTTGGTATTCCGGCGTTTTAGTTTGTAGCTATACTATGTGATCTAAAGTATCCGGACACCTGGCTGAAAACGACTTACAAGTTCGTGGCGCCCTCCATCGGTAATGCTGGAATTCAATATGGTGTTGGCCCACTATAGCCCACCATTAGCCTTGATGACAGCTTCCACTCTTGCACGCATACGTTCTACCAGGTGCTGGAAGGTTTGTTGGGGAATGGCGACCCATTCACGCAGAGCTGCATTGAAGAGAGGCATTGACGTCGGTCCGTGAGCTGGCACGAACTTGGCGTTCCAAAACATGCCAAAGGTGTTCTACAGGATTCAGGTCAGGAGTCTGTGCAGGCCAGTTCATTACAGTGTGTCGTGTAAGCACTCCGCCACAGGCCGTGCATAATGAACAGGTGCTCGATCGTGTTGAAAGATGCAATCGCCATCCCCGAATTCCTCTTCAGCAGTGGGAAGCAAGATGGTCCTTAAGACATCAATGTAGGCCTGTGCTGTGATAGTGCCTCGCAAAACAACAACGGGTGCAAGCCTCCTCCACGAAAAACGTGACCACACCATAACACCACCACCTCCGAATTTTACTGTTGGCACTACACACGCTGGCAGATGACGTTCACCGGGCATTCGCCACACCCACACCCTGCCATCGGATAGCCACATTGTGTACCGTGATTCATCACTTCACTCAGCATTTTTACACTGTTCAATTGTCCAATGTTTACGCTCCTTACACCAAGCGAGGCGTCGATTGGCATATACCGGCGCGATGTGTGGCTTATGAGCAGCCGCTTCTACCACGAAATTCAAGTTTTCTCACCTCCCGCCTAGCTGCCATAGTACTTGCAGTGGAACCTGATGCATTTTGGAATTCCTGTGTGGTGGTCTGAACAGATGTCTGCCCATTACACATTACGACCCTCTTCAACTGTAGGCGGTCTCTGTCAGCCAACAGACGAGGTTGGCCTGTACGCTTTTGTGCTGTACGAATCCCTTCACGTTTCCGCTTCACTGGGGAACAGGGGACCTAGGGATGTTTAGGAGCGTAGAAATCTCGCGTAAAGACGTATGAAACAAGTGATACCCATCATCTGACCATGTTCGAAGTCCGTGAATTTTGTGGAGCGCCCCATTCTGCTCTCTCACGATGTCTAATGACTACTGAGGTCGCTGATATGGAGCACCTGGCAGTACATGGCAGGACAATGCAGCTAATACGTATGTTTCCGGGGGCGTCCGGATACTTTTGATCACATAGTGTACCATCCACTCCATTTGATCCGAGAATCTTCACCGTATTCCTGTTTCCTTTTCCCAATGTTTTTTTTCCCGTCATAGTGGGTTGGCTGTCTTGCCAATACACAACAGTTGGCGCCGAGGATTGGCGACGTGGCCAATTCGCGTTCGTAACTATACTGCCCTGATTTACTTGTGTAATGGCTTCGCCACAATCTCCAGATGTACTGTCCGAATTTTATCGCTTACAGAACCAGCAGACGCAGGCCTTACTGGATGTCCTTGGACAGCTCGTCCAGGGTAAACGTGCAATGCAAAACGATGCGGCAGCCGCCGCTCCACCGCTCATGCAGCCACAAAACGCAGTTGCACCAACTTTTCGTCCTTTTGATGCTGCACTGGAAATCTGGATGGAGCGGTCACGCCAATTTGGATTCCATCTCGCCGCCTACAGAATTCAAGGTAATGAGCGGCAGCCTTATCTCCTTTCGTCCGTCGGCGTCCAAACGTACCGTGTGATAGTCAAATTATTTCCCCGACGCGACGTAGCAACTCTGTCCTACGACAAAATTTTGTTTGCCTTAGATGCTTATTTCATAGAATCAGTCAATGTAGTTGCCAAACGGTATACGTTCTTTCGTACAAAACGTACGGCAGGTCAGACTAATCGAGAGTGGGTTGCTACCTTGCAAGGCCATACTAGGGATTGTGCTTTTGAGTGTCAGTGTAGACTCCCTTATTCAGATACTGTGGTACAGATATTGAAACTAGTCAATCCCTCCCTTCAACAAGTGATGGACATATTGGATCGGCAGGACACACTTGACTTTGCTCAGGAATCATTTGTAACTTTGCCACCTGTGTGTCAGGTTAACCGGCCCGCCGGGCGAGCTGCACGGAACAGTAAACAGTCCTCGCGCCTGGCCGCGCCAAAGCCGCCTAGCTCTCAGCCACGTGTCCCGCGCCGGCAAGCAAATGCAGTGAAATCGTGCCCGCGGTGTGCTACTAGACATTTGCGTGAGAATTGCCCGTCACGCCAAGCTAATTGCTTTTTCTGTAATAAAAAAGGACATGTTCAAAGTGTTTGCCAGAAAAAGCTCCGATCGGAAGCTCAACACCATTCCAGGCCCTTGGCTTCACGCCGAAATCGAACCAAGGCTACTCAGGCTCGTGAAACTTCGCCTATGGAAATTCATGTAGTTCATTCCACTCCGCCCAGTGCTACTCTCTCTTACAGTGCCTGTGTTCATCCCGCAAATAGTGTGCGTCGACATCGCCGGAAATCCCGTCACGTCGCAAGTGATTCTGTACCAGTGTCAGTTCACGTTGCACGAGACAGTCGCTCTTGTCGTCAGCAGGAGAATTAACTTTTTGTAGACTTGGACATTAACGGCAAAGTGATGCCTTTCCAGCTCGATACCGGAGCTGCAGTTTCTCTGATCAATCACGACACGTACAAACAGCTGGGCACACCTCTGTTGCGTGCCGCAAATGTTAAGTTAAGTAGTTATTCAGGACAAGCGATCCCTGTGTTAGGACAGTGCAGCCTTCTTGCAACATACAAGGGACAAACAAAACTTGTGTCATTTTACGTACTTCGTTCTTCTCTGCAGTGAGCTTTTTGGTTTCGATTTATTTCGGTGGTTTAACTTGTCTATAGTCAATCAGGTCCTACCAGTGAACCAGACTGTGCCTTCAGCCAGTGTTTCTCGTCAATGTGAAGAATTTTGCGCCGGGCCTCGGTTGCGCTAAGGACTATAAAGCACATTTGGAACTGAAAGTAAACGCGCAACCGAAATTTTACAGAGCGCGCAATGTTCCTCACGCATTGCGTGATGAGGTCGCAAAAACATTACACGGTTTGGGATCACACAGTGTAATTGAACGTGTGCAGGCTTCTCTCTGGGCATCAGCCTTAGTAATTTTGCAAAAACCTTCCGGAAAATTGAGACTTTGTGTGGACTTCAAGACAACAGTGAATCCACACCTAGTGACAGCAACTTTTCCTTTACCCCGCCCGGAAGATCTTTTTGACAAACTGTGCCCGGGTAAATATTTTTCGAAGTTGGACCTAGCAGATGCGTACTTGCAAATACCGGAGGACGAAGAATCCCAGCGCGTTTTGGTGGTTAACATGCATCTTGGTTTGTACCGATTCAAACGTCTGCCATTTGGGTGTGCATCCGCCCCTGCATTGTTTCAGCAATATCTACAAACTGTTTGTGCGTCGGTCCCTACTGCAGCAAACTATCTGGACGATATTGTGATCTCCGGAAAGACGGAAGAAGAACATTTAGCCAATCTCAGAACGTTATTTCAGGTCTTGCGACAAAATGGTCTTCGCTTGCGGAGGGACAAATGTGTGTTTTTTGCTCGTGATTTGCCATATCTGGGACATGTACTCAATGCCCAAGGCATACATCCCAGTCCAGAGCATCTCCGTGCCATACAAGCTTGCCTTCGCCGCCGAATTTGAAGCAGCTACAGAGTGTGCTGGGAAAACTGAACTATTACCATCGCTATGTTTCCCACGCCTCTTCCATTTCAGCTCCGCTTCATCGCTTACGCCGTAAAGGTGTTCCGTTCGCCTGGACGACGGAATGCGAACGCGCCTTTAGCCAGTTGAAATCGGCGTTGCTTTCCAATACTTGCCTTACGCCATTCGATCCCCGGAAGACCCTTTTGTTGATGGTGGATGCATCGGATTTCGGGATCGGTGCTGTGCTTGCGCACAAAGACGGATCGCACGATCGCCCTATTGCCTTTGCGTCCAAATTGCTCTCGTCTGCGCAGCGACATTATTCACAGATCGAGAAGGAAGCATTGGCTCTCGTATTTGGTGTTACAAAGATTCATGATTTCTTGTATGGTCATCACTTTACCATCCTCACAGACCACAAACCTGTGACATCGCTTTTTCATCCGACCAAGCCTGTACCTCCACGTACAGCGCAGAAATTCATTCGCTGGTCTATTTTCCTCTCGGAGTACCGCTACGATATTTTGTCTCGGTCCACTGATAAGCACGGAAAAGCCGATGCGTTGTCCCGTTTGCCTGTTGCTGAGGATAGAGCATTCGATTCCTCCAAACTTGCTTGCATGTTCATTGATTCGGAAACCGATGACGTGGTCGACTCGTTTCCGAGTGATTTTCGTCGTGTAGCTACAGCCACAGCTGCAGACCCTGTCCTTGCTACCGTTCTGCGTTTTGTTGCTACGCAATGGCCCTTGTCAAAGTCACGGATCGGGGATCCGTTGGTTCGCCGATTTTTTGCTCACAAGGAGAGACTTTTTGTACGACGTGGTGTTTTGCTGTTGCGTTCTGATAATGATCAGTTCAGGGTCGTGGTACCACGTTCGTTACAGTCCTCTGTCTTACAACTTCTCCACCAAGGACATTGGGGTATAGTGAGAACGAAACAACTTGCTCGTCAGCACTGTACTTGGTTCGGAATCGATGCCGCGATTACGAATATGTGCTCTTCTTGCATGGTGTGTGCCGAACAACAATCAGCACCACCGCGGAATTTTTTTGCATGGCCAAAAGCCACTTCCCCTTGGCAACGCTTACACATCGATTTTGCTGGTCCCTTCTGGTATGCTAGATGGTTGGTTGTGGTCGATTCATTCAGTAATTTTCCTTTTGTTGTCCGGATGTCTTCCACGACGTCATCTGCCACCATCCAAGCGTTATCTGCTATCTATTGCATTGAAGGTCTACCACAGACTATTGTTTCCGACAATGGCCCAAAATTCGTGTCCGCAGAATTTCAGTCATTCTGCAAGGCCAATGGTATTCAACATCTGACGTCTGCGCCGTTTTCGCCACAGTCAAACGGTGCCGCTGAACGATTGGTCAGAACTTTCAAGTCACAGATGTTGAAGCTGAAAGAGTCGCATTCTCGGGAGGACGCGTTATTGCTCTTTTTGTCCTCGTATCGCTCTCAGCCCCGGGATGGTCGCTCGCTGGCTGAGTTGCTCCACAGTCGCCCTCATCGCACCTTGATGTCTTTGCTACATCCGCCGCATCAGGTTCCTGTGCAGCGGCAGACACCTGCTTTTGCCCCAGGCGACGTTGTCTACTGCCGCAACTTTCGAGGTTCACGGCGTTGGCTCGCAGGGCGCATTCTTCGCTGCTTCGGTCGCGCTATGTATCTGGTTTTGGGGGCCTCTGGTGAGGTGCGTCGGCATCTCAATCAGCTGCGCCTCTGTCGTCGCACGGGATCTGCCGCTCCCCGTCTGCTTTCAGCGACAGTGCCGTCCGGTCAGTGCCCTGGGGTCTCATCTACTGGCTCGCCTCAGCCCCAGGTGTTACCGACGCTGCCTTCCCTTTTGCCCCATGGCGACGCGCCGCCACCGCCGCCGCCGCCTGTTCTCTCGCCGGCGACGCCCGCAGTGGATGCGTCGCTGCAACCGCCGGGCGCCTCCCTGGGTCACGCGCCGCTGATCGCTTCCCGTGACCAGTTGTCCTCCGCCATGGACCATATGTCGTCATAGCCCGTCGGGTGCCCCGGCCCGATGGAGGTCGACCCCTCGGCCCCTCCTGTCTCTCTAAGGGCGCATACACCGCATGTTGGCGTGCACCCTGAAGCAGGTTTTCAGGCGTTTCCTAGCTCCCCTCGGGCCGAATGGCAGGGTGCGGGTGGCACAGCCTCGCCTGTTGTTAGGCTCCCCACCTCGTCGCATACGCCAACATGGGGTCCTCTCCACGGCGGGCGGAAGCCTTATACCACAACCGTCCGCCGATTTGCGGGGGAGGAATGTGGTGTCACCGCCAGACACCACACTTGCTAGGTGGTAGCCTTTAAATCGGCCGCGGTCCGTTAGTAAACGTCGGACCCGCGTGTCGCCACTATCAGTGATTGCAGACCGAGCGCCGCCACACGGCAGGTCTAGAGACACTTCCTAGCACTCGCCCCAGTTGTACAGCCGACTTTGCTAGCGATGGTTCACTGACAAATTACGCTCTCATTTGCCGAGACGATAGTTAGCATAGCCTTCAGCTACGTCATTTGCTACGACCTAGCAAGGCGCCATTACCAGTTACTATTGATGCTGTAAAACATACCTCACGCCAGCCTGCGTGAGCTTAAACGCATGCCTTTCAGCTTCCCGTCATAGTGGGTTGGCTGTCTTGCCAATCCACAACAGTGATAAAACAGATCGTATGGAAGGGAAATTCGATACACATGCCGTTCAGTTTCCTTCTTTTAGACATTATAATATTAGGGATGAAATAATTTTTTTTGGTAATAAATATCAGAATGTAATAATTAACAAGGTGAAAACTAATATCTGTCGTATAAATGTTAGGGTAGAGAGAATAACGTTGGATAGTTGTGCTAATAAGAAACCTTTTGAAGAACAAGGTAATATGGAGAAAACTAAGCTGTGTGTTAGTAATAAGCTTGGTAAACTTCCCAAAGAGTCCCTCCAGGGCATCAAACACTCTCCTGCTTCGATGGGGTTGAGCTCCGTCTTGCAAGAAGCACATCTTGTCGAAATCAGTGTCGCTTTGGATAATGGGGATGAAATGAAATTTTACTTACTGGCGAACCCATCCAAATTAAAGTGGGCCTCGTCGCTAAGCGAAACCATACTAATTCCCATCGTACACCGTGGCCAACCGTGCATTTTGTATGACCTAACACAAAACAGTCATAAGGTATGACGATTTTATTTCATGTTTTTTGGGTCATCAATCTTCTGACTGGTTTGATGCGGTCCACCACAAATCCCTCTCCTCTGCCAACCTCTTCATCTCAGAGTAGCACTTGCTACCTACGTCCTCAACTATATAGTGGATGTATTCCAATCTCTGTCTTCCTCCGGAGTTTTTGTCCTCTACAGTTCTCTCTAGTACCATGGAAGTCATTTCCTCATGTCTTAACAGACGTCCTATTACCCTGTCCCTTCTCCTTGTCAGTGTTTTCCACATATTCCTTTCCTCTCCGATTCTGCGCAGAACCTCCTCATTCTTTACCTTACCAGTCCACCTAATTTTCAACATTCGTCTATAGCACCACATCTTCAATGCTTCGATTCTCTTCTGTTCCGGTTTCCCCACAATGCTGTACTCCAGACATACGTTCTTAGAAATTTCTTCATCAAATAAAGGCCTATGTTTGATACTAGTATACTTCTCTTGGCCAGGAATGCCCTTTTTCCCCATTGCTAGTCTGCTTTTGATGTCGTCCTTGATCCGTCAGTCATTGGTTATTTTACTGCCTAAGTAGCAGAATTCCTTAACTTCATCTACTTCGTGACCATAAATCCTGATGTTACGTTTCTCGTTGTTCTCATTTCTGCTGCATTTTATTACTTTGGCCTTTTTTCGATTTACTCTCAGTCCATATTCTGTACTCATTAGATTGCTCATTCGGTTCAGCAGATCATGTAATTCTTCTTCACATTGACTCAAGATAGCTATGTCATCAGCTAATCGTATCACTTATATCCTTTCACCTTTAATTTTAAATCCACTCCTGAACTTTTCTTTTATTTCCATATTTGCTTCTTCGACGTACAGATTGAACTTTAGGGACAAAGACTACATCTCTGTCTTACACGCTTTTTAATCCGAGCACTTCGTTGTTGGTCGTCTACTCTTATTATTCCCTGTTTGATCTTGTACATATTGTATATTACCCGTCTTTCCCTGTAGCTTACACCAATTTTTCTCGAATTTCAAATATCTTGCACCATTTTACATTGACGAAGGCTTTTTCTTCGTCAACAAATCCTATGAACGTGTCTTGATTTCTCTCTAGTTTTGCTTACATTATCAACCGCAGCGTCAGAATTGCCTCTCTCATGCATTTACCTTTTCTAAACCGAAACTGATCGTCATCCAGCACATCCTCAATTTTCTTTTCCATTCTTCTGTATATTATTCCTGTCAGCAACTTGGATGCTTGAGCTGTTAAGCTGATTGTGCAATAATTCTCGCACTTGTCAGCTTTTGCAGTCTTCGGAATTGTGTGGATGATATTTTTCCGAAAGTTAGATGGTATGTCGCCGACTTCATACATTCTACACACCAACGTGAATAGCCGTTTTGTTGCCACTTCCCCCAATGATTTTAGAAATTCTTATGGAATGTTATTTGATCTTAAGTCCTCCAAAGCTCTTTTAAATTCTGATTCTAATACTGGGTCCTCTATCTCTTTTAAATCGACTCCTCTTTCTTCTTCCATCACATCACACAAATCTTCCTCCCTCATACAGGCTTTCAATGTATTCGTTCCCCCTATCCGCTTTCTTCTGCATTTAGCAGTGGAATTTCCGTTGCACTCTTAATGTTACAAGCCTTGCTTTTAATTTCACCGAATGTTGTTTTGACTTTCCTGTATGCTGAGTCTGTCCTTCCGACATTCATTTCTTTTTCGATTTTTGCACATTTTTCATGCAGCCATTTCATCTTAGCTTCCCTGCATTTCCTTTTTATTTCATTCCTCAGCGGCTTGTATTTCTTTATTCCTGCGTTTCTCGGAACATTATTGCACTTCCTCCTTTCATCGATCAGTTGAAGTATTTCTTCTGTTACCCATGGTTTGTTCGCAGTTACCTTCTTTCTGCCTATGTTTCTTTCCAACTTCTGTGATGGCCCTTTTTAGAGATGCCCATTCCTCTTCAACTGTACTGCGTATCTGTAGCCTTAGAGAACTTCGAGCGTCTCTCGTCATTCCTTAGTGCTTCTGTATCACACTTTTTTGCGTAGTGATTCTTCCTGACAAATGTCTTAAACTTCAGCCTATTTCATATTTTTCAATAATTGTGAACCTGTAACAATTTGACAAGATATTCTCCAATACTACCTTTATTTTATTTTATTGATGTTGTTATTTTAATTAAGTTGTTATGTAGTCTAGGCTGTTTTAATAGATCTAAATCTTCTATTTTTGTTGAGGGTAATTCTTTGCTCATGATGTTGGTCTCCAGTTCGCGTGATCCTCAGAAAACACTCACATACAAACACAACGCACACAGCCATAATACACGAGCTTCCAGCCGCGTGAAGTAGTTTAAAATTGTTTACACCCACCACGAGTTCTGATGCTTACATCATCTTTCACAGGCCTCATGAGTCGTCGAATTTTCGTTGGCGTCCTGAAGACTGAATCCATTCTATGCCTCTCTAGGAGCCGGCTAATGTTTCCTGTTATGTCGGACAGACTCTTACAATGGAACAGTCCTGTGTATAACACAAGAAATGCTTTCGCCTTCATTACCCTGAGAACTGAAGGGCGGGAGAGCGTGCTCTAGGAAGCGAACATCGTATTGCATTCAGAGAGACATCAGCTGTTACACGGACTATTAGTGTCTGCGATGGTGCTACTAAGGAAGCGATCGACATAAAAACTTGTGACAACATCCTCGATAAAGACTGCGCCCTGCACCTAAGCACGGCTTCGGACCCGGCCTTTGGGAGACTGAAGCGGGCGCACGACGAAAACATCACCCTATATAGCGCTGGACGAGCACCGATGACGTCACCGAAGGCAGCGCGGCTACACAAGGATTTTAGTAGCATCCAAAAGACAGCCACCACTTTACAAGCTTGTTGGATTTTAAGCCACTTGAACCGGCTGGAAACCCGAAAGAATTTTTTCAGAACATATCACTGCGAAACCGTGCATTCATGTATAGTCGTACACACACATACACACTGTTTTTTATGTTTAGTCCTAATGTATTCTGCTTCTTACCTGTATATATGTATTGACTGTTTAGCTTCAGAATTGTGAATTACGTTAGTACTGAAATGTATGGTGTGTTTGCACCTCATTCCCCACGCGTAATTTCTTTTTCAATGTTGTTCACCAATTATGTATCCTATTCGATGGTGGTAGTCACAGTCTGATGAAGACCATGTAAGCCAAAAATGTGTTAAGTAAATAAATTTATACTGTAGGCCATTCATAATTATGTACCTTTCATTTATAATTATGAATTTGTTCTACCAAGCAGTCGTGGAAGATTCAATACATTGACAGAAATTTGGAATGTATTTCAACTGACGCATATGACAAGTCTTACTTTCAAAACAACCGTTCTGTTTTACAAGGGTATATCTTCTACACGCATATGCTTACAACCCAAGGGCATATTTTACAATTAAGTTTAGCTTCAAGGTTTCCAACTATCTTCCAAACGTTCAACATGCCCTCCGCCGGATGCATGCCAATTTTTGTGGGCATATCTGGAATTACTATCTTCAGCGTTGTTGCTATGCTGCGCCGCAGTTCATCTAAAGTTGTTAGTGGAGGAACATACACTCCTGGAAATGGAAAAAAGAACACATTGACACCGGTGTGTCAGACCCACCATACTTGCTCCGGACACTGCGAGAGGGCTGTACAAGCAATGATCACACGCACGGCACAGCGGACACACCAGGAACCGCGGTGTTGGCCGTCGAATGGCGCTAGCTGAGCATCATTTGTGCACCGCCGCCGTCAGTGTCAGCCAGTTTGCCGTGGCATACGGAGCTCCATCGGAGTCTTTAACACTGGTAGCATGCCGCGACAGCGTGGACGTGAACCGTATGTGCAGTTGACGGACTTTGAGCGAGGGCGTATAGTGGGCATGCGGAAGGCCGGGTGGACGTACCGCCGAATTGCTCAACACGTGGGGCGTGAGGTCTCCACAGTACATCGATGTTGTCGCCAGTGGTCGGCGGAAGGTGCACGTGCCCGTCGACCTCGGACCGGACCGCAGCGACGCACGGATGCACGCCAAGACCGTAGGATCCTACGCAGTGCCGTAGGGGACCGCACCGCCACTTCCCAGCAAATTAGGGACACTGTTGCTCCTGGGGTATCGGCGAGGACCATTCGCAACCGTCTCCATGAAGCTGGGCTACGGTCCCGCACACCGTTAGGCCGTCTTTCGCTCACGCCCCAACATCGTGCAGCCCGCCTCCAGTGGTGTCGCGACAGGCGTGAATGGAGGGACGAATGGAGACGTGTCGTCTTCAGCGATGAGAGTCGCTTCTGCCTTGGTGCCAATGATGGTCGTATGCGTGTTTGGCGCCGTGCAGGTGAGCGCCACAATCAGGACTGCATACGACCGAGGCACGCGGGGTAGCCGTGCGGTCAGGGGCGTCTTGCCACGCTCCACGCCGCTCCCCCCGTCGGATGTTCGAGTTCTCCCTCGGGCATGGGTGTTGTGTGTTGTCCTCAGCGTAAGACGTTTAAGTTAGATTAAGTAGTGTGTAAGCTTAGGGACCGATGCCCTCAGCAGTTTGGTCCCATAAGACCTTTCCACGAATTTACAAATTTTCATAGATGAAGTGATTCACAAAGCTCCACAAATTAAAAAAAAAATCGGAAGTAAATGGTAATATGCTTTGCGAAATGTTTTGTCGAAAACTAGAATAGGTTAGAGAACCGTTTGACAAGCCTTTCAATGATCGTCGAAATCATGAACAGCAAATCGAATGCTAAAGCAAAAATATGGTTGAGGTTGCTTTGCAAAATCAATTTAAAAAAAATTTAAGATCATAAAGAAACAATCATATCAACTGGAACGCTCATCCTTTAGTTACGTAGAGAGAGAGCACCAGGTGCAATCCGTAGTTAGACCTGAAATGCTCTCTGATCTATGGTACCAATTTGTTGTGCTATCGTACTCTTGTTTTTTATCACAAAAGAAGAATGAGCAAGAGCAATGATGTCGGCAGTACTTGTAAAGGAGACATTAAAAAGTTTTTGAGAGTGAAAAACTGTTGTGACTTTTTTCACCTTCGGGCATACATGATACAAATATGTCAGTGCCAAACAACAGCGGACTGCACGGTCTACTAATACATCAGATAAATACCCCCCCCCCCAGCACTCTTTAAAATTCTTTGATTCTAAGCTGAGTATTGCATTTTAAAATCTCAATTGGCACCTCATTTTCTGTACATGATTTCGTTAGTTTCATATGTTGCTCAGAAAGCATGAAATATTATATATTTAATTGTCAGTTGGTATTCTATTATTATTATGAGTATATAAAGAGAAAGCAAATGAGGAGTTGATTGAATATTTCAAGTTCCGTGTTTAATGTGGGTTTTTGTTAATTACCCTGTTTAATTTAGAGAAATTGGATATTTCCCAGAATGAATTTTCATTCTGCAGTGGAATGTGCCCTGATTTAAAACTTCGTGGAAAATTAAAACTGTGTGCCTGACTGCAAGTCAAACCTGGGACCTTCCGCATTCAAGTAAGTGCTGTACCAACTGAGCTATCCAAGCACGACTGACAACCCACTCTCATAGCTTTACTTCCGCCATTACCTCATCCCCTACTTTCCGAACATATCGTTTCTTCGAGGACTGTTAGTCACGCAAGTTAACAGGAGAGCTACTGTAATGCTTGTAACGTAGGAGATAATATACTAGCTGAAGTACATTTCTAAGGGCAGGTTGTTACTCGTATTTCGATAGGACAGTCAGTGGAGCACTTGTCCGTTAAAGACAAGTTCCCAAGTTCGACTCCCGGCATTGCCCATAGTTTTAATCTGCTACGAAGTTATAGTTAAATAGTTTTTGAAAATCTAGGTCTCAGCTGGTTAATTTGATATCTCATTTGTCCATTTCCCACTTTTAGTTTGGCTACGAAAATTCTACAAAAATCCATAGTGTAATTTTTACAGAAATCAGTAATTAGGTTTTCCTTAATCACGCTTCTTACTTTCAGGGAAGTAAATAGTTTCTGAAAACTAGATCTCCTGCTTGTCAAATTGGTACCTCACTTGTCCATTCTTCTCTCTTCATTTGGCTACGAAAATTAAGAAACGAATTTTATCATAATTACACTGATTACTCTGAAGCAGTTAAACTTCTTGTTGCAAAACTGGATTCCACACTGTCCATTTCCGACTCTTCGTTTGATCATAAAGATTCGGACCACTAAAGTCCATCTTGTAATTTGTAGGGAGTCTTTGTTTTCTCTCCACTCAAACATTTGACGAAAATACCTCATATCGTGAGATGAGTCCACCTTAGAGGCCAATGGTACAACGACAGACTCACATTCTTATTAAGGTCGATTAAACGCTGCACTGCCGCACTCCCGACGAAAATCACGTCACACGCTATTAACTGAATTTCACCTGTTGAAACGAAAACGTCTTTTGTTGCATCTAAACTCGAGGCTAATTGGAAAATGAACAAAAGACCTGCCAACGTCAAGGCACCCGCTATCGGCTACAACATGAATCGGCAACTTGCGACTGGCGCCAAGGTAAATTCTTAGTTTCTATGTGCAATTTAAAATACACCACGAGTTTCTTTGTTCATGTAGAGGACATAGCCTTGTGAAATCGGTTGAAATTTTTTGAAACATCTCATACTTGAAGTAACCACTCAGCTATTAGTCTTAAGTGACTTAGGGAAACCACAGGCAACCTAAACAAGTATGTCCAGTTACGGCTTTCAATTGTTAAACTGCTTCTTCAAAACACTAGTCCAGCGTCTTGATCACAGCATCATCTACCTCGATGTTTGTTTGACATTATGAGACTGTTTTCAATTGATGTCTTGCACGCTGCGTGTCATACAACTATCCCTGATCCGTAACATATCACTAAAAATTTTTAATGGCATGATGTTGCTAGCTAAATATTTGTTCCTAAACAGCACTGCCGAAAAGCCACGTTAGGCCTACCTGTGCATGTCAGTTTTTCGACCTTGGACATGTCTCTTTACTCGGTGACAATTCTCATGAAAATTTTAATTCGTAATAATGGAAGCGCAGCTTACAACGGAAGTGCGGAGCTTATGCTCAGTCACATGAAAACCACAGGGAAAGCTCAGTGAATGGAACGGATGCAGGTAAGTGTGACCACGGCTGGCACTAATATTGAAGGTAGTCACTACCAACTGACCATCATTCATTTCTAGCGTGGATCTTAAAGTAAGACAACGAGGTCCTCGCGAGTAAAGGTTTATTAATGAAATCATAGATATACACAAAATAACTAATGCTCATACTTGTCCAAGCATTTTTCTCATCGATAAACCAATCTATCGAAACCCTCCCGAGATGCGCCGCGATTGCCAGCGAGAATATGTCTCAGTAGTCCATTGTGTTGTGCACGATGTCAAGGGAGATGTGAAGTGCTTGTGCAGTTTGCTTTACTCGATTGCTACTATCGGCTTGAACTATACCTTCGACACGGCGCACGTGTCATCTGGAGTGGAAGTGCTTGATCGTCCTCACCATTGCTCGTCTCGTACATATTTACTGGACGTTCGCTGATAAAGTTATGCAAAACATGCGAACCTCGTATTATAGCCTCGTACAAAGAAAGGTCAACATTCAATGGTCGATGGGAAAGTCTCCATTTACTGGCGAAGATTCCAAACGTACACACTACCTTCCTTCGCGCTCTGTTGATTCGGTAGTTGTGTATACTGGTGCACAGTGGTCTGACCAAGTGGTGGCCAAACCAAGTGGTTGTCTTTGATAATTTGCTGCTAAGAGTAAAGGAACTATTAGGCTGTCCCGTAAGTTCCGGCACTTTTGTAATTAAAATTCAGGTTTTCAAGAGAATAAACAAGAAATGAACCAAAACATCAACAATATATTATCCGTTGTTGTTTACAACTTCTTCCCAACGCTCAACAAGCTGTTCATTGCCCTGATGATAGAAATCACCTGTTTCCACTCGAAGAAATCTTACAGCCAAGCCTTCAATTCCGCGACATAACTGAGCGAAACACCACACATTGCATTTCAGAGGAACTGGGATGGAAGTCCAAGTCGGGAGAATACGGAGCAGGTGTGGTGTCACCGCCAGACACCACACTTGTTAGGTGGTAGCTTTTAAATCGGCTGCGGTCCGCTAGTATACGACGGACCCGCGTGTCGCAACTGTCAGTAATTGCAGACCGAGCGCCACCACACGGCAGGTCTAGAGAGACGTACTAGCACTCGCCCCAGTTGTACAGCCGACGTTGCGAGCCATGGTTCACTGAGAATTACGCTCTCATTTGCCGAGACGATAGTTAGCATAGCCTTCAGCTACATTTGCTACGACCTAGCAAGGCGCCGTATTCAATTGGTATAATACTTCTGTATCATCATGAGCAATGTTCTACAAATGTGGATTAAAGTTAAGTATTCCAGAAGCTACGTACTTTTCTTTATAGCATTCATTACGTATCCTGTTTCAGACCTCACGCCAGCCTGCGTGAGCTTATAGCGTGCATTTCGGTCTCGTCCAACAAAACAGTGTTGGCACGTCTGCCGACACTTCAGCAGGTGGCACCACTTCCCAGCCAGGAGTTTGCATGGCTTCTTTGGCGATATGAGCCCGTTGTCGTGTTGCTAAAGAACGCCATGTGGCCGATCAGGTCGTTTCTGCCGGATGGCGATGATGAGTCGTTGCATTTGTTAGACGTAAAACTCCGCATTTACTGTTTGATTCCTATCAAGCAATTCGTGGTTGTTCATGCATGCCTTTTGAGGTCGAAATTACCGTGTTTGAATCGTTAAAACAAGTCCTGAGCTGTCCTAAGAGGCATCGCTTCTTTGCCACACACGTCACAGTTTTCTCGAATTGTTTCCGTCGTTTAGGCATCTCGATTAAACGCAAAAAACAGATGGTGTAGATAAAGAACTTTTGTTTCGAAGTTCTAACAACCCTACCACAACAAAGGGCAAAAATTAATTATGATTGTAGTGTGGCTCACGCTGCTAAATATTGCATTTTCGGGCAACAACAAAGTTATATTATGTGGCATGTATCATTAGAGCACAGCTAATAAAGTCATTTCTTGAAATAATGGATAAACTAGGCAATCATCTTTTCGTGTTTCCCACGCTGTTCTCGTTGTGAACTCATGGCTCAATCGTCGAAAATCTAGGTAGTGATGATTCCAAGCTCGGATGCAAAGAGGCCTAGGTGTTATTCTGCGATATTCAGAAGTTTTATAGATGTGTTTCATAAACCATTATTGAAGATTAAACTTTTTCAAGTTAGGACAATGGTGATCTAAAAAAGTAATCAGTACTCCGAATTTAAGTTACACTTCTTTTTTATTACTTTTGTTGCAATATCACGTAACTCGTTCCAAAACATTACTTCACAATATAAAACATACTTGAAAATGTCTTCCTCACTGTTAAAGTTGACATTTCATAAACTGACTACAATTTGCGACTTTTTAACATGACTACCAAAGCTTGACTCTCTAATAACCGCTTACACGCCCAAAAATCAGAGTTACAAGTATGTCAAAGATCATAGTGACAAAAGAAAGAATACACATAAGAATAATATCATTGCAATATATACATATCGATGTATCGAAGTACCTCTACATTAATGAAATCAAATCTGAATGTTGTCACAGAAATATATTAACTATTTTACAGAAACACAGTAGAATATTGCTCGTATCGAGAGATTCATCTACATTTATACTCCGCAAGCCACCCAACGGTGTGGCGGAGGGCACAAACCGTGCCGTAATGGTTACGTAATTCAAGTACCATAACAAAGTGACACTCAATTTTCAAAAGCTGAAAAGAAAAGAAAAATTCAACACACTATTTTGCAGAGCATACAATTCTCTATCGAATCACATAAAACGCACTGCGAAAAAAAATATTTTCCGCGCAAAATTTTCACTTAAAAGAATTCACGACTTACAAGTCAACGCGATACATAACCTCAAAAGATAGCATAGAATGCATTTTGTTTTCATCCACAAATTTTCTCTTCCAGTTTCGTTTCCTCCTCCATGCACTGACCCTGCAGGCACAGGATGACTTGGAACAGAAGAAATATATCAATGGCCCCGATATCGTCAGTAGTAGATAACCGATAGTATAACTCAGAATGATCTAGAATCTTTGAACAAGCACTCGGTAATATGTAAAACAAAACGAGCGTATGATAATTCCATTGCAAAATGCTGCTTGCTAGACTGTGATTCATTATCAGAGTTGTGGTTAAAAGCAACACACCTACGAAATAAGCCTCTCAAATATGCCTATTGCAATCATTTATGCATTGATTTAAGATTTTTTATAAGTTCTAATGATTGAAGCAACACGGAAAAATATTTATCATTAGTTAACAGAAAAAAATCCATCAACTGAAACTGTGTGGGCGTATTTTATCGTAATTACGTAGTTGTTAGCAGTCTGAGAACTGAAGCTAACACAGTGGAAAAGCTATTAAAACAGCATATTTTAGCCATAATGGCAATGACCGCCTCGATACTTACTCACGTGTGTTATTGTACAGTAACAAAATATTAGCGCCCATCTAGTTAACTGTTCTCAATTATGAATTCATTACCAGTCGCCGTTATTACATGGGCAAATAGTCATCTAACTGATGTCAATCATTAACCCGTTGGAGACAGGAAAAGGATACGTCGGATTTCAGCAGAGTTATAGCATTTCAGTAACGAATGATATGGTCAATAACCAGAGCAGTTTACGCTGCACGTGGAAATCGCCCAGAATGTTTTTATAGGGAAATATTTGGAAATTTGTGGCAAGTTCCTATGGGACCAAGCTGCTGAGGTCATCGGTCCCTGGGATTACACACTACTTACACTAACTTACACTAACTTACGCTAAGGACGTAACACACACCCATGCCTGAGGGAGGACTCGAATCTCAGACGGGGGGAGCCGCGCGAATCGTGGCAAGGCGCCTAAGACCACGCGGATTTTTATAGGGATTTGAATGGTTACGCGGATTGGTGAAGTGAGGAGCATTATACGACGTGATACTTTCGAAGAAGACCCTTCATTTTTATTTTGAGTTAGTTACCTCTTGGTTTTTTTTTCCTGTTTCGTCCATTTCTTTCCGTCCAGTTGTGGAGTCTCGATTTTAGTACACCTGCTGCATTTCACGTCCTGTTGTTGTTGTTGTGGTCTTCAGTCCTGAGACTGGTTTGACGCAGCTCTCCATGCTACTCTATCCTGTGCAAGCTTCTTCATCTCCCAGTACCTACTGCAACCTACATCCTTCTGAATCTGCTTAGTGTATTCATCTCTTGGTCTCCCTCTACGATTTTTACCCTCCACGCTGCCCTCCAATGCTAAATTTGTGATCCCTCGATGCCTCAGAACATGTCCTACCAACCGATCCCTTCTTCTAGTCAAGTTGTGCCACAAACTTCTCTTCTCCCCAATCCTATTCAATACTTCCTCATTAGTTACGTGATCTACCCATCTAATCTTCAGAATTCTTCTGTAGTACCACATTTCGAAAGCTTTTATTCTCATCTTGTCCAAACTATTTACCGTCCATGTTTCACTTCCATACATGGCTACACTCCATACAAATACTTTCAGAAATGACATCCTGACACTTAAATCTATACTCGATATTAACAAATTTCTCTTCTTGAGAAACGCTTTCCTTGCCATTGCCAGTCTACATTTGATATCCTCTCTACTTCGACCATCATCATTTATTTTGCTCCCCAAATAGCAAAACTCCTTTACTACTTTAAGTGTCTCATATCCTAATCTAATACCCTCAACATCACCCGACTTAATTCGACTACATTCCATTATCCTCGTTTTGATTTTATTGATGTTCATCTTATATCCTCCCTTCAAGACACCATCCATTCCGTTCAACTGCTCTTCCAAGTCCTTTGCTGTCTCAGACAGAATTACAATGTCATCGGCGAACCTCAAAGTTTTTATTTCTTCTCCATGGATTTTAATACCTACTCCGAATTTTTTTTTTTTGTTTCCTTTACTGCTTTCTCAATATACAGATTGAATAACATCGGGGAGAGGCTACAACCCTGTCTAACTCCCTTCCCAACCACTGCTTCCCTTTCATGTCCCTCGACTCTTATAACTGCCATCTGGTTTCTGTACAAATTGTAAATAGCCTTTCCCTCCCTGTATTTCACCCCTGCCACCTTCAGAATTTGAAAGAGAGTATTCCAGTCAACATTATCCAAAGCTTTCTCTAACTCTACAAATGCTAGAAACGTAGGTTTGCCTTTCCTTAATCTTTCTTCTAAGATAAGTCGTAAGGTCAGTATTGCCTCACGTGTTCCAGTATTTCTACGGAATCCAAACTGATCTTCCCCGAGGTCGGCTTCTGCTAGTTTTTCCATTCGTCTGTAAAGAATTCGTGTTAGTATTTTGCAGCTGTGGCTTATTAAACTGATTGTTCGGTAATTTTCACATCTGTCAACACCTCCTTTCTTTGGGATTGGAATTATTATATTCTTCTTGAAGTCTGAGGGTATTACGTCTGTTTCATACATCTTGCTCACCAGATGGTAGAGTTTTGTCAGGACTGGCTCTCCCAAGGCCGTCAGTAGTTCCAATGGAATGTTGTCTACTCCGGGGGTCTTGTTTCGACTCTGGTATTTCAGTGCTCTGTCAAACTCTCCACGCAGTATCGTATCTCCCATTTCATCTTCATCTACATCCTCTTCCATTTCCAATATATTGTCCTGAAGTACATCGACCTTGTATAGACCCACTATATACTCCTTCCACCTTTCTGCTTTCCCTTCTTTGCTTAGAACTGGATTTCCATCAAAGCTCTTGATATTCATGCAAGTGGTTCTCCTTTCTCCGAAGGTCTCTTTAATTTTCCTGTAGGCAGTATCTATCTTACCCCTAGTGAGATAAGCCTCTACATACTTACATTTGTCCTCTAGCCATCCCTGCTTAGCCATTTTGCACTTCCTGTCGATCTCATTTTTGAGACGTTTGTATTCCTTTTTGCCTGCTTCATTTACTGTATTTTTATATTTTCTCCTTTCATCAATTAAATTCAATATTTCTTCTGTTACCCAAGGATTTCTACTAGGCCTCGTCTTTTTACCTACTTGATCCTCTGCTGCCTTCAATATTTCATCCCTCAAAGCTACCCATTCTTCTTCTACTGTATTTCTTTCCCCCATTCCTGTCAATTGTTCCCTTATGCTCTCCCTGAAACACTGTACAACCTCTGGTTCTTTCAACTTATCCAGGTCCCATCTCCTTAAATTCCCACCTTTTTGCAGTTTCTTCAGTTTTAGTCTACAGGTCATAACCAATAGATTGTGGTCAGAGTCCACATCTGCCCCTGGAAATGTCTTACAATTTAAAACCTGGTTCCTAAATCTCTGTCTTACCATTATATAAACTATCTGATACCTTTTAGTATCTCCAGGGTTCTTCCATGTATACAACCTTCTATCTTGATTCTTAAACCAAGTGTTAGCTATGATTAAGTTGTGCTCTGTGCAAAATTCTACCAGGCGGCTTCCTCTTTCATTTCTTAGCCCCAATCCATATTCACCTACTACGTTTCCTTCTCTCGCTTTTCCTACACTCGAATTCCAGTCACCCATGACTATTAAATGTTCGTCTCCCTTCACTGTCTGAATAATTTCTTTTATTTCATCATACATTTCTTCAATTTCTTCGTCATCTGCAGAGCTAGTTGGCATATAAACTGGTACTACTGTAGTAAGTGTGGGCTTCGTATCTATCTTGGCCACAATAATACGTTCACTATGCTGTTTGTAGTAGCTTACCCGCATTCCTATTCTCCTATTCATTATTAAACCTACTCCTGCATTACCCCTATTTGACTTTGTGTTTATAACCCTGTAGTCACCTGACCAGAAGTTTTGTTCCTCCCGCCACCGAACTTCACTAATTCCCACTATATCTAACTTTAACCTATCCATTGCCCTTTTTAAATTTTCTAACCTACCTGCCCGATTAAGGGATCTGACATTCCACGCTCCGATCCGTAGAACGCCAGTTTTCTTTCTCCTGATAACGACATCCTCTTGAGTAGTCCCCGCCCGGAGATCCGAATGGGGGACTATTTTACCTCCGGAATATTTTACCCAAGAGGACTCCATCATCATTTAATCATACAGTAAAGCTGCATGCCCTCGGGAAAAATTACGGCCGTAGTTTCCCCTTGATTTCAGCCGTTCGCAGTACCAGCACAACAAGGCCGTTTTGGTTATTGTTACAAGGCCAGATCAGTCAATCATCCTGACTGTTGCCCTTGCAACTACTGAAAAGGCTGCTGCCCCTCTTCAGGAACCACGTCCTCAACAGACTATTTTATGTACCCAAGTCTTTTATGTGCATTGCAGTTTTCCCTTCATTCCGCTTTACTCTTTGGCCAATATATTAGTACTTTTCCTACTAACTTGGCGCTTTTCTATTATGTTGTATCTTCAGTACTGTAATATTTCACTTTTTGGTGTTGTCGTTATTCAACTCCTCACGACTGCGATGTAAATTTTTCATTCATCCATAGGTTGAACGTCATTTTGTAATTCCTCAAAATGTTTCTTACTTTCAGCCTAAAATGCCATTTAGATATCATCATGTATTCCGTGTTTTGATTGTTACCAAGTTTTCATTTCCTTCGTTACTTCATCGATGTTAATTTTAACTCGAAATTGTCTTTCTGTTCTTTCAGTTGTTATTCGTTGTGTACTGGATTGCCATACTCAGCTATTACATGATGGTGCAGCGATTTATATGACTGGTATACTAAGTTGGTCAGTAGATCTTGTAAGTGTTTGTCATATAGTTACACACAGTACTACACATCTCCCGGTGCAGAATATTGGGATATTCGGAAAGTAAGTTCCGATCGGTCAAGGGATGGAAACCACTGTGAAAATCTAATAAAGCTTTGCACATATGTGTTCGACAATGTCTCTAGTATAGCTGTCGGTTGCATCCCTTCGCTCTTTTCAGTTCTGACTGCATGGTGAGCACATAAAGATGCGTAGAAAATAGTGTCTCCCGCCAAGTATGAAGTCCTGGTGAGATATTTCGCATGATGTTATGCAGCCCACATTACAGAACTGTCATAAGGTTCCTACTTCGTGACAATTCTCGGTCCCAATCTGCAGGAGGAATGACCTGCAGTGTTTTCGATGGGAAGTGTTTGATCACCCGCACTACAGCCCGTAATTGGCTCCCTCTGTGTTTCATCTCTACTCACATTAACTACTGGCTATGAAGATAACATTTTCGCACAGACAACGAGCTATAGATGAGGGCAGAGAGTTGGCGGGAAGCACAGACGGCTGCCTCCTATGACGAGGATATTGGAAAATTGGTACAAAGCTACGACAAATATCTAAGTCGGAGTGGTGACTATATAGAGCAGTGACTGGAAGCTGTAGCTAACTGTTGCATATAAAATATTTTTGATTATCACAGTGGTTTCCATTTCGCGATCAATCGGAACTTACTTTCCGAATAGCCCTAGTATCAAAAAACAGAGCTTGGCTATGAAATCACTGAAAGTTCCGGTTAAATACACTCCTGGAAATGGAAAAAAGAACACATTGACACCGGTGTGTCAGACCCACCATACTTGCTCCGGAAACTGCGAGAGGGCTGTACAAGCAATGATCACATGCATGACACAGCGGACACACCAGGAACCGCGGTGTTGGCCGTCGAATGGCGCTAGCTGCGCAGCATTTGTGCACCGCCGCCGTCAGTGTCAGCCAGTTTGCCGTGGCATACGGAGCTCCATCGCAGTCTTTAACACTGGTAGCATGCCGCGACAGCGTGGACGTGAACCGTTTGTGCAGTTGACGGACTTTGAGCGAGGGCGTATAGTGGGCATGCGGAAGGCCGGGTGGACGTACCGCCGAATTGCTCAACACGTGGGGCGTGAGGTCTCCACAGTACATCGATGTTGTCGCCAGTGGTCGGCGGAAGGTGCACGTGCCCGTCGACCTCGGACCGGACCGCAGCGACGCACGGATGCACGCCAAGACCGTAGGACCCTACGCAGTGCCGTAGAGGACCGCACCGCCACTTCCCAGCAAATTAGGGACACTGTTGCTCCTGGGGTATCGGCGAGGACCATTCGCAACCGTCTCCATGAAGCTGGGCTACGGTCCCGCACACCGTTAGGCCGTCTTCCGCTCACGCCCCAACATCGTGCAGCCCGCCTCCAGTGGTGTCGCGACAGGCGTGAATGGAGGGACGAATGGAGACGTGTCGTCTTCAGTGATGAGAGTCGCTTCTGCCTTGGTGCCAATGATGGTCGTATGCGTGTTTGGCGCCGTGCAGGTGAGCGCCACAATCAGGACTGCATACGACCGAGGCACACAGGGCCAACACCCGGCATCATGGTGTGGGGAGCGATCTCCTACACTGGCCATACACCACTGGTGATCGTCGAGGGGACACTGAATAGTGCACGGTACATCCAAACCGTCATCGAACCCATCGTTCTACCATTCCTAGACCGGCAAGGGAACTTGCTGTACCAACAGGACAATGCACGTCGGCATGTATCCCGTGCCACCCAACGTGCTCTAGAAGGTGTAAGTCAACTACCCTGGCCAGCAAGATCTCCGGATCTGTCCCCCATTGAGCATGTTTGGGACTGGATGAAGCGTCGTCTCACGCGGTCTGCACGTCCAGCACGAACGCTGGTCCAACTGAGGCGCCAGGTGGAAATGGCATGGCAAGCCGTTCCACAGGACTACATCCAGCATTTCTACGATCGTCTTCATGGGAGAATAGCAGCCTGCATTGCTGCGAAAGGTGGATATACACTGTACTAGTGCCGACATTGTGCATGCTCTGTTGCCTGTGTCTATGTTCCTGTGGTTCTGTCAGTGTGATCATGTGATGTATCTGACCCTAGGAATGTGTCAATAAAGTTTCCCCTTCCTGGGACAATGAATTCACGGTGTTCTTATTTCAATTTCCAGGACTGTATGTCAACTCTGTCCATAGCATTGAGTGAAGTGACTGGTTATCGCTCAAATGTTACCGTATCATTTTTTTATCACTACATTACATAAGAGTCCATTAGTATATTATCCACAACAAGCCGCCGGCCGGAGTGGCCGAGCGGTTAAAGGCGCTACTGTCTGGAACCGTTCGACTGCTACGGTCGCAGGTTCGAATCCTGCCTCGAGCATGGATGTGTGTGATGTCCTTAGGTTATTTAGGTTTAAGTAGTTCTAAGCTCTAGGGGACTGGTGACCACAGCAGCTGAGTCCCATAGTGCTCAGAGTCATTTGAACCATTTTTTTAATCACAATGAGCCATGTTTTCCGAATCTGTTGCTGCAAAACTACGTTTAAAATAGTTGCTTCTCGCTCCTAATTGTATATTCAACGCTGTTTCAATCGACAGCTACATCTATACTGGGCGCGTTACCTTTCTGTGTGTGGCGAAGGGTACTTTGTATACCAGTGTCACTTCCCCCTTTTCCTCTTCCAGTCGCGCACGGTTCACGGGAAGAAAGGTGGTTGGTAAATCTTCATGTGGTCTCAAATTCCATTGATTTTATCTTCATGTCTTTTTCGTGAGATATGTTGACGTAGTAAGAAGCAATATGTTGAGTGTTCCAGAAACGTACACTCTCGAAACTAATAGTAGACTACACTCCAATGCAGAGTACCTCTCTTGCAACGTATGCCACTAGGGTTTATTGAACATCTCCGTGACGCTTTCGTGTTTGCTAAATGAAGCTCTAACAAAACGTGCTACTCTTCTTTGGATCTTCTCTATTTTCTCTGTCAATTCTATCTAGTACAGCTCCAAGACACGACCAGTACTCATGTATTGTCCCAACAAGTGTTTTGTAACCTACTACTTTCTCCGAGGATTCTTCCAACGACTCTGTCTGGCGTCTGCCTGATCAGCCATGAATTTTACGGGGTCGTTCCCTTTAAAATCGCTCAATACTTTGGCTCCTAGATATTTTATGGAAGTAACATTTTCCAGTGATTTTACTGCAGAAGTGTTGTCATAAAGTAAAGGGTCCTTCTGTCTATACATTTGTAATACATTACATTTGTTTGTGTTGAGGAGCAATTGCCACTCCCTCCACCAAGTGTCCGTCCTCTGTAAATCCTCCTGCATTTCGTTACAATTTTCGGTCGTTGCGCCTCTCTGTATACAACAGTGTCATCCGTGAAAATCCCCATGCAACTTCCGGCGTTATCTGATAGGTCGTCTATAAATATTGTGAAAAGCGACGGTCCTGTAAGACTCTTTTTGGGCACGCCCGAAGTTAATTTTGCTTCTGAACACTACTTTCAGTTCAGAATGTCATGCTGTGTTCTGTTTGCTAGAAACTCTTCGATCCAATCACACGGTTGATTCGATATTCCATACGTTTGTATTTGTTCATTGGATGGAACTGTACCGAACGCATTTCGGAAGTCAAGAAGCACGCCATCTCTCTGCGTGCTGGTATCTACTGCTTTCTGAGTCTCCTGGACGAAAAGACCGAGCTGGGTGTGACACGATCGTTGTTTTCAGATCACATTTTGATTCCTACTGAGATTTTCAATCTCCAAAAATATCATAATGCCAAACATATTGATGAAATTGAAGGATAGCTCAGTTACTTTCCTCCTTAAGTAACCTTGTGAATACTCTTCACATCACCCTTTCTCAATTACTGTCCAGCAGTTGAGTATTTTCCGCGATTTATGGTGGATATATCATGGAGTGCTGAGAAGTAATGCCTCAGACCCTTTCATGTGAAACTCTTGAAGCTTTTAAAATAAAACCAACATTGTTGACATTCTACATTTTTTATTCTTCTTGTGTAGATATTTATTTCACAACATAGTCACCCTGGCGACGAAAACATTTCTCCCAACGAGAGACTGGTTTGTCATATTATCAACGTAGAATGTCTGACTTTCCATAATGAAATTTTCACTCTGCAGCGTGTGTGCGATGATATGAAACTTCCTGGAAGATAAAAACTGTATTGTGGACCAATACTCGAACTCGGTACATTTGTCTTCCATGGGCAAGTGCTCTACTATCTGAGCTAGGAAGGTAGGAGACGAGGTACTGGCGAAAGCAAAGCTGTGAGGAGGAGTCGTGAGTTGTGTTTGGGTAGCTCAGACGGTAGAGAACTTGCCCGCGAAAGGCAAAGATCCCGAGTTCGAGTCTCGGTGCTGCACACAGTTTTAATCTGCCAGGAAGTCAATGTCTGAGTTCGTACACGGCCCACAACCTCACCTCTGTTTGCACGGCGCTGTTTCACGGCGAAGTGCAGTCCCCGAAGATGTTCTAAAGTTTTGGAAACAGACGAAAATCTGGTGGGCCAAGTAGGAGTTGTATGGGGAATGATCAATGACGGTGAAACGAAGGCATCGGGTTGTTGTATCACCCTCACGCTCAAAACGCAAAAATTTTCATTCATCACTTCAGTCTGCATATATAAAGCATAGGTATTTGAGACTTGAAAAGTTCTATGTATAACCTGCCCCCAGTTTCGCACCGAACTTTATTATTCGCATACGCTGAAGATGAAGTTACATTTAATTAATTTAGCATAATATGTAATAGCTCATCTTCATGAAACTCACTGTTGTGCACTTCTGTTCTTGTGAAATCTAAGGAAAATTACTAAATGATAACATCTCCTTTCACATATACTGGATTTTATTAATTAAAACAACCTTCTTGTAAAGCAACATTTATAAACACTAAATAGGAATCAAATACTGTGTGCCACTACACCTACATTCTGCCGCTAATCTCCAGCCTCAGTACTGAACAACTGTCTCTAGTCTCTCGCACACCTGACTTCCACTCATGGACTCCAACACTCGACTCCCTCTTTCTCACCCACTCGTACATTGTAGACTGCACTGCAGTCTTTGCTTTATTTTATGATTGCTGCGTACTGCATGATCGATACTACGTAAGGGTGCTGTACCCTTACCTATCCCCACCAAAACAATACTTTAATATGATAAAATATAATGCTGACATTATATTTGAATATTAAAGTTAAAAATATAGAGAAAGGAAAAAAAATGTAAAATTTAAAATTATAAAACTATAGTAATTAGTCAAAACTATTTGCTTATCAATGCAGAACCTCAATTCATTAAGAATAATTCTCATTTGAGTCCCTGATTACAATATTTGTTTATATTTGTATATGGAAAATGGTATTTAAGAAATTAAAGTTAGTATCACTTAATTAAACAGCATTAGTCAAATTATGTCATTCAGTCAATCACTAATTAGCAACAAGATAATTCAGGTTAATAATAAATGCTTGTGCTTACTGCATTATCTCATTGAAATAACATGGCAACATGAAACGCAATGCTGTTACGTCCCATCGAAATGGCATGTCTAAATGTGACACATTAATAACAATTATCTGTTAGTGAGTTCATGAAATTTGACATAATGCCTTGAATACTAATCATTATATTGTCACTATAGTGAATGAATAGAAACACAGGCCTAACCGAATAAATGTGATTCAAAAGTAAACAAAACAATAAACAGATCACTGTAACTACTACACAGTATTGACAGGAAAATATTCTATTACTACCCTACATAAATTTACAGTCCTAGTGGCAGCATATTTTGAAAATATGATAGTGTTAGATTTCTAATTACTCTGCTTTAGGTCCCTGACTGTTTGTTGAGTCGTAAATCACACGCAAACACGCTGGTTTACGACGCAGTGGGCTGTGGAATCCACGACGCTCGGTATACACCACTACAATAACAACAACACTTTCATTGGCTACTTGTCTTTTTCGCTTTCCTGCATGATGCGATGAAAAACACAATTATTCGTTACTTTCGATGAATTATAGGGTTGTGGCATCGAAGCTGCTGCGGACTGTAAACTCGTTGTCTCTGAAAATTGGTGGAATTGTCGTAATAGCGTCATAACAGCGACTCCCGCGCCATGAAGCTTGTTGATCGACCGGTCGCTGACGTCGGCATATATGGTTCCGCGATCCACACAGCTCGCCAACCAGACAAGCTAGCATAGCGTTGGAACAAGCGACGATCGCGCTGCGTGCTAGGTCCTCGTAGGGATTAGCAGATCCACTGTTGCAGTAGTGACAAGTGACGACCGCGCTGCGCGCGCCTCGCTTAACGTCGGTGGCTCCATGTTGGCTCGCCAACATACAAACACAAAAGGCAGTGGGGAAACAAAACACACACTGCGCGCGCACATCCATCAGTCTGTAGTAAACACAGCACTCAACGCCAGGCGTCCCCATTGTTGTTTATGAACGTGTCTCTGACTCAAACATTGTACAATGTTTACTTAACGGCACAAAATGTTTAAAACTGATTGCACCTAGTCCACAGTAGCTACCTACTACTGTCTACTATAACTAACTCACAATAGCTACCGACTATTGTCCATTTCCTTTCAAACAGGCAAAATGATCTGTTCACAAATAACACAACGTTCACTTTTTCAAAAATGGTTCAAATGGCTCTGAGCACTATGGGACTCAACATCTGAGGTCATCAGTCCCCTAGAACTTAGGACTACTTAAACCTAACTAACGTAAGGATGTCACACACATCCATGCCGAGGCAGGATTCGAACCTGCCCCTAGTCACTTTTTTACAGAGGATCTCTTGTCTTGAAACACTTCTTACAAATGATACAGTTTAGTGTTTTCTACATGTTGTAGGCTATGATACTGACCAGACTGCACCATTTCAATTTCAACCGAATTAGGCTCATAAAGTTTTCTAATTTTGAATGTTTGAATGGTCCTTGGTAGTAGTGATGAAACTTTTTTATCTCTTCATTTGCACTTGGTCATTTTGTGTGTGTTCGAATGAGTACTAAATCACTGACTTTGTGCGTAATGGGCTTCACTATCTTGTCATATGAAAGCTTCCGTTCTTCTGCTTGTTTCTTAATCGTCCCCAACGTGATTTTAAAGTGCTCCTCTTGCGTAATTTTCTCTTCTTGCGGAAAGGAAATGTATTCATGAAAGATACTGTCAGGTTTCTTTCCAAAGAGAACTGTACATGGCGGCATTCCTGTCGAATCATGTGACAAACTATTAATTACTGTTTCAAAATCTGCCAATCGTTCTATCCATCTTTTATGTTTCTTCCCACAATGTGCACGAAATAAACGTCCGAGTTCGCGCATTTGACGGACAGCCGGGTTGGACGCGGGCCTGAAAGAAGAAATTGCAATGTGCCGAATACCTTCATCATTAACAAAATCTTTCCATAGGTGTGACCGAAATTGTGGACCATTGCCCGATAAAATGCACTCTGGCTTGACAGTATTTACGAAGTACTTTTCCCTGAGTTTCTTGATTATGATCTTACTGTTGGCTTTCCTGAGTGGGTAAAGGAGTACAGATTTCCAAAAGATATCCATCACAACCAAGATTTGAGTAAAATTTCTTTATGATGTGAGTAGTGGTCCATAGAGATCGAGAGCTGAAATCTCATCAGGGTTTTGAGGTATAATGCTACACATGAATCCTTTGTGCTGAATCGTAGACACTTTAGTAATCTGACAGAGATTGCAAGGTTTTAGAATTCATCATACTTTTCGTGCCATGTTGGATCCGGTTCAATCCCTCGTGACGAAATAATATACCCAAGGCATTTAATTTGCAACTTAGCGAATTCCGATTTTTCCAGGTTAACAGTCACTCCAGCATTTCTAAATGCTTCAAGTACCCGATGAATAACTTCCAAATGTTCTTCCTATGAAGCTGTCCTAATCAAAATATCGTCCACATAAAGCATTACTTGTTTCAACAAATCTTCGCCTAAAACTTTATCCAGTGCTCTCATAAAAACCGCTGAAAAAATCGACAGATCAAACGGCATTCTCTGAAATTGGTAACTTCTCCCATTGTAAAGAAATGCTGTATACTTTCTACTATTCTCTTCTAGCAGTAATTGCTAATTAAATCAAAGCTACATAGATATTGGATTCCTTTGAATCTTTGTAACAAAAACTCAAGATTTTCTTGCTGTTCACGCTGTGGTAAAATTATGCGATTCATTGCACGGGCATCAAGAACAATGCGAACTGTGCCATCCTTCTTTGCTACAGTTGTGCAAATGATTAATGAGTGTGGCGGACCGGAAGCCGGCCGTGGTGGCCGTGCGGTTCTAGGTGCTGCAGTCCGGAACCGCGGGACTGCTACGGTCGCAGGTTCGAATCCTGCCTCGGGCATGGATGTTTGTAATGTCCTTAGGTTAGTTAGGTTTAAGTAGTTCTAAGTTCTAGGGGACTGATGACCTCAGATGTTAAGTCCCATAGTGCTCAGAGCCATTTGAACCGGACCGGAACTCGAACCAGGATTTCCTGCTTAAGGCGATCCGTGGGTCGATGCACTCATAACCCCAAGGCAGTCAGGCATATTCTGGGCACGTCTTCTCGAAGACTATTCCATGTTGCAGGTACTCTGGTCCGAGTCCTGGTATTACACACTCACTCTGGAATCACCTTCTGATGCCCGGAACACACCACCTGTGGCGAGCCGAAGAAGGCACTACCCAAAAAATTAGCATACTACCGACGGTATCTCTTATTGTGCAAGAGAAAGGTAAAGCGATCTTGCAGGAATGTCCAAAAATCAACAACACTCTTATCTCTATCATGGAACAAATAAGACATCGGGAGGCCTTTCATCCAATTCCCAGCTCACCACATCGGTCTTCGTATATGGGGAATAAGTCTCATCTGGGAACAGAAGTGTCTTTAGTGTGATGGCATTGGGAGCCTTACGTAGAACAAAGGAAAGCATTTTCTGAATTAGCTACCACACCTCTGCAGGAGATCCACACATCAGTCGATGTTCATCTGGCGCGTGGAAGTGCGGACAAAGAGACAAATCTGTCATTTTAATGGCACATAGACGAAGTTGTGTCATGTATTCCCCATTAACAACCACTTTGAATATCCATGCTCCCGAAGTGACTAAATCTTCTATATGTCACAGTGTCTACGACTCACGCTAGCACATATTCCTGTGGTTACTGCACACAGAGCCACATTGTTATTCTCACCGGTTTGCCTTGCTGTGGCAGGAAATACAGGTCGACAATGGCTGTACTGTTCCTGGAGCGACATTAGTTAACCATGAAGCGGGTTAGCTTGGATGCAGGGATCCTTGAGCAGTGAGCCACTGAGCCTTTTGCTGGACATTTTGCTTTTACAAACAAGCAAGATTAAAATTTTTCATACATTCGTATTTGAACAAACAATTTCATTGGATCGTTAATATTTTTAAGCAAATCCTGCGACTGGGCAACAAGTTTTTGCTCTCAGACAATTAATAATTTAAACAGTTACAAAGATTTTCAAACGAATCTTAAGAAGGAACAACTGGATTTGGCCCTTAAAACAGTTAAGAATTTATACAGTCACTAAAAATGTGTTTTTTATACAAGAACTCTACACTCTGTTCTAGGCTTGCAATAAGAAAACTCTATGAGGCATTAAGTTAAAATTCACTTACCTAAGTTGAACAGGAAGTGGCAATCAACTGCTCATATTTTGAAACCCAAAATCTCTAATTAGAACATCACTCCGTAAGGAACTCAGCACGGCTCATCCCCATAGTTTACTTTACACTGTCTGATCAAGTTTTACCAATGTTTAAAAAAATATTGACCCAAAGTCTTACTAATTAACAACAATGGACAAAATACAAACACACAAAGAAATAGAAATATCAAAAACGCAATGTTTTGGTGAATTCAAATCTGACACTGCATTTCACCCGGCTGTAAGGACAGTGACCGCATACTGAAAGGAATTGCACTGGATTACACAAACATTGGACAATACAGGGATGTGTTACTGATATGTTCTGAGTAAAAGTGTTTTCATGAGTAGGCAGCACCCTCCACTGTAGCCTGCCGGCATGGTATACAGTCAGAGGACTGGTCACTTTGTTGTTGTTGTGGTCTTCAGTCCTGAGACTGGTTTGATGCAGCTCTCCATGCTACTCTATCCTGTGCAAGCTTCTTCATCTCCCAGTACCTACTGCAACCTACATCCTTCTGAATCTGCTTAGTGTATTCATCTCTTGGTCTCCCCTTACGATTTTTACCCTCCACGCTGCCCTCCAATATTAAATTGGTGATCCCTTGATGCCTCAGAACATGTCCTACCAACCGATCCCTTCTTCTGGTCAAGTTGTGCCACAAACTTCTCTTCTCCCCAATCCTATTCAATACTTCCTCATTAGTTATGTGATCTACCCATCTAATCTTCAGCATTCTTCTGTAGCACCACATTTCTAATGCTTCTATTCTCTTCTTGTCCAAACTATTTACCGTCCATGTTTCACTTCCATACATGGCTACACTCCATACAAATACTTTCAGAAATGACTTCCTGACAATTAAATCTACACTCGATGTTAACAAATTTCTCTTCTTCAGAAACGCTTTCCTTGCCACTGCCAATCTACATTTTATATCCTCTCTACTTCGACCATCATCAGTTATTTTGCTCCCCAAATAGCAAAACTCCTTTACTACTTTAAGTGTCTCATTTCCTAATCTAATTCCCTCAGCGTCACCCGACTTAATTCGACTACATTCCATTATCCTCGTTTTGCTTTTGTTGATGTTCATCTTATATCCTCCGTTCAAGAGACTGTCCATTCCCTTCAACTGCTCTTCCAGGTCCTTTGCTGTCTCTGACAGAATTACACTTTATGAAATAAAATAAAAAGAAACTTGAAGTTATCAACGATGAAGATGTGTCATGCGGCGTTCGCACAGACCTAACTCACACGTGCGTAGCTCGTGTTCAAGACGTATTCTTTGTCATCTTCTCTTACCGTACTGCTGCCTCGTTTTCTTATTCCTTTTACTAGCGTCACTAACTTGCTGCCTTACCTGCCCATGTGTGGCAGCAGCAGCAGCGCTTATCGGTAAGTGCTCTGCTGTACTACCTATGGAGCAACCAAAAGTATTTCCGGGTCGTCGTGTGTCTGGGAGTTAGTCGGACACGGGGCAGCAGTCGGGGACGGGGCAGCAGTTGGGGACGAAGCCGCGTCGGGGGCGGAGCCCCAGTGAGGTGCGGACAGCCAGTACTTCCCGACCGCTGGCGACACGCAAGGACTGTCCTACTGAGCGTGATGCCGGCATGGTAGCTCAGCGTGTTCGGTCAGAGGGCTGCGTGCTTTCTGTAATAAAAAAACTGAGTCAAGGGACCAACGATCAATTTGAACAGATGTCTTGTGACGTCCGCCCCGACCAAACGCAACGAACTATATCTAACAAAATGAGTCATCATCATCATCATCATCATCATTTAAGACTGATTATGCCTTTCAGCGTTCAGTCTGGAGCATAGCCCCCCTTATACAGTTCCTCTATGATCCCCTATTCAGTGCTAACATTGGTGCCTCTTCTGATGTTAAACCTATTACTTCAAAATCATTCTTAACCGAGTCCAGGTACCTTCTCCTCGGTCTGCCCCGACTCCTCCTACCCTCTACTGCTGAATCCACGAGTCTCTTGGGTAACCTTGCTTCTCGCATGCGTGTAACATGACCCCACCATCTAAGCCTGTTCGCCCTGACTGCTACATCTATAGAGTTCATTCCTAGTTTTTTCTTTGATTTCCTCATTGTGGACACCCTCCTGCCATTGTTCCCATCTACTAGTACCTGCAATCATCCTAGCTACTTTCATATCCGTAACCTCAACCTTGTTGATAAGGTAACCTGAATCCACCCGGCTTTCGCTCCCATACAACAAAGTTGGTCGAAAGATTGAACGGTGCACAGATAACTTAGTCTTGGTACTGACTTCCCTCTTGCAGAAGAGAGTAGATCGTAGCTGAGCGCTCACTGCATTAGCTTTGCTACACCTCGCTTCCAGTTATTTCACTATGTTGCCATCCTGTGAGAATATGCATCCTAAGTACTTGAAACCGTCCACCTGTTCTAACTTTGTTCCTCCTATTTGGCACTCAATCCGTTTATATTTCTTTCCCACTGACATTACTTTCGTTTTGGAGATGCTAATCTTCATACCATAGTCCTTACATTTCTGATCTAGCTCTGAAATATTACTTTGCAAACTTTCAATCGAATCTGCCATCACAACTAAGTCATCCGCATATGCGAGACTGCTTATTTTGTGTTCACATATCTTAATCTCACCCAGCCAGTCTATTGTTTTCAGCATATGATCCATAAATAATATGAACAACAGTGGAGACAGGTTGAAGCCTTGTCTTACCCCTGAAACTACTCTGAACCATGAACTCAATTTACCGTCAACTCTAACTGCTGCCTGACTATCCATGTAAAGACATTTAATTGCTTACAAAAGTTTGCCTCGTATTCCATAATCTTGTAGAACAGACATTAACTTCCTCCTAGGAACCCGGTCATATGCCTTTTCTAGATCTATAAAGCATAGAAACAATTCCCTGTTCCACTCATAACACTTCTCCATTATTTGCCGTAAGCTAAAGATCTGGTCCTGACAACCTCTAAGAGGCCTAAACCCACACTGATTTTCATCCAATTGGTCCTCAACTATATCGAACAAAATGAGTAAAAAAAAAAGCCGGAACCACCGTTGGTTGGTCGTTTGGTCTGTCGTCTCATTGGCTGACTTGAATTTTTGACATTTCCAGGTGTGGGCAAGTGGTCGGTTGCGGCAGAGCAGCGAGAAAGTCTCTGTGGCGTGTGATCAGGTCGGGGGCGGTGGTGGCGTGCATGCGCGGTCGGAGACGTGTGGCACTGCTAAGTTCGTCGCCCACAGCACTGCGTACTGGAGTTGAGTAATCAGTGAACCTGTCATCAAAGCTCAACAGTTGTGACATTTCTTCGTTGATTGCTGGTTGTTGCATCGTGGGCTGTCCCCGCAAGCAGCAATGTGATGGTGTGTTGGAGTCAGCAAAATTTTGCCACCATCTCCCTGTATGGTGTTTAACCTTCGAATTACTATAATTTATTAGTGAAGTGCACCAGCGGTATCATCTGCCTTGTGGCCGTTGACGTTCCGGTTATCTGCTCTGGTCATTAGTGTAGTTTTGTGGCACTGTGTTTTACTCGCCGTGTTGATACTCTCCAGCACGGCGTGTAGTTCGACACCTTGGTGTTGTTCTCATTTTCTCTTTGAGTGTTTATCGTGCCTTGACTGTCTTTTATACGTCAATTATTAAGACATAATCCTTCTGCGATCTTCGTCTTCGCTGGTACTTTGGTTATCGTGCTGTTGGCCGGGTGGAAAGAAATTGATTAGGCGGTTGTTTGGTTCGTCAGCAGTCTGTAGGTCGTGCTGCAACCCGATTGTTTAGCGTTAGGCTTGGCTGTCTGTCTCTCCTAAACTGTGGTTAGAGTTTCCTCCCCAGGTCGACCCTTGGAACGCTTCTGAGCACCACTGTTTTTTGTTTGTGATTGTCATTTTATTTGACCGCAGGTACTGTTGTAAGTAGGCTGTTTAGGTTCTTATATTGGTAACACCGCCGCCACCTAGCGCTCTGTATGAAAATCACTGGCTGTGCTGTGTGCAGTCTGTGGCTAGTTTGCATTGTTGTCTGCCATTGTAGTGTTGGGCAGCGGCAGCTGGATGTGAACAGCGCGTAGCGTTGCGCAGTTGGAGGTGAGCCGCTAGCAGTGGTGGATGTGGGGAGAGAAATGGCGGAGTTTTGAAATTTGTAAGACTGGATGGCATGAACTGCTATATATATTATGATTATTAAGGTAAATACATTGTTTGTTCTCTATTAAAATCTTTCATTTGCTAACTATGCCTATCAGTAGTTAGTGCCTTCCGTAGTTTGAATCTTTTATTTAGCTGGCAGTAGTGGCGCTCGCCGTATTGCAGTAGTTCGAGTAACGAAGATTTTTGTGAGGTAAGTGATTTGTGAAACGTATAGGTTAATGTTAGTTAGGGCCATTCTTTTGTAGGGATTCTTGAAAGTCAGATTGCGTTGCGCTAAAAAATATTGTGTGTCAGTTTAAGCACAGTCATGTATAATTTTTCAAAGGGGACGTTTCACTGTGCCAGGCCTTCAGCCATGTGTTAATGTTGTCTGTTTCATGTTTAGTATACGGCCTTCAGCGGAACTTCATAACAACTTAACATTAGGCCTTCAGCAGTATTTCATTTAAAATTTTTTGTTGCTCTGTATTTAGGCCTTCAGCTGCGTTTGTTTCAGAATCTGTGGCTTTACTATGCAAATCCTTGTCTTTAAGGTTTCTCTGTAATTATTTTAAATTCTTGAAACGGCCTTCAGCCGTGTTCTGTAAATGTTTATCTTAAGATTGTCTTCAATTGTTCTTTAGTAATTGCTTGGGCCTTCAGCTGACAAGATACATCAAGTTTTCTGAAGATGTTTTTCTGTTGTACTCTGTAGAGGCTTATCTTTAAAGTCTCTCTTTATTTATGTACAGAAGTATTTTTAATTGGGCTTTCAGCTGAAGAATTAACTTGAATTTTCCTTAATATAGCCTTTAGCCGAAAGATATTGTAATTTTACTTAAGTAAGGCCTGCAGCCGTTACTCTAAATCGTGGTGGTTTCAAAGCAATGATTTAAACTTATTCTGGAGAAGTGACTTGAGCCCTCAGCCATGAACTGATCTTTATTGTTTTAAAGAGAAAACCGTGCATTGGTTTAAGCAATAAATTTGTGTGTTCCTGTATAACTAGCAGTAATCGACCTTGGCCCGCCGACCGGTGAGGCCGAGCAGTTCTAGGCGCTTCAGTCTGGAACCGCGCGACCGCCACGGTCGCAGGTTCGAATCCTGCCTCGGGCATGGATGAGTGTAATGTTCTTAGGTTATCTAGTTTTAAGTAGTTCTAAGTTCTAGGGGACAAGTCAGATTTCACTAACGAAAAAAAAAAACATACACAGAAAGGGCAAAAAAAGTGAATGGAGGCCAGTGGAGAGGCGCCTGACTCTGAGGTACGCCGGTTCGAAACCTGGTGATGGAAAAAGATTTCCTCTGCCAATGTTTGGCAGGCAGGGGACCGAGGAGTGGTGAAGTAAGGTTTCCGTTCACACGTCTGTCTGCTAATATTCTGGATTAAATTCCAATCCTCTGCGCAGTCTGCCAAGTGAGGGCACGGTGACACTGTTGATGGTGGTCCAATCGTCGGGTGAGGACGTTCAGCTCGGCGGCCTCCTTGGCGTTTTTCAAGAGGACTAGGCGATTTGCCAGCACTAGGTTTCACCCTCTCCAGTCTCTCATATCATTTTCATACGACACAAACACAACGCCACACTGTACAAGCACACATAGTCCAAAAATGTGCGCAAGACGCAACTTTCACAGAACGTCATGGAAAGAGAACATTTTGCTAGGTGGAAGAGCATCATTTTCGGTAGGCAGCTGAATTCACCCTGTGGGATATCCCAGCCAGCAACACCATGTGACATCTACATTTCTTTTTAATCATTTAATCAGGACACCGTATTATTTGGCTCTCTAGTCGTCTGCCTTCCTCTCCTTCTTGAAGTGTCGAATCTACTCTGCATAATGGATTCAGGTCTTGCATACTTAATGTCTGCCATAATACTCTATGTGTAACATTGATACATGTAAAAATTCTGAGTCCGGTTGTTGAAGGGCTACTTTTTAGCAACTTGGCATTACAGTAGTCGCTTGCCGTTCAATGAAAACGCGAGTAAACACTGTAAAATCATTGTAAATGGAAGTTTCGCCTACTGTGTTGTTGTTGTGGTCTTCAGTCCAGAGACTGGTTTGATGCAGCTCTCAAAGCTACTCTATCCTGTGCAAGCTTCTTCATCTCCCAGTACCTACTGCAACCTACATCTTTCTGATTCTGCTTAGTGTATTCATCTCTTGGTCTCCCCCTACGATTTTTACCCTCCACGCTGCCCTCCAATACTAAACTGGTGATCCCTTGATGCCTCAGAACATGTCCCACCAACCGGTCCCTTCTTTTAGTCAAGTTGTGCCACAATTTTCTCTTCTCCCCAATTCTATTCAGTACATCCTTATTACTTACGTGATCTCCAGCATTCCTCTGTAGCACCACATTTCGAAAGCTTCTATTCTCTTAATCGTCTATGTTTCGCTTCCATACATGGCTACACTCCACACGAATACTTTCAGAAAAGACTTCCTGACACTTAAATCTTCTTCAGAAACGCTTTCCTTGCCATAGCCAGTCTACATATAATATCATCTTTACTTCGACCATACTCTCGTAGGTGGTTTATTCTACTGTATAACAATGACTTCGGTCTTTGGCCAAAGTACCACACTGTTGGGCATGACCACACTTGTATAAACGAATTCATCGTCGAAATGTATTAAACTTGGCTATAAAATGCGGATGTCGCAGCATAAAAACGAGAACACATTCACAAAGTGTCTGGTAGACTTGTTTCGCCACGGGTTCGTTTAGATGGCGCTAGAGCGGCATGGAGATGCTCGACTAATTGCAAGACCAGACCCTGCAAGAGAGATGTTGGGCGTGACGGAGAGATCTCCAGGATTAAAATTTCGAGAGCCTACATTCAAAGAAGGGCAAGGTATCATATTACTTCCAGTAGGGAAAAGAGATTGAAGCTCATGCAGAGACTTTGCACCAGCCAATCTGTCCGAGGACAGTTCAAGAGTAAGACAGGAAAGGAGGAAATTAAAGTGATACTCGAATTATTACTCCAACGCCGTAAGGTGGCTTCTGGAGTATGAATGTATACAGTGGTTTCAGTTTCTTTGAAGACTGAGATATCTCGAAAACTACACATCGGATCCAAAAAAATTATAGTTATACTAAGTCTACCGTCCACCTCATCACGTATGTGGGGGTGTGGAGGCATCCTTGAAATCTTAAATAGGATTCCCCATTTTGTATTGTAGAATCGGATTTTATGGAAAAAATACATAATTTTTACCTGGAATATTTTTTCGTTTCGCAACATGTGGCGCTGCAATTGGAAAAATCAAAGAGGGAAGAAAATCGTACGTTTCTAAATGCTATCCAGTGACACTTGAATTAATCCCCACTTTCACGCTATGAGGGTAGGATGGGCAATTATTTCATAATGTTGAATGGAAAATCTCATTCCCAACGTCGTATTCCTCCGACAAAACGAAAAGAGGGACTGATCGACACGCCACTGTGGCCTTACACCGAACTACCACTTATCGTAACAGGCAGTGCAGTCTCATTAAATGTTACGAAATAATTTCCTGTCCTACCCACGCATCGTGGAGGTGGGGAGTTACATACAGTGTCATTGCACAGCTTCTTGATACACATGAATTTCTATAAATTTTGATTTTTCCGATTACAGCGCCATCTGTCGAGTAATGAAAAACAAAATGTTGCAGACAAAACGTATGCATTTCTTAAGTAAAATCCGGATCTGCAATAAGAATGGGGGTTCCCATTTAAGATTGTTAAGTTGACTCCCCTCATACCTGGTCCCTCACGCGGGTTGAGGTGGGGACTGAATATGGTCCAACTGGATGTCCCCTACCAAGACTAACAAATTTTAATTATACCTAGTCTGGATCCATCATGTTGTTTTCGAGGTATTTCAATGTCTTCAGATAAACTGAACACCCCGTATGTGGAACTGCAAATTAACACAAATGTACGTATGCAAATACTTTCAAACGGTTTCTGAATTGAACTTATCTCTTTCCTGTAACAATACCAGAACCACTACTCTGTTTTTCATAAATTATTATGCCGCTATTGTGGAGGATAGTCGTGATAAAAGACTTAAAGACTTATGGGAAAGGTTTCTTACTCCAGCCTTTGATCATAAATAATTAGTGGCGAGCAGTTTATCAATGATGGTCATCATCGATTCTATACACTCAAATATGCTACATTGGTGACACATGTTTCTTCAGAATTTCACAATTATTTAAAAAATTCCTGGATAGTAGTGAGTTCTCCTCCCACTACTATCCATCGGCGATTCCTTCTCACATTTCTTCAAGGTTCTTGATACTGACATTGTCAGCACAGGACGAACAATGGTGGGTGACCAGTTTAAATTCCTTGGGGTACTACTGTAATTTTATAAGTATTTTATGTCCAATATATTACAAGCAAATTGCAATTTATCACAACACAGCCCCGTCTAATTATGCTAAAAGCTAATCTTTTTATTGCCTAAACTAGACTCAACAGATTTGTGCCAGCAACCAGGAGGATGTATTCTACTCGTGAGACCATTTTCACTCAGAACGGCAACGATGCATGTATGCCTGTAGTATACAGACATTGAACAATACAGCCACTGCCAACCTGTATTTTATGTCACAGCAGGGTAAACAAGGCAAAACGACGATAAAAACAGTGTTTTCCCTCTGCGATCATAGGACGTGGACACTGTGACACAAGAAATTTTCGGTCTGTTGGGAAGGCGTGCACGGATAGCCAATGTTGTTACGGCAATCGCTCGTGTTGAGTAGTCCCAGGTTTAGCACAACTTTTCATCTGTCAGTAATCATTTGTACATGTGGTGTACAATCGTATTCGCAATATTCCAATACATTTCGTTAGTAGTGTTAATAACACTCGTAACATACGTCAGTGATCCGAAGAAAACCCACCTGCTTTTTATGAAGACACATTTTCAAGAATGTTTCTCTGTAAATGTGCGGTTCGGTACGATAAACGATCGATTAGTTAGGCCATCAACCAATTCTTTAAAAAACCACAGGTTTTACATTATAATAACTGAAAATCAAAATAAACCCTACTATTTCTATAACACTTGTTGTCGTTTCATTATCATCCAGAAGCTTAGATTCTGTACGGTCTTCTTTATAGTCGTATACCTTGCCATCTGGAACAAAAAAATATTTTCGTGAAGCTAGTTGGTAAGTTAGCAAATCACTGTATCGGCGTTCCATTGGGTTAATGACATGACCCGCAAATTACACTAAAATTGCTTGCCAAATTCATAAAGTTTACAATTAAAATTAATTTTCTTGTGCCAAAATGACTGTAATTAAAGCACTTACTCAAGATCTTCTGTCATGAAAGTAATCAGTCCCACCTTTGCTTTCTCCAGTGTTTACAACGTGTCTTTGGGTATTAGAGTAATGAAAAACCGCTCCAGTTAATGTAAAATGACCGTTGGATGATGATGATGATGTTTGGTTTGTGGAACGCTCAACTGCGCGATTTTCAGCGCCCCTACAAATTCCCAACCTTTGCTCAGTCCAAACTCGCCACATTCATGAACGATGATGAAATGATGAGGACAACACAAACACACAGTCATCTCGAGGCAGGTGAAAGTACCTGAACCGCCGGGAATCGAACCCGGGACCCCGTGCTCGGGAAGAGAGAACGCGACCGCGAGGCCACGAGCTTCGAACCGTGACCATTGGAGACACTGCCATAGCTTACTCCAAAGTTGTGACACAACGTATACATGTCGTATTGTTCTGCGTAAATGAACCTGATGGTGGAGCGTAAACCTATAAAACGAGCCGTGGGAACAAAAAAATTGGAACGTTAAACTTGTTGTTTCAGTCGATGCTATTAAGGAAATATGAAACAAAATTTTCGTTGAAACGTAATTTGGCACAGTTTCTTACTCTCTGACAAAGACTTGTGTTTACTTTTGGTTTTAATGGATCGACCTTGTTGTGGCTTGACATGCAGTTTTCTAGCATTCAATCATCATCCTGAGAGCAATGTTCTGTTATTCATAAGAATGCGTTTATAATATTTATAATCAGACTAAGCAATGCAAACCTGTACAGGTAGGCGTTATTGAACCGCGACGCGTTTGCATTGGCGTTCTACACTGTAGCGCCAAAGAAACTGGTGCGTATTCAGATGCAGATACAGGGAGAATGCGGCGCTGCGGTCGGCAACGCCTATGTAAGACAAGTGTCTGGCGCGGTTGTTAGATGTGTTACTGCTGCTACAATGGCAGGTTATAAAAATTTAAGCGAGTTTGAACGTGGTGTTATAGTCGGCGCACGAGCGATGGGACACAGCATCTCCGGGGTAGCGATGAAGTGGGGATTTTCCCGTACGAAAATTTCACGAGTGTACCATGAACATGAACCATGGACCTTGCCGTTGGTGGGGAGGCTTGCGTGCCTCAGCGATACAGATGGCCGTACCGTAGGTGCAACCACAACGGAGGGGTATCTGTTGAGAGGCCAGACAAACATGTGGTTCCTGAAGAGGGGCAGCAGCCTTTTCAGTATTTTCAGGGGCAACAGTCTGGATGATTGACTGATCTGGCCTTGTAACATTAACCAAAACGGCCTTGCTGTGATGGTACTGCGAACGGCTGAAAGCAAGGGGAAACTAAAGCCGTAATTTTTCCCGAGGACATGCAGCTCTACTGTATGATTAAATGATGATGGCGTCCTCTTGGGTAAAATATTCTGGAGGTAAAATAGTCCCCCATTCGGATCTCCGGGCGGGGACTACTCAGGAGGACGTCGTTGTCAGGAGAAAGAAAACTGGCGTTCTACGGATCGGAGCGTGGAATGTCAGATCCCTTAATCGGGCAGGTAGGTTAGAAAATTTAAAAAGGGAAATGGATATGTTAAAGTTAGATATAGTGGGAATTAGTGAAGTTCGGTGGCAGGAGGAACAAGACTTTTGGTCAGGTGATTACAGGGTTATCAATACAAAATCAAATAGGGGTAATGCAGGATTAGGTTTAATAATGAATAAAAAAATATGAGTGCGGGTTAGCTACTACAAACAGCATAGTGAACGCATTATTGTGGCCAAGATAGACACAAAGCCCATGCCTACTACTGTAGTACAAGTTTATATGCCAACTACCTCTGCAGATGATGAAGAAATAGATGAAATGTATGACGAGATAAAAGAAATTATTCAGGTAGTGAAGGGAGACGAAAATTTAATAGTCATGAGTGACTGGAATTCGTCAGTAGGAAAAGGGAGAGAAGGAAACATAGTAGGTGAATATGGATTGGGGGGAAGGAATGAAAGAGGAAGCCGCCTTGTAGAATTTTGCACAGAGCATAACTTAATCATAGCCAACACTTGGTTCAAGAATCATAAAAGAAGGTTGTATACCTGGAAGAATCCTGGAGATACTAAAAGGTATCAGATAGATTATATAATGGTAAGACAGAGATTTAGGAACCAGGTTTTAAATTGTAAGACATTTCCTGGGGCAGATGTGGATTCTGACCACAATCTATTGGTTATGAACTGCAGATTGAAACTGAATAAACTGCAAAAAGGTGGGAATTTAAGGAGATGGGACCTGGATAAACTGAAAGAACCAGAGGTTGTACAGAGTTTTAGGGAGAGCATAAGGGAACAATTGACAGGAATGGGGGAAGGAAATACAGTAGAAGAAGAATGGGTAGCTCTGAGGGATGAAGTAGTGAAGGCAGCAGAGGATCAAGTAGGTAAAAAGGCGAGGGCTAATAGAAATCCTTGGGTAACAGAAGAAATATTGAATTTAATTGATGAAAGGAGAAAATATAAAAATGCAGTAAATGAAGCAGGCAAAAAGGAATACAAACGTCTCAAAAATGATATCGACAGGAAGTGCAAAATGGCTAAGCACGGATGGCTAGAGGACAAATGTAAGGATGTAGAGGCTTGTCTCACTAGGGGTAAGATAGATACTGCCTACAGGAAAATTAGAGAGACCTTTGGAGAGAAGAGAACCACTTGTATGAATATCAAGAGCTCAGATGGCAACCCAGTTCTAAGCAAAGAAGGGAAGGCAGAAAGGTGGAAGGAGTATATAGAGGGTCTATACAAGGGCGATGTACTTGAGGACAATATTATGGAAATGGAAGAGGATGTAGATGAAGACGAAATGGGAGATAAGATGCTGCGTGAAGAGTTTGACAGAGCACTGAAAGACCTGAGTCGAAACAAGGCCCCGGGAGTAGACAACATTCCATTTGAACTACTGATGGCCTCGGGAGGGCGTCATGACAAAACTCTACCATCTGGTGAACACGATGTATGAGACAGGCGAAATACCCTCAGACTTCAAGAAGAATATAATAATTCCAATCCCAAAGAAAGCAGGTGTTGACAGATGTGAAAATTACCGAACTATCAGTTTAATAAGTCACAGCTGCAAAATACTTACGCGAATTCTTTACAGACGAATGGAAAAACTGGTAGAAGCCGACCTCGGGGAAGATCAGTTTGGATTCCGTAGAAATGTTGGAACACGTGTGGCAATACTGACCTTACGACATATCTTAGAAGAAAGATTAAGAAAAGGCAAACCTACGTTTCTAGCACTTGGAAGAGCAGTTGAACGGAATGGACAGTGTCTTGAAAGGAGGATATAGGATGAACATCAAGAAAAGCAAAACGAGGATAATGGAATGTAGTCAAATTAAGTCGGGTGATGCTGAGGGAATTAGATTAGGAAATGAGACACTTAAAGTAGTAAAGGAGTTTTGCTATTTAGGGAGTAAAATATCTGATGATTGTCGAAGTAGAGAGGATATAAAATGTAGACTGGCAATGGCAAGGAAAGCGTTTCTCGAGAAGAGGAATTTGTTAACATCGAGTATAGGTTTAAGTGTCAGGAAGTCATTTCTGAAAGTATTTGTATGGAGTGTAGCCATGTATGGAAGTGAAACATGGACGATAACTAGTTTGGACAAGAAGAGAATAGAAGCTTTCGAAATGTGGTGCTACAGAAGAACGCTGAAGATAAGGTGGGTAGATCACGTAACTAATGAGGAGGTATTGAATAGGATTGGGGAGAAGAGAAGTTTGTGGCACAACTTGACTAGAAGAAGGGATCGGTTGGTAGGACATGTTTTGAGGCATCAAGGGATCACAAATTTTGCATTGGAGGGCAGTGTGGAGGGTAAAAATCGTAGAGGGAGACCAAGAGATGAATACTCTAAGCAGATTCAGAAGGATGTAGGTTGCAGTAGATACTGGGAGATGAAGAAGCTTGCACAGGATAGAGTTGCATGGAGAGCTGCATCAAACCAGTCTCAGGACTGAAGACCACAACAACAACAACCATGAACATCGGGAATCTGGTAAAACATCAAATCTCCGACATCTATGAGGCCGGAAAAAGACCGTGCAAGAACGGGACCAACCACGACAGAAGAGAATCGTTCAATGTGACAGAAGTGCAACCCTTCCGCAAATTGCAATGCTGGTTCGTCAACAAATGTCAGCGTGCAAACCATTCAATGAAACATAATCGTTATGGGCTTTCTAAGACGAAGGTCTACTCGTGTACCGTTGATGACTGCACGACGCAGAGATTTACTTCTCACAGTCCGGGGTAGCCGCGCGGTTTCAGGGGTCCTGTACGGTTCGCGCACCCCTTCCCCTCCCTCCCCTCATCGGAAGCTCGAGTCCTCCCTCGGGCATTGGTGTGTGTGTTGCCCTTAGCGTTAGTTATTCGGTTTAAGTTCGATTAAGTAGTGTGTAAGCTTTGGGACCGATGAGCCCAGCAGTTTGGTCCCACAAGATCTTACCACAAATTCTCAAAATTTTTTTACTCGTCGTCTGGGTCCGTCAGCACCGGCATTGGACCGTTGATGACTGGAAACATGTTGCCTGGCCGGGCGAGTCTCGTTTCAAATTGTGTCGAGCGGATAGACGTCTAAGGGTATGGAGACAACCTCATGAATCCGAGGACCCTGCAAGCTAACAGGGGACTGTTCAAGCTGGTGAAGACTCTGTAATGGTGTGGGGCGTGTGCAGTTGGAGTGATATGGGACCCCTGATACGTCTAGATACGACTATGACAGGTGACACGTACGTAAGCATCCTGCCTGATCACCTGATCACCTGCATCCATTCATGTCCATTATGCATTCCGACGGGCTTGGGCAAATCCGGCAGGACAATGCGACACCCCACACGTCCAGAATTGCTACAGAGCGGCTCCAGGAAAACTCTTCTGAGTTCAAACACTTCCACTGGGCACCAAATTCTCCAGACATGAATATTATTGAGCATATCTGGGATGCCTTGCAACGTGCCGATCAGAAGAGATCTCCATCCCCCCCCCCCCCCCTCGTTCTCTTACGGATTTACGGACAGCCTTGCAGAATTCATGGTGTCAATTCTCTCCAGCACTACTTCAAATATTAGTCGAATCAATCCCACGCCATGTTGCCACACCTCTGCATGCTCGCGGGGGTCCTACAAGGCGTTAGGCGGGTGTACCAGTTTCTGTGTCTCTTCAGTGGATATGAGTCTCAGCAATTACAGTAGAAATCAAAGTATAAGCCTCTTTCAAAATTTAACGTAAACTATGATTGTTTAGATAAAAGTCGTATGTTTTTGAGTCAGACCTCGACATTTTCGCTTTGTAAACTTGACGAATTTACGAAATCGTAAGAGCACGTGGATTTGTAAATGAAGTGAACCACTACTGTGAAAACTAATTGCTTGTTACAACTAACTACTTATAGAATGAAATCGTCCGTAGTGACTGGTGACAACTGTTTTATAGTACTATTCTTGCTCTTCGCAGTTCTGACATGCTGTGAGAATCCCCACAGTTTCAGACTCATAGAAATTTGCTTAACATTTTATCAAAATTAGTCGGTATTCTTTTAGCATACGTTAAGTAGGAGACTAATTTTTGGCAATAAATGTTCATTTCTCCAACTCGTTTCGCTTGTAATTTGAAACTAAGTGGCTGTTGGCTGTTGGGTTTACGATTACACGATTAGTGAGTGTTAGCCGTTCGAGGGGTGGTCTGTTTGTGTTCGTGGGTGCGTGTGCTTGCGTCCGTGTGAGTGCGTGTGTGTGTGTGTTTGTGTGTGTGTGTGTGTGTGTGTGTGTGTGTGTGTGCGTGTGTGTGCGCAAGTGAGAGACAGAGAGAGAGTGTGTGTGTTTCACGGTCGAAAATAACGCCTTGCCACATTGGCTCTAGACTAAGAAATACAGCTTCAGATTTTACATCAAGTGCAGCTGATGCAGATCACAATGAGCTTAACGTAGCTACGAAGAAAAACATGTTCTGTTTGCTGTTTGTACTCGGCGAAAACTAACAGTAAAACTAGTGTGTTTGTGAGTGACAAAATATAACTCAGATGCCGAATGTTTCACTGATGCTGATCAGACAGTATTTCCTGTTCTATAATCGAAGCTTTCTGTAAGCTGTGCTCACACGTCTACGTGCTGACAAGAGCGGGCTGATATTCTGTTTATCGATTACGTTTGACATGGTTCAGCACTGCTGTCCAGATCGCCAACATACGTCAGCTCGCTGGTGTTTACCCGCAGCTAGCCAGATCTAATACCGGCGGCGGAAGTAATTTTCATTAGTGCTACACAGCTAACAAGAGGGAGGAAGGGTTGTGGTTTGCAGCTGTTGGTCAACAGCCTGCGCATTAATATTGTTGTTGTTGCTGTTGCCTTTAGCTCGAAGGCTGGTTTGGTATACCCCTCCGCACTAATCTATCCCGTCTTTTGTCTCTGTATAACTTCTGCAACCTGCAATTACTTAATCCCCCTTACAGTATTGAAGTTTTGTTCACCCTATACACTTTCTGCTGTCCACACATTCCTCCATTGTCAAACTCCTTTATCCTGCAGGATGTGTCTCATCCACCGATCGCTTCATGTACTGGAGCCGTACAAATCTTTTCTAGCCGATTCGATATATTAGCTCTTAATTTGTTCTATCTGCCCGTCTAATCCCCAGCACTCCAAATTTTCTATTCTCTAATTGCCTATATAGTTTAGAACCTGCGTTTCACTTCCGTGTAACGCTACACTCTAGTCAAAGAAGATTTTCTACAAGTTAAATTTGTATTTAATGTTACCAGATTTTCCTTTCTCAGATCGGCTTTTGATGCAGTTCCTAGTATACACATTATTCCTGCTTTCCTTCTGTCGTTCTCAGTTATTTTGTGGAACAATAGCTAAATTAGTGTCATGTTTCATAATCTGATTCCCGCAGCATCTCCTGACATAATTCTACGACACATCATTAACCTTATGTTACTTTTATTGATATTCATCTAATCTCATTTCGAGACCTATCCATTATGTTCAACTGATCATCCAAATTTGACAGAATTACAATGACATAGGCAAATCTTAAAGTTTTTTTTTTGCTCTGAACTTTCAGTTTGTACCTAGTTCTTCTTGGATCCCTCTACTACTTTCCCCTGCAGTAGGTTGTTAAAACTTATACCTCTCCTCTGTGCATTATGATATCGGGATACAGAGTGTTGTTAACAGTTGTAATATTTCTGGCTTTACAACCATCATAGGCAGGTACAAGAAGCTCTTCTAAGAGCAGCTGAGAAGGTACCGAGGAAGATGATGCTACAATTAGAAAACATTGTCGTTGTAATTGGTCTTTTGAGCCGGAAGGAGCGGGAACTTTATTGTAATGGATTGCTACGGTAGAGAGAATGGGAATCTGATGGATAGGGCAAGCATGTATCCATCCGCTCTGTTCATATCGTTGGGGTGATTCAGTATTTCGATATCTTCTCTGATCTTGCGTTTTACTAAAGACGGCTGCTTACCAAATAAGCTAGTTTCGATATTTTAAACATTTTGTGGCTGTGCCCTCGGCAACCATGTATGCAATTATATAAAATGTAACAGTCAGCCAACCGGTTGGGCACAAACTTAAAAAAAAAAAAAAAAAACACATTGACCAGGTTTCGATCTATCTACTCTACCGGCCATTAAAATTGCTACACCACGAAGATGACGTGCTACAGTCGCGAAATTTGACCGACACGAAGAAGATGATGTGGTATGCAAATGATTAGCTTTTCAGAGCATTCACACAAGGTTGGCGCCGGTGGCGACACCTACAACGTGCTGACATGAGGAAAGCTTCCCACCGATTTCTCATACACAAACAGCAGTTGACCGGCGTTGGCTGGTGAAACGTTGTTGTGATGCCTCGTCTAAGGAGGAGAAATGCGTACCATCACGTTTCCGACTTTGATAAAGGTCGGATTGTAGCCTATCGCGATTGCGGTTTATCGTATCGCGACATTGCTGCTCGCGTTGGTCGAGATCCAACGACTGTTAGCAGGATAGCCAGCCGGGGTGGCCGAGCGGTTCTAGGCGCTACAGTCTGGAACCGCGCGACCGCTACGGTCGCAGCTTCGAATCCTGCCTCGGGAATGGATGTGTGTGATGTCCTTAGGTTAGTTAGGTTTAAGTAGTTCTAAGTTCCAGGGGACTGATGACCTCAGAAGTTGAGTCCCATAGTGCTCAGAGCCATTTGAACCATTTGTTAGCAGGATATGGAATCGGTGGTTTCAGGAGGGTAATGCGGAACGCCGTGCTGGATCCCAACGGCCTCGTATCACTAGCAGTCGAGATGACAGGCATCTTATCCACATGGATGTAACGGATCGTGTAGCCACGTCTCGATCCCTCAGTCAACAGATGGGGACGTTAGCAAGACAATAACCATCTGCACGAGCACTTCGACGACGTTTGCGGCAGCATGGACTAACAGCTCGGAGACCATCGCTGCGGTTACCCTTGACGCTGCATCACAGACAGGAGCGCCTGCGATGGTGTACTCAACGATGAACCTGGGTGCACGAATGGCAAAACGTCACTTTTTCGGATGAATCCAGGTTATGTTTACAGCATCATGATGGTCGCATCCGTGTTTGGTGACATCGCGGTGAACACACATTGGAAGCGTGTATTCGTCATCGCCATACTGGCGTATCACCCGGCGTGATGGTATGGGATGCCATTGGTTACACGTCTCGGTCACCTCTTGCTCGCATTGACGGCACTGCGAAAAGTGGACGTTACATTTCAGATGTGTTACGACCCTCGGCTCTACCCTTCATTCGATCCCTGCGAAACCCTACATTTCAGCAGGATAATGCACGACCGCATGTTGCAGGTCCTGTACGGGCCTTTCTGGATACAGAAAATGTTCTACTGCTGCCCTGGCCCGCACACTCTCGAGATCTATCACCAATTGAAAACGTCTTGTCAATGGTGGCCGAGCAACTGGCTCGCCACAATACGCCAGTCTCTACTATTGATGAACTGTGGTATCGTGTTGAAGCTGCATAGGCAGCTGTACATGTACACGCCATCCAAGCTCTGTTTGACTCAATGCCCTGGCGTGTCAAGGCCATAATTACGGCCAGAGGTGGTTGCTCTGAGTACTGATCTCTCAGGATCTATACACCCAAATTGCGTGAAAATGTAATCACATGTCAGTTCTAGTATAATATATTTGTCTAATGAATACCCGTTTATCATCTGCATTTCTTCTTGGTGTAGCAATTTTAATGGCCAGTAGTGTAATAACAGAAATAATCGTTTTGGCGCGCAACTTCCGATCCCAGCAGCTAATCGCGGAGGAGGACCACAATTTAGGCGGTCTTTCTCATGATACCCGTACCGAAATGCTCTGTGAGCTTAGTGAGCAGTAATGACAAAATGTGAGTCTGCACAGCTAATACACAACACTAGACCAAGAAGAAAGACATTGTAACTGAGACCGAAACGTTGGTTTCTCCAGCACACTTTTTTACAGTATGACGCTTTACCACACTCAGAAAACTTTTATGTCAAGATCGTGATGTTTTATTTTAGACAGCAACTACAAAATTTTTGTACTGTTACCAGCCACGCAAGGATCTAAAATATTAAGAGACAAAAGCCGAGTGTGCACTGTGCTGATCCCACTCGCCCATCTATCCGGCAAGCGTTGACGCCATTGGCAGGAGACGAAGGGGTGGTTCGTCGGTACCGAAAGGCCCACCATAGACTACTTACCGAGTTTACGTTTAAGAGTTGTTTGCTGTGGCGCACAAAAGAAGCAACCGACACTATCTTGTAAAAGAAACGCTCTAGCTCCAGAGGCTTGCTCGGAAGTATTTTTTTTTTTTTTAACAGATCCTCACGTGGGTCAGATTTTCATTTACATAGACCACCATGTTTTCTACAAATAAGTAACTAACGTAACATATTTCAACCTGTGAGTTTTTACTTCCCTAAATCATAATAAATTATCGAGTTCGTTCACCTTGCAAACTTCCATTCGGAGGATTTTGTATGAACATGAGCGCGCAACGGCCTGATTGGCTAACTTCAATGATAATTAAGTCAGGAACGGCGTAATGTATCGACTTTTTACCGTAAGAATTATTTCTCAGCACAACCTATCCTGCAAAAAAAAAAAAAATTCTTGGCAGATTAAAACTGTGTGCCGGACCGAGACTCGAACTCGGGTCTTTTCCCTTTCGCATACAAGGGCTCTACCAACTTAGTTACCCAAGCACGACTCACGCCCCGTCATCAGAGCTTCAATTCCGCCAGTACCTCGTCTCCTACCTCCCAAACTTCACAGAAGCTCTTCTGCGAACCTGTGACTAAGCCATGTCTCTGCAATATCCTTTCTTCCAGGAATGGTAGTTCTGCAAAGTTCGCAGAAGAGCTTCTGTGAAGTCTGGGAGGTAGGAGACGAGATACTGGCGAAATTGAAGCTGTAAGGACGGGGCGTGAGTCGTGTTTGGGTAACTCAGCTGGTAGAGCACTTGCCCGCGAAAGGCAAAGTTCCCGAGTTCGAGTATCGGTCCGGCACACAGTTTTAATCTGCCAGGAAGTTTCATATCAGCCCACACTCCACTGCAGAGTGAAAAATCTCATTCTGGATACCCTGCAACATCCTTACGAGCTTTCCAGACTGTTTCTGACTATCCTGTATAAGCACTTATTAGCCAACGAAACATCCACAATCAAGTCTTGATTCATCTAGAAAGAACATCAAAATGAATGCTGGAAACACATACAGTCGAGGAGCCGCTCGTGCTTGGAAGGGAGCAACTTAATTTCAGGTTGAAGATATAGGAGGTAACAGAGATTGAACCGGCCTAGCAGTGTGACCTTTGTTCATAGTTACAGGATTCTGTTGTGTTGGCTGCTGGCGTATGGTCAGAGTGTGCTAGTGACGCTCCTACGCCGCGCGCGCCCGTAAACACTTGCCCGGATGTCACACAACGTAGAAGTGGTGGTACGTTCCTATGGGACCAAACTGCTGGGATGATCGGTCCCTGGGATTACACACTACTTAATCTAACTTAAACTAACTTACGCTAAGGACAACACACACACACACCCATGCCCGAGGGAGGACTCGAACCTCCACGGGGGGGAGCCGCGCGAACCGTGGCAAGGCGCCTCAGACCACGCGGCTACCCCACGTGGCCACAGGCGACGTAGTGGGCCACACTAACAGCAGACCGACACCACGGGAGCAGCACTAAGGCACTAAAGCAGCTCCCTCCTGATTCACGAGTGTGGGCCAATAAAATTCAGTCTTTAATTACAGTCAATTAGGAACCTCTTTTCCCTTCTCATCCACTTCCGACATACAACCATGTGACGGGTTTAATTAATGCTCCATTTTAGCATCTCTAGGGGCAATAGAGAAAACTGTACAAAAAAAAGTTACTTTACCCCAGTAGTACTGAGGAGCAGTATGAAGGTCACTTGCTGTAGAGTGCGAAACGTTGTTACGTTTTACATCATGATGTGGTCCACCGCCAACGATTGTATTGACATAAAAAAACAATGACGATACAAGTGTCACTTATTTTGTATAGTATATATTCGCAGCCTGCTATAGTATCTCAGGTAACGTCGATAAAAAAATGTTAAAAATTACTGACGAGGAAAAACGGAACAGGTTGAAACACTGTGCGGAGACATAACCTTATGCCGCCCGAAAAGCGTTAAAGAGTGCGAATACGTTAATGTTATCACCAAGACTTTCAGATGGTCAACCCCATGAGACACATCTGAGGGACCTATAACTAATCCGAGCAGAAAGATACATAATCTGGCTTTCAGGAACTGTGCAAAAAATGGTTCAAATGGCTCTGAGCTCTATGGGACTTAACATCTATGGTCATCAGTCCCCTAGAACTTAGAACTACTTAAACCTAACTAACCTAAGGACAGCACACAACACCCAGCCATCACGAGGCAGAGAAAATCCCTAACCCCGCCGGGAATCGAACCCGGGAACCCGGGCGTGGGAAGCGAGAACGCTACCGCACGACCACGAGATGCGGGCGGAACTGTGCACCACAGTAGCTCCATTCCTTATAGAGGCAACATAGATGATGAATTTTTTTTTCCGTATCAGGGATTCCAACAGCCATATTCCAAGCTACTACTGAGGTGACTTTTAACCCTAATGGTGAAAGCATCGTCAATTAAACTTTCGTATAATGGAAATACGACATTTTGAATCCAAATTTGCAGGTATCCTCAACTTGCAGACCCCAGGTGAACCTTTTTGTCAGTTACGTTGGTACAGTGTTCAAGACTGAAGAAATAATTCTGAATGTACTTCTCACTGAAAACAAATGTTTAGTGCACTTAAAGAGGCAATATCCTCTCAAGAAAAACGTGCAGACCAGAGACATTATAATATTGTATACACATGAGTTACTGACAAAAATTGTGAACGGTGCAACTAAATTGTTTGTTTTATATAATAGTGATTGTCTGTGATATGTTTTTGTCTATAACTGTTGCACATCTTGTAGCATGATTGTAAATGATAGTTGTGGTGTAAATTGGTGTAATTGTGGTGTCATAATCTAGCTTTGTAATTAAAATACATTTGTTCACTAATGGGGTGCATCAACAAAATGAGCTTTCGGCCTCGAATGATAGTATTACGTTACTACAATGGTTCATGGTAAATTCTGAAGCAAAAAGGTCTCTATTCTTTTTTCTGCTTAAGAAAGGAAGTACGTATAAAATATCGTGTGAAGAACTGCGATAGAGTGCATAGTGTTGTATTTGTATCATTATGGAAGCTTACATAAATGAAATTAACGGAGAGGGAGAAACTGTGTGTCAGCATGCAAGCCTACATTTCTCTAAGACTACAAACGATGCCATCAAAGTTTACGTCCTTACCGAAAGGATAAATGAAAAGAAAGGAAGGTTAACGTTTTATATCTGTTACATTAGAGATAATTTTCTGTGAGGATCCCCATTGCTTTGAATGCTACATCGCGGCCCTATAACGTTGTTAGCACTAGTTGCCACAAAAACTCCCTTTTATTCAGGTTGCAACAATTTTGCGGCAGTCAGACTTCGCTTTGGTAACGATATTGAGCTAGATTCAATAATATGACAGCTATGTGATCAAATTCAATACAAATACTATTGTCGACAGAAATGCGCACTCTATGTAGACAGTTTGCAGGCTCGGTTCCTCCTAAGCCAGGAGTCGTAGAAGCCCGTACAAAAAACGATTTGCCCTTGTCAACAGGCCGGGCTTTTGCCATCATTACTTTCATTCTGTTGTCCTCGTCCTCGTCCTCACTTTTGGCTGCAGTGGATAAAACACACTTGTAGCAAAGCAAAACTTGATACGTTCTTACCACTACTTCACATTAATCTGTACTCCGAAGACAATGCTATGACCAAGAATGCTGAAGGGCGAGTCTCAACTTCATGGACAAATCGAGATCAGCCTATCCGAGAGCGTGCTGAGAAGTAATGCCTCCGAATTTTTATGGGAAAACACTTAAGGCTTTTTAAATAAAACAAACATTATTAAGGTTCTACAACCTTATTCATCATGTCTGCATATTTGCAGGCATCTGCCGCCAGAGAGCACCGAACCGTACAGTATTACTTGACAGTCTGTAACGTAATTATGTCGGTGCGTGATAGCGTGCTACAGTCAAGTTTCGAATTCGAAGAGTTCGTACACTCATGGAGTACTCTCTCCTTCAGTAAGGCAATGCCATAAAACACACCAGCCCTGCGATATCTGGAACAATCAGACGCCTTGTGTACACTGTCATTGATCATCCTCCACAATTCCCAACTTGACTGTATCCGATTTTCATCTCTTAGCCTAAATGACTTCGAGGATTTCACTTTGACAGAGACGAAGTGGTGCAAACAGAGGTGAGGTTATGGCTTCGTCAACAAGGTCCTAACATTCTAGAGGGACGATATCAACCAGCTGGGCTCTTGTTTGGAGAGATGTGTTGGTCGCCAGGGTCACGATATTGAGGAATAAATACAGTATCTAGGTTAAAGAATAAAGAAACATAATGGTAATTATGAAGAAGGGTCTTCACATAAAAAATTCGGAGGCAATACTTTTCGCCACGCCCTCGTGCATGGGTAAAATAAAAAATAAAAGTTCCTTATTAATATTACTGCTTATATATACATTAGTATTAGTGTTCCAACGAAAAGACACAACAGCGACAGAATTAAGCAAAAAAAAAAAAAAAAACTAGCTGAGACAGTTAAAGATACTGTTTGATCTAGTCGCAGGTCTACATAGGCAAAAATTCCGCTTACTTGAGAATTCTTCGTAACACTGAGTTCGCAACATGATACAGACGTTAAAGTAACCTCTGGCGTGCCACAGGGGAGTGTTATGGGACCATTGCCTTTCACAATACATATAAATGACCTAGTAGATAGTGTCGGAAGTTCCATGCGGCATTTCGCGGATGATGCTGTAGTATACAGAGAAGTTGCAGCATTAGAAAATTGTAGCGAAATGCAGGAAGATCTGCAGCGGATAGGCACTTGGTGCAGGGAGTGGCAACTGACCCTTAACATAGACAAATATAATGTATTGTGAATACATAGAAAGAAGGATCCTTTATTGTATGATTATATGATAGCGGAACAAACACTGGTAGCAGTTACTTCTGTAAAATATCTGGGAGTATGCGTGCGGAACGATTTGAAGTGGAATGATTATATGAAATTAATTGTTGGTAAGTCGGGTACCAGGTTGAGATTCATTGGGAGAGTCCTTAGAAAATGTAGTCCATCAACAAAGGAGGTGGCTTACAAAACACTCGTTCGACCTATACTTGAGTATTGCTCATCAGTGTGGGATCCGTACCAGATCGGGTTGACGGAGGAGATAGAGAAGATCCAAAGAAGAGCGGCGCGTTTCTTCACAGGGTTATTTGGTAACCGTGATAGCGTTACGGAGATGTTTAACAAACTCAAGTGGCAGACTCTGCAAGAGAGGCGCTCTGCATCGCGGTGTAGCTTGCTCGTCAGATTTCGAGAGGGTGCGTTTCTGGATGAGGTATCGAATATATTGCTTCCCCCTACTTATACCTGCCGAGGAGATCACGAATGTAAAATTAGAGAGATTCGAGCGCGCACGGAGGCTTTCAGACAGTCGTTCTTCCCGCGAACCATACGCGACTGGAACAGGAAAGGGAGGTAATGACAGTGGCACGTAAAGTGCCCTCCGCCACACACCGTTGGGTGGCTTGCGGGGTATAAATGTAGCTGTAGATGTAGATACTAGGCACTTCCCTACCATCTACAGGAAGTGAATAAATTTCTCTGGTGCCTTTGGAAAAAAATTTCTGTCTTGAAACAAGAATGGTATCGTAGTCTACAAAATTTTCTATTCTTTACTTCACCGATCTGCTGCAGTGTATCTCGTAGCTGACATGTTGTGAAACTGTGAGATAGTGCACCCAGTATCAGTTTTACCCTGTAAACATTAGTAGTTTGACATCGATATTGAAACGACTGCGGCAGCCGTCCCTGAAGTTACGGGTTTCCTCACTAGGAGAACCTTCCCGAGACCCACAGGAAATACGGACCCCGCAGCGAACTTGTGACATCACACTAGTTCTCTACCCCGACAAACATCGCGAACACTGGGCTACGCCAGGAGCCAGGTGGGACATCAGTAAATGGCTCTGAGCACTATGGGACTTAACATCTATGATCATCAGTCCCCTAGAACTTAGAACGACTTCAACCTAACTAACCTAAGGACAGCACACAACACCCAGCCATCACGAGGCAGAGAAAGTCGCTGACCACGCCGGGAATCGAACCCGAGAACCCGGGCGTGGGAAGCGAGAACGCTACCGCACGACCACGAGATGCGGGCAGGACATCAGTATCTCAAGGGAAACATACTCACTGAAGTCCTTAAAGTTAGCAAGTATTAATCGAGCGCGTGTGATAAACGTGCAGCTACAACGTATTATACTTGAAAGTTGTCTTTTTAGATTTATTTAAGTGAAAGTGGATCTGTTATGTTGACTGTGTTTTTAATGCTAAATTGTGTGTTAGATGCTAAGCTTTTGGCTTCCTGTTTTGAATGTTCTGCATACCAGTCCTTAAAGACGATAGCTTGCTTAACGCTGTTGGTGACAAAATTCAGTTGCCAGAAAGCATAGAGAAATCAAACTGCGAGAATTCTAAAACTATCATGCCCTGTCTCAAACTTATTGGTATCACAAAATCTGACTATGAAATCTGACGGAAAACTGATTACTTTGAAACTAAAGTTGGTCCCTGCGAAATTTAATGAAAGAAAGAATCTTTTTTCTAGACTATTTGGCTTATCTGGGTTACACTGGATAACACCGTGCAAAGTGCTCTCGTAGCTACAGCGCATCACGATAACAAAGCTGCCAAATCTAACTTTTGATATACTCAAAGCTGCAATGCGTTGTCTAAAAACATTGCTAACATTCTTGGTTCATAATTTTGGACAATGGTTTAAATAAATTGAAAATTAATTGACTGGACAGTGACTCTGGGTTAAATGAACTGAACAGTAATCTCATACCATTTGTCTTAATAACATTTCATGAATCGTCCATATTAGTTAAGCTTTCTCTGAAATCACGTAATAATACACTCCTGGAAATGGAAAAAAGAACACATTGACACCGGTGTGTCAGACCCACCATACTTGCTCCGGACACTGCGAGAGGGCTGTACAAGCAATGATCACACGCACGGCACAGCGGACACACCAGGAAGCGCGGTGTTGGCCGTCAAATGGCGCTAGCTGCGCAGCATTTGTGCACCGCCGCCGTCAGTGTCAGCCAGTTTGCCGTGGCATACGGAGCTCCATCGCAGTCTTTAACACTGGTAGCATGCCGCGACAGCGTGGACGTGAACCGTATGTGCAGGTGACGGACTTTGAGCGAGGGCGTATAGTCGGCATGCGGGAGGCCGGGTGGACGTACCGCCGAATTGCTCAACACGTGGGGCGTGAGGTCTCCACAGTACATCGATGTTGTCGCCAGTGGTCGGCGGAAGGTGCACGTGCCCGTCGACCTGGGACCGGACCGCAGCGACGCACGGATGCACGCCAAGACCGTAGGATCCCACGCAGTGCCGTAGGGGACCGCACCGCCACTTCCCAGCAAATTAGGGACACTGTTGCTCCTGGGGTATCGGCGAGGACCATTCGCAACCGTCTCCATGAAGCTGGGCTACGGTCCCGCACACCGTTAGGCCGTCTTCCGCTCACGCCCCAACATCGTGCAGCCCGCCTCCAGTGGTGTCGCGACAGGCGTGAATGGAGGGTCGAATGGAGACGTGTCGTCTTCAGCGATGAGAGTCGCTTCTGCCTTAGTGCCAATGATGGTCGTATGCGTGTTTGGCGCCGTGCAGGTGAGCGCCACAATCAGGACTGCATACGACCGAGGCACACAGGGCCAACACCCGGCATCATGGTGTGGGGAGCGATCTCCTACACTGGCCGTACACCACTGGTGATCGTCGAGGGGACACTGAATAGTGCACGGTACATCCAAACCGTCATCGAACCCATCGTTCTACCATTCCTAGACCGGCAAGGGAACGTGCTGTTCCAACAGGACAATGCACGTCCGCATGTATCCCGTGCCACCCAACGTGCTCTAGAAGGTGTAAGTCAACTACCCTGGCCAGCAAGATCTCCGGATCTGTCCCTCATTGAGCATGTTTGGGACTGGATGAAGCGTCGTCTCATGCGGTCTGCACGTCCAGCACGAACGCTGGTCCAACTGAGGCGCCAGGTGGAAATGGCATGGCAAGCCGTTCCACAGGACTACATCCAGCATCTCTACGATCGTCTCCATGGGAGAATAGCAGCCTGCATTGCTGCGAAAGGTGGATATACACTGTACTAGTGCCGACATTGTGCATGCTCTGTTGCCTGTGTCTATGTGCCTGTGGTTCTGTCAGTGTGATCATGTGATGTATCTGACCCCAGGAATGTGTCAATAAAGATTCCCCTTCCTGGGACAATGAATTCACGGTGTTCTTATTTCAATTTCCAGGAGTGTATAATCCAACAATTAAAAAATAAACTTCACGGGTATGACATTTCCTTTAATCCAATTCTTAAATTCATTTATCTCACAGTGCTCGATAAATCCTAAAAAGAAAAAAAGAATGAGAAGGAAAAGATTCCTGGTGCGCATGTGTGAAGAACCAAGAATGGTGCATTATCGAACCGCTGCTGGCTACAAAGCAAACTTAATAATTGCCTGCAATCCATTCTTCTCGAAGAGTAAAAAGAGTGCAGTTATACCAATGCAAAAATTCTTTTTTCGCTCCACAATAGACCTTCCAGTAAAGTATAGTATAATTCCCAAAAACTCTAGTGTTCACATCCTACACGAAAGCTCAACTGACTGTCTCCTCTCCTCTATTGCGATCAACAGATATATCTGGCTCGCATCTTTGCAGAGCAAAGATCACATCTAATTCATTTCTGTGCGGCATAGATTCTCCGTCGGGGCTTCGCTCGCATATCTTAGCAATTCAGACCTTACGAGCGCGATTCCACACATCCAAAACAAGAAAAATTCTTACGAAAATTTACCCAAATACCCTTCAAACTCGCTTGAAATAGTTAACTCGGACTCCGCAAGGTATGGCCGTTGCAACTTGTAAGACCTGTAGTGCCACGTGCTGTTACGCAAGCCACAGGGCCTGCGTATCTCGCTGGCCCCGGCCTGCCGCAAAATGACGCACAGAATCGCCACACCGTGCAAACACTTGCTACTGCGACCAACCTGCGCCGCCATTCTTCTATGACTTTCAAGTCACAAGTCCAAGTGGTGAAGTCGACTTGCAACTGCAACACTGCATTCGCAACTGCATCCTACACGTACGCCAACTGCGTAAATATTCGAAGGCACAAATCTCGGCTTGGGTTAAGTTCCTGTACGGAACTGACACGGATGAAATGGAACGTGTCAGTGTTTCATTGTGTGAAGGGACAGCCTAGCTCAAACGCAATCAGACACCCTTGCGTAATGCGGAATTGAGAGCTTGTAAGTAGGCTGTTTAGGTTTTTATGTTGGTAACGCTACGCAGCGCTCTGTATGAAAATCACTGACTGTGCTGTGTGCAGTCTGTGGCTGGTTGGACTCATTGTTGGAATATTCGCTTGTGCAGTGTTGGGCAGTTGAACGTGAACAGCGCATAGCGTTGGGCACTTGGAGGTGAGCTGTCAACAGTGGTGGATGTGGAGAGAGAGATGCCAGAGTTTTCAGAAGTTGCTATAAGCGGACGATCTGTGTCCGCCAGAAAAAGGAAATTTGTAAAGATGGATGTCATGAATTGATAGATGATGACTTTTGAACATTATTAAGGTAAATACAGTGTTTGTTCTCTATCAAAATTTTTCATTTGGTAACCATGACTATCAGTAGTTAGTGTCTACAGTAGTTAGAATCTTTTATTTAGCTGGCAGTATTGGCGCTCGGTGTATTGCAGTAGATCGAGTAACGAAGATTTTTGGGAGTTAAGTGATTCATGAAAGGTATAGGTTATTGTTAGTCAGGGTCATTATTTTGTAGGGATTATTGAAAGTCAGGTTGCGTTGAGCTGAAATATTGTGTGTCAGTTTTGTGTTGATCAGAATAAGTAAAGAGAGAACTGTCTGAGTACGTTCAGTTTTACTCAGCTGTTTTTGTATCAAATAACGTAGAATCACAAGCTGCGACATCGTCGCGAAAAAACAGTGACCCGTATATGTAATAAGTTTACTTTAATTTACGTCTATGGTCACAAACTTTTTGTTAACAGATTACCGGTATTGGTCTTTAATGACCATCATCAGATCTGTTTCATAAAAACAAAGTCCTAATGTACTGCAGCCATTTGACGATGCCACTATGGCTGCAGTAAATCAGGACTTTGTTTCTATGAAACAGATCTGCTGATGGTCATTAAAGACCGAAACCGGTAATCTGTTAACAAAAAGTTTGTGACCATAGACGTAAATTAAAGGAAAATAACGTAGAAGTTTATCAGCACTGTCATTCATAATTTTTCTAGCGGGACGTTTCAAGCTAAATGTTAAGTGAGGTGGTCGTGCCAGTATAAAAGGAAGAGCGCAGTGTTGTGTTGTCAGTAGGGAAGCACTAACAGCCGACTGGTTCGGTCAGGACAGCTTGGTGATTTCGACAGTTGACTAATCATTGGATGTCACTTGAAGAACTAATCCACCAGACATTTCAAACCACCTAACGCCGGCCGGAGTGGCCGAGCGGTTCTAGGCGCTGCAGTCTGGAACCGCGCGACCAGTACGGTCGCAAGTTCGAATCCTGCCCCGGGCATAGATGTGTGTGATGTCCTTAGGTTAGTTAGGTTTAAGTAGTTGTAAATTCCAGGGGACTGATGACCTCAGAAGTTAAGTCCCATAGTGCTCAGAACCATTTGAACCAAACCTTCTAAAGCTGTCCAATTCGTCTGTTGGTGATGTGATTGTGGTGTGGAAACCCGAAAGAACAACCACGGCTGAACCAGGACCAGAAAAACGTCATGTACTGACGGATAGGGACCGTCGAGCATGGCGGAGGGAGGCCGTCAAAAATCACACGAAATCAGAAGGGAGAATCACCCGTGAGTTCCAAAGTGCCAACAGCAATCTATCTAGTCCAATTACCGTGCGTGGGGAGTGAAAAAAATGGGGTACATTACTCCAGTAACTTCGCGTAAGCCACAGCAACGCTCGAGCGACGCCACTGGGCAATGGATGATTGATAACGAGCTGTTTGAAGTGATGAGTCACACTGTACAGTGTGGCAGTCCGCTGGAAGCGTTTGGTCTTGGTGAATGCTGAAGCGCTGTTCACCTGCCGGCATGTGCCAACAGCTGGTAGAATTGGTGTTACTGTACGGGGGTGTTTTTCGAGGTTAGAATGTTGTCTCTTTATTGCGATTAAGAAAATGCTAAATACTAAAGCAAATGAACAGATTTTACAGCATTGTACGTTGCATCCAGTAGAGGATAATTTCGGAGAGGGAGATTGTATCTATCAGAATGACAATGCACTCCGTCACAAAGCAGCGTCTGTGACAGAATGGTTTGTGGACATTAAAATTCCTGAAATTGACTGGTCTACCTAGAGTCCGGATCTGAACCTAATGGAACACCTACGGGTCGAGCTAGAACGTCGACCTCGTTCCATTCCCCCAGCGTCAAACAACGCTACTTTATCTGGATTCGAGTCTTCAGGAAGAATTGGTCGCAATTCCTCCACAGACGTTCGGGCACCTTGTTAAAAGTGTCCCTAGCAGAGCTAAGGCCATTATAAAGGCGAAGGGTAGACACAAGACATATTAATATTCCGTAGCAGATGTTCGGATCCCTTTTTTGCGGAGAATGTAATTACTTTAAATGTCACGCGACATTGATCCTATCGTTTCTTTACCTTCACCAATAAGACACAACAAATTTACTGCAGATGGAATACGCTGTCACTATCCAGAAATAAGCAGCGTAGTTGGTACACTGGTGTTCTTTGTACCTGACTGAAAGAGACGGCATGTAGAGCTGTGTGTCTATATGAACTTGAGGGCAAATCTGCCTCCTTACTCCTATTATGGGAACTCAGTCCCCTTTTCTGTCCACATATTGATTTACAGAAATCAAGCGGAACTATGAGACTGGACTAGCAATAAGTACGCTACTATCAACAGAACTATCGTAAACATCAGGGAGAAGCCCCAGCCAGATTGGAGCCCTCATCCATCCTGTTAAAACAATGGCTACATATTAATCGGTAAGCAATTTATTTCTTATGGTAATACTACGGTTTAATTAAGTTAGCGGGTCTGCAATCAATACTTTATGTATAAGCACTATGAAATCAGTTATTTCACTAACAAATACACATAATTATTTTTTTCAATCAAAGATTACGTCATACTGAGGCCATGACTGAAGCAGTCTTGGGAAACCGAACTGCATCCCTTATTTTCCTTCGGAAATGAGTGTTATCTGGATTTCATTTACTTTAATTTTATCTTGTTTCTATACCCGTGTTTAGTTAGTGTGTAAAATAATATATTCAGCCAAGACTGCTAGAAGGATACGTCAATGGGTTACGACCGTTACGTGTATGGAGCAAGTAAATTTTTCTTGTGGAAAGCGTAATTGATAGACGCAGAATACCTTTCAGTTTAAGTGACAGATTTCGAACTCTAACTCAACACCGAGTAAAACAAATTTTTATTTACTCCACTGAGTGAACGGAGTTCACATCAAATTGACAAAGAGCAAAGTTCTCTGAAATCTCAATTGAAATTCCAGAAATTGACGCTAACACCTGTGGGGCGGGATACCATGGTATATGGATGACTGCGCTAGTAAACGCCGCGGGGTTGCCCCGTATGGGCAGCGCCCGAATACAAGATTAACGAGGAAAAAACCAAAAAAATTATAATCAATTTCGCAACACAACTTCTATGGCAGAACGAATAAGTTACGACTCTTTCAGAATATGGATTGAACTACCGGTATTGCGACACTTACATTTCCTCAAAACGCAGCTGCCGTGCACTGATCAGCCTCAGACGGAGTCCAGAAGACGAATGTCCCAGAATTAAAAAAAAAAAAAAAAAACTCAACGAAGAAGGGGTGACACAATGCTATTGGTAATGTGACGAACGAGAATACTGCTTACTTCACGTAAAAAATATGTGGACACAGCAGGACCTTCCCACTCTATGATGTGAATCATACATCGACGAACAAGAGGTTGGTATGATTGCTCAGCCTCTTTGCGCCATGCATGATGATGGGGGTGACTCATTAGATAGATGCACCAAAATTTTGCGGCGAAACCAACCGATTTTCTCACGCCAGTCATGCAGCGCCATGGCGGACTTTTCTTTGATGTCGGTACAAAAAAGGCAAAGCATCGTGCTAAAGAATTCTCTGGGGCAACAGTGGCGGCTTGGTGGTCATTCATCCTACCAAGTCAACAAAAAGAACAGAACGGGCTGCAGTTCCAATTCTGTGAAATCTGCTCAGCTCTCGAGGACGCTTGGCCCCCCTATTAAGATTCAACGACAACCTTCTGTCGGCAAACGCAATCTTAGAGCAACTCCGAAGTGCATCTCTCCAGCGAGAAACACCCTAAACTTCCCTCCCTAGCAAACATGACCAGGACTCCCAATAAAAGAACTACGAAATAGTGGCATAAAATGAAACAATAACAGTCGTGTCATAAATTTTTCGATTAAATCTGCATCTAATTGTACTAGATTTCACCAATGGTTTGCCTTATCAAGAAATACAGGACATCAGTACTTTTCATTTCACAACGTGCAGTACACTCGTTCACATTAACGCGGCTGTTCCACATGTCTTCCTCGCATCTGGATGCTATACTGCACTCCTCTGTGCAAACAAACTTCTCTTAAACATCCTCGAATTATATCGATAATCTTCAACAGTATGAACCGGAGTGTTGTGCACTTCAATTTTGAATTGGCCGAGACAGAGACTTGAGTTGTCGTGGTCTTGGAGGTAAAAGGTTAGGCCCTGCGCGATCTATCCATCTTGTTCAAAAAAATGGCTCTGAGCACTATGGGACTCAACTGCTGAGGTCATTAGTCCCCTAGAACTTAGAACTAGTTAAACCTAACTAACCTAAGGACATCACAAACATCCATGCCCGAGGCAGGATTCGAACCTGCGACCGTAGCGGTCTTGCGGTTCCAGACTGCAGCGCCTTTAACCGCACGGCCACTTAGGCCGGCTATCCATCTTGTTTGGACCATATTGGCGCTATAGCTGTCGTCTTGTACTCGTAGGTAACATTTAGGTCCAATTAAATGTGGACTTAAAAAGCTTACGTCTCACATAATTTTGTACTAATTGGGGAAATTTTCACATCGATGTATGTGGCGCCTCGAACCAAACGTTTGCAGTCTACATCTAGAGCTACATCGATACTCCGCAAGCCATCTTACAATGTGTGGCAGAGAGTATTGTATGTACCACTCTCTCTGCCCCTTTTCCTGTTCCAGTCGCAAATGGTGCGCGGTAACAATGATTGCCTGTAAACCACCATCTGGGCTCCTGTCTCTCTAATTTTATCGCATGGTCTCTTCGTGAGATATACGTACAAGGAAGCAATAAATTTCTTAACTCTTCTAGGAACGTAAGCTCTCGGAACTTCAACAGTAAACCACAATTTGATGCACAACGCAACTCCTGCAGCGTATGCTACTTGAGTTGGCTGATCATCCTCTTGACGCTTTCGTGATTGCTAAATGACCTGTAACGAAACGCAGCGCTCTTCTTTGGATTTGCTGTATTTCCTCCATCTGTCCTCTCCGGTACGGATACCATAATGACGAGTTATTTACAGAAAGAGTATTTTGCAGGCCAATTCCGTTAATAATGAACCACATTTTTTGAGGACTCTTCCAATGAATCTCAGTCTGACATCTGCCTTACTCTCGATTAATTTTATGTGGTCTCTCCATTTCAGATCGCTCCGTACGCATACTCCTAGCTATTTTATTGAAGTAACTGCTTCCAGTGATTGTTCTCTAATTGAGTAAGAATAGAATAAAGGGTATTTCTGCCCATGCATTCGCAATAAATTTAGTTTGTTTATGTTGAGCGTCAGTTGCCACTCCCTGCAGCAAGCATCGGCTTTTCGCTACAATTTTCTATCGTCGCGACTTTCCTATATACAACAGCATCATCTTCGAAAAGCCTCTTGGATTTCCGACATTATTTACTGTCATTTATATATACGCTGAGGTGATAAGTCATGGGATAGCGATATGTAGTTTTACAATAGGAGGTAGTATCGCCTACAGAAGGTATAAAAGGGTAGCGCACAGGCGGAGCAGTTGTTTATAACTGGCGATTTACGTGAAAAGGTGTCCGATGTCATTAAGGCGGCACGACGTAATTTAACAGACTTTGAACGCGGCATGGTAGTTGGGACTAGACGCATGAGACATTCCACTTCGCAAATCTTTAGGGAATTCAGTATTCCCAGATCCACAGGGTCAAGAGTGTGCCGAGAATAGCGCACTTCAGGCATTACGTCTCACGACGGACAATGCCGTGACCGACGGCCTTGACTTAGCGAATGAGAGCAGCGGCGTTTGCGTACAGATGCCAGTGCTAACAGACAACCAAAACTGCGTGAAAGAACTGTGACAATCAATGCGGGGCATACAATCAATGTATCCATTAGAACAATGAGGCGAAATCTGGCGTTAATGGGCTATGGCAGCTGACAACATATGCCAGTGCCCTTACTAAAACCACAACATCGCATGAAGCGCCTCTCCTGGGATCGTGCCTATATCGATTAGACTCTAGGCGACTGGAAACCATGGTCTGATCAGAAGAGTCCCGTTTTCAGTTGCCAAGAGCTGATGGTAGGGTTCGAGTGTGGCGCAAACCCCACGAAGCCACGGACCCAAATTGTCAGCAAGCCACTTAGCGAGCTGGTGTTGGCTCCATAGTTGTGCGGGCTGTGTTTACATGGAATGAACTGGGTCCTCTGGTCCAACCGAACCAATCATTCGAAGTGGTTACGTTCGGATATCTGGAGACCGTTCGCAGCCATTCAGTGACATTTCACGTGCCCAAAAAACTGTGCAATTTTTATGGATGACAATGCGCCGTGTCACCGGGCAACAATTATTCGCGATTGGCAATTGGAGCGAGTGATTTATCCACCCAGATTGAGCGACATGAATCCCATAGAACATTTATGGGACGTAATCTAGAGGTTACATCATGCATAAAAATCCTACACCGGCAATACTTCAGCAATAATGGATGGCTGTAGAGGCAGCGTTGCTCAATATTTGTTGAGTCCATGTCACTAAAACTGTTGCACTTCGCCGGGCAAAAGGAAGTCCGACACGATATTAATAGGAATTACATGACTTTTGTCACCTCAGTACAGGGTTATTACAAATGACTGAAGCGATTTCACAGCTCTACAATAACTTTATTATTTGAGATATTTTCACAATGCTTTGCACACACATACAAAAACTCAAAAAGGTTTTTTAGGCATTCACAAATGTTCGATATGTGCCTCTTTAGTGATTCGGCAGACATCAAGCCGATAATCAAGTTCCTCCCACACTCGGCGCAGCATGTCCCCATCAATGAGTTCGAAAGCATCGTTGATTCGAGCTCGCAGTTCTGGCACGTTTCTTGGTAGAGGAGGTTTAAACACTGAATCTTTCACATAACCCCACAGAAAGAAATCGCATGGGGTTAAGTCGGGAGAGCGTGGAGGCCATGACATGAATTGCTGATCATGATCTCCACCAAGACCGACCCATCGGTTTTCCAATCTACTGTTTAAGAAATGCTTCTGCTTTAGACTTTTCCGTAAGATTTTCCAAACCGTCGGCTGTGGTACGTTTAGCTCCCTCCTTGCTTTATTCGTCGACTTCCGCGGGCTACGCGTGAAACTTGCCCACACGCGTTCAACCGTTTCTTCGCTCACTGCAGGCCGACCCGTTGATTTCCCCTTACAGAGGCATCCAGAAGCTTTAAACTGCGCATACCATCGCCGAATGGAGTTAGCAGTTGGTGGATCTTTGTTGAACTTCGTCGTGAAGTGTCGTTGCACTGTTATGACTGACTGATGTGAGTGCATTTTAAGCACGACATACGCTTTCTCGGTTCCTGTCGCGATTTTGTCTCACTGCGCTCTCGAGCGCTAGGGCGGCAGAAACCTGAAGTGCGGCTTCAGCCGAACAAAACTTTATGAGTTTTTCTACGTATCTGTAGTGTGTCGTGACCATATGTCAATGAATGGAGCTACAGTGAATTTATGAAATCGCTTCAGTCATTTGTAATAGCCCTGTATATTTGCAGTCAGGTCCCGTTTGCCGATCCATATCTTCTGCAGTTTTCGTACTTGTACCCCATGTTAGTATTTGCTATTAATGTATTTTGGGAAACAGAAAAGAGCTTGTGACGAAGAAGACTGGAGCAAGTGGTTCGAATGATGAATATGTGTTACAGCTGTCGGGTGATGTCGCTACGCGAAGCGTAAAAAATTAATCGCCGCTACTCGGCCCGCGTGAGGACTCGCTGAGCGGAGCCGTTTGAGCGTGAGGGACGTGGCGCTTGTCCTCCCCTCCCCTCCGCCCCTCCCCTCCTGCTGGAGAGAGCGGCCACGGGACCATCTTGGCGGGGGCGGCGCCGGCGCCGGCGCTCATATTTCAGCGTGATGGATGGCGCCGCCCGCAGTTTAATTGAGATTAACGCGCCGCCTATCAGTCACGCGGCCTGGCCCCACTAACCCTGTCCTCGACGGCGCTCTCGTCGCCTACTCGGCGGTGCGGTGCGGTGCGGTGCGTGCCGCCGCCCGCAGCTATCCACACACTCGCCCCGTACTGCTGGAAAGGGAGGAGAGGAAGAGGGGGGGGGGGTACTGTCCTCGTGGAAGTGCACGGCTCCCAGCTGCTTCAAGTAGCAGCACCTCAACCTGACAGGTGTTCACCACTAATATTTGCTGAGACGGTGACAGTCATTAACTCTACAGTGCAGCGCTCAGAGGAAAAAGGATCGTGGTTGCTTGCGTCACTGAGGAGCTACACTACCGGTTATGAAACCTACAACACTAAGTCTAGAAATTAACGCAATTTTACTTTTTATGTCCTTTTCCCGTCTGGTCACCGAAGACCGAAGTTAAGTGGTTACGGGCTTGGCTAGCATTTGGATAGGTCTCCATCAGGATCTTCTAAGAGCTGTTGGCAACTGGGGTGCACTCAGTCCTTATGAGGCCAATAGGGCAGCTACTTGACTGAGAAGCACCTGCTCCAGTCACGAAAACTAACAATGGCCGGAAGAACTATGTGCCGATCACATGCCCAACCACATGCATATCCAGCGACGCCAATAGGCCGAGAATGGCACAGCGGTCGACCGGTACCGCTGGGTCTTTCAAGGCCCGTTTGGACAGAGAGAGACAGTATTTACTGTGGGTGTACTACGAAGAATACATAATTAAATTTTTTAGGTAAAAGGGGTGGTGAATTAGGTATACAGGAAGTGAAATTTGGTAGACCGAGTTGCCACCTCTGGCGGCAACAACGGATCTAACCTAACTGGTATAAATTCCAACTGTGCTTTGCTGTCAGATCATCGAAGATTATCGGTTTTGGGCTTAGTTTGCACTCAGATGGGTCGCTGTCTGCGTCTCCCAGCGGTGTGATGACCACATGCCTCTTCACATCCACATTCAGCAGTCCCTGTCGACCAAGGATAACAGTTGGTACCGTTGGGTCTATCGGGGCTTGTTTGGACAGAGAGAGACAGTACTCACTGTGGGTATACAGTATACTAGGAGGAATACGTAATTACACTTGTCTGTGGTAGGGAAGTGGATTTGGTACACAGGAAGTGAAATTCAGTACACCATACTGCCACCTCTCGCAGGAACAGCCGGTCTATCTCAGCTGGTATCAAGCCGAACTGTGCTTGCGTCCCAGGTGCAATTAAAGTGTGACGTTTCTGAAATAAAAATGCGAACTTACTGCTGACCTTCCCATATCTCATTCCTGGACGATAAAAGAACGTTTATCTATAAGGGGCTAATGCACAAAATCCCCAAATATGCGGAATGGATAATCGTCAAAACGTCTATTTTTGGTCCTTAATATACGGATTGTTCCAACAATACTTTTACAGACTATGAGGATAGGTTCTTTGCGTCAAAACATACGTCCGAAAATCCTTTGTTATTAATGAAAGTTTACAATTCCGGTGACTGGCATTCATCAATACGTAAGCTCATTACTGTTATAACTTGGTTTGCACACTTTGTGGATATTTAGTGTACATCGAAGTGAGGAACAGACACTGTTCATGAACAGAGGATTCAGATATTAATTTATTTTACGCCAGATATGAAATAGTAAAAATAATGCATAACTTTTTGTCTGCAGTTGCACCTTCAATCGCTGACAGTAGAGTGGATGTTGAAACAGAGACAGATACCGCCGATTTACATTAAGTACACTACTGGCCATTAAAATTACAACACCAAGAAGAAATGCAGATGATAAACGGGTATTCATTGGACAAATATATTATACTAGAACTGACATGTGTTTACATTTTCGCGCAATTTGGGTGCATAGATTCTGAGAAATCAGTACCCGGAACGACCACCTCTGGCCGTAATAACGGCCTTGATACGCCTGGGCATTGAGTCAAACAGAGCTTGGGTGGCGTGTACAGGTACAGCTGCGCATGCAGCTTCAACACGATACCACAGTTTATCAAGAGTAGTGACTGCCGTATTGTGACGAGCCAGTTTCTCGACCACCAGTGACCAGACTTTTTCAATTGGTGAGAGATCTGGAGACTTTGCTGGCCAGGGCAGCAGTCAAACATTTTCTGTATCCAGAAAGGCCCGTACAGGACCTGCAACATGCGATCGTGCATTAGCCTGCTGAAATGTAGGGTTTCGCAGGGATCGAATGAAGGGTAGAGCCACGGGTCGTAACACATCTGAAATGTAACGTCCACTGTTCAAAGTGCCGTCAATGCGAACAAGAGGTGACCGAGAACTGTAACCAATGGCACCCCATACCATCACGTTGGGTGATACGCCAGTATGGCGATGACGAATACACACTTCCAATGTGCGTTCACCGCGATGTCGCCAAACACGGATGCGACCATCATGATGCTGTGAACAGAACCTGGATTCATCCGAAAAAATGACGTTTTGCCATTCGTGCACCCAGGTTCGTCGTTGAGTACACCATCGCAGGCGCTCCTGTCAGTGATGCAGCGTGAATGCCGCGGTGGCGACCGTAGGAAACGGGACGACTTAACTGGCGGCGCGAGTGATTAAAAGTGCGGCCGACTGCATAGCGGCCGATATCACAATAATAAGTGCTCTAAATTTCCTTCTCTTTCGTCTAAAAATTTATGCACTCGTCGAATCACGGGTTGTCGTACCTTTTCAATTACTCCCCGACGGATTCGAATAGTTTTGTCGGCTTCCACGACACGTCGATGGAGAGTTACTGCATACAGGTGGTCTGCCGCCTAGAACAGTTTTCTAAGGTGGTCCCAGAGATAACAATCCAAAGGACTTAGGCCGGAGGAACGTGCAGACCACGGAGCTGGTCTTCTTCTTTCCTTCGTGGGGGGACCACAGTCATACAGAACTTTTTGGAAAGAAATTTCCGCCATTTGACTGTTAAATGTTTATTTATGTCACGCAATGATGATTTCGGATTTATAGCCATTTCCAAATGTATTCTGAAGTGTTAAAATATGTTTTTCATTGTAACATACACGTGAGAATGGCTATAAAGCCAAAATCATAATTGTGTAAAATAAATAAATCGTTGACAGTCAAATGTCGGAAGTTTCTCTCAAAAAAATCGTTTTCTTCTATCTACCCATCTGTCTTGGTGGATACCGGGCAGTGTATTTCGGACAGTGATCCAGAAATGTGCCCGGGAGCCAAATGTTTCTTATTATTTTCAAGGACCCATCTTGTAGTCTCGGAGTGTCTTCTGAATAAAATTCCTATAGACGGCACCTATAAGATATGGCCCATGCCAGATAGTCACCTACAGTTCCATCCCACACATTAATTTTGAACTGTTGCTGCTGTCTAGCCTGTACTGTAGCATAACGTTGGCGATCGGCCCATATGTGTTGGCTGCGGAAATCTATTATTCTACCTGTTCCAAACGTTGCCTCGTCTGTAAACAAAACTAAGGGAGAAAAAAGAGGCTGGGAGTTCGTGCAACAAACCATCATCAAAAATTCTCCTGTGGTGTGTGACCGGCAGGAGTGAGACCTTGCACTCTTTGAAGCTGATGGGGATACACGAGTTGTTCGTGAAGCACCCTCCATGCTCTACGTGGAGGTGTACCACATGCCGAGGCCACTTGTCTTGCGCTGATACCTGACTCTTCTTCGACAGCCCGCAGAACGTCATCTTCCCCGTTAGGTTAATGCGCAACACGTGGCCTTTCTCGATCCATAGTCTGTGATGCTTAAGGATACCGTCTTATCAACGCGACGGTACACAGCACCAAAGGTTGGATGGTTCGGCACCCTCCGATCTTGAAACGTCATCCGATACAGCTTTGTAGTTTCGTATTCATTACCATTCGTGCGGCCATACATAAAATTGTTTCCTCCAGCTCATGAAATGAATATCCTACCATGTTTGAACAGTAAACTTTCGGTAGTACACGTACACAATGTACACGGTGAAGACAGCCACAGTTATGATCAGCCGGCCGCGGTGGTCTAGCGGATCTAGGCGCTCAGTCCGGAACCGCGCGACTGCTACGGTCGCAGGTTCGAATCCTGCCTCGCGCATGGATGTGTGTGATGTCCTTAGGTTAGTTAGGTTTAAGTAGTTCTACGTTCTAGGGGACTGATGACCATAGATGTTAAGTCCCATAGTGCTCAGAGCTATTTGAACCATTTGAAGTTATGATCAACTCTCCCTTGAGTCAAACAGGTGCATAGATAAGTGAAGATGTCGGTCTGTACCTGGAAAGCTATCGAATGACAGCTTTCATTGTTGTTGTTGTTGTGGTCTTCAATCCTGAGACTGGTTTGATGCAGCTCTCCATGCTACTCTATCCTGTGCAAGCTTCTTCATCTCCCAGTACCTACTGCAACCTACATCCTTCTAACTCGAAAACTAAGGTTTTTTCGGGCATATATTTATATGAACTTCTTTATTATTTCGGTGAAACGAACCTGATCCCAAAGTTTGTAAGAATATTTTCGAAACACCCTGTGTATATGGTTGCATGCTAAAAAAATTTCTTCCTCAAGTAAATATATAAAGTTTAGGAATATACATAAGTTCCAAGGAATAAATATTCTGCATATTAAACAAAAGTTTGCCCTGAATATTAATTATCACATGAAGTTTAGGAATATACATAAGTTCCAAGGAATAAATATTCTGCATATTAAACAAAAGTTTGCCCTGAATATTAATTATCACATGAATGACCACCCTTCAAAATTACCACTCAAATATCAATAAACCATTAATGAGAACCAGGAAGTACTGGGAAAACTTTACGTTCTCAAACTTTTCACACACATGTAAGGCACCTCGTATTTCCTAAGCATCTTTTAACATTAAATTAAGTTTAATGTTCATTTCAATAAATAATTTGTCAGGGTGCAATATAAATAATTACGTCAGTCTGCCGTAACTGACGTGTGCCTAACGTATCAAAAACATTCATCAGATTTTTCTTGGGCACCGGACATTCCTTGGCGGCCGGATCTATTATAACACTGTCGTCGATCGCACGCAGGTGCATACTTGAATTACTGCCTGGCGCTGTCTCATTTTTCACGAACCATTTATCAGACAGATCAGCAAAAATTTATGCCCCTCATTTAGCTTACTTGTGCCACTTAGCAACATCTCTCCTCACATCCTCCTAACCTAGTAGAGGAAACTAAAAAACGTGCGCATAGGCAATGTACACTCTTGTTCAGAAGAATAAGAACACCCTGAACGACAGGAGATAGGACGTTCGTATTCACATGACATGTACATAAGTGTCTTCTGCAGAAATGATTAGCACTTCAGTCACCTCAGTTCATCGATTCAGTACGTGTGTTTTTGCCTGGCAGGGACAGGGTCTGTCCAAGGCTCTGGTAACTTGTTCCACGCGTGATGGCATCGCCGCGTATAAGGCGCTAATGGCGTCCTGTGTTATAGCCATCCATGCTGCATTCACGTAGTTCCAAAGCTCATCTGTGGTGGTTGGTGTTGAGTCGCAGCACTGCACCCGTCGTTTCACCACGTCTCACACACATTGAGTTGTCGGCAAGTCTGATGATCTCGCGGGGCAGGGCAAAAGGCTGACATCCTGTTGTAACCTCCCCCTCACTTATCGACCCTAATGACAGTGAAAAATGAAACCGCGTGTACCTAATGGGAATTTGGGAAAAGCAATCGTCACCGAAGTTAATTTGTCGGTAAAGAGGGAGGAAAGGGTTACATCTAAATGAAAGGAAAAATGCAAATGAAACTGGTGGAAATTAATTTTGAAAAGGGGTAAAGTTAATAAAAAAAGTAAATGTGCGGCCGTTACGTTAACAATTAACTAGCGGCAATTAGATATTTGAGATTTGGGGGAAATTACGGTCGCCAGTCCTAAGGACAATTACTATAGTAACTGAAAAAAAAGATTATTACACATATAATTAGCACTAGAAGCGTGGCAACTGAAGGTTGACAAGTGTAGTGTGAAAACTGAAAGTTTGTCAGAAGTAATAAATTTCGCTACACTCTGACTTAATTTAGCGAAAGAATTAATAAAACCGGAAAATCGAAAGTTAATTTAGTGACTAGAGTTAATAGTGAGCTTTCTTTCCGAAGCACATCGAAATTCAGTAAAATACAGTTAGTCTTGGACTACCTCAACAATCATTTCAAAAGCTACTTGAATCTACGCAATTTAGAAATAAGAGATTTAACTTTGAACTTGAATTAAATGATTCTGAACAATTAACAATAGTAAAATTTAGTACGTACCAAGCTGAGCTGCAGTCACAGGTAAGCTAAAATACGGTAACAAAACTCGCACTCTTAATTTGTGCTTGTGTAATCTGAATATTGTAGCCAGCTATGAATACTTTAACTGAACTTTGAAATTAAAGCAGGGAAATGCTATAATATTACTTTAATGCTGGCGGTTGAATTTCAACGACACTCGGGTTCATTCCGGAAAAGGAAGGGACCCTGCTTGGTAATGCAATTGGGACAATGAGCAACAAAGGTTCATGCTAAGTAGCTGCAATTTTGTGATGCAACAATTTTAAAAGTTGGAAAAGCTGAGGTCTGCCATACAGTTCTAAGACTTTACGTGCTTCCAGTCTTCCTTGTCGGTTGATTGAAGGTTTGAAGCCGTCGATCGAGGAGGTGGCAACAGTCACTCATTGTCGGCCGTCGCTGTTGCAGAAGCTGGATGTTGGCGCGCCTTCTTCTCGACACGGTCACCAGACGAAACGGGCTCTTGATGTGCGCCAGCTAATGCTTCTCGTCTGCGACACCATGTCAGAAACTATCATCGCAAGTCGAGCGCAATTACATGCTGCCAAACCCCGAAAGCGCGGCAACTCGCGGGAGCGTCACACAACACACCTGCTCCACTCGCTACTCCCGCCAGCCTCCCTCTGCTCAGCCCGCGCTCCACGCGGCAGAGTTAACACTACCAAAGATCCTACACACTTTGATTCTTCACACGACCTATCGATGTAATCGTTCGATAGCAGTTTTCCCTAGGCAAGACCCAGCGTAAAAATACAAATAACATTTACGAAACAAACCAATTATACATCGACATAAATGCATAAATATATATACAAACAGTAAAACAATTACAATATATAAAGAGACAGAAATGTCATATCTTGAGGTAACAAAACAAGGAAAAAAATCATAGTACAATAGATGGAAATAGGAGGATATGCATTTCCGGCGTTACACTGTGACACAAAGATGGCTCGTCCTCATGCAGCAACATGTGGTCGTGCGTTGTCCTGCTGAAAAATGGCGTCTGGGGTGTTGTGCAAAAAGTGTATGGCCACAGGTCACAGGATGTCATTCATGTATGTCACACTGCTCACAGTGACCTGTACATGCACCATCTGTGATTTGTGGTTGTACCCAATAGCACCCCGCACCATAAGGCCTTGAGCTGACACTATATGTCCTGTGCGAATGCACTCACTGTGATGCCGCTACCCCTGTCTACGGGCACCGTTTTCTCAAATATGCAGAACCTGGATTAGTTATAAAACAGTATACGATGCCACTCCTGTCCTCAGTGGCGTCGTTCCATGCACCATTGCTGTCTAGCATGTTTCGGCATATTCGTCAAATGTAGTGGGAGAAGTGGAAGGCGTGCACGTGTCTCACGCCATAAATAAACGGCGACGGAGTGCCACCCCTGATAGTGTTCCACTGTTCCACTGTTGCGTCAGAGCCAAGGAGGACGTAGATCTGTCCTGCAATGCCATTCTGGGAGGTGCAACCTGACCCACCTCCTCGTGTCCTACGACCTTCTGTGAACCGTTCTGCACACACCCGTTGCACTTCCGAAATACTTTATCCCACACGAGCAGAAATTTTCCGAATGGTAGCATGACATTAACATATACAAAGAAGAGGTGGCAATAGTGAGATGTGGGGAACATCAACAACAAGCAAAAATTAAACAGGGTGTGAGACAGGGATGTGCACTCTCCCCTGTCCTCTTTAATATGTACATACAGAAAGCAATGGACGAGGTCAGAGAAAAGTTAGGACAAGCTAATGGAATCAGGATCCAGGGAAAAATAGTTGATATGCTGCGTTTTGCGGATGACATTGCTGTCCTAGCGGAAAATGAGGAAGAATTACAAGTAGTGTTGGAGGAAATGGAAAACACTCTTGCTACACGGTACAACATGAAAATTAATAAGTCAAAAACAAAAATCTTCGTTGCAAGCAAACAAAATAATCAAGCAAATACGAATATAAGGCTGAATGGAGAGAAGCTGAAAGAAATACAAGACTTTGTCTACTTGGGAAGCAGAATAACATCAGATGGTCGTAGTAGGAAAGATGTAATAATTAGAATAAATCAGGCAAAGATTGCATTCTATAAAAGGAAAGGACTCCTCACATCAAATATGATAAGTCTGTCGTTAAGGAAGCGGTTAATAAAGACCTTTGTTGGGAGTGTGCTTCTCTACGGCAGCGAAACCTGGACACTTGGAGAGGACGAAAGAAGAAGGATTGAAGGATTCGAAATGTTATGTCTGCGAAGGATGTTAAAAATTCCATGGACGGCCAGGATGACAAATGAAGAAGTCCTGCAGAGAGCGGAGGAAGTTCCAGTTCTTTGGAAGACGGTCAAGAAGAGGAGAGATATATGGATGGGACACATTCTGAGACATGAAAGTCTTCTCCACACTATAACGGAAGGCCTTGTGGAGAGCGAAAAGGCAAGAGGCAGACCTAGAAGAAAGTACATAAGCCAGATAATGCGGGACCTAGGATGCGGAAGTTTCACGGAATTGAAGAGGCTGGCCGACAATCGCACTGAATGGAGAGCTGCTGCAAATCAATCTTAGGATTGGCAACTTAAGAAGAAGAAGCATGACATTATCTCATTCCATTAATGCGCCCTTCTTCAAACTCACTGATTTGCCAGGACAATTCGCGCATATGTTTGCAAGGCATCTTGCATGTCTGCTCAAGTCACACTGATCCATTACCTTAGGTTTATAGCGACAACGAGAGCCCCAGGCAAATTCTAACGGCAGGTGGTGTTGCGCCGCGATACCGTTGTTGACCTTGAATCTGCGGGCCGAAGTGATTAAAATGCTAATCAGTTCTTCAGAACACACTAATGTACATGCCCTGTGAATATGAACGTCGTATCTCTAATCGGTCAAGGTGTTTTTTTTTCTGAACATGAGCATAGGTGGACCGTCACAACATCATTCGACTTTGCTTCGCCTCTGTGTGAAAGTTCATGAATATTAGAGCATGGCGAGTACGGTTTTCCAGTCTGTCGACAGCCCATGACATGACTGTCAGTGGGTGATAGACCGTTATGGGCAGGGCAACAGTCGAACATCCTGTGTATCGATATCTGTCATCACAACATTAAAAACGTGGTGTTTCGAGCTATTTTGTTCAAAGATAACAGAATTATTACTACTATTTCGATAAATCACTTGTACGATCATATGGATTATTGCCCAATGTAGAGCTGTTTCTTGGGTCACCATACCTGTGGTCCAATTCGGCACGACACGCCGGGTAGTCGCTACCCGACGCTTGCAAGGATAAGGAAATTAATGAAAAAGATGCAGAAGAAGATAAAGTTACGGGGAGATCGGAGATGGGACACAGCTACCGGCCTCAACACGTCATGAATGTAGCCCCGTTGTGTATCCAGTGGCATCCCTTACCATCACACCAAGTGTTAGGGCCGTATGACGACGGTGAACGCAGTCTGGCAATGTTAGGTTTTCTAGTAGCTTCCACACACAGATACTTCCATAGTGATGATATGCGCAGAACTGCGACTCGTCAAAAAAGACTGTAACGCCGGAAATGCATATCCTCCTATTTCCATCTATTGTACTATTAATTTGTTTTCCTTATTTTTGTTACCTGAATATATGACATTTCTGTGTCTTTACATATTGTAATTGTTTTACTATTTGTATATATATATATATATATATATATATATATATATATATATATATATATATATATATTTATGCATTTATGTCGATGTATAATTGGTTTGTTTCGTAAATATTATTTGTATTTTTACGCTGGGTCTTGCCTAGGGAAAACTGCTATCGAACGATTACATCGATAGGTCGTGTGAAGAATCAAAGTGTGTAGGATCTTTGGTAGTGTTAACGCTGTCGCGTGGAGCGCGGGCAGAGAGAGTCTGGCTGGAGTAGCGAGTGGAGCAGGTGTGTTGTGTGAAGCTCCCGCGAGTTGCCGCGCTTTCGGGGTTTGGCAGCATGTAATTGCGCTCGACTTGCGATGATAGTTTCTGACATGGTGTCGCGGACGGGAACCATTAGCTGGCGCACATCAAGAGCCCGATTCGTCTGGTGACCGTGTCGAGAAGAAGGTGCGCCAACATCCAGCTTCTGCAACAGCGACAATGAGTGACTGTCGCCACCTCCTCGATCGACGGCTTCAAACCTTCAATCAACTAACCAGGAAGGCTGGAAGCACGTTAAGTTTTAGAACTGTATGGCAGACCTCAGCTTTTCAAACTTTTAAAATTGTTGCATCACAAAATTACGTTTGTTGCTCATTGTCCCAATTGCATTACCAAGCAGGGTCCCTTCCTTTTCCGGAATGAACCCGAGTGTCGTGGAAATTCAAACGCCAGCATCATTCTATTTCACTGCTTTAATTTCAAAGTTCAGTTAAGGTATTCATAGCTGGCTGCAATATTTAGTTTACACAAGCACAAATTAAGAGTGCGAGTTTTGTTACCATATTTTAGCTTACCTGTGACTGCAGCTCAGCTTGGTACGTACTAAATTTTACTATTGTTAATTGTTCAGAATCGTTTAATTCAAGTTCAATGTTAAATCTCTTATTTCTAAATTGCGTAGATTCAAGTAGCTTTTGAAATGATTGTTGAGGTAATCCAAGACTAACCGTATTTTATTGAATTTCGATGTGCTTCAGAAAGAAAGCTCACTATTAACTTCAGTCACTAAATTAACTTTCGATTTTCCTGTTTGATTAATTCTTTTGCTACATTAATTCAGAGTGTAGCGAAATTTATTACTTCTGACAAACTTTCAGTTTTCACAATACTCGTGTCAACCTTCAGTTGCCACGCTTCTAGTGCTAATTGTATGTGTAATATCCTTTCTTTTTCAGTTACTATACTAATTGTCCTTAGGACTGGCGACCATAATTTTCCCCAAATCTCAAATATCTAATTACCGCTAGTTAATTGTTAACGTAACGGCCGCACATTTACATTCTTTATTAACTTTACCCCTTTTCAAAATTAATTTCCACCAGTTGAATTAGCATTTTTCCTTTCATTTAGATGTAACCCTTTCCTCCCTCTTTACAGACAAATTAACTTCGGTGACGATTGCTTTTCCCAAATTCCCATTAGGTACACGCGGTTTAATTTTTCACTGTCATTAAGGTCGATAAGCGAGGGGGAGGTTACAAGACGACAAGAGGACATTCCCGTGTCCAGCGCCGTCGTTGGGCGCACCAGAGTCACGACTCTCTCTGCTGACTCGTCAGGTGAAGCCGCAACAACAGCCGCCGTGCCGGTGTCCGTGATGGTCCAGATGTCGTAAGACGTGAGAACCGGAAAGTTATTCACTTAGAATTTTAACTATATCTTCTAGGTTTTATGTTTTATTTTGTTATATTTTCAACGTCTAAATTAAAGGGGTTGTCCTAGAAGGAATGGTCAATATTCAGGGACATGACAGGAACGATGATTCTAAGCAAAAAGTCCCTTAGACAAAGGTTCTGAATTCATATCAAGTGTTTTGAGTATCTGTTTAGCAGAAGAGATGTGTTTCATAGTAGCTCTTAAGGTATGCACTTCAGCGCCCATGATTACTGGATGTTCTTTCCTTGTTTTCGTCCACACTACCACTTCTCAACCTATGGAAAGCAAAGAGCTTGCAGCAGATGCTTGTTTCATAGCATCTAACATGAAGATGTGCTCATATTTCTTAGGGTTTGTATTTTAGACGCATGCCTACTGATCTTTTTCGCTTCGAATGATCGTTCCGGTCATATTCCTGAACGTTGACTATTCCTTCTGGGACATCTTGCAGATTAACATTGGTTGCGGGTAACATACCTTATAACTACGAACGTTGGAACTTAAATAGTGGCAACTATTTATTCACAACCGATACAAAAGAGTTACACCTGTTACTGTCTTTCAAAGTAGTCACCAGCGTTGTGTAGAACCCGTTGACAGCGATGTGGAAGGCGTAGTATACTGTTAGCAGAACCCGTTCTGTTGATGGTGCGAATGGATTGGTCTACTGCCTGCCGAATCTTTGGAACAGTTCTGAAGCGAATGCCACAAAGCCAAAACTCAAACGCCAATCCAACGAATGGCGTCATTATGGGTCGCCGCGAAAGTCGAAAGTGCGTCAGAGCTCCAGTATGGTGAAAGTTATGGTGATTCTCTTGTACGACTGTGATGGTGTTATCCTAACGCATTACATTCCTCCACGGCAGACCGCCAATGCACAGTATTACTGTTCTTCTTTGGAGCATCTCCTGCGACCAGCTTTGCGAAAGAAGCGGCCACACTTTATGCGCAACGCATCCATCATTTTGCACGACAATACGCCGGCGCATACAGCGCAAGCTGTGGCTACTCTGTTCGGTCGATGAGACTGGGAAGTACTGCACCATCCACTATACTCCCCAGACTTAAGTCCTTGTGACTTTGATTTGATTGCCGGCCGGAGTGGTCGAGCGGTTATAGGCGCTACAGTCTGGAACCGCGCGACCGCTACGGTCGCAGGTTCGAATCCTGCCTCGGGCATGGATGTGTGTGATGTCCTTAGGTTAGTTAGGTTTAAGTAGTTCTAAGTTCTAGGGGACTGATGACCACAGCTGTTAAGTCCCATAGTGCTCAGAGCCATTTTTTTTTATTTGATTCCGAAGATGAAGAAGCCACTTCATGGCATTCGCTTCTGAACTGTTCCAGAGATTCGACTGGCAGTAGACCGCTCCATTCGCACTTTGAACAGAACAGGCTCTGCTAACTGTATACTATGCCTTCCACATCGCTGGCAACGGGTTCTACACAACGCTGGTGACTACTTAGAGGGACAGTAACAGGTGCAAATATGTAACACTTTTACATTGGCTGTGGATAAAAAGTTGCCACTCTTTAAGTTCCAACCCTCGTATATATAAAATACACATCCCAGATGTGATCGATCGGGTTCAGATATAGCGAGTTGGAGTGCCAACAAAAAAACTGTAACTCACCACTGTGTTTCTCGAACGGCTCCATCACACTCCTGTCCTTGTGACATGGCGCATTATCTTGTTAAAAACTGCCACTGCCGACGGGAAAGAACATCGTCATGAAGGTGTGTATGTACGTAATCTGCAAACGGTGTACGATACCCCTTGGCCGTCATGGCTCCACTGGACCCGTGGATGCCCACGTGAAAGTTCCCTAGAGTATAATGGAGCCTCCGCCAGTTTGGTTCTACACGCTGTGCAGTAGTTAAAGAGCTGTTCCCCTGGAAGACGACAGATTTGCACCCTACTATCGGTATAATAAAGAAGGTGTAGGGATTCATCAGACCAAGCAACGCTCTGCCACTGCGTAAACGTCGAGTGCCTATGGTCACGTGCCCATTTCAGTCGTAGTTACCAGTGTCGTGGTACTGACATTGGCACATGCATGGGTCGTCGGCACACGAGGCCCATCGGGAGGAGTATTCGGTGCACTGTGTGTTCACACTAGAGATGGGGGATCCGCTCTTGAACTGATTCATAGAGTTGAATCTTTCAAAGGAGTGAACAATCAGTGATTCAGAAAAAAGAACGGTAGCTCCAAACGTTTCCCAGGGCAGAGAGAGAGAGAGAGAGAGAGAGAGAGAGACGGAGCATATCAGCGGCGCCTCTGCTGGTCAGAGCACAGTGCACGTCACACAACACAGCCGGCGCCGGCCTCTGCCCTGCTTCTACCTTGGCTGCCTGCATTGTGCAGTGCCCCATTGGATTTTGTGTTTCACATATGCCGTGCCGTCTCTGTGCGTTGTCTGCCGCGTGCAGTGTCTGGCGCAGCTTAACTTCGCATCGCACTCTGTCGGCGATCATTTCAGTCGCATGTCCTGGCCTCTGGGCAGTTGATGCGAGCAACAGGACAGAGAGCCACCTAGCGGATAACATAGGAACTACTTGCAACAACCTGCTCGCAAGGGAACGGACCATTTGTCTCGGAGCGGGTGAGTTCACCGCTCCCCCCACCCTCGGAACTCGCCCGCTCAACGCTCACCCCACCATTCTCGACTCTAGCCAGAGCATTGAGCAAAGCAACTCAGGTGTCACTCTGGTCTCTGCGGTCTTAGCTCACGCAGTAATACAGCTCGCGGCTCGACCTGCTCGACTCAGTGCTTCTGCATCGGAGTTCGTCTCTACTGGATATTGTTCTTCGTAGTAATACCGCTACGTATATTACATTATTATGTTATGTATACATCATTTGTTTTTATTTTATTTTTATTTGTTTAAACTGATCAGATTAGGTTCCTGACGACTCCTCTTACTATAGGATTTTTATTATGGACACTCGAATTTACGCTTTAATTACGAGCGAACCGATAAACGTATCGCAAAATGTGATACACCAATATTTTCCTTGTTTTATTCTGCGTAAGGCTATATGCAGCACTTTCGTTTTACAGTCAAATTTATATATTTTTTTTCTTATTCTGGTACGGATTTTGCTATTTTAGGTGTCTTTGGAAGGAAACGTTCACTTTAAAAATATATGGCTTGTGATGTATTTGTATGAGGTAAATGAAATTTTAATACATTATAGCCAAATATATTGTTAATGTAAATCTCAAGTTACAACATTTTACGATCACCCAAAAAACCACGATAGTGCAAAATAAATCAATAATCAAAAACTTTGTCATATCGTGGAAATTTCAATAAACAATACAAAATTCTTACTCATTATCTATGTTACTTCAAAATAGGATCAAATAAGATCAAAATACAGGTATAGTACTGGAATAAACCAAGTTTAAAGGGCAATGTGCCATCCATTTATTTTCTATTGTAAATGAGTGGTGAGTCATGAAAAAGAGCTAATTCATTTCAGGGAGTGAACAGTTCTGATCCGATCTCTGAAAAGAACAGTTTTGTCCATCTCTAGTTCACACATGCTTGAACTCTGCCCAGCATTAACGTCTGATGTTTGTTCCGCCACACGTCCTGTGTGTCCTGTTTTACCGGTCTGCCCAGCCTACGATGTCCGACATCTGTAATGAGGGGTGACCGCCCAACCAAATGGTTCAAATGGGTCTGAGCACTATGAGACTTAACTTCTGAGGTCATCAGTCGCCTAGAACTTAGAACTAATTAAACCTAACTAACCTAAGGACCGTAGCGGTCGCTAGGTTCCAGACTGTAGCGCCCAGAACCGCACGGCCACTCCGGCCGGCACCGCCCAACCCCACGACGTCTGGACGTGGCTTCACCTTGGTTTCGCCACTCACCACAGCACTCATTCAACACCCAAAAAGTCCTGCAGTTTACGAAATGCTCGTACCGAACCTCCAGGCCACCATAATCTGTCACAGGTCACACTCAGATAACTCGCGCGCCTACCCCATTCTGCACACAGACACCACTCTCATCGATACTTCATGCACCTTGTGTGATGCTCCTATTATTGCCGGCCGCGGTGGTCTCGCGGTTCTAGGCGCGCAGTCCGGAACCGCGCGACTGCTACGGTCGCAGGTTCGAATCCTACCTCGGGCATGGATATGTGTGATGTCCTTAGGTTAGTTAGGTTTAAGTAGTTCTAAGTTCTAGGGGACTGATGACCACAGCTGTTAAGTCCCATAGTGCTCAGAGCCATTTTTTGCTCCTATCATCTGGACGGGTTTATATTGATACTTGGTCGATGGTATTAATGTTCTCGCTAGTCAGTGCATATGGTTTCGTATGTTATCGATGTTATTGGCTGTACAGGGTGGTCCATTGATCGTGACCGGGCCAAATATCTCACGAAATAAGCCTCAAACGAAAAAACTACAAAGAACGAAACTTGTCTAGCTTGAAGGGGGAAAGCAGATGGTGCTATGGTTGGCCCACTAGATGGTGCTGTCATAGGTCAAACGGATAACAACTGCGTTTTTTTAAAATAGGAACCCCCATTTTTATTACATATTCGTGTAGAACGTAAACAAATAAGAATGTTTTAGCTGGACCACTTTTTTCGCTTTGTGACAGATGGCGCTGTAACAGTCACAAAGTATAAGTACGTGGTATCACGTAACATTCCCCCAGTGCGGACGGTATTTGCTTCGTGATACCCGTGTTAAAATGGGCCGTTTGCAAATTGCGGGAAAGGTCGATATTGTGTATACGACCTGTCTAGAATTTCCGGATAATAGGTCTAAAATTCAAGTCAGTAAATTGAGTTGTCCGTGCGAATACTTGCGTTGCTGCAAACAGGGCCAGCTCTTGATTCAAGTTTCTGAACTCGTCGATTCCACATTAGTATGGTAGTCGTCAGATCTCGTTCAAAACGAGCAGCGATGTCGCCGACCTGTAAACTGCAGAGTTACCGGGTTTCTTACTCCTGCTGCATACTCAGTTTAGTGTGACTTATCAGTAAGAATCGGTATTGGGCTCTGTAAGGATGTAGCTGAAAATGTGGCTTGCGCGATTGAGCCGTACGCGTTTGCTTTACGCCAACACTTAAATAGTCTGTTGTAATGTGTTATATTATAGTCTGATAAATGAAATAATGGCAAGATATGCGAATTAATTGATAATATTAAATAGCATTTATATGCAGTGATCAGAAATGATAAAATGGGAAAATCTTTTGCATATTAATTGTAGCAATAGCTTATTCAGAAATAAAGTAATTTTGTCAGGAATGGTGGTCCTACAAAATAAACTTGAATAAAGTTGTAGAATAATAAATATTAAATAGCTGTTGAAACTGTGTCGAACGTGTCATGAACGGTAGTAGGGCCCTCAATAATTTAATTGTTCATTGCTAGTTCGAAAGTTACAAGCCTCACTCGTAGTTGAATTTTAGTGAGAATAAGACTGAATATACAGTGCAACAAAACAGAAGTGTTCGAAAACTTTCCTATCACGTGAGTAAATTACCAAATCCTATGTCTTCTCAAAGCACGGCATCAGACTGAAACTTTGCTACCGTCTCCTCCGATGGCACATACAGAAATGACCTTCTCGCTTCTCCCTTGCACCCAAGAGCCATTCCACTCCCATCATTCCTCAGCGTCCTACCGCTCCCGCCAACGAGGACTCGAGATACATCCGCCAAAAGCGTGACTGTCTTACAGTGTCATGAAATGCACAAAACGGACGTATATTTGAAACAAAAGCTTACTTACTAACTCTCCAACGATTCTAACCACAATATTTTTGAAATCAGCGCTTCCAGTAAAATAAATGCATGTTGTTGTGGTCTTCATTCCTGAGACTGGTCTGATGCAGCACTCCATGCTACTCTATCCAGTGCAAGCTTCTTCATCTCCCAGTACCTACTGCAACCTACATCCTTCTGAATCTGTTTAGTGTATTCATCTCTTGGTCTCCCTATACGATTTTTACCCTCCACGCTGCCCTCCAATACTAAATTGGTAATCCCTTGATGCCTCAGAACATGTCCTACCAACCGGTCCCTTCTTCTAGTCAAGTTGTGCCACAAACTTCTGTTCTCTCCAATCCTATTCAATACCACCTCATTAGTTATATGATCTACCCATCTAATCTTCAGCATTCTTCTGTAGCACCACATTTCTAAAACTTCTATTCTCTTCTTGTCCAAACTAGTTATCGTCCATGTTTCAGTTCCATACATCGCTACGCTCCATACAAATACTTTCAGAAACGACTTCCTGACACTTAAATCTATACTCGATGTTAACAAATTTCTCTTCTTCAGAAACGCTTTCCTTGCCATTGCCAGTCTACATTTTATATCCTCTCTACTTCGACCATCATCAGTTATTTTGCTCCTCAAATAGCAAAACTCCTTTACTACTTTAAGCGTCTCATTTCCTAATCTAATTCCCTCAGCATCACCCGATTTAATTCGACTACATTCCAGTATCCTCGTTTTGCTTTTGTTGATGTTCATCTTATACCCTCCTTTCATGACATAAATGCATATGCGCCAATAATAAAACAACAACAATTACTTTAGAATAAATGAAATAATCGAAAAAAAACAAGTTCACTGCTACATTTTGTTGGGTGAATGTGGAGAACTTTTCTGCTTCGACACGTTTACACAATAATATACTTAAAACTACCCACTGTGCTTGAACTGAAGAATGTAATTTTGCTTGTTGCCATAACAGCTATAGAGCGAAGCTATTATCCAATACCCAATTTATCATGCTTTACTACATCCTTTAATATTTTATATTTCAAATGTTTATAGCAATGTTGTTAGTTAGTTTGTACTTCATAATTTGTTTGTTTTTACTGATAAATTTGTGTTACGCGTTTTATTAGATGCATCGCTCTGCGGTGATTATGCTGATATGCTTCGATTTGCTGTACCATTTTTTGTTGAATAATTATGCGATCAACGCCTTAGTCTAACTCTGAAATATTTTCATCAGCCTGTGATTTATCCAGCTTATGGATTACGTTATACCATGGTCCTGCCGCCGTCGAGTTCTTAGACGTGCTGGAAGATGTTCTTACAGGCAAACGATATTCAAATTCCATATCTGAATAAAAGGTGTTGCATAATATTTCCTTACACACAGAATTTAGATGGCGCTAGTCCTCTCTTTTCTGTGAAGATGCTCTGAAATGCTAATCATTTGCATAAACAAGCACGGAGCGCACTTCGTTCCAATTTGACGTTTGTTGCAGGCCGACCTCTCGGTGTTACAACTTTAATGGACAGGAGAGTGGCAGCGCTGACGGAAACTATTACAGAACACGCAGAGTGGCTATAGAGCGAAAAGCAGTTTTTATAAAGAGAAATTTGTTAACATCTAACATAAATTTAGCTATTAGAATGTCTATTCAGAAGATATTTATCTGGAGTATAACTTTGTGTGGAAGCGATTCGTGTACGATAAGCAGCTGAGACAGTAGAAGAATAAGTGAGCTGGAAATGACGAGCTGCAGAAGAATGCTGAAGATCAGATGGGTAGATGGAGTAACTAAGGAGCAGGTACTGAAATAAATTGGAGAATATTATACTGCTAACAGAACGTGAATAAATGAAGGAGTAAGTTGACAAGATAAATCCTGAGCCACGAAGGTATCGAAGGGAAGGTGGAGGATAAAAAATGTAGAGGGAGACCAAGGGATGAGCACAGTAAGAAGGCTGGATGGAGGACGCAGTAGTTTTTCGGCTATAAAGATACTGAGGTAGGATGGAATAGCGTGGATATCTATATCATTCAAGTCTTCGGACTGAAGATCTCAAGAGTAGTAACAACAGCGTAGAACGGTATCCAAATTGTGTGTTTCTGTCAAATGAGTAAATCCGTCGTTTATTAACAAGATTCACCTGGCTGATCCCTCAGACACCATCTCTAGAAAACCTAAAACTTTTATTTCTAAATCCGAGCGGATCGAATATGGAAGTGGGACAAATTGTTTATCCAGTTTTACAAAACATGGTTGCACATAATAAAGTAATTGATGCCGTCGGATAAACGAAGCAAATAGACGTGTATATTCGTAAAGGTACTCATCTAGGATATGATACCTAAAGGAGGATCTTAAAGCAGTTAGGGAAGGGATAACAGTTTGTTGTGAAAGCACAAATGTGTTATGATATTCTCATGACATTGCTGCTGTCAAGTGTCAAGAAGGAACTCCATAGCAAAGCATTAAATACAAGGAGTTTCCATAGTCAATTAAAAGGAACTGTGTCCAGTGCCTCTTAACTTCCTCCCAGCGTTGATGATGGGGAACAATTTTTTGTGCTTACAGCCGGATTTCTGTATCCAACGGGTACAACATTTCGGCAAGCGAACCATGGACCTTGCCGTTGGTGGGGAGGCTTGCGTGCCTCAGCGATACAGATAGCCATACCGTAGGTACAACCACAACGGAGGGGGATCTGTTGAGAGGCCAGACAAACGTGTGGTTCCTGAAGAGGGGCAGCAGCCTTTTCAGTAGTTGCAGGGCCAACAGTCTGGATGATTGACTGATCTGGCCTTGTAACAACAACCAAAACGGCCTTGCTATGCTGGTACTGCGAACGGCTGAAAGCAAGGGGAAACTACAGCCGTACTTTTCCCGAGGGCATGCAGCTTTACTGTATGATTAAATGATGATGGCGTCCTCTTGGGTAAAATATTCCGGAGGTAAAATAGTCCACCATTCGGATCTCCGGGCGGGGACTGCTCAAGAGGATGTCGTTATCAGGAGAAAGAAAACTGGCGTTCTACGGATCGGAGCGTGGAATGTCAAATCCCTTAATCGGGCAGGTAGGTTAGAAAATTTAAAAAGGGAAATGGATAGGTTAAAGTTAGATATAGTGGGAATTAGTGAAGTTCGGTGGCAGGAGGAACAAAACTTCTGGTCAGGTGATTACAGGGTTATAAACACAAAATCAAATAGGGGTAATGCAGGAGTAGCTTTAATAATGAATAGGAAAATAGGAACGCGGGTAAGCTACTACAAACAGCACAGCGAACGCATTGTTGTGGCCAAGATGGATACGAAGCCCACACCTACTACAGTAGTACAAGTTTATATGCCAACCAGCTCTGCAGATGATGAAGAAATTGAAGAAATGTATGGTGAAATAAAAGAAATTATTCAGATAGTGAAGGGAGACGAAAATTGAATAGCCATGGGTGACTGGAATTCGAGTGTAGGAAAAGGGAGAGAAGGAAACGTAGTAGGTGAATATGCATTGGGGCTAAGAAATGAAAGAGGAAGCCGCCTGGTAGAATTTTGAACAGAGCACAACATAATCATAGCTAATACTTGGTTTAAGAGTCATGAAAGAAGGTTGTACACATGGAAGAACCCTAGAGATACTAAAAGGTATCAGATAGATTATATAATGGTAAGACAGAGATTTAGGAACCGGGTTTTAAATTGTAAGACATTTTCAGGGGCAGATGTGGAATCTGACCACAATCTATTGGTTATGACCTGTAGATTAAAACTGAAGAAACTGCTAAAAGGTGGTAATTTAAGGGGATGGGACCTGGATAAACTAAAAGAACCAGAGGTTGTACCGAGTTTCAGGGAGAGCATAAGGGAACAATTGACAGGAATGGGGGAAAGAAATACAGTAGAAGAAGAATGGGTAGCTTTGAGGGATGAAGTAGTGAAGGCAGCAGAGGATCAAGTAGGTAAAAAGACGAGGGCTAGTAGAAATCCTTGGGTAACAGAGGAAATATTGAATTTAATTGATGAAAGGAGAAAATATAAAAATGCAGTAAATGAAACAGGCAAAAAGGAATACAAACGTCTCAAAAATGAGATCGATAGGAAGTGCAAAATGGCTAAGCAGGGATGGCTAGAGGACAAATGTAAGGATGTAGAGGGTTATCTCACTAGGGGTAAGATAGATACTGCCTACAGGAAAATTAAAGAGACCTTTGGAGATAAGAGAACCACTTGTATGAATATCAAAAGCTCAGATGGAAACCCGGTTCTAAGCAAAGAAGGGAAAGCAGAAAGGTGGAAGGAGTATATAGAGGGTCTATACAAGGGCGATGTACTTGAGGACAATATTATGGAAATGGGAGAGGATGTAGATGAAGATGAAATGGGAGATATGATACTGCGTGAAGAGTTATACAGAGCACTGAAAGACCTGAGTCGGAACAAGGCCCCCGGAGTAGACAACATTCCATTGGAACTACTGACGGCCTTGGGAGAGCCAGTCCTGTAAAAACTCTACCATCTTGTGAGCAAGATGTATGAAACAGGCGAAATACCCTCAGAATTCAAGAAGAATATAATAATTCCAATCCCAAAGAAAGCAGGTGTTGACAGATGTGAAAATTACCGAACAGTCAGTTTAATAAGCCACACAAGCAAAATACTAACACAAATTCTTTAAAGACGAATGGAAAAACTGGTAGAAGCCGACCTCGGGGAAGATCAGTTTGGATTCCGTAGAAACACTGGAACACGTGAGGCAATACTGACCTTACGACTTACATTAGAAGAAAGATTAAGGGAAGGCAAACCTACGTTTCTAGCATTTGTAGGCTTAGAGAAATCTTTTGACAATGTTGACTGGAATAGTCTCTTTCAAATTCTAAAGGTGGCAGGGGTAAAATACAGGGAGCGAAAGGCTATTTACAATTTGTACAGAAACCAGATGGCAGTTATAAGAGTCGAGGGACATGAAAGGGAAGCAGTGGTTGGGAAGGGAGTAAGACAGGGTTGTAGCCTCTCCCAGACGTTATTCAATCTGTATATTAAGCAAGCAGTAAAGGAAACAAAAGAAAAATTCGGAGTAGGTGGTTCAAATGGCTCTGAGCACTATGGGACTTAACATCTTAGGTCATCAGTCCCCTAGAACTTAGAACTACTTAAACCTAACTAACCTAAGGACATCACACACATCCATGCCCGAGGCAGGATTCGAACCTGCGACCGTAGTCGGAGTAGGTATTAAAATCCATTGAGAAGAAATAAAAACTTTGAGGTTCGCCGATGACATTGTAATTCTGTCAGAGACAGCAAAGGACTTGGAAGAGCAGTTGAATGGAATGGACAGTGTCTTGAAAGGAGGATATAAGATGAACATCAACAAAAGCAAAACGAGGATAATGGAATGTAGTCGAATTAAGTCGGGTGATGCTGAGGGAATTAGATTAGGAAATGATACACTTAAAGTAGTAAAGGAGTTTTGCTATTCGGGGAGCAAAATAACTGATGATGGTCGAAGTAGAGAGGATATAAAATGTAGACTGGCAATGGCAAGGAAAACGTTTCTGAAGAAGAGAAATTTGTTAACATCGATTATAGATGTAAGTGTCTGGAAATCATTTCTGAAAGTATTTGTATGGAGTGGAGCCATGTATGGAAGTGAAACATGGACAGTAAATAGTTTGGACAAGAAGAGAATAGAAGCTTTCGAAATGTGGTGCTACAGAAGAATGCTAAAGATTAGATGGTTAGATCGCATAACTAATGAGGAAGTATTGAATAGGATTGGGGAGAAGAGAAGTTTGTGGCACAACTTGACCAGAAGAAGGGATCGGTTGATAGGACATGTTCTGAGGCATCAAGGGATCACCAATTTAGTATTGGAGGTCAGTGTGGAGGGTAAAAATCGTAGAGGGAGACCAAGAGATGAATACACTAAGCAGATTCAGAAGGATGTAGGTTGCAGTAGGTACTGGGAGATGAAGAAGCTTGCACAGGATAGAGTAACATGGAGAGCTGCATCAAACCAGTCTCAGGACTGAAGACCACAACTACAAAAACAACAATATTTCGGCAAGCGAACTTGTTACCATCAAGTGGAAAGTTCAGCAGAGCACTTTATGGTGGCTCAAACGGTTCAAGTGGCTCTAAGCACTATGGGACTTAACATCTGAGGTCATCAGTCCCCTAGACTTAGAACTACCTAAACCTAACTAACCTAAGGACATCAGACACACCCATGCCCGAGGCAGGATTCGAACGTGCGAGCGTGCCAGCAGCGCGGTTCCGGACTGAAACGGCTAGAACCGCTCGGCCACAGCGGCCAGCTTTATGTTGGCAACATAATTACTTGCAGAATACTGTGTCTATCTTACACAGAAATATGGTGGTACACACGTTCTCACGCATTGTCCTCTCCTTATAAAATCTGAGAGTGCCAATGATGGCCTTAACTTAGGTGGACAGCTGGAGATAATACTACGCAACCGTTTTCCCCAGAGTGTTCTGTAATTGATATAAAACCGGAATCAAAAACTGAAATAAATTAACCTGTACCGATAAAATATGAAACGGCACCTGTGATTCCCAGTATTTAACTACGTATATTACATTTTCCTATGCAGAAGTGAATGTACAGCTAAATAAGATGCCTCTATGAAAGCAGCATGTGATTGGCTGTAGTCGAGGAGACACGCAGTGCGTCATAAAACTTACAGCGGAAACAGCCCTGCAGAATTCGAGGACACGTGCAAGGTAATCTGCCAGGGAGCCAGACTCGTCAGTGCTCAAAGAAGCCGCCTTAGGCACTGGATGTAGCAGAGTCACTGTACAGATTGTATCTCCCAACCGTGCAGGGACAACAGAGACTGTTTTTAGTGAGCTGTGTGTGACCAGTGGCTGTGTGCCGCTTTAGCAGAGTTCCAGAAGGCAGAACTGTAGGCAGGCAAAATTCATCGAAATTCTTGGGACGTTAAGATAATATCTTAGAAAGTGGAATGGGAACAGAAAATCTTAGGGCTCCTTTGAAGATGGCGAGACACCAACACCGTACTCAGATGCCGGATGAGTGAATGTGTAACAAAATGTAAAAACATCTACCAGTAGTTAAACTAAATAAAACTAGTAGTAAGAAATATATCAGTGCTTACTAAGGTCGACACTGATTGGCTGGCACTCGAACATATACAGGGATAGGGATGGAATAAGAAGTTTTGGAGCCCCAAATATAATGAATTTTGGAACCAGTTAACCACATGAAACGAGAGGAAGGCAGGGAGACCAGCGTCTTTTAAGGCAACTTCTCTTGGTCGCCACTCTCAGTGTTTATCACTCAGCCAATGAAAGGTACGTGACGCCAGAAAAATACGGAGAATTGAGTGCTCCCACTTGGAAGAACACTGCAGAAAGTTACTTCTCTCAGACAGGTGCATTTCTTGACTGTCTTGTGATTCTAGTGTCTTGATGGGCAGATACCACTTCTAGACAACTTCTACAGACTCGCTTTGATGAGACGCTCTCATCTGGCTGAAATGAAATTACACGCAGATGCAAGTTGTTGGTACATAGCCAAAGACGATTCTGCAGCCAGTTCAGCCACCACCTGTTGATCATGAGTATGGAGAGATCCAGCCGCAACACAGAAGTAAACTGTAGAGAAAGTTGATTCATTTTTAACGATATTAAGTAATTTTAGTCTTCATTTTGAAGACTTGTTTTTAGTTATGGGTTCAACACGTTTTCAACTTCGGCCACAGATGCAAATGCATATCCATTTGGAGTGGTTTATGTAGTTTTGCAGTAACATTCGGCAATCACAGCGCAAATTTTGTGAATCTAAATGTGTTATCCAGATATACCTTCACCTGAATCACATCCCATATCCCTTGTCTAGATTTTCCAAGGCATTAGCTTATCATTATAAATAATTGTTAATCCATTTCTTTTGCATTCATGTGCAATTAACTAAGTTACGAGAGATTATTGTTTGATTTCGTAGTAAATCGAATTCTTTATCCATTGTTTTGGTGAGTAGTGATTTAAATATCTCCAACATTTCGCAGCCCTGTCAGCAACTGTGTAAATATTAATTTTAATTTTAATAACTAACAGCCTCAGTTGCACCGATTACCTAGAATTTACCTAGGTTTCAGTCGGGATAACGCAACCGTCTTCAGAATAACAGTATCTATCATTTGTCCACAGCGGACATTGTCAAGCTAAAACCACAAACCCATAAATTATCGTCAGAATGTAAAACTTATCTGGAACTGCCTCGGCCCCACTTCGCAACCGCGATGCGGCAGCCACGAGTGCTGTACTGGAACAGACCGTACGTAGCGTCATGAGGCCCGCTTAGGCGGACACAGTACCTTGCGCCTGCGCATAAACTGCATGCTAATTACTTGTTGGGACAAGACGTGAACTTAACTCGTGACCTTGAATTTACTAACAACGTGAAATAATAGGTATAGCTGAGGAAAGGGGCATATATGTTAGCCTATACAGAACGTACTTAGATCGATTGTCTTAACATTTATAAAGTATTCATTGGTCATGATATGAAGAAGACATCATATGATTACATGGGGTGGCCTATATAGGAAAATTTTTGTGCATAACCATGAAGTTTAATCACCTAAAAAGAACTAGGGAATGGGAAGGTTAATATAAAGCGGCACTCCCAAGTTCTTTTTAGGTGATTAAACTTCATGTTTATGCAGAAAAATTTTCCTGGATAGGCCATACCTTGTAATCACACGATGTCTTCCTCATATCATGACCAATGAATACTACATAAATGTTAAGACAATCGATCTAAGTACGTTGTGTACAGGCTGACATATATACCCTTTTCCTCAGCTATACCTTTTCTTTCACTTTACTAGTAAATTCAAGGTCACGAGTTAAGTTCACGTCTTGTCCCAACAAGTAATTATCATGCAGTTTATGCGCAGGCGCAAGGTACTCTGTCCGCCTAAGCGGGCCTCATGACGCTACGTACGGTCAGTTCCCGTACAGCACTCGTGGCTGCCGCATCGCGGTCGCGAAGTTGGGCTGAGGCAGTGCCAGGTAAGTTTTACACTCTGACGATAATTTATGGATTTGTAGTTTTAGCTTGACGATCCCCACTATGGACAAATGATAGATACTGTTATTCTGAAGAAGGTTGGGTTATCCCGACTGAAACCTAGGTAAATTCTAGGCAAACTGTAAATTGAGGCTGTTAATTATTAAAAATAAAAAAAGAATGGTGATTTAATTATGTTAGATATACAGGACCACATAAAGAAATTTAATTCTAGATCACATTTAAAAGCACCTCCCACATACCAACAACTTACAATAAGAGGCCAACATATTAACCACAAGACTGCTTCAGTGAGACTGTAGAAAAACTAATGTCCATGTGAACTAAAATGGGCCATATTACTGGAAGAAACTTAACGTTTTGGGCCCTTGCGAATCAACGACACCATGCACAGTGGCCCACATAGTGGCCATTCAATAGCTGTGTTTGTTCAGGTAGCCTCTGCAGGCAATGATTCCAGACAGAAGACGATGCGGCGACTCCTGGACGCGTACTTTGGCGATTGACGTCAGTATGGCTCTGAGCACTATAGGACTTAACATCTATGGTCATCAGTCCCCTAGAACTTGTTGTTGTTGTGGTCTTCAGTCCTGAGACTGGTTTGATGGAGCTCTCCATGCTACTCTATCCTGTGCAAGCTTCTTCATCCCCTAGTACCTACTGCAACCTACATCCTTCTGAATCTGCTTAGTGTATTCATCTCTTGGTCTCCCTCTACGATTTTTACCCTCCACGCTGCCCTCTCCCCGATGTTAATCAATCTGTACATTGAGCAAGCAGTAAAGGAAACAAAAGAAAAATTCGGAGTAGGTATTAAAATCCATGGAGAAGAAATAAAAACTTTGAGGTTCGCCGATGACATTGTAATTCTGTCAGAGGCAGCAAAGGACTTGGAAGAGCAGTTGAATGGAATGGACAGTGTCTTGAAAGGAGGATATAAGATGAACATCAACAAAAGCAAAACGGGGATAATGGAATGTAGTCGGATTAAGTCAGGTGTTGCTTAGCACTACTTAAACCTAACTAACCTAAGTACAGCACACAACACCCAGTCATCACGAGGCAGAGAATGACTTCAGTATGAAATACTGTAGTCTAGTTGGTCTCCTGTTTCCTGCGCTGCAGGTTACGTGGCATAATATGGTCCATGTATGTGCCACCACGCTCGCTTGCATACAGAGGCCTTTGCCACCTACTGTTGTGCACCCAGTCGACCGAGCAGTAGGGCTGGTTGTAAACTGCACTGCAGTAGTCACAGCTAATTCATCATGTGTGCACAAACAGCTGTGATACGGTGCGCATATCAGAAGGCTCCTGTAGCGTCGCAAGCTTGTTCCGAGCGAATGTTTGTTTTAGGATAGCTAGCTGCATGTAACTTCGTGAGCTAACATCCGCCGGCCTAACCGGGAGACATACACGCATGTGTCACTACCTGCTGTCGGAAAGCTACCCAATGTCTCTTACTGGACGCAACATTCATCACCTATAAGAACCTAAATAAATGATATTAAATACTATTCAATCATTTTCAAAATCGGTACTCTACCTTTTGACATTCAAGAGAAGATTGTATCCAAATTTCAGCATTATAACTATCATAGTTTCATAGATAAAAAAATTGTTGAAAAGTAAAAAACCGACACTTAGGAAATATAATAGTTTATATTTTGGTATTATCTAAAAACATAAACCGAACTCGCACGGTGCAGAATTAATTAATTGAGTTTTTCATATTAAAACTTTAATGATTTTTCCTTTTTCGTAACATAAAAATCAGACAAAATTATTATTGATGTCTAAGATTGTTGTGGGAGTGTATGTGAGTGAATGAGAGTGTGTACGTGGAACATTCGTCAAATTTTAAAGTTGCATTATATACCATCTTAAGTAACCTGCAAGAGTTCCGTCAGCCCGTCGTGGTAAAATGTTCATAGGAAATTTACGCACTTTGCTGATGGCGTATGTCTAGGTGTGATTGCTATTATGACAGAGCAGCCAGAAAGTCAGCTGCAGTATTATCTGTATCTAAAGGATATTATTGCCTTTTCGTTTTCGTTTATTAAATATTACTTTAATAGTTGTATATCAGATTGACGTAGATGCATCTGTATGCAAGGATTGCCGGCCGGTGTGGCCGAGCGGTTCTAGGCGCTTCAGTCTGGAACCGCACGACCGCTACGGTCACAGGTTCGAATCCTACATCGGGCATGGATGTGTGTGATGTCCTTAGCTTGGTTAGGTTTAAATAGTTCTAAGTCTAGGGGACTGATGACCTCAGAAGTTAAGTCCCATAGTGCTCAGAGCCATTTGAAACACTTTACGTAAGGATTAGTGCAGGCCAGTTTTGGTGTGAGTATGATCTTGAGCGAGCATTCTGATTGGCAGCAAGTGTGGTTAGCCAGTCAGAACTGAGACGGTTCCCGCTCGTTGTCTGATACTTATACTTGGAGTGAGGCCACAAGAAGGGAGTCGCTCGTTAGCTTTGAACGCGAACGGTCATGTTACTAGTGCCAGTCAAAATAATGTGTAAAAGGACGTAATATTGAGTTTCACATTTGATATGTGTCGTGACTAACGCTGATGTAGTTACACACAGTTTTGTGAAGTTTGAAAGTTTTAGAACTGTATTGTTGGAATAATATTTGCGTGTGAAAATTTGACCTTCGTAGTATCCGTGTGGCATGTTTCAGTATTCAGCCACTGAGCATTTTCGGCGAGCAATTTCTTCTTTGAAATCCACCAGAGGAACCGAATGTAATAACTCATGTTAGTGGTGGAATTAATGACTGTGAAAACATTGTTTAACTCGGGTCGGATTTGGACAGATTTCTGGCTGCAGTGCGTGCGAAATGAGTGTATGAATTGTGAACATGACGAAAATAACCAATAGTTTAAATGTGGACTGAGTTGTACCGTTTCTTTGATTATACGAACAAATAAACTTTTTTGTGTGGAAATTTTCGACATTATTTTCCAGAAGCCAATCCATTATCTTGCTGCCCGATAAATTTTTTTATTGACTGTTTTTCTATAGAACTTTATTTCGTTAGTAGGGTTGCGACGCCTCAGTAATTGTAGATATTAGATGGTGTTTTGCACCAACGCTGCTTTTACATAATCTTGTAAGGATTTACGTTACCAAGTGAAAGGACTACGAGCAGACGCCGTTCTGAGGTAGGTGAATTTTTTAAATTGCAGCCTACACATGAAAAGCAAACACCACACTGCTGCACTTCTCGTCAAGGTGCTGTTTGACACTAGGTATCGTGTCGCAAACAGATGTTACTTGAAGGTTGTTTGAAGGCAATGTTACAACACCAGGACATCGTTAGAATTACCACTATCGTTAATTTGTATGTTGAATTTGTTTTGTTCCTTTTTTCTTAACGACTTTGTTGGTTAAGCAGGCTCTTAAAAACGTTGGAGGTTGAGCAGTCTTCTTAGTGACATTGTGGTTCCAGCTGTTAAAAAATGTTATTTGCCAATGGTTGTTGTGTGGGTTGTTAGGTTGTGTGTTTGCCTCCTACAGTAAGGTAGAAAAACTAGCTAGCATTAGATCTTAATTTTACATTTCTGCATTTAAACATTTTTTTTCTAATCATGAACTGATAAGGTTCACAACTTACTTTACTCATACAATTTACATTTTTGGCTTTTTCTAAAATTAGTTGTTAAAAATCAGGAGATTACCTTACGTGTACTTTTAAAAAAAATATTTTAATCCCAGAGACTGGAGATATAGTCATTGTAAAGTGTAAGTTCTTGTCCATTAACTTATACTTTCTGGTTTAATAAATAATAAATGGTAACTGTTCTTTTATTATATAGCTTCTATTGCCACAGTCATTTTTTACTATACTTAATTAGCATGACATGTTTTGGCAACACACTTACATCATCAGGTGCACCACAGTTTCGTGTACGTTATATTAATTTGAAATGTGATGAATTTCATATGCTGGGTGTGCCAGTCAGGTTACGAGTCAAAATATAACCTTGTATGTAAATATACATTTATTTGAGTGTGTGCTATAAGTGGGCTGTACAATTTAAAGCGTTTCTTTAGTATATTTACTTGCATATTGGTTGGACATTAAGTAGTCTGCCACAGAGAGCACACTAACAAACACAACACAACTTAATACTTTCACACTGAAATGTTTGCATCATCCAGTGAATCTTAACTTCCAAGATAAACTACTTTCAGTTGCTGATATGATACATTCAATGGAGATGAAACATTTACAATATAGATATATTTGTGTAATGACACATATTAGAGGATATGATTATTTGTTTGTTTATTTTATTCTTGCTAAGGATATTACAACAGCACTGTGGAAATTTAGCTGGGAAGCCCTTAAACATCGTCCATACATTGAAGAAAGACATTCATGGGTGTCGATTTGATTTGGATGAAGAGGTGCATACCTGGGTACAATCATACATCCATAAACCACCACAAACATTTTTTCATGAAGGAATTGACTGCCTAATCTCAAAGTGAAATAAGCATACTTACAATAACTAATAAACTTCCATTTTTTCATGTATTTCGATTTCACTTGACTGCCCCTTAAAAGTGCACACTACAATAAATGTATATTTTTGTACAAGATTATGTTTCGATTTTTATATATATATATATATATATATATATATATATATATATATATATATATATATATATATATATACAGGGTGTTACAAAAAGGTACGGCCAAACTTTCAGGAAACGTTCCTCACAAACAAAGAAAGAAAATATGTTATGTGGTGGTCATGTGTCTGGAAACGCTTACTTTCCATGTTAGAGCTCATTTTATTACTTCTCTTTAAGTCACATTAATCATGGAATGGAAACACACAGCAACAGAACGTACCAGCGTGACTTCAAACACTTTGTTACAGGAAATGTTCAAAATGTCCTCTGTTAGCGAGGGTACATGCATCCACCCTCAGTCGCATGGAATCCCTGATGCACTGATGCAGCCCTGGAGAATGGCATATTGTATCACAGCAGTCCACAATACGAGCACGAAGAGTCTCTACATTTGGTACCGGGGTTGCATAGACAAGAGCTTTCAAATGCCCCCATAAATGAAAGTCAAGACGGTTGAGGTCAGGAGAGCGTGGAGGCCATGGAATTGGTCCACCTCTACCAATCCATCGGTCACCGAAGCTGTTGTTGAGAAGCGTACGAACACTTCGACTGAAATGTGCAGGAGCTCCATCGTGCATGAACCACATGTTATGTCGTACTTGTAAAGGCACATGTTCTAGCAGCACAGGTAGAGTATCCCGAATGAAATCATGATAACGTGCTCCATTGAGCGTAGGTGGAAGAACATGGGGCCAAATCTAGACATCACCAACAATGCCTGCCCAAACGTTCACAGAAAATCTGTGTTGATTGCGTGTGGATTCTCGTCAGCCCACACATGTTGATTGTGAAAATTTACAATTAGATCATGTTGGAAAGAAGCCTCATCCGTAAAGAGAACATTTACACTGAAATGAGGATTGACACATTGTTGGATGAACCATTCGCAGAAGTGTACCTGTGGAGGCCAATCAGCTGCTGATAGTGCCTGCACACGCTGTAAATGGTACAGAAACAACTGGTTCTCGCGTAGCACTCTCCATACAGTGACGTGTCAACATTACCTTGTACAGCCAGGGTGGCGAAGCGGTTAAAGGTGCTACAGTCTGGAACCGCGTGACCGCTACGGTCGTAGGATTGAATCCTACCTCGGACATGGATGTGTGTGATGTCCTTAGGTTAGTTAGGTTTAAATAGTTCTAAGTCTAGGGCACTGATGACCTCAGATTTTAAGTCCCATAGTGCTCAGAGCCATTTGAACCATTTTTCTGACGCTGACATTAGGGTTATCGTCAACTGCACGAAGAATTGCCTCGTCCATTGCAGGTGTCCTCGTCGTTCTAGGTCTTCCCCAGTCGCGAGTCATAGGCTGGAATGTTCCGTGCTCCCTAAGACGCCGATCAATTGCTTCGAACGTCTTCCTGTCGGGACACCTTCATTCTGGAAATCAGTCTCGATACAAACGTACTGCGCCACGGCTACTGCCCCGTGCTAATCCATACATCAAATGGGCATCTGCCAAGTCCGCATTTGTAAACATTGCACTGACTGCAAATTCACGTTCGTGATGAACACTAATCTGTTGATGCTAGGTACTGATGTGCTTGATGCTAGTACTGTAGAGCAATGAGTCGCATGTCAACACAAGCACCGAAGTCAACATTACCTTCCTTCAGTTGGGCCAACTGGCGGTGAATCGAGGAAGTACAGTACATACTGACGAAACTAAAATGAGGTCTAACATCTAAATTAAGCGTTTCCAGACACATGTCCACATAACATCTTTTCTTTACTTGTGTGAGGAATGTTTCCTGAAAGTTTGGCCATACCTTTTTGTGACACCTTGTATATATATGTACTTTCAGGAAACATTCCTCACACAAGTAAAGAAAAGATATATATATATATATATAACATCTTTTCTTTACTTGTGTGCAGAATGTTTCCTGAAAGTTTGGCTGTACCTTCTTGTGACACCCTGTATACACACACACACACACACACACACACACACACACACACACACACACACATATATATATATATATATATATATATATATATATATATATATATATATTCAGCATCACACCAAGCAAATGAATCTCATCAGAATTCAGATTAATGTAATTTACGTCAACTGCAATGTACCTGTTGGCAGCTTCCTGCTGCAAAGTGTCGTGCTAACTAAATATTAGTGAAATATAACTGAAAAAGAAGAAATTACCGATCAAACAGACTATTGAAGTAGTTCCTTGAATTGTGGCTAATGACTCTGAGCACTATGGGACTCAACATCTTAGGTCATAAGTCCCCTAGAACTTAGAACTACTTAAACCTAACTAACCTAAGGACATCACACACACCCATGCCCGAGGCAGGATTCGAACCTGCGACCGTAGCAGTCCCGCGGTCTTGAATTGTGGGTGCAAGAGGAAACATATGATAACCTGATGTAGACACAGAGGGAGATTATACAGAGGTTAAGACATGGGCTCAAATATGAGAGTAGTGGCATTTACATCTGGCTTTAGCTTTTTGTTATCCTGTCTTGAGTATTCTGAGGGTTCTCTCCAATCGCCAAATTTAAGTGCTGGTGACTGTACCACATCTTTGAAGTTTATATGACATTATCTTTTATATACACAAAGCAGAGGGTATGTGTGTACGTCTAGCTTTTTCTTCAAAATTCCTGGATCGATTTCAACCACATTTTCCACAGAAACAGCAGACCTCCTGAGGATTAGCACTGGGGCATTTGTAAATTCCTAGCTACAATAGGAGCGGAGATACTGGCCAAGACATGTTTTTCTTCCAGCCCCTGGCGTATAGGCTTTCCTACATAACAGACACATTGTGTGGGAAAAGTATCAGCCTGAAAAATCAGTCCGTTTAGCAGTGCAGCCTATATCTCAGTGGCAATAAACTGTTTTCCGGTTCCTTACGTGTTGGCTGCCTTCAATGACATGTGTATTGAGGGAGTAGCATTGACCTGAACTACACTGCAGCGACTAGACATAGCAATCAGCATCGCTGGAGGCTCTTTGGACTGGGTATTGGGGAGGATGGACAGAGCGAGGGTTGGCGGAAGTAGACAGAGAGGAGGAGGAGCAGATGCATGAAACTGGTGGAAGCCATAGAGGTTTAGTAGACATAGTGGACAAGTGGAACAAGAAAAGGGGGAGGTATAGAGATGGAAAGAGAGAGGGAGAGGAGGAGGAGGAAAGGCCTCTGGACCTGATGGGATACCAGTTCAATTTTACACAGAGTACGCGAAGGAACTTGCCCCCCTTCTTGCAGCGGTGTACCGTAGGTCTCTAGAAGAGCGTAGCGTTCCAAAGGATTGGAAAAGGGCACAGGTCATCCCCGTTTTCAAGAAGGGACGTCGAACAGATGTGCAGAACTATAGACCTATATCTCTAACGTCGATCAGTTGTAGAATTTTGGAACACGTATTGTGTTCGAGTATAATGACTTTTCTGGAGACTAGAAATCTACTCTGTAGGAATCAGCATGGGTTTCGAAAAAGACGGTCATGTGAAACCCAGCTCGCGCTATTCGTCCACGAGACTCAGAGGGCCATAGACACGGGTTCACAGGTAGATGCCGTGTTTCTTGACTTCCGCAAGGCGTTCGATACAGTTCCCCACAGTCGTTTATTGAACAAAGTAAGAGCATATGGACTATCAGACCAATTGTGTGATTGGATTGAGGAGTTCCTAGATAACAGGACGCAGCATGTTATTCTCAATGGAGAGAAGTCTTCCGAAGTAAGAGTAATTTCAGGTGTGCCGCAGGGGAGTGTCATAGGACCGTTGCTATTCACAATATACATAAATGACCTGGTGGATGACATCGGAAGTTCACTGAGGCTTTTTGCAGATGATGCTGTGGTGTATCGAGAGGTTGTAACAATGGAAAATTGTACTGAAATGCAGGAGGATCTGCAGCGAATTGACGCATGGTGCAGGGAATGGCAACTGAATCTCAGTGTAGACAAGTGTAATGTGCTGCGAATACACAGAAAGATAGATCCTTTATCATTTAGCTACAAAATAGCAGGTCAGCAACTGGAAGCAGTTAATACCATAAATTATCTGGGAGTACGCATTAGGAGTGATTTAAAATGGAATGATCATATAATGTTGATTGTCGGTAAAGCAGATGCCAGACTGAGATTCATTGGAAGAATCCTAAGGAAATGCAATCCGAAAACAAAGGAAGTAGGTTACAGTACGCTTGTTCGCCCACTGCTTGAATACTGCTCAGCAGTGTGGGATCCGTACCAGATAGGGTTGATACAAGACATAGAGAAGATCCAACGAAGAGCAGCGCGCTTCGTTACAGGATCATTTACTAATCGCGAAAGCGTTACGGAGATGATAGATAAGCTCCAGTGGAAGACTCTGCAGGAGAGACGCTCAGTAGCTCGGTATGGGCTTTTGTCAAAGTTTCGAGAACATACCTTCACCGAAGAGTCAAGCAGTATATTGCTCCCTCCTACGTATATCTCGCGAAGAGACCATGAGGATAAAATCAGAGAGATTAGAGCCCACACAGAGGCATACCGACAATCCTTCTTTCCACGAACAATACGAGACTGGAATAGAAGGGAGAACCGATAGAGGTACTGAAGGTACCCTCCGCCACACACCGTCAGGTGGCTTGCGGAGTATGGATGTAGATGTAGATGTAGATGTAGATATGGAGGGAGGAGAAAGAGACCACAGCTCCATATGTTGTGGTCTCCCTGCTGTGCTGGCCTACCTTGATACAGAGTATTCGACTGACAGGGGGGTAGTTTTCTAAATTTGCAGATACCCACTGAAAACATATAGTCGCCTATCGTGGAGAGACTGTCGCACCACAGCTCGCAAGTCACCACTATTTCCGAACAGCAATTTGGAATATTGTGTCCGTGTGTATCATCAAAGCTTAGAGTGTGAAATTTCCTTATTTCCATTCCTTTTGGTTTTGTAATTTTAATGGCCACCAGTGTAGTAAAAGAAGAAAGATGAGACAGCTGTGAGAAATGGAAGAGGAAACTGGAATAATAAAGTGGTGCTGACAAATCCGTGGATTGATCCGTAAAGATGAGGGCCAAGCCGTGCTCCCTCCTCCCGTGGTATTCTGCAGGACTGCTAGCAAACTGCCGAAGAGGGGCTGACGGTTCAATGCGGTTACCGTGAGCGACCAGCCTCAATGATTCATGAGCCGTGATTTCCTGCGGGACGGACTTAGGCAGTCGCTGCCCCTCCCTGGGACCGCGCTTTCACACAGCACAGCTTAATATCTCGTCACGAGTTTGAACAGCGTACCCATCATGTAGCGGCCTTCCCTCTTAGAAAATGCACTCAATAACCTGAGGGAAAGTACGCGGCACTACCTCTTAAACATGCAACGATATCCCGACTCCGGCCAGAAAACTAAATGAATAAACGTTTAATATTTCTGCCATTGCATATATCGTTTTTAGGAAATGACAATTAGGCACCGATAACAAATTTTGAAACTCTTGCAGAGCTTTTATTCAGATGTTAGCGAGGAAACCTCGCTATTCACTGTTACTGTTTTACGAAGAATTGACTTGGCACAATCAATTTTCAGTGCTTGGATTAATTTTTATGGGCCACACTTCTGTTAACGCCTATGTCACAGTCAAAGCCCGTTTTTAGTTAGATCGCATTCTTACTTGTTAAAACTAGTTTTTACTGACCCACTTCGTCAAAATGCGTTTTGCCTAGCTAAAAATAGTTTCAACTGACTTTCACTTTTGACCAGCAGTAAATTCTAGTTGTAACTAAGGCTATCAGTATCAACTAGTTTTTCAACTAGTAGGAACACGATCTAACCTGAACTAGACAGAACTCGTTTTCGCTAAATTTATTTAGGGCAAATATTAAAATTAAGAGAAACTACGTGTTGATTGAAATAAAAAAGAGCATTTTCGTATTGTGCAATGCAATATTTATTGAAAATATTGATCATACGTCTAAGTCATTAATATTAACTACAGCAATACAAAAATAACCATACACTGAAGAAACGCCGGCCGGAGTGGCCGAGCGGTTCTAGGCGCTACAGTCTGGAACCGCGCGACCGCTGCGGCCGGTGGTTCGAATCCTGCCCCGGGCATGGTTGTGTGTGATGTCCTTAGGTTAGTTAGGTTTAAGTAGTTCTAAGTTCTAGGGGACTGATGACCTCAGAAGTTGAGTCCCATAGCGCTCAGAGCCATTTGAACCATTTGAACTGAAGAAACATTTTAAGGAACATTACAGAGCCATATTAACAGTATTAGTTACGAAAGTGGAAACAAAATAATCATACAGTAAAATTATATTAATTGCTCATACATTTGTCAAAAGCTGGTACAGTCTTAATAAAACAAAAACGTACCAAAAAAATTTAACAATTTAATTTTGATTATCTGTTATTGCAAGGCAAACTGTCGTGACATTTTGAGTTATAAAGGTTTCCTTTTTTCCTACAAAAGCACCTTTCTGATATACATGCTTTCTCACACACACAGCGACCAAATCCTTGTACTGATCCTAAGGCTGCCATATTGGCAGCAATTCTTAATGATACCTTTGTCCCTGGCACGTCTTCCAGGAGCAAGAATTTCTCTTTGGACACGTCGAATTCGGATCTGGAAGAGAACTTTTAATTAGGTTGTTTGAAAGGTGATTAGGTATTTAATACATATTATAAAATATAATACAATGTAAGCATTAAAACTTAAAATATCAATTACTTGAATAGTTAGCAACATTTTCGGAGCATTAAATCAATGAAGTAATGAATATGTCTGACATTTGTCCTTAATTATTGAAATCAATTCAGAAATACATACCTGCAATACAATTTGGCTAGTATCCCATATTTCGTTACAGTCTTGTGCAAGCACCATTCATTTTTCTGAAGAACAACTCCAATAATGTTGGGGAGATCTGCTTTTGCTCTGTCGATAACAGGAATCAGTATAATTGTAATGTCACTGATTTCTACAGTGGCGTGTATTGAATCTGAAGCCATCTTCATTCTTTTTCTAGTTGAAACTAGTTGCTACTTATAGCCTTAGTTACAACTAGAATTTACTGCTGGTCAAAAGTGAAAGTCAGTTAAAACTAGTTTTAACAAGGCAAAACGCGTTTTGGCGAAGTGGCTCAGTAAAAACTAGTTTTAGCTAGAAAGAACGCGTTCTAACTAAAAACGGGTTTTGACTGTAACACTTATACTGATGGCTCTCGATATCAAGAGAATTCAGCAGAAGGCTGTGCATTTCTTGTCATCAAAGTGAAATATTCTAAGCCATCTCGTCTACCACCACATTGTTCAGTTTTTACCACTGAAGAGACAAAGCTTCAAGAGGCTTTCAGATCTGGTTGTCATGGGAGGCTCTAGCTAGTGTGAGACTCAAAAAGCTTGTTACCAAAATGGAGCAGTAAAATTAATATTCAAATACTCGGAATCATACGAGAATCATTACTAAATAAATGAAGAGGTTTGAGAATCTGTTTTCTCTGATGTAGGATTGAACTATAGTCACAAGTTTGATCAGTTTGCGAAGGAAGCCAGTATCTCTGGCCCTGTAATAAACGTCAGTTTACCATTCTTCGAAGTTTTGGATACAGAATGAGGCCGAGAATGGAGGAAAGGGGTTGGCACCTTTCGAGCTGCAGTAAAGATCAGTATTACACTGCCATCCAATGAGTTAATTAGAAGCACCCTTGGTTTTGGATATTTGAGGCACGGAGAATGCTGATGACTACTTTGGTTCTCATGTGTACCGACCATGGTTCAACTCAAAATAATAAAAAAAAATGTCGAGTCAGAACACCTTCAGCCGTCTGAATTTCCAGTTGTTAGTTTATTTGATCAACAAGTTTCAGCGCTACGTTAAATCATCTTTAGACGCCCTGACCAACGTGTCGGAAGAATCCCGCCTCTGGTCCAGCCAAATTAGGGGCCAGCTTTCAGCGACTGGTATCCGTAGATTTCCTCTTAACACAGCGATCCCTTGTCAGCAAGTAACGATCGAAGGGATCGTTGTGCTAAGGAGAAATCTACTGATGTCTGACGGTCTATCAATGATTCCACAAACATACTAACCTGCATGTGTATACTGCCAAATGTCTGTTGAGATTCCTCTTTAACACGTTGCTGTTAGCTCGCTTTCTTGTCTGTCATTGTGTTCGGTACAAGATTTGCAATTTACTTTAAACTAACTTCCCGATGAACTAGAGATCTGACCTTTTTAACCCTTTCGGTACTCGAGGCCCGTTTACGTGGCCCGACACGGCAGTCGCTATGGGACGCCAGGCCCTTATACGTGGCTCTATTGTCGCGTCAGAAGCCATCAATGATTTGTGGCCACACGGCAAATATGGGAGCCGTAGACAGAGCCGATCACTACTGCGCGTCGTACCATTTTGCCAGAAAATCCCCCAAACGGTGGAGGAAAATTTTCTTCTGGTTATTCAAGGGATGATATTCACATTTCTAACAGGCCTTGGCCTACATGGTAAATTTTTATTTTGACAAAAGGGGAATTGTTCTGGCTAATTACAGGTGGGGATCGTCAACGCTTACTTGCTATGTTCCATCATAACAAAGAAAAGAGAAGACACTAAAGAGTCATTTGCAGTTTCGGAAGTGTCTCGTCAAGGAGCTTGTGGGTGACGTCAGGGCTCAACCAACCCCCTCGAGGAAGAGGCCACGCTCTGAGCATGGTGACCGACACGGGTTGGACGACCTGTACCATGCTATCGCAAGAATGGACACCGGAAAACAGGATGACTGGGTCGTTTGCAGTGATCACTCCAAGCCAGAAGGGCAAAAACGCTCCCCCTTTTTTTGCGAGACTTGTCCGTCGAACCCTTCTCTTCATGTGCCTGAGTGCTTCAACAGGTATCACAAAGTACAAAAGTACCGAAAGGACTTGTAAAATATGGTTACCTATCGAAAAATCAGTATGCCAAAGTTTGTAAAGTTTGTTTTAAGCAAATTTTATGAAATTTTGTAGTTTATTGACATAAATCAAATTTTTCATCCCTCAAAATGGACTTTTTATTTTTCTTCCCACGGACGTCCCATAGCAGATAAAATTGTATTTTATATGTCGTTTTAAAGCTAAAACGTTAAAGATTAATTTTAACATGTCGAATTCAATGCATCACCTCTCAACTAAAAAAAAGTAAAAAAATAAAATTTTTCATTTTTTTTCTGTTTTAACACCACCGCCAAATAAAAAAGTGCGCGATATGCAATAATGAAAATAGTATGCCAGTAAAGAGCGTGTCTTAAGCTTCATTTCCAAAAAAAAAAAAAAAATACACCGATACGTCAAAAACTGTAGATTTTATAAGAGACGAAAGACAACTAAGGGATATGTAACCTGCGCAGCTCCACCGAATTGCTCCGTTTTGGGGAAACGCGCTCCATCCCTAAAGGGTTAAACAAAGCTTAGTACTGGATGAGAATGTAATGTTAAAAAGTTTTCTTATCCATCTGTTCGATAATGGTGGGGATGAAAACGATTGCTGACATCTGACATCTTTGTCACCCTGAAGAACGGCCATTTAGTGTGTATAGTATTGCCATGTATTGCAGGTGGTGTGCGAGATGATAGACATTTCCGAGCTTTTAGAGAGGGGGAAGGGTCGGAGAGGAACTGGACAGAGAGAGGGGGAGGAGGAGACATGTGCAGTACATGTGAAATTTGCAGGTAAAATGCTAGTATAAATGTGAATAATATTTAAGTAAAAAATATAATGTCTTCAAAATGTTTGAAGTCCATTGAGAAATTTCACACTCACGAGACTACAAAACAGAAAATAGTTATTTAAATAAAAATTAAATTTTAATGTAATAGGTTTTTAAATCGGAGTAAAAGGTATAAATTATTTTAAAGAAAAGAAAAACAAAGTAGCCAATTACACTTTTTATTTACTTGATGAACAGTTTCGGGTCGGGCGCCATTTTAAAATCCTCCAGATAGTGAAAATGGTTTTTCCGCGGTAGAATAACCATGTCAAGATAACAAACATACACGTATAGTAAAATGCAAATGTACAGTTACACAGCGTATTAATATCTGTTACCTGTACGCTCTGTAACCGCTCTCAGTACCGCAGGACGTGGCTGGAAGAGACAAAACCAAATAGCGCACCCGATCATCACTTATTCAGTGGACAGACACGTTCCTGCAGACAAACAGAAAATTGAGCCATTAAGTTGCGGGCGTCTGTTCCATGTACGAAAGGCCAAACTCGCAGGAGGTCTTTTTTACTGAAACCCTAAACCGCTGCTGTCTCGGGTAGAAAGAGCAAATTTTCTTTACATTTGTACTTGATGAGGATCCGATCTACGTTTGACGATATGTTTCCCAGATATGACAAGAAAATCTGAATTTAAAGCTCTCACCTCGTTCCTCGTATCCACCTTATGTTACGCCTTACGTACATGTTGTGGAGAATATCCATTCGCTCTACATTTCTCTTCCAGCGTAGGAGCTCATTCTTCAGACTGCTCTCGTCAACAATGTGTTTACTCCGTGAACCAAATTTCTGAGAACACTCATCATCCGAGAAGAATGGTTGCACCTATGTTCATCTGATGTAAGTCTGTATGACGCGGCTTCCGATAAACTGCGTCTTCCAAGGTGATATCATCTTTGCCACGGACCAAAATATCCAAAAGCCTTTATGATTTCCATTGTATATTGTATTTTTCCGTGGATGGAATTTAGTTGGTTTAAAAATTCACGTATCTTCACCATGGGACCACACTACAAACGTATTGTCATGTCATTGAGCTTGAAGCTACAAAACAAAATATTAATTAAGTAACTTTATTTTTTCATGGTGATAATTAAAACTTTGTAACTACACCTTGTATGCTTGAAAGACATAAATTACTCTTTGACTTATTTTGTTTATGTAACCGAAAAGAAAGGGAGGGATTTCTTGTTGCGATGTCTCGCGGACTTGGTTAGTACGTGTCATTATTACAGATGCCATTGTCCTATTGAATGAACCGACCGAGCATCCCATGGACTCAGAGGTTCCAAATCGCCTTTTATGCTGATTAAATGTCCACTATGTCATTTTGCCCCACGTCACCGAACAGATGCATTATTTTGATTAAAATGGTGCCATATGATTTGTCCACTATGGCTTAAAAGAAACTTTGGTAGTTGTCTGGTTGTAAGTAATGACTGCGTGAAATAGAAGATCTATATCTGGGTCGCTGAAATTAGGTTTCTTTGTCGTATGTGAGTTAATAGGGAACACAAGGAGGTAAAGGTTTCCATTATAAATATGGCACCTTTCGAAGAAAATAACGCTCCCACGTAGGTATGGGACAAAGGGAGAGCTGTGAAAAGACATTAATCATTAAAACTGATCTCCAGTGCATTCCAATGGTACCTTTTATTGTTATTTGTTTTTGTGATAATATTTGATATTCCTGGGATAATAGCGGCAATAGCCGAAGATGAAAAATCATTAAATTACGCCAACCGGCAAACACAGATCCTGGCGAGGTGTCAGTTATCAATTGCACACTGAGCTGTTTGCTGGTAGTGTAAAATGACATTAAAAGAGGAACAAGGCTATAGTGCCCACTGAGAAAAAAGTTAGACGCACTGCATAGGATGAATTGAGGAAAACAGCTGAATATTAATGCTGCCGAATTTGGTGTTGAACTTCAACGCTGTCAAATTACAAGAACAACTGGAAGGAAATTACTGATTTTGTGTTTAAAGGGATGATTTATGATGCTGAACATTATCACCAGTGGTCTAGGGGTAGCGTCTTTGATTCATAATCAAAACGTCTTCGGTCCCGGGTTCGATCCCCGCTACTGCCTAAATTTTGATAAACAATCAGCATTGGCGGCCGAAGACTTCCGGCATAAGAAGTCAGCCTCATTCTGCCAACGGCCTTGTCAAAGAGGGCGGAGGAGCGGATAGAGGTTCAGGGCACTCTCTTGTCCTAGGGGTGGGAAATTGCCCCTAAAGGCGGAAGAATCAGCAATGATCAACGACATGAGGATGCAGAAGGCATTGGAAACCACTGCATTAAAGAAACGTAACGTGTATCCACAGGACATGTGGCCTGTATTTGAAGAAGTGTCATGATGATCTCTCCATTGGCAAAAGATTCCGGAATAGTCCCCCATTCGCATCTCCGGGAGGGAACTGCCAAGGTGGAGGTTACCATGAGAAAAAGATTGAATAATCAACGAAAGGATAACGTTCTACGAGTCGGGGCGTGGAATGTCAGAAGCTTGAACGTGGTAGGGAAACTAGAAAATCTGAAAAGGGAAATGTAAAGGCTCAATCTAGATATAGTAGGGGTCAGTGAAGTGAAGTGGAAGGAAGACAAGGATTTCTGGTCAGATGCGTATCGGGTAATATCAACAGCAGCAGAAAATGGTATAACAGGTGTAGGATTCGTTATGAATAGGAAGGTAGGAAAGAGGGTGTGTTACTGTGAACAGTTCAGTGACCCGGTTGTTCGTATCAGAATCGACAGCAGACCAACACCGACAACGATAGTTCAGACGTCGCAAGCTGAAGATGAACAGATAGAGAAAGTGTATGAGGATATTGAAAGGGTAATGCAGTATGTAAAGGGGGACGAAAATCTAATAGTCATGGCCGACTGGAATGCAGTTGTAGGGGAAAGAGTAGAAGAAAAGGTTACAGGAGAATATGGGCTTGGGACAAGGAATGAAAGAGGAGAAAGACTAATTGAGTTCTGTAACACGTTTCAGCTAGTAATAGCGAATACGCTGTTCAAGAATCACAAGAGGAGGAGATATACTTGGAAAAGGCCGGGAGATACGGGAAGATTTCGATTAGATTACATCATGGTCAGACAGAGATTCCGAAATCAGATACTGGATTGTAAGGCGTACCCAGGAGCAGATAGAGACTCAGATCACAATATAGTAGTGATGAAGAGTAGGCTGAAGTTCAAGACATTAGTCGGGAAGAATCAATACGCAAAGAAGTGGGATACGGAAGTACTGAGGAATGACGAGATACGTTTGAAGTTTTCTAACGCTATAGATACAGCAATAAGGAATAGCGCAGTAGGCAGTACAGTTGAAGAGGAATGGACATCTCTAAAAGGGCCATCACAGAAGTTGGGAAGGAAAACATAGGTACAAAGAAGGTAGCTGCGAAGAAACCATGGGTAACAGAAGAAATACTTCAGTTGATTGATGAAAGCAGGAAGTACAAAATATGTTCCGGGAAAATCAGGAATACAGAAATACAAGTCGCTGAGGAATGAAATAAATAGGAAGTGCAGGGAAGCTAAGACGAAATGGCTGCAGGAAAAATGTGAAGACATCGAAAAAGATATGATTGTCGGAAGGACAGACTCAGCATACAGGAAAGTCAAAACAACCTTTAGTGACATTAAAAGCAACGGTGGTAACATTAAGAGTGCAACGAGAATTCCACTGTTAAATGCAGAGGAGAGAGCAGATAGGTGGAAAGAATACATTGAAAGTCTCTATGAGGGTGAAGATTTGTCTGATGTGATAGAAGAAGAAACAGGAGTCGATTTAGAAGAGATAGGGGATCCAGTATTAGAATCGGAATTTAAAAGACGTTTGGAGGACTTACGGTCAAATAAGGCAGAAGGGATAGATAACATTCCATCAGAATTTCTAAAATCATTGGGGGAAGTGGCAAGAAAACGACTATTCACGTTGGTGTGTAGAATATATGAGTCTGGCGATATACCATCTGACTTTCGGAAAAGCATCATCCACACAATTCCGAAGACGGCAAGAGCTAACAAGTGCGAGAATTATCGCACAATCAGCTTAACAGCTCATGAATCGAAGCTGCTTACAAGAATAATATACAGAAGAATGGAAAAGAAAATTGAGAATGCGCTAGGTGACGATCAGTTTGACTTTAGGAAAAGTAAAGGGACGAGAGAGGCAGTTCTGACGTTACGGCTAATAATGGAAGCAAAGCTAAAGAAAAATCAAGACAGTTTCATAGGATTTGTCGACCTGAAAAAAGCGTTCGATGATATAAAATGGTGCAAGCTGTTCGAGATTCTGAAAAAAGTAGGGGTAAGCTATAGGGAGAGACGGGTCATATACAATATGTACAACAACCAAGAGGGAATAATAAGAGTGGACGATAAAGAACGAAGTGCTCGTATTAAGAAGGGTGTAAGACAAGGCTGTAGCCTTTCGCCCCTACTCTTCAATCTGTACATCGAGGAAGCAATGATGGAAATAAAAGAAAGGTTCGGGGTGGAATTAAAATACAAGGTGAAAGGGTATCAATGATACGATTCGCTGATCACATTGCTATCCTCAGTGAAAGTGAAGAAGAATTAAATGATCTGCTGAACGGAATGAACAGTCTAATGAGTACACAGTATGGTTTGATAGTAAATCGGAGAAAGACGAAGGTAATGAGTAGTAGTAGAAATGAGAACAGCGAGAAACTTAACATCAGGATTGATGATCACGAAGTCAAAGAAGTTAAGGAATTCTGCTACCTAGGCAGTAAAATAACCAATGACGGACGGAGCAAGGAGGACATCAAAAGCAGACTCGCTATGGCAAAAAAGGCATTTCTGGCCAAGAGAAGTCTACTAATATCAAATACCGGCCTTAATTTGAGGAAGAAATTTCTGAGGATGTACGTCTGGAGTACAGCATTGTATGGTAGTGAAACATGAAATGTGGGAAAACCGGAACAGAAGAGAATCGAAGCATTTGAGATGTGGTGCTATAGACGAATGTTGAAAATTAGGTGGACTGATAAAGTAAGGAATGAGGAGGTTCTACGCAGAATCGGAGAGGAAAGGAATATGTGGAAAACACTGATAAGGGGAAGGGACAGGATGATAGGACATGTGCTAAGACATGAGGGAATGACGTCCATTGTACTAGAGGGAGCTGTAGAGGGCAAAAACTGTAGAGGAAGACAGAGATTGGAATACGTCAAGCAAATAATTGAGGACGTCGGTTGCAAGTGCTACTCTGAGATGAAGAGGTTAGCACAGGAAAGGAATTCGTGGCGGGCCGCATCAAACCAGTCAGTAGACTGATGACCAAAAAAAAAAAAGATGGATTACCTGGCGAATTTGATGCTCAATCTGAAGGCTGTGTGAGACACACAGAGGCGACAACGTATCTGACCAAAGTAATGGGCTACTTGTAACGCCAGGCCCAAACAACCAGGCCGGACTAGTGAAACACCTGCGTGTTAGTACTGAACGTATGTGACAAACGAATCCAGTTCAAAAGATGGTTATTGATTATTTCGTTTTTTTAAAAAAATGCAGTCATCATACGCTTGTTTGCTTACTAAGTTGACCACCAGATCGGAATTCTGTTCATTACTTCTTTCTGTAGCCTCTTCCATTGATCTCTGTCGGTAATTATGCACTCGCGGGCTTCCAGACTACCGAAGTCTATTTCGATTCCATCCATTCACCTTAATTTGTCTACCCATCTACACTATCTGCTCAACAGTAGCCTGACACACAATGTAATGCAGAATTGGCCAATAGGTGTGAAGAGAGGCGAATCGTCAGTACAAAATGAGGAAGGGAGTATTGTGTTGTCAGTAGGGCAGGAGTAACAGGACAACGGGTCGGTCAAGAGAGTTCAGTATCTTCGAAAGTCGACTAACCCCTGGATGTCACCTGAGTGACGAAGCCATAAGAACATTTTAATCCTTCTAAAACTGCCCAAGTCGTTTACGGGTGATGTGACTGTGAAGTGAGAGAGCGAAAGAACGACAACAGTTAAACCAAAATAAGGCGGACCTCATACACTGAGGGAGAGGGACCATCGAGCATAGCCGAGTGTGGTTGTAAGCAGTCACAAGAAATCGGCGAAAGGAATCTCTCATGAGCTGCACGCTGCTACCCGCTGTCCAGCTATCGCGGTGACTGTGATTCGGGTGTTAAGAGGACGGGGTACAAGGGTAGAGCGGCTCCTCATGAGCCACATATATCTAAGAGACGCTTCAGTTGGGATAAAGAGAGAGGCCACTGGACAGTAGATGATTGGAAGCGAAATATTTGGAGTGTTGAATCAAGCTATACCCTGTAGCAATCCGACGGAAGGCTTTGGGTTTGGCGAATACCTGGAGAACGTTACATCCCTCCACGAGTTGTGCTAACACTGAAGTATGTTGTAAGTAGGCTATGTAAGTAGGCTGTTTAGGTTCAGGACTACAGTGGGTCTACTCTGTGATGACCTACCTAGCAATATTCTTTAAAACGTCGAATGACTCTGCTGTGGGTTTGCTCTGTTGTGGCCCATTACCTGTCAGCATGTCAAGAGTCAGCACTGTCTTTCCATTGGAAGGACAACACTACTTCTTCAAGACTGCATGGACATCCACTACTTCCGTGTGCATTGTATTTTACTGCTCAGACTTTGATAAAAGAAACGGCAGTTTTACTGTGTTGAATGATCAGGACTGTCTTTATGGACTGTGAGAAAATTTTAGCTTTTGACCAACATTGTATTAATAAGTGTGTGCGTTGGATATCTTTGTTATTGTAATTATGAAACATTTTATCAAATCATTATTGGCCACTGCCCAAAACAATTTGTAAAATTTTTTGTGGGGGCATGGGGGCTATGTAAGTAGGCTATGTAAGTAGGCTGTTTAGGTTCTTATATTGGTAACGCCGCCGCCACGTAGCGCTCTCTGTATGAAAATCACTGGCTGTGCTGTGTGCAGTCTGTGGCTAGTTTGCATTGTTGGCTGCCATTGTAGTGTTGGGCAGCGGCAGCTGGATGTGAACAGCGCGTATCGTTGCGCAGTAGGAGGTGAGCCGCCATCAGTGGTGGATGTGGGGAGAGAAATGGCGGAGATTTGAAATTTGTAAGACTGGATGGCATATATATTATGATTATTAAGGTAAATACATTGTTTGTTTTCTATTAAAATCTTTCATTTGCTAACTATGCCTATCAGTAGTTAGTACCTTCAGTATTTTGAATCTTTTATTTAGCTGGCAGTAGTGGCGCTCGCTGTATTGCAGTAGTTCGAGTAACGGAGATTTTTGGTGAGGTAAGTGATTTGTGAAAGGTATAGTTTAATGTTAGTCAGGGCCATTCTTTTGTAGGGATTTCTGAAAGTCAGATTGCGTTGCGCTAAAAATATTGTGTGTCAGTTTAAGCACAGTCTTGTATAATTTTTCTAAGGGGACGTTTCAATGTATCAGCTGGTGTTAGGGCCTGGGGGTTGTTTTTACGTGGTTAGGGCGTGGTCCCCTTATTCCGCTTAAGAAAACACCAAATACGGATGGATGTGAAAAAATTTTACGGTATTCTGTAATGCGTACTGTGAAGGAACATTTCGCAGACGATTGTATCAGCACCTGTGAGTCAGAGGTTTGTGGACCGTTTCATGCCTGAAGTTTCGATCTGAACTCTATGGGAGTCCTTTGGGATAAGTTATGTTGTCGTGATCCGGACCCCAGCGTCGAAGATCTCTAAAAAATGTTCAAATGTATGTGAAATCTTATGGGACTTAACTGCTAAGCTCATCAGTCACTAAGCTTACACACTACTTAACCTAAATGATCCTAAGGACAGACACACACATCCATGCCCGAGGGAGGACTCGAACCTACGCCGGGACCAGCCGCACAGACCTCTGCTTTCTCTGATTTCTACTCTCGAGGAAAAATCGATGCCATTCCTCCACAGACACTCAGATACCTCAGTGAAAGTGTTCTCAGCGGAGTTCAGGCTGTCATAAAGACGGAGGGTGGACACATCCAAATTAATTTTCACTAACTGGTGTCGGATACCCTTGATCAGGTAGTGAATATGTGGAAAATAATCAACAATTTGTGTATATGCGTGATAGATAACGAGTGCGTCTGTGTAATTTAAATTTTGTCTCTCTAATTTGTTTCTTTATTTCCGGGTCATCCGGATTTTTGATAATCCGGATGTACACCAGTCCCACATAGTCCTGATAAACGAGGTTTCATCGGCTTTCGGTGTTCTGGAATGCGGTCATTGTTCGAAGGACGATGTCTAGTTGATCTTTCATCATTCAACCGATTACTTAAAAATTTTTCTTGCCTTAAAAAAAGTTTAAGTCGGAGAAGAAACAAAATAAACCAGCAGCCCTTTTGACAGAAATTAAAGAAAACTTAGAACTACGTGAGATGACAATGCAAGACCATAATAATCTAACGTTAACGAAGTTAAGATGAAAGAAATGACAATTCGTCTAAAGGAGTTCAATAACGAATGCTATTAACTACTTGTTCGCCTTATGCCGCTGATGACCTATGGCATCTGGAGATGGCCGATGCACGACCGCATCCGGTAATGATTATCATCATATTCTCTGAAAATGTCGAAGAAAACGAAAAGCAGTGTACAATAGCCAACTGCTCTTTTCAATAAACACTGTGTAGCCGTTCCATAAGCACGTGAAATAGGGAGTAGAATCAAAATATCAGAGGACAATCAACGACGTATGGTAGTGGCAAAGAGAAACTCGTGGTATAAAAGAACAGCCGTAGTTCTCTGCAGTACACTGGTAGGGCGGGGAGGGGGAGGGGTTAAATTTTATAAGGTCGTGTACACAATGGAAATGGGTATTCTATTCTAGAGGAGCCAGCTCTTCTACGTGTTATTCCAAAGATGTCACTAATATGGATGTCACTAATACCTTGTATGTTTACTGTAGGTGGTCTCTCTGTATTGATGTGACCTCACCGCCCAAAATATCGGGAGTAAAAATATGATCGTACCACGGCAGAGCACAGCTGCCATTTTTAGAATATGCCAGCACAAGGCATGACGTCTTGAGAATATCGACACAGCCACAGCAGAGGACGGGAGATCACAATTTCAGAAAAATTGGATGATCCATTCGAGATCGAGAGCAGATAGCTCGACAACCAACTCGTGAGGATAACGTCTTAGTCCTCCTGGCAACAAACAGACCTGAACTTATCGAATCAGTTAACGCAGAGGAAGGTATCAGTGATCATAAGGCTGTGACAGCATCTATGACGACGGGTGCTACAAGGAATGTTAAGAAAGGTAGGAGTATATATATTGACCAGCAAGGGTGACAGGATACAAAATTCAGGATATCTCAGCACTTCGTCTGGCCATCCTGATTTAGGTTTTCCGTGATTTCCCTAAATCGCTCCAGGCAAATGCCGGGATGGTTCCTTTGAAAGGGCACGGCCGACTTCCTTTCCCTAATCCGATGAGACCGATGACCTCACTGTCTGGTCTCCTTCCGCAAACAGCCCAACCCCCCTCTCAGCACTCAGCATCAAATATTCTGTGATGAGGACGAAGATGTGGAGAACAAATGGGAAAAATTCAAAGGCCCTAGACAAGTATGTTCTGAGTGAGCTTTTAAGGAATGGGAAAGATCCACCATGCTTTAATAGCCGCGTTAGAAAAGCGCATCGTAAACAAAGAGCAGTTCATCTCAGATTCAAGAGAAGTAAAAACCTAGTTGACAAACAAAAGCAGAATGAAGCGAAAATGAGCGTAAGGAGAGCAGTGAGAGAAGCGTTCAATGATTTTGAAAGTAAGACGTTGTCAACCGACCTGTGTAAAAACCCTAAGAGATTTTGGTCGTATGTAAAACCAGTCAGTGGGTCAAAATCATCGATTCATTCTCTCAGCGACTACACCGGCACCGAAACGGAAGATAACAGAGAGAAGGCCGAAATGCCGAATTCGGACTTCCGAAGCTGATTCACCACGGAAGATCGTAACACTGTCCCTACTTTGAATCGTCGTGCGAACGTCGAAATGGCAGATATTGAGATCACCGATCGGGGAATTAAAAAGCAGCTGCAGTCCCTTAGTAGACAAAAGGATTCAGGACCAGGTGGGATACCTATAAGATTCTATAAAGATTATGCGAAAGAACTTGCTCCCCCTTACAGCAGTAATTTATTGCAGATCGCTAGGACAACGAAAGGTACCTAACGACTGGAAAAAAAACGCTGGTCATATCCGTTTTTAAGAAAGACAGGTTCACACAATTATACACTCCTGGAAATGGAAAAAAGAACACATTGACACCGGTGTGTCAGACCCATCATACTTGCTCCGGACACTGCGAGAGGGCTGTACAAGCAATGATCACACGCACGGCACAGCGGACACACCAGGAACCGCGGTGTTGGCCGTCGAATGGCGCTAGCTGCGCAGCATTTGTGCACCGCCGCCGTCAGTGTCAGCCAGTTTGCCGTGGCATACGGAGCTCCATCGCAGTCTTTAACACTGGTAGCATGCCGCGACAGCGTGGACGTGAACCGTATGTGCAGTTGACGGACTTTGAGCGAGGGCGTATAGTGGGCATCCGGGAGGCCGGGTGGACGTACCGCCGAATTGCTCAACACGTGGGGCGTGAGGTCTCCACAGTACATCGATGTTGTCGCCAGTGGTCGGCGGAAGGTGCACGTGCCCGTCGACCTGGGACCGGACCGCAGCGACGCACGGATGCACGCCAAGACCGTAGGATCCTACGCAGTGCCGTAGGGGACCGCACCGCCACTTCCCAGCAAATTAGGGACACTGTTGCTCCTGGGGTATCGGCGAGGACCATTCGCAACCGTCTCCATGAAGCTGGGCTACGGTCCCGCACACCGTTAGGCCGTCTTCCGCTCACGCCCCAACATCGTGCAGCCCGCCTCCAGTGGTGTCGCGACAGGCGTGAATGGAGGGACGAATGGAGACGTGTCGTCTTCAGCGATGAGAGTCGCTTCTGCCTTGGTGCCAATGATGGTCGTATGCGTGTTTGGCGCCGTGCAGGTGAGCGCCACAATCAGGACTGCATACGACCGAGGCACACAGGGCCAACACCCGGCATCATGGTGTGGGGAGCGATCTCCTACACTGGCCGTACACCACTGGTGATCGTCGAGGGGACACTGCATAGTGCACGGTACATCCAAACCGTCATCGAACCCATCGTTCTACCATTCCTAGACCGGCAAGGGAACTTGCTGTTCCAACAGGACAATGCACGTCCGCATGTATCCCGTGCCACCCAACGTGCTCTAGAAGGTGTAAGTCAACTACCCTGGCCAGCAAGATCTCCGGATCTGTCCCCCATTGAGCATGTTTGGGACTGGATGAAGCGTCGTCTCACGCGGTCTGCACGTCCACCACGAACGCTGGTCCAACTGAGGCGCCAGGTGGAAATGGCATGGCAGGCCGTTCCACAGGACTACATCCAGCATCTCTACGATCGTCTCCATGGGAGAATAGCAGCCTGCATTGCTGCGAAAGGTGGATATACACTGTACTAGTGCCGACATTGTGCATGCTCTGTTGCCTGTGTCTATGTGCCTGTGGTTCTGTCAGTGTGATCATGTGATGTATCTGACCCCAGGAATGTGTCAATAAAGTTTCCCCTTCCTGGGACAATGAATTCACGGTGTTGTTATTTCAATTTCCAGGAGTGTAGATCTATATCGTTGACGTCAGTCTGTTGTAGAATTATGGAACATGTTTTACGCTCAAGAATTATGACGTTCTTGGAAAATGAACATCTCCTCTATAAAAATCAACATGGATTCCGCAAACAGAGATCCTGCGAAACTCAGCTCGCTCTGTTCCTCCATGAGATCCACAGCGCAGTGGACAACGGCGCTCAGGTTCATAGCATGCTTCTTGATTTCAGTAAGGCATTTTACACCGTTCCGAATAGCCGTTTAGTGAAAAAATACGAGCTTAAGGAGTATCGGAGCAGACCGGCGATTGGATTCAAGACTTTTTTGCAGACATAACTCAACACGTCGGTCTTAACGGAACTAAATCGACAGATGTAAAGGTAATATCCGGAGTACCACAGGGAAGTGTGATAGTACCGTTGCTGTTTACAATATATATAAATCATCTAGTAGAAAGCCTCGGATGCTGCTTAAGGCTATTCGCAGGTAATGCAGTTGTTTATGCCAAAGCAGCAACGCCAGAAGATAGTAAGAATTTGCAGAACCACCTGCAGAGAATTGATGAATGGTGCAGGCCCTGGCAGTTGACCCTGCAGGTAAATAAATGTAACGTATTGCGCATACATAGGACAAGAAATCCATTACTGTACTGCTGCACTACTGATGACCAACAGCCGTAGACAGAGTGAGCCGTAAAATATCTAGGCGTAACTATCTAGAGCCGGCCGGAGTGGCCGTGCGGTTCTAGGTGCTACAGTCTGGAACCGAGCGACCGCTACGGTCGCAGGTTCGAATCCTGCCTCGGGCATGGATGTGTGTGATGTCCTTAGGTTAGTTAGGTTTAATTAGTTCTAAGTTCTAGGTGACTGATGACCTCAGAAGTTAAGTCGCATAGTGCTCAGAGCCATTGGAGCCATTTTGAACTATCTAGAGCGACCTTAAGCGGAAAGACCAAATAAAACAGATAGTGGGAAAAACAGACACCAGACTCAGATTCAGCGGAAGAATCTTAAGGAAATGTAATTCATCCACGAAAGAAGTGGCTTATAAGACGCTTGTTCATCTATCTGGTATCCCTATCAGGTAGAACGGATAGAGGAGATAGGAAAGATCCAACGAAGAGCGACGCGTTTCGTCACGGGATCGTTTTGCTGGCGAGAGAGCGTTACGGAGGTGCTAAACAAACTCCACTGGCAGACGTTACAATTGTGTATCACAGAGAGACTTAGTATTGAAATTCTGGGACAACACTTTTCAGGAGCTGTCACAGATACATACAGCTCACATATTGACCACGAGGAGAAAATTCGAGAAGTTAGAGCCAATACAGAGTCTTTCCGACAATCATTCTTCCCACGCACTATTCGCGAGTGGAACAGGGTTGGAGGGATCACATAGTGGCACAGAAAGTATCCTCCACCATACACCATTAGGTGGCTTGCGGAGTATGATGTAGATGAGCAATTCAACAAGTGGTAGATCGCTGACCCACAGATTTTAGTGCGTGGAAGTGTTTGAATTTGCGAGCGCAGTGACCTGATTGGCTAACTTCAGTGCTAAATAACTCGGAAATGGCGTGTTGCGTCGAATTTATTTCTTAAGCTTTATTTCTCAGCACAACCTCCTCTGCAACACCCTTACAAGCTTTCCAGACAGTTTCCTACCATCTTGTAATGATAGAAAATGTAGTCAGAATAGGGAAATAGATGTTTGTTCACTGAAAGACAAGGAAATATCTTTGAGTAAACTACGTGAGATCGAGACAGCGAAGGTAAAATTAAATTTTGTGTCAACACGAGATATTTCCCAGCATCCTGACAAACTGAAAGGTACAAACGACAGAAACTTTCATTCTCTGACGTGCTTGTCACTCGAGCGGAAACTAACCAAAGAGAAAAATGTGGATTTTATGAATTGGAAACTGAATACAGAGTTGTGGAGTATGCAATGTTCCTGCCGCTGCCCCTTGTTTAAACAGCGCAGACCACTGTTAGTTGGCGGTGCCTCTTCGCGGTCTAAACGTCGTTAGTTGGCAGCTGATTGCTGATCTCGTTAACGACCCCCACCTGTTGATTACGACCCATAATAGCATTGTGCTTAATCAGGAGACCCACTGGCTCCAATTGGCGGCCGTTTAATTTCTGTCAGTTCTCGCAACACAACAGTTTTGTGCAGTAGTCATTGTCCTTGGTATTTAAGACCTCATCTAGTACTAAGATTGAGAAGGACGAATCTCAGTTAAATGTCATGTCGCTGACTGCATTAACGCTCTAATAGAGAAACGTTGCTATAGGCTGCTCGGCCGTTTCTGCGGCGTGAAACCTCATGGTATTGTAAGTAGGCTGTTTAGATTTTTATATTGGTAATGCCACGTAGCGCTCTGTATGAAATTCACTGGCTGTGCTGTGTGCAGTCTGTGGCTAGTTTGCATTGTTGTCTGCCATTGTAGAGGGGCAGCTGGATGTTAATAGCGCGTAGTGTTGGGCAGTTGGAGGTGAGCCGCCAGGACTGGTGGATGTGGGGAGAGAGATGGCGGAGTTTTGTAATTTGTCATGAACTGCTATATATATTATGACTATTAAGAAAAATGCATTGTTTGTTCTCTATTAATATCTTTCATTTGCTAACTATCCCTATGAGTAGTTAGTGCCTTCCGTAGTTTGAATCTTTTATTTAGCTGGCAGTAGTGGTGCTCGCTGTATTGCAGTAGTTCGAGTAATGAAGATTTTTGTGAGGTAAGTGATTTCTGAAAGGTGTAGTTTAATGTTACTCAGGGCCATTCTTTTGTAGGGATTATTGGAAGTCAGATTGCGTTGCGCTAAAAAATATTGTGTCAGTTTAAGCACAGTCATGTACAATTGTTCTAAGGGGACGTTTCATATGGATCCTGGCAGGGTCGCCATATGAAACGCCCCCTTAGAACAATTGTACATGACTGTGCTTAAACTGACACAATATTTTTTAGCGCAACGCAATCTGACTTCCAATAATCCCTACAAAAGAATGGCCCTGAGTAACATTAAACTACACCTTTCAGAAATCACTTACCTCACAAAAATCTTCATTACTCGAACTACTGCAATACAGTGAGCACCACTACTGCCAGCTAAATAAAAGATTCAAACTATGGAAGGCACTAACTACTCATAGGGATAGTTAGCAAATGAAAGATATTAATAGAGAACAAACAATGTATTTTTCTTAATAGTCATAATATATATAGCAGTTCATGACAAATTACAAAACTCCGCCATCTCTCTCCCCACATCCACCACTGCTGGCGGCTCACCTCCAACTGCCCAACACTACCGCTGTTAACATCCAGCTGCCCCTCTACAATGGCAGACAACAATGCAAACTAGCCACAGACTGCACACAGCACAGCCAGTGATTTTCATACAGAGCGCTATGTGGCATTACCAATATAAAAATCTAAACAGCCTACTTACAGTATATCTTGCAACTTTTCATGGGAATTCTCTCGCTCGTGGCTCAATAGAGTGACAGTAAACTACTCGAGAGTAAGGCGTCTCGAAGGAAAGTGAATACTGCTCACCTCTCTTGAGCATGTACGCAGTACACACTGTCACAATTACTCTCAGAGGACAGCAGTATAAACTGTATGAACTCTGTCATCACCAAAAAGAAGGCTGCACGGGGTACTTCACGACATCATGTACGAAGAATAATTGTGAATTTTAAATGACCACATTTTCGATTGAGCGAACTATATGCTTAGCACAACACTTTGACTTCATATATAAATTAATACCAATTTAGATGATGCCCAGACACAAGAAAAATGTATTTTGGATTTAATGAAATTGTGTGAGTTAGTTCTTAGAGTTGCATTGCGATCGATCTTGTCTTTGTTATAATTTTTGTATTTTTAATTAAAAAGCGTATACAATTTACGTTGCCAAGGTAGCTTTTGAAAAACAGGAATATTATCTTGGATTTGTATCAAATATTATTCTATGTGGAGGATGACATGTTTGAATTCCGTACTTGCCCTAGATATTTCAGCTTGCATTTTCTATTCAACTTATGAAAAAGTTAAAATAGCGAAATTATATATTCAGAGATTCAGGACAAAAGGAGTACCCACTCACATGACGAGAATAAAGCTATGAGAGTTGTTATTACCTTAATGAAGACTGAAGTACTATTTATGTGCTACGTAATATTCTCTTCTTGTTTTTTGTCGACGATTAAAGCATTAGACATTTGGTCGTTGCAGCATCCATATTTTTATTTTCGTCTTGTTTGATTTCTTTTCCGTGTTTCTTTGCATTGTAAGATTTTGAGAGGTAATCTTTGGCTACTCATCCAGCTAATATGTCGATTCTATTTTGTTCTCTTTTCATAGATTTCATTACCTACTCATTTCAGCGCTTCAGCACTGTAAAAAATATATATGAAAAGGCTGCGTGCGGAATCACGGTTTGGGTGGGTCTTGGTGCGGGGTTCCTATTTGAGCTAGGAACATGAGGTTAAAAGTCTTTCGTTTAGTCCGGACGAGCACCCATTTGTATAGCTATTCGAACATCTGTCTTACTGTAGCTTTGTTAAGTACATTAAGCAAAGTTTGAACGACGAACAGGAGCTGGCGCCCAAGCAAACTCTGAGAATCAATTAATACTTTTTGCAAGAGATTTTAATTGGTTTGAAATTAATGCTCTGCTAATGGCATCATTTGTATGTGTACCGTTAGGATTTTACTTTCAAGAAAAGGTCACCCTCGTTCGGAATTTATGAGCAAAACCAGTCACCCTCAAATAACTCCAGACTGGAGTGATACTGATGGTTCATGTTTCGTACCGGTGTACCAGACATTGGTCTGAGATAAGCTGTAATCTTTTTAAAAAATCTTGCTTACTTTGGATTTTACGTGCAGTAAACAAGTTTTTCCACGAGGCTTCTGAAGCACAGCACTCCAATTCTGTAAACTTGTACGAATTGGTTCAAACTTTGCCCTTAGGTACATAAGTGGGAAAAGTCAAAACTACAATGAAATAAACACCGTTAGCTGCTTACAGGCGTTTACGTACGTCAACGGGGACAGATGAAAGTTCGTGCCCCGACCGGGACTCGAACCCGGGATCTCCTGCTTGCATGGAAGACGCTCTATTCATCTGAGCCACCGAGGACACAGAGGATAGCGTGACTGCAGGGATTTATCTCTGGCACGCCTCCCGCGAAACCCACATTCTCAACGTAGTGTCCCGCACTACATTCGTAGTGCCTCCGCCCATTATACTCATTACTCGCGGCGCGTTGCCGATTCCCGAAAGAACAGATACCATCTTAGTATACATAAAGTCAAAACTGTTTATCTGTTGTTGATATACTATGGTTTAAAGTCGAACTAAATGTAGCACGTAAAGTTCATTCTTACATGAAATGAATGCCTGGAAACGGTTTACACTGAACCAAATAAACAAAAAAATGCACTTTAACGATAAAATTGAAAACTTGCTTTCAAAAATCTAGCTTCATTCGCAATTTACGTGCAAGAAGCATGTTTCTTGTGAGTTTTGTTACACGCGGAACTTCTATATTTCAGAGTTGTGCAGGTCGGTTCAAATTTTGTAAGAAGGTAGACGAATACGTGTAATTAATTGTGGTCCTGTTGTTTTGTGAAAGCTTGATCCGTTTCCGCAATATAGCGGCCTAATGTTGCACATAAAATGCACGTAAAATCAGGTTTTACACTTATCGCATGTGCTGAGTAGTAAAGATGGTAATAAAAAATGTATTCTTACGGCACTTGGAAGAAGCATTTGAAAAAATCTTTCATCGTTCCAGTTTTGCGTGTACAAATCGGCGCGTTTGTTCATTGTGTTTCGTACAAATGCATTGCATTTTAAGCGTTGCATTTGGATATGATTAAAAAGATGGTTACTACAGTTGATTATCGTTGCGTTGTTTATACGTTAACGATATTATTTACCATTGGCTTACAATCATCTAAAAACTTAAACTTTTGGACGTGCAAAACAATGCATGTTAGAAACCAGAATTATGCCCAGCGCTTTACAAATGTTATACTGTTTGACTGAGAATTTAAAGCTTTATCGATGGCCTCGTACAAAATTACTACAAAAGTAATTGTCAGAAAATAGGTCACCTTATTTATAAGCGAAGGAAAATGTTTAACGCATTGTCTCCAACAACTGCCATGTTTTCTTGTAGAAAATTTATTTTCGGACAAAATAAGCTTAAGTTCATCAATTTCCGTAAAGGGTTAAGAAATTGATAGTAATTTGCCATACATATATTGTTTCGCAATCCTTCTGCTTATTTCAGGCAATCACACTCATACTTAATTCGGATTTATTGTTGTAACATTTCGTGTCAAAATTATTCACGTGAGTTTTTCCAGCAACGATTTCTCAATTTTCAGAATTTACTATAGGGTGCATTAAATAAACAACGACAAGAATTTTAAAATAAGAGATAATAACAGGATGTATGGTTTTCAGTAGATTGTTCTTTCTTGCGCGAATCGTGTAGCGCTCATACAGTGAGTGATTCATTACATGGCGACCTTTTTCTTATTTTGTTTCAGATGCAACAGTTCATTTACAACATCAAAAAAAAAAAAAAAATGGCTCTGAGCACTATGCGACTTCTGTGGTCATTAGTCGCCTAGAACTTAGAACTAATTAAACCTAACTAACCTAAGGACATCACACACATCCATGCCCGAGGCAGGATTCGAACCTGCGACCGGGGCGGTCGCTCGGCTCCAGACTGTAGCGCCTAGAACCGCACGGCCACTCAGGCCGGCTTACATCATTCGGGAATTTTTCAAATATTTCGAAAAATTACTTTTGCTCAGCTGACGTGTAAATTAGAATTAACCACAGATCGGTAGGGTTCCCAGTAAGTTGTGCATATTTCGGTCCATTAGTTAATTGGTCAACGGATTAAATCCTCAACTAGTCAATTGATCAAATGAATTGTCAGTTAAATTAATCAAACTGTATGTTGGTTATTTTCGTGTCTTAGGGTACTTCTTCCTGCTGGTCGTCAAGTCAGAGGATGTCGGAGAGCCACTCTCTCCTATCGCACAGTTGCCCGCACTTCGTGATTCCTTGTGAAGCGCCTTTCACATTTTATAACGGCTGATTGTGATTATTACTTCGTACTATCTCATGACTTGACATGACAGCGAGCTACCTTAATTTAAGTATTAACTGTATTTTTCTTACTTGTCACTTCTTCTTCCGTGTGTATTTGCTTTTAGGAAGCTTTAATTGTCGGGTGCTATTAATAGTGTTCCATAGATTTCGTGTTTGTTTGGAATACAGTCAGAGAGAGACCCTGTAGTCAACCATAGTGCCAGTAGTGCTAGTGTTTGTTTTCAATACAGTCCAGAGACAGGTAGTGCTATTTTCATTGTTTTCTACAAGAAGTGGCTAGCAACCACAGTTTAGTGAATAAACAGCCGACTTTAGTGAATTAGCAGTCTAGTTAAAGGTTGATTAACTCTCTTCAGTAAATTGATTCCTTAGGATGGATAGGATGTGTGACTGCTGTGTACGGCCGCAGGAGGAGCTGGCCACTGTTCGCGAACAGCTGAGTGTGTTGATGGCCGCGGTCAGCCGTCTTCAGGCTGCTGCCTCGGAGTGTAGCGGCAGTGGAGAGTCTGGTGCGTCGCAAGGTACACCCCAGGTGTTACATGCTTCACCCACTGTCCCTGCTGTCAAGACATCTTCGCGGGTACCGGGCGCGGTTGGGCCACCCTCTCCCCAAGGGGAGTGCCGGGTTCAGCGGCGTTCGCGGCGCACGAGGCGGAGGGTCAGTGTGGAGGCTGGCCGTGTGGCATCGCCCGCTCTGCCTGTGAGTGGACATGTGGCCGATCCTTCAGCAAGGTCCGAGCAGGCACACGGGGGGAGGGGTTTATTAGTTATTGGGAGCTCCAACGTTAGGCGGGGGATGGACCCCCTTAGGGAAATAGCGGGAAGGTCGGGGAAGAAGGCCAGTGTTAACTCTGTCTGCTTGCCGGGGGGTCTCATCCGAGATGTGGAGGAGGCCCTACCGGCGGCGATAGAGAGCACTGGGTGCACCCGACTGCAAATTGTTGCTCATGTCGGCACCAATGACTCCTGCCGTCTGGGTTCAGAGGTCATCCTCAGTTCGTACAGGCGGTTGGCGGAATTGGTGAAGGCGGAAAGCCTCGCTCGCGGGGTGAAATCAGAGCTAAATATTTGTAGTATCGTTCCCAGAACCGATCGCGGTCTTCTGGTTTGGAGCCGAGTGGAAGGCTTAAACCAGAGGCTCAGACGATTCTGCGGAGATCTGGGGTGCAAATTTCTCGACCTCCGCTATCGGGTGGAGAAATGTAGGGTCTTCTCGGATAGGTCAGGCGTGCACTACACGCCGGAAGCGGCTACAAGGGTAGCGGAGTACGTGTGGAGTGCACATGGGGGTTTTTTAGGTTAGAGAATCCCCTCCCTAGGCCCGACAAGACGCCTCCTGAGACGCGGCAAGGTAGGAGTAGGCAAAATGTAACAGGGAATAACAATATTAATGTACTAATAGTAAACTGCAGGAGCATCTACAGAAAGGTCCCAGAACTGCTCTCATTAATAAACGGTCACAACGCCCATATAATACTAGGGACAGAAAGTTGGCTGAAACCAGACGTAAACAGTAATGAAATTCTAAACTCAGATTGGAATGTATACCGCAGAGACAGGCTGGACAGTGAAGGGGGAGTCGTGTTTATAGCGATAAGAAGTGCAATAGTATCGAAGGAAATTGACGGAGATCCGAAATGTGAAATGATTTGGGTGAAGGTCACCGTTAAAGCAGGCTCAGACATGGTAATGGGATGTCTCTATAGGCCCCCTGGCTCAGCGGCTGTTGTGGCTGAGCACCTGAAGGATAATTTGGAAAATATTTCGAGTAGATTTCCCCACCATGTTATAGTTCTGGGTGGAGATTTTAATTTGCCGGATATAGACTGGGAGACTCAGACGTTCATAACGTGTGGCAGGGACAAAGAATCCAGTGAAATTTTTTTAAGTGCTTTATCTGAAAACTACCTTGAGCAGTCAGACAGAGAACCGACTCGTGGCGATAACATTCTGGTGACAAACAGACCCGAACTATTTGAAAAAGTTAACGCAGAACAGGGAATCAGCGATCATAAAGCGATTACGGCATCGATGATTTCAGCCGTAAATAGAAATATTAAAAAAGGTAGGAAGATTTTTCTGTTTAGCAAAAGTGACAAAAAGCAGATTACAGAGTACCTGTTGACTCAACACAAAAGTTTTGTCTCAAGTACAGATAGTGTTGAGGATCAGTGGACAAAGTTCAAAACCGTCGTACATAATGCGTTAGATGAGTATGTGCCAAGCAAGATCGTAAGAGATGGAAAAGAGCCACCGTGGTACAACAACCGAGTTAGAAAACTGCTGCGGAAGCAAAGCGAACTTCACAGCAAACATAAACGTAGCCAAAGCCTTGCAGACAAACAGAAATTACGCGAAGCGAAATGTAGTGTGAGGAGGGCTATGCGAGAGGCGTTCAATGAATTCGAAAGTAAATTGTATGTACTGACTTGGCTGAAAATCCTAAGAAATTTTGGTCTTATTTCAAAGCGGTAGGTGGATCAAAACAAAATGTCCAGACACTCTGTGACCAAAATGGTACTGAAACAGAGGATGACAGACTAAAGGCCAAAATACTAAATGTCTTTTCCAAAGCTGTTTCACAGAGGAATACTGCACTGTAGTTCCTTCTCTAGATTTTCGCACAGATGACAAAATGGTAGATATCGAAATGGACGACAGAGTGATAGAGAAACAATTAAAATCGCTCAGAAGAGGAAAGGCCTCTGGACCTGATGGGATACCAGTTCAATTTTACACAGAGTACGCGAAGGAACTTGCCCCCCTTCTTGCACGGTGTACCGTAGGTCTCTAGAAGAGCGTAGCGTTCCAAAGGATTGGAAGAAGGGACGTCGAACAGATGTGCAGAACTATAGACCTATATCTCTAACGTCGATCAGTTGTAGAATTTTGGAACACGTATTGTGTTCGAGTATAATGACTTTTCTGGAGACTAGAAATCTACTCTGTAGGAATCAGCATGGGTTTCGAAAAAGACGGTCATGTGAAACCCAGCTCGCGCTATTCGTCCACGAGATTGAGAGGGCCATAGACACGGGTTCACAGGTAGATGCCGTGTTTCTTGACTTCCACAAGGCGTTCGATACAGTTCCCCACAGTCGTTTAATGAACAAAGTAAGAGCATATGGACTATCAGACCAATTGTGTGATTGGATTGAGGAGTTCCTAGATAACAGGACGCAGCATGTCATTCTCAATGGAGAGAAGTCCTCCGAAATAAGAGTGATTTCAGGTGTGCCGCTGGGGAGTGTCGTAGGACCGTTGCTATTCACAATATACATAAATGACCTGGTGGATGACATCGGAAGTTCACTGAGGCTTTTTGCAGATGATGCTGTGGTGTATCGAGAGGTTGTAACATTGGAAAATTGTACTGAAATGCAGGACTATCTGCAGCGAATTGACGCATGATGCAGGGAATGGCAATTGAATCTCAATGTAGACAAGTGTAATGTGCTGCGAATACACAGAAAGATAGATCCTTTATCATTTAGCTACAAAATAGCAGGTCAGCAACTGGAAACAGTTAATACCATAAATTATCTGGGAGTACGCATTAGGAGTGATTTAAAATGGAATGATCATATAATGTTGATCGTCGGTAAAGCAGATGCCAGACTGAGATTCATTGGAAGAATCCTAAGGGAATGCAATCCGAAAACAAAAGAAGTATGTTACAGTACGGTTGTTCGCCCACTGCTTGAATACTGCTCAGCAGTGTGGGATCCGTATCAGATAGGGTTGATAGAAGATATAGAGAAGATCCAATGGAGAGCAGCGCGCTTCGTTACAGGAGCATTTAGTAATCGCGAAAGCGTTACGGAGATGATAGATAAACTCCAGTGGAAGACTCTGCAGGAGAGACGCTCAGTAGCTCGGTACGGGCTTTTGTCAAAGTTTCGAGAACATACCTTCACCGAAGAGTCAAGCAGTATATTGCTCCCTCCTACGTATATCTCGCGAAGAGACCATGAGGATAAAATCAGAGAGATTAGAGCCCACACAGAGGCATACCGACAATCCTTCTTTCCACGAACAATACGAGACTGGAATAGAAGGGAGAACCGATAGAGGTACTCAAGGTACCCTCCGCCACACACAGTCAGGTGGCTTGCGGAGTATGGATGTAGATGTAGATGTAGATGTAGACATCTGCTTGATAGGTTCCGGGAATTACGCCGGATAATATTGTAGAAACCGCACAATATTTAAGCGAGACAACTGCCCGCCATCTTCAGCTGCTACTGTGGCGTCACTGAGAAGCTCGCCAATTTAAATGCTGGCTTTTTAGAACAGCGCAGGCGCCAGCGGGGCATAACCAATCGTAGACAGTCGAATACCAGAAACCTCTGCTGGAGAAACGGGTCGCCGTCTGCGGAAGCGCGCCGCGGCGCGGGAAATGCGGCCGGGAACGACGGACCCCGTTCGCGCGAGCGAGGTGTTGTCGCGCGATTTAAGCATCTGCGCTAAGACTTCCCAAGTGCGTTGACTCGGTGCAGCTGCTAATCTGTGGCTGATGATTCCTTAGTGCCGCCAAGGCTGGCACCCAGGCTTTGTTCAGGTGAAACCCCGTGTCTCTGTTTATTAGGTTACTGCTTATATGTATTTCGACAGCCTCTTTTGGTGATGGAGTCCCAGTATGTGGAAGCATGCGAGAGGATCTTGGTTTCTTCATAATTCATGCCGTGTCCCGTGTCAAGGCAGTGTTCAGCAACCGCAGATTTCTCTGGCTGACCCAACCTCGTGTGACGTTTATGTTCGTCGCATCTGTCTTTAACCGTACGACACGTCTGGCCAATGTAAGACTTCCCATATTGACACGGGATTTTATATATTCCTGGTCTCCTCTGGCCGAGGTTGTTTTTAACAGAGCCCAGCATTGATTGCACTCGTGCTGGAGGCCGGAAAACACATTTAATCCTGTATTTCTTGAAATTTCTGCCCATCTTAAAAGACACGCCAGCGACATACGGTAGAAAAACCAACCCCGTGGCGTTTTCTGATTCTTCAGGCTGTTCTTGAAGTTTGGAGCATGCTGGTCGATATGCATTTCGGATATGCTTCTCGGAGTACCCGTTCTGGGCAAACACAGAGTGGAGATGGCTAAGCTCTGTCGATAAGCTGTCTTGATCTAAGATGGATCTAGCCCTATGCACTAGCGTCCTTAATACACCGCTGCGCTGTGAGGGATGATGACAGCTCGTAGCTTGTAAATACAAGTCTGTGTGCGTATGCTTCTGGAACACACTGTGACCCAAGGAGCCGTCTCCTTTTTTACGAACCAAAACATCCAGAAACGGGAGCTCACCATCTTTTTCTACCTCCATGGTGAAACAGATGCTTGGATGGAGGGAGTTCAGATGTTCCAGAAAAGAAGTAAGCGTTGCTGTCCCATGCGGCCATACTACAAACGTATCATCTACATATCTCCAAAAACATTTGGGTTTCAAAACCGCCGTCTGCTTTGTCCTCGAAATCTTCCATAAAAAAGATTAGCTGCTATGGGAGACAGAGGGCTACCCATAGCAAAACCGTCAGTTTGCTCAAAATACTGGTTGTTAAACAAAAGGTAAGTCGAGGTAAGCACGTGTGTGAAAAGGTGTAAGACGTTCTCTTCCACCTTAGCTGCTATGAGTTGTAATGAGTCCATCAGAGGCACCCGTGTGAACAAAGAAACCACATCGAAACTCACTAGTAAGTCGGTAGATTCAAAGCGCAGGTTCTTCAGTCACCGTATAAAATCTTCCGAGTTTCGAGTATGGTGTTCACATTTCCCCACCATAGGACTCAGAAGAGAAGCCAGATGTATAGCTAGGTGGTATGTTGGGGCACCTATATTACTGCCGATAGGGCGAAGCGGAACATTCTCCTTATGTATCTTTGGCAGGCCATAAAGTCGTGGCGGAACTGGTGCTCGTTCTCTTAAACTCTTCTTCAGATGGTCAGGAAGTTGGCTGGGTTTGAGGAGAGCGGATGTCTTCCGTTGTACGGCATCAGTCGGATCTTTCTGGAGACGACGATACGCTGTATCCTGTAGTAAGTCCATCATCTTGCCAAAATAAGATGTAGCAGGCAGAAGAACAGTGGCGTTACCCTTGTCAGCTGGTAAAATTACTATATCATTGTCTTCTTTTAAAGAAAAGAGCGCTCTTCTTTCTTCAATGGTGACGTTCTGCTTGGGTGCAGGCATCCTGGTTATTGATCTGCTAGCCTCTCGCCTTACTTCTTCAGCAGCATCATTCGGAAGTTTTAAAACACCTTGTTCAACGACACTGATAAACTCCTTGATGGGCAAGGTCTTGTTGTTTTAAGATGGGCAGAATTTTCAAGAAATACCGGATTAAAGGTGTTTTCCGGCCTCCAGCTCGAGTGCAGTCAGTGCTGGGCTCTGTTAAAGACAACCTCGGCCTGAGGAGACCAGGAATATATAAAATCCCGTGCGAATGTGGGAAGTCTTATACTGGTAAGACGTGTCGTTAACGGTTAAAGACAGAACGACCAACATAAACGTCACACGAGGTTGGGTCAGCCAGAGAAATATGCGGTTGCTGAACACTGCCTTGACACGGGACACGGCATGAATTGTGAAGAAACCAAGATCCTCTCGCATGCTTCCACATACTGGGACTCCATCACCAAAAGAGGCGGTCGAAATACATATAAGCAGTGACCTAATAAACAGAGACACGGGGTTTCATCTGAACAAAGCTTGGGAGCCAGCCTTGGCGGCACTAAGGAATAATCAGCCACAGATTAGCAGCTGCACCGAGTCAACACAGATGGGAAACCTTAGCGCAGATGCTTAATTCGCGCGCCACCACCTCGCGCGCGCTAACGGGGTCCGTGGCTCCCGGCCGCATTTCCCGCGCCGCGGCGCGCTTCCGCAGACCGCGACCCGTTTCTCCAGCAGAGGGCTCTGGTATTCGACGCCGTCTACGATTGGTCTTCGATGACGTTATGCCCCGCTGGCGCCTGCGCTGTTCTAGAAAGCCAGCATATAAACTGGCGAGCTTCTCAGTGACGCGGCTTGCGCCTGGCAGGTCCTCCGTCTTGATCATCGTCAGTGTGCCACATCAGTGTTGTGTTTAGTGCTGTTTCTCCTGTGCGTCAAGAGGTGTGATTTTAATTGTGTACTGCCTTGAGGTTCGCCGTCAGTGTTTGTTATGTGCTACGCCATCCGTCGATACCTTTCATGCTCCAGTCATACTGTGCCTTGTGTTCTTTTAATTGTCGCAGTGTCTGGCTTTTTTTGTGTGCTACTTTTAAACAGTTTTAACAGTTTTTTATCTCAATTTTACGGTCACCCCGTTTTTTGTCTATTGCCTTCCATGATGATCCCCCTTTTTTATATATATGTTCACCATATTCTCTCCTTTGTTCTTTTTAAATGTCTTCTATTGTTTGTTCTATGTCTTTCGGCTGAAGAGCAGCGCATATGCTGCTGCCAGCCCGCCCCGATGGGGAATTGAAATACAATAAAGGAAAAAAAAATCAGTGACGCGACAGTAGCACTTGAAGATTGCGGGCAGTTGTCTCGCTGAAATATTGTGCGGTTTCTACAATATTATCCGGCGTAATTCGCGGGAACCTATCAAGCAGATGCAGCGACGGGGAAGCCTCAGACAGCATATCTCATGACACGGTTGGTCACTTGATTCTTGTTGGTTACTTTGCAACGACAGTGGTGTGTTTCCAAAATGAGATTTTAGTATGTACTAGTTCTAGTCTTTTGGTTATATTTTATGGTATAAGAGATATTCCTACCCCTGTGGGTGGATGTGTTCTCAGAATGACGCGTAATTTTTGACATACGTTTCCGGGTTTGTAGTTATTGCTGTTACATTGTCTTCATTTACATGTATTTCTGAAGAAGACATCTGTCGACACCATGATCAAACGTTGAATAAAATAACCTTTTGCCGCAGCCGATTGGCTGCTTTGGATTCACTTGCTTTTAAGAAGCACAATAATGTACAGTCTCACGCTGCTGTTAAATTACTCGGAAGAAGTTTTGCCATCCAGACGCCATTTCACAAGTAACCTTTTTTTAATACGAGTTTGTGGACCCGGAGAGATTCGCCCAATTTTCTAGCCGCTACTTCACATGAACTATTTGACCATGTCTTTTTTAATACAACCACTCTACATTTTTCTCCGCATCGTAAGTTTATCTATGTAATATAATCTTACAGTAAATTTATCTATGTAACATGAACTATTTACATGCTTTATTCTCATGAACTTTGCACAGTATGTAATATTTCGTTCGCTATTGTCCTTATGTTTGCTGTTATTTTGTGCAGTGTGTTAAGTATTTATGGGTATTTTTCATATGTTTGCAAATACAGTCTCATGCGTATATGAATCAGATGTGTGTAACTGTAAAACAAAACATAAAGAAACAATAAAGATTAAACAAAATGGAAAAAATCTGAAAGGAAATAAAAAATAACGGAAAGGAAAAAAAATTGAAAAACAACAAATCTCCTGCAGATATGTGACGTTGATGTGGAGGTGAGACATATGTGTCTGACACAGTTGCTATACTGGACGGGTTCAGACATACCACCAAGGGAACCGTAGATGAGCCACACCGACGATGCCCAAAACAAGCAACATTATTCGAAAGACAATAAAAAAAACCCTATTCCGAATCAGTCGTCGCCCAAATCAATAAAAATTTGCATCGGTTGCCAAGCTACAGCGGTCTAATATCAAATTTATGGTAAAGTATAAGTTGTGAACCAATGAAGAACACTCTATGAGAGCTAAAAAGAGGCGGATATGTCCTAGGCAGAGTTAGGGACGTAAGAAAAGGGAACTAGTTTTTCGACTTACCTGACAGTTTCAAAGACGTTTGAATTGAAACATCTTCATATAATCTCTATTTTTTACTTGTTAACCCTACAAACCCAGCGCAATGAGCTCTCGTAGGTGCAAGGTGTTGGAACACCTAAGTCCGTGATCCTGTGCCCAAAATTCAGAGGATTCCTCAGTCATAGTAAACAATATACAACATCATATGGCTGAAGAGCACACATTTAAGAGCTAAAGAAGTTATTCTGGGGATATAGAATTTCTAGGGGTGGAATTGTTCCTGGGGAGGGGGGGGGATGCTAAAACAATTTTTTGATATTTGGGATCGGGTGAGGTTGATTTTTTTTCCTCGAGGGGGCCATTTTTCCCCAAACCCCATCCCAGTTACATTTCCAATAGGGGGGGGGGGGCGGGATCAGAGGAAATAGACATAGTGTAATGAATCTACAATAGAGAGCATCCGAGAACGGGTGCACCTATAATAGGAAGTGTCCCGGAGTGGGGATGCATGCATGCTAAAGTTTAATGACACGTTGTGTCACGTTGCACGACTTGCCAAATGCCATGCTGGATGACATTACGGCAGGTGTCATGTTGTACGTCATGGTATCACGTATCATGTTACTTTACTTGACACGATGGATTATATTACATGACGTGGGTACTGATAGACTACTAACAAGTAAAAAAGCGCGAACGTGTCAAGATTATTTACTATGAATGTCTTTAAAGCTGCCAGATATGTCGAAAAGCTAGTTCCCTTCTTCTACATCCCTAACTCCGCCCAGGACTTAACGCCTATTTTTGTGATTTGGTAGGAACATTTTTCATTAGGTTTATAGGTACTCAGATTTTTCCTATTGTCATCTTTGTTAACTCTGTACAATCTATCATATCCTTCTAATGCTGTGATAAATCTAATTTCTGCAGTTTGAATTTTATTTTCTTGTTTGTATGTTACATACGACTCGCTTGCAGAGTCTAGTAGGATTAGGCATGGTCTTAAACATTTCAATCTTTTCTCTTGGCGTGTTTTTTTCCATCGTCTGTTTATTGCTCCAGATGCATTAGAAAATTCTGCTAGTTCCTCCTCTGTATCTCTGTCATATTTATATTAAATGTTACGTCCTTAGTGTGCGCTTCTGTCATTTCTGAATCAAATTTAGATTCGGGAGAGATGGTCAAAATGATTGAGCTTTCTGATATTGTATTTATCAATCATGCTGCCACATTTCGAAGACTGGATTGTGCAAACTACATTTCATCAGATAATAAATTCAGAGTAGGTTACTGTTGGTATTAATATTAGTAGTTGATTGAAGCACGAAAAAATTGTTACTGTGTATGAATTTCTCAAATATCAGTACATAAAAGAGGAGTTGTAAAGAGGAGTTCCTGTCAAAATGAGTAAAAGGAAAATGTAGCCATATATGAAGACACTGAAAATTTTTTATACGCGGCAACGAAACATTCCGGCGACGTAATGTTGTCAGCATTGAATCCAGTACTACTTCTCAAGTACTTTTTTGTATTAACGAGGGCTATTCGGAAAGTGAGGAAGGATCGGTCGCGATGTGGAGACCACTGTGAAAATCCAACGAGGCTTTTCACAGACGTTTTGGGCAGTTTCTAGTATGCACGTCGATCGCATCAAGATGCTCTTTTCAGTTGTGAGCACACTGTGAGCGAGTAAAGGTGCCTAGAACAACAATGTCTCCCGCCAAGTAGCAGAGCCCGCCGAGAGGCTTCGCCTTAATGAATGCAACCCACCTAACACGACAGCCAGGCACTTCCTCCTGCATGGCAATTCCCATCCGCGCTCTGCACGAGCATTGAAGTCGCTCCTGCAAACTTTCCGATAGGAAGTGTTCGATTACCCACAGCACAGCCCTAATTGGCACCTCCTCAGTATCTTCTCTGCTCACATGAAACGCTGGATACGTAGACACACATGGGCGCAGGTTATGCGCTATAGACAAGGTAGATAATTATCGGAAAGCACAGGCGGCTGCTTTCTATGAAGATGATGTTGGAAATTTGGTATAACGCTCTGACAAATGTCTAAGTCGGAGCGGCGACTATGTTGAGAAGTACCTGAAAGGTGTAGCTAAATGTGCAAAGAAAACAGTTTTGAATTTCATAGTAGTGTCCATTTCGCGACCGATATTTCCTTCCTTTCCGAACATCCCTCGTATATTACTGATAGCTCGTTTAGTTTACAAGCTGTTATTTAAGTGAAAGGAGGTGCAGAATTCATAGCGCTTGTTGCAGTGTCTGATTTATGGCACCACTTGTAACTTCCCCCTCACTTATCGACCTTAATGACAGTGAAAAATTAAACCGCGTGTACCTAATGGAAATTTGGGAAAAGCAATCGTCACCGAAGTGAAACTGTCGGTAAAGAGGGAGGAAAGGGTTACATCTAAATGAAAGGAAAAATGCAAATTAAACTGGTGGAAATTAATTTTGAAAAGGGGTAAAGTTAATAAAGAAAATAAATGTGCGGCCGTTACGTTAACAATTAACTAGCGGTAATTAGATATTTGAGATTTGGCGGAAATTACGGTTGCCAGTCCTAAGGACAATTACTATAGTAACTGAAAAAGAAAGGTTATTACACATATAATTAGCACTAGAAGCGTGGCAACTGAAGGTTGACACGTGTAGTGTGAAAACTGAAAGTTTGTCAGAAGTAATAAATTTCACTACACTCTGACTTAATTTAGCAAAATAATTAATAAAACAGGACAATCGAAAGTTAGTTTAGTGACTGAAGTTAATAGTGAGCTTTCTTTCTGAAGCACATCGAAATTCAGTCAAATACGGTTAGTCTTGGACTACCTCAACAATCATTTTAAAAGCTACTTGAATCTACGCAATTTAGAAATAAGGGATTTAACTTTGAACTTGAATTAAATGATTCTGAACAATTAACAATAGTAAAATTTAGTACGTACCAAGCTGAGCTGCAGTCACAGGTAAGCTAAAATACGGTAACAAAACTCGCACTCTTAATTTGTGCTTGTGTAATCTGAATATTGTAGCCAGCTATGAATACCTTAACTGAACTTTGAAATTAAAGCAGTGAAATAGGATAATGTTACTTTAATGCTGACGTTTGAATTACAACGACACTCGGGTTCATTCCGGAAAAGGAAGGGACCCTGCTTGGTAATGCAATTGGGACAATGAGCAACAAAGGTTCATTCTACGTTGCTGTAATTTTGTGATTCGAACCGTTTTAAAAGCTGAGCTCTGCCATACCGTTCTAAAACTTTACGTGCGTCCAGTCTTCCTTGTCGGTTGATTGAAGGTTTGAAGCCGTCGATCGAGGAGGTGGCGACAGTCACTCATTGTCGGCCGTCGCTGTTGCAGAAGCTGGATGTTGGCGCGCCTTCTTCTCGACACGGTCACCAGACGAAACGGGCTCTTGATATGCGCTAGCTAATGTTTCCCGTCCGCGACACCATGTCAGAAGCTATCATCGCAAGTCGAGTGCAATTACATGCTGCCAAACCCCGAAAGCGCAGCAACTCGCGGAAGTTTCACACAACACACCTGCTCCACTCGCTACTCCCGCCAGACTCCCTCTGCTCAGCCCGCGCTCCACGCGGCAGAGTTAACACTACCAAAGATCCTACACACTTTGATTCTTCACACGACCTATCGATGTATTCGTTCGATAGCATAGTTTTCCCTAGGCCAGACCCAGCGTATAAATACAAATAATATTCACAAAACAAACCAACATAAATGCATAAATATATATATATACAAACAGTAAAACAATTGCAATATGTAAAGAGACAGAAATGTCATATCTTCAGGTGACAAAATAAGGAAAAGAACTTGCAGTGCAATAGATGGAAATAGGAGGATATGCATTTCCGGCGTTACATACTTATTGTGAAAGTTGTGATGGCGTTTATGAAAACTTTGAATTTCTGAATCGGTCTACAGTCGTGATGAAAATGGGTATCTCGATTCAGATGTAATTGCCTAAGAGGTTACTGCTATGGCAGAAGAGCCAAAATGAAAAATGTTTTGTGAATGAACGAGAGAGTTGTGTTTTAAGCTGCTACTTTGAATCTACCTATAGTTTTTATTCAGTATTTAGCTTATGTATGTTTGCTGATAACTTGCAAAATTGATTCTGTAATCAGTATCGATAAACACAATATAGGTTCTCTGAATTTGTCTGCTTGAGGTGTTTTGTAGGAAGAATGGTCAACACGGCTTCCAGGAGCTTTGATTCAATAAATACGCAGAGGGTTCAGTTAGAAGTACTCACAATCAAGCTACAGTAGCCCATAACAAACAGTATTATAAGCTGCTTAAAAATCTTATTAGGAAGGCTAAGAGTATGTGGTAAGGAAATAGAATAGCTAATTGACAGGATAAAATTAAAACTATATGATCAGTTGTGAGGGAAGTGTCTGGTCAGCAGCAGGTTGACGATATAATGTCAGTTCTTAGTAAAAATATATCTGATACTGATAAATCAGATATATGTACAGTATTTAACAATCATTTTCTGATCATTACTTGTGAAGTAAATAAAAATTTAGTTTCTACAAGGAATCATATAACTTTCTTGGCAAATGCCTTTCCGAGATTGATGTCAGAAATACTCATCTGTGATACAGACAAGGGGGAGATTGAGTCAATAATTAGATGACTGAAGACTAAGGACTCTCATGGATACGATGGAGTCCCTAGCAGAACATTAAAGTACTGTGCTGCACATGTTAGCCCTGCATTTAGCCATATTTGTAATTTTTCCATTAGGAATGGTCAGTTTTCTGAACGATTTAAGTACTCAGTAGTAAAGCCACTTGATAAAAAGGAAGAAATGGACAATGTAGACAATTTTAGACTTATTTCTATCCCCTCAGTGTTTGCTAAAGTTATTGAAAAGGCTGTGTACGGAAGGAAAATTGATCATTTTATGTCACACGATTTGCTATCAAATGTATAGTTCGGCTTTAGAAGTCGTTTAACAACTGAAAATGTTATATTCTCTTTTCCCTGTCAGATATTGGATGGTTTAAACAAAAGGATTCGAACGATAGGCATTTTTTTTATTTAACTAAGGCATTTGATAGCGTTGATCACAAAATTTTGCTCCAGAAGTTGGACAATTACGGAATACGGAGAGTAGCTCACAACTGGTTCATCTCTTACTTTAGCAACAGACAGCAAAAGGTCAGTATTCACAATTTTAAGAATGCCTGTGATGTGAGAACTGAATGGGGTATGGTCAAGTTGGCGGTGCCCCAGGGATCAGCGTTGGGACCACTCCTGTTCCGTATGTATATAAATGATATACCCTCTAGTATTACGGGTTAGCCTAAAGTATTTCTGTTTGCTGATGACGGTAGCTTGGTAGTAAAGGATGTTGCGTGCAACATTAGCTCCTTTTCAGATAGTGCAGTTCATGACCTAAGTTCATGGTTTGTAGTAAATAAACTGTTGAGACTTGGCAAGACAGCCAAGCCACTATGATTGGTAGCCGAAAGGCACGCATTAAGCTCACGCAGGCTGGCGTAAGGTCTGGAACAGGACAAGGTAATTAATATAGCCAATATCGTACGTTGCTGCTGGAATACTTAACTTTAATCCATAATTGGTGAACATCGGTCTGACGGTACATGCATCACAAGATAAATAGCAAATGATAATGGCGCCTTGCTAGGTCGTAGCAAATGACGTAGCTGAAGGCTATGCTAACTATCGTCTCGGCCAATGAGAGCGTAATTTGTCAGTGAACCATCGCTAGCAAAGTCGGCTGTACAACTGGGGCGAGTGCTAGGACGTCTCTCTAGACCTGCCGTGTGGCGGCGCTCGGTCTGCAATCACTGACAGTGGCGACACGCGGTTCCGACGTATACTAGCGGACCGCGGCCGATTTAAAGGCTACCACCTAGCAAGTGTGGTGTCTGGCGGTGACACCACATAAACTAACGCTAAATCACGGTAAGATTTAATTTTTACACTTTCTAACACACAATTCAACAAAACCCGACGTTTTAATTTCACAGAATGGGCATATGATTTTTGAAACTGAGCAGTTCAAATTTCTACGTGTCCAGATAGATAGTAAACTGTCGTGGAAACCCCACGTTCAGAATCTTGTTCAAAGACTTAATGCTGCCATTTTTACTAATTGAACGGTGTCTGACGTGAGTAATCGTTCGACAAGAAAATTAGTCTACTTTGCTTGTTTTCATTAACTTATGTCGTATGGTATTATATTTTGGAGTAACTCTTCCCATTCTAAAAGAATGGGCGTTCAGGCAATCAGTGGTGTAAGTTCGCGAATCTCTTGTCGACCCCTGTTCACGAGTTTGGGTTTTTTACATCGGCCTCTCAATATATATATTCCTTACTGTCATTTCTCGTTAACAGTGTTAGCTTTCACTCAGCTAATACTCGGCAGAAATCAAACCTGCACTTGGGTCGGACTTACTTAACTCTTGTGCATAAAGGTATACTGCTGCATCCATTTTCAATAAGCTACCACAATAATTCAAAAATTTTAGCAGTAATCCATGCGTTTTCAAATCGAAACTGAAGAGTTTCCTCAGGGATCACTCCTTCAATTCTGTCGAGGAGTTCCTTGAAAAATTAAGCTGATTCTTATTGAATTGTTGATTAGATTTACTTAAACTTATGGATTAACTTTTTTCAGATACATAAACATTTTATTTTTATCTGTTGTAATTTCATGTACTGACACGTTCCATGACCTCAGAGATTCGCTCCTTAATTAGGCCCTACGGTACTTGTAGTAGGCTTCGAAACTGTCTTGTTGGAGTGGCTGGGTATCGCTAGAAGTTAGATGCTGCGCAGCGTTTCGCAGCTGTTAGTGAGAACGTTTAATTTACTTGCGGTAATTCAAAAGGGGTTGCTCCAAGGGAACATTGTTGTATCAATTATTTTGTGTGACGTTCTTATTTCACGCCTTAATTTCCACTTATTTCGTTGGTGAAACCTCCTATTTATTACGGAGGCAAGCACGTCTCCGTGTGCACAGTGTCATAAAATTTCCGTTGCTTTGCGAATTCGTTGAGCTTCAAGCTGGTTACAGAATCAATCCGACACATTATACTGTTAAACCAATCACTCTTCCCATCAATCTAGCTCATTTTATGCTTTTAGTGGCGTCCTGCATACATGTTTGTCTTTGTAATTGCTTGTTCTTTCAATTCATATGGATGTATTTTTCACAAGCCAAGTCGTTTGTGTTCCATGCAAAATTGATATTATAAAGAGCTATACTACTTAACTGAATATGCCATTTCTCTTTCCCATCTGCCTCAGCAATATATTAAACATTTACGTACATTTTGAGGCGAACTATGTCAGCCACCGTTTCGTGCTCATGTGAGGCAGTTTGCCAATTTCGTCTACAAAACAGTTGTGCATAACAAAATTCATTATGAATTTCAGTTATCAAACGATTTCCCACTATTTATAGTGATCAATATATCGTTCTTCGCACATATTTCCAGCTGTTAAGGTAGGACGATCGCTGTTTGAAGAAAATCTATGACTGAACCTATGAAATGTATGGACTCATGTTCCAGAAGCTAAATTACAGAATCGATGAGTCCAGTATTACTCAATACGCCGCGCTTTTTCAAATAGCCCGAATTGCACCTTTTTAAAATGATTTTGAGACCTATTCCAATTGCTGTTCTCTTCTGATATTTGACTATTGCAATTACAGAGCGGGTCCTTGATTCACATTGCACAATTGTCCACCATGAGTTGGTCACTATTACACTTGGTTATTTTGGTAGTACCTTACGAGTGGTTGTCTTATTCGTTTACAGGGTGACAAGTATTGAACTATATATATAACAAAACGTGAATTAGGTACAAACTACTGCGTGCACACCCTTTATTCAACATGTAAAGGTCACTACATATATTCAGATTTAGCTTATGACATGTTCGATACGCCTGTCATCATTGGCGATGTCGTGGCGAAGGCGTATAGCGAGACTCCGCCTGACCCGTTGAAGTGTCGGAATATCGATGCTATCGATGACCTCCTGAATGGCTGTTTTCAGTTCAGTAATGGTTTTGCGGCTATCGCTGTGCATCTCGTCTTTAATATAGCCGCACAAAAGGCGTGGCATGTGTTCAGATCCGGAGAATATGGCGGCCAATCGAGGCCCATGCCAGTGGGCTCTCGTTATTTCAGAGCCAGAATGCAGTCCCCAAAGTGCTCCTCCAGGACATCAAACACTCTGCTGCTTCGATGGGATCGAGCTCCGTCTTGTCGAAATCAGGGTCATTTTGCACAATGGGTATGAAATCATCTTCCAAAACTTTCACGTACCGTTCGGTAATCACCGTGCCATCAAAGAATATGGCAGCAATTATTCCGTGACTGGACATTGCACACCACACAGTCGACCGTTGAGGGTGCAGAGACTTCTCGATCGCGAAATGCGGATTATCAGTTTCCCAAATGCGCCAATTTTGCTTATTGACGAACCGATCGAAATGAAAGCGGGCTTTGTCGCTAAACCAAACAACAATGCACATACTAATTCCCATCATGCCCCGCTGCCAAACGTGCATTTTAAACATTCTAATGCAAACCGTTCAGAAGTTAGGACGATTTTATTTCATTTAGTTCAATAATTTTCACCCTGTGTGTCCAATTATTCAGGCTATGCCTACCTCGTGCGAAGTTCCTAAGTGTGAGCTATCCTTTCAATTTTCTTTTTCATTATGGAAACCAGATAGCATAATAAAACTGATTAGTCTCACAAGGGTGATTATAACAAGACAGTTTCGTTAAATCAGGGTTTAATGGTTCTGCTTGTACTAGTAGGTCAGCTTCCCAGAAGAGCAGACAACTTAAAATGTAGTAAAGGATGTCTCCGAAGTTCCATTTGTGGTTCTCTGATTTGGAGCAATCCTCTTAAGCTGGTTTTGGAAAAGAAATGAGCTATGAGAGAAGCACGAGGCTGCATTCATGTAGACGCGACCTGTTACTGGTGGCAGCAGGAGAGTCAATGTGCAAACTAGATGACAGCTGCAGATAGATGCTACAATCATTGCAGTAATTCTGTATAGAGAATAATCTCCCAATATCCACATTCAAGACATTTTTCAATTGTTCTTCTGCTTTACTATGCAACTTCAGTATTATAGGAACGAAAAAGAAATCAACAGTAGCAATTTCTGTGATTTCGGCACTGTGCTAGTCTTCCGTAGGACCATTATAAAGCAGCTAGTACTCTGACAGAGTGGAAGTTCCCCATCCCATTGATCACATTCTCCAGTTTCCGGAAAGCAGAAGTTCTGCCGGGGAGTACCTTCAAGTTCCTTCCAGCAGCTACTGGAGGACAAACAAACAGCCGTAGACAGCGTAGACAGATTGATGGTGGTGGTGCAAACAGGGCCTGCTGAGGGGTTTGGGGGGGGGGGGGGGGAAGGGGAGAGGAGCAGTCGGACCGACTTGACGGTAAACACACCACAGGTTGAATGTTTGCGCGAGAAGGAAAAATCGAACGCTTTGCAACGCAAAGGTGGTGGAACTGTTCTCTCTAGAGCTGGTCAGTACTGTCGTTCGGAAAAGAATGAAATTCAGTTGTTTTTGCGAAACCCACATAGAAAAGCGACTTAAATGTGTAATATTACTGCTTTAAAAACTGCTATTGAAATCTCCGCTCAAGAGGGATATGGGCATAATGAAAATCGTGTTGTGTTAAAGTTACCTACTAATTTTATCGAGGTTGTAATAAACTTGACCGTGGAAATGTTACCTAAATTTTCTATAAGTTAACGGACTATGCTTAGTAGAGATTGAAATAGATAGATACAACGTTTAGTAGACATTGAAAGAGATAGATTCTAACAGAAATCCCTATATCGTCACCGTCTTAGAAAAGGATTTAATGTGAAACACTGTTACAAGTACGGATGATGCTACGAGTAGTCTAATGCGTTTACGTCTGGTTATACAACACCACTCGCATAAACTATGGCAGCTTCAACGAACGGCAGTCAGTCTGAGGTGGACATGCACTTTCGTTCACTATTCGATTACTAAATATTGCAAGACTTCCACTATTATTTTAACAACTCTTATCAGATCAGTACGAGCAGAAACAATCTAGAAAGAATAATGGTTTACTTTAATGAGATAACTCTGATAAGCAATTTTAAACAGTAATGAAACACATTCATAAAACTAGTTTGGCATAATAATGTGTACTGATGTAGTACTGTACAGAACACTGACTAGCACCCTTGGTCGACTTATCTTGAACTGACAAACCCACACGCACACACACACACACACACACACACACACACACACACATACACACACACACACACACGCGGGCGCGCGCGCTCGCAGCACTTCTCAGTACCGTACGCATAGCATGACATGTGAGGGGTACGTAGATGCAGGTGCAGGGCAATAACTTCACATTCCAAGATGGCGGAATCAATGGCGTCACGGTGGTGTGTAATTAAAAAATATCAAAGATGGTGAAATTATCCCTGTTGTCCTAAGTTTAAAATGGCATTTTACTGGCCATTTAAACGAAACAGCCAAATAAAGCTCATATTTCATCAGCGATTAAAACGAAACAGCCTTATATATAGTCTCAGACATACCATTTTTGCCGTTTTAAAAAGTATCTTTGTAGCCTAAATTTTTGCTATGGTCAAAATTAACTGATCGACCGTATTATTTATTTAAATAATTTAAAGCCATTGACAACATTTGTGTAATTTATAGTATTTTCTCGTCCAAAAGGCAGCAACAATATATATACTGGTATTAATACTGTGTGTAAAATTCTTCCTTGTCAGTAAAATTTATCTCTCTTTCCCTCTCTCTCTCTCTCCCTGTCTCCCTCCCTGTCGCTCTCTCTTTCTCTCTCACTCACTCACTCAATCGCTCACACACACACACACACACACACACACACACACACACACAGAGAGAGAGAGAGACTGTTCAGTGATATTCGCAAATTCTTAACAGGCGCATATCCTGTTTGAATGCAACCAAAGCCTTAGCGACGCACTCTCTTACAAAGTAATTAAGGGATTGTGTGTTTTATCACACCTAAGCCATTTTACAAAACCTGTTTTCTATTCCTTGGATTATTTTTGTCTTACAAGTAGAGATGTGTTTTTTTTTGTATTCTTTTGCTGAATAAACCTCATACTACATGTCTAAGCATGAAATCTTTCAACAGATACATTCTTGAGTTTGTTTTCTGAACTTCTCGAATTCTGAATATCTCAATAGATCTTTTGAGGGCCAAGCCTTTTTTGAAAATTGTCTTATGTTTGATAACTCCACCAAGGTGTAAAATTTGAATTTAACTTTCTGTTGACCGATCATCTTGATCATATAACACATTGTAGACAAAAGGCTATTATCTCTCTCATCAACGTTCTACAGTTGCGTTCTTGCACAGACTTTCACAATCCTGCACCATATCACTTCAAATGTTGTGCAATCAAACATTTAAACGTCTTACCTGTAAGAGTTGTACTGAATCGTTCCACACCTGAAGCTTTTAAAGTAAATAACGATAAATAGTGTTTAATTTTATGATTTTGTTCTACCTTTTGAAATGAATGTTGTAAAATTCTTTAGATAAACCTGTTTGTAAATAATTCGGAATGCTACTATTTGTTCTATAAATATTTTTAAGTCCATCGGCAACACTATTAACAGTTTTAGTCTTAACAAGGGCAACCATGCGTATTTGAAGTACAAATCAACAACTATGAATTAACGTTTGTATACTGGACACGGCGGTATAATAAAGAGAGGTATCGTATACAGAATTACCCTGTATTTTGCTTTAAAACTTGCGCTGTGAAGTTAGCAGTCCTAGAATTTAGCTGACTACTGTTTACAATTACTTTTTTTCTTAATTTCTGTCGTATCCAAGCAACAGTCACCAACGGATCTCATGTTTTGAAGCATAAGACACGACGAGAACAGCGTAGCTCTGTCGAAACCAGTCGTCCAATAAAATACTTTTTCAGCGATCTTGGATTGTTAAGTTTTCTTCAGTTATCATACATCGCACATCGCCCCTAACATGTACAGCCACCGGTATCGTATTAACCGACGCTTTAGCACAACAAATCGTTCTAAGACTGGTGCGTTTCAAGCAGTCTTCAAGACTTTGTGTTATTTAAACTGTATATTTTCGTCATACGCAGTTAGAAATTAGAAATGCATGAAAAACGATAAGTAAACATTACATGATTTGCTTATGGCAAACAGTGATAGACGAGGATCCAGAGAGAGGAATGATTGATCTCTCTAAAATATGGTCTTTGCACCAAAATGAAATTGCCTGTATTATTTATCTAAATATGTTTAGATTTTTCCTATTGCAGTAGAAAACACACATGGGTCGCTTATTCCAAAAAGGAAACAAGGCTTCGAAATGCACCAAATACGATAAGTAAACACTGCTTGATCAAAGAACATGATGGACAGGGTTCCACAGAGTCTCCGAACATACACAAAAATTTGTTCTTTGCACCAAAATAAAAGTGTCTGCATTGTTTAGCAAAGCAAGTAAAGATTTCTTCTACAGCACACGAAAAAGATGTGGCACTACTGCCGAAAGAAACATGCCTTTCGTGTTGGGATTACTGACAGAACATACAGGTTAAACTGCACTTGCCAACGAGCAATGTACCATTATGACAACCAAAATTGTCTTTATTATTTATCAATAAGTTACTATGCAGGCCCAGGGAACCGTGGTCTGTGTGTGTGTGTGTGTGTGCAGGAAGTAAAGCTCGCGAGTGCGGGAGCGTGGTTCGACGGCATGCCTGAAGGCATCACTGTCTTCTGTGAATAAGTTCACTGTCAAAATGTATAGAATGCAAAATGGCTTCTCTGTGGCATCGACCAGTGTGGGAGAGGTGGGCATGACTGGGAGTTGCCGACTCACCCAGTTCAGCAGCCATCGGCGTTGCTTGTCGTGGTCAGGGACTGCGCAATCGGCAGAGGTGGCGTCGTGCAGGAAGCCTACCCGAAGATCTGCAGGTGTCATCCGCCCAGCCGGGACGCTAACAACACAGCGATCCGTTCCGTTGAGGCCCTCTCGTAGCCATCGTAGTTTTCGCGCTAGTCGGTGGCCCCAACAGCTCCACACTGGATAGTGGTAGATGTGCAGAAGCATGCCCTGTCCTTCCAACGAGAGGAGGCCAAGGCACACGTAGCTGTTCGCAGGTACTGCCAGTGGTTCAAAATGGCTCTGAGCACTATGGGACTTAACATCCATGGTCATCAGTCCCCTAGAACTTAGAACTACTTAAATCTAACTAACCTAAGGACAGCACACAACACCCAGCCATCACGAGGCAGAGAAAATCCCTGACCCCGCCGGGAATCGAACCCGGGAACCCCGGCGTGGGACGCGAGAACGCTACCGCACGACCACGAGATGCGGGCACTGCCAGTGGCATCAAGGATGGATTCACTGTAACTTACAAGACTGTCACACCGAATGATCCTATGCTTCAGAAGTCTGAGTATTTACGGTAGTCAGCTCGTGGCTATGAAGTTGCTGAGCTGTGGCAATGAGGGGATCTGGCATCGTATTCTAGACTTTTCAGCGCTCTATGCCGCACCATGATGCCTCACCTGTTGCTTTCATATCTTCAGCCCAGCACTTCCTGCAATGTCTGGATGTTATGGAGGTGCCCTTACATGTGTATTAACCGGTCTTACTTCACTTTAGGCTGCTGTCTCAATGTCGTTATAGTATGGGTACTCTGCTATCATTACATTCTAAGCTCTCTACTTGACTGTTGTGAGACAGTGCTAGTTTGGCAGTGCTCTTGAGGTGTGTCTTGCTATTAGTGGCATTGACTGTACTTCCTGGTTTTTACATGATGACCGAGACGGTATGTTCAAGACTGCCTTAGCTCAGTTCTGGGCTTGTCGGGTAAGATTCCATGTTTCCATTCTGTCGTGCAAGATTCCCCTCCCCTTCAGAAAATTCCGTCTGAAACTATCAGACATGAAACCGTCTCATTACACATGCTTTACATTGGCAGTTACATACTTCATAGATTTTATTATTTGAATGGTCATGTGAACTGAACCGCAATGTTCTTTTTTTATTTCTTAATCCTGTAATATTACTTTCTATGATCGGTTAACTGAACTTATCTTGGTTAATCCTGCGCTGTCCCTGTTTGCTTCTTATATGCTAATACAAATTCAAAATTTCATTACATTACACTTTATGATCCTCATTTATACTAGTAAGCCACACCACCGGTATCTGATGTACAGGTAACACAGACTTACATTTAAAGGAAACAGTTCTACATTTAAAGGAAAAGTGGAGCACACCAACTGCTATTAGAGCAGTGGCAATATTGTTGGTCTTAATACTTACCTTTGTGTACCTGGATATCATTGGATATGCTGGAATATTTGTTCTGCGGATGTTCATCCTCTCTGCTATGGTTCGTCCAGTTGAGCGCAATAGGTATGGTTCAAGGTGTTCTTTAGGAAAGTCGGGTTTTTTGCCGATAACATTCCTAACGATTTTTCTGGTCGAAACATCTTAGGGTCAGAAAAACTGATTGTAATCGTACTAATTGTTGATAGAAAGCTAAACTCTGTCTCGGTTATATCACAAGTCGTACCAAAAATGTTACACTGCTCTGTAATTTTGTCTTTGTTGTGCTTTTGGCATTTACGTTCTCGTAGCAATCATGGGTACTATTTCTGACGAGGGAACTGATTAATTGCAGAGCACTCTCAATCTTTGGAAATGCGGTTGTGGGGCCAGCATTTTCCTTTGCTAGTCTGTCGCATCTGTAAACAACTGTACCGCACGCGCCTGTGCGTTAGTCTGTACCACTCTTTCAGAAATTGTAGCAGTTCTTCTAGTGACATGAAAACTTATGTATCTCCTTGTTTCGAGATTATCAACACTTCCTGAGTTCGTACTTGTAGCCACTCGCCCATAGTTTGGGTATGGATGAAGCATAAAACACTGGTATTGCTCGCTCATGCCTGCTGTCGGAAAACAGATTGATAAATATAATTTTGCTCTATGCATACTAACCTCGACAGTTGATATGTGATAGAATAGCGCCGAGGCTTCTCAGCTAATTCCGACACGTATTGCGGTTCCGTGGGCAGTTCCTTTTGTGCCAGGTGTAATAATGCTAAGAACTGCTGCGGAGGCTACAGTTTAGAACTGCAAACGCATGACGTGGTAACATCTTCCTACAAGCGTTGCTACTTCCATTCTTGCTTCGTTGAGACTACCCGCAAATGCTTGTAACAGACTAGCTGCAGTCATTCTTCCGTCTAGTGCACTTAACCGGTTCTTTACTCTCTCTAGGTTGGTGTTTAATGTCCGTATGGTGTTTCTCGTGTATTGCAATAATTTCATAGTTCCCGTACCGTATTGTGTTCCTTAACACTCTCTTCTCCGGGTTTGACACTTACGTAATATACCGATCACTACAGTTTCAGTGGTGCCTGCTATTGTATTTCTGCCACCGTGTTATTCAGAATTAATCTCAGTGTCTACTGATGGCCAGTCAGTAACACATCCGGCTGTCTGGAGAACATTATTCCTGAATTTACAGACTCTTTCTGAACTGCGTTCAGCAGTCCTCCCTGACGAAGTGTAGCAACGTCAGGACTACAACAATCCTCCCAGACGTCCAATCTGATATGCCCCCTAAGGAAAAGGTGCCTTTATCAGTTCCCTCCTTATGCCGAAAATGAGTATACATGAGGAAAAATACATCAAAATAACTCCTACTCTACTCATCGGCAAAAAATTGAAATAACAAATTTCCAAAACCCGTGATACATATCACATAAATAAATTCATAGTAATACTTAACAAAATAACGACCATGAATGTACACAATAACCCCAGAAACAACATAAAAACCGATCGCGTACCATTTACCTCATGATGTGAGTGCTAAGGTACACTATGGGTATCCTCTTCATAATTAGGCAAACGTTTCCTAATTTTTGGACGCTTTCTTTGGCACTGGAGTAGCAGATGGGACTTGTGGTAATACATCCACAGCTCCTTTGAATGGCTTGGGCCTATTACTATGACAATAGACGTTTTCGTCGGTCACTATCGTTAGTTACTGTCGAAGTCATTTCAGTAACTTAGTATGAACCGTGATTATTACCTTAAGAGTTCTTAGTTCTACATTTAGGTGTATATGGGTCTGTTGCTAGTACTTTGTCACTTGTTATTCTAAGGCTTTCGTGTTGGCCCGCTCCACTTTTTGTCAAACTTCCTGTAAACGCTTCATAAATTCCTTTAGTGGCTCACTAATAGCTCTAAGTTTAGGATTTATCTCGTCGAAAGGAGACGGGATCTTTCTCCGTACACCTCTTATGGCCAAAGTCCCGTGCTGGCATGTACTTTGAACAAACTCAGTGTCACTGCGTTGGTTGTTTGGCTCTGAGCGCTATGGGACTTAACATCGGGGGTCATCAGTCCCCTAGAACTTAGAACTACTTAAACCTAACTAACCTAAGGACATCACATACAGCCATGCCCGAGGCAGGATTCGAACCTGTGACCTTAGCGGTCGCGCGGTTCCAGACTGAAGCGCCTAGAACCGCTCGGCCACTCCGGCCGGCATTGGTTGTTTACATAGTGGCTTTTAGAGAGAGTTCTGTGTAGTCTTTCTGTTCGTCCATTTGCCTGCACGTGAAAAGGACTTGTTCAGAGTTTTCAAATCGAAACGAAAAGGCACAACTGTTTAATTACGAAGTAAATATGATTCGAAATTCGTACGAGGGTTGCCTAGAAAGTACTGCACCGCATTTTTTTCTGACCCGGATACAATGCTACGATTGCGAAACGTTATGTATGTATTATGCGAAGTCTCCTCAGTGAGCATGCCAAATTTCCGTCACTTCCGTCAGATAGAGTAGCTGCAGGACAGTTGCAAAATGGCGTCTGTAGGTAATATACGCTACAAGATACGTGAAGTCATTGAATTTCTCACTACAGAGAAAGAAACTGTGGGGAATATTCACAAACGCTTGTGGAAAGTCTACGGAGCGTCTACCGTCGACAGAAGTACAGTTAGTAGCTGGGCACGGGGGTGAGGTCATCAGAAGATGGTTCGACGGAGGTTCACGATTATCAGTGGTCGGGGAGACCATCCACGGCTGTCACACCTGACATGTTGCAGCGAGCTGACGTTGTCATTCGCGAGAACAGACGCATTACGACTCGGCAATTGGCTCTGCATCTGTCAATCAGCAAAGGATGTGTGGATGGAATTACCCGCGGTCTTGGATATTCAAAAGTGTGTGCAAGACGGGACCTGCGGTGTCTAGCGGTGGATCACAGATCGCACAGAAAAAAACATTTGTCTTGATTTGTTGCAACGTTTTGAAGCTGAGGGGGAGGTCTTCTTGACCCAGACTGTGACAGGTGATGAAACCTGGGTTCACAATTTTGAGCCCGAAACAAAACGACAGTCGATGGAATGGCGCCATTCCCACACCCCACAGAAGAAAAAATTCAAAGCAACTGCTTCCGCCGATGATGTCATGACAACCGTGTTCTGGGGCTGAGAAGGTGGGATTGTCATTGATGTGGTATCAAGACACGGTATGATTGATTCAGAAGCGTATGTCAACGCATCAACAAAACTCAAGACGCGCTTCCTGCGACTTAGGCGCCACAGCAGCTCAGGAGATGTTTTGCTGCAATACGATAACTCTCGGCCCCACACAAGTCTGAGGACTTCTGAACACATTTCATAACAGGGTTGGACAGTGCTACCGCATCCACCCTACAGCTCTGACCTAGCCTCCTCGGACATGCACTTCTTTGGGCCATTGAAGGATGACATTCGTGGAAGACATTCTGAGGACGATGAGGCAGTGATTCAAACAGTTAAGCACTGGCTCTGCCACCAGGATAAGGATTGGTACCGACAGGGCATACATGCTCTTGTTTCGCGCTGGAGGAAGGCCGTGGAACGGGATGGACATTACGTGGAGAAATAGGCTGTGTAGATAAAACACCATTCTTTCGTGTGTGTGCGTAATTCTCATTGTGTTCTAGAAAGAACTGAAGAAAAAAATGCGGTGCCTTACTTTCTGGGCAACTCTCGTATCTTGAACTGTAACTAAGGTCTCGAGTACACCAACTGTAGAGTAACGAACTGTACAGCGTCGCTTGTGCTACTGTGTTAGCTTGTAGATCAGTAAATGGTTCAAATAGCTCTGAGCACTGTGGGACTTAACACCTGAGGTCATCAGCCCCCCAGAACTTAGAAATACTTAAACCTAACTAACCTAAGGACATTACACACATCCATGCCCGAGGCAGGATTCGAACCTGCGACCGTAGCGGTAGCGCGTTTCCAAACTGAAGCGCCTAGAACCGCTCGGCCACATCTGCCGGCGATCAGTAAATACTACTGTTGTTGTGAATAACGAAAAATGGTCCATTTTTGTCAGTTACGCTTATCCCCTGCCAGTGTTCTGTTAAACAGTTCTAAAATTTGTTGCCCTGTGATTTCGGAAGGCTTAGGCGCCTTTGGAAATCTTGGTAATGGAATTTTCCTGTGACTAAAGTCAGCCCTCTGTGCACAAAGTATGTAGTCTTTCACATTTTGTTTCACATCAACCCTTAGATTAACAATGCCAAATCCGTTAATAACAATGCTGTCACTGCGCCGCTACAAAGCAAAGGACAAGAAAAAAACTAAAAAGAATGACAATTAGTGGTACAAGGAAATCTCCGCCATGCAACGCATGGTGGCTTGCAGAGCATATAGGTAAATGTATACGCAAAATTTATAACCATAGTGCCCTCTAGCTGTAATGTCAAAAAGATGATCAGTTTCTCTGAGTTACTCTGAACTTGCTGGATTGGGAAGCTAATGTTGGCTGCTGTGGAGGGTGAGAGGCAGGCTTTGTCATCCTACAAAATGTTGACCGAACATTTCCCCTTTAAGCAGTGATTAATTTTCTCAAGAAGAATTTGCAGTTCAAAGGAATAGGCAAAGCCAACTTTCTCTGTCGAGGGTTGTTCCGTGAAAGGTATCCGTTTGTACCTTCCAAGTCTGAGAGATTTCAATGGGAACCCGCACTAGGCTACTGTGGTAAGTCAGCTGACACAGGAAGTAAATGAAGATAACAAGGGAGGTGATCAGTAATATTTAGGTCGCTATGAGAGCCACACAAAATTATCACAACTGATGCATGACACATGAGATAGGCGAAATATTCTCAGACATCAAGAAAAATCCAATAATTCCTATTTCAAAGATACCAGGTGCTGACACTTGTGAATATTAGTGATTGTTCAGTCATGGTTGCAAAATACTGACACTAGTAATTTGCAGAAGAATGTATGAACCTGTGGAATGCATGAATCTCAGGGAAGATCATTTGCGTTCCAGAGAAATTTAGGAACAACTACGCAATGTGGACCCCCTGATTATCTTAGAAGAAGGACTGCATAAAAATTATGTAAATAGCATTTGTAGATTTGACAACGAGGACTGGATTACACTTCTTGACTTTGTGAAGTTAGCAGGGATAAAATATGGGAAGAGAAAGTTTATCTACAGCTTGTAGAGAAACCTGACTGTAGGTGTAAGAATCGTAGATATGAAAGGCAAGCAGCAGTTTATAAGGAAGTGAGACAGGGCTTTACCCTATCCCTGCTGTTACTCAGCTGAATAAGAAACTTGGAAAGGGAATTAAAGTTCTAGAAGAGGAAATTAAAACTTTTAGGTTTGCTGCTGACACTGCAATACAGCAATTTTGTCAGAGTTCCATGTCATGTTACTCCTTTGAGGGGAATTTAAGTTGAGCGTGAACCACTACTAATGGAAATTTATTGGGCTATGTTCTCCCATCAGAAGGATTAAGTTTTGGAAAGGAAACAACAGTTACTTTAATGAGCATTGAACCAACGATATAACAGTTTCAAAGTAAAACTGTGGTGATGCAAATAAAAAACGATCGCCAGCCTAATTAGGCAAAATAATGCCAAGTAAATATAAGGTTAACAAAGTAATCTAACTGCTGTTTTAAACTTTACTTGGAACAGAAATCTATACCGGAAATCGAACACAAAAACAAAAGCACGTACTAGCACATAATAGTAAAGCAGCTAACCCTAAGTAATGCAGATAAATGAAAGGTAGACTGACTGTTTTAAAATGTGAAGATAATTATCAGTACAATGTATCTTTTAATAAGGGAGGAACACAAATAATTTTGACATGATGTGGCTTTATCCGTCAATTTTGAAAGGCAGTAATACCGAAATAATTTTCAAAACTGTTATTTAAACTAACATGAACATGAGAGGCACATACGTCTTTGCGTTAGACGGAACATGAGAAATGCATGGGTAATCTTAGTCTGTTCTGGATTTAATACGTTATTGGCAGTTATGATTTTAGTTGTACAAATGTCTCCAGAGTAATTACGGAACTTTATGAAATCTTTGAATGTAAAATTTAAAGAAATAATGGCTCAACTTAAAATGGGGGACCCAGAAAATTATCCGTCTGCTGACTGGGCTTTGGACTAGTACGTCTAATAAGACGCAGTAATCACACACATAAACAAATAAAAGAGCAGTGTTACAAACTTTTAATGCAAGTAAGGTAGGAGTAAGAGTTTGAAATGTTATGGTCATTACTTGGTTTGACCGTCAGTGTTCTATGATGAAACATTTTACGTTTTGCAAAGCATTTAATAATAATTGAAAGTAATCGTTTTAATTTAGCCATCTCAAACATTTATTCTTTTGCAGAACTTCAACAGTACATTATGATGGCCACGTGCAGCGTTTCACACAAAAGATTAATTAACTACATCAGAAAATTATTGCTCCACTGAGGTTAATAATTATTTCGAACAGCAAAGATTTTGCAGTTCATTATGATCAGAAACACTTAGCATATCTTAGGGCTAAGAAAAGTAACCTACCCAGATAAATGACAGGGCAAATCAGTTTTCTCGAAACAAATTGAAGATAATAACTTATTATTCGAATGTTTAGCAAAGTACTGGTCGATGCAAATAAATACAGTGCGGAACCATACTTCTTCTGAACTTGGTGGCCGTGGTAATCTTCTGCAGCAAAAGAAGGGAGTCGTCAGAAGTGATCAGAGCTCATGATGTCAAATGCTCTGTAAAATATTTCCTTGGTGTCGGGGTTTCACGATTCAGAGTAAACAAATAACTACCGTGATCTAATAGGCAATATAAATCAACATTCGACGCATATGCCAGAAAGTCTTCTCGCGTTACTTCGCACCAGACTGTCTTTTACACTACCACCTCAAGCTTTTCGTGGTGCAGGGACTTGACTCCGTCCTTAACATCTCATACAATTCTACATTCCCTAAGTGTGAACCACTTTTACATATATTATTTTAACGCATTTTCATTACGAAATACATATTATGTAAGAACAAAATTTTCAAAAATCTATTTACAGATTGATTGCGATTACATAACTTCACAAAAATATTAACAACCGCTTCCATGAGTCAGTTCAAAGAACATTATATCACAGGTATTACAGTATTCATAAGAAATGTCAACTTACATAAGAGAGTCACAGTCAATATCAGACATACACTCTAGCGCCAAAGAAACTGGTATAGGCATGCGTATTCAAACACAAATGGTTCAAATGGCTCTAAGCACTATGGGACTTGACATCTTCGGTCCTCAGTCCCTTAGAAACTTAGAACTACTTAAATCTAACTAACCTAAGGACATCACACACATCCATGCCCGAGGCAGGATTCGAACCTGCTACCGTAGTAGCAGCGCGGTTCCGGACTGAAGCGCCTAGAGCCGCTTGGCCACAGAGGCCGGCTATATTCAAACACAGAAAAAAAGAGGCAGAATACTGCGCTGCGGTCGGAAATGCCTATATAAGACAAGTGTCTGGCGCAGTTGTTAGATCAGTTACTGCTGCCACAATGGCAAGTTATCAAGATTTACGAGGGTTGTTTTTTAAGTAAGGGCCGTTCTTATTTTAAAAAAAAGGATTCAAATACTTTTGTAAAAAATCTTTTATTTTCTGATTCTACACACTTTTACCTATTTTTCTACATAGTTGCCTTGTTTGTTTAAGCACTTGTCATACCGTACAACTAAGATTTTAATTCCCTCTTCAAAGAAATCGGCCGCCTGCTCCGACAGCCAAGAGTTCACGGCCGCTTTCACTTCATCGTCGCCATTGAAGCGCTGCCCGCCAAGATGGTGTTTCAGGTACCGGAAAAGGTGAAAATCGCTAGGAGCAAGGTCGGGGCTGTATGGTGCATGGTCCAAAACTTCCCAGCCAAAAGAATCAATCAAATCCCGAGTCTTTTGAGAGGTGTTAGGTCTAGCGTTATCGTGCAGGCGCGAAACTCCTTTTGTCAGCATGCCGCGCCTTTTGTTTTGAATTGCTCTGCGGAGCTTCTTTAGAGTTGCACAGTAGGCATCTGAGTTGATTGTTGTTCCTCGTGGCATAAAGTCCACTAGCAAAACACCGCGCCGGTCCCAGAACACAGTTGCCATAATCTTGCACTTTGACAGCGTCTGTTTGGCTTTGACCTTGACGGGTGAGGTTGTGTGTCGCCATTCCATCGATTGTCGCTTGCTTTCGGGAGTGATATGGGATACCCATGTTTCATCTCCAGTGACAATTTGACTCAACATGTCATCCCCTTCTTCCTCGTAACGAATCAAAAAGTCCAATGAAGTGGCAAATCTCTTCCCTTTGTGGTCCTCTGTGAGGAGTCTGGGTACCCACCGAGAACACAGTTTCTTAAATTTTAGGTTTTCAGACACAATTTTGTACAAAACCGATCTTGAAACTTGTGGAAATTCCAAAGAAAGAGTGGAAATTGTGAATCTTCTGTCCTCACGAATCTTTGTTTCGACTGCAGCCACCAAATCATCAGTGATCACAGAGGGCCGGCCTGAGCGTTCTTCGTCATGGACGTTTTGACGGCCATTTTTAAACTCTCTAACCCATTGACGCACTTTACCTTCACTCATTGCATTCAAGCCATAAACTTTTGTTAACTGGCGATGAATTTCTGCAGCTGATAGGCTTCTCGCGGTCAAAAAACGTATCACTGACCGTATCTCACACGCGGCGGGCGATTCAATAATCGTAAACATTATAAAGTAGCACAGGGATGCGTACACGTCAGCTACATAGCTGCAACTTGCATCAGTGTGAACGGGAAGAATGCCGGCAAGTGGCGCGATGGCTTGTTGCGGCGTCCGCGCGAACTACGGGACTATACGCGCGAACGGCCCTTACTTAAAAAACAACCCTCGTAAGTCGGCGCACTAGCGCTGGGACACAGCATCTCCGAGGTAGTGACGAATTGGGGATTTTCTCGTACGACCATTTTACGAGTGTACCGTGAATATCAGGAATCCGGTAAAACATCAAATCTCCGAAATCGTTGCGGCCAGAACAAGATCCTGCAAGAACGGGACAAAAGACGACTGAAAAGAATCGTTCAACGTGACATAAATGCAACCCTTCCGCAAATTGCTGCAGATTTCAATGCGTGCCCATCAACAAGTGTCAGCGTGTGCACCATGCAATGAAACATCATCGATATAGGCCTTCGGAGCCAAAGGGCCGCTCGCTTACCCTAGATGACTGCAAGACACAAAGCGTTACGTCTCGCCTGGGCCCATCAACACTGTTGAAGACTGGAAATATGTTGCCTGGTCGGACGAGTGTCGTTTCAAATTGTATCGAGCGATTGGACGTGTACGGGTATAGAGACACCTTCATGAATCTATGGACCCTGCATGTCAGCAGGGACTGTTCAAGCTGGTGAGGCTTTTGAATGGTGTGGGACGTGTGCAGTTGGAGTGATGACTACGTATGACTCTGACAGGTGACACGTGCGGAAGCATCCTGTATGATCACCTGCAACCATTCATGTTCACTGTGCATTCTGACGGACTTGCGCAATTCCAACAGGACAATGCGACACCCCGCACGACCAGAAATGCTACAGATTGGCTCCAGGAACACTCTTCCGAATTTAAACACATCCGCTGGCCACCAAACTCTCCAGACATGAACATTATTCAGCATAACTGGGCTGCCTTGCAACGTGTAGTTCAGAAGAGATCTCCACACCCTCGTAATCTTATGAATTTCTGGATTCGTCTTGTCGATTCGCTCCAGTACTGCTTCAGACATTAGTCGAGTCCATGCCTTGTTGTGTTGCGGCACTTCTACGTTCTCGCGGGGGCCCTACACGATATTAAGCAGATGTACCAGTTTCTTTGGCTCTTTAGTGTAAATGTTCCATGCAGACAACGAAAGAATGAAAGCTTGGTAATTTTTGTGTGGCAGATTGTAAGCTCCGCCTCACTTATCGACCTTAATGACAGTGAAAAATTAAACCGCGTGTACCTAATGGAAATTTGGGAAAAGCAATCGTCACCGAAGTTAATCTGTCGGTAAGGAGGGAGGAAAGGGTTACATCTAAATGAAAGGAAAAATGCAAATGAAATTGGTGGAAATTAATTTTGAGAAAATGGTAAAATTAATAAAGAAAGTAAATGTGCGGTCGTTACGTTAACAATTAATTGGCGCTAATTAGATATTTGAGATTTGGGGAAATTATGGTCGCCAGTCCTAAGGACAATTACTATAGTAACTGAAGAAGAGAGGTTATTGCACATACAATTAGCACTAGAAGCGTGGCAACTGAAGGTTGACACGTACTGTGTGAAAACTGAATGTTTGTCAGAAGTAATAAATTTCGCTACACTCTGACTTAATTTAGCAAAAGAATTAATAAAACCGGAAAATCGAAAGTTAATTTAGTGACTGAAATTAATAGTGAGCTTTCTTTCTGAAGCACATCGAAATTCGGTAAAATAAGGTTAGTCTTGGGCTACCTCAACAATCATTTCAAAAGCTATTTGAATCTACGCAATTTAGAAATGAGAGGTTTAACTTTAAACTTGAATTAAATGATTCTAAACAATTAACAATAGTAAAATTTAGTACGCACCAAGCTGGGCTGCAGTCACAGGTAAGCTAAAATACGGTAACAAAACTCGCACTCTTAATTTGTGCTTGTGTAATCTAAATACTGTAGCCAGCTATGAGTACCTTAACTGAACTTTGAAATTAAAGCAGTGAAATCGAATGATGCTGGCGTTTGAATTTCAACGACACTCTGGTTCATTTCGGAAAAGGAAGGGACCCTGCTTGGCAATGCAATTGGGACAATGAGCAACAAAGTTTCATGCTAAGTTGCTCTAATTTTGTGATGCAACAATTTTAAAAGTTTGAAAAGCTGAGGTCTGCCATACAGTTCTAAAACTTTACGTGCTTCCAGTCTTCCTTGTTGGTTGGTTGAAGGTTTGAAGCCGTCGATCGAGGAGGTGGCGACAGTCACTCATTGTCAGCCGTCACTGTTGCAGAAGCTGGATGTTGGCGCACCTTCTTCTCGACACGGTCACCAGACGAAACGGACTCTTGATGTGCGCCAGCTAATGCTTCCCGCCCGCGACACCATGTCAGAAACCATCATCGCAAGTCGAGCGCAATTATATGCTGCCAAACCCCGGAAACGCGGCAACTTACGGGAGCTTCACACAACACACCTGTTCCACTGCACCACCCCAGCCATACTCCCTCTGCCCACGCTCCACGCGACAGAGTTAACACTACCAAAGATGCTAAACACTTTTGTTCTCCATACGACCTATCGATGTATTCGTTCGATAGCATAGTTTTCCCTAGGCCAGACCCAACGTATAAATACAAATAATATTGACAAAACAAACAAATATAAATGCATATATATATATATATATATATATATATATATATATATATATATATACAAACAGTAAAACAATAACAATATATAAAGACACAGAAATATCATATCGTCAGGTAACAAAATAAGGAAAAATCTATAATAAAATAGATGGAAGTAGAAGGATATGCATTTCCAGCGTTACAAGATGAATGCTGAAGAGTAGCTGGGAAGATCGGATAAGAAATTAAATACTAATGTCTCACACTTGGAAGAAAAATACTTCATGGCACAGCTTGTCGAAGAGTATAGTAAGACTGATAGCCTTAGAATATTGTTGTGAAAAGAGAAGCCTACATTTATAGGATTTGTAAATTCAAAAAAAACCTTTCGAGAATGTTCTGAAATATTTCACGTGTAAAATGTAGTTCGTGAAAGTCTAATGCAGAGGGAAAACACTGTAGATGGAGACAAAGGTCTGACTGCAGTAAACAGCCCTAAATGAATATTGGTTCCAGTTCTTCTGCACAGATGGCGAGGCTTGCACGTGACTATCTAGTGCGGAGAGCTGCTTAAAGCCTTTCTTGAGACAGAAGACCGCAACAACAGCGCACGAATACGCTGCACCTGTAGACATCGTAAATGGAAACACACAAAATGAAACATATCTTCGTTCTTTTGTGGGTAGTTGTCGATAACCGATTCCGAAAACGGTATATTTATGTCTGGTGAGATCGGAACAACATTAAATTTATTATAGATCGGTATCAGGAAGGTGAAGACAGGATGATGGCATCATTACCAATCAGCTCTCAAGTCATCCAAACGGGTTTCTTACGGATGTCCTATTCAGGGTGTAAGACGCGTATATTTCTAGTGTCTATTGTCAAATCACAATTTATGAAAGATGTTTATATTTTATTAATAGGATTAAGTAGGAATAATTAATATTTGTCATATTGGAAATAATTGTGGCAGCAGGGAATGTCTGCACCAAAGTATTGTTGACAAGAGAGACCGCAAATTGATATAATTTTAAAAATGGTGGGAGAGACCGCGTATGGATACATTTCAAGAAAGGAGCGGGAAAGACCGCGCATTGATACATTTTGTAATGCTAGCAGGGATTGTCGGCACCAGAAAGCATTGTTGGCAGGAGAGACCGCACTTTAGCGTTCGTAGGAGTCAGTAGTAAGCGAGAAGAGAAGCGAGTCGGTAGCAGGTCTGAAGCGAGAGGTTGAGAGGAGCGGTGTGCCTGCCAGCCACCAGCTATGATTTACAAGAGGTTATAAACGGATGTACAGAGACATCAGCTAACTATTATAATACGAGGAACTAATATTATTGAATTAATTTTTTGAGAAGACTACTGAAGCTATGTTCGCGCATTGCTAGTTGTAAGATTATTGTAAAAAGTAAGTCCCATTTGAACGTTTGTAAAATCATTTCATTCAGAATATAACTAACTTTTGTCAGCAATATTGCATTTATAATTATAATCCATTCCAAAAACCGTCAACGTAAAACTTTGCAAAATTTTATTGTTGTCAAGAAAAAGTTTAACTATGAATTACGTAAATTCAGTCAAATTAATTAAAGAATAACGTCAGCTTTGGTAATAAATACAGCCACTTACTATGAAAGCCCACCAGCAGCTAATGGAGTATAGTAAAACCGAGTAAGTATATTCATCTCACAGTTCGATGTAGCAGTCAGATGGCGATTCAGTAACAGTAAAAAAATGTAAGGAACAGTTTTGGGTTATTGCAGATAACGACTGAGGGCCACACGACGACGTCACATTCTATGTTTCGTCGAAATAATCCGAAAATCACTTTTAAAAAGCAGCAGTTAAGTTTGTATGCGAAGATTGAGAAAGAGAATAAATTTCAAAGGGAAGATTTCATTTGTTATTATTAAGCAAGAGATAGAAATCCTAAGGAAAGGTTTCATAGTTTATTGTAAAAGGGAAGGTTATCAATAACAAAAGAGGTATAGAGGAGACGGGAAGGTTTAAAGAGTGTTAAGCGTATGAGTGCAGATATTTCAACTGATGACTGAGAACTGTGTACTGAAGAACATTACAATAGTATTTATTACGACAGTATTTACTTCATTTTCCGACTAATAATTTGAGCTCTTGAGAAGAGTATGTTTTAGGTTGCTTATTGCTTCCAAGTAATCGTGGCACAAGCGAGCCATCAATTATTTTGGCCTAACTTTAAATTCTACGACCATGTTTCATTTTATAATTGTAGTAAGATTCTCTCATTTCATCTTGTATTGCAAAATTCCTTCAATGTGTGTCTGTATGCCTGTTGATACGATTATCTCTCGGTGAAGGTGAAAAAGCAATTTGGCTATGGATATTAATCATCATGATGACGGATGTTTGACAATGAAAGTTATTGTTCTGAAAATGTAATTTGGTAAATTTTTCACACATATTTCTGCTTTTTTAATTGAGTTGTCACATATTCCGAGGCCGTTATGGGGATACTTTCTCAATTTCGGCCGAATGAAACCGGAGCACCATCTTTGAAATTGGTATCTTCTGCATGTATCGCACTGTGACGCAGTACTCGTACATCAACAATATTACTCCCCCGAGTATTCATCATTTTAAAATTTACGATCCACTTAATCCACGGTGGTGTATCGTTCTTAATTTTTTGAGGATCTGTTCGGTTACACGTTTTAGCTGCTGTTTCCACTGTTAGATATATACGTGGTATTTTTTTAGTCTACTGCTTGCTGGTATTTCTATTATTTCAATATCACATTGGTCCATAATGAGCGATGTGAATAAGATGGTGCTCACAGGTCAATTATAATCGATAAACAAAGCCACATTTAGTGTTCAGCGTATTCAAAGCATTACAGAACAGATTAAAGTTTGATTGTAGCACATTTGGCGTATAATAGTGTCTAAGATTTATATTAGGAATTTTTTTAATCTCATCATCATCAGTCTTTTGCCAAAACGCAGATTTTCACATGGCAACTCTCCGCTATCTTTTGCCATCCTCTTCAGGTCTCCATAGCTTCTGTTTCCCTTTATGTCGTCTGTCATCTTTTATCTCCTCCTTTCTCTCTCTCTCCTTCCAGAAACTAGACCATCCATAACGTCTGTTAGCAGGCACTCCCATCCCAACGAATGTCCCACACAGTTTTCTGTCCTTGTAATCTGCAGCTGTCTTCTCCTCTCACCAACCCGTCCCGAACCTCATTTATTACGCACACTTTCCATCCAGCTTATATTCTCCATTTTCCTCCATATCCACTTCAACTTTTTTTTCGTCCTCCTCATTGTCCATGTTCCTTCACCATAGAGTCCCACACTTCTGACAAAACTCTTACCAAGTCTTTTCCTCAGACTTTTACCTACGTAATTTGCCACACAATAATCTTATATTTCTATTGTGAAGGGTCTGGTCACTTCCGGAGGAATGGGACGCGTGGATTCCAAAAGGGTTTGCTCGGCAGTGTTCCGGAAGGCGCGAGACGGTCGACACCGACTAAGTGTGAATGTATCTATCCATACTAATTTCATTATACCATTTTTGTTGATTTCAGCTCCAGTCAAAATTAACGTTTTGCGAGGGTCGTTCCCTTGGCTGGAGTGCACGAAGAAAGTAAAGAAAAATTCATCGACAAAAGTAAACCGTTAATAATTGACAATAGACGAAATTCTGAAACTATTTTCCAAGTTTTACCCACGAGAATCAGTTACTGGGGCATGTAACGATACTCACAATCCGCGAACACGTGGTCATAACAAACAAAAATTGTGCTTAAAATGAGTGGTAAAATTCAGAATAACTTATCAACTTGGACAGTATCCCTTACTATGAGACACGATCTGCGAACTTAAGGCTCGCAGATCCGTACTTAACACGTGCTGAGACAACAAGGACATGTGAAAACTAGATTACGAACCGAAATCCAAATTAGCGAAGTTTCAGAAATCTGTTCAATTATATTATACTCGTCAGATCACCAACGCATTAAAGCAGAGTGAGTGATAAGGTACATGAAGCATTCGCATGTTTGAACAGAGGTGGAGCAGAACAATTGCTTGCATGTGTCGCTAAGTGCAACTGGTTATAACGTTCCGAAATTAACAAGAAAAATTCTGTATGCCACTCGAAGAGCAATGAACGATGAGAGCAAGATGCTGATTTTGACTAGAGCTAAGATAACTATGATTAGGCACAATAACACTTAGTTGGAGTCGCCAGTCTAGTGACTCTGGAAACACTGCCTGGCGAATCCTTTTGGAAACCACGCGCCCTGTTCCTCCGGAAGTACCAACTGAGCTCCCTTTTGTGTGGTGCCAACTTGTACAATAGCTTCGTCCAAGGCAAACAGAAACCTCTTTGATTCGCGGTACGCGCTTTGTATTGGCTATTCTGCCACAGTAGCAGACTGCTCTTACTCCCTAAGATCTAGATACCGAAATTTATTTTGTACACTCTCACTCAAGCTTTTCATTCGTCAGGTGGCAGGAGGAAAGGATGTATACATTGACATATTGCACATAGTATTGAATATGCATGTGCGACTCCGGTAATTACCAAAAATCTTAGTAAAATGTGAAGTGAAATAAAGGTAATTACCTTGTGGCCACTATAGACACTCTCTGCTGCTCAGTCTTTTTTTATGTAGTTTACTTTTTGCGCTCAGATTTGAGGTGCCAGCGGTGAGTACATTAAGTTAAATGTTAAGCAAAATGATGGAGAGGCTCATGTAGAGACCCTTCAAATGAATGCCTCCTTCGCTAAAGCAATGGGAATTTTCACCTCTTCAGGGTTCGTACTTCCAAGATATTTAAACGTTTTTGCTTGGCTAGTAATAACTTGCCCTGTTTTAATATCTGGCAGTCTCTTTGTTTTGTTGATCATCGACTCTTTGTTTTTTCTGTGTCGATTCTCATCCCATATTCCACACAAGCTTCATTCAGATATTTCACCATTTACTTTACATTTAGTTCACTCTCTGCCACCAATACCATGTCACCAGCAAATCTTATACAATCTATTCTCTTTCCGCCAATACATACTCCTCTCTTTGCATCTAAGCCTTTCTCAATAGTCTCTTGCAGGTATGAGCTGAATAATAAAGGGGAGAGCACACAACCTTGTCTAACGCCCCTTCCAACCCTATTTCCATCTCTCATCACATTCCCACTCATTATTTTTACTTTCAGTTGCAAATATAGATTCTGTATCAGGTGTCTCTTCTTCTAATCTACTCCTTTCCTAAGCTCCTTTCTTATGGGGGGACATAGGAGAAAATGGACGTGTTTACATAATCTAAGACAGTTTTTGGTGTTTGAAAGTTAACAGAACCAAATTTTGCACGTGACGTAATTATGTTATGGACTGCATTCTAGCATTTTTCAAATTTTTTCTTAACGATTTGATTATGGCATTGCTGGAAATTTTCTCAACACATACTATCACACAAGGAACATTTTTACAACAATTACTTTACTTACAACTTTCCTAGTGTGGTAGGTAGTTCTTAGCAATCAGATAAGAAAACATTTGGAACAGTTTTTTAATATCAGTTTTAAAGCTCTTACAATTTATTTTAAAAAATTATGCATGAGAAACAAAGCAATTTCAGTTTCACAGAAAAGTAAATAATTTTGACAGAAATACGCTTAGAAAAAATCTGTACCACAGAAAATTGTGTTCCACCATGGGTACATTTCTTTAACAATTCTGGATGAGCTAGAAACTGGAATGTTGGCTTTATGGTGATTAAGACTGCTTCAGGAAGACTGTGTTTATGTGAATAGATTCAGTTTTCTGCTTTTGCCTGCTTATATATGCACCAGGATACTGGCTTCTCATCAGTTGACAACTTGTGAAATAATACTACCCACACTGCCTTCTGCATTGCCTTCAAATCTCCAGTGTTTTGCATTATTGCTTTGCCTTAATATATTTGCAAATTGTGGATCTCTTTGCCAGTCAGGCGTTGTGGCCCAGCCAGTGACTGTCCGTCTTGGAGTTTTACATCTTTTTGTTCTTGTTTCAGTTCAGAAGTCTCCCATCCACCCTCTTCTGCATGTGCCCTAAACATTCTAGCTTTTCAGTGTTGCATCCATTCCATTCATTTACATATGGCTTGCCTTCTACAACAGATTTGAACGCACTAGAATCTCCAATACCAAGATATTTCACGTATATAACTCGAAGTCTCATTTCGCTCTGATGAAATATTAATTTCTTTCCTGCTGGCTCCTTGCCACCACTAAAACCGTCATAATTCTTGCTACAAATTATTTTGTGTATTATTTGTCATTGTCTCTCTTCTTCCTTATTGCCTAACGTCTTTTTGTGTGCACAAATAGAAAAATATTTGGACATCACCTGCAAATTCAAAACTTTCATAACTGATGAAATATCGTGTAGGGATGTGTGGCCCCTTTTCATCCATGTGCTGTCACATAGCTCTGTAGAAAGCAAAGGGTCATTTACTCCTGTCTGAATGTCTTTGTCAAATGAAACTGTCTCTTTCACTGCTGCTGACAAACTGCTATTGCATTCTGTTTCCAAGGCGTTCAGAAGATGATTGTTTAGTGTCGAGTACGTAGCAGACGAAGATAGCATATTCATTATTGCTTAAAACAAATTGCTACCGTCCCTTCCAACATCAACACATCTCATCCCATAGCAAAAGCTTATGTTGGCTTCATACACCCAATTCTTAGCAGTTCATGTTTTGAATTGAATGTCAGTTTGACAGTTGTCACAAAATAAGTGTATATTACACACAATCCCATCTCTGTCATTGCTGTCATATAATTTTAAAGATTTAGTGCCACGGTTACCATATGCACACCAATTTCTAACAATACAACACACAGTTTCTAAATCAATTATCCTAAAACCAATATTCACTTCGTCTTTAGTGGATTGAAACTCTGCACCAGTTCCAAGTTTCTTCTGTGAACTGCTTGTCGTCTTAGCTTCATAATTATCTTCCACTGAATTATGTTGACTCACTTGCAGAAACTGTTTATTCACTCGTAAATGGCGAGCTTTTACCAGTTTTAAAACACCTTAGCACTATATCTTGACATTTTAAACTGTAAATCATACAAAAAATGCTTCAACACAGTCGTAATCTCCACACGAACAGCATTCTCCTGGCAAATGACCAGGGTATTAAGTATTATATTCAAACAATTTATGTTATACATTCTGACATGTTCCACACCCACGACAATCATCTCATTTTTTGGGTCTATGGAACTAAAACTGTATATAATATAATCTAATCTAAGAACTGCATTACGCATATAAATTTTTTTGTGATTTTCTTTAGATTTGTATTCTTTTTCTTTTGTTCATATGGGCATTTCTAATTGTGATTATGTAACATTCTATACATATAAAATTTTTTTCGTGATTTTCTTTAGATTTCTATTCTTTTTCTTTTGTTCATATGGGCATTTCTAATTGTGATTATGTAACATTCTACTGTGGTTTTTAAATGTAAAGATGTAATTGTGATTATTTCGTTTGCCAATGGATAAGTATGTATCTTGCTTTGTACCTGTGTTAAAGTTTGTAAAGTTCTCTTTTGGAATATTATTAATGATGAAAAATGCAGTCAATAACATTTATAAAGATTTATGTAATTTACGATAACGATATAACATCTATAGACAGGGGACAGCTATAGTGATATCGATAGTCGAAAGGTTGTTGTGTAGTAGAGGGGATGGTGGATGGTGTGTCTGTGAAGCGCGCGCGAGAAAAATAGTACTGTGTTTCATGCAAAGCATACGTAATTGTATGGACAGTGATACCGAACTATCAGATTGTTAATTCTCTTTACCACTGCGGTATGTAATGCCGTCGCCAGCGAACTTTACGAGCAAATAAACCGGACTGTGAAAGTGCCGCTAACATTACTTTGTTGTGGCCGACACGAACTGTGCTTTTATGCGAATGAACTTTGCTGGTATTGGTTTTGGGTGGTGGAACTGTTGTATATCACATTCTATCAAGCCGTGAAAGTGAAGACTTTAGTTAACTGTGCAATATAAATGACTTTCAGTGACGTTGTCGAAGTTTGAAATGCGAGAACAGAGTGCACATTGTTAACGGTGTGCTTCACACACAAGAACAGTTCTATGAACTGTGTATTTGTGCCTAAGACTATATGAATGTGACGAACTGTGTAATTATGGACGGTAGCGTCACGGACAGTGCATAAGGTGTAAAAACGAGCGATGTCTACATAATGTACTTTGAAAGAGAGGACATGTCAACAACGTTCGTATACTGGCGTCTTGTGGTTTGTTAATCACCACGGGGTTAATGATACAGCTGTGCGGGAACTTTGTTTGCGTTTCGCCGGAGGAGATTAACCAACGGAAATGCCTGTATCCTGCTCTCATCATCGTAACCCGCCGACATAGTGCTGCCCAACGCAACGCTTCGTATGCAACAAAAAGTTAAAGGATTTCGCCGAACGCTATCCCCTGACCTAGAATCTTTCTTTCTCTATTAAAAGTATAAGAATTATAGACTCTACTCAAATAAATTCTTTGTTTAGTTTATGTTTGCTTTCTGCTAACGAAAATAAAATTACAATCAGTGAATTAAAAGTTGCCTGTTAGTCATTGTTGAACACCAATAAATATAAACTTCTTCCTCTCATTAGAACTAATTCTCCTTGCATGTCAATATTATTGTAGTTATTTTATGTAGTTTTATGTATTGTTATGAGGCTAGATGTATGACAGTGACTAATAAGAGGATTTCGTCGCGAAATATGGCTTCGCGCGAAAATTACGGCCACCGTCATAATTGCTTGCGTTCTGACCAATAACGTAAAAGCTGCTATTCCCGTATTGGTGCATTTCCTGACGTGAGCGGAAATTATAAATGTCAGCTGTCAAATCATGTAGGGACTGTTTACCCAGTAATAAATATTTTTGATATTGTGTTGCTACGAGTCGTAGTATTAAGAGACACAGGTTATACTCAAAAGTGGGTAGATGTATGGTGAAACCCCCCCAGTGTTCGTGCGATTATTAACAGTATCGTGTGTGATTCACGAAATTTTGTCACTTTTTCTAATTCCTTTCAGATATTGTCTGAGATGTCTTTGAAGGTTCAGAGAATATATACACAATTTTGTCGGTTCAGGTCAATTTCTGAGCAGTTTCTAGTGAATATTGGAGTTTTCAGTTCATAAACAAAGTGGGGTCGTGACCAATTGAGAAGTATAACAAGGAATGTGGTTTTCCAACTAGAATTTTGGATGACTTCACAGTTCAGATTTTGATACTTATTTTTCCTGTGGGTTGAGGTCATCACAGTTCGAATCCTGCCTCGGGCATAGTTGTGTGTGATGTCCTTAGGTTATTTAGGTTTAATTAGTTGTAGGTCTAGGGGACTGATGACCTCAGATGGTAAGTCCCATAGTTCTTAGAGCCACTTTTTAGAACTGAAATGTTTATTTTCTGCACCACAGACAATAACAGCTGTCAAAGATAGCTAACGGAAGGCCAAAATAACACGACGTAAACGGGCCCACAGCGTCTTATACACTTTGGGATAAATTTTAATATACGGATAAGACTAGAAAGATTTAATTTTCAAAAGAACACATTTTTTATGAAGGTTCAACTTTTACAAACGTTTAACTTTGGATTACGGTTAGGATCGAAGTTTTTGTTTACCTTTCAGGACTTTCCAGTGTACCATTCATCGGAAGCACATCAATCATCCAGACGAACAGCTCGTCCGTATTTTTGCAGGCGTGGATGGAGATACTTCATTCTCTGCTGTTGCTATGTAACGTCGCAGTTCACCCAAATTGATCTGAAGGGAAGGCACGCGGATAGAACCTTTCATAAAGCCCAGCTGACAAAAACAAAATCATATTCCAGTGCTGTCCGAGTATTAATTACTGAGAATCTACAGTTTAGCAAAAACAAACATTTCTGGGTTGTACCGCACAAAATAGGGTAAAGGCATGCAGTTTTGATGTTTGTTGGGGACAATTATGGATAAACAAGGACGATTCCATATTAAAAACAAGTGGAAAAACCCTTTGTAACGTAGATGTGTAGTAGCCAAGTTACCCAACAGAATACTGAAACTAAATGGCTCATAAATTTGAGCCTAATGCTTAAAAATACTTGTACAAAAATAATACTTTGTTCTTCACGAAAGGAGAATTAGTAGCACAACCTGAAAGCGTTCAATGACTGAGGGTAAGCTTTCTAGGTACCTACTAAACAGTGTACTTTTTTTTGTCAGTCTGCTGACTTGTTTGATGCGGCCTGCGACGAATCTCCTGTGCTAAGCTCTTCATAGATATAGTGGGAATTAGTGAAGTTCGGTGGCAGGAGGAACAAGACTTTTGGTCAGGCGAATACAGGGTTATAAATACAAAATCAAATAGGGGTAATGCAGGAGTAGGTTTAATAACGAATAAAAAAATAGGAGTGCGGGTTAGCTACTACAAACAGCATAGTGAACGCATTATTGTGGCCAAGATAGACACAAAGCCCATGCCTACTACAGTAGTACAAGTTTATATGCCAACTACCTCTGCAGATGATGAAGAAATAGATGAAATGTATGACGAGATAAAAGAAATTATTCAGGTAGTGAAGGGAGACGAAAATTTAATAGTCATGGGTGACTGGAATTCGTCAGTAGGAAAAGCGAGAGAAGGAAACATAGTAGGTGAATATGGATTGGGGGGAAGGAATGAAAGAGGAAGCCGCCTTGTAGAATTTTGCACAGAGCATAACTTAATCATAGCCAACACTTGGTTCAAGAATCATAAAAGAAGGTTGTATACCTGGAAGAATCCTGGAGATACTAAAAGGTATCAGATAGATTATATAATGGTAAGACAGAGATTTAGGAACCAGGTTTTAAATTGTAAGACATTTCCAGGGGCAGATGTGGATTCTGACCACAATCTATTGGTTATGAACTGCAGATTGAAACTGAAGAAACTGCAAAAAGGTGGGAATTTAAGGAGATGGGACCTGGATAAACTGAAAGAACCAGAGGTTGTAGAGAGTTTCAGGGAGAGCATAAGGGAACAATTGACAGGAATGGGGGAAAGAAATACAGTCGAAGAAGAATGGGTAGCTCTGAGGGATGAAGTAGTGAAGGCAGCAGAGGATCAAGTAGGTAAAAAGACGAGGGCTAATAGAAATCCTTGGGTAACAGAAGAAATATTGAATTTAATTGATGAAAGGAGAAAATATAAAAATGCAGTAAATGAAGCAGGCAAAAAGGAATACAAACGTCTCAAAAATGAGATCGACAGGAAGTGCAAAATGGCTAAGCAGGGATGGCTAGAGGACAAATGTAAGGATGTAGAGGCTTGTCTCACTAGGGGTAAGATAGATACTGCCTACAGGAAAATTAAAGAGACCTTTGGAGAGAAGAGAACCACTTGTATGAATATCAAGAGCTCAGATGGCAACCCAGTTCTAAGCAAAGAAGGGAAGGCAGAAAGGTGGAAGGAGTATATAGAGGGTTTATACAAGGGCGATGTACTTGAGGACAATATTATGGAAATGGAAGAGGATGTAGATGAAGACGAAATGGGAGATAAGATACTGCGTGAAGAGTTTGATAGAGCACTGAAAGACCTGAGTCGAAACAAGGCCCCGGGAGTAGACAACATTCCATTTGAACTACTGATGGCCTCGGGAGAGCCAGTCATGACAAAACTCTACCATCTGGTGAGCACGATGTATGAGACAGGCGAAATACCCTCAGACTTCAAGAAGAATATAATAATTCCAATCCCAAAGAAAGCAGGTGTTGACAGATGTGAAAATTACCGAACTATCAGTTTAATAAGTCACAGCTGCAAAATACTAACGCGAATTCTTTACAGACGAGTGGAAAAACTGGTAGAAGCCGACCTCGGGGAAGATCAGTTTGGATTCCGTAGAAATGTTGGAACACGTGAGGCAATACTGACCTTACGACTTATCTTAGAAGAAAGATTAAGAAAAGGCAAACCTACGTTTCTAGCATTTGTAGACTTAGAGAAAGCTTTTGACAATGTTAACTGGAATACTCTCTTTCAAATTCTGAAGGTGGCAGGGGTAAAATACAGGGAGCGAAAGGTCATTTACAGTTTGTACAGAAACCAGATGGCAGTTATAAGAGTCGAGGGGCATGAAAGGGAAGCAGTGGTTGGGAAAGGAGTAAGACAGGGTTGTAGCCTCTCCCCGATGTTATTCAATCTGTATATTGAGCAAGCAGTAAAGGAAACCAAAGAAAAATTCGGAGTAGGTATTAAAATTCATGGAGAAGAAGTAAAAACTTTGAGGTTCGCCGATGACATTGTAATTCTGTCAGAGACAGCAAAGGACTTGGAAGAGCAGTTGAACGGAATGGACAGTGTCTTGAAAGGAGGATATACGATGAACATCAACAAAAGCAAAACGAGGATAATGGAATGTAGTCAAATTAAGTCGGGTGATGCTGAGGGAATTAGATTAGGAAATGAGACACTTAAAGTAGTAAAGGAGTTTTGCTATTTAGGGAGTAAAATAACCGATGATGGTCGAAGTAGAGAGGATATAAAATGTAGACTGGCAGTGGCAAGGAAAGCGTTTCTCAAGAAGAGGAATTTGTTAACATCGAGTATAGATTTAAGTGTCAGAAAGTCGTTTCTGAAAGTATTTGTATGGAGTGTAGCCATGTATGGAAGTGAAACATGGACGATAACTAGTTTGGACAAGAAGAGAATAGAAGCTTTCGAAATGTGGTGCTACAGAAGAATGCTGAAGATAAGGTGGGTAGATCACATAACTAATGAGGAGGTATTGAATAGGATTGGGGAGAAGAGAAGTTTGTGGCACAACTTGACTAGAAGAAGGGATCGGTTGGTAGGACATGTTTTGAGGCATCAAGGGATCACAAATTTAGCATTGGAGGGCAGTGTGGAGGGTAAAAATCGTAGAGGGAGACCAAGAGATGAATACACTAAGCAGATTCAGAAGGATGTAGGTTGCAGTAGATACTGGGAGATGAAGAAGCTTGCACAGGATAGAGTAGCATGGAGAGCTGCATCAAACCAGTCTCAGGACTGAAGACCACAACAACAACAACAACAAGCTCTTCATCTCAGAGTAGCACTTGCAACCTACGTCCTCAATTATTTGCTGGACGTATCCCAATCTCTCTCTTCTTCTACAGTTTTTGTCTTCCAAAACTTCCTCTAGTACCATGTAAGTCATTCCCTCATGTCTTAACAGATGCCTTATCATCCTGTCCCTTCTCCTTATCGGTGTTTTCCACATATTCCTTTCCTCTCCGATTCTGAGCAGAACCTCCTCATTCATTACCTTATCATTCCACCTAATTTTCAACATTCGTCTGTAGCACCACATCTCAAATGCTTCGATTCTCTTCTGTTCCGGTTTTCCTACAGTCCATGTTCACTACCATACAGTGCCGTACTCCAAACGTACATTCCCAGAAATTTCTTCCACAAATTAAGGCTGATGTTTGATACTAGTAGACTTCTCTTGGCCAGGAATGCCCTTTTTGCCATTGATAGTCTGTTTTTGATGTCCTCTTTGCTCCGTCCGCCATTGGTTATTTTGGTTATTTTACTGCCAAGGCAGCAGAATTCATTAACGTCATCTACTTCGTGACTATCAATCGTAGTGTTAAGTTTCTCGCTGTTCTCATTTCTACTACTTCTCATTACCTTCGTCTTTCTTCGATTTACTCTCAGTCCATACTCTGTACTCAAAAGACTGTTTATTCCGTTCAGCAGATCATGTAATACTTCCCCGCTTTCACTCAGGATAGCAATGTCATCAGCGAGTCTTATCACTGATATCCTTTCACCCTGAATTTTAATTCCGCTCCTGAACCTGTCTTTTATTTCCATCATTGCTTCTTGGATATACAAATTGAACTGTAGGGGCGAAAGACTATCCATGTTTTACACCCTTTTTAATACGAGCACTTCGTTCTTGGTCGTCCACTCTTTGCTGTTGTACATATTGCATATGACCCAAATCTCCCTGTAGATTACCACTACTTTTCCTAGAATTTTACATTGTCGAACGCTTTTTCCAGGTCGACAAATCTTATGAATGTGTTTTGATTTTTCTTCAGTCTTGCTTCCATTATGAACCGTAACGCTTGAATTGCCTCTCTCGTGCCCTTACCTTTCCTAAAGCCATATTGATCGTCATCTAGTGCATCGTCAATCTTCTATTCGATTTTTCTGTGAATTATTCTTGTAAGCGACTTGGATGCATGAGCTGCTAGATTGATTGTGCGGTATTTCTCGCCCTTGTCAGCTTTTGCCATCTTTGGAATTGTGTGGATGATGCTTTTCCGAAAGTCAGATGGTATATCGCCATACTCATATATTCTACACACCTCCCAACGATTTTATAAATTCTGATGGAATGTTACGTATCCCTTCTGCCGTATTCGATATTAGGTCCTCCAAAGCTCTTTTAAATTCTGATTCTAATACTGGATACCTTATCTCTTCTAAATGGACTCCTGTTTCTGCTTCTATCTCATCAGACAAATATTCCCCCTCATAGAGGCTTTAAGTGTATTATCTCCACCTATGTGCTCTCTCCTCTTCATTTAACAGTGGAATTCCCGTTGCACACTTAATGTTATTACCATTGCTTTTAATGTCACCAAAGGTTGTTTGGACTTTCTCTATGCTGAGGCTGTCTTCCGACAGTCATTTTCTTTTTGACGTCTTCAAATTTTTCCTGCAGCCACTTCATCTTAGTTTCGCTGCACTTCCTATTTATTTCATTCCTCAGCGACATGTATTTATGTATTCCTGAGTTTCCCGGAACATTTTTTTACTTCCTCATTTCATCGATCAACTGAAGTACAGGGTTATTACAAATGATTGAAGCGATTTCACAGCTCTACAATAACTTTATTATTTGAGATATTTTCACAATGTTTTGCACACACATACAAAAACTCAAAAATTGTTTTTAGGCATTCACAAATGTTCCATATGTGCCCCTTTAGTGATTCGGCAGACATCAAGCCGATAATCAAGTTCCTCCCACACTCGGCGCAGCATGTCCCCATCAATGAGTTCGAAAGCATCGTTGATGCGAGCTCGCAGTTCTGGCACGTTTCTTGGTAGAGGAGGTTTAAACACTGAATCTTTCACATAACCCCACAGAAAGAAATCGCATGGGGTTAAGTCGGGAGAGCGTGGAGGCCATGACATGAATTGCTGATCATGATCTCCACCACGACCGATCCATCGGTTTGTAGCAATTGTAGACGGTAAGGCTTCTGCTTTAGCCTTTTCCGTAAGATTTTCCAAACCATCGGCTGTGGTACGTTTAGCTCCCTGCTTGCTTTATTCGTCGACTTCCGCGGGCTACGCGTGAAACTTGCCCGCACGCGTTCAACCGTTTCTTCGCTCACTGCAGGCCGACCCGTTGATTTCCCCTTACAGAGGCATCCAGAAGCTTTAAACTGAGCATACCATCGCCGAATGAGGTTATCAGTGGGTGGATCTTTGTTGAACTTCGTCCTGAAGTGTCGTTGCACTGTTATGACTGACTGATGTGAGTGCATTTCAAGCACGGCATACTCTTTCTCGGCTCCTGTCGCCATTTTGTCTCACTGCGCTCTCGAACGCTCTGGCAGCAGGAACCTGAAGTGCGGCTTCAGCCGAACAAAACTTTATGAGTTTTTCTACGTATCTGTAGTGTGTCGTGACCATACGTCAATGAATGGAGCTACAGTGAATTTATGAAATCGCTTCAATCATTTGTAATAGCCCTGTATTTCTTATGTTACCCATGGTTTCTTCGCAGTTATCTTCTTTGTAACTATGTTTTCCTTCCCAACTTCTGTGATCCATGGCGGCTTTGCAGGTATCGGCATTTGTTCAGAGAGCTAACTTTTCGGCGCTGGTTCTACCTCACCATCTATGGCCGTCCTATCGCCCTCACTCACACCCTTAAGTACCTTGGCGTCACCCTCGACTGTCGCCTCTCCTGGACTCCCCATCTCCGGACAATCCAAGCCATGGCACGCTCCCGCCTCAGTCTCCTCAAGCTCCTCTCTGGCCGTACGTGGGGTCTGGACCCCTCCACCATCCTCCACACCTATAAATCCCTCATCCGCCCTATCCTTTGTTATGCCCATCCGGCTTGGATCTCCGCCCCCCCTACCTTTTACAAATCCCTCCAAATCCTTGAACGCCATGCTCTCCGCCTCGCCTATCGCATCTGTCTCCCTTCCCACACGCGGATCCTCTACGATCTCATCCCCTTCCCCCACCTTCTCCTCTTCCTTGAAAGGATACGGATCCTGTACACCTCCCGCAAACTCGATCCTCCTCACCCGCTCGTCTCCCCACTCCTCTCCCACCCCTGCCCGCTGCCGCGCCTGTATTCCCACGTCCCACCCGGTCTCCATCTCTCCACCCTCCTTACCCTCTCCCGAGGTGGCTTGCGCCAGCTCCCCTCCCTGATGATGTCCTCCTCCCTTCCATTTACCCCTCCTATCAACTTTGATCCTCCCCCCACTCCCTGTTTCCTTTCCTTTAGGCACCCTCCCTCCCTTCTCTTTCCTTTTTCCCCCATCCCCCATCCTCCACCCCTCTTCCCCCGGGCTTCCCCTCCCCCTTCCTCCCTCCCCCACTCTCCCCTGCCCATGGCATCTCTGCTCTCCCCTCTCCCTCTCCCACTCCCCTTCCTCCTCCTCCACTCTTGGCAGGTCCCCGGACTCGCACACATTCAGTGAACATTCGCGCGCCGGAGGTCATCGCCATTAGTGTCTCGTGTGTGTGCCTTCGTTTGTGTTTAGTGTTTGTTCGCCGAAACGCCGCCACTGTTCACGTGTACCATCGCCATCATCCCTGTTTTGTGTGCCGTGTCCACTAGTGTCAGTGCTGTTTTCTCGTCAGGCGTGAACTGCTCCGTGTTTTTGTTTTTTTTTGTTTTTTAGTGTCTACATTGTTTTGCCCACCATTTTTGATTGTATTCTCTGTGTCCCCTGTATTTCTTACTTATTGTAAATCCCAAGGCTGAAGAGCGGCGTACTCAGCTGCTGACAGTCCGCCTTGTGTAAGGTGATAAAAATTACAATAAAGAAAAAAAAATCGGCGCTGGTGAGTCGGTCGTCGCCAGGTGTCGCGGCGGTGAGCGGATCGGCAGGCGAGCGCGAGTGAGTTTCAGTTGGGAGGGGCAGAGAAGACGGTGCGGTTGCCCAGCGAGGGAGGTAATCTGGTAGATGAAGAGGTGTTTTTGTAAAGGCATTGTACAGGCGACAGTTGTAACGGCAGTGTCTTGAGAGGGTCTGCGCGCCCAAGCAGTTGCTGGCCGTTAACCGGTGACATTTTATTGGGAGATTGTGGTGGCGACATGCTTCTGATACTGTTGGACGATTATTTCGCTGGACTGAAAAGGTGACGTCGTTCTACTCATGTTTTTCACTGCGCATGCACCTTCCGCCTCCGGTATTGCATGTGCACCTCACCTGAGACAAACTACGAGCGCTGAGTTATGAAATTCTGTTAGTAATCCATGTGTGGTCGAACCCTGCGCAGTTTGTTGCACCATTTGGATGGAACTCTTGGTGCTTGGTGTCTAGTAGCGTCAACATTCTGCCTTACCATCCCAGCCGTGGGGCTTATTGTGTATGTTTTAAAACTGAGTGTTTAGTTTGTTCCAGACAATCTGGTGTATCGTGAACAGTGTGATGTACCAAGTTACGCTAACTCTGTGAGAGACTTGTGCTGAGATGTGAATTTGGGCATCCACCAAGGGGTCGATTATCGTAAGGATAAAATATAATTTGGTGTTTCTTTTCTGGGACATCACGTGTGGAAGTGAGCTCAATCGGTTACTTAAACCCTGAGTTCAATCCTTACTTGTAAGCTAAATTTAGCAGTCCCAGTTTGTATTAACTCTTGCGATACTGCTGCTATGCTATTTTATGTAAAGTTGTTTTAAGTGATTGATTTTGTTTTTATTAACATAGCACTGTTTGAGACATTTGACTCTAGCGTGTTGTTGCTGCGTCAGCACACGCGATTTGTTGGACAATGATTGTAGTCGTCATGTGTGCCTAGGTGGTGGGTCTGGGCTACACCTTCGGGTTCTCGCTTGTTCTTGAATCTGACGGAGTTGCCCGTTCCGTTAAGACTCAGGTGCACCCAATAACAGCCATCTGAATTGACCGTTTGAGGGGGAGGAGCACCCGGGAAGTGAAGTCGGACGATCGTACTGTACTCCGCGTCCTCGTTCGGACCGATAAACCGGATCCGAACGGCACAATCAGTTGTGGTCCGTGTTGCCCGCTCCGCTTGACGTTCATGTCCGTAATTGGCAGATGGCGTGGGCTGGGAACTATTTGTAAGAGAAATGTCTGACATACATTATTGCCTGTCTTGTTGAGAGTCCGTATGTAGGGTTACTCTTTATTTTAAATGAATGTACACTCCTGGAAATTGAAATAAGAACACCGTGAATTCATTGTCCCAGGAAGGGGAAACTTTATTGACACATTCCTGGGGTCAGATACATCACATGATCACACTGACAGAACCACAGGCACATAGACACAGGCAACAGAGCATGCACAATGTCGGCACTAGTACAGTGTATATCCACCTTTCGCAGCAATGCAGGCCGCTATTCTCCCATGGAGACGATCGTAGAGATGCTGGATGTAGTCCTGTGGAACGGCTTGCCATGCCATTCGTGCTGGACGTGCAGACCGCGTGAGACGACGCTTCATCCAGTCCCAAACATGCTCAATGGGGGATAGATCCGGAGATCTTGCTGGCCAGGGTAGTTGACTTACACCTTCTAGAGCACGTTTGGTGGCACGGGATACATGCGGACGTGCATTGTCCTGCTGGAACAGCAAGTTCCCTTGCCGGTCTAGGAATGGTAGAACGATGGGTTCGATGACGGTTTGGATGTACCGTGCACTATTCAGTGTCCCCTCGACGATCACCAGTGGTGTACGGCCAGTGTAGGAGATCGCTCCCCACACCATGATGCCGGGTGTTGGCCCTGTGTGCCTCGGTCGTATGCAGTCCTGATTGTGGCGCTCACCTGCACGGCGCCAAACACGCATACGACCATCACTGGCACCAAGGCAGAAGCGACTCTCATCGCTGAAGACGACACGTCTCCATTCGTCCCTCCATTCACGCCTGTCGCGACACCACTGGAGGCGGGCTGCACGATGTTGGGGCGTGAGCGGAAGACGGCCTAACGGTGTGCGGGACCGTAGCCCAGCTTCATGGAGACGGTTGCGAATGGTCCTCGCCGATACCCCAGGAGCAACAGTGTCCCTAATTTGCTGGGAAGTGGCGGTGCGGTCCCCTACGGCACTGCGTAGGATCCTACAGTCTTGGCGTGCATCCATGCGTCGCTGCGGTCCGGTCCCAGGTCGACGGGCACGTGCACCTTCCGCCGACCACTGGCGACAACATCGATGTACTGTGGAGACCTCACGCCCCACGTGTTGAGCAATTCGGCGGTACGTCCACCCGGCCTCCCGCATGCCCACTATACGCCCTCGCTCAAAGTCCGTCAACTGCACATACGGTTCACGTCCACGCTGTCGCGGCATGCTACCAGTGTTAAAGACTGCGATGGAGCTCCGTATGCCACGGCAAACTGGCTGACACTGACGGCGGCGGTGCACAAATGCTGCGCAGCTAGCGCCATTCGACGGCCAACACCGCGGTTCCTGGTGTGTCCGCTGTGCCGTGCATGTGATCATTGCTTGTACAGCCCTCTCGCAGTGTCCGGAGCAAGTATGGTGGGTCTGACACACCGGTGTCAATGTGTTCTTTTTTCCATTTCCAGGAGTGTATTTGGTCAAGGTTTCACAACGCTCTGTAAGTGTACTTTCGATAACACTTTGGGCGTGCAGTGTTTTCTGTTTTCTATGAAAAATTACCTTTCTCATTCGACAAGTTGTTTCACATTTGTTAGTAACAAAAGGAAACTGATGGGCTTTACGTATAAATGTTCTCTGGCTGTGAGTTTATTATTACAAATGTAATTTCTTCACTATTTTTTAATACAAAATATTCACAGTTGATGTGTAAATTTACTCTTTTTATGGTATTGTCTTTCTCATTTGAAGAGTTGTTATATTTGCGTGGGTATTGAAAGCAACTGATGGGCATCATGTACATATGTTCTCACTTGATGTTTATGACAGCTGTTATTTCTGTTCATTGACTTTAATAAATATTGTGAACAATAAAATGTGAATGCTCTGATGCCCTGAGGTTCATACCTTCCGCTTAGTACTTTGGGCGTTTTATGATACGCCGAGGTAATACTGGTTTCATTCTGTGCTGGCGTTTTTTAGAGATGTCCATTCCTCTTCAACTGTACTTTCTACTGTACTGCCTACTGAGCTATTCCTTATTGCTGTGTCTATACCCTTAGAGAACTCCAACCGTATCTCATCATTCCTTAGTAATTCGGTATCCCACTTCTTTGCGTATTGATTCTTCCTGACTGTCTTAAACTTCAGTCTACTCTTCATCACTACTATATTGCATTTTTTTCTAGATACTCTGAAAAAGTTATTGCGTTGTGGATCTGTGCTGCTTTAATCCCTGTGTGTTTTGATAGTTTTAATATCTGACTATCGGTGCCCATTTCAATTATATGGTGCACAGATTCTTGAACCGACATTTTCAGGAAAGTGGATTGACAGGTGGTCCTTTACCATGGCCTACTAGATCCGCTGAATTGACACTTTTGGACCAGTTTTGTGCGGGGGCAAATTCACAACCTTGTTTACAAAGGACCTGTTAAATCGTAAGAGGATCTGGTTGCCCAGATAGTAACAGCAGTAGTAAATTAAGGTAACTCTTGCAGTCTTCGACCCTGCTAGAACATGGCCTGGCAGTGTAACCTTTGTGTACAAGGCAGTGGAGGCATTTTTGAACCTCTACTGCAACTAATGTAATTGTGTTGCGTTGATGTCTGTTGGTAATAAAAAATTAAAATATGTTTATCACTTTTTGTCTACTGTAAGAAAGATCTGATGCCCTATTAAAACGGTGCCTCACAGGAATACACATCAGAATGCTTCCAATGTCCCAGGCAACGTTCTTGTTTATTTATTTGTCATCCAGAGAAAAGTTCCTGTACTAGTTGAAAAAATCATCACAGGAAAACGACATTAGAGAAAAATGTTTTGGTGTCCCGTATAATCTTATGGAATTTGTTGGTTTCAATAACTTCCAATCTGTAGATGTGTAAGCAATCAGTCTCCTTCCTTCTTCAGTTTTTTTGTAACAACTGAGCCCCTAGTCGTACATCCAAAGAATCACGTTGTAGTATAAAATGACGATTAACATCACAAAGAGCCATAGTGGGTGCTACCATTGAAACCTGCTTCAGTGCCTTGAAATATACTTGCTGTGAGGGGCATTCTTTATTATCAAACTCTAGTATAAATCTGTGAAAGAAATTGGTGATGCCGATGAACCTTCCTACCACCTTCACCCTGTTCAGTTCTGGGAACTGAGTAATCGCTTGAAAAATTGATCAGCGGCTGTGCACTCGGTCGCGACAGTGTTCTCCAAGAATCTCAGTGATATGTCCACAAATTTAACCTTGCGTGGACTGACTATAAATTCAGCTCTCCTTGATGTTTTTAAGACTTCATGCAGATGCTGGATATATTCCCTCATCGTACGACTATAGATCACTAAATCGTCCTGATACTGATAATCAGATTGGAACTCTTGTCAAAAATATGCTTTCCATCAACTAAGATTATCCAAGAGGGGCTTAACTGGACTAAAAGATGTGCCATCTGCGTTGTAAACGCAGTAACTGGCCTAGGGCTTTCGGCTAGAAGAATCTGATTCTGGACCTGATTCAAATACAATGTGATAAATATCCTCGCTCGCTCCCAACACCGAAAACAGGAATGTGTTTTTGGTAGTTGTAGTGAACATAAACTAATCATCTTATCAATACACTATAATCAATAATGGGTCTATTTTTCCCCACTTGGTTTGGGTACCAGTAATATGGATGATGTATAAGGAAATTTTGGAGGACAAATGATCCTAGTTGTAAAATGTCAGTCAACACCTGTAACACCCTCATTATGGGAGGGGCTAACCTATCGAGTTGTCCCATTACTGGGTTGCTATGTCAATTCGATATTATGTTCCATTAATATAGTAACAATAACCATGGGTCCAGCACATCCAAAAACTCAGAGCAAATAGTTTCTCGTAGTGCTTCAGTTTTTATACCTAAGTGCCCGTTGTTCTTCTAGATTTTCCTTTTTTCACCTCCCACAGAACTACGTTTTCGCTACTAGCAATCATCCCTGAACCCCACTCCTTACGGTTACAAAACGAAAAATTAGTTTGTGGTTTGAATTTAAATGAAAACTTAGGTACGTTCAGTCAGTAACCAGGTCGACTCTAAGGCTGGATCCCAAAATACAACTAGTGGCTAAATTCTGACGGATACGACCGCTAACCTTCCAGGTAAATCCTTCTCTAGCATTCTTTACCAGGACCGCACCTTTCATTAGATTGATTAGCTGCTTTATACTAAGTTGCTTCTTGCCTAAAATTATCCCACTTACAATTACCTTCATTGGCACAGAGCCAATCGTAATCAAAAATCAAAATAGCACTTCCATAATCATACTCCAGATTGGTTCGTTATTAACAGTGCAACAAGCAAAAGAATTGTCTTTCCTTCACACTCGATTTTGTTGCAGTAACTGCCAAATCTCCCGATCCACTCTAGGCTTTTGACAGTTCCTAAGTGAATGACCTGGATCACCACAGTCCTGACAAAATATTGCTTTCCCCACTTCTGAGAATATGGGTCTAATTCCTCACTTCCTAGGAGAAACCTTTTATACTGATTGTATTACCACAGCTGAAACACTTCCCACCCACTTTGGCCTCCCCCTGTCTACATCTCATCGGACCTTCTCTCCCCCCCCCCCCCAAAAAAAAAACAGGCATCACCGTAATACTTCTTAAAACTAAATATTCCACTACTTGAACATTTTGCACCAACTTCTCTGTGCCAAGAGCTCAGGAGTTTTATAGAATACTATTTTATCCGTCTACGGACCTTACGCTGTAGAGAAGGTCTTGGACAATTTGTTTTTAGGTGTATAGTGAACACAATGCTAATACGCTTTTTCTGACTCCCGGCGCACGTATTCAATAGCAGATTCATAATAGGCTTATCTTCTCCCATATTCACTGTAAATGAGTTCCTGTAATGTCCGAGGTAGGATAATTCGACAAATTTTGCTCCCTAAAATGATATATCGTAATCTCTTCTCGTATTACCACTGAAAGGCATTCCATTAAATACCCTTTTACTTCAGCAGTTATTAACTATAATAGCTCTATATGTTTAATGTCTACGTCTTTCTTTTGAAAAAACACACTACGAAATACAAAAACTAAATTCTTCGAGGGAATACAACGATAAATCAATGTACTATGCCTGAAGACCTTGTAATGGGTTAGGAAACTTCGTGAACAAATTACCTGGTATAATTCACTCTGCCAACTGACAGCTCACCTGTTGCCCCACTATACCCAACCTAAGGAACCATTCACCCACACTTTTAACATATCTTTTTACACATTCTTACTCCCCTGGATCCACACCCTCCAAGTTCTATAATCGTTATACAGGGTGTGTCAAAAATGTATACACACTTTGAGCTGTCATAGACAATTTATTTCCCGTTCTAGAAGGTTAAATATCTGTGAGAAAGTAATGTTATGTTTCTTCAACAGGTGGCAGCAGTGGCAAGGAAGTAACTGCAACATGGCGGACGTGCGTTTGAGCTTTGAAGCGCGGAAGCAGATAATTAAGTGGTACTGGAAGATTGAGAATGTAGCTGCGGTTCGAAGACAGTGGAGAAGTGAGTATGGTACAGAACCACCTTCAAGATTAACAATTACACGTCTACGAAACAAATTCGAAATTCATGGAAAAGTGTGTCATGTGCACCTCGTACAGCTACAAGTGATGATTCCACAACTGCGGTCTTGGAACTGTTTCAGCCTTCGCCTCAAAAACCTTGAAGGCAAGCGGCACGTGAGAGTAATGAAGTGCTAGTAGTGTGCTACGCATTCTGAAGAAAGGCAAGTTTCGTGTGTACATTCCAAGGCTGGTGCAACAGCTAAGTGACGACGATCCTGATCGAAGGTTAGAATTTTGTGAATGGGTTCAGGAGATGGTGAGACATGAACCAGGATTTATGGGTAGCATAATTTGGCCGGATGAAGCCCAATTCAAACTCAATGGAACTGTCAATAGGCACAGTTGTGTGTACTGGGCTGAAGATAATCCTCACATTACAGTTGAAAAGGCTGTGAATTTGCCTGGTGTAAATGTGTGTTGTGGTTTGTCTGCAAGAGGACTCATTGGGTCTTTCCGCTTTGAAGGTACTGTTACTGGAGAAACGTACCTATCAATGCTTGCTGACTCCATATTCCTTGCCATTCGTGCATTATACGGTAATGATGAGTTTTATTTCCAACAAGATGGTTCCCCGCCGCACTATCATAGGGACGTACGAGAATACCTGGATCACAATGTGCCAGACCAGTGGATAGGCTGCAGGGGACCAATCGAGTTTCCTGTACGCTCTCCAGACCTCATGCCGCTGGATTTGTTCTTATGGGACGCAGTAAAAGATGTTGTTGTTGTTGTTGTCTTCAGTCCTGAGACTGGTTTGATGCAGCTCTCCATGCTACTCTATCCTGTGCAAGCTTCTTCATCTCCCAGTACCTACTGCAACCTACATCCTTCTGAATCTGCTTAGTGTATTCATCTCTTGGTCTCCCCCTACGATTTTTACCCTCCATGCTGCCTTCCAATACTAAATTGGTGATCCCTTGATGCCTCAGAACATGTCCTACCAACCGATCCCTTCTTCTGGTCAAGTTGTGCCACAAACTTCTCTTCTCCCCAATCCTATTCAATACTTCCTCATTAGTTATGTGATCTACCCATCTGATCTTCAGCGTTCTTCTGTAGCACCACATTTCAAAAGCTTCTATTCTCTTCTTGTCCAAACTATTTACCGTCCATGTTTCACTTCCATACATGGCTACACTCCATACAAATACTTTCAGAAATGACTTCCTGACACTTAAATCTATACTCGATGTTAACAAATTTCTCTTCTTCCGAAACGCTTTCCTTGCCATTGCCAGTCTACATTTTATATCCTCTCTACTTCGACCATCATCAGTTATTTTGCTTCCCAAATAGCAAAACTCCTTTACTACTTTAAGTGTCTCATTTCCTAATCTAATACCCTCAACATCACCCGACTTAATTCGACTACATTCCATTATCCTCGTTTTGCTTTTGTTGATGTTCATCTTATATCCTCCCTTCAAGACACCATCCATTCCGTTCAACTGCTCTTCCAAGTCCTTTGCTGTCTCTGACAGAATTACAATGTCATCGGCAAACCTCAAAGTTTTTATTTCTTCTCCATGGATTTTAATACCTACTCCAAATTTTTCTTTTGTTTCCTTTACTGCTTGCTCAATATACAGATTGAATAACATTGGGGAGAGGCTACAACCCTGTCTCACTCCCTTCCCAACCGCTGCTTCCCTCTCATGCCCCTCGACTCTTATAACTGCCGTCTGGTTTCTGTACAAATTGTAAATAGCCTTTCGCTCCCTGTATTTTACGCCTGCCACCTTTAGAATTTGAAAGAGAGTAAAAGATGAGGTGTACAAACGTAAACCACGTAACCTGGACACACTTTGGAATGAGATATGAGATTCAGGCGCTGTGCGCAGGAATCTCACTGGACACTTTGGTACGATGTACGGAATCAGTGGTGACTTGTACTCAGAAATGTATTGATGCTGAAGGCCACCAATTTGAACATTAATCACATTTGCAAAGTACATTGATTTCTCCAATTGGACTATAAGCTTTCCATTGCCAGAAATTTAACATTGTAGAACGGGAAATGAAGTGTGTATACAATTTTTTGACGCACCATGTACATATTGAGCGTAGCTAGCCTGTAATATTCTCATTTGATTACCCGTGGGCAGAAACGATACTGGTACATACCTCCCATAGTTTTAGGTATTTAAGAGCTGCACAAACCGCAGCAGAGGAAAACTTCCCTCCTTTGTGACGGTTATCTTCCGTGCTACTGGGCGTTGCATATTTTGCCGTAACTGCTCAACAATTTCCGCTACATTTCCCTGCTGTTCAAGCCCTCTCCTCTGTAATTCATAGCGTAACTCTCCTCTCTTTAAACCAGCTGGTTCTTTCACCGTCCCCCCACAGACATTCTGGAAAAATCAAGATAGCTATATACTCCACTTAGTTATCTCCAGATTACTTTATTTGCATATTTCTGAAACTAGTCAACCATCTTGTTACTTTTTATAACGCTACTGGACCATTTCCTCAAGGTTGATTTGCAGGTTTATTGAGGTGGAAAACGTACAACTGAAGTTTGAGCAATTTATTTCGACAAATAAATTTATTTTGACAGATATAAATGCGGCAAGGTTTAAAATATTTTGAAACTGAATATTGAAGGAAAGTTTTCTTTTAGTCTTAAGAGACAGCATGGATAAACAAGTTAGTTTCTTAAGTAACATTCTCCGCTTGCTGAATCCGCAAAACAGTCAGTCTTAACATCTTTCACAATCAAAACAGTTCCTTGCAGTTGGAAAGAACAACTTGTTTAAATAAGGCAGTCTTTATGTACTTTAAAACCGAATGCCAACATGAAAATATTCTTCAGCATAACCGACAACCCAGAAACACTTCTTTTAAACTGAATAATTCCTTAGAAGCTTAAACGACAAACAAACTAGTTAGTCTCTTAGTCAGTTTATAGGTAGCAGTTCCCGCCTTAGCTGAGAGAGGACAGAATACAGCCATCTTTTCTAAAACCAAGCAATTCGTTAACAGCTTACAGACAAAATTAAAAAAAAAACTATTTAACCAGACCTCTGCCACTTCCATTTTCTGTTGCCAATTCCTGTAGCCATGCAGCTGTTTACACAGGGTCCGTCTCGTAAAAGTCGTGAGGCGCATTTTCTCTGGTGTTTCAGCAGATATCTGCACTTTAATTTTTGCAACGTGCAGTGGCAGTCAGCCATATCAAATACTGGTCATCACGTCTTTCATGTGATGCCCAGTGTAGGCTTTAGTCCGGAACCGCGCGACTGCTATGGTCGCAGGTTCGAATCCTGCCCCAGGCATGGATGTGTGTGATGTCCTTAGGTTAGTTAGGTTTAAGTAGCTCTAAGTTCTAGGGGACTGATGACGTAAGATGTTAAGTCCCATAGTGCTCTGAGCCATATGAACCCTTTGCTGTACCATTCAAAACAGACTTTGGAGCCATCACTGCTAAAATTCTCCTCGTGGCGGGGGGGGGGGGGGGGGAGGGGGGCGAAAGAAGGCCCAGCCGTAAGTGATTACTGTCTCACATGTATAGCGCCCGCTTGAAACCCACTGCACACAAGTCACAATATCATCCTTCCGATAGCTGCGCAAAGAACAGATCAAAGTTTTGCATATTGTTAACAGTTTTATGCCTTTTATATGGAACAGGATGCAGTATTGGTGGAAACTAATGACACTGTTTGCTTACTGGATGAGAGAGAGAGAGGGGGGGAGGGGGAGAGAGAGAGAGAGAGAGTGGGGTGGAGAGAGAGGGGGAAGGGGGAGAGCGGGGAGATATTCTCTCCTCTCTCTTTTCCTTTTCTGAATCATGCGCGCTAGCTGGCTTAGCGTCCGTAAAGACAGACTGCACAACACCACATAAGAAAGCATAATAATTGTGTATTGTAAATTGTAGGCTACATTGTTGCAGTATGTACTAAAACACAAAATTCTATGTTTTGCGACGATCAGTGCAGAAGTTGTAACAACCACAACTGTACATATGATAAATTTTTTTCTTTCTGAATGTTGATAAATTAATGTAAGCAATGTTTTGAATTTCTTTTTCTTTTCGTGTCATGTTAAAGAAACTGTGAGCAACTTTCGAAATGAATATTATTATTTATGTTAGATTTCAAGTAATGTGGTAATCAAAGGGAAGTGTATTTAATGTTAAAACTAATGTAAGATGTGAAAATTGTATTTATACGCTTGGTCCATACGTAGGAAAGGTATTAATATATGTGTAGTAGAAAACCTGTGGTGAATACCCTACCTGTACGGGAGCGGGAAAAGGTGGAGGCAGGCGAGTGCGGGAAAACGCACACTGGCGCGGTTCGGCACAATGGGCTCAGTATAACAGTCGGAGTTGGGCATCGGTCAGAGGAACACGTACCGTGTCGAGGAGGCTATCCAGGAAAAGTGGATTCCATTGAGCCTCGGATGTGCCGATTCCGACGACTACATGGCATGGCTATATTCTTAGGCACAAAATTGGAAAGATTACGACGCTAAGAAGAAGGAAAGTACCGATGCAGTGAGAGCCTTAGCTGTGCTTGCATGTGTGCTGTGCTTCTCGCTATCTTGCTGCCCGCCATCCGCCGCACCGACGTGCACGGGTCAAACATTTATTTCATCTTTAGAATTGTATCTGTGTGGACCAGTGTCGAAAATGTTTCTAACTGTTCAATAATAACGTGACTTTTACCAGAATTGCCTCAGCCACTACTTATCCTGATCACTGATCTAGACAGGGTCCTTACCACATATTGTGCAACCCGAGTATCCCGAACTGGAAGTTTAAAGTTAGTGTTAACGAGAATTATCAGCAGACAAATCTATGCTATAAAGAAGTTTAAAGTTCTGTGTGTTATTGCAAATGTTGATAAAGAACAAAAGTATGACTAAATTGGAAGAGAGTTTTTTTTAATTGAGTTAGCGATGTTATTTAATTAATCTGAGACAGAAATAATGACAGTTAAATAATTCAGAAGTAAGACAAAAGAGTAGTTATCCATAGATTGATAATTTTGAGTGTTAATTTACCTTCAGTACTTAATAGTTTCAGTATAACGACCATAACAGTTTCAGGGCCCCCCCTTCTCTTGTCAATTCTTTCAAACCTTGAAGTGTACTGATCAGATTTGACCAGAAAAGTTAAGTTCCATATTAATCTTAAGTGTATTAGTGTTTATCCATCCTTAATAGTGACACTGTATGTGTACTTTCAAGATTGCTAATTCTAAGGTAATCTATGCCCGATTTCAGTCTGATCAATATACAAAAAAGCAGTTCGTAGTAATCATTGCAGTGTGGTGTTGTGTATTTATAGCTCGTCCAAATTAGTACAAACGGAGAAAACTTTAGTTCAGTGGATTTTTCCGGTTCCAAACTTTGCCATAAAACGCAACATTACTACGTGTTATTATGCTTGTACGTGCACCCACTTGTACAAGGAAAAACTCACTCAATGCCTAATTAGGCTGGCGACCGAATTATTAATTATTGGTAGTATCTACTGTGTGTACTTCTTGTCCATGCGAACGAGTAATTATACTTTACATTTGCATTTCGAAAGTTGCTCACAGTTTCTTTAACATGACATGAAAAGAAAAAGAAATTCAAAACATTGCTTACATTAATTTATCAACATTCAGAAAGAAAAAAATTTATCATATGTACAGTTGTGGTTGTTACACATGCCCCTGTTTCCAGAAAATTTTCTTAAGTCCAAATTTTATGGGAACACTAAATCTTACAATTTATACAGTGATTTTAAATCTTTATGTAAATGTCCAAAAAGATTTACACTACATATTTCCTTTTACTTTTTTTTTTACTGAGAACAATTATTTGTCATTTACTCAAGTGCCTTTTGCACAGTCCAACTTCCCATCATAACATTATTAAAATAGCAATTTAATCATTTTTACTAACTTACCCAAGAAATAATTTCAGGTTATGGAATACAAACATTTAACTACAAAAAACAAATGCATATTTTGTATACACTATAAGTTAATTTGTCGCTGCTTGCTTTGAATAGCAGTCCATTTCCTTACTTACTAAACAAAACACACACACATATATTCAGAAAATTAACTACACATATTTGCTGCCTATTATGCGGATTTGGGCAGTCCTTTTCACTTCATATTGTCACATCCCCTGGATTACATTTACAATTTTCAATCGACTATTTATCTGCCGTCATTGGTATTTGGCAGTCCTTCATATCATGGTTCATACACTGCCCATTTTCATTTTTGACAGTCCCATCTTTTATCTGGCTGATAGCATTTATCCTTTCTTTTCAGTCCTTTTCTCCATACATTTTTACAGTTACAGTACAATTGGTAATCTGAAACTCACATAACTACATTAGCACACTTTCAAGGGTATACAGACATATACAAAGATTAGTTACATTTGAAATAACTTGGGTTCAGCATAAGATACAGCACAATTACTCGTTCCTAGGAACATACAGTTTCAGGTCCACAATATTTCTTACACCTAAAGGTCTATTGGATTTTGGGTAGATCAGGAAGTAAGCTTTATCGTGTGGAATGTTCTGTATTATATATGGTCCATTATAAATATATTTAAATTTTGAAATTTCATGGTTTAGTTCACTAGATTTTTCGTGGGTTTTTTAAAAGAACATAATCTCCAATTTTAAATTTTGAAACTTTTAGATTTTTATTGTGGCTTTTAGATCTAGATTCAGCTTTTTGCTTTGCCCTTTTTATCACCAATTCTTTCTTTTGATCCAATCCCAAACTTGTACAAGGTGGAAACTCTATTTTTTCTTCAATTAAATTTTTACTACTTCTGCCTAACAAAATTTCTTCCGGTGGGAATCCTGTAGTTTCATGATGTAATGTGTTCATGACATTCTCAAAATCCGATATAAATCTGCCCCAGGCTCTATTTCAACAAAACAATAATTCACTTTCAGATAACACTGAGTTACAGTAATAATAAAGTCATGCATAATAATAATAATATACACAAATACAGCACCCTGCCCCCAGTCTCTTTATTAACAAGGCAGTCTTTTATGGTTCATAAAACAGTCACATAAGTCTGGTGGCTTTTAGGCCTCTGGAGTTCAAAGTCTTTGCTTACTTGAACTCTTCGCAAAATAAACACTGAGTCATCAGGTGGTTCTTTCTTTCTTTGTTCTGTTTCAATGTCTGGATTTTGTTTTGATACGTCGTCATCGTTAGGTACAATATCGCAATTAACTGCATCCCCTTTATTTTCACTGATTTTCTCAGACCCTCTTTCAGTAAAAGTATATTCACTTTCTTTAACACCTGAAATTTCATCTTCACTAGAGTCATCACTACTCTCTTCCTCACCGTCAGATTCACTTAAGTACGCTACTTTTGCACAATAGGTAAAGTTAGAATATTCAATTTTGTTTGTATTTGCGTCCCTTTCATCATCTGAACTATCGTCGGAATCCGACCATTGCGGATCGCTTTCAGGTTCTAACTTAAAAGCTTTTCTGAGACAGGCACTAAGTTCTTTCTCTGTATTGTCGTCAGGCTTGGATTTTAATTCAATCTCCTCTTTTGGCAAAACGGCCTCATCATCAGCTTTATTTACATCTACTGTGACTTCATATTCAGTGTAATCCTCGTGGACTTTAATTACTTTCAGGTAATCATCTACCCCTTCTCCACGGTGCCTCTCGGTAGCAGCTTGTACTATTGGCGGATTGTTAGCAGAAGTTGTTTCTTTGTCAATGCTGAGGATTTCATCCTCCAACTCCTTCCTATCATTAATCTGCGTCCTATTGGCGGCACACGTACTTTGCGCGGCGCTATTTATTCTCTCCTCTTTCAATTCGGGCCACGTCACCTTATTGACGTCCCTATCATTTCCTTTTCTATTAGCTAATTTCTTCGCCTCATACTCCCTTTTAAAATCCTCCCACTCACATTGCTTTAGGCCCTTGTACAGATCGTCGATCTGCACATGCCAATCAGTTACTACTGCTAATTCATTTTCGCCTTTTACCTCATTGCAAACACTGCTAACCGCACCTCTCTGTGTACTCACAGTCTCATTTATTGTTTCCTTTGCCACGGAATTATCACTCGTAAAATTTTCATTAGCTCTGATGGCTATGTTCGTACCTACTGCTGCCGTATTGCTAGCGGCTTCTCTCTGAACAGATGTTCTGCTAGGCTGGGTCGTTGCCCTCTGATGCTCCACTTGCCTGTTAACATGTAGCGCTCTGTGCGGCAGAGACGACTCATTGCGTCGTTCCATGTCTGTCCCTAGCCTGTCTCATTACATTACGGTCGGTCCGGTATCTTTTCTTAAATCGGGGCCTGTACGTATTGTCCGCTTCCGTTTGGCCCGCAACGTTCGCGGAAATTAGTTTCCCGCATCGTTATTATTTTGCGCGGTGTACCCTCTACCGCGACCTGGATTATTTCCTCTTCCTCTTCCTCTCTGTATTACATTGACGTGAAATCCATCGCCGTCATTTCTTTCGTCATTGTTTCGGTTATTACGGTTACCAAAATTTTTATAATTGGCACGACTTTCGCGCCAATGATCTTCGTCTTCGACTCTTTCGAGAAATGCTTGGAAGCTGCGATGATTGCTTCCTACATACCTCTTTGAATCTTATGGAAGCTTTTTATATAGCTCCCAGATAATTTCTGAATCTGATCTTCGGCCTCTTAAATGCGTCAATTTCCGGTACCAATACTCACAGAAATCTTTCAAAGAATTCCTGCCCCTGTTATCATGCTGTTTGGCCATGATGAACTCGCGCCATAAATGGTCCTGCTTTTGTTCAGACCAATATTCTTCTGTAAATCTTTGCCTAAATTCTTCGAACGTCATTCGTTCGGTATTTAAATTTATTCCCCAGCGCTTAGCGTCACCTGCTAAGGAGCTAATTACTACATTTATCTTTTCCTGATCAGACAAGTGCTCAGGAAATACTCTCTCGCAATTTTTGATAAAATCTAACTGATGCCACCCGTTATGTTTCTTGGCTGGATCGAAGCGTTCCTCACCTTCTAATAGCTTCGTAATTGGTGTGCCATTACAGACAACACCAGGCCTATCTTTAATTTTGCTCTCCAGATCGAAAATTCTGCCTTGAATTTTCGTAGTATTTTGTTCACAATTTTGAACACATCCGGTTACTTTTTTACCTAAATCCCTTTCAGTGTCTAAAACTACCTTTTTCAACTGTGATATTCCGTGTTGACATTCGTATACGATCGCAGTTTTAAGACCGAAAACTTTTTCGTCTACCTTAGTTTCAACCAGAGGTTCTACTTTCTCTTGGATGTTGAGAATTTCAACATCGAATCTACTATTAATGTTTCCAATTTCCTCCTGCATAGTATCCATATTTTTGTTAATGGTATCAATTTTAAATTTCATATTGTTTACCACAGCACTTAAATTACCCTTTTTTTTTACCTGTTCTATTTGTTTACTAATTTTAATTCCCTGTCCTTCAACCTGTGCTTTAATCTGATCACTTTGAGTTTTAAGTTGCTCGTCAACGTGTGTTTTGAGCTGATGGCTCTGTGTTTTAAGTTGCTCAGTCTGTCCTGCAATTTGTTTGGTTAATTGTTCAAATAAGTCGTTCATGCTTAACATTTTTACACTGTTTTGTTCTACGGAATCCGTGTGTTCCGGTCCTACTTCATAAGTTTCTTTCGGTTCTTTCTTTATCTGTGGTGAATCAAATATGTCAGTGGATTCGTTCACGTACCCACTATCATCTACAAAACGCAACATTACTACGTGTTATTATGCTTGTACATGCACCCACTTGTACAAGGAAAAACTCACTCAATGCCTAATTAGGCTGGCGACCGAATTATTAATTATTGGTAGTATATACTGTGTGTACTTCTTGTCCATGCGAATGAGTAATTATACTTTACATTTGCTTGACGCATCACTGTAGTTACTGACTGGATATAAGTCCGAATTGCTTCCAATTAGGTACACGCGGTCAACTTATGTACTAAAATCCTTGTTTATAAGGTGAAGCCCGTGAACTTATTACAGTACAGGCTTTAAAGAGCTAACGTACGCCCGAACGGGCAGTAGCGTTACAAAGTGTCCGTGAAAATCAATGTTTTTCATAATTTTGAGTGGCTCGAGATAGGGATGCTACGAATCTGAAATTTCAGTAGTAAATACATTTTATCATAAGACTACCATCTCAAGTACCTGTTCGATATTTTTATTATTTTTCGACGTTTCCTAAAAAATTTATAGCTTGGTACAAGATTAGCAAAAACATTGCAGAGCTCTGAGCACTATGCGACTAAAAACATTGCAGATTATCTACCCGTCAGAGATAAGCTAGCATTTATAATTCTAGCTCCTTTTCTACTCATATATTCAGCAAGCTGTATCAATTTTCAAGAAGATAATTATAATGTTGCACGGCACAGAGATTAGGACGTGACAAGTTCTGGTCATAATACCTACAGGTAGTTACATTGATAAATTTGTGGAGGTCGTAACTATTAAAATAGAAACCCGAAATTTTGCAAGCGTGTTGAGGATAACCGTTGTCTTATAAAAAATATTGGTATTAAAACTGGATCCGAATTTGGAAAAAAATTTGATATTTAGCGTCGTTCAAGGCTGCTATGTGAGTGGGCAGTTGAAGGCATTAGTGATGAAAAGTTTCCAATGCCGTCCGGGCAAACGCAGTGCCGTTATAGATTGTGGACACAGTCGCTTGATGCAAGCACTCCGTGACTGAAGTTGCGAGACATGCAGGCTGTGCTATACCTAGTGCTAACAGTAGGGCAGATGACAGTCAGGTTGCTATCCCAAGGCTGTCTGGGGCGTCTTCCAGACACGTCTTCACAGGTCACTGAGACTCAGTTCGAAGTGGAATCAATCGCTGAAGGCAGTTCTACTCTCATCAATGAGGTTACAGGCCGAAGACGCCCTGGTAGCGGTAGGATACCAACCCGACTGTCGGCCGCCATAAGGCTCGACAACCCGGAGTGATGGTCTGTGGTGCCATTGCATTTCATAGTAGGAGCCCTTTGGTTGCCATCTCCGGCAGCCTTACAGCATAGAAATAGGTCGGCGATATTCTGCGCCCCCTCACGCAAGCCATCCGGATTTACATTTCAGCAAGATAACACTCGCCCCCACACGGCTAAAGTGTATGTCGCTTGTCTTCATGCTTGCCAAACCCTGTCTTTGCCAGCAAGGTCGCCGGATCTCTCCCCTGCTGAGAAAATGTGCATTATGGGCAAGGTCCTCCAACCACCGTGAGAGTTTAGCGATCTATCTCACCAGTTTTACAGAATTTGGCACGGTGTAACTTAAGAGGGCATCCAATGACCCTAACAACGCAATGGCTAGCCGAATAATTTCTTGTATATGGGCCAGAGAGAGACCAATGAGTTATTGAGTCTGATTTTGACAACAGCTCGTACACGGTAGGTGGCAAGATTTCAAAAACACCGGAGGGCACGGCCACACGGCACATGTCTCTGACAAGGAACACGGGATTCCAAGGTCAGGTACTCAAAAAAACGTACTCTCGGACGGCTATAGGGATCGAGATACTGAACTATGCAATCCGATTGCGTAGTGTCTGCACCGCTGTCCTGCAGTATGCGACAAAATTGTGAATTTTATGAACAAAACATATCTCTTACTAAGAATATTAATTTTGGCACCTGCTTTTTCAGCAGCATGCTGCCATCATTAGCTACTCATATAGGAACTACACTTTAATTTGTCTCGTTACATTTGCCACATGCGTGATATATTTACTGTTTTGTGTGTCAGTGACGTTAGGTGTTGAAGCACGCAGTAAATTGGTTGGGAGAAATGACGATTCCGGGTAACTGATAAAAGCAGTATGCTATCTAAACGCATCGTGTCATGGTTAAACGTAGAACAAATTCTTCTCGTGATTTCAGCTGCACCAAGTGGTTGCAGATCCTCTGTTATTGATAAGCAATAACTCACTGCTGTGTGGGTTTTAAATACTTTGCAATCCCTACTCCTAAAGGTGGAAGGTGCCGGCCTCTGTGACCGAGCGGTTCTAGGCGCTTCAGTCCGGAACCACGCTGCTGATGCGGTCGCAGGTTCGAATCCTGCCTCGGGAATGGATGTGTGTGACGTCTTTAGGTTAGTTAGGTTTAAGCAGTTCTAACTTTAGGGGACTGATGACCTCAGATGTTAAGTCTCGTAGTCCTTAGAGCCATCTGAACCATTTTTGAAATGTGGAAGGGGTTGTTCGGCTAATGACCCATCGTGGACCAGGAACTTTTCAACCAGACGCAGTGTCTGGTCCCTGTTTGGAATATCTGTGAGAGGATTTCCAGTTCCGACATTTGCCTGACAACAGAAGGCAACTTCCACAAAATCTTGGTCGGAACTGGGAGATGGTCACTACTTTTAAATTAATACTGGGCTGATCTGCCCAGACAAAAAATGTAATCGCAGAGCGTAAGTATACGTTTGTTTGGTAATGTGCATACTGTGAAAGTCGATGACTTTTTCGGTATGTTCAGTGTACCTACGACCGCTACTACGCCGTACGGTTGCTGGACGCTAAAATAGTTGAATACTCCTTGCTCGGAATTTGTGCTGGTTAAACATTACATTACAATGCTATTCCTGCTGAACCTCTAGGTATGGTGTTACGTTTACCTGACTTGCTACATTGGCCTTAGGTAATGTGGAGAATGCGGCGAAAATTATTCTTGCAGCAAGACTGGTCTCTGGTGAAGCGGAGGTGAGTTTTCCTCAGGCAGCTGTGGAGAAAACTATTCTCGCAGCAGGTCACCCAACGTGTTGTCAGCTTGTGTTTTCCCAAGTTATTATAATCCACGGTGTGAACATAAAGGTGCCTGCCAATGAAGTACGAACTCTAATGACAACGCATTAGTAATGAACACTTCCATTAGAAAAGGAAGTACTAAAAGTGTACTTAACACCTGCGTTACAAACTTTTGCAAAGATAAAGCTCGCAAATGGGGCATCAGAAGACTAGAGAGTCATTACAGGCTTTGTTTGTGACAAAAAGTTTGAAGCAAAATACACTCCCGGAAATGGAAAAAAGAACACATTGACACCGGTGTGTCAGACCCACCATACTTGCTCCGGACACTGCGAGAGGGCTGTACAAGCAATGAGCACAGCGGACACACCAGGAACCGCGGTGTTGGCCGTCGAATGGCGCTAGCTGCGCAGCATTTGTGCCCCGCCGCCGTCAGTGTCAGCCAGTTTGCCGTGGCATACGGAGCTCCATCGCAGTCTTTAACACTGGTAGCATGCCGCGACAGCGTGGACGTGAACCATATGTGCAGTTGACGGACTTTGAGCGAGGGCGTATAGTGGGCATGCGGGAGGCCGGGTAGACGTACCGCCGAATTGCTCAACACGTGGGGCGTGAGGTCTCCACAGTACATCGATGTTGTCGCCAGTGGTCGGCGGAAGGTGCACGTGCCCGTCGACCTGGGACCGGACCGCAGCGACGCACGGATGCACGCCAAGACCGTAGGATCCTACGCAGTGCCGTAGGGGACCGCACCGCCACTTCCCAGCAAATTAGGGACACTGTTGCTCCTGGGGTATCGGCGAGGACCATTCGCAACCGTCTCCATGAAGCTGGGCTACGGTCCCGCACACCGTTAGGCCGTCTTCCGCTCACGCCCCAACATCGTGCAGCCCGCCTCCAGTGGTGTCGCGACAGGCGTGAATGGAGGGACGAATGGAGACGTGTCGTCTTCAGCGATGAGAGTCGCTTCTGCCTTGGTGCCAATGATGGTCGTATGCGTGTTTGGCGCCGTGCAGGTGAGCGCCACAATCAGGACTGCATACGACCGAGGCACACAGGGCCAACACCCGGCATCATGGTGTGGGGAGCGATCTCCTACACTGGCCGTACACCACTGGTGATCGTCGAGGGGACACTGAATAGTGCACGGTACATCCAAACCGTCATCGAACCCATCGTTCTACCATTCCTAGACCGGCAAGGGAACTTGCTGTTCCAACAGGACAATGCACGTCCGCATGTATCCCGTGCCACCCAACGTGCTCTAGAAGGTGTAAGTCAACTACCCTGGCCAGCAAGATCTCCGGATCTGTCCCCCATTGTGCATGTTTGGGACTGGATGAAGCGTCGTCTCACGCGGTCTGCACGTCCAGCACGAACGCTGGTCCAACTGAGGCGCCAGGTGGAAATGGCATGGCAAGCCGTTCCACAGGACTACATCCAGCATCTCTACGATCGTCTCCATGGGAGAATAGCAGCCTGCATTGCTGCGAAAGGTGGATATACACTGTACTTGTGCCGACATTGTGCATGCTCTGTTGCCTGTGTCTATGTGCCTGTGGTTCTGTCAGTGTGACCATGTGATGTATCTGACCCCAGGAATGTGTCAATAAAGTTCCCCTTCCTGGGACAATGAATTCACGGTGTTCTTATTTCAATTTCCAGGAGTGTATTATACCCCTGCTCTCACGATAACTACTACAGGTTGCAAACATCTGCTTTACACTCTGTACAGCTGTCAGATGACCTGTTCATAAGCTACAGTATGATTTAACTCATAATGTAAAAAAGTATCAAAAGAAAAAACCTAATTGGACACACACACACACACACACACACACACACGCACACACACACACGCGCGCGCGCGCGCACACAGAATAATGGACTCATTAAGGAAGGGAGCAGCTTCACTAATTTAGCTTCACTTCCACAAACAACCAGAATGGTTTCTTCAGCGAGATCCGGACCTACTCCCTTCCCCATCGTTGTCACGCCTAACTACCCTTGTCTGATGTCGATGTGGCAGAGATGAAGCTAAACTAGTGACGCTGCTCACTTCCTTATGAGTCCATTATTTTCACCACTCGGTGGAACACAACGATCAGTTTCAGAATGAGATTTTCCCTTTGCAGCGGCGTGTACGCTGATTTGGAACTCCTGGCTGATTAAAACTTTGTGCCGGACCAATACTCTAATTCTGGACCTTTGCATTTCGTGGAAAAGTGCTCCAGCAGCTGAGCTATCCAAGTATGACTCAGACCTGTCTTCACAGCTTTACTTCCGCAAGTACCTTGCCCACGAATGACTATGGTCCCGTTGTCGAATACCGGTCCGGCACACAGTTTTAATCAGCCAGGAAGTTTCGTAATGATCAGTTGGTAGCCCATGGAATATCAAGAGCCTAGCGACTACATGACAAAGTTTGCATCTTATCTGCGCAGCTCACACTACAGCTGGACACTGCGAGACAGGCAGGAGAGCAAACAGGGCATTTCAAGTAGCGTTTCCAGCTTTGTGGGACAACGTTTCATGACGTATTGTTGAAAATTTTTATTCCATTTTGAAATGGCACTGAAACTTTGAGCTCTGATTGAAAATGCTCTAGTGGAAGAGGCTCGCTGCTTGCTGTTGACCCATGGACTAGAAAACATGTGAAATTCGCAGGAAAAACGAAGACTGCTGTCCCGTTAGCACTGCACTCTGGGAACACAACCGATCTTTCCACGCATCAGCAAAGGATGTATCGAAATTTGTTACTAGGTCGTATGTGACCACAGTTCAGTTAGGCTCGATGTGCCAGATGGTACGTAGAACATACAGGCGAATGCTGAACTCAAGGTGGCTTGTTTTTCACAAAATAAATGTCAAGAATGTAGTGTGAGAAACATGCAGGACGCAATTTTTTGTTTGTCACGACGGGCAAGAAATCATAGCGTCTGAACGCTGGAAGCTTGTTACTAAATTTTACTTTAACCTGTGAGTTCATAGGAGACACTGGCGTTGGTTTTCATGTTTTTCCTTTGTATAAAATCGGAACTATACACACTGGTGTCCAAAATTAAAGCAAAAAGCCACCATTTCCCCGTCCTGTGTATAATTCACGATATAATCATACACACTGTCAACAGATTTCCCTACGTTTGTGTTCTGCACGGAATATAGCATTCTGGTCAACGAACAAGTGTCAATAAAAAGTACTTGCTTTCTTAGTGGAGAGAAAATTTCGAAATCGTTATTCTATAAATAGTTCTACTGGTGTAACTGAACTTAGGTAACGTAGACGTTTAGATTTTTCAGTAAAGGTAAAATTTTACCGTGAGTGAGAAGTGTGGGCTCTGTCGTAGGTTTGTGAGTAGTGGGTTACGGTGTGGGATTTGTTCAAAGTATTTTCATTGGGGGAATGCAGTGGGGAAGCCAGTGGTCATTCCAGCGAGATCCTCTCATGGGAATGCAGAATCTGTAGTAGAAATAAGTTGATAGAGGAGCAGGAGCGTAAGATCTGTGCCCTTCAGGTGCAGCTACAATACGTAACGGAGGAACTAGATAGGTAGAGGAGGGTGATGGGTGCTGGGGAATGAGATCTGGCAGTTGACAAAAAGGCAGCTAGGGAGAGGAGGTATTCAGACAGTTGTACTTCGCGTATATGCAATAGATTTGATCAAGTGTTAGAGCTGAGTGGAGAGAAGCCTTTTGTAGCTGTAGTTGTAGGAAACATGCCGCATTCCTTAGCAGTTAGGAGGCCTAGGTTAGTTGCAAAGTCTAACAGAAAGAAGATTCTGGCTGCTAGATAGTTCGCACGGTAGAGGTGTGGGCCAGCAGTTGCAGGAAGTGTTGGGGAGTGAGTGCCAGGTTACCAGCATTGTGAAGCCTAGTGCAGAGTTGGCTCAGGTGACAGGCAGCAAAGGGGAGTTATGTAGGAATTTTACGAGAGAGGATAAGGTAGTGATAGTGGGTGCAGCAGAGAATGGTCTTGCTAGGTACGGGGAATATGGTGTAGATGGTGGCCTGGTAAAGATAGATACTTAAACTGGTGCCACTGATGTGCATTTCGTGCAATTGTTACAGCGTTATGATCGGCCTCATCTTAACGCGGCTTTTAGGTGCGATAACATAGGGCTGGAGAGGCAACTGATGGCAGAGGGCATGGGTCACATTGCAGTGGTACCAGCTGAGTCTATCATTAGATCGGGTTTCACTAGGCATGGGCTGTACCTCAATAGGTATGGGAAGGGCAGGCTGCCAAGCCTTATAGGTGACAGTATAGAGGGTGGTGGTGGGATCACACATGGAAAATTCCTACAGTAGTTGGTGTCAAAGCTGCGCCTTTTTTAGACTGAAGTCAGCTGATAGGTATACCTGCTTAAAGGATGTCCCTCTAACTAAGGAATCACCTTCAGAGGTCGTTAGGTTTCCAAGTAGAGAAGGAATTAGCATATTTAATCAAAATATGAGGTCTTAGAGATAATGTTGGTGAACTGCTTATAGATGTTGACTCTGAAATTATTGGCACATCAGAGCACCGCTTAATTTGACATTTCAGAGGCTTCCTTTACCAGGATACGGATCAGCTGGCAGTTTTTCAAGGAGTTGGTTGTGGAGTGGGGAAATGACCACGTACGTAACAAAAACAGTATTCCATTTGAGTCCATAGAAGTATCACGGCACTGCAACGAACAGATATTTGAATGTTGTGCAGGGGCAGTTGAGTTTTGTGAGACTAAACTTCTAACTTTTGCTTATAAGACCCCTAACCCTGACAACAGAGCATTTCTGCTCAAGATAGAGAGGGTTCTTGATTCCCTTTATTGGAAGTACCAGAAATTAGCTTTCCATTCTTCATTAGTAGATGGGCATTCTGTTAATAAAAGGGAGAATGGCCTTTCAGACCCTGATGCGCAAGTTATAACAGTAAAACGCTTTTGTACTCAAACAAATACAAAATTACAAATTATGTAGGAAAGTTAATCCAACGGCAACAGAGTTTCTTATACCTCGTCAGTGAATAAGAGTGGCACGAAGTTTATAGTGCCAATAATCATGTAGAACAGAGTGGGAATCATATCAAAATGTAAGAAGTAGTCACAATCAAGCTACAGTAATCCATTACAAACAGTACTGTAAGGTGCTTAAAATGTTATTAGGAAGGCAAACAGTATGTGGTACGCAAACAGAATAGCTAATTCACAGGATATAATTAAAAGTATATGTTCAGTTGTGAAGGAAGTGTCTGATCAGCACTACAAGGTTGACGATATAAAGTCAGTTCGTAGTAAAAATATTGCTGTTTTGAACAGTCAGATATATATAAAGTCTTTAAGAATCATTTTCTGAGCATTGCTGGTAACTTTTAAAAATTTTGTCTCTACAGGGAGTCATATCTCTCTTAGCAAATGCCTTTCCGAGATTGGTGTCTGAAATTCTCCTCTGTGATACAGACAAGGGGGAGATTGAGTCAGTAACTAAATCACGGAAGACTAAGGACTGCTATGGATATAATGGAGTTCCTAGCAGAATGTTAAAGTGCTGTGCTGCACATTTATTCCTGTACTTAGCCGTATTTGTGATTTTTCCTTTAGAAACGGTCAGTTTCCTGAACGATTACTCTCTAGTAAAGCCGCTGTATACAAAGGGAGAAACGGATAATCTAGACAATGTTAGAGCTATTTCTATACCATCGGTATTTGCTAAAGTTATTGAAAAGGCTGTGTATGTAAGGATAATTGATCATTTTATATCACACAATTTGCTATCAAATGTACAGTTTGGGTTTAGACGCCGTTTAAAAACTGAAAATGCTATACTCTTTTCTTTGTGAGGTACTGGATGGGTTACATAGAAGGTTTCGAACGCTAAGCCTGTTTTCGATTTAACTAAGGCGTTTGATTGTGTTGATCACAAAATATTGCTCCAAAAGTTGGACCATTACAAAATACAGGGAGTAGCTCACAATTGGTTCACCTCATGCTTCAGCGACAGACAGCAAAAGATCATTATTCACCGTGTTGAGAATGGCTGTGATGTGGGCTCTGAGTAGGGTACAGTCAAATGGGGGTACCCCAGGGGTCAGTGTTGGGGGCACTCCTGTTCCTTACTTATATAAATGGTATGCCGTCTAGTATTATGGGTAACTCTGAAATATATCTATTTGCTAATGACACTAGCTTGGTAGTAAAGGATGTTGAGTGCAACATTCGCTCGGTTTCAAGTAGTGCAGTTCATGGCCTAAGTTCATGCCTTGTAGAAAGTAAACTAACGCTAAATCACAGTAAGACTTAGTTTTCACACTTTCTAACACACAATTCAACAAAACCCGGCGTTTTAATTTCACACATTGGGCATATAATTAGTGGAACTGAACAGTTCAAATTTCTGAGTGTTCAGATAGTAAACTGTCGTGGATAGGCCACGTTCAGGATGTTGTTCAAAGACTTAATTCTGCCATCCTTACTATTCGAACTGTAGCTGAAGTAAGTGATTGTTCGACACGAAAATTAGTGTACTTTGCTTGTTTTAATTCGCTTATACCATATGGTATTATATTTTTGCGTTACTCTTCTCATTGTAAAAGGATATTTTTGGCTCAGAAACAGGTGGTTCAGGCAATAAGTGGTGTAAGTTGGCGAATCTCTTATCGACCCTTTTTCTCTGGTCTGGGTATTTTGACATTGGCCTCTCAATATATATATATATATATATATATATATATATATATATATATATTCTTTACTATCATTTCTTGTTAACAACATTAGCTTATTCCCAAGAATTAGAAGCTTTCACTCAGTTAGTACTCAGCAGATATCAAACCTGCATTTGAATCGGACTCCCTTCACTCTTGCGCAGAAAGGTGTGCAGTATACTGCTGCATCCATTTTCAATAAGGTACCACAAGAATTCAAAAATATTAGCAGAAATCCACGCTCTTTCAAATCTAAATAGGAGAGTTTACTCATGGGTAACTCCTTCTATTCTGTCGAGGAGTTCCTTGAAAAATTAAGCTTATACTTTTTGTATTGTTGATTGCGTTCACTTAAACTTATGGGTTAACTTTTTTTGGGTTAATAAAATTTTATTTTATCTGTTATTACTTTTAGGTTTGTAATTTCACGTACTGACGCGTTCCATGCTCTTGGAGATTTTCTCCTCAATTAGATCCTACGGAACTTAACGTGCAAATAAAATAAAATAACAACCATGCCAACGATGACGCCAGGGCGCCTATTAAACGGGGTGGCGTTTGCTAGGTAGTCCAAATCCAGGATCTTGTTCAGAAGCTAAATGCTGCTTTATTTACCATTAGAACAGTATCTGAAATAAGTGACACTTCAACACGAAAAGTAGTCTACTTCGCATATCTTCATACGCTTATGTCGTATGGTATTATTTTTTGGGGTAATTCTTCTGATTCAAAAAGAGTATTTTTGGCTCAAAAACGGGCTGTTCGAGCTATATGTGGTGTGAGTTCGAGAACCTCTTATCGACCCCTATTCAAAAATCTGGGAATTCTGACGTTGCCCTCACAGTATATATTTTCTTTCATGTCGTTTGTTGTTAGCAATATTAGCCTATTCCCAAGAGTTAGCAGCTTTCACTCAGTTAATACTAGGCAGAAATCAAATCTGCATGTAGAATGCACTTCCTTGACTCTTGTGCAGAAAGGAGTGCAGTATTCTGCTGCATCCATTTTCAATAAGCTACCACAAGAACTCAAAAATCTTAGCAGTAGCCCAAACTCTTTTAAGTCTAAACTGAAGAGTTTCCTCATGGCTCACTCCTTCTATTCTGTCGAGGAGCTCCTGGAAGAGCTAAAAAATTAAGCAAATTCCAGTGTTACATTGTTGATTGTCTTCATTTAAACTTACGACTTGTCACCTGAATATTTTTTTTTATATTTCATTTTATCTGTTTCTAATATCGTGTTATAATTTCATGTATTGACTCGTTCCATGACCATGGAGACTTCTCCTTAATTTGGTCCCACGGAACAATAAATAAATAAATAAAAAAATAAAAAAAATAAAAATCCGCAATCGCCGTGTACACAGTGATAGACGATGCCGTATGGCACAATGAAGACGCCTTCCAGACTCTCTCAGGTGGAGGGACATAGGTTAATTGCAGACTGATGTGGCCCGGTGGCTTAATGTAAATAGTTCTGTTGTTTCGCGGATATGGCGACAGTTTATAGAGACCTGAACTCTATCCTGAAGACCACAGCACGTCCGATCACTTGTATCATCAGCAAGAGAGGACCATTATTTGGCTGTAAGGGAACGATGGTACCGTGTTAGACTGCACGACAACTGGCATCTGATCTCGCAGCACCCACCGGACGTGTTGTACCGAGGATAAAGGTTTCTGTAGTGTGACCTTTATTGCCGGAGACCTGCTGTATGTGTACCCCTGAGGTATCTTCACAGAAGGGGACGTATAGAGTGGAGTCGTCACCTGGACGGTCGAACAGTGGGCCAATTTTTTCTTTCCACAGATTAGTACCGATTTGGTTGGGGAGCGATTCTCGACGTATTCACATCCGGATGGAACGTGGAACATAATTTCAAGACCCAAAAACGTTGTGGTAAGAGATGGATATCGAAGAGAGTCTCTAATGATGTGAACATGGATTATGTTGACTAATCGAACACCTCTCTATGAACTTATACGGTTGAATCAGCGAGGTTTAACTGCTGTCAGGTTGAAACGTCCCCTTTGAAAAATTATACGTGACTGTGCTTAAACTGACACACAATATTTTTAGCGCAACGCAATCTGACTTTCAGAAATCCCTACAAAAGAATGGCCCTGACTAACATTAACCTATATCTTTCACAAATCACTTACCTCACCAAAAATCTTCGTTACTCAAGCTACTGCAATACAGCGAGCGCCACTACTGCCAGCTAAATAAAAGATTCAAACTACTGAAGGCACTAACTACTGATACGCATAGTTAGCAAATGAAAGATTTTAATAGAGAACAAACATTGTATTTACCCTAATAGTCATAATATATATAGCAGTTCATGCCATCCAGTATTACAAATTTCAAATCTCCGCCATTTCTCTCCCCACATCCACCACTGCTGATGGCTCACCTCCAACTGCGCAACGCTACGCGCTGTTCACATCCAGCTGCCGCTGCCCAACACTACAATGGCAGACAACAACGCAAACTAGCTACAGACTGCACACAGCACAGCCAGTGATTTTCATACAGAGAGCGCTACGTAGCGGCGGCGTTACCAATATAAGAACCTAAACAGCCTACTTACATAGCCCCCATGCTCCCCACAAAAAATTTTACAAATTGTTTTGGGCACTGGGCAATACATATTTGTTAAAATTTTTCATAATCTTAATTACAATAACAAAGAAATCAAATGCACACACTTATTGATACAATGTTAGTCAAAAGCTAAAATTTTCTCACAGTCCATAAAGACAGTCCTGATCATTCATCACAGTAAAATTTCAGTGTTTTTTATTTTTAGCGCAACGCAATCTGACTTTCAGAAATCCCTACAAAAGAATAGCCCTGACTAACATTAACCTATACCTTTCACAAATCACTTACCACACAAAAATCTTCATTATTCGAACTACTGCAATACAGCGAGCGCCACTACTGCCAGCTAAATAAAAGATTCAAACTACTGAAGGCACTAGCTACTGATAGGCATAGTTAGCAAATGAAAGATTTTAATAGAGAACAAACAATTTATTTACCTTAATAATCATAATATATATAGCAGTTCATGCCATCCAGTATTACAAATTTCAAATCTCCGCCATTTCTTTCCCCACATCCACCACTGCTGGCGGCTCACCTCCAACTGCGCAACGCTACGCGCTGTTCACATCCAGCTGCCGCTGCCCAACACTACAATGGCAGACAACAATGCAAACTAGCTACAGACTGCACACAGCACAGCCAGTGATTTTCATACAGAGAGCGCTACGTAGCGGCGGCGTTACCAATATAAGAACCTAAACAGCCTACATACAAGGTATCCTGGCGAGATACTGGCACCTCGTGTGGGGTTTTTGCGAGGTGCTGTGGGCTCAGACTTACACAGATGAACGATAATAATCGACCTCACAGAGCACTGGTGGTTGATATTTTCTTGGAAACGGAATAATTTGCACCCATGGCGTGTCCTTCTCGCTCTCCCGATTTGAATCCCATGGAGCGAGTCTGGGACGCACTAGGAACACAGGTTGTACCACGTTAGCGTCCACCAAGCACTCTCCAAGACTTCCGAGCAGCTCTGCAAGAAGAATGGACATTACCGCCTCAATATTAAATTGATGACTTCATTTGTAGCATGCCCCATCGTTGTCAGAGCTGTACTGATACCAGAGGTGGTCACACTCCATACTGAGCACATTGACCAGTTGTCGGAATGTGTGTTGCAAATCCGTTAAGCTGGAAAATACGAAGAACATTTTTGTCTACCATTATGCTTTTTGCAGTTGATTAAGTTCTATATTCTTTACTTTGTTTCTACTTTACTGTCACCCTGTCCATACTGTTTTGCGGTAGCATAAACGCAGTCTTGCAAAATTTCCGTTTGTTGCTTTAAGGGGCTCCGGAACGCCCTACACTTGCAATGTTAAAATAACGCTTATAAATTACATCTTTCCTTACAAAGTATTTGAGGAAGGAAGTTGAACATTTTACAGATTATTTATTGGAATATGGGCTACAACTTAACACAGGGATTTTACAAAATTTTAGTTCAGTTATTAAAGATGATTTTTTTCCAATTGTAATGAAAATTCACAATTTTTTTTGCAATTTTTTATTTATATATTCAAAAATATACAGTTTTTTTTATAAAAAGGCTGTGTTAAATTATGCAGAAGGTACTGTGTAACACTTACTGAAAGTTTGAAACAAATATGTTTGGAAGATCCTTAGAAAACATGTAATTAGTATGAGAAAGTAAAAGTTTTGGGAATCGAGCGACAAAGATTGGATTAACTTTTTAGTGCATTCCAGGTCCATAGGATGGATTATCTTCATCCTCTGCAAACTCCTCCTCCAGCTTCCTCTTGTTCCTCCTCCTATTTACTCTTGCTTGTATTTCTAGACTCTTTACAGACCTGTCTGCAGCCCGAAGGCGTTCCTTGTCTAAAGCAAGCATCGCTCGTACCATGTTAGAATGTTATTATTTACAGTAATAACACATACCTTTGGCTTTCCAACGTTTCTCCTTTTCTTAAAAGCCTTCAGAGGACTTCTAATAACTTTACTTTTACTCATTATTATACTTCAACAAAACAGAGACTCAAGAAACAGAATTAATTACGAATATTTTCGAGATAACGACAGAGTAAATAAACATGAAACAATCGACAATCACACCAGCGGTACATATTGAACCATCACAGGTTAGCCACAACACATACTTTATCTCACATCACTAAAATGTACCTGATGAACACGGACGTTAATAATAACACCATTTGACAGCAGTTTAACAGCGGCACAGTGAGTCATCCCCATGTAGAACACATTTCAAAAAAAATTTAAAAATAGTTGTAGTCTTCGGAATTGAATAAATTATATATCTATTAAAAGGTAATAGTCTGCAGATTCAGAAAACGCAAAAAAGTAAAAATTGAACTTTTCATGATTTTGAGCCTTTCCGGAGCCCCTTAATTTTTGACACCAATGTATAACAAAAGCAATCTACCTTTAAGTTTCGTAGTGGCCAGGCACTTTCACAAAATGCAAAGGAATAATTAAAAGCGGGTTTCACAAGAGTTAACCAAGACAAAACTGAAATGACGCGGTCCATCCGAATAGTTCAGAGATTAAATTTATTTCTAGCCTGTAGACGTCGTCACCACAGCTTGCATTAACAATTGTAAACAACGAATGTGCCTTGGACCAGTCAGTTGCGAGCAGGCAGTATTAAACAGTGGACGTGCGACCATAGTTTTTCAACTTTGTTGTGTTACAAATCGCAGTGGAGCTATTTTTCTAAATTAACTTTCAAGATATTCTATGGAAGAGAAAAGTGTTTACAAAGTTTCTCCCGTATACCTTGACTCTTGCACAAAATGAGATACGCGTGGACGCCAGCCGCTAACTGACGGAAGTGTTACACGAGCATAAATCTTTTCTGGAAACGAACCCTGGTGACGATGCTTGGTGTTATCTATGCGATAAGATAGTCACGTGAATGGTCAGTGTCTTGAAGACAGAAACGATATTTCTGCCATTCTGACAGGCGAGGTCAACAACATACTAAATAAGTAGAAATTCTTCCAATCCATAAGTGGCATACAGCAAACCAGTGCTTAACAGTATTGGTTAAGAACAGTCTTGGTTGCAATTTTAGTTTTTATTTTTCAACGACGCGTTTCGCCTTATTTAGGCATCTTCAGGTTATATACACAGAAAAAAGAGAACAAATACATGTATTTAAGAATCGCGATCGCGTTGTGCAGACTTGGATAACCTATAATCATGTATAAACAGATCACCTATTGATAGAGCAAGTACCTTAATTTGGTATTTCTTAGAAGAATCCTTTAGTCAGTGTAGCCAAAGGGCATCGTCAAATATGTCAGGCCAACATCGCCTTCGTTAAACTCAGTAAAAACTAGAAATGTAAAATAGTAAAATCATTACCTTTTCTAGATGGACGCGAGAGGAACCAAGATATGCATAACGCGTTCCCGTTCACAGGAGCGCTCCTGTGTCCAGCTTATTGCATGGACGAATGACTTCAGCAGATGATATACGTGAGAAAAAGTACCACCTCACCTGTATCTTGAGAATGTCTTTATTCTGTCACACGGTATCGAGTATAGAGTGCCGATGAAAGCTAGCCCACGTGTACTGGCAACAAGGATCCCACAGTAAATGCGCCAAAGAAATAAAATACTCTTTTGGCAGTAGTGGGGCCTGAGGACGGCGGTAATATGCCACTGAAACTAGTCGTGTGATGGAATGAAGGCATTATCAAGATACAGCTGTGGTGGTAGTTTTCTCATGTTACGTTTTACTGTTGGAAAAATGCTCATCAACTGCAACAAATTTACTTCAGTTATTATACTTATATGCATATAGTCATTCTGGGAGTCCAAGTGGGATAGTAATCTCTTTCATAGACGCGTTTATTTGATCTTTCAAGTCGTCTGCCGTCTCTAACAGAATCATAGTCTCATCGATAAACTTCAGAGATTAAATTGTACATCTGAACCTTAATTACCTTTCGAAATTTTGCGCTGGTTTCCTTCACTTCTTGTTCTGTGACTACATTCTCAACTGCAGCATCCCTTTCAAGTTCTTCATCGCTTATAACATCAGCCTGGCTTCTGTACAAGTTGTCAACAATGTTTCGTTCCTTGTGTTTTATCCTTGCTACCACCAGAATTACAGTGTACAAGAGTTAACATATTCAAAAGTCTTATCTGAAATATGCACATGATGTTAGTGTAAGCTAGATTATATTGCACATAATAAAGAATTAATCAATGAGCTAGAGAGAATTAAAAGAAAATCAGCTCTAGTTTTACTCAACGAGAGAGTAACTGAACCAATTTAAAGTTCAAATGTTACAAAAGAGGCGTTGTCTAACACGGCATACAAATAAAATTCCGAGACTGCAGGTCAGAGAACGGTTAAGTAACATACTGCTTCCTGCCACATATATCACGATAAAGACCATACTGATGAAAAGCATAGATGGTGGAGATTACATAGAGTTGACAAAACACGAAGATTCGGTAGGACTAATTAGAGGACGGAACTCTGGCTTATTTTCCTAGAAAATTAGAAAATGGAGGAGAATTTTGAATGAGCCGTTACAAATTATTTCCAGGAATTTCAGGTTTGAGGACCTAAATGTTGGCATCGGCTGCACATGATTTATTTATAAAATTTTATTGTGCTGAACCGGTTATGGGTCAGATTCCCATCTTCAGTGGTGCACTGCAAGTATCGTTGTGTCACACGAATAGTCTTTGTTTAAAACATGTTTAAATATTTAAAGTTATTGCTGTGCAGCCGATGTTGATGTCTTAGTCATGAAAAATGAAGTATCTGAGTTTCATGCAAGATGCAGAGCACTGTTTATTCCACTACCGCCATAGTTTTCCACGATTGTACTTTCACAAAAGTACCGTCTGTAATTGCCCCATTGTGTATGCTTTCACCGAATGCCGCAAGTGACCTACCAGTCACTGTTGGCCCGTGACTTCCAGCCAGTAATTTTGGACTATTATCTCCAGCAGTAACTGGGATTGCGCATACCTTCATGCAACTGCCTACTGGTAATTCGTAAAGCGTACCGAAAGGCATATATTCGATACACGAAAGCCACACCAGGAACAAAAATGTACAGTTGACAAAACAATACTGTTCGCATGTCTTGGTAAGCTTGGGTGTTCTCAGTTGTGTACAGCTGGCACCAGTGGAAACGCAACAGAAAATGGAAAACTGTGGCAGCTCCACGTGTAACACACTTTTAGTAGTGAATTCGTTCCCTTCTTATTGTAACGATTTTATTTTTCAACCGTATTGACCTACTAGGATCACGTTAACAACTTTAGTTCCTTTCTTCCTTTGTTGTTGTTACCTGTTTTTCCAGTAATCCCTCATTTTCTCTACAAGAAGTCTCTTCCTATCTTCTGTTCAAGATGTTCCAGATTTTCTATTTCTTCTGCTCTGAAAGACTTCCAAATTTAGTACTTTATTTTTAAAACGGTTTCTTTGTGCTATTTCTGATTCTTTGATGTTGTTTCTTTTTAGATCTTTCTTTCCTTCTGTAATCCATGCTATTGTCGTTTTCTTCTTGCAGAAATAGAGGAGTATTTGTTTTGTTAGGCTATTTCCACCCATTCGGTAGAGGTGTCCGAAAAAGGTTAACCTTCTTTCGGCCATTACTTCAGATATTTTATCTCTCTTTTTGTAGATTTCCTCATTACTTCTTATTTTCCAACCATCTGCAGTTTTTATTGCTCCAATTATTTTTCTAATAATTCTTTTTTCCAGTACCTCTAGTTTGTCCATCTTATAGTTCATCGTTAGGCATTCATATCCATATAAACATTCTGGTTGTACCAATGTCGTGTAGTGTTTTAGTTTTGTTTTTCTAGATATACATTTCTTGTCGTAAATATTTTTGGTCAAACCATATGCTCTTTCCATTTTGTTAATTCTTATAGCTCTTGCAGATTTTTCTTGTCCATTCTATTGTATAATTGCTCCAAGATATTTAAATTTATTTACTCGCTCTATTAGACCTATTTGTGTTTCTATGAATTTTAGCACATTTTTTACATTTGTCATGAATTTGGTTTTCTCAGCTGAAATTTTGAGACCAATTCTGTTTGCAGTTTTTATCTGAATAACTGCTTCTGTCAAGTTTTCTGAAAGTATTGCAAAATCATCCGCAAGAGCTAAGCAGTTTACCTTAACTCCATTTGTTTTCGTTCCCAGAGTTATTGGCTCAATTTTGTGATTTTTTAGCTCCGAATTCCAGATCCATACAATTTTGTTATAGAACACAGTGAAACAGTGAAGGTGATAAACCGTCACCTTGTCTAATACCAGTTTTTATTTCAAATAGCTGAGATACTTCTCCCATAAATTTGACTTGAGATATTGTACCTGTTAGTGCGACACGAACTATATTTGCTAATTTTGATTTAACACCAAATTCTCTAATGACCTTACCTATTGCTTCTCTGTCTATACAGTCAAATGCTTTCGTGAAATCAATAAATTACACTATTATTGGTTTGTTGGTTAACATTTTATGGTGAATTATTGACTTTAAGTTAAAAATTTGTCCTGCACAGGATCTTCCCTTTCGAAAACCACCCTGATATTCTCCCAGCTGTTTGTATAAAGTATCTACCACTCTGTTCAGGAGAATTTTTGATAATATTTTGTATTCCACTGGCAGAAGTGACACTCCGCTGTAATTATTGACATTTTGTTTGTCTCCCTTTTCATGCAGCGGGTGGACTAATGCTGTTATCCATTCAGCTGGAATCTTTTTAGTTTTCCAAATGATCTCAAAAAGTAGCTGTAGATCCTTTATGATTTTTGGTTCTGACCACTTCAATAATTCTGCTGTAATGGAGTCTTCACCACTTGCTTTGTTGTTTTTGAGTGTTTTGATGGCTTCATGAATTTCTAACTCTGTTGTTGGGAAATCTTCCTCTAGGTTTTGAAGTGTCACTGGAAATTCTAATTTATCTGTTGGAACTGGACAGTTTAACAGCTTTTCAAAACATTTTGTTAAAGTTTCACAATTCCCTTTGTTGTTTAATCCCATTTTATCATTTTCATATTTGAAACAAATATTTGGCGCCTGATATCCTTTAAGTATGTGTTTAAAAGTTTGATAAAAATTTTTAGTATTATTTTTGGTGAAATTTTCTTCTATTTCAATGAGCTGAGAGTTCTCAAAGTTTCTTCTAATCTTCAGAATTATTTTTGATGTTTCTCTTCTTTGTTGTCTGAATTGTTCAAGGTCTTCTTCCTTTTTCGAACATCTCCATTTTCTCCATTTTTGAGCTCTTTGTATTAGTGCTTCTTCACACTCCTCATTCCTCCATTTCTTCTTTGTGTTCCTGGCCAATCCGAAAGTTTTGTCCGCTGCTTGAGTTATTTGCATCTGGAGTTCATGCGAATCACCTTCTTTGCTTGTCTCAATTTCTTCTGTAAATTTTTCTTTATTTTCTTTTGTAATACTAGCTGTAGAGGTGCTACATCTGATCACTTTCTTGGTCGCCTTTTTTGTTTTAGATGGGAGAAATTTTATTTTAATCTTAGAGAGATAATGATCTGAATCAAATTCCCCATTTCTGATTATTTTAAGATTCATAATTTCTGTGATATGCCTTTTAGATATGGCTACGTGATCCAGTTGAAATTCTCATAGGTTTGGATTTGGATGTCTCCAAATTTTGGCTCTTCTTAGTAGTTTGCGGAAATGCGCGGACATGCGTTTTATCTGGAACATTTTGCACATGTTGATTAGTTTTTCACCATTCCTGTTTGTTCTTGAGTGTACTGGATACTCACCTACAATAGTCCTAAATTTCTTTTCCCTCCTAATTTGCGCATTGAAGTTATCAAGAAGTATTTTAAGGTTTTTGTAGGTATGATAGAAATTTCAGATTCTAAAAGATCCCAGAATTGATTTACTTTCTCCGGATTTCTTCTGTTGTCAGCATTTACTGGTGCATGACAGTTTATGTGGGCCTAACTTTTATTCTTGCACTTTATTGTTAACATGTAACGATTTTACTTACACGCCTTTACGATTTTGTGTGACTGCATGTTATTACCACACATTGTTTTATATATCCACCATAAGGCTTACTTGAAACAGTCTGAAAAGTTCAGATGTTCGTGCCTCGCAAACACAATTATGAACAGTGTTGTACAGTTACGCGGTAGCCGCGTGGCAGTGTTTTAGGATCTTAATTTCCACGGAAGTAGTTAGGGTCCGCGTCCCCTCGACACCAGACTTTTTCTTTACTTTATACTGTTTACTGACGCTGTGTTGCAACCGTAACACGAATACAGCCAAGCTATAGCGAATATGATAACACACTGCGCCGCAACAGGTATATGAGAAACAGCCATTTATTGGCAGAATGTCTCTGCTTATGCAGGCCACAAGAGATAGCGTCCTGGCACTCATAAATTATGATGGTTCCAGTGCGCTGCCCAGTGAAGTGATCCAGTTCCAGCAAGACCACTCACCATTTCACTCGAGTCGAATTGTTCACCAAATGTTTTAGTATCAGGCATTCGTCTACCTTATCGAATGGCCTGTTCGAGAGTCGGACTTGAATCGCATTGGCAGTCTGTAGGCCAAATAAAGTTTACGTATGCTTACACTGGCCAGCAACGACTCTCGGACCTAGCTTTGGATACGTGGACGATGAGACGTATTTAGAGACTGACCGTCCTCATGCCTCGCCGTACTAGACAGGTAACTGATGCCAGTGTTGGGTGGACCTCACACTAAGCCCATTCCTGATGTGAAACTTTCCTCGTCTCAAGCAACTCCAGTTTATAATACAACACTTGATACAAGTGTACGTTTGTTAACTGGAAATTTACGTGAAATCATTGTACTTTACATTTTATTCATTTAATTCGTGCTACCTAACAGATAATACTTATAAATTTGAAAAAAGCTCAGACGAGTTTTTCTCAATAGAAATACAAATTATGTTCTAATGTCGCACAATCTAAAAAAAAAAAAAAAACAAAAAAAAAAAACACTTAATCTCCACCAATATAAAAACAGATAAACCATGAAGTATTAATATTCTCTTTCCCAATGGCTCACATGCCCGCATCTCGTGGTCGTGCGGTAGCGTTCTCGCTTCCCACGCCAGGGTTCCCGGGTTCGATTCCCGGCGGGGTCAGGGATTTTCTCTGCCTCGTGATGGCTGGGTGTTGTGTGCTGTCCTTAGGTTAGTTAGGTTTAAGTAGTTCTAAGTTCTAGGGGACTGATGACCATAGATGTTAAGTCCCATAGTGCTCAGAGCCCAATGGCTCACCAACGTTTTATACGTTTATTGTGCAAAAGACGTGCAGTCAGGGCATGGAACAGCTCTTTCTCAAGGTAACATTCTTCAAGGCCATAAAAATAGCGTTCCATGCACTGTGCCAATTTCTCTGCCTTTGTCTTCAGAGTAACGACCACCAAGGAATATTCGCACAGTGGTTTCATCTTCAGATAGCACATCTGAAGCATTGTCCTCGTTTAAATTTTTGTAACACTACGAATGAGTGTAAGATTGTTTCCTCTTTTTCTTTTTCAAGAACAAAACTTTCGGTTCTGTCTGCTTTGATTCCGCTACAGCTTCCATCTCTTTTAATTGTTTCCAACGTTCCTTGTATGGAGATGATTTTCGCTACATAACAGATTCAGAACGTGATGATTTTACTGGATAAGGTGGCTTCTGATGTGGCTTCCAGCTTTTAGGAGCCGGCCGTATAACAATGGGATTCACATTTACTCTGCTGTTTGCATAATGTATGTCAACACGTGTGGTACTGAAAAGTAATCATCTCTGATTATATGCGTGTTAGATGAAAAGAGTCCTAATTTCCAGAGGTCGTTTATAGCATTTTCCGTTGTTACTGCTCTAAGGTAGGCCGCTCCAAACAACCACGAAATCAAAAATGATGTTATTACTTCACGTGGGTTATTTTCGCAACGGGTTTCAATTCCTTGTGGATAACGCGTTTCAAACCGTCCCTCGACGTCTACATCAGAGGCTGCATTTTATGCGTGGAATGGTGTGATAAAGGATGATGTGGACACGGTGTTGTTCGCCTAAATAACAGAAACATTTTCACAGTGTAGAAAAAATTGCAATATATTTTTTTAAAGTGGCTTTCAAAGCTACTGAGCCATTGAGGCTTTCTGCTTCTCGATTCTTCACCTAAGTGCATGGTTTGTCCTGAGGCGATTGGAGGGAAGGTAAAAACTAGGGCCTGTCGCGATGAAGGGGCGATTTGGCGACCGGCGCGGAAGGGAAGCGGATAGCTTCGTGGTTGAGAGACAGACAGAGGGAAAGGGTAGCTACTTGTTTTCTGTGACTTCAGCAGGGTAGCTTGTCAGGCGGGCACCCTACCTAACTGAAGGCCTGCTGTTGGTTTCAATAAGACTGACACATACGGAGCCGAAGTTACACGTCTACGTGATGGTGATTCCTTCTTTTTGACGGCTATTACACAAATTTTCTCGCATTTACTTTTGACGAAATTGGTTTACATAACCAAACATACATATTTTAATAATGACTTGTGTTCTACCGAAGTCTGATGATTTTTGGTACTTGTAATAATTATGAATGGTCTGTGGCCGAAATCTAGATTATAGATTGTGGAATACGGTGAAATGGCGGTTGTAGCTTCCCTAAAAGTTTTATAAGACTGTTGCTTCACACTAAACTAAAATCGGAGATTGATTCTGTTTCTAGAGACGTATGTTCTCGCCTCAACGACAGTGGACTTGTCTGTAATATAATCGCAACATTTTGAATAGACCGTTACTTGCACCTTTGTGACGGATAGAGGAAGTGACTTCAAGTGATTTGTTACGAAATTAAATTTCTGCGTGTCATATGCTTGTCTTTATGTTGTCTGTTGAAGGCTACTTTGTGTACCGGGAAGCAGGTGATATATTTGTTAGTTTGCTTTTTCTGCTCAGAATCTTAAAATATTTGACTGTTTTCTCTCCCCTTGTGGATAATTATGGTATGTAACCTTTAATATAAGAAAGTGCTGTATGCACTGAGTTACTCTAGGTTCAAAAATCTTGGCATCTGTGTGACTCTGCAACAAGTCAGGATAATAAGCAAATCTGATCATTTAAGCGTTTTATATCTGTATTTTTTTCCCCCCCATGAACCATGGACCTTGCCGTTGGTGGGGAGGCTTGCGTGCCTCAGCGATACAGATAGCCGTACCGTAGGTACAACCACAACGGAGGGGTATCTGTTGAGAGGCCAGACAAACGTGTGGTTCCTGAAGAGGGGCAGCAGCCTTTTCAGTAGTTGCAGGGGCAACAGTCTGGATGATTGACTGATCTGGCCTTGTAACAATAACCAAAACGGCCTTGCTGTGCTGGTACTGCGAACGGCTGAAAGCAAGGGGAAACTACGGCCGTAATTTTTCCCGAGGGCATGCAGCTTTACTGTATGATTAAATGATGATGGCGTCTTCTTGGGTAAAATATTCCGGAGGTAAAATAGTCCCCCATTCGGATCTCCGGGCGGGGACTACTCAGGAGGATGTTGTTATCAGGAGAAAGAAAACTGGCGTTCTACGGATCGGAGCGTGGAATGTCAGATCCCTTAATCGGGCAGGTAGGTTAGAAAATTTAAAAAGGGAAATGGATAAGTTAAAGTTAGATATAGTGGGAATTAGTGAAGTTCGGTGGCAGGAGGAACAAGACTTCTGGTCAGGTGACTACAGGGTTATAAACACAAAGTCAAATAGGGGTAATGCAGGAGTAGGTTTAATAATGAATAGGAAAATAGGAATGCGGGTAAGCTACTACAAACAGCATAGTGAACGCATTATTGTGGCCAAGATAGATACGAAGCCCACACCTACTACAGTAGTACAAGTTTATATGCCAACTAGCTCTGCAGATGACGAAGAAATTGAAGAAATGTATGATGAAATAAAAGAAATTATTCAGATAGTGAAGGGAGACGAAAATTTAATAGTCATGGGTGACTGGAATTCGAGTGTAGGAAAAGGGAGAGAAGGAAACGTAGTAGGTGAATATGGATTGGGGCTAAGAAATGAAAGAGGAAGCCGCCTGGTAGAATTTTGCACAGAGCACAACTTAATCATAGCTAACACTTGGTTTAAGAATCATGATAGAAGGTTGTATACATGGAAGAACCCTGGAGATACTAAAAGGTATCAGATAGATTATATAATGGTAAGACAGAGATTTAGGAACCAGGTTTTAAATTGTAAGACATTTCCAGGGGCAGATGTGGACTCTGACCACAATCTATTGGTTATGACCTGTAGATTAAAACTGAAGAAACTGCAAAAAGGTGGGAATTTAAGGAGATGGGACCTGGATAAACTGAAAGAACCAGAGGTTGTACAGAGTTTCAGGGAGAGCATAAGGGAACAATTGACAGGAATGGGGGAAAGAAATACAGTAGAAGAAGAATGGGTCGCTTTGAGGGATGAAGTAGTGAAGGCAGCAGAGGATCAAGTAGGTAAAAAGACGAGGGCTAGTAGAAATCCTTGGGTAACAGAAGAAATATTGAATTTAATTGATGAAAGGAGAAAATATAAAAATGCAGTAAATGAGGCAGGCAAAAAGGAATACAAACGTCTCAAAAATGAGATCGACAGGAAATGCAGAATGGCTAAGCAGGGATGGCTAGAGGACAAATGTAAGGATGTAGAGGCTTATCTCACTAGGGGTAAGATAGATACTGCCTACAGGAAAATTAAAGAGACCTTTGGAGATAAGAGAACCACTTGTATGAACATCAAGAGCTCAGATGGAAACCCAGTTCTAAGCAAAGAAGGGAAAGCAGAAAGGTGGAAGGAGTATATAGAGGGTCTATACAAGGGCGATGTACTTGAGGACAATATTATGGAAATGGAAGAGGATGTAGATGAAGATGAAATGGGAGATACGATACTGCGTGAAGAGTTTGACAGAGCACTGAAAGACCTGAGTCGAAACAAGGCCCCCCGACTAGACAACATTCCAGTAGAACTACTGACGGCCTTAGGAGAGCCAGTCCTGACAAAACTCTACCATCTGGTGAGCAAGATGTATGAAACAGGCGAAATACCCTCAGACTTCAAGAAGAATATAATCATTCCAATCCCAAAGAAAGCAGGTGTTGACAGATGTGAAAATTACCGAACAATCAGTTTAATAAGCCACAGCTGCAAAATACTAACACGAATTCTTTACAGACGAATGGAAAAACTAGTAGAAGCCGACCTCGGGGAAGATCAGTTTGGATTCCGTAGAAATACTGGAACACGTGAGGCAATACTGACCTTACGACTTATCTTAGAAGAAAGATTAAGGAAAGGCAAACCTACGTTTCTAGCATTTGTAGACTTAGAGAAAGCTTTTGACAATGTTGACTGGAATACTCTCTTTCAAATTCTAAAGGTGGCAGGGGTAAAATACAGGGAGCGAAAGGCTATTTACAATTTGTACCGAAACCAGATGGCAGTTATAAGAGTCGAGGGGCATGAGAGGGAAGCAGCGGTTGGGAAGGGAGTGAGACAGGGTTGTAGCCTCTCCCCAATGTTATTCAATCTGTATATTGAGCAAGCAGTAAAGGAAACAAAAGAAAAATTCGGAGTAGGTATTAAAATCCATGGAGAAGAAATAAAAACTTTGAGGTTCGCCGATGACATTGTAATTCTGTCAGGGACAGCAAAGGACTTGGAAGAGCAGTTGAACGGAATGGATGGTGTCTTGAAGGGAGGATATAAGATGAACATCAACAAAAGCAAAACAAGGATAATGGAATGTAGTCGAATTAAGTCGGGTGATGCTGAGGGTATTAGATTAGGAAATGAGACACTTAAAGTAGTAAAGGAGTTTTGCTATTTGGGGAGCAAAATAACTGATGATGGTCGAAGTAGAGAGGATATAAAATGTAGACTGGCAATGGCAAGGAAAGCCTTTCTGAAGAAGAGAAATTTGTTAACATCAAGTATAGATTTAAGTGTCAGGAAGTCATTTCTGAAAGTATTTGTATGGAGTGTAGCCATGTATGGAAGTGAAACATGGACGGTAAGTAGTTTGGACAAGAAGAGAATAGAAGCGTTTGAAATGTGGTGCTACAGAAGAATGCTGAAGATTAGATGGGTAGATCACATAACTAATGAGGAAGTATTTTATAGGATTGGGGAGAAGAGAAGTTTGTGGCACAACTTGACCAGAAGAAGGGATCGGTTGGTAGGGCATGTTCTGAGGCATCAAGGGATCACCAATTTAGTATTGGAAGGCAGCGTGGAGGGTAAAAATCGTAGGGGGAGAACAAGAGATGAATACACTAAGCAGATTCAGAAGGATGTAGGTTGCAGTAGGTACTGGGAGATGAAGAAGCTTGCACAGGATAGAGTAGCATGGAGAGCTGCATCAAACCAGTCTCAGGACTGAAGACAACAACAACAACAACATCTGTATTTTTAAATCACTGGTAATTTGTACCGTACTAGGTCAATTAGTCTAACCTGGAGCTATATTTAATGTTTTATTACGTTCGCCTTAGCACGGAAGTACAACTTGTTATCAATTATAATATGGTTCTTGTGCCTTCACGTGTAAGCACAAATTGTTTCTCAGTTTTCGGTTTGAATCTGTGTTAGGTCATAGATCAGTGGTTCGGGGTGGCCGAAGGTGCTGAATCCTATGGTAAATTGTCTAGTATTGTAGAGTATCGCATACTGGTTGCAGATTACATATACCCCTTCATTTTTACGACGGCAGTGGCATTTTTCAGCAAGACAATGCTCCATGTCACAAGGCCAGGAGTGTGACGGTGTGCTTCGAGGAACACACTTCCATTTGATGTGCTGGCCCCCCAACCCGCCAGATCTGATCCCGATGGAACACATCTAGGACACTACTGAACATAGAATCAGAGCGCATCGCCTCCTCCCCCGGGACTTAGAGGAATTAGGTGAGTTGTGTGTAAAGACGTGGTGCGAACTCCCTCCAGCGACCTACCAAGGCCTCATTGCTTCCACACCACGATGCGTCACCGCTGTTAACTGTGCCTAGGTGGACATACCAACTATTAGATTAAAAAATGGTTCAAATGGCTCTAAGCACTTTGGAGCTTAACATCTGAGGTCATCAGTCCCCTACACTTAGAACTACTTAAACCTAAATGACTTAAGGACGTCACACACATCCATGCCTGAGGCAGGATTCGAACCTGCGACTGTAGCAGCAGCATGGTTCCAGACTGAAGCGCCTAGAACAGCTTGGCCACAGCGGCTGGTGGTCATAATGTTCTGGTTGATGAGTGGGCAAATTCTTAACTATCGATCTTTTATTAAAATTGTTAAGAATAGTCGTTTAAATTAAAAAGTGTATTACAAATTAAATATTGCTTTCAAATATTGTACCCGTCATGGAAATGCTCGCAGAACATGCATCTTCAGTTAAAATTTTACCATGTCAGGGAATTGAACCTGGACAGGACATGCGCCTTCAGTTAAAATGTTACCACATCAAGGAATTGAACCTGTCCTGTCGACATGGCAAGGAGGCACTGTACCACAGAACCACGCTGTCTGTCGAAAACTTGACCATTCGGGTATTAAAGACACTTTGAATTTTTCCAGTCCAATTTTCTCGAGAGTTTTCTTCAGCAGCATTGAACTGCTCTGTGTGATTGATATTTTTGTGCACCACAAATATGAAAAAATTACAAAAATCCGATTGTCGTGTAGTCTACTTTTACGTCAGCAGATTAAGATAGCTCCAGGCTGGCCTCCAGCGGGCGCGTCCTTCATCTGCAACACGATCGACGAGGCTAAATATACAGACAGACGTCGCCACTAATGCCTACGCCCTCAGTGGAGCACATAATATCCTTCCGGGCGTTTATATAAGTCGGCACACACAGAGCTACAGGGCAGAAGGCACGACAGACCTTGGAAAGCTGCCATCGACGCTTGCGCCACAATTGTCATTTCCTAGAAGTGACTAATCACTGAACCGAGGACAGTACTCAGTTAGACCAGAGGTGCGTAATTATTTTGTCTCGACAGGCGATTGTGGAAGCGAGGGTTACTTGGAAGTCCGCACCTTTCAAGATGATTGCCTTCATTATTTAACTTTGCATTTCAGAAAAGCTTTTATTCTGCGTTCTTCGTTTGAAAGTTCGCCGCCAAAATCGCTGCGTTTTGGCTCGGCTCTGAGCACTATGGGACTTAACATCGATGGTCATCAGTCCCCTAGAACCTAGAACTACTTAAACCTAACTAACCTAAGGACATCACACAACACCCAGTCATCACGAGGCAGAGAAAGTCCCTGACCCCGCCGGGAATCGAACCCGGGAACCCGGGCGTGGGAAGCGAGAACGGTACCGCACGACCACGAGCTGCGGACTCGCTGCGTTTTGTTGCATACCGTCGTTGCAGATTGTACTCCTTGAATACAGCAACCATTTCATGACCCAATAAACATACCGGTTTTATTTCCTGTGTTGACAATATATTTGTCCATTCTTCATTAAACACACGGCATTCATCACTGATTTTACGTTTTTTTCTAAAGTTTCATGGTTTCATTGGTTTGGAAATTTATGTACAGGGCTATTACAAATGATTGAAGCGATTTCATAAAATCACCGTAGCTCCATTGATTGACATATGGTCTCGGCACACTACAGATACGTAGAAAAACTCATAAAGTTTTGTTCGGCTGAAGCCGCACTTCAGGTTTCTGCCGTCAGAGCGCTCGAGAGCGCAGTGAGACAAAATGGCGACAGGAGCCGAGAAAGCGTATGTCGTGCTTGAAATGCACTCACATTAGTCAGTCATAACAGTGCAACGACACTTCAGGACGAAGTTCAACAAAGATCCACCAACTGCTAACTCCATTCGGCGATGGTATGCGCAGCTTAAAGCTTCTGGATGCCTCTGTAAGGGGAAATCAACGGGTCGGCCTGCAGTGAGCGAAGAAACGGTAGAACGCGTGCGGGTAAGTTTCACGCGTAGCACGCGGAAAATTGGCTCATGCCACAACTGGAGACCGACAGCGCCGACTTCATCTTTCAACAGGATGGTGCTCCACCGCACTTCCATCATGATGTTCGGCATTTCTTAAACAGGAGATTGGAAAACCGATGGATCGGTCGTGGTGGAGATCATGATCAGCAATTCATGTCATGGCCTCCACGCTCTCCGGACTTAACCCCATGCGATTTCTTTCTCTGGGGTTATGTGAAAGATTCAGTGTTTCAACCTCCTCTACCAAGAAACGTGCCAGAACTGCGAGCTCGCATCAACGATGCTTTCGAACTCATTGATGGGGACACGCTGCGCCTAGTGTGGTAGGAACTTGATTATCGGCTTGATGTCTCCCGAATCACTAAAGGGACACATATCGAACATTTGTGAATGCCTAAAAAAACTTTTTGAGTTTTTGTATGTGTGTGCAAAGCATTGTGAAAATATCTCAAATAATAAAGTTATTGTAGAGCTGTGAAATCGCTTCAATCATTTGTAATAACCCTGTATTTGCTGATGCTCAGAGGAAAGGAAAATAAACTAAGTCAACCAGGAAAACACAGCGCATCGTTGTCCTACCGTTCACGCTAACCAAAATGACACTTGGCGGGGTGGTTGATCGGAGCGACCGTAAACGGGAAATGCCAAGCGTCAACTTAGCAAACAGTTTCTTCACTCATACAATGAAGGCTTTCACGACTGGATATTTCAGTTGCCGAGAATTCTTCCGGGTTGTATGGCCGTGGTCCATGGAACTCTTCTGTCCCTGACGTTTCGTCCAAAGCTACGTTGAGCATCTTCGGAGGTGCTCCTGGTTGTACTGAGTCTTTTCTACTGACGAGTCGGACGTCGAGGAACGGCCTAAATACCGTGGAAAGTGGGCGCGGTCTGGATTTCACGTGATAGCAGAGATAAACCGTGTGAAGGATAAAATATAACGAGCGATCATAGTACGTCAAAGATAAAAACTGCTCATTGATTCTGTAGCGCCACTGTCCATATACTGCTGCGTTTCATAGCTCCTTCTTTTCTGTTAAAGTTATCCCCATGTTTATAAATTTCGATGGCTTCTCTATATAAACGTGGACAACAGTGCGTCACAGTACATAAAACTTCAGTTTTTCGAAAATTTCACTACGTGATCACCCGACTGAAGAGCATGTTCCGCCACGGATGACTTGTCTGTTTTCCCTGGTCGGCAGAGACTTTTATGTTCCTTCAACCGTGTATTCATACTTCTCTTTGCAGTTCCAATGCAGACCCTACCACAAGTACACGGAGTCTTGTATACACCACTTGCGGACAGAGGGGGACGTTTATCCTTAACGGAACGAAGTGACTGGCCTATTTTCTTAGTTGGTCTGAAAATCGGCGGAGCGTTATGTTTCCTTAAATTTGATCCGTTACTTTTTTGATGAAGGGTAGAGAAACAGTGTTATTCCATTGCTGTGTCCTATCGTTGTCCTTAGGCCTCCTGTTATTCGGTCGCAAAGACTAGGGAAAAACATCTAAAGCAGGCTTTTGAGAAAAATGTGAACTCTAGTAAGGAAATAAATAGTTTTGCGACCGAATAACAGGAGGCCTAAGGACAACGATAGGACACAGCGATGGTAGAATTCTCGGCAGTTTCTTCACTACACATGCACATTGACGTGGCTGTCCTATTGGAAATCTTCAGTCGCGCACAGGAAGGAAATGTCAGTTTAAAGCGGTCTTTACGGAGTGTCTTGGGAGGACACACAAAATCTCTTAGTGGGTCAGATGTTGCCGGCGGGCCGCTGTTTCCCATCCCTGAATTAGACGGACAACGGTAGATGCAAGATAGGAACCTAAGTACATTAATTATTGGCTACGTATAAATATTATAAACGAAATAGGATGAATTGTACCCCCACAATTGTATGTCTTCGTGTTTAGTACAAGGCGCGATCAAAAAGATTCTGTTCGAAGGCCCTGCAGTCCAAAATCTGTACGCCAATCCGTCAAAATCGCCGTGAGCGGTGAGGCAATCGCCTACCGTCGCACCAGGTTGAAGGTACCCGTTGGCAAAGCACCGTGCCCTGCTGCATGAAGAGGACTGTAACTGCCTGCTGCACATCCTCACCTGACAGGAATCGTCTACCCTTCAAGGCCTTTCTTAAGGGACCAGGGGCATGGCGGGAGATCAGGATTATAGGGCACATGTTAAAGTCTCTCTCACTTGACTTCGGGCAACTTCTGCGTTACCACATTTGCGCCGTCCGCGGTGGCCGTGTTGTTCTAGGCGCTCCAGTTCGGAGCCGCGCTGCTGCTACGGTCGCAGGTTCGAATCCTGCCTCGGGCATGGGTGTGTGTGATGTCCTTAGGTTAGTTAGGTTTAAGTAGTTCTAAGTTCTAGGGGACTGATGACCACAGCAGTTGAGTCCCATAGTGCTCAGAGCCATTTGAACCATTTTTGAACCACATTTGCGATATGGGGACATGCTCCATCACGAAGCAGTTGCCCGCATCTCGTGGTCGTGCGGTAGCGTTCTAGCTTCCCACGCTCGGGTTCCCGGGTTCGATTCCCGGCGGGGTCAGGGATTTTCTCTGCCTCGTGATGGCTGGGTGTTGTGTGCTGTCCTTAGGTTAGTTAGGTTTAAGTAGTTCTAAGTTCTAGGGGACTGATGACCATAGATGTTAAGTCCCATAGTGCTCAGAGCCATTTGAACCATTTTTTGAACGAAGCAGTTGCACCCTTGGCGTACCATCCGACAATGGCGGTTTCGACAGACATGCTGCATCACACAAATTCTTCATTCTCCGAAAGACGTCTACCGGTGTTTGTCCCTCGGCATTCAAGAAAGGCATAAGAGCGCATTGGTCCTGTTTGGACGTCGCCACAGTTCAGGTTTCCGTATTAATCGCATTGTAACGCGCCCGGGACTACTAATAGGGGTGGGGGACCCTTAAATTGGTTGTTGTTCCTACCATTTCTTGACCGTGCGCCCCGTCCACACCACGTACCTGGTAATTCCGAGGCGGTTGTACTGTTCTGCTCCACACTGTTGCTGGCTTGCCTGAAATTGTCTGTCGAAATATGCAAGCGGGTTAAGGGGAGCCATTCAACGTTAAAACACAACACTGTCCGTCGTCTGGTATGAACAACTATATTCTGAGACGATTAAAGAAAATCGCAGGTTGCACTGTTTGCATTCTAATTCATAAGTGTTTATCCCAATTAATGGATGATTACCAGTCCACAATACAACTCAGACGAGCGTCCACGTAACCGACACGACGCGGGTGATTGTTGATGATGTGGAAGCCGAATGATCGCACGAAAGTTCTTACGCTCGTCACGCATACACAGATTTTTTTTGGTACCAGTTCTCCTTGACACTACTAATGATGTAACACTGATTACAGAATTAATTATTCAGTTCTCAGTTCTCACTTGTACGAGCGTGCGCGTAACCGTCGCGACGCGGCTGATTGTTGATGATGCGGAACGTGATGATCGAACGCACGTTCTCACGCTCGCTACAAGACACTGGCACTTAAATGCTCTCTTTCGTGGTAAACAGTGTTACCGATTCACATTAGTTCATTCTTGGAGACCGAACACGGCGCGGATGATTGATACTGTACGGTACGACACGCAACGAGAGGATACACAAATACGTTATCAGCAACACTGCTCATTTTTAAATTACTTATCAACGCACTTCCCTCCGAATCATTTGCTTATTTTATCACTTTACTGTAATAACATTTGTAGCATCACTTCAACTTCCATATTAACAATACCTCTCACTTGCAGAGCTACACACAACTCAACGTAACAGTTCCGTGTCCCGCGCTCGACTCTCTACAGACGCGGCTGCCAGCAAAGATACTCCACAACTAAGCCAGCGATATGACAGTACGCTTACAGCATGCACGTCGAAAAGACATGAATGTCACGATAATCACTTGCTAACATAGCCGCACTGGAGTCGCTCTGGGTTGCATAGATGCTCCAGTCACGTTCTCAAACGGAAACTTTTTGATCGCCCCTTTTTTCATCAGTCACTTGCGGCTCTGGTTCAGTTCCAATGTTTTCAGATCAACAAGCTGTTGACCTGCATTACGCGACTGTTTCAAGCACAATACCGAGCGAGGTGGCACCGTGGTTATCACACGGGACTCGCAATTCCAGAGGACAACAGCTCAAATTCCCTTCCAGCCATCCAGATTTTTCGTGATTTCCCTAAATCGCTCCAAGCAAATGCAAAGTGGTTCCTCTGAAAAGGGCGCGGCCGTTTTACTTCCGAATGTTTTCGTAATCCGAGTCTGTGCTCCGTTCTAGTGACCTCGCTGTCGACGACATATGAAACTTTTATCTTCCTTCTTTTGTTCCTTCCTTCCTTGACGCGCAACAAAACCAGTAAAAAGTACAGAAAGCAACTAACGAAGGTCAGAGTTACGGCGGTCCAATGATGCCTGCGTCAATTCACCTATTCGACGCTAAAGTAGAAGAATGTCCCGAATATGAAACGCAGCTTGAGCGGCATTTCCCTGTATACATTCACTGCGGAAAAGATCGTCACTTTTCAAATTCTCTGCTGGAGTAGCAACATTTAGACTCTGCAGAAAATTGTTTCCTCAAATACACCGAGTACAGCTGCGAAATTTGTTGTATCCAGATCTAGCAGAATAAATAGGCGGATATTATGAATGTCAAGTACAAGCTGCTGCTGTTCTACACTCCTGGAAATGGAAAAAAGAACACATTGACACCGGTGTGTCAGACCCACCATACTTGCTCCGGACACTGCGAGAGGGCTGTACAAGCAATGATCACACGCACGGCACCGCGGTGTTGGCCGTCGAATGGCGCTAGCTGCGCAGCATTTGTGCACCGCCGCCGTCAGTGTCAGCCAGTTTGCCGTGGCATACAGAGCTCCATCGCAGTCTTTAACACTGGTAGCATGCCGCTACAGCGTGGACGTGAACCGTATGTGCAGTTGACGGACTTTGAGCGAGGGCGTATAGTGGGCTACACGTGGGGCGTGAGGTCTCCACAGTACATCGATGTTGTCGCCAGTGGTCGGCGGAAGGTGCACGTGCCCGTCGACCTGGAACCGGACCGCAGCGACGCACAGATGCACGCCAAGACCGTAGGAACCTACGCAGTGCCGTAGGGGACCGCACCGCCACTTCCCAGCAAATTAGGGACACTGTTGCTCCTGGGGTATCGGCGAGGACCATTCGCAACCGTCTCCATGAAGCTGGGCTACGGTCCCGCACACCGTTAGGCCGTCTTCCGCTTTCGCCCCAACATCGTGCAGCCCGCCTCCAGTGGTGTCGCGACAGGCGTGAATGGAGGGACGAATGGAGACGTGTCGTCTTCAGCGATGAGAGTCGCTTTTGCCTTGGTGCCAATGATGGTCGTATGCGTGTTTGGCGCCGTGCAGGTGAGCGCCACAATCAGGACTGCATACGACCGAGGCACACAGGGCCAACACCCGGCATCATGGTGTGGGGAGCGATCTCCTACACTGGCCGTACACCACTGGTGATCGTCGAGGGGACACTGAATAGTGCACGGTACATCCAAACCGTCATCGAACCCATCGTTCTACCATTCCTAGACCGGCAAGGGAACTTGCTGTTCCAACAGGACAATGCACGTCCGCATGTATCCCGTGCCACCCAACGTGCTCTAGAAGGTGTAAGTCAACTACCCTGGCCAGCAAGATCTCCGATCCGGAGATCCCTTTTTTCATCAGTCACTTGCGGCTCTGGTTCAGTTCCAATGTTTTCAGATCAACAAGCTGTTGACCTGCATTACGCGACTGTTTCAAGCACAATACCGAGCGAGGTGGCACCGTGGTTATCACACGGGACTCGCAATTCCAGAGGACAACAGCTCAAATTCCCTTCCAGCCATCCAGATTTTTCGTGATTTCCCTAAATCGCTCCAAGCAAATGCAAAGTGGTTCCTCTGAAAAGGGCGCGGCCGTTTTACTTCCGAATGTTTTCGTAATCCGAGTCTGTGCTCCGTTCTAGTGACCTCGCTGTCGACGACATATGAAACTTTTATCTTCCTTCTTTTGTTCCTTCCTTCCTTGACGCGCAACAAAACCAGTAAAAAGTACAGAAAGCAACTAACGAAGGTCAGAGTTACGGCGGTCCAATGATGCCTGCGTCAATTCACCTATTCGACGCTAAAGTAGAAGAATGTCCCGAATATGAAACGCAGCTTGAGCGGCATTTCCCTGTATACATTCACTGCGGAAAAGATCGTCACTTTTCAAATTCTCTGCTGGAGTAGCAACATTTAGACTCTGCAGAAAATTGTTTCCTCAAATACACCGAGTACAGCTGCGAAATTTGTTGTATCCAGATCTAGCAGAATAAATAGGCGGATATTATGAATGTCAAGTACAAGCTGCTGCTGTTCTACACTCCTGGAAATGGAAAAAAGAACACATTGACACCGGTGTACACCCATTGAGCATGTTTGGGACTGGATGAAGCGTCGTCTCACGCGGTCTGCACGTCCAGCACGAACGCTGGTCCAACTGAGGCGCCAGGTGGAAATGGCATGGCAAGCCGTTCCACAGGACTACATCCAGCATCTCTACGATCGTCTCCATGGGAGAATAGCAGCCTGCATTGCTGCGAAAGGTGGATATACACTGTACTAGTGCCGACATTGTGCATGCTCTGTTGCCTGTGTCTATGTGCCTGTGGTTCTGTCAGTGTGATCATGTGATGTATCTGACCCCAAGAATGTGTCAATAAAGTTTCCCCTTCCTGGGACAATGAATTCACGGTGTTCTTATTTCAATTTCCAGGAGCGTACTTAACACGACATAGAAAGGAAGGAAAACAGAACTTAAAGGCACGACTAGAAATTTCAAATTTAATTGAACTTGTGGAGCGTTCTCTGTGGACTTAACGTTTCCCGATCCTATTATCCAAAGTGTAGGAGAAAACAGAACAGAAATTTTAAAGCACCGCAACCCTGTCTGAGCGACGTAGCGACGTCCTACAAGTGACTGAAGATCAGCCACTAGGAGGCGTGTTTTACAAGTAAGTACTGTTTTGAAATTTAAAAAAAGACGTACTAAGATATCTCAATAATTTTATTTTCACATGAAAGCCTGTACCTTAATCTACTTTTCTACATAGTTTCCGTCAATGTTGAGGCACTTGTCAAAACGTTGTACCAGGTTCTGAATAACCTCCTCATAGAAGTATGCCGCCTGTTTTGACTTCGTCATCGTCTTGAAGACGCTGATCGCCCAGGTGTTTCTTCAAGATGAAACGTGGGTGGCCTACCTCACACCAGAATCAAAGCAACAGTCCATGGAATGGCGGCATTCAGATTCAACCAGAAAAGTGAAGTTTAAGCAAACGATTTCTTCCCGGATAATCACGTGCACAGTTTTTTGGGACAGAAAAGGAGTATTGCTTGTGGAATTTCTGTCTTGTAATGAGACAATCAATGCAGCAGCTTACTGTAAGACATTGCAAAATCTGCGCAGTTCAATTCAGAACAAAAGAAAGTTGAGCAAGGGCGTCGTTTCGCTGCAAGACAATGCCCGTCCGCATGTGGCGAATCAGACCAAAGATCTCATCACATCTTTTCGATGGGAAACTCTAGATCATCCTACGTACAGCCCCGATCTTTCGCCCAGTGACTACCACATGAAGAAACACCTGGGCGGTCAGCGTCTTCGTGACGAAGTCAAAACAGTGGTGATGCAGTGGTTAACAAGTCAGGCGGCAGACTTCTATGAGGAGGTATTCAAAAACTGGTACAACGTTTTGACAAGTGTCTCAATATTGACGGAAATTAGGAAATTATGTAGAAAAGCAGATTAAGGTGCAGGATTTCATGTAAAAATAAAATTATTGAGATCTTAGCATGTCTTTTTTTTATTTCAAAACGGTACTTACTTAAAGAAACACGCCTCGTACAAGACTTAACGGAGTTAGACTTCAACGCTTTTATAGTTGCAGTGTTCTACACGAGTCCGCAAGTTGCAAACTGTTATGTTGGTCAGTGCGGCTAGAGTAATCAATTCGCAGCATGACCGAGTCGGCATTAAAGGCTTTGCGCGGCAAAGTCATGTGCTAAGTGCCTCACAAAGCACAACCGTAAACATTATTCTTCCCGCCAAGCAGAATACCAATATTGTCATAAAATCGGACACACTTAGCAAGTGTACTTAAAGAAGAAGTGTAAAGTGAATTCAGTTCCACGTAGACCTTAACTGCAGAAAATGGAAATAAAAATAATTTCACAATCGGAATTCAAAGTCACTTCTAATAGCAGAAAGTCCAAGTAAAATAAAAACCGTACAAAGCAAAAGTTTAAAAGCCCATCGCAAAACTCGGCTGTTGGAAACTCATATCAGCCCCACGCAAAAAAAGACTAAAATCGCATAAAGCTCGGCTGTTGGAAACCAAAAAAGACTAAAATCTCATCGGGCATCTCAGCTACGTTGCCAGTCTGTAAAGGTCTCTCCGGAAAGAGTACCGACATTCGTATTCAAAGGAACAACGGCGAATTGTTCGTTAGTTTACAAATTCTGAAAAAAAAGTGTAATATCAAAATGTGGAATATCAGCTAGATACTGGTGCTTTATTTACTTTACTTAATCAGTAAACCCACGGACAATTATAACACCCAAACCTTCACCAATCAGATCTGCATCTCACAACTTGCAGGAGTGAAAGAATTTGTTCTCGGGACGTGTACACTAGGACAACGTACAAAAATACGACCAGTGCAGTGACGTTCAGAGTAGACAAATCCAGAACTATTTCGATTATATTTGCAATGAACGCATTCGATTTGTACCGTCGGGGAATTCAAGTTAATGTACGTGCAGTGAGTACTAGTATTTAGGAATTATGTAACAAATATAAACATTTGTTTGGTGGCACACCAGGTCATGAGAATCATTCCAAAGTGCATATTTACGCTTAAAGATAATGCCAAACCTAATTTTTACAGTGCGCACCTGTACCATACGCTGTTCAAAGTGAATTAACCACTAAACTGTAACGACTGGAACAAATTGGTGTCCTGCGACCCATTTCAGCAAACCAGTGGGCATTTCCTCCGGGGATCGTTAGCAAAGCAGACGGGAACATTAGGATCTTTAAGGATTTCACGACCACTGTAAATGTTCAGATTGCCTCTTGCACGGTACTAATGATCTTGTTATCTGGAGGACGATTTTTCTCGAAAATAGGTTCAGCAGACGCCTAACTGCAACTTCCATTTCTCGACGAAACAAAGACGGCCATGTTAATTAATACGACTGAAGACTTTTACCAGTATCAGCACCCTTCCCTCGGGAGCGCCTCAGCTCCTCCTTTCTCCTAACGATTTCCAGAGTGAGTGATTAATGATACTGTCATGTTCTAAAAATTTTGACAGTGTAATTTTGTCCGGAAAGACGTCGAAGAAAGAGTGTTCTAGAATGCCTTTTCACAGATCTCAATGGACACAGGTTGAAATGCAATCTGTAAAAATGCTCGTGATTTAATACGGTAATTGGGACACGTCACTGATGCTCGTGGCACACCTTTTCTTACCAAACAGGGTCCATGTGAAGACTACCTTCTAACAATATTCAGTACTTACAAGCAGTTTTTGGGAAGATTATTTATTATGAAAAAATTATCCCAACCCAGTTCAAATTGAGGCATCGTTGAATCGCCTCAGACGTAAAGACATTCCTTTCAAAAGGACTCCACATTGCGGACAATCATTTCGGAAATTAAAAGATGCCTTGCTTCGTCATATTTAATACACTTCAGTTTGTGCAACACGCCAGTACTGTCAGTCAGTGCTGCTTCACATAGCATCGGCGCAGTTTTGTCACACAAGGTTGGCAACGGCGAGCGTCCGATAGCATCCGCTTCCAAAAGTTAGACAAGGTTCAAGAAAATTACAGTCAGTAAAAAAAAAAAGAGTTCTTAACAGTCGTTCATGGAGCTACAATGTTTCATTCCACTCATATTCCTTGTATATGTGAATAACCTCCCCCTTAACATTTAACAAGCGAAATTGGTACTTTTTGCACACTATTCTACTTTTATAATAAAAGAGAGAAAGCAACAGAAGAATTGGTAAACGGTATTTTCCAAAGAATTATTAAAATTTTCTCGGAAAATGGACTATCCATAATTTTAAAGAAATGACGTACTTTCTTTTCTGTACAAGAAATAGTCATATCAACAATTGATGTAACACTTGAACAGGAGTCAGTAAATGGGGTAGTAAGCTCCTAGTTTTTGAATGTACATATTGATGAAAACCTGATTTGTAAGAGCTTCTCAAACAATTAACTTCAGATACTTTTGTTCTTCGTATAATTGTTAATTTTGGAAACAAATTTATCAACCTCCTGATATATTTTGCATATTTCCACTCAATAATGTCTTATGGAAGTGTGGAATAACTCATCACTTAGAAGGAAAGTACAGGCTGCACAAAAGCGAGCAGTAAGAATAGTATGTGGTGTCCACACGCAAATGTTGTGTAGGCAACCGCTTAAAGGAGGTTTTAACTGCGCCGTTCAAAATGGTTCAAATGGCTCTGAGCACTGTTGGTCTTAACTGCTGTGGTCATCAGTCCCCTTGAACTTAGTACTACTTAAACCTAACTAACCTAAGGACAGCACACACATCCATGCCCGAGGCAGGATTCGAACCTGCCACCGCAGCGGTCACACGGTTCCAGACTGTAGCGACCCTACAATCGCACGGCCTCTCCGGCCGGCAACTGCGCCGTTACAGTATACATATTCACTAATGAAATTCGTCATCACAATTATTTGAGATGAACAGTGATATACATACCCACCACACTAGAGAAAAATGGCCTTTATAAATTATGAAAGCTGTCGGTGGCTCAGAGTGTTCAATACGCAGCAGCAAAGTTTCTTGATCATTTGCCTAATGACATAAAATTCTGACAGGTAGCGAAACAAGTTTTAAATCGAATTTAAAAATTTTATCCTGCTATTCCACTGTCCTTCCAAAGGGTACTGAGACGAGCCCTAGTACAAATTCCAGGCAAGTGGCCCTCCATCATGGTGTAAGCCGAAGAACGACACAGGGCGGCAATGAATGATGTGACGTGTGAACGCCTGAACTGCATCCCCTGGAGGCCACTTTGAAGATCTCTTGTGTCGTGAATGCGATGCAGCCTTGTACTGTGTTCCGCTACGATTAGTTGTCGCTGTGCGCAAACCGTCCATTCCAGGCACATGTTCACAGGACCATTTTTCCTCCATTATCAATCAGGGATCCGTCCCGGCAGTTTGTCGTTCCATTAGAGTTCAGTACAAATGATTCAGTCACATCGCTTACAATAGAATGGAAACAGTAATTGCAGTTATGCGCACAGTTTGTCATTATGTGAGTGGTTCTCAGCTACGGTTATGTTTCGTGGCCTCGTGATGGACTTGTCGACTGTAAGAGAAATAAAGAAAATCTGGACGCAATGAAGAGAGATGTCTGGGCGATATTCTGCCGTAAGTCCTCTACTGATGATAAGCCATGTCATGGATTGTGTCCATCAGGAGAAAATTCGTGGTGCAAATACAATAGGGCTCAGGCAACTGGAAAACCTTATTCTCACCAGCATTCTCTTCCTTCTGCTGTTATTACAGCAATTACACCTGTTTTCAGAGACTTGGCTCATCCTGACTGTTGTGAATTGGCCAATTCACGGGGTTTGGAGGAAGCCGAAATGCACGCGTTTCAGCTCACGCAAACTGGCGTGAGGTCTGGAACAGGACAATGTAATTAATATAGCCAATAAGGTACGTTGCTGCTGGAATACTTAACTTTAATCCATAACTGGTGTACATCGCTCTTGACGGTACATGTTTTACAATCTCAATATAAACTGGTAATGGCGCCTTGCTAGGTCGTAGCAAATGACGTAGCTGAAGGCTATACTAATTATCGTCTCGGCAAATGAGAGCGTATTTGTCAGTGATCCCTTGCTAGCAAAGTCGGCTGTACAACTGGGGCGAGTGCTAGGACGTCTCTCTAGACCTGCCGTGTGGCGGCGCTCGGTCTGCAATCACTGACAGTGGCGACACGCGGGTCCGTCGTATACTAGCGGACCGCGGCCGATTTAAAGGCTACCACCTAGCAAGTGTGGTGTCTGGCGGTGACACCACACTGACCTTCTATGGAAAAATCTGCATGGGGAGACACAGAACCCAAATGAATGTTTCAACAGCATAATTTGGAACCGCCTTCCTAAAATTGTATTTGTAGGCATAAATACAATGAAACTAGGAGTTCATGATGCTGTTGTTACATTCAGTTGTGGTAATATTCGAAAGTGTTGGGTAATGAAAAAGCTGGGCGTTATTTCTGGGCTGATGACCTCAAATGTTAAGTCCCATAGTGCTCAGAGCCAATTATTTCTGGTGAAAATATGATCACTGAGCTGCAACATTGCGATTAAACGAGGATAGCAGATGCAGACAGGTCTGTATCTAATATGGCCAAGAAAGCAAGTCAAATATCCAGGAAGATGATAAAGAAGCTCGAAGACCTGCTAAAGGCCAAAGAAGGGCCATCATATGCTGCAGGATAGTTTTAATTAACTGTAACCAACAAATTTCTGAAGTTTTTACTTTAAGTCAATTTCCCGCAAACTAAAATTTTCAGTACACATGCCCCATTCCCCCCCCCCCCCCCCCCCCCCGCATGAACCATGGACCTTGCCGTTGGTGGGGAAGCTTGCTTGCCTCAACGATACAGATAGCCGTACTGTAGGTGCAACCACAACAGAGGGGTATCTGTTGAGAGGCCAGACAAACGTGTGGTTCCTGAAGAGGGGCAGCAGCCTTTCCAGTAGTTGCAGGGCCAACAGTCTGAATGATTGACTGATCTGGCCTTGTAACACTAACCAAAAGGACCCTGCTGTGCTGGTACTGCGAACGGCTGAAAGCAAGGGGAAACTACAGCCGTAATTTTTCCCGAGGGCATGCAGCTTTACTGTATGATTGCAGTGTCTTGACAAGAGGGTGTAAGATGAACATCAACAAAAGCAAAACAAGGATAATGGAATGTAGTCGAATTAAGTCGGGTGAGGCTGAGGGAATTAGATTAGGAAATGAGACACTTAAAGTAGTAAAGGAGTTTTGCTATTTGGGGAGCAAAATAACTGATGATGGCCGAAGTAGAGGGGATATAAAATGTAGACTGGCAGTGGCAAGGAAAGCGTTTCTGAAGAAGTGAAATTTGTTAACATCTAGTATAGATTTAAGTGTCAGGAAGTCGTTTCTAAAAGTATTTGTATGGAGTGTAGCCATGTATGGAAGTGGAACATGGACGATAAATAGTTTGGACAAGAAGAGAATAGAAGCTTTAGAAATGTGGTGCTACAGAAGAATGTTGAAGATTAGATGGGTAGATCACATAACTAATGAGGAAGTATTGAATAGAATTGGGGAGAAGAGAAGTTTGTGGCACAACTTGACCAGAAGAAGGGATCGGTTGTGTAGGACATGTTCTGAGGCATCAAAGGATCACCAATTTAGTACTGGAGGGGAGCGTGGAGGGTAAAAATTGCAGAGGGAGACCAAGAGATGAATACACTAAGCAGATTCAGAAGGATGTATGCTGCAGTAGGTACTGGGAGATGAAGAAGCTTGCACAGGATAGCGTAGCATGGATAGCTGCATCAAACCAGTCTTAGGACTGAAGACCACAACAGCAACAATGCCCCATTATATCAGAAACTGTCATGTATAAATGTATGAAATTTTCAGAGACTCTGCATAACATAAAAAGCCACTTCTCGTACTACATTCATTAATATTCCCCGATTAGGAAGTTCACAAAAAAATATTTTCTACAGAAAAAACTTAATATTTTTTGTTAATAAATTTAAAAAAGAATTTCTTAAAAACTATAAAATGGTTAAAGTAGACTTTAGTACAGTTGATTCTATTAGCATCATGTAACATACAGTAAAAATATTAAGGTCCTGCATCAAATAGTTTTTTTAGGAAGTGGGTCAAATACTTGCGTAAATTAACATGGGTCAGATAGGCAAGATGTGGTCCCCTTAATATGCCTGAACAATTATGCCAACTGTATTTTATAAAGCCAAGCGCACGTGACCTTCTAGGACACTGTAATTCAATTTAACTTGGACGTTTCCATTAATGTGTGCCAGTGGTGAGAAAAGAGCTACGAACTGAAGCATTTTCAGCAACGGTTGGCAGTTTCTCCCTGCACGGTAGCTGATGCGTCTTCTCGCGCCAGTGCCTCTCAACACAGACTTTGCAACTGGCGGCCAGGCGAACCAGAATGCTATCTGTGTAGTTCTTCTTTGAGGGACGGAACAATAGAGAGGTAGCCTGGTGCAAAACACCAGCTCAGTACAGTGGTGAGAGACGTTACCTTATGTTGTATGCTGCACTGACCCAGCCCGTCTATGTGACCAGAAGTGGTGCCTCGTCATATCAGAACCAAGCTGAACGAGTATAAATACTAGCCGTTCCGGCCAAACATCGGTTGTTGCCTAAGACGAATGCTTCTCCATGCCAGCCGGCGACCTGATGTGGCTCATCCAGCCTACCCTACAACTAGCCGTTGCGTCCTGTACTTGCTGAGCTAGACTTGATATTGTTAGCAACTGAAAGGGCGCCGTCTGTCTGGGGTCGTCTTCGTGCTATCGTCAATAGGTTCCTGGGCATCTCCGAGAGGTCCTGCGTTCGCATTCTGCGTCCTGGCTTGACTCATCTCTGACTAGTGGTGTAAAATACCTGGGCATTTATAAGCTGGTGCTAGGGCACAGGATAAATAGCTGGACAAATGCTTAAAATTCGTAAATATCTGAAAATTTGTGCATTTTGAAGATTAACTGATAAGCGGGGCTTATAAAAAAATTTAAGCTTTATTTTGTATTGGAAAAGGTATTTTGTAACAGCGCTTCTTTAGTGATTGGCTAGATAAGCCGAACAAGCTGCTTGAGTTTTGGGTGAGAGTCGTTAGGGAAATGAATTAGACCATAAACATAGCTTCTTACATCTTTAATGAGGTCATTTCTTGGCGTAGTACGAGGACAGTTCAATAAGTAATGCAACACATTTTTTTCTGAAACAGGGGTTGTTTTATTCAGCATTGAAATACACCAGGTTATTCCCCAATCTTTTAGCTACACAACACTATTTTTCAACGTAATCTCCATTCAATGCTACGGCCTTACGCCACCTTGAAATGAGGGCCTGTATGCCTGCACGGTACCATTCCACTGGTCGATGTCGGAGCCAACGTCGTACTGCATCAATAACTTCTTCATCATCCGCGTAGTGCCTCCCACGGATTGCGTCCTTCATTGGGCCAAACATATGGAAATCCGACGGTGCGAGATCGGGGCTGTAGGGTGCATGAGGAAGAACAGTCCACTGAAGTTTTGTGAGCTCCTCTCGGGTGCGAAGACTTGTGTGAGGTCTTGCGTTGTCATGAAGAAGGAGAAGTTCGTTCAGATTTTTGTGCCTACGAACACGCTGAAGTCGTTTCTTCAATTTCTGAAGAGCAGCACAATACACTTCAGAGTTGATCGTTTGACCATGGGGAAGGACATCGAACAGAATAACCCCTTCAGCGTCCCAGAAGACTGTAACCATGACTTTACCGGCTGAGGGTATGGCTTTAAACTTTTTCTTGGTAGGGGAGTGGGTGTGGCGCCACTCCATTGATTGCCGTTTTGTTTCAGGTTCGAAGTGATGAACCCATGTTTCATCGCCTGTAACAATCTTTGACAAGAAATTGTCACCCTCAGCCACATGGCGAGCAAGCAATTCCGCACAGCTGGTTCTCCTTTGCTCTTTATGGTGATCGCTTAGACAACGAGGGACCCAGCGGGAACAAACCTTAGAATATCCCAACTGGTGAACAATTGTGACAGCACTACCAACAGAGATGTCAAATTGAGCACTGAGTTGTTTGATGGTGATCCGTCGATCATCTCGAACGAGTGTGTTCGCACGCTCCGCCATTGCAGGAGTCACAGCTGTGCACGGCTGGCCCGCACGCGGGAGATCAGACAGTCTTGCTTGACCTTGCGGCGATGATGACACACGCTTTGCCCAACGACTCACCGTGCTTTTGTCCACTGCCAGATCACCGTAGACATTCTGCAAGCGCCTATGAATATCTGAGATGCCCTGGTTTTCCGCCAAAAGAAACTCGATCACTGCCCGTTGTTTGCAACGCACATCCGTTACAGACGCCATTTTAACAGCTCCGTACAGCGCTGCCACCTGTCGGAAGTCAATGAAACTATACGAGACGAAGCGGGAATGCTTGAAAATATTCCACAAGAAATTTCCGGTTTTGTCAACCAAAATTGGCCGAGAAAAAAATGTGTTGCATTACTTATTGAACTGCCCTCGTACATTGTTTTGTATTGGATGTTAACCAGAGGCCTAGAAACGGCGGAGAGGCTCCGGTCCTGCCGCAGCCTCAGTGGTCCACAACCCCACGACGACTACCACAGTCCACTTCACCCCGCCGCTGCCCCATACCGAACCACTCTTTCAGAGCTATTGTGCGGTTCTGCCCCCTGGTGACCCCCGCCTCCTCCCGCCTCCCCCCAACGAACATATCACACCAGACAAGTGTAACCACTATGATTGCGTGGGAGAGTAATGGTGGTCTATGCGTACGCGGAGAACTTGTCTGCACAGCAATCGCCGACACAGTGTAGCTGAGGCAGAATAAGGGGAACCAGCCCGCATTCGCTGAGGCAGATGGAAAAACGCCTAAAAACCTCTCACTGACTGGCTGGCTCACCGGACTTCGACACAAGTCTGCCGGGTGGATTCGTGCCGGGGACCAGGCGCTCCTTCCCAATGCGGAAAGCCGAGCGTTAGACCGCATGGCTCACAGGGAGGGCGGTGTAGTACACATCCAAAAAAAAAAAAAAAAAAAAAAAAAAAAAAAAAAAAAAAAAAAAAAAAAAAAAAACGAACGCATCACTCAAGTTTAAAAGTAATTTTTGAAATAAAGTATAATTTATATCAAGTAGCTAGCCTATTGGCAGTATTTTTACTTACTACCGATTCCACGATTCCAAGAATCGCCGATCCTTTGGGAATTGACTAGTATCGGAAGCGAATGATTCCAGCGTCTTGAGCATCGATTATTTATTATTAAGTCTTTATTTTATGTTATTGCCCTCATTTTAACTTCACAACAATGCAATCATACGAAAGCAGATAGAGAAAGGAGCGGAATATAAAACTATAGTCGGTGTCAAATGTTTGAACATCTGACAATAAAACATTTTTCTCTTGTTTTTCGTTGAAAAAAATTTAACATTTAAGAAAACAGGTATCATAAAGATATACATGTCAGCTGTTTAATATATTCAGTAATAATTTCGCTATCAATAATCATTCTTTAATGATATTCAGAGATTTGACACGAATTATAAAGTGTTTTTTATTACAAAGCGATTACCTGAAGACAATTTCTTTTATTGAGCCGTGGCAAGCTGGCGCCAGTCTTATTTTGGTCATGTATTGTTGAGATCGATTGTGGTAGAGGTAAGCTATCTTTGCTTTTCGCGTGCCTTATCTTACGGCTTGGCAGGCGAACCGAGTTGGTTGTTAGCCCTTGACGGGTAACCCTGGAGATATCGTGACATTCGCGGGCAGACGAGTGTCAACAGCTGCTAAACGGGATGTGATGAGCGTTACATGTTGTGGTGTGAAATTGGTTGGGCGTTTTGCGACATGGGCAGCTTGGAGATAGAAGTTCTGTGACTTCGCTGAGAACAAAATAAGAAGGGAAGCGATGAACCTGTGGAATCCACTCCCACGTATTGTGTACCTGATGTGGAGGAAGTCGTCGTAATTGTTTCTTCACCGACGCAGTCAGAGATTTTAAACTTTATTATTTCATAGTCGAACCTTAAGACAGTGCGGAAGAGTTCAGTTGGTGTTGTTAAATGCTGGCTGTTATTTGAAAATTTTCTCATAAGCTTTACTAGGGCTTTGTGTCTCTTGTTATCAGATGATTGCAGGCCGCGGTGGCCGAGCGGTTCTAGGCGCTGCAGTCCGGAACCGCGAGACTGCTACGGTCGCAGGTTGGAATCCTGCCTCGGGCATGGTTGTGTGCGATGTCCTTAGGTTAGTTAGGTTTAAGTAGTTCTAAGTTGTAGGGGACTGATGCCCTAAGATATTAAGTTCCATAGTGCTCAGAGCCATTTGAACCAATCAAACGATTTCGTTGCCGTTTTTAAGGCCTGCACTCTATTGATACAGTTGTCCATGTGTGATTCAAAGGTTCTGCCGAGTGTTTCTATGTTTCAGAGTTATTGGAATGTCTTTGTGATTCGGGCAGAAACTTTTGATTGTGCCAGCTCCTTGGGGGTGAGTGAAGTATCATCCGAGGTACAGGACTGGCAGTGTTTAAGGACCTGGCCACTACCGGAGTTGTTCACATATCGCCTTCCAAAGTTTATATACACTCCTGGAAATGGAAAAAAGAACACATTGACACCGGTGTGTCAGACCCACCATACTTGCTCCGGACACTGCGAGAGGGCTGTACAAGCAATGATCACACGCACGGCACAGCGGACACACCAGGAACCGCGGTGTTGGCCGTCGAATGGCGCTAGCTGCGCAGCATTTGTGCACCGCCGCCGTCAGTGTCAGCCAGTTTTCCGTGGCATACGGAGCTCCGTCGCAGTCTTTAACACTGGTAGCATGCCGCGACAGCGTGGACGTGAACCGTATGTGCAGTTGACGGACTTTGAGCGAGGGCGTATAGTGGGCATGCGGGAGGCCGGGTGGACGTACCGCCGAATTGCTCAACACGTGGGGCGTGAGGTCTCCACAGTACATCGATTTTGTCGCCAGTGGTCGGCGGAAGGTGCACGTGCCCGTCGACCTGGGACCGGACCGCAGCGACGCACGGATGCACGCCAAGACCGTAGGATCCTACGCAGTGCCGTAGGGGACCGCACCGCCACTTCCCAGCAAATTAGGGACACTGTTGCTCCTGGGGTATCGGCGAGGACCATTCGCAACCGTCTCCATGAAGCTGGGCTACGGTCCCGCACACCGTTAGGCCGTCTTCCGCTCACGCCCCAACGTCGTGCAGCCCGCCTCCAGTGGTGTCGCGACAGGCGTGAATGGAGGGACGAATGGAGACGTGTCGTCTTCAGCGATGAGAGTCGCTTCTGCCTTGGTGCCAATGATGGTCGTATGCGTGTTTGGCGCCGTGCAGGTGAGCGCCACAATCAGGACTGCATACGACCGAGGCACACAGGGCCAACACCCGGCATCATGGTGTGGGGAGCGATCTCCTACACTGGCCGTACACCACTGGTGATCGTCGAGGGGACACTGAATAGTGCACGGTACATCCAAACCGTCATCGAACCCATCGTTCTACCATTCCTAGACCGGCAAGGGAACTTGCTGTTCCAACAGGACAATGCACGTCCGCATGTATCCCGTGCCACCCAACGTGCTCTAGAAGGTGTAAGTGAACTACCCTGGCCAGCAAGATCTCCCGATCTGTCCCCCATTGAGCATGTTTGGCACTGGATGAAGCGTCTGCACGTCCAGCACGAACGCTGGTCCAACTGAGGCGCCAGGTGGAAATGGCATGGCAAGCCGTTCCACAGGACTACATCCAGCATCTCTACGATCGTCTCCATGGGAGAATAGCAGCCTGCATTGCTGCGAAAGGTGGATATACACTGTACTAGTGCCGACATTGTGCATGCTCTGTTGCCTGTGTCTATGTGCCTGTGGTTCTGTCAGTGTGATCATGTGATGTATCTGACCCCAGGAATGTGTCAATAAAGTTTCCCCTTCCTGGGACAATGAATTCACGGTGTTCTTATTTCAGTTTCCAGGAGTGTATATATATGTATATATTGTATGTAACTTGTGTGTATATGAACTTGTTTTCTTAAGTATTAGGGACTGGCAACTGGCTAAAGCTTAAACAACATAGCAGCTGAGTTCGTTGTGCATCTTTTTCTAGTAATTTTTTTTATTAACACGTCTGAGCACGTGAGCATTTATTTTTTAAAGATCAGTGTTTCTGTTGTATTTTTTTATTTAAGTGATCCTATCATGTTATGTAATGACATCTTAGCTTGGGACTAGGTGTTAAAGTGTTATTAAGTCTCCCTTTACCTGTAATTGTTTTCATTATATCTATTTTGAGGGAAGTCCTGTATGGGAGCTCAAAGTTCTCAAGTTTCTCAGTAACCCTGTTTTCTTAATTGGGAATTGCTTGTTAGAGTACTGAGTTCGCTGGTTTCCTAACTGTATCTGCAAAGAAACTTCCTAGCAGATTAAAACTGTTTGCTGGACCGAGACTCGAACTCGGGACCTTTGCCTTTCTACCAACTGAGCTACCCAAACACGACTCACGCCCCGTAGAGCACTTATTTTTAATAAGCCAGGAAGTTTCATATCAGCGCACACTCCGCTGCAGATTGAAAATCTCATTCTGGAAACATCCCACAGGCTGTGGCTAAGCCATGTCTCCGCAATATTCTTTCTTTTAGGAGTGCTAGTTCTGCAAGGTTCCCATCAGAGCTTCTGTAAAGTTTGGAAGGTAGGAGACAAGGTACTGGCGGAATTAAAGCTGTGAGGACGGGGCGTGAGTCGTGCTAGTGTATCTCAGTTGGTAGAGCCATTTCCCCCCGAAAGGCAAAGTTCCCGAGTTCGAATCTCGGTCCGGCACACAGTTTTAATCTGCCAGGAAGTTTCATATCAGCGCACACTCCGCTCCAGAGTGAAAATTTCATTCTGTATCTGCAAAGCTTTATCTAGTGGCTCGCCCACAATTTGTAATTGTCAATTTTTTTAAAGTGGGTAATGCCAATAAACTGTGTTAATCATAAATTGTGAATACCAACCATGATTCCATCCCGCTTCCTCTTTAATGGTATTTAATATACGGCGTGTAAGTGTGGTACGATTAGGGAATCACGTATTACTTGGTTGAAGAGACAGAAAGTAGGGGGAGGGGGGGGTTGCTTCTCCTATCCTCTCCTATGGTTGGTAGTCTTGGCTTAGTATGTTGTAAAATTGTCACTGTGTTTTGAGACTTGTCTGCCTGTTTCAGGAGGTTACGTAACATGAGTCTCCGAGCTTGCACCGGCATAACTTATTTACGGAAAGACCAGTTGATGTATGAACTCCGTTTGCGTGGACTGCCGGTCCACGGAAACGTGTCTGATTTGGTGGCCAGGCTTCGTACAACGTTTGACATTCCCGTCGCCCTACCGACAGATATCGTTAGTGGGGTAGGTGACTCGTTGTCGAATATCGAAACAGCTTTAAGCGATGTGGGTCGGACAATTGAATTTCTGGCGTCTACTCAGCCGACGCATAAACAAATTTGTAGCGTGCAGACGCATCTAGCACATTACTGTAATTGTTTATCGGATATCTCTTCAATCGATCTCAATCATTCAATGGGTGCTCTCCATCATAAGGTGATGTTGCCGGAGGTTTGCAGTCACGCCCCTTGGCGCTTGCTTTAAGCGAGGCGGGTTTAAGTACTGGTTCTCAACCTGAAAATGTGAGTGAGATCACACGTGTTAAGTGCAACGAATAATATTTGAGTTTATTTTCCTAGTTACCTAATCCAGTTATGAATGTCTTCAAAGATATGTCTTGTATATCGAAAATTTTAGCCAGATTCAATCCTTCCTGTGGCTGTTAGTCTGTCTCCACATAAACGCTGATGCGTTGCCTGTTCCACAGTCTGTCGTATTATCATTATTATATCCGATGGCTAAGAGTGGGCTTAGTAGCATGATAGCCGAGGAATTGCAACAACAGGGCACCTTAGTTCAGCTCCGTCAGCGTATTATTACGAGGTGCATTCAAGTTCTAAGGCCTCCAATTCTTTTTCTCCGGACTGGAAAGAGATAGAAACATGCGCATTGTTTTAAAATGAGGCCGCGTTCATTGTCAATACGTCCCAGAGATAGCAGCACCGTACGGCAGATGGAATTTTACCGCCGGCAGCGAGAATGAGAACTGTTTTAAATACTCAAAATGGCGACGTTTTCCTTACTTGAACAGCGTGTAATCATTCGTTTTCTGAATTTGCGTAGTGTGAAACCAACTGAAATTCATCGACAGTTGAAGGAGACATGTGGTGATGGAGTTATGGATGTGTCGAAAGTGCGTTCGTGGGTGCGACAGTTTAATGAAGGCAGAACATCATGTGATAACAAACCGAAACAACCTCGGGCTCGCACAAGCCGGTCTGACGACATGATCGAGAAAGTGGAGAGAATTGTTTTGGGGGATCGCCGAATGACTGTTGAACAGATCGCCTCCTGAGTTGGCATTTCTGTGGGTTCTGTGCACACAATCGTGCATGACGACCTGAAAATGAGAAAAGTGTCATCCAGGTGGGTGCCACGAATGCTGACGGACGACCACATGGCTGCCCGTGTGGCATGTTGCCAAGCAATGTTGACGTGCATCGACAGCATGAATGGGACTTTCTTTTCGTCGGTTGTGACAATGGATGAGACGTGGATGCCATTTTTCAATCCAGAAACAAAGCGCCAGTCAGCTCAATGGAAGCACACAGATTCACCGCCACCAAAAAAATTTCGGGTAACCGCCAGTGCTGAAAAAATGATGGTGTCCATGTTCTGGGACAGCGAGGGCGTAATCCTTGCCCATTGCGTTCCAAAGGGCACTACGGTAACAGGTGCATCCTACGAAAATGTTTTGAAGAACAAATTCCTTCCTGCACTGCAACAAAAACGTCCGGCAAGGGCTGCGCGTGTGCTGTTTCACCAAGACAACGCACCCGCACATCGAGCTAACGTTACGCAACAGTTTCTTCGTGATAACAACTTTGAAGTGATTCCTCATGCTCCCTACTCACCTGACCTGGCTCCTAGTGACTTTTGGCTTTTTGCAACAATGAAAGACACTCTCCGTGGCCGCACATTCACCAGCCGTGCTGCTATTGCCTCAGCGATTTTCCAGTGGTCAAAACAGACTCCTAAAGAAGCCTTCGCCGCTGCCATGGAATCATGGCGTCAGCGTTGTGAAAAATGTGTACGTCTGCAGGGCGATTATGTCGAGAAGTAACGCCAGTTTCATCGATTTCGGGTGAGTAGTTAATTAGAAAAAAAATCGGAGGCCTTAGAACTTGAATGCACCTCGTAGTAGAAGGCTCTGAGCATGCATGCGTGTCGAATTAGAGCGGGAACGTTATTGGAAGGTCCAAGCGTGTAACGAAACCTTAGCGCAGCATTTTGAGAGGCTTCGCATGGCTATAGTGGATTTGGATATGCGTGTGTCCGATCTGGATTGCATCGAACATATGTTGGAATGCATGCGGGTACAGTATCGCGCCAGGTTGAACCTTGTACAACGCCCTTGCTCCATGGAACAGTTTCGACATTTGGTTGATACTATTCACGCCATTTCTTGGGCGGTTGAACAGCGTTCCGACGCACAAGGGAAAGTAATGGTTCAAATGACTCTGAGCACTATGGGACTTAACATCTGAGGTCATCAGTCCCCTAGAACTTAGAACTACTCAAACCTAACTAACCTAAGGACATCACACACATCCATGCCCGAGGCAGGATTGGAACCTGCGACCGTAGCGGTCACGCGGTACCAGACTGAAGCGCCTAGAACCGCTCGGCCACAGCGGCCGGAAAGGGAAAGTAATACCTGAGACACCAACGTGTGGTAACTCTATTAATACCAGTTCTGATTCAGTAGTTCGACGTTGCTACCGTTGCCATGCAGTCGATCATTTAGTACGGGATTGTCTGGTACTTAGGAGCCCTCGTTCAAATAGCTGATTTTGCCAGAGGATGGGAAAACGGGGTGAGTTTACTAACTAGCCAGTGAATTGCAAAGCCATTCAGGCGACGCATGTTCCGGCGCTCCATTTTTGTATGTGGTAGGGTAGGACAGGAACCAGTGTGAGCACTGTTGGATTCGGGTAGTTCCGTGTCCTTAGTTGATTATGACTGGTACATAGAATACAGACATTTGCGCAGGTTTTCGTCTCCGCAGTTTCCGGTTCAGGGATGTCGGGTCGTCGATGGGCGAGAGTTACCTCTACCAGGGGAGGTGCGGGGGTGGTTGCACGTCGATAAATTCTCATGGCCTCATAGATTTTTCATAGCTAAGAATTACAGGGTCCCTTTGTTGCTCGGGTCTGATTTCATCCAGCATGCCGGTTTGGTATCCGATTATTCCGGGAGTGTCTTTTATTTTAAGTTTACTCCCCACGACCTTCTCTCTTTGTGTTCGTGCCAACGGTCTTGTGCAGGGAATGTGAGCTACGTGTGGAATGCGCAGGTTGACACGGGTTGTCTTATGGCGCATCAAGTGCATGCTCTCAACCAGTTCTTGGAGTGCTATTCTCAGATCTTATCGGATAAGTTGGAGGAGACAGAGATTCTGAAGTATGACATCCAATTAACTGATAGTGTGCCCGTCCGTCAGGCCCCTTATAGGTTGTCTCCACCGAAGATGAAGATTTTGAGAGCTAAAATCCATAACATGCTACAAGAAAGGGTGATAACACCATCAACTTCGCCCTATGCTTTTCCAGCATTTCTAGTGCCAAAAGACCAGGGTAGCGATATTCGTATGGTAGTTGATTACCGGAGCCTTTGAAACGTCCCCTTTGGAAAATTATAAATTACTGTGCTGGTAAACCTCTTACGCTATTTTATTTTCAAACAGCTGAGCAAAACTGAAAGTGCTCAGACATTTCTCTCTTTACTTATCCTGATCATCACTAAACTGACACACAATATTTTTAGTGGAACGCAATCTGACTTTCAATAATCCCTACAAAAGAATGGCCCTGACTAACAATAACCTATACCTTTCATGAATCACTTACCTCACAAAAATCTTCGTTATTCGAACTGCTGCAATACAGCGAGCACCAATACTGCCAACTAAATGAAAGATTCTATCTACTGAAGGCACTAACTACTGATAGGCATAGCTAGCAAATGAAAGAGTGTGATTGAGAACTAAAAATGTATTTACCTTAATAATATTCAAAAGTTGTCATATGTATATATCAGTTCATGATATCCAGTATTACAAATTTACTCTCTCTGATGGACATACGTCCAGATCGTCCGCTCTCAGAATTCTGCCATCTCTCTCCCCACATCCACCACTGCTGGCGGCTCACCTCCAACTGCGCAACGCTACGCACTGTTCACATCCAAGTGCCCAACACTACAATAGCGAATATTCCAACAATGCCAACTAGCCACAGATTGCACACAGCACAGTCAGTGACTTTCATACAGAGTGCTACGTAGCGTTGCCATCATAAAAACCTAAACAGCCTATATACAGCTTAACAAAAAGGTGGTGTTGGATTCGCTTCCCTTGCCCGATTTGCACAATTGCTTTAAAGCATATTACAAGATCCCCCTTGCCGAGTCATCCAAACCTGTGACAGCGTTTTGCACAGATTGGAATTTGAATTCAGCCGGGTCCCTTTCGGGTTGGCCAATGGTACGGCTTTGTTGTCCCGTTTGTTGGATGTGGTCTTATGGGACTTGAAGTTCGTCTGTGTCTATAACTACTTAGACGACGTAGTTACCTACAGTCGCACCTTTGAGGAACACCTTGTTCACCTGGAGTAGTTTTTCTAAGGTAGCGTTCGGCTGGCCTCACCGTCAAACCATCTAAGATCACCTTGTGTAAACAACATTCTTAGGCCATGTGGTATCTGCAAAAGGCGTAAGCATCGACCAGGATAGATCCAAGGCCTTACGGGATTTTCCCCCTCCCCAGAATAAGAAAGATGTCGCTCGCTTCATTGGCATGGTGAATTTATTCCGTAAATTCATTGCCGATTTCACTCATCTTGCAGCCCCCCTTAAAGATCTTCGGGAGAAGAATAGCGATTTCGTATGAGGAGAAAATCAACAGCGAGCCTTCGCACAGTTGAAGACTGCAATTACTAATCCCCCGTTGTTGGCTGTGTACGTTTGTGGTACAGACCTACGCCTGTCATACCAGGGTAGCGGCAGTTTTACTTCTAGAACATGAAGGGGAAGCCTGCACTTTGTTAATGCAGTTGTCCATGTGTGAGTCAACGGCTCTGCCCAGTGTTTCTATGTTTCAGAGTTAGTGGAATGTGAAACTTCCTGTCAGATTAAAATTGTGTGCCGGACCGAGACTCGAACTCGGGACGTTTGACTTTCGCGGGCAAATGCTCTACCAACTGAGCTACCCAAACACGACTCACGTCTTGTCCTCACAGCTTTACTTCTCCCAGTACCTCGTCTTCTACCTTCCAAACTTTGCAGAAGCTCTCCTGACAACCTTGCTGAACTAGCACTCCTGAAAGAAGGGAATGTCCTTGTGATTCGGGCAGAAACTTCTGATTGTGCCAGCGTCTTGGCGGGGAGTGAAATGTCATCCGAGGTCTAGTCTTGGCACTGTTTAAGAACCTGGTCACTATTGGAGTTGGTCACATATCGCCTTCCAAAGTTTGGTATTTATCTTCCTTCATGGCGGGTTAAGCTGGTAGTTACATGTGTATAGTACGTAACTTGTTTGTATATTTACTTGTTTCCTTACATATTAGGGACTGGCAGCTGGCTGAGCCTTAAGCTGCATAGCATCTGCTGAGTTCCTTGTACAGCCTTTCCTAGTAATTTATTTATTAACACCTCTGAGCACGTAAACGTTTGTTTTTAATGATCAATGTTTCTGCTGTTCTTTCTTATTTAAGTGGTTCTATCATCTTATGTAATTGTATCTTTGCTTGGCACTAGTGTTAAAGTGTTATTATGTCACCCTTTACCTGTAATTGTTTTCATTATATCTATTTTGAGGGGAGTCCTATATGGGAGTTTTAAGTTCTCAAGTTTGTCAGTAACCCTGTTTTCTTAATTTGGCTCTGGCTCTGAGCACTATGGGACTTAACATCAAGCCCGCTTCTCGTGGTCGTGAGGTAGCGTTCTCGCTTCCCACGCCCGGGTTCCCGGGTTCGATTCCCGGCGGGGTCAGGGATTTTCTCTGCCTCGTGATGGCTGGGTGTTGTGTGCTGTCCTTAGGTTAGTTAGGTCTAAGTAGTTCTAAGTTCTAGCGGACTTATGACCACAGCAGTTGAGTCCCATAGTGCTCAGAGCCATTTGAACCATTTTTGAACTTAACGTCTGAGGCCATCAGTCCCCTATAACTTAGAACTACTTAAGCCTAACTAACCTAAGGACATCGCACACATCCATGCCCGAGGCAGGATTCGAACCTGCGACCGTAGCGGTTGCGCGGTTCCAGACTGAAGCGCCTAGAACCGCTCGGCCACCGCGGCCGGCTCTTAATTTGGAATTGTTTGTTAGAATACTGAGTACGTTGGGTTCCTAACTGTATTTGGAAAGCTTTATGTATTGGCTCCTCCACAATTTCTAATTGTTATTTTTTTAAAGGGTGTAATGTCAATAAACAGTCTTAATTATAAATTGCATCTACCAACCATGACTCCATCCCTGTTCCTCTTTAATTGTATTTAAGATATGGTGTTTGTGGTACGATTAAGGAATCACGTATCATTTATACCAGCTTGTCATTGAACAGCTGTGTGTGTGTGTGTGTGTGTGTGTGTGTGTGTGTGTGTTTGTTTGTGGGTGTGTGTGTGTGCGGGGAGGGGGGGCGACTCGCACTCGAGCGCACGAGCGCGAGAGGTAGGGGAGAAGATAGACAGGCAGCGAGAGAGAGACAAACCGAAAGTGAAGAATAGGACTGGTAAAAAGAAAGAGGAAATTATAAATGATAAGTAGCTGTCAGCATCGTTCTCTATTACTTTGTAAGGCAAGTTGAAGTGTGAAATGCTAGTGAACAAAAGAAGAAAAGAAAAAAGAAAAGGAAACCTGCATTCTAGCAGTAAAATCTATAAAAAGTGCTTTTTTTAATTACATGCCCAGATTTTGGGCATTTAAAACTACTTTGGGAAAGTTTCCGAGCAAATGCCCATGTACAAATGTCCCGCCCACTGGGCGTTTGCCCGGCCCACATCGCTGCTACCGATCACCTGCTACTGCCTGCCAGCCTCCAGCACTTACACGCCTTGCTGTCGGCGGAACGCAGACGTGGCAACGCGCCGCAATAATGCTGGCGCCCGTGCACTGCCAGCTTGCCGCTCCGTCTTCTGCTGCGGCGTGCACTGAGGTCACCGCATGTTATCAAGATGCAGCCTTTGGCCACTGTTCGAGTTCTAACTACGAGGTTCGTTCAATAAGAGTAAGTCAGCCCCCTCTTTCCCGACCAGTATCGGTCGATAAAACGCTTAATTTCTAGAAAAAATTGCGGAATTACTTGTGGAACACCGTGGACTATTCCTTCTTTACACTCTATGGTATCATGAAGTTCCGATAGGCAGATTATACGTAGCCTTCAAAACGCCGACTGTAACAGAGCTGCGTTCCAAACAGAGGATTGTCACTGATACACTTTTGGCGGAAAACCAGAGTGTCACATATATTAAGGGGCTCCGGAACGCCCTATACTTGCAATGTTAAAATAACCCTTATAAATCACATCTTTCCTCACAAAGTATTTGAGGTAGGAAGTGGAACTTTTTACAGATTATTTATTGGAATATGGGCTACAACTTAACACAGGGATTTTACAAAATTTTAGTTCAGTTATTAAAGATGATTTTTTTTTTCAATTGTAATGAAAATTCACAACACTTTTTTTGCAATTTTTTATTTATATATTCAAAAATATACAGTTTTTTGGAAAAAGGCTGTGTTAAATTATGCAGAAGGTACTGTGTAACATTTACTGAAAGTTTGAAACCAATATGTTTGGAAGATCGTTACAAAAGATGTAATTAGTATGAGAAAATAAAAGTTTTGGGAATCGAGCGACAAAGATTGTATTAACATTTTAGTGCATTCCAGGTCCATAGGATGGATTATCTTCATCCTCTGCAAACTCCTCCTCCAGCTTCCTCTTGTTCCTCCTCCTGTTTACTCTTGCTTGTATTTCTAGACTCTTTACAGCCCTGTCTGCAGCCCGAAGGCGTTCCTTGTCTAAAGCAAGCATCGCTCGTACCATGTTAGAATGTTATTATTTACAGTAATAACACATACCTTTGGCTTTCCAACATTTCTCCTTTTTTTAAAAGCCTTCAGAGGATTTCTAATAACTTTACTTTTACTCATTATTATACTTCAACAAAACAGAGACTCAAGAAACAGAATTATTTACGAATATTTTCGAGATAACAACAGAGTAAATAAACATGAAACAATCGACAATCACACCAGCGATATATATTGAACCATCACAGGTTAGCAACAACACATACTTTATATCACATCACTAAAATGTACCTGATGAACACGGACGTTAATAATAACATCATTTGACAGCAGTTCAACAGCGCCACAGTGGGTCACGCCCATGCAGAACACATTTAAAAAAAAATTTAAAAATAGTTGTAGTCTTCGGAATTGAATAAATTATATATCTATTAAAAGGTAATAGTCTGCAGATTCAGAAAACGCAAAAAAGTAAAAATTGAACTTTTCATGATTTTGAGCCTTTCCGGAGCCCCTTAATAGGCGCTTGCAAAATTTCTACGGACCAGAAGCACTGCGAGTCGTTGGGCGAGGCCTCTGTCGTTATCGCAACAACGTCGTGCAAACTTGCCCGACCTCCCGCATGCCGGCTGGTCGCACAACAGCTGTCTCTCCTACAGTGTTGAAACGTGCGGGTGATCGACGAATGACAATCAATCACGTCGTTGCACAACTGGACGTCTGTGTAGACAGCGCTGGTACACTCCTCCGCCCGTTGAGGTACCCAGAGGTGTGTGACAGCCGAGCTCCTCACTGCTTAACAGAGGACCATCAAAAACAACGGAGGACCATCTGAGTGGAATTGCTTGTCATTACAAGGCTGATCGTGACAACTTTTGTCGAACGTCGTCACAGCCGATTAACCATGGGTTCGTCATTGCGAACCGGAAATAAAAGAGCAGTCCGTGGAGAGGCGCCATACGACCTCTCCTCCGAAGAGAAGGTACAAAACAGCATCCATAAGAGGTTAAGTCGTGGTGACGGTCTCCTGGGACTCTGAATGTGTCATTCTGTTTGATACCCACCCTCATAGTGCAACGTTCAACTGTGAAGTTGTAACGCCGGAAATGCATATCCTCCTATTTCCATCTAGTGTACTATAATTTTTTTCCTTGCTTTGTTACCTCAAGATATGACATTTCTGTCTCTTTATATATTGTAATTGTTTTACTGTTTGTATATATATATATATTTATGCATTTATGTTTGTTTGTTTCGTAAATATTATTTGTATTTTTACGCTGGGTCTTGCCCAGGGAAAACTGCTATCGAACGAATACGTCGATAGGTCGTGTGGAGAACCAGAGTGTTTAGGATCTTTGGTAGTGTTAACTCTGTCGCGTGGAGCGCGGGCAGAGGGAGTCTGGCGGGAGTAGCGAGTGGAGCAGGTTGGTTGTGTGAAGCTCCCGCGAGTTGCCGCGCTCTCGGGGTTTGGCAGCATGTAATTGCACTCGACTTGCGATGATAGTTTCTGACATGGTGTCGCGGACGGGAAACATTAGCTAGCGCACATCAAGAGCCCGTTTCGTCTGGTGACCGTGTCGAGAAGAAGGCGCGCCAACACCCAGCTTCTGCAACAGCGACGGCCGACAATGAGTGACTGTCGCCACCTCCTCGATCGACGGTTTCAAACCTTAAATCAACCAACAAGGAAGACTGGAAGCACGTAAAGTTTTAGAGCTGTATGGCAGACCTCAGCTTTTCAAACTGTACCATTTTCGTAACTATAATTACAGCAACTTAGCATGAACATTTGTTGCTCATTGTCCCAATTGCATTACCAAGCAGGGTCCCTTCCTTCTCCGGAATGAACCCGAGCGTCGTTGAAATTCAAACGCCAGCATTAAAGTAATGTTATAGCATTCCACTGCTTAGATTTCAAAGTTCAGTTAAAGTATTCATAGCTGGCTACAATATTTAGATTACACAAGCACAAATTAAGAGTGCTAGTTTTGTTACCATATTTTAGCTTACCTGTGACTGCAGCTCAGCTTGGTACGTACTAAATTTTTCTATTGATAATTGTTCAGAATCATTTAATTCAAGTTCAAAGTTAAATCTCTTAGTTCTAAATTGCTTAGATTCAAGTAGCTTTTGAAATGATTGTTGAGATAGTCCCAGACTAACCGTATTTTACTGAATTTCGGTGTGCTTCAGAAAGAAAGCTCACTGTTAACGTAAATCACTAAATTAACTTTCAATTTTCCGGTTTTATTAATTCTTTTGCTAAATTAAGTCAGAGTGTAGCGAAATTTATTATTTCTGACAAACTTTCAGTTTTCACACTACACGTGTCAACCTTCAGTTGCCACGCTTCTAGTGCTAATTATATGTGTAATAACCTTTCTTTTTCAGTTACTATAATAATTGTCCTTAGGACTGGCGACTGTAATTTCCCCCAAATCTCAAATATCTAATTACCGCTAGTTGATTGTTAACGTAACGGCCGCACATTTACTTTCTTTATTAACTTTACCCCTTTTCAAAATTAATTTCCACCAGCTTCATTTGCATTTTTCCTTTCATTTAGATGTAACTCTTTCCTCCCTCTTTACCGACAAATCAACTTCGGTGACGATTGCTTTTCCCAAATTTCCATTAGGTACACGCCGTTTAATTTTTCACTGTCATTAAGGTCGATAAGTGAGGGGGAGGTTACAAAGTGTATAGTGTTGCCCTGAGGAAACTGAAGAAGCGAGTTCAGCGTGCTCGTCGCCACAAAAATTCAAACAAACCTCTCCTCCTCCCTCACAGAGCAAGGCCTCACACGAGACTGCGCTCGCGACAGGAGGTCACAAAACCTCGCTGGACTGTTCTTCCTCATCCACCCAATCTCACGCCTTCCATCTGTTTGGCCCAATGAAGGATGCACGTGATGGGATTGGTACTGATGCATCAAGACGTTGGCTCCGGCGTTGACCAGCAGAGTGGCACGATGCGGGAATACAGGCATTTCTCAGTAAGACTGCTAAAGATCGTTGCTCTGAACGGAGATTATGTTGAAGAGCAGGGTGGGCAAAAGAGTGGGAATAATGTGGTGTACTGGAATCCTGAATAAAACCTACCTGCTTGCAGAAAAAAAATGTGTTGCATTGCTTATTGAATTCCCTTTGTAAGCGAAGTAAGATGTTGATTTGGTTGCATTTCCAATTTTCATGACGGCTGAAGAACTGGACATTAGCACTCACCATCCAGGGACAACCATCCCGGTACTTAGGGTCGCATGCCGGCAATAGTGGAAAACACTTCAAATCGGCGTTTAGAAGCAACTTACAGAAGTGTGAAAAATTTCAGGCGAGCACAGATGAGAATGAATTATTTTCCTGCTGTTTATTCGTCATCACTGATTTTGGGATGACCATTCCATTCCTGAATTCCCATCACTGCGCGTTCCAAAGTTCAGTAAATGTAAAGTACGATCACAGCAATAAATTGTTCAGTGTCGCGAAGGAGTAGTAGGAAGAAGTCACACCTGCAAAAGATTGAATGGTAGTGCACTGCCAAATACGTCCCCGATCTACATGACATTGTTTTATGGTAGGTGTGACTCACCATTGTGAGGTGTACTGAGGGGCCTCGATGCGGCAAAGGAAGCTACGCAGCTACGGTGTGCTGTCGTGTCGAGGGATGGTGAAGCACACAACTGTCTAAACCACTGGTTCGCAAAATTTCTTAGACCATTACCCCTGAATGCAATCAGTTCTTAGCTAGTAACCCCGTCCTCTCCTGCCCCCCTCCCCGCTGCCATCTGTTGGCGCCCGCTCCGCCACATTACCACCAACTTTAGCACGTAACTAAACTGTAGAATCAAACTTTTCTTGGAATACTTTTGCTTTTAGAATGATTAAAGACGAATGATAATTAATTTGCGTGTGTGTGTGTGTGTGTGTGTGTGTGTGTGTGTGTGTGTGTGTGTGTGAGTGTATGTGTGTGTGTGTACGTGTGTGTGTGTGTGTGTGTCTGTGTGTATGTGTATTTTAGAATGAATGACGAAGAAGGTCGTGGAGCATCAAAAGCGCTACACACAATTACTTGTCAGTTAAGAAAGCTAACTATCCACAGCGAGGTTAGTAGACACTTGCTACAAAACATGCTTCCCCTGCATTACTCCTCAACATTTCGGCACTTGCTTGACCTGCACACTGCAACCCCATTTAAAATCAACCAATTTAAAATGTGTCACTTGATTGCTGCACTCCTCACTTCTGAACTGGCAGAAATTGGAAGACTTCGGGCTGTTAATGCTTTGTGTCTGACCACAGCCACTAATAGTAATAGCAATAATAGTAATAATAATAATAATAATAATAAATAATAATAAAACAACACCACATAACAAACCTGACATCATACCAATAAAAAGAAGAAATTAACACAATTAATCGAAATATCCATACCCAATACAACAAATTAACAGAAGAAAACAGGAGAACAAATTGAAAAATACATCCAACTGGCTGAGGAAGTCAAGGACAACTACAGAAATCTGTAATTGTTTATACATGTTCAATTACCCGAAAGTTCCTAAATGCAATGTAACATATACCGTACAGTTGAAAGGAAGTCACGCTTGTCGAGGTCCGCGTCACTTTCCATTTTTAACCAGACATAACGTCTGAGAAAGGCAAGAAATAATAATAATAATAATACTGTGTACAGCATTATATAAGTTCTTATGTAAGCACTGCTGTTTCTTGCTGACAATTAATTCATTTATCTGTTTCGAAACGAGTAATGAAGCAATTTCTGAAGTACTGCAAGTAATGTCTGCAACTTGTAGAACACATTCTCTAAAGATATTAAGCATTTGTTACGCATATATCTCAGTTTTACCATTAGCGACGTATGGGACAAAGCACAATATGTGTGTAGTGGGTGGACTATGCGGAGAACCTGTAACATCACTACATTAATGCTACGAATTGAGAAATAGTAATTATTGATAACTTCCATAATCAGTATTAGAGTTTTAAAAAATTGTGATAATATTAATGATTGTTGTTGTTGTGGTCTTCAGTCCTGAGACTGGTTTGATGCAGCTCTCCATGCTACTCTATCCTGTGCAAGCTTCTTCATCTCCCAGTATCTACTGCAACCTACATCCTTCTGAATCTGCTTAGTGCATTCATCTCTTGGTCTCCCTCTACGATTTTTACCCTCCACACTGCCCTCCAATGCTAAATTTGTGATCCCTTTACGCCTCAAAACATGTCCTACCAACCGATCCCTTCTTCTAGTCAAGTAGTGCCACAAACTTCTCTTCTCCCCAATCCTATTCAATACCTCCTCATTAGTTACGTGATCTACCCACCTTATCTTCAGCATTCTTCTGTAGCACCACATTTCGAAAGCTTCTATTCTCTTCTTGTCCAAACTAGTTATCGTCCATGTTTCACTTCCATACATGGCTACACTCCATACAAATACTTTCAGAACGACTTCCTGACACTTAAATCTATACTCGATGTTAACAAATTCCTCTTCTTGAGAAACGCTTTCCTTGCCATTGCCAGTCTACATTTTATATCCTCTCTACTTCGACCATCATCGGTTATTTTACTCCCTAAATAGCAAAACTCCTTTACTACTTTAAGTGTCTCATTTCCTAATCTAATTCCCTCAGCATCACCCGACTTAATTTGACTACATTCCATTATCCTCGTTTTGCTTTTGTTGATGTTCATCTTATATCCTCCTTTCAAGACACTGTCCATTCCGTTCAACTGCTCTTCCAAGTCCTTTGCTGTCTCTGACAGAATTACAATGTCATCGGCGAACCTCAAAGTTTTTACTTCTTCTCCATGAATTTTAATACCGACTCCGAATTTTTCTTTTGTTTCCTTTACTGCTTGCTCAATATACAGATTGAATAAAATCGGGGAGAGGCTACAACCCTGTCTTACTCCTTTCCCAACCACTGCTTACCTTTCATGCCCCTCGACTCTTATAACTGCCATCTGGTTTCTGTACAAACTGTAAATAGCCTTTCGCTCCCTGTATTTTACCCCTTCCACCTTCAGAATTTGAAAGAGAGTATTCCAGTTAACATTGTCAAAAGCTTTCTCTAAGTCTACAAATGCTAGAAACGTAGGTTTGCCTTTTCTTAATCTTTCTTCTAAGATAAGTCGTAAGGTCAGTATTGCCTCACGTGTTCCAACATTTCTACGGAATCCAAACTGATCTTCCCCGAGGTCGGCTTCTACCAGTTTTTCCATTCGTCTGTAAAGAATTCGCGTTAGTATTTTGCAGCTGTGACTTATTAAACTGATAGTTCCGTAATTTTCACATCTGTCAACACCTGCTTTCTTTGGGATTGGAATTATTATATTCTTCTTGAAGTCTGAGGGTATTTCGCCTGTCTCATAAATCGTGCGCACCAGATGGTAGAGTTTTGTCATGACTGGCTCTCCAGAGGCCATCAGTAGTTCAAATGGAATGTTGTCTACTCCCGGGGCCTTGTTTCGACTCAGGTCTTTCAGTGCTCTGTCAAACTCTTCACGCAGTATCTTATCTCCCATTTCATCTTCATCTACATCCTCTTCCATTTCCATAATATTGTCCTCAAGTACATCGCCCTTGTATAAACCCTCTATATACTCCTTCCACCTTTCTACCTTCCCTTCTTTGCTTAGAACTGGGTTGCCATCTGAGGTCTTGATATTCATACAAGTGGTTCTCTTCTCTCCAAAGGTCTCTTTAATTTTCCTGTAGGCAGTATCTATCTTACCCCTAGTGAGACAAGCCTCTACATCCTTACATTTGTCCTCTAGCCATCCCTGCTTAGCCATTTTGCACTTCCTGTTGATATCATTTTTGAGACATTTGTATTCCTTTTTGCCTGCTTCATTTACTGCATTTTTATATTTTCTCCTTTCATCAATTAAATTCAATATTTCTTCTGTTACCCAACGATTTCCATTAGCCCTCGTCTTTTTACCTACTTGATCCTCTGCTGCCTTCACTACTTCATCCCTCAGAGCTACCCATTCTTCTTCTACTGTATTTCTTTCCCCCATTAGCGTCAATTGTTCCCTTATGCTCTCCCTGAAACTCTGTACAACCTCTGGTTCTTTCAGTTTATCCAGGTCCCATCTCCTTAAATTCCCACCTTTTTGCAGTTTCTTCAGTTTCAATCTGTAGCTCATAACCAATAGATTGTAGTCAGAATCCACATCTGCCCCAGGAAATGTCTTACAATTTAAAACCTGGTTCCTAAATCTCTGTCTTACCATTATATAATCTATCTGATACCTTTTAGTATCTCCAGGATTCTTCCAGGTATACAACCTTCTTTTATGATTCTTGAACCAAGTGTTGGCTATGATTAAGTTATGCTCTGTGCAAAATTCTACAAGGCGGCTTCCTCTTTCATTCCTTCCCCCCAATCCATATTCACCTACTATGTTTCCTTCTCTCCCTTTTCCTACTGACGAATTCCAGTCACCCATGACTATTAAATTTTCTTCTCCCTTCACTACCTGAATAATTTCTTTTATCTCGTCATACATTTCATCTATTTCTTCATCATCTGCAGAGGTAGTTGGCATATAAACTTGTATTACTGTAGTAGGCATGAGCTTTGTGTCTATCTTGGCCACAATAATGCGTTCACTATGCTGTTTGTAGTAGCTAACCCGCACTCCTATTTTTTTATTCATTATTAAACCTACTCCTGCATTACCCCTATTTGATTTTGTATTTATAACCCTGTAATCACCTGACCAAAAGTCTTGTACCTCCTGCCACCGAACTTCACTAATTCCCACTATAACTTTAACCTATCCATTTCCCTTTTTAAATTTTCTAACCTACCTGCCCGATTAAGGGATCTGACATTCCACGCTCCGATCCGTAGAACGCCAGTTTTCTTTCTCCTGAATACGACGTCCTCCTGAGTAGTCCCCGCCCGGAGATCCGAATGGGGGACTATTTTACCTCCGGAATATTTTACCCAAGAGGACGCCATCATCATTTAATCATACAGTAGAGCTGCATGTCCTCGGGAAAAATTACGGCTGTAGTTTCCCCTTGCTTTCAGCCGTTCGCAGTACCAGCACAGCAAGGCCGTTTTGGTTAATGTTACAAGGCCAGATCAGTCAATCATCCAGACTGTTGCCCCTGCAACTACTGAAAAGGCTGCTGCCCCTCTTCAGGAACCTCATGTTTGTCTGGCCTCTCAACAGATACCCCTCCGTTGTGGTTGCACCTACGGTACGGCCATCTGTATCGCTGAGGCACGCAAGCCTCCCCACCAACGGCAAGGTCCATGGTTCATGGGGGGATATTAATGATATTTGGAAAGTAATTTAGTTTCTTGACTGAAACACAATGGAATCGTTTAGTTTTTACCCCTCAGAAAATTTCATTTTACCCCTCAAGGCGTAATTATCCCCACTGTGTACTTACAAGTACACACTTATTTCGGTTGTGTCCGTATGTGAGTGATCAGTTTCACCTGTCCCTCGTAAGTGACCGCGGGCGGTATGGATAAAAATACGCCGCCTCGCAAAAAATGTGAAGCATCCAGCGGGTGAAGAAGAAATGAAATGAAACTTTGTATTGTAAGAGGGTATGTGACATTGTCTCAACGATTACAAACTCGAGTCCAAATTACAAACAACTTCATAATATGAGTGCCCTTATCAGTATGACGTTGCGCGCTCTCTGGTCTTCAACCAAGTATTGATTCTGCTTTGAAATGTGTCATAAAGCCATTGTATCTTCCTCAGGCAAACTGGCAGGTATATGGTGTAACTGGTCCCTGACATCTGAGGCGTAGTTGGCATCGTCCGAGCTGGCCACCTACACGTTCTATCAACGTCTATACGTGGGGTCTAGCTGGCCACGAGAGTATCTCAACATCACACGGACAGTTCATGGAGACATATGCCATGTGTGGACGAACACTGTGTTGTTGAAAAATGGCAACATGATACTCTTGTATGAGATGTAACAAACGAGGACACAAGATGTCCGTGACGCACTGCTGTGCCGTCAGAGGCACCACCAGCCGTGAGCTGAAGTCATACCCTACGGCTCCCAACACGTTGACACCAAGAGGACCACCGCTGTGCATTTCTAAGGCATAAGAGGTACGGTACCACTCTCTAGGTTAGTGCTTCCCAGTCACGGCAGAACTCCAAACGCAACCATTTGTGTTATGGTGTTAACGGTGACCTACGCGCGGAACACTAATGCTCTAGTCCGGCTGCTTATACTATCGAAACCAATCGAGCGGCATGCGAAATAATGTCACATGGAGTCCGTTACTTGTTCTCGGATGGAAGGTGCAGATGTGAAGACGTTACGACGTGCCTGGTGCACAATACGGCGACCTTCCCTCGTGCTGGCCGGAGGTGCTCGACCGGGACCTTACCGACTTGTACGCTTGTCCTCAGGTTCCCATCTAGCACAGTATTAGGCCACAGTTATACCTGAATGCCCTTCAAATCTAGAAATTTCACGATCCGACCAGCCAACTAAATGGGAACCCGCAGTGAGGCCACTTCCAAAGTCTCGAATGGTTCAAATGGCTCTGAGCACTACGGGTCTTAACATCTGAGGTCATCAGTCCCCTAAAATTTAGAACTACTTAAACCTAACCAATCTAAGGACATCACACACATCCATGCCCGAGGCAGGATTCGAACCTGCGACCGTAGCAGCAGCGCGGTTCCTGACTGGATCGACAAGAACCGGTCGGTCACAACGGCCGGTTCCAAACACTCTCAGGTGCTGATAAGGTTGTCTCGCACGAGTAGGCAACCGTGTCCTTCACAATGATCGCTCAATACATAACGCCGTTGACGCCCCTTACACACCGTAGCAGACCTGGTAACACCACTAAGCGCGAACCACACCAAGGTTCAAATGGTTCAAATGGCTCTGAGCACTATGGGACTTAACATCTATGGTCATCAGTCCCCTAGAACTTAGAACTACTTAAACCTAACTAACCTAAGGACATCACACAACACCCAGCCATCACGAGGCAGAGAAAATCCCTGACCCCGCCGGGAATCGAACCCGGGAACCCGGGCGTAGGAAGCGAGAACGCTACCGCACGACCACGAGATGCGGGCCACACCAAGGTAGCCTGGTGGCTGCACTATTTGTCGCAGAGACTTCCTGCCAGTCGCGTGTGGAAATATGAAGTTACTTTGATGTCAGATCGTGTCTTCTGGGTTCTTAATCTTTTTGTTTTGGTCAGGGAGTGTACTTTCTTTGACTGTGAAGTGTGATGGACTATCTGCTTGATGGTGCAGGAAAGTTACCGACAACCGTAAAAGGAAACGTTGTTAGTAATGTCGTTCAGAGGTCTTCTCTAGACTTGTATTTCGTCCGATGCAGTTTCCCCCTTACTTATACCCTGCATTCACCTTTTCACACCCTCGTGGTTTTTATATCCGTCTTCCGCATTAATCTACGTTGTACTATACAGCCATTTTACCTTCCATAGAATTTAGGCCGCCCATTGCCATAATCAGTTCTGTTGCTTGCTTTAGCATACGTACATCACGCCAGTCTGATATTTCTTCTAGTGGTAGTTTGCCACAATTCATTTCCTCATATGTTCAAATACCTCTCCATTCTGTCTTTTTTTGGTAAAGTTCTACTTTAGCAACCCAGTTTCTTTTCCTCCATATTTCCACTTCCACAGAATACTGTGTTGCAGATATGTAGTTCCAGAAACAGTGTCCCAGTTTTTATTTCTTTTATTTTTCGTGTGCGAAGTAGCGATGAAATTTAATACATTTTTATAAACAACTACACCGAAATTTCAATTGTTGTCTTCCTAGATGGTGCCGGCACTATGTAGGGGTGTAGAATTGTGTATGCATTTGTGTGTGTGTGTGTGTGTGTGTGTGTGTGTGTGTGTGTTGTCTTGTGTATGCCTATCGACGATTCAACGCTTCTGATTTCCGGATAGTGTTGTCCTTTAAATCTAAAGTACATACATTTTATAAGAACTTTCGTAAGTATGTACTAATAACTAGCTATATTTTTCTCTTCGTGACTGTTAACAAGAAGGGTTATGTTATTTGTATTTCTTCTTTAAGGTTTTTCTCACACTTTCCTTGTAGACATCGAAAAAAAGTTTTATTGAAATGGACATCACGAAGGAACTGTTCCACTAATTTGTTGCATAAAGAAAATGCCTAACACAAGTGGGGCACATTTGCGCACAACATACCAACAGAACAGACCAATGAAGGGACTAGAGGATAGGTTCGAGAGATGTCTCTTGATGGTACAAGTGTTCGTACCAAATCAATTTTCAATCTTAGAAGGTACCGACAATAGTTCGTCCCTTACGGTTTACATGTCCGCAGTACACGAAAATGAAGCATAAAAATGGGCACCACTGGAAAATTAAGAACTGGGGCCACCGACAGGTCATTAAATAACAGTAACGCTCGTAGATAATTATCCGGTGGTTAATCGTTCCACACGACAGCAGTTTGTTTCCAAGAGGCTTTTTCATGAACACGCAAGTTACGTCCAGCTACTACTAAGGCGTTTGCCTATCATTGTCCGTGTATAATTATCTTCCTTTTCCAAGATTTCGAGCCAACTTCAGTTCGTGAACTTTTGTACTTAATGTGTTACCATCGTTCTGCAAAGGAATAAGGAGCAAATTTATAGCCTCGCAGGTTATAACTACATGTAATGTGATTGTGAACTGGCTACCGAATTAAGAAACTGAAGCGACAAAAGTAACCTCCTCTATCAAAGATTCTTAACCATGGAATTTGACTGAGTTCACATTTCATTCGAGATTTTGAAACATAGTTCCAACATTTTCCTCCCGTATTTAGTGCACTTATGAAAGGTACGACTGGAACCGTACTGCAAGTGGATGATTGCTAAGTCGAAAACGGCAGTGCCTACATGCGTACAAGCCGACGGTTACGTATAACGTTTCTTTGCTACCAACTTGTAATCTCATATATATGATGTACATTTAGCTTTGTAATAAATTTTTATCATTTTTCCACAGCCAGCACCACCAACCCAAAAAAAAATTTTTTGGAAATCGTTGACCGGACACTAATAATGCTGCGCATCGTGCCATTCCCTGCAAAGCAAATGAATATAGCCGCCTGAAGATTGGCACAGGTGTCTGAAACCTGTCATGACTTCGGTAAAAAGGAATTTCATGAATATGGACTGTCGGCAATTCGTTTCTTAATAACACATGCTGTAATTCCTAAACACAAGAGGATATAAGCGCAGACCAGATACATATGACAGAATTTTTTGTAGTACTACAGAAAATGAGAAATAGGATATAACACTCCTGTCTGCTACTACTGTACCATAACATCAATGCCAGAAACAGGTTGTGACATAAAACTAATTTGTAAAAGCAACTATGGCACAAAGCAACAGAGCAGTGTTACCCTCTGAGAGGAATTTTGTTATGTTGACCGTGTTGTTCCTAACGGAGGTGGCTTATCGGAAATGAAAGTCAGAATTACGTTAATATTGGAATAGTGACAAACAAAATTTTGCCTAGCTATACTGTTTATAGAATAAGGGAAACGGTCGCCAGCCTAATTAGGCAAGAGAAAGATTAACGTTCTCATTTATGAAAGTAGGTATAAGTAACTATAATGGACAAACGCAACCTAGAGTTAGCCACACGCGAGTGCAATGAACTCTGACACACATATGTTTTAAGATTGAAGCTAACAACTGGAGCAGCACAAACTATTTGCTAAATTATAAGAGATACCGAAACACCCCATTACTTTCAGGCTTACATAAAGTGAATGGCCTTTATGACATTACTATTAATATGCACTTCTAATACACAAGAGAGACAAACACTTAGCAAACATGAGAATGTAACGTTTCACAACTACAGCTTTCTCACTTTTACTACAACGAAACACAATGTTGACAAAATTGCAAGAAACTGACTCACCTTTTAGAATTTACTGCAGGCAACAATGTGTTCATTTACGTTATAAGCCTCAGTCTTAAGAACTTTTAATTTTGAAGTTAGCAACAGCACTTTAATAAGCAGTTTTACTAGGAAAATTGTTTTCAGCAAGCATCATTGACTTTAACTCACTCTATTGCCACATTAACTTTAACTTTCTTTTTAATAAGTTCAAGAGGCATTAATTAGCATAAAATGGGTCATAAATGTTCTTTCATTAGGGACACTCGGGTATCACTTTAGCTCAAAAGGAGAGGAACCTGAGAGGTGTTATGATAAGGAAAAAATCAAGGTAGGTACATACATTCCGATATAAATTACCTTATATTTGAGCACACTAACACATCCATTAGGCTGATCCTTCACTGTACATCAATGTAGTATTCCGATACAATGATTGCGCAATGTGGTGGCAACTGCATGTTGGTAGGTGGAATTGCAGGCAGAATTGCTGGACTGTGTCATTTCTTGGTGGCGATGATAGATACAAACTCCAGAATAGTTCCAGCTATTTATCCACCCATCCGAGGCCTTGGAAAGTAGCAGAAAAAGCCTCCCTTGGAATCATCACAATATGCATCGGTTACTTGGCAGTCCCCGACTGGTAGCTCGTCCCCGACTGCTGGCTCGTCCCCGACTGACTATCAGTTCCACCTTTTCCACCTATGCCAACCACAATTTGCGCGCGCTACACAGTTCCGTTCCTGAGGGGAACCACTACACCATTTACATACAAACTAACTAAGAACCCTAAGTGAGGATCAGCAATTTACATAACAGCAAACAAATACATTAAATAAAACAAAACATTTAAACATATTGACATCTCTACAAAAAATTATTCATACAAAATTACAATCATATACAGTAAGTTTTGTTCCCTCCAAATGGGACAAAAAATATAAATTACAGATACACTACTTTGCATAGAATCAAATTACGACATCAAAGTTTTTGCAAAGAAAAAAGTACACAATTTTATGTTATCGATTCAAACACATTTACAGGAGATCAACAATGTGACATTAAATAAAGCAAAAGCAAAATAAATTCATACAGCATAAGAGCCGTGGTGTTACAAGGAATACACAAAATGTATAATTTTTAAGTATGACTAAATTATGTGCCTTTCATAACATTATAGTTTTGTTTTTCATCAAGAAATGGCGGGTGGGCTGATACCGTCTGTTCATTTAGTCTGTGTGTGTCGTGAACGGTGAGTTTTATTATATTTTAAATTATTTATGTTAAAATGCTTCTTTCCTACAAAACATTATGTGATTTTACAATTTACACGATGTAACATTTCAAAGAAAAATTTTGCCTCATCCCCAAATGCTCTAGGTGTTCCGTTAGAGAACTATATTTTTGAATCACCTCACTAGTTAGTTGTGAATAACGTCTATGTTATTCCGCGTGTGTTAGTGCACGGCTATGAAAGGCAAGGAATGTGGGCTCAGTATTTTCATGTTGGTGATTGTTAAGAGACAAGTTAATTTCATATAAACAGACATGTCTCCATTAAGCCGAGACCCGTAAGAATAATACACCGGCAACAGAATACAGTATCATGGAAGTTCATGTAGTACAGCAGATCAGCGATGTACGATCCGCGGCTGGGACCGCACGTATCGAAAAATTAAACACGTGACCGCGAGTAGACCAGCGTGTTCGGAATAATTTAGTGCCAGGCGGTTAGTCGAACCGGACAATTATTATTTAATACACTGTCAAACGGGACAATTAGATTTCATTCCGGGCTGCGCGCGGGGAGAATGAACGCGCCACTGCCAGTATGTAATAACAGGGGAGTAATGATACGAGTTTTTGTTGGCAACTTATTCCATGAATAATTAGTCAAGTAAAATCTGAATTTAATATGCCGCGTGACGTGATTCAATCTGTGTCCGATCGTGTGGCGTTATTTATTAAAAATAGGAGTACGGAGAGCTGCTCGTTCCGTTATGTTGCTCAGCAGGCAACATTGGCAGCCATTCGTGCAAGCCTGAAACTCCGGAAAGAACAATTACTGTAAGATGCTTAGTGCAGCATAGAGAATTTGCTTTTGTCAGTCTGGTTTGATGCAGATAGTGAAACGTCCCCTTTGAAAAATTATAAATGACTGTGCTGACAAACCTCTTACGTTATTTGATTTTCAAACAGTTGAGCAAAACTGAACGTACTCAGACATTTCTCTCTTTACTTATTCTGATCACCACTAAACTGACACACAATTTTTTTTTTTTTTTTTTTTTTTTTTGCGCAACGCAATCTGACTTTCAATAATCCCTACAAAAGAATGGCCCTGACTAACAATAACCTATACCTTTCATGAATCACTTACCTCACAAAAAACTTCGTTACTCGAACTACTGAAATACAGCGAGCGCCAGTACTGCCAGGTAAATGAAAGCTCCTACCTACGGAAGGCACTAACTACTGACAGGCATAGTTAGCAAATGAAAGATTTTGATAGAGAACAAACAATGTATTTACCTTAATAGTGGTCAAAAGTAATAATATATATATCAGTTCATGACATCCAGTCTTACAAATTTCCTTTTTCTGACGGTCACAGGTCCAGATCGTCCGCTCTCAAAACTCTGCCATCTCTCTCCTCACATCCACCACTGCTGGTGGCTCACCTCAAACTGCACAACGCTACGCGCTGTTCACATTCAACTGCCCAACACTACAATAGTGAATATTACAACAATGCCAACCAGCCATAGACTGCACACACCACAGTCAGTGGTTTTCATACAGAGCGCTGCACGGCGTTACCAACATAAAAACCTAAACAGCCTACTTACAACAGCCACGAATTCCTTCCTGTACCAACCTCTTTATTTCACAGTAGCACTTGCAACCTGCATCCTGAATTATTTGTTACATGCTTTCCAATCTCTGTCTTCCTCTGCAGTTTTTACGCTCTACAGCTCCATCTAACACCATTGAAATTATTCCCTCATGTCTTAAGGCATGCCCTATAATCCCGTTCATTTGTCCAGTGTCAAACTGGCTGCTGAAGACCTTGCTGTCGTGCGCCCATACCAACGTATCCATCATCATCATCACAGCGTCCCTTCTTCTCAGTGTTTTACGTATATTTCTTTCTTAGGCAATTCTGTGGAGAACCTCCTCATTCCTTGCCTGATTAGCCCACCTAATTTTCAACATTCTTCTGCAGCATCATACCTCAAACGCTCCGATTCTCTTCTGTTCCACAGTCCACGAGACAATGCAGTGTTCCGGAAGCACATTCTCAGAATGTCTTCCTAAAATTAAGGCCTTGGTTTTACACTAGTGAACGGCTTTTCGCCAGGATTGGCGACCTTGCATTTGGTAATCTGCTTTTCATGTCCTCCTTGCTACGTCCGCCATGGGTTATTTTGCTTCTGAGGTAGCAGAATTCCTTAACTTCCTCTATTTTCTGTACGCCAGTTTTGATGTTAAACTTCTCACTCTTCTCATGGCTGCTGCTTATAATTACTTTCGTCTTCCTTCTGTTTACTCTCAGTACATGTTATGTAATCATTAGATTGTTCAATCCATTCAGCAGATCTTGTAATTCGTCTTCACTTCCATGTCTTGTCACTGACATCCATCCACCTTGAATTGTAATCCCACTCTTGAAACTTACTTTTATTTCCACTATCGCTTCTTTGATCTATATATTGAGAAGTATCGGCGAAAGACTGCATCTCTGCCTTACACCCTTTTATATCCGACGCGTTCGCTGTCTTCCAGCCTTATTGTTCCCTTTTGGTCGTCGCACGTGTTCTATATTAGCTATCTTGCTCTACAGCGTATAGAATTTTGAATATCTTGCACCATTTTGCACTGTTGAAAGCTGTTTACAGTTCGGTAAATCATATGAGCGTGTCTTGGGTCTTGCTTCCATTATCAGGTTCAAATGGCTCTGAGAACTATGGGACCTAACATCTGAGGTCATCAGTCCCCTAGAACTTAGAAATACTTAAACCTAACTAACCTAAGGACATCACACACATCCATGCCCGAGGCAGGATTCGAACCTGCGACCGTAGCGGTCGCGCGGCTCCAGACTGTAGCGCCTATAACCGCTCGGCCACCACGGCCGGCTCCATTATCAGGCGCAAAGTTGCGACTGTCTCTGGTGCCTCTACCTTTCCTAAACCCAAATTGAACATCATGTAACAGATCCTCAATTGTGTATTCCATTCTTCTCTGTATTATTCTTGTCAGCAACATAGACGAATGGCGTGTTAAGCTTTCAGCAACATAGACGAATGGCGTGTTAAGCTTTCAGCAACATCGACGAATAGCGTGTTAAGCTTTCAGCACAGCCCGCATCTCGTGGTCGTGCGGTAGCGTTCTCGCTTCCCACGCCCGGGTTCCCGGGTTCGATTCCCGGCGGGGTCAGGGATTTTCTCTGCCTCGTGATGGCTGGGTGTTGTGTGCTGTCCTTAGGTTAGTTAGGTTTAAGTAGTTCTAAGTTCTAGGGGACTAATGACCATAGATGTTAAGTCCCATAGTGCTCAGAGTCATTTGAACCATTTTGAACTTTCAGCAAAATAGACGAATGGCGTATTAAGCTTATTGTACGGTAGGTCTCGCACTTATCCGATCTTGCTACTTCATAGCTGTGTGGATGATATTTTTCCTAAAATCTGATGGTATGACACCAGTTTCATAGATTCTACACACCAACCTGAATAGTAGTTTGGTTGCCACTTTCTCCAATGATTTTAGAAGTTTCGATGGAATGTTATTTATCCTTTCCGTCTAATTTGATCTTAATTCTTTTGCCATTGCCCTTTTCAGAGATGCCCACTCATCTTCAGCTGAACTGCTTGCAGTGGTTTCCTTATCGATGTATCCGTATCTTCAGCGAACTTCAGATGCCTCTAATCATCCAACAGTGTTTCAGTATCCCACTTCCTACCGCACTGATTCTTCCGCATGACTGTCTTTGACTTCACTCTGCTCTTCATCATTACTAGATTGTGATTTGAGTGTATATCTGCTCCTGAGTACGTCTCACAATCCAGTATCTGATTTCGAAATCTTTCTCTGACCATGATATAATCCAGCTGGACTGTTCCTACGAAAAGAATATTCGCTATTACTAGTAACTTTTATTGCAGAATTAAATTATTCTTACTTCTCCCTCATTCCTACTACCAACCTCACATCTTCCCATACTATTTCTTCTACTCTTCCCTGCAACCGTATTCCAATCCCATACGATTCTTAGATTTCCATCTAGTTTTACATACTCAATTAACATTCAGTATCTTCACATACTTTGTCTCTTTATCTCCTGCTGGCTACGCCTGCATTTATAACTGAACTACTGTTGTCGGCATTTGTTTTGTATCACTTTTGATGAGAAATGCCCTAACATTTAGAAACTACGAACATTAAATATTTGAAAAACTACTAAAAATTCGTTTATTCTGCTTCCAGTAGCGGCTGACTATGCCAACGTACATTTCAAGCCCCCCGACAGAAACGCGTCTCTGCGAATTTTGCTGGTGTCTTTTGCACATGTCCTCACAGTGAAGTCTCTCTCATGTGTTTTTTGCACTGTTGTACCAAAATACTCATGTTCCAATGTTCATATCTTTTGAGTAGCATTCAGAATAAACCAGTTTCACCTGCCGTCCTCTCCTCCTAACTTACATTTTATCTAATGTCTCCCAAATCAAATGAACTCCGGGATGGCTCCTGACAGAATGCCAAATTCGACTTCCTTCCCCATTCTTGTCCTCCCAAGACTGTACTTCATCTGAATGGCTTTGATGTTTAAGTATGATCTGAAAGGCAAGCATTTTGTGGTCAGAAGATAAAAGCTGTCATGTTGTCTATGCTTCTTACGTGTCCCGGTATCTCTTATATTTTCTCATATTGACAAATACTTATACCTCAATAACTTAAAATGAATCTGAGAAAGCTGTAATTTTTAACTGGTCATTTCGTTCATGCTTGCTTCAGTACGAAAGTTTTTGTGCTAACTAAGGGTAAAAAAAACGTTCCCCACTCATAAAATTTTTTACAGCTCTCATGCTGGTTCAGTGTGCACAAGTTCTGCACAAGATTACGGAAGGTCGTGATTCCGTGATTGCTTGAAGCTGGTGACAGTGTAGATACACAGACTCAGAACAGGAAACACAACGGTGTGGCCAAATCATGACTCGTGATCTACCGGTGCTTTAGGATCGAAAGGTAACAGTTCATTGGAAATGTGAAAGAGTAATAACAAAGTCAAAGATTATATCTACTCTCTTCAAGCCATCACTTAGACCTGCAAATGCCAAACATAACAATAATGAACTCCGTTTGATGTCGAAGCTCCTTTCCTTGTGCCAAACGCCGACTCTAACCAAAGTGTATATCTATTTTTAAATGATTTAAAAGAAATCAGAGAACTGTGAATGTTCAGACGTCAACAGGAGAATCACCAGGATGAACAAGACAGTTATCAAGATACTCTTTAATAACAAAAGTAGAACATAAAAGATCAGAACTGTCCTCGTATCTATTTCAATGACAGTAATGAAATTATGTGTTGTTGTAATATGAGGAATGAAGATGCTGTTTGCTGAGAAGAGCAAGACGTCGCATACATTTTCCATTGTATCATCACGAACGAAAACGGTTAACACATTGAAACGTATATTTTAATGGTGTCTAACGAATGCAAAATGACTGATTATCGTTTTTATGCTGCTTGCCGTTCTTTTGAACATAAAGGGACTGGATCGATGCCTTCATCCATCTCTCTCTGTCTCAAGTCAATCTTTTCACCTGTGTGTACATCATGTGACTGCGTTCAGTCCTGTAATATTTAAATATTCATCTTCTAACTGATTTTCCTTGGTGTTTAACTACTGCATGATTCTTTAGCACATGCACAGTCATATGTTAATTGTTCTGATACGAGTAACCACAGACTGAGGAAAGTTTTCACGTATCGTAAGTAGCATTCCATCCTCTCATTTTCGATTCGTCCACCAATTTTGGAGTAACATTTTGTAATACCGTATGTGAAATGCTTATATTTTCTGTCTTCCTTGTTCCTCGATTCAGAAAACCACCGTGACGTATGTGTCTGAGTGCTTTTCATTTTGCTACAACTTAAGATATCTTCCAAATTAATTTAACACATAGATTAAAATAGAAACAATGACTGCACATATAATTCTGAGCGAGGTGTTGTTAGTGGAATTTTGTTTTCATGATCCATATGAGAACGGTGTGTTATATATCTGATTGATACTGGAATAATGTGAGAACTGACAGCGGACAGTTTTTGATGGTTGACTTTTCTCGACCGTATGCCGTATCTTACTTCCCCGGATATGTATGACACTCTATCGTGACCCATACAGGCGTGTGAACATTAGCGCGGCCCTTATTCATATACACACACTGTCATTTGTTTGTGCACTTCGATATGTATCAAGCAAGCGTAAGCAGTTTTCCAGTACATTATTTTTTGCAGACAAGTAACGTTCACCCAGCATCCTCCTAACGAATCGAAGTGCACCACTTGTTCGACGTACTCTCTCAGTACACTGGAGATCATATACAATTCTGCTTCCGTTGAGTTGCTACGTCAGTTGGGTTAATTTCACGTAACTCGATTGTAACTGAAATTATCTTGATGTAGTCTATATGAATAACAATTAGCAGCTACTCATCACATTGTTTCGACACTTCGCCGGGAGTTTCTTTGCACACTCGGCGCCATTAAAGGGGAGCATAGTATGTGCTGCCGGATACCAGACCATGATGGAAGATACCTGAAGGCGGGAAGAAATTATTAGTTTACTTACTGAAGCGTCTTCCTAGCTCTGTTTCAAAAAATGCATTGATCATTTCTGTTGTTATATTATTCCAAAGTTTATATTCTGGACTGTTTTGCCTTTCACCGGCTAACTCGAATCGGCTGTACCAAATAACTGTCCGGGATTCAGAGGAGTTATTATGGAAAATGCAATGTGATAAAAGAGCCTCTCCAAAACGTCACAGTAGAACTCTTAAACAGCACCGAAAGTAAATCTAATGAGCTTTATAAATTACGCCTACAGTGGTAACGTCCAAGTGTCATTGTAACAAAGTACACGTATGTAAAATAGCTGTTAACATAACGGATTCACATTGAAAGTTTCCTGTGAAATCGCCACATTCAATGTTCAATTTTACATTTTATGTCACTACTGCAGATGTGATTCTGTACCCGCTTTCGACTACAGTCACACACTATCTCTGAAAGTTATTCTGCGAAGTTTACGGGAATTTATGTTTGGTGTCCGGTTCAGGAGCCGGACCGCTCACCAGGTAATGCCGTGACTTAGTTTCAAAAGGACGACTGTGGTTTGTTCCGTGGGCGGGGCAGTACATGCTTTGTATTGTATGCGTCTCGGCGCTGAACTGCAGCTTGAGTGAAATTGTTCATATTATTGTGGTTATCCGTAGGCATTGGCTGTTTGTTGAGTTATTTCATTTAGTTCATACAATGTTTGCAGTGAGTGGTTAAAGTTTCACTGATACAACTTGTGGGCTACTTTTGCGTATGTCGTTTTTAATCCATTGTCTTCGTGAGGTCAGAAGGTTCGGGGCCTGGTACAGAATCCGACTTCAGTCGCTTAATCTGAAGAATATTACGTTTAACACAGTCAATTTTCCCTTCATCTATGGTCATTAAATGCTTCGTTTTCAAACGGATCCATCAGTTCCATTTCATATAAATTATTATTATTATTATTATTATCAATGTATGCATCAATTACAGTAATACACATTTAGCAAAACAAAGAAATATATATAAAAATGAACATGTGAAATTATATACAGTACACAAGTTTTAAAACAGCTCAGACTACACTCGGATGTTGATGGACTCGATCCAGCGGAGTGCCTCGTGGGATGCTTGATGGAGCTTCTCAGAGCCACTAGGGGAGTGTCTGATTGGACATTCACTCACAATGTGGCTCATTGTTTGGGTGTCGCCACAGTCACACACACCGTCACTTGAAGAGCCCCACTTGTGCATGTTGTATTTGCACCTACCCTCTTCGGTCCGATATCTGTTTAACTGCACCCACACCTCCCTTGGTTGGTGGAAGCCTGGAACTGGAACTGTTGGATTGTCTACAAGTTCGTGGTTTCGGGTTCTCGTAGCTTGCCACTCACGTTTCCACTCGGCGTTCTGGTCGAATCTTGTGGATACCATTTGGACTCCCATTTTATTTGCTGGTCTTCTAGATTTGAGGCGTTTCCTGGGCAGTGGTAGCAAATCGTCATGAAGAGGGATCGAGTTGTTTTCAGAAACTTGCTGACAGAGGTTGTTAAGAGCAGCCTTTCGACGGAGGTCTGGTGGACAGATGTTTGAAAGCACTGGTAGCCAGCAAGTAGGTGTAGACCGGACTGTACCACTAATTACTCTTATAGCTGAGATCAGTTCATTTCATATACACTCCTGGAAATTGAAATAAGAACACCGTGAATTCATTGTCCCAGGAAGGGGAAACTTTATTGACACATTCCTGGGGTCAGATACATCACATGATCACACTGACAGAACCACAGGCACATAGACACAGGCAACAGAGCATGCACAATGTCGGCACTAGTACAGTGTATATCCACCTTTCGCAGCAATGCAGCCTGCTATTCTCCCATGGAGACGATTGTAGAGATGCTGGATGTAGTCCTGTGGAACGGCTTGCCATGCCATTTCCACCTGGCGCCTCAGTTGGACCAGCGTTCGTGCTGGACGTGCAGACCGCGTGAGACGACGCTTCATCCAGTCCCAAACATGCTCAATGGGGGACAGATCCGGAGATCTTGCTGGCCAGGGTAGTTGACTTACACCTTCTAGAGCACGTTGGGTGGCACGGGATACATGCGGACGTGCATTATCCTGTTGGAACAGCAAGTTCCCTTGCCGGTCTAGGAATGGTAGAACGATGGGTTCGATGACGGTTTGGATGTACCGTGCACTATTCAGTGTCCCCTCGACGATCACCAGTGGTGTACGGCCAGTGTAGGAGATCGCTCCCCACACCATGATGCCGGGTGTTGGCCCTGTGTGCCTCGGTCGTATGCAGTCCTGATTGTGGCGCTCACCTGCACGGCGCCAAACACGCATACGACCATCATTGGCACCAAGGCAGAAGCGACTCTCATCGCTGAAGACGACACGTCTCCATTCGTCCCTCCATTCACGCCTGTCGCGACACCACTGGAGGCGGGCTGCACGATGTTGGGGCGTGAGCGGAAGACGGCCTAACGGTGTGCGGGACCGTAGCCCAGCTTCATGGAGACGGTTGCGAATGGTCCTCGCCGATACCCCAGGAGCAACAGTGTCCCTAATTTGCTGGGAAGTGGCGGTGCGGTCCCCTACGGCACTGCGTAGGATCCTACGGTCTTGACGTGCATCCGTGCGTCGCTGCGGTCCGGTCCCAGGTCGACGGGCACGCGCACCTTCCGCCGACCACTGGCGACAACATCGATGTACTGTGGAGACCTCACGCCCCACGTGTTGAGCAATTCGGCGGTACGTCCACCCGGCCTCCCGCATGCCCACTATACGCCCTCGCTCAAAGTCCGTCAACTGCACATACGGTTGACGTCCACGCTGTCGCGGCATGCTACCAGTGTTAAAGACTGCGATGGAGCTCCGTATGCCACGGCAAACTGGCTGACACTGACGGCGGCGGTGCACAAATGCTGCGCAGCTAGCGCCATTCGACGGCCAACACCGCGGTTCCTGGTGTGTCCGCTGTGCCGTGCGTGTGATCATTGCTTGTACAGCCCTCTCGCAGTGTCCGGAGCAAGTATGGTGGGGCTGACACACCGGTGCCAATGTGTTCTTTTTTCCATTTCCAGGATTGTACAAGTATGCACCACAAAATGTACTGGAGAATGATGAATACAAATTATACTAGAACAGAACAATTATAACAGATTAAACAACACCATATAACAAACCTGACACCATACTTACCAATAAAAATGATGTAATATGAATGTAGGTACATGTAAGGGCAAAAAAATTATTTCAGTTTCAGAAAAAGTGGATGATTTACTCAAGAGGAAGAGCCTCACAAAGTGAGCAAGTCAACAAAGGGTTGGTACACGTCTGGCCCTTTCTGAAGCAATTATTCTGCTTGGCATTGATGGAGTTGTTGGATGCCTTCCTGACGAATATCGTGCGAAATACTGTTCAATTGGCGCGTTAGATTGTCAAAATCTGGAGATGGTTGGAGAGCCCTGCCCTAGTGCTACATATGGTATCAACTGGGGAGAGATTCGTCTGCCTTTCCGGCCAAGGAAGCGTTTGGCAAGTACGAAAACAAGCAGCAGAAACTCTCGCCGTGAGCGGGTGGCATTATCTTGCTGAATTGTAAGCCCAGGTTGGGTAACAAAACTGGGTATAGAATATCGTCGATATGCAACTGTGCTCGGAAGAAAACCAAAGGGTTCCTGCTGTGAAAAGAAATGGAACCCCAGACCATCACTCTTGTTTCCTGGACCGCATGGTGGGTGACGTCAGGTTGGTATTCCACCACTGTCCAGTGCGTCTCCAGATACGTCAACGGCCTAGAAACTCAATGGCTGGAGTAGAACTGTCTTCAGTGATGCGACCTGGTTCGAACTGAGCCCCAGTAACCAGCAGAGATTTCCCTGGAGACGCCCTGGATAGCGGTAGGATAGCAACCTGCCCGTCGCAGGTCACGCGGCCCGGCAAACAAGCCTAAAGGGCTCGGGCGCCATTACGTTTCATAGCAGGACCCATTTAGTTGTCATTCGTTGCACCCTTGCACCACGGCGGTACGTCGACGACATTCTTCGCCCCGTTTTGTTGCCCTTCACGGCAAACTACGAGGGACACTCCAAAAGAAATGCACACTATTTCTTTTAAAATCGATCTTTTATTCTACATGTTTTAAAGTTTTACAGTGTGTAAATAAATACTGTAGGAACAATATTTTCACTTCCCCACATAATTTCCACCCCTCTCAACTGCCTTCTGCCATCTTGGAACATGCGCCTGTATACCCGCACGGTAAAATTCTGGACCAACCTGTTGGAGCCACTGTTTGGCAGCGTGCACAAGGGAGTCATCATCTTCAAACCTTGTTCCACGAAGAGAGTCTTTCAGTTTCCCAAAGAGATGATAGTCACATGGATCCAGATCAGGACTGTAAAGGCGGGTGTTTCAGTGTTGTCCATCCGAGTTTTGTGATCGCTTCCATGGTTTTTTGACTGACATGTGGCCGTGCATTGTCGTGCAACAGCAAAACATCCTGCTTTTGCCGATGTGGTCGAACACGGCTCAGTGGAGTTTGAAGTTTCTTCAGTGTCGTCACATAAGCATCATAAGCATGATGTCCACAAGCAAGAGTCCTTCGGAATCGAAAAACACCGTAGCCATAACTTTTCCAGCAGAAGGTGTGGTTTTGAATTTTTTTTATTGGGTGAATTTGCATGATGCCATTCCATTGATAGCATCTTCGTCTCTGGTGAAAAATGATGGAGCCATGTTTCATCACCTGTCACAATTCTTCCAAGACATTCATCTCCACCATTCTCGTACTGTTCCAAAAGTTCGCCGAATACCGTTTTTCTTGTTTCCTTGTGAGCCACTGTCAACATCCTGGGAATCCAACTGGCACAAACCTTGTTTAACGCCAACACTTCCTGTATTCTGCAAACACTTCCTTCCCCTATACCAACATAGCGTGACAATTCGTTCACTGTGACGCGTCTGTCAGCAGTCAGCAGTTCGTTAACTCTCTGCTCATTGTCTGGAGTGTGTGCAGTACGAGGCCTGCCACTGCGAGGACAATCCTCAATATTGCTGTGCCCGCTTTCATCACGTAACGTGCTTGCCCACCGACTAACTGTACTGTGATTGACAGCAGGATCTCCATACACCTTTTTCAACCTCTTGTGGATGTTTCCCACTGTCTCGTTTTCACAACACAGGAATTCTATGACAGCACGTTGCTTCTGACAAACATCAAGTGTGGCAGCCATCTTGAAGACATGCTGTGACGGCGCCACTCACGGGAACAGGTTGAACTAAGTTTGAAAACAAGCGGGAATGATGTATCTACACACTGTAAAACTTTCACACATATAGAATGAAAACGGTATTTTTACAAAAATAGTGTGCATTTATTTTGGAGTGACCCTCGTATATTGGGCTTACATTTTAGCAAGATAATGAACGCCCGCACACCGCGAGATGTTTCAACTGTTTGTCTTGCCAAACCCTACCTTGGCTAGCGAAGTCGGCGGAACACTCCCCAGTTGAGAACGTTTGAGACATTTTGGGCAGGGTACTCCAACAATCTCGGGGTTTTGGCGATCTAATGCCTTTTCTCTGAGGACAACATCCAACAACTCTGTCAATCAATTCCGAGCTTAACAATTGCTTGCATTAGCTCTAGAGGTGGACCAACGCTCTATTGACTTTGTAAAGCTATTTCTCTTGCATGAGTCATATAGTTTTTCTGAAATTTTAATTACTTGTTTGTCTTTACATGTACGTCACATCTACCGATTTTCGCCCCGTCGGATAATTCCTACGTCGTGCAGCTTTCTTTTTTTCTGTCTTAGAGTGTATTTCTGTGTTTCGTTACCTTACCTGTATGCGACGGTAGAAAGGAAGAGAGTCTTAGTTCACAGTTGTTACATCTATATTTGGTGTATCTGCATGTGACTGAGCCCAGAATGTATGGTTGCGTTCAATCTGAATGTGTATTTCTCAGAAGTGACGGAAATAAGTAGTATACTATAACAATTTTGCTGTCTTCGGTATGGAAGCAGAAAAGCAGATACGTTTAACTACACTACTGGCCATTAAAATTGCTACACCACGAAGATGACGTGCTACAAAAAGTGGTTCAAATGGCTCTGAGCACTATGGGACTTGACATCTATGGTCATCAGTCCCCTAGAACTTAGAACTACTTAAACCTAACTAACATAAGGACATCACACAACACCCAGTCATCACGAGGCAGAGAAAATCCCTGCCCCCGCCGGGAATCGAACCCGGGAACCCTGGACGTGCTACAGACGCGAAATTTAACCGACAGGAAGAAGATGCTGTGACATACAAATGATTAGCTTTTCAGAGCATTCACACAAACTTGGCACCGTTGGCGACAACTACAACATGCTGACATGAGGAAAGTTTCAACGGATTTCTCATACAGAAACAGCAGTTGACCGTTGTTGTCTGGTGAAACGTTGTTGTGAAGCCGCATGTAAGGAGGAGAAATGCGTACCATCACGTTTCCGACTTTGATAAAGGTCGGATGGTAGCCTATCACGATTGAAGTTTATCGTATCGCCACACTGCTGCTCGGGTTGGTCGAGATCCAATGACTGTTAGCAGAATATGAAATCGGCGGGTTCTGGAGGGTAATACGGAACGCCGTGCTGGATCCCAACGGCCTCATATGACTAGCAGTCGAGATGACAGACATCTTATCCGCATGGCTGTAACGGATCGTGCAGCCACGTCTCGATCCCTGAGTCAACAGTTGGGGACGTTTGTAAGACATCAACCTTCTGCACGAACAGTCCGACGACATTTGCAGCAGCATGGACTATCAGGTCGGAGACCATGGAAGCGGTTACCCTTGACGCTGCATCACAGAAGGAGCGCCTGCGATGGTGTACTCAACGACGAACCTGGGTGCACGAATGGCAAAACGTCTTTTTTTCGGATGAATCCAGGTTCTGTTTACAGCATCATGATGGTCGCATCCATGTTTGGCGACATCGCGGTGAACGCACATTGGAAGCGTGTATTCGTCATCGTCATACTGGCGTATCACCCGGCGTGATGGTATGGGGTGCCATTGCATTGGTTACATGTCTGTCACCTCTTGATCGCATTGACGGCACTTTGAACAGTCGACATTACGTGTCAGATGCCATTTCAGATGCCATCCAAAGTCTGTTTGACTCAATGCCCAGGCGTATCAAGGCCAATATTACGGTCAGAGGTCGTTGTTCTGGGTAATGATTTCTCAGGATCTATGCACCCAAATTGCTCGAAAATGTAACCACATGTCAGTTCTATCATAATATATTTGTCTAATGAATATCATCTGTATTTCTTCTTGGTGTAGCAATTTTAATGGCCAGTAGTGCATATTGACAGGACATGTTATTGGAACGGGATTTTTCATTAGGTAGCTTCCCTCTACATCACTTTCACAGTGGGGTCGCTGTTCAGCGTCCGTTATCTGACACTCTTTCGGCAGGATTTGGTAAGGACAGTCGTCTTTCGGTAACACTCTGTCATGGCATGGCTGCAAGTACTATAACATTTTATAAGTGAGCTACGGTTCTGTTTAACAGTTTTGTTCCAATTTTTGTATGTTAGTGAGAAATTACGATAGTCGTCTGCGCGGTGTAATTTTAAGTGTTCACAAATAATTGTGACTTTTGCGGGAAGTACTTCGTGTGCTGATTGAATTACTATCACGTGTGATCGTAGTACGAACAAACCAGTTGCTTTTGTTCGATCAGTGGCGTAAATTCGCAGCCAATGTACCAAGCAAATTCAAGGGAATCATTTGCACTTAAAGTGGTATTAAATTTTTAATTTTTACTATTTATGAGTGCTTGAAAGTTAGTTCCTTTGCGCAGCCACATTAAAATTTCTTTCATGGTGAAACAAAAGGGTCTTTCTTGTCCATAAAACTGAAATGTTTATCCATGTGTTTGTCAGGTTGTCCGCTGGCTCATATGGTCATTATTTAACGATCAGTACTGAATTTTCTCCGTCGAAAGAATACCTTTACGCGTGGACAAATTTTATTCATCATAATTTTCAATTTAAGTATTTTTCGTAGTTTGCTGTCTGTCCACATCTGATGTCCTGTTTCTCCGAGGAGTACGCAGTAGTTCGCGTAGATATTATTTACAGTGGAGAATATCATTTGCTACCCATGAACCATGGATCTTACTATAGGTAGGGTGGCCTGTGTGCCTCAGCGATGCAAATAGCCATACCGTATGGAACTACCTTGCTAATTAAAACTGTGTGCCGGACCGAAACTCGAGACTCGAACTCGGGACCTTTGCCTTTCACGGGCAAGTGCTCTACCATCAGAGCTACCCAAGCACGACTCACGACCCGTCCTCACATCTTCATTTCTGCCAGTACCTCGTGTCCTACCTTCCAAACTTCACAGAAGCTCTTCTGCGACCTTGCAGAACTAGCACTCCTGGAAGAAAGGATATTGCGGAGACATGGCTTAGCCATAGCCTGGGGGATGTTTCCAGAATGAGATTTTCACTCTGCAGCGGAGTGTGTGCTTATATGAAACTTCCTGGCAAATTATAACTGTGTGCCGGACCGAGACTCGAACTCGGGACCTTTGCCTTTCGCGGGCAAGTGCTTTACCATCTGAGCTACCCAAGCACGACTCAGGACCCGTCCTCACAGCTTCAGATGGTAGAGCGCGAAAGGCAAAGGTCCCGAGTTCGAGTCTCGGTCCGGCACACAGTTTTAATTTGTCAGGGAGTTTTATATCAGAGCACACTCCGCTGCAGTGCGAAAATCTCATTCCAGCCATACCTATGTTCAACAACGGAGGGGTGTGTGTTGAGAGGGAAGGCAAAAACGTGTGATTCCTGAAGAGTGGCAGCAGCCTTTTCAGTAGTTCAGGGTTAACGGTATGGATGATTGACGGATCTGGCTTTGTAACATGACCTAAAACGGCCTTGCTGTGCTGATACTGCGAACAGCTGAAAGCAATAGGAAACTACAGCCGTAATTTTTCCCGAGGAGATGATGGAGTCTTCTTTGGTAAAATAGTCCTCCATTCGGATATCCGGTCGGAGAATACTCACTAGGGAAATTCCCCATCTCACCCCTCCCGGATTTAGTGGTAAGATGGCCCAGTGGATAGTTCGTCCAAAACTGAATACAGATCAAGCATGAAAAAAGGAAGAAGGTGTACTGAACTGCGAAAAAAAAGCAAAATGGGTGCTGTGAAAGACCCGAGCTCAAGATGTACAACATCGAGCGCATGTGTATAGCTACGCTGTCGTGATTGTGGGGTCAGGGTGTTGGGTTGCGACGTAGGAAGTCTGTGTTCAGTTCTCCAAGGTGCCATTTTTTTAACAAAATTATGAACTGTCCGTCCGGTCATTGACGTGTCCGATCGCTGTATTCAAATTTCTGCCTGTGTCGTGGTGTAGTGTCCGTTTGCAACAGTGAGGTGTAAGGAAGGGATCTCCAGACGTTCATACATCTTATTTGTTCTACAAAAGTACCACGTTTTGTTGTGGGTTGACAGGAGAGCCAACACTGTATTATTAGAGGAAGCCGAAAGGCACGCGTTTTAGCTCACGCAGTCTGGCGTGAGGTCTGGAACAGGACAAGGAAGTTAGACAGTAGAAAAACGGACGTAGCTGGTGGAATACTTAACTTTAATCCATTAATCATGTGCGTCGCTTTTGACGGTACATGTTTTACAGTATCAATAGTAACTGGTAATGGCGCCTTGCTAGGTTGTAGCAAATGACGTAGCTGAAGGCTATGCTAACTATCGTCTCGGCAAATGAAAGCGTATTTTGTCAGTGAACCATCGCTAGCAAAGTCGGTTGTACAACTGGGGCGAGTGCTAGGAAGTCTCTCTAGACCTGCCGTGTGGCAGCGCTCGGTCTGCAATCTGATAATGGCGACACGCGGGTCCGACGTATACTAACGGAACGCGGCCGATTTAAAGGCTACCACTTAGCAAGTGTGGTGTCTGGCGGTGACACCACACGTTTTATGACACTTTAAATTTTGAAATTTTGACTCTTGAATTTTATGTTACAACATAGTTCACAGTCTATGCAGCATCTTGCCTGCTCTCACTATTCATCATACACTCCTGGAAATGGAAAAAAGAACACATTGACACCGGTGTGTCAGACCCACCATACTTGCTCCGGACACTGCGGGAGGGCTGTACAAGCAATGATCACACGCACGGCACAGCGGACACATCAGGAACCGCGGTGTTGGCCGTCGAATGGCGCTAGCTGCGCAGCATTTGTGCACCGCCGCCGTCAGTGTCAGCCAGTTTGCCGTGGCATACGGAGCTCCATCGCAGTCTTTAACACTGGTAGCATGTCGCGACAGCGTGGACGTGAACCGTATGTGCAGTTGACGGACTTTGAGCGAGGGCGTATAGTGGGCATGCGGGAGGCCGGGTGGACGTACTGCCGAATTGCTCAACACGTGGGGCGTGAGGTCACCACAGTACATCGATGTTGTCGCCAGTGGTCGGCGGAAGGTGCACGTGCCCGTCGACCTGGGACCGGACCGCAGCGACGCACGGATGCACGCCAAGACCGTAGGATCCTACGCAGTGCCGTAGGGGACCGCACCGCCACTTCCCAGCAAATTAGGGACACTGTTGCTCCTGGGGTATCGGCGAGGACCATTCGCAACCGTCTCCATGAAGCTGGGCTACGGTCCCGCACACCGTTAGGCCGTCTTCCGCTCACGCCCCAACATCGTGCAGCCCGCCTCCAGTGGTGCCGCGACAGGCGTGAATGCAGGGACGAATGGAGACTTGTCGTCTTCAGCGATGAGAGTCGCTTCTGCCTTGGTGCCAATGATGGTCGTATGCGTGTTTGGCGCCGTGCAGGTGAGCGCCACAATCAGGACTGCATACGACTGAGGCACACAGGGCCAACACCCGGCATCATGGTGTGGGGAGCGATCTCCTACACTGGCCGTACACCACTGGTGATCGTCGAGGGGACACTGAATAGTGCACGGTACATCTAAACCGTCATCGAACCCATCGTTCTACCATTCCTAGACCGGCAAGGGAACTTGCTGTTCCAACAGGACAATGCACGTCCGCATGTATCCCGTGCCACCCAACGTGCTCTAGAAGGTGTAAGTCAACTACCCTGGCCAGCAAGATCTCCGGATCTGTCCCCCATTGAGCATGTTTGGGACTGGATGAAGCGTCGTCTCACGCGGTCTGCACGTCCAGCACGAACGCTGGTCCAAGTGAGGCGCCAGGTGGAAATGGCATGGCAAGCCGTTCCACAGGACTACATCCAGCATCTCTACGATCGTCTCCATGGGAGAATAGCAGCCTGCATTGCTGCGAAAGGTGGATATACACTGTACTAGTGCCGACATTGTGCATGCTCTGTTGCCTGTGTCTATGTGCCTGTGGTTCTGTCAGTGTGATCATGTGATGTATCTGACCCCAGGAATGTGTCAATAAAGTTTCCCCTTCCTGGGACAATGAATTCACGGTGTTCTTATTTCAATTTCCAGCAGTGTATTTACTTGCGGCGGTAATTTATTCTTACACATGACTCATATTCTATAACCAACGTATAGTATGACAACTTCCAAGATTACAGATGGAGAACAGGACGGGAAATTCATAATCTTGTGAAGAAATAGGTAGGGGCACGAGACAGTTTTGAAGAAGGGTCTACTGCTTCACAATCCAACCCAGCGACCACGCAACCACTATGTTGTACATCTTGAACTGGTATGTTCAGTGTTCCTCTTTTGCTTCTTTTTTTTTAACAATTCATTACACCTTCCTCCTGTTATCATGTTTGACCTGTGTTCAGTTCATGACGGGCTATCCACTGGGTCATTTTACCACTAATCTGAGAGCGGTGCGATGTGGAGTTTCCCTTGTCAGGAGGCCATGGAATCAGTAGAAACAAAACTAGCTTTCTTTGGATCAGAGCACGGAATGTCAGATCCCTTAATCGGACAGGTAGGTTAGAAAATTTAAAAGTGGATATGGATAGGTTGAATTTAGATCTGATGGGAATTAGTGAACTTCGGTGGCAGGAGGAACCGACTTATCGTCAGTTGAATACTTGTTTATAAATACAAAATCAAATATGGGAGTGCAGGAGTGGGTTTAATAATGAATAAGAAAACAGGAATGCTAGCAAGCTTCTATGAACAGCACAGTGAACGCATTATCGTAGCCAAGGTCTACAGGAAGCTTACGTCTACCACAGTAGTACAAGTTTATACAAGTTTATAAGCCAACTATCTCCGCAGATTGTGAAGAGTTTGAAGAAATATTCGGTGAGATAAAAGAAACATAGTTAATGAAGATGAAAATTTAACTGTTGTTGGGGGACAGGAATTCGTTAATAGGAAAAGGAAGAGAAGGCAAAATGTTAGGCGAATATGGACTCGGCGCAAGGAGTGAAAGAGGAAGCCACCTGGAAGAATTTTGCACAGACTATAATGTATTTATCGCTAACACGTGATTTAAGAGTCGTAAAAAAGTTTGTATACATGGAATAGACCTGGAGACACCTGAACGTTACAGATTGATTATGTAATGTTAATACAGAGATTTAGGAACCAGATTTTAAGTTGTAAGACATTTATATGGGCAAATGTGTACTGACCACAATTTACTTCTTATGAAATGTAGATTAAAACTCAAGAAACTGGAAAAAGGTAGGAAATTATGGAGATGGGTTCTGGATAATTTGAAAGAACCAGAAGTTGCTGAGAGTTTCAAGTGGAGCATTGGGAAACGGTTGACTAGAATAAGGGAAAGGAATACAATAGAAGACGAGTGGATAGCTTTAAGAAATGGAAACAGTGAAGGCAGCAGAGGATCAAATAGGTAAGAAGAGGAGGCCTAGTAGAAAACCTTGGATAACGAAAGAGATATTGAATTTAACTGATGAAAGGGAAAAATACAAAAATGCAGCAAATGAAGCGAGTGAAAGGGAATAAAAACGTTTAAAAAATCAGACTGACAAGAAGTGCAAAATGGCTAAACAACAGTAGCTGAGGAAATATGTAAGTATTTAAAAGCACATTTCACCAGAAGAAAAACAAATACCACGCACAGGATAATTAAAGAGGGTTTTGCGGAAAAGAGAAGGAGCTCCGTGAATACCAAGAGCTTGGATCGAAAATCAGTCCTACATGATGAAGGGAAGGCTAAAAGGTGGAAAAATGTTATAGAGGATCTGTACAAGGGAAATGAAGGCATTACTAAAGAAAGGGGAGATAGATGAAGATGAGATTCAAAGTTCAAATGTGTGTGAAATCTTATGGGACTTAGCTGCTAAGGTCATCAGTCCCTAAGCTTACACCCTACTTAACCTAAATTATCCTAAGGACAACCACACACACAGCCATGTCCGAGGGAGGACTCGAACCTCCGCCGGGACCAGCTGCACAGTCCATGACTGCTGCGCCACAGACCGCTCGGCTAATCTCTTGCGGTGAAGATGAGATGAAGGATACGATACTGCAAGGACAACCTGACAGAGCACTGAAAGATCTAAGTCGGAACAAGGCCCTGGGAGCAGACGATATTCTGTCAGAATTACCGATAGCTTTGGAAGAGCCAGCCATGACAAAATTCTTCCATCTCGTGTGCAAGATGTGGGAGAATAACACCTACTGAAGTGGTACAGGCAATGGTCGAAGTTTTAATAAATAAAAACCTGTAAATATACTCCTCGATACTGAAGCGATTTCTAGTATGTGTTTGTCTGTTTGCACAACTAAATAGTAAGCAAAAATGCCTATGTTACCAGTTTCAAACTCTACGCTGTCAGGTGCGATGAGTGCTCATTCCGTTCCTGTGAAGTCTCAGGTGCAGGTAGAGGTGGCTGCACAAGAAGGGGGACTATTCTTGTTAGCTTCTACACTATCTGTGCACCTAGGTTTGGGATTTTCTGAGGGCCAAAAATGCGGTAATCGACCTCACAAAAAATTGTTCAAATGGCTCGGAGCACTATGGGACTTACCTTCTAAGGTCATCAGTCCCCTATAACTTAGGACTACTTAAACCTAACTAACCTAAGGACATCACACACATCCATGCCCGAGGCAGGATTCGAACCTGCGACCGTAGCGGCCGCGCGGTTCCAGACTGACCCGCCTAGAACCGCTCAGCCACACCTGCCGGCAATCGACCTCACAGAAGGGATATGCACCATAGGCAATGGCGGACGAATTATATTTTAAACTTGGTGAGGAAATTGGAATTGCACGGCAGATTCTGCCAGAGAAAAAAGATTATTATTTAGGTACTAATATAATGTATTCAAATGACCGTTGTGTACTAGGTGGTTTACCAACAGACAACTCATCGGACGTTGTAAACTCTATCCAGAATAAAGTACTTGAATCTGAACAGTTAACTGAAGTACAGCTGAATGAATTAGCTAGCTTGTTGAAGGAAGATTTGGAAGTTTTCGATCGGAAACCTGGTGTGATACAGGATTACGTTTATCAGACTTATTTAAACTCTCTTACTCCATTCCATGGGTCAATAACGACCACCTTAAAGACAATTAAGAAAGAACATGAAGTAGGGAAAGATATCTTGGCAGTTAAGACATCTTTGCCGATGAGCTAACACGAAAGAGTTTTGTCAACAAGTACATTGTACACCACCGAGCATATTTGTTTGCGAAAGAGAAAGAAGAAACATCGTATTTCATCAATTGACAAATATCCATGTGACAAATGTGAAATTAATATCTCAAAAGTAAAGTCCAAAGTAATGTCATCAGAGATAACTTTTATGTGGAAGAGAGTTGTAAGCGCAACGAAGAAATTCAATGCGCCTACAATGCTCTTCCACAGAAGAAGTCGCTTGCTAGAACTCATCCAATGCAGACGTACGAAAGCAGTTCTGATCTGAATTATTGAGATTGCGAATCGTGACGAGATTGTTTTCGAGTTTAGAAGTGTTTGTTGCGTGACGGGATTCACGGCTTAAGAAACTAATTTTATGAACTGAGACAGGAACAGATAGACTCATTTAATCGTTCACTACGGGTTAATTGAAATCTAATAACTGAATTAGTGAACATTGGACTTGACTTTAAATTAGTTGGACCTTAAGGAGAAGTGAACATTCTATGAAAGAATACACGCAATTAGTCTTGAGTAGGACCCAAGCACACGACATCATGAAGATAAAACAATTACGCTAAAGTGTTGAGTTGTGGTAATTGCCAAGAAACTATAACTCAATCGGACCGACTTAACTAAACTATTCCGTGTGTGTGTTGTGCGGGAGTTATAAGTATTTAGTGACCAAATAACAATAAACTGTTCGTTACCAGTTAAATACCCGGTGTGGACTACATTATTAAATAGTTTGATAAATGACTAAATCAACGACTACTCATGAAAGACTATTTCATTGAAGTGAAAATATTCACGTCATTAGTTGAGAAGTGAACTTTAAAATATTTTCGTATTACGACTCAGTCTTACATAGATTGAATCAAAGAGGATCTATGGATCTCGCTGCATACCAGCACAACAATTCCATAGCAACGAGACAACAGCGTAAAAACAAAACTGTTAACTAAAACATTTCATCGCAATCAGTTGTGTGTGCTATGCGAACAAGAGAAGAGTTAATAACTACTGCAAATGAGGGCAATTAACAATACAATATTAATAATAAAAAGCATCAATTATACGAGTTCGCGTAAGTGGGAACGCTGCGGACTTGTAATTGAGATACAACGACTACGGGAGGAACGCCTTTTCCGAAGTTTTTCAGGTTTTTTCTCCCGTTAATCTACGAGACTGACGTTATATCGCATCGTGTCTCTACTCTGCCGCAGAGCTGTGGCAGTAGCAGCTCTACGGCGTCGACTACATCAGCACGCGGTCTGAGTCCAGGGGCACGCGACACACGCAATTGGTACAAGGCTTTCGCGGTGTTGGTGGATCAAGTTCTCTAAAGGATCTTCGCAGATACTAGTTACCACTGTAAGGTACTACATTTTGGATTAAACATAAGCTGTAAACTGTTACCTGCAAGGCTAATGAAGTGGGCACTGCTGTTGTAGGAATATCAAATCGATAAGAGAAGGATGTTGTAGCAGCCGACACACTATCTTGATTAGCACAAAGACTAACCGATGAAGACAATATAATTGAAAATAGCCAGAATTTTAGGGTAATGCTATTGAAAAAGGTATCGTTCCGAAAGGACTACGAATTTATGTGTAAAAATTTATCGATGTTACAAGAACAAGATACGAACTGGAATCGTATAATAATGCTTTAAAAACAGATGGAAGGGATCATCCATTATTGTACTATAAATTGCATTCGGGGGTTCTGTTTCATCGAGCGAATATCAATAAAGGAAGTGTGTGTACCTGAAGACTATGTATCTGAATTCGTATGGTATATACATTACCCCGGGGGATATTTTAATGCTACTAAGTGTAACGACAAAATTAGACAATATTGTTTTCTTCCCAATGTGAAACGGAAAAGTACAACATATTCTCAAGGTGTGCACCTTATGTCGAAAGGCAAAACCTGTTAACTGTAGCACTAAGTTAGTACTACACCCAACTGTTCCATCAGAACCTTCAGCGATAGTATCTTTTGATGTCATTGGATCATTTCCGAGTGCAAGAGGCCGGTTCAAGTAAGTAATTTTCATGTATACGTTAAAATGTACAAAAGAAGGTCTATGCTGAAGCACCTAATTAAACACTACATACTTAAGATTGGTAAGCCGGGTGCTGTTCTGTCAAATAATTCATCGTATTACACCATCAAGGCTTGGAAGGAGTGTATGTTAAAATAAGACATAAAGCATATCTTGATATCACGGTATCATGCATAAGCGTCGCCAGTTGCACACTGGACTCGCATTCGGGAGGACGACGGTTCAAATCCGTCTCCGGCCATCCTGATTTAGGTCTTCCGTGACTTCCGTAAATCGTTTCAGGCAAATGCCGGGATGGTTCCTTTGAAAGGGCATGGCCGATTTCCTTCCACTCATTCCCTAATCCGAGCTTGTGCTCCGACGCTAATTACCTCGTTGTTGAAGGTATATTTAGAGACTTTAACAGATTTATTCGCACTTATGCTGCAACGCAACAATGCAAGTGGATAAAGTGCGTTTCGGTCTCTGAAGACATTAATAATGACATGCCGCACTCGTCCACTAGGCATACTCGAGTGGAAATAATATGCAACACGCACGCGAATCTAATGAGTGGATTAAACCTTTGCCGATCTTGGCTGAGACAAACAAAGATAGGAAGTCGTTGTAGAACGACATGCGTGGATCACTAAAGAATGCTGTGCAATTGAGGAAGGTCAAATTCGATCGTAAAAGGGGCACATGTGTGACATACCATAGGCGATAAGGTCTTATTAAGAAAATACTCTTAGCCATCGGCTCTTAAGAGGTTACAGAAGACATGGCAACATATAGGAGCCGGACCTTACTGGATTATTCATATTCCACGTGAGGGAAGCTATTTGTTAGCTAGTGAAGAACATGGGGGAAGACCAAGGGTTTATTTCCTCACAAAGATTTGAAGAAAATTTGTGGATGTAACCTTTAGTGACGGTTAATGGAACACTGAATGAGAAGCTGAATGGAACACTGAATGAGAAGCCGAATGAGAAGTAGTTTTTATAGTTTAAGTATACAATTGGAGTAGCATTACAACTTACTGTTTTAATAATATTCTAGTCTTAGCAGATATATATGTATTCTTTGTTTAGTAGTACACTACTGGCCATTAAAATTACTAGACCATGAAGAAATGCAGATGATGCATTGGACAAATATATTATACTAGAACTGACATGCGATTACATTTTCACGCAATTTGGGTGGATAGATAATGAGAAATCAGTACCCAGAACAACCACCTCTGGCCGTAATAACGGCCTTGATACGCCTGGGCATTGAGTGAAACAGAGCTTGGATGGCGTGTACACGTACAGCTGTCCATGCAGTTTCAACACGATACCACAATTCATCAAGAGTGGTGACTGGCGAATTGTGACAAGCCAGTTGCTCGGCCACCATTGACAGGCGTTTTCAATTGGTGAGAGATCTGGAGAATGTGCTGGCCAGGGCAGCAGTAGAACATTTTCTGTATCCAGAAAGGCCCGTACAGGACCTGCAACGTGCGGTCGTGCATTATCCTACTGAAATGTAGCGTTTTGCAGGAATCGAATGAAGGGTAGAGCCACGGGTCGTAACACGTCTGAAATGTAACGTCCACTGTTCAAAGTGCCGTCAATGCGAACAAGAGGTGACAGAGACGTGTAACCAATGGCACCCCATACCATCACGCCGGGTGATACGCCAGTATGGCGATGACGAATACACGCTTCCAACGTGCATTCACCGAGATGTCGCCAAACACGGATGTGACCATCATGATGCTGTTAACAGAACCTGGATTCATCAGAAAAAAATGACGGTTTGCCATTCGTGCACCCAGGTTCGTGACTGAGTACACAATCGCAGGCGCTCCTGTCTGTGATAAAGCGTCAAGGGTAACCGCAGCCATGGTCTCCGAGTTGATAGTCCATGCTGCTGCAAACGTCGTCGAACTGTTCGTGCAGATGGTTGTTGTCTTGCAAAAGTCCCCATCTGTTGACTCAGGGATCGAGACGTGGCTGCACGATCCGTTACAGCCATGCGGATAAGATGCCTGTCATCTCGACTGCTAGTGATACGAGGCCGTTTGGATCCAGCACGGCGTTCCGTATTATCCTCCTGAACCCACCGATTCCATATTCTGCTAACAGTCATTGGATCTCGACCAACGCGAGCAGCAATGTCGCGATACAATAAACCGCAATCGCGATAGGCTACAATCCGACCTTTATCAATCTCGGATACGTGATGGTACGCATTTCACCTCCTTACACGAGGCATCACAACAACGTTTCACCAGGCAACGCCGGTCAACTGCTGTTTGTGTATGTGTCGCCACCGGCGCGAACCTTGTGTGAATACTCTGAAAAGCTAATCATTTGCATATTGTAGCATCTTCCTCCTGTCGTTTAAATTTCGCATCTGTAGCACGTCATCTTCGAGGTGTAGCAATTTTAATGGCAAGTAGTGTATAATAATTAATGGCCATGCAGTTGGGCAAGTAGTGTATAATAATTAATGGCCATGCAGTTGGTTAATACTTAGTTCTGTAATTTTTTGAGTGCCTCACATGTAACTGTTAGTGAATAGAGGTCTTAGGTTAAGAACAAGTACAATGAATTATCGCATTTATTTGATATTAAATTGTCATCGTTGCCCAGACAAGCCAATTTGGCACACAGGCACGACGGTGCATGCTGGAATTGTCAAATGTCAGATGGGCGACTCAGAATGAGTAACTTTACCCTCGTGACACACGATATGTCCGAGATGATATGCAGTTCCCCTTTCCTTACAGCTGGAAACTGCCATTGGCTGTTAGTCCATCACAAGCTGAAGACCAACAGTCCCACCCACCAAGGAAATACCTGAAGTTCTCTACAACGGGAAGACCAGTAGACGAAAAAGGCAGAGAATCACAAACACTTTTCACCAAGCCTCAGTATGGGTGTGGAGTTAGCAAACCCGAAACAGCCCTCACATTGTACAAACCAATCAAAGCATCCTTTACTCATTTAATCTCCCATCTCGAATGTTCTGTTGGGCTGGTAGCCAAGCCAGACACAGCCCCGGGTTTCCACGAGGAGAGTAAGACTCTGCTTTGTATGTTCTAAGAGAAGCTAATCAGCGACGCAAAATCTCTCTTGTCTAAAAAAAGAAGATTTTTAGATTGGAGAGGCTTCATTCTCACGGTAAGGATGGTTATACTTCGAGAAGGAACGTCTACCTTGACGGAACCACATTCCCTCATTTATGGAGTGATCTAATCTTTCCGGGCCAGCCAATTCCAATTTCTGAAAGAAGCCTGATAAGCTTCCTAGAGAGTCGTGCACATAAAATACATGTTTTTGCTGCTCGCTAAAAGAACCTGGCGACTTCCTGGCTTCAGTGGACTTACAGTCTTGCCTCCACTAAACACGTGTACCAGGTGCTCTGTCCATATTGTCGCAGCTTCTGAGAACGCTTAGAGTTTTATGAAATGCCCACCGTTTGCACAAAAGCTCAGTTTGCAGCAGTCTCTGTCAAATGGCTTCCTGCCCCCACTTTCCGCCAACTGGTCACCTTTGTGACAGCATGTCGCCTGGTCAAGGTAAAATGTTTTGTTCTCCGTCGCCTCCACCACAGCCCCTTCGGTACAAGTTCACTACAGTTTACACGTGCACTTGTATGAACATTCCGACAACAATTTCCTAACGTAAGAAATTCATAAACCACACCTACCAATTGTAGTACTGCAGAACACAGAGATTATGACCTAAAATATGAATATTTGTCTGACTGATAGGGTTATTATAATAAGAGATTGGCGTGTCACCTCACACTAACTGTTGCACATGTGATATTTCATTGTTTCACAATTATTCTTAATGCTAAATCACTTTCATTTCCGCAGATTAAGCAGAGATTCAGTACTATTCAGTTCTGGGCAAAGAACATTGAGCTGCTGCAGCTCGCCGCTCCTCGCCTACAGCGCGCCGTTGTATGCTGCCGCCCGAATCAAGGTGAAAGGGTAAAGTATTCCTGCACCGGCATAGGGTTGTTGAATAATATTCACAGCTCCCTGTTCTCTGGTGAAACATACACTCCTGGAAATTGAAATAAGAACACCGTGAATTCATTGTCCCAGGAAGGGGAAACTTTATTGACACATTCCTGGGGTCAGATACATCACATGATCACACTGACAGAACCACAGGCACATAGACACAGGCAACAGAGCATGCACAATGTCGGCACTAGTACAGTGTATATCCACCTTTCGCAGCAATGCAGGCTGCTATTCTCCCATGGAGACGATCGTAGAGATGCTGGATGTAGTCCTGTGGAACGGCTTGCCATGCCATTTCCACCTGGCGCCTCAGTTGGACCAGCGTTCGTGCTGGACGTGCAGACCGCGTGAGACGACGCTTCATCCAGTCCCAAACATGCTCAATGGCGGACAGATCCGGAGATCTTGCTGGCCAGGGTAGTTGACTTACACCTTCTAGAGCACGTTGGGTGGCACGGGATACATGCGGACGTGCATTGTCCTGTTGGAACAGCAAGTTCCCTTGCCGGTCTAGGAATGGTAGAACGATGGGTTCGATGACGGTTTGGATGTACCGTGCACTATTCAGTGTCCCCTCGACGATCACCAGTGGTGTACGGCCAGTGTAGGAGATCGCTCCCCACACCATGATGCCGGGTGTTGGCCCTGTGTGCCTCGGTCGTATGCAGTCCTGATTGTGGCGCTCACCTGCACGGCGCCAAACACGCATACGACCATCACTGGCACCAAGGCAGAAGCGACTCTCATCGCTGAAGACGACACGACTCCATTCGTCCCTCCATTCACGCCTGTCGCGACACCACTGGAGGCGGGCTGCACGATGTTGGGGCGTGAGCGGAAGACGGCCTAACGGTGTGCGGGACGGTAGCCCAGCTTCATGGAGACGGTTGCGAATGGTCCTCGCCGATACCCCAGGAGCAACAGTGTCCCTAATTTGCTGGGAAGTGGCGGTGCGGTCCCCTACGGCACTGCGTAGGATCCTACGGTCTTGGCGTGCATCCGTGCGTCGCTGCGGTCCGGTCCCAGGTCGACGGGCACGTGCACCTTCCGCCGACCACTGGCGACAACATCGATGTACTGTGGAGACCTCACGCCCCACGTGTTGAGCAATTCGGCGGTACGTCCACCCGGCTTCCCGCATGCCCACTATACGCCCTCGCTCAAAGTCCGTCAACTGCACATACGGTTCACGTCCACGCTGTCGCGGCATGTTACCATTGTTAAAGACTGCGATGGATCTCCGTATGCCACGGCAAACTGGCCGACACTGACGGCGGCGGTGCACAAATGCTGCACAGCTAGCGCCATTCGACGGCCAACACCGCGGTTTCTGGTGTGTCCGCTGTGCCGTGCGTGTGATCATTGCTTGTACAGCCCTCTCGCAGTGTCCGGAGCAAGTATGGTGGGTCTGACACACCGGTGTCAATGTGTTCCTTTTTCCATTTCCAGGTTTGTAGTTTGTGGTGTAATTGGCTGTACTTGATTCCATTTGAATAGAGTTGGGCCTCACAGTGGATTCATGTAAACCAAGTCAGATTACGTTGTAAAAGGGATTTATTCAGCGGAGAATTTGTATAGCTTCCACCCTACTGAATGCTTTACCAATCAAGCGCCATCCCTTTACTGATTTGTAAGGTTTATCAACTCGTTGTTGTTATCAAAGGAGTAATGAAAACTTATTATTTTTGTAAACTTAAATTACGCCACTGTTTTCATTCAACTCCATCAACTATCCAGTGTTTTTATTTTATTGTGGCAATACATGGGTACAACATCAATTCACGGTTCTGTCCTCTTAAATTAGTTAATTTGATTATTAATTTGAGCTCTGAAAGTGACCGCAGGCATAGGCAGCAAAAGCGCCTTGAGTCAATTCACCAATTTCATTTATAAAAAAGAAAGGTGTAGCTCACGATTTGAAGGTTATAGAGAAAATAATACTTTTTTATGTAAAGGTAATAACGTTTAGTATCACCCGGAAATATATTTATGATTAAAACAAGCGACGGTGCGCAATTGGCGACCCTTGGCCTGGATTTTGAATAATGAGAGTTTTGTGTGGTGGTTAGTGCGTTATCTTGCGGACCAGGTGCATGTCTTTCTTTTTTTTTTTTTCAAAGTGGGAATATATTAGCCGGCCGGAATGGCCGAGCGGTTCTAGGAGCTTCAGTCTGGAATCGCGCGACCGCTACGGTCGCAGCTTCGAATCCTGCCTCGGGCATGAATGTGTGTGTTGTCCTTAGGCTAGTTAGGTTTAAGTAGTACTAAGTTCTAGGAGACTGATAACCTCCGCTGTTAAGTCCCATCGTGCTCAGAGCCATTTTTTTTTGTTTTTGTTTTGAGAATACGTTACACTGTGAACATTTAGTCTCGGTTTTGCAGCTTTGTGTTATGTATCAGTAGTTTATAGTACGTTGTAGTCATTTTATTTGTGTGTATGTATTTTCTGTGTCACCTGTTTTTGTTTCTCACGGTGTCTTGTCCGTGACTTATGCATCAATTCTTGTCCGATGTTGCTCGTTGCTAACAGAGTTGTGCAAGCTTTTGTGGGGCTAATTTGTTTATGGGGCTGTGTACAACATTTTAGAGTAGGTTGTGTTTGATGGGCTTAGGCATAAGTGTGTTCATTATTTGAAAGAAGATCGCAGTAGAGTTGTGGCGCGTGATGCATTAGCATCGGTAACGTGCTGCAGCAGTAGTCGGTTTGAATTGCTACGAGAAGCAAAGCTCGCGTGTGCAGTGAGCAAGGCTGGGCACTAATGTCATCCATAATGGAACACGAGGCACTCATTGACAGGACAGGACGGCGGAAGAAGTTCATTTAAATCACTCTGCAAACGGGGCACAAATATCAGATGCAGAATACTCTGACGATGAGGGTTCAGTTCACTCAGGAAATGAGTGTAGCGATACCGAGGTGGCAGGTCACGTAGGTTCTGTAAATACGGAAAGACGTGCAGTCCGGGAAAGTAACTGTCCGATTTCTCGGGGAATGCGCCATCGAGCAGCTGAGTCGCGTACGCCTAGTCCGGGAGACGTTACTGGAAGTACGCAGTCAGCATCGACCATTCAGTTTATGCAAGAGGCAGAGAAGAGACGACGGCAGGAAGAAGACCAAAGACAGGTGATCCTAATCAATGAAATTAGTGAAATTCAGAAGCGACAACACAAAGAGAAAAAAGAGACAGGACGAAGTAATGAAAGAAATTAAGGAAATTCAAAGAAGGTTGATGAATTTGTTGAAAACCTAATTTAGGTCACGAATAAAGTTAAGGGTGTAAAACCAAAGGTTGAAGACATTAGGAAAACGTCGGATGAAACACGAGAAGTAGCGGTTGAGTCCAGACGGGAGGCTAGGACAGCCAGATCAGTAGCTTGAGATACACGGGAAAATGCCCAAATTGCGCGAGATCAGGCAGCGCTGGCAAAGGTTGAAGTGAGCGCAACGAAGAACGCTATTTTTGTTCTTAAAATACAGGGACAGAGAGTAGCTGAAAAGACACAGGAAGAAATGTTAGAAATCAAAGAGAGCAAACACGTGTCACTACCCAACATCATGAGTTGGCGGATGGGATGAGACAAACGGGCTAACGGGTCGTTGGTGTGGAAATTCACCCAGAAGCAGCACCACGTCACCATGATTTCGTTGGTTACCAAGAATTTCGAAGACAAAATTTTTCAACCCAACCTGGAGCCACATCCAAGGAGCCACATCCAAGGCACAGGCTGATACACGGAACGAACTCCCACTTAACGGGGTACGAAACTCGGCCGAGCGCGAGCAGTCAGTGGCGCGTAGTGCACAAAGTACTGAGCCAGACCACAACTAAGAGCGACTCAGTTGCTACATGAACATTGCTACGTGACTCTGATGACAAGGGACGAGGGCAAAACAGGGTAAAAGGATCGGTCGGCCATAAAGTCTTGGGTGCACGTGCGTCAGAATTTAGAGAAAGTCCAGGGCTGCAGAACTATGAATATTTCGACTTAAAACATTTTCTCACAATTCAGAATTTTCAGTTTTACAAAGATAACCACAATTCATTACACTCAAAGTCATGGATTACTCAGCATGAACTGCGTTGCTGGACCCGGTGGAGGTTCGAGTCCTCCCTCGGGCATGGATGTGTGTGTTTGTCCTTAGGATAATTTAGGTTAAGTAGTGTGTAAGCTTAGGGACTGATGACCTTAGCAGTTAAGTCCCATAAGATTTCACATACATTTGAACATTTTGCTCAGTATGATAGGGAACTACCTACGTCTTGGCCACTAGTATACAAATTGGAATTTGTCTGTGAATGCTTGGAAGGTACAATACGCACAGAAGAGGTGTAGCGTTACACCACAATGTCGCAGTTACGGCGAATTCGGAGAGGCGTTCCTAAATACGTACTAGTCACAGGACACCCAAATCAGGATTAAACATGAGATTATGATAGGTGAGGAATACGAAGCTTCGGGGTGCAGTAGTCTGGTAAAGTTCCTCGAGAGGCTTGTCAACAAGAACCATTATCTGGACCAACCATATAGTGATAAGGTGATAATGCGACGCTGCTGCATGAAACTGCCATTGAGGTACCAGGAACTGCTCATTGGCAAATGTAATGACACAATAGTCATTCAAAAGCGTTTTACGAGAGTCAGACTTTGTCAGAGAAGCACAACACACAAGGGACCGAATGAGGCATCATGAACGAAATTCTCAAGGTGCAGCTAGAGGAAATAATGGCCGGCAAAATGAAAATACAAACAAGGTAACTAGAAGCCAATATCAAGATCAAAGATTTAATGATGAACCTCAATGGAATGATAGAAGCAGTGGTGGAAACTTCTACGCAAATTGCAACACGAGGGCATTGCAAAATTCTAACGACTGCATGCAGCTGGTCTAGAACTCAGGGCAAACAAGTAATAACGGAGGGGTTGATAGACGAAGTCTTCAACATGATCACCAGAATGACGTAGTGGGAATCAGATCAACTATGCCCTCAAACATAAACCGCAGCGGAAGTTGCCGTAGAAATTGACATTCGGCCACTATGGACTCAGCCGAAAACAAAGAATAAAGCTTGTGCAGTTATATCATTACGGTAGAGTTAAGAATATTTTTTACCGATTCATTTATGCATTAATTTAATTTATTGTTCTTTACTTGATTGCACTTACACTTCTTGGGTGATTTATTGTCATACACACATCAAAAAGTTGTGGATCACCTCGGTTTCGAGAGTTCCGGAACCTGTACAGAAAATTGGAATAGAGATCAACATAAACATTATTTCCGCACTTTTTATTGCTCACAAAAACCACACATTGCATGTTGTACATAGGGGTAAAAATGAGATGGAGCCAAGTACGGACTGTAGGGAGGATGAGGAACAATTTTCCAACCAATTTTCCTGATTTTTCTCCTGTGTCATAAGGGCTGTGTGGGGTTTGGCATTTTCATGGTGTAGTCTGATGAGCTGACCTTGACCCTGAAGCTGTGGTGTATAGGTCTTGATCTCACGTCGCAGCCTGTCCAGTGACAAATAGTAACTGTCCCGGTTAATTGTGGAGCCAGGTTCCTAAAAGTCAATGAAAATGGTACCATACTGATCCCAAAAGAAGGAGGCCATCACCTTTCTGCCTGCTGTTCGTGAAAGTCTTGGTTTCTTCTTCCGAGGGGAACCCGGATGACGCCACTCCATGGACTAGGTTTTGCTCTCAGGTTCGGACAAAAACAATCATGTTTCATCACTGGTAATGACCCCGTCAAAACTCTGTTTCCACTCGTCAGTAATGGTCGTCATGAAACACTCGCATACATTCATCCTCAACATGCACAGGTTTTTCTGTACGAAAGTGACTGTACCAGTGATACCAGACTACCCATTGACAAACGAGTCATTTCAGCAGGCTGTCGTGTCGTCACACATTTGTCATTTTGGATGATTTGATCAATGGTCTCCTTTGTCATATCACTCACTGCCGACGAAGGTCTAACGCATCGTAGATAGTCCAGTAGAGAGAAATCATCTTCTTTAAACCTCTGCAACCACCGTTGGATACTGCTGCGATCCACTGTGTCCTCCCCATAGACAGGGAGCAACTTCCTGGGAATCGACGTGGCAAAATCATCGACCGTTGTCACAACCTGACATTTATTTCACGGTCCATTAAGGCTCACCTGTAAATAAAAGAAAATAGTTTTGTGTACCAACTTGAAGCTAAATGGTCCAAGTATGTTCACAAACAATTTCATTCTCTTTCTGCAAAAATAAAACAAGTAGAGACGACTGTGCAAAACTTTTTGAACGCCCTTTGTATCACCATACAGAGAGACCTTCAGAGGTAGTGGTCCACGTTGCTGTACACAACGGTACCTTTAAGACCCAGTAGCAGTTTTTCTTGCATTGATGCATTCCTGTATTCGTCGTGGCATACAATTTACAAGTTCGTCAAGGCACTGTTGGTCAAGATTGTCCCACTCCTCAACGGCGATTTTGAATAGATCCCTCAAAGTGGTTGGTGTGTCATATCTTCCATAAACAGCACTTTCCGATCTACCCCGGCATGTCAGATAGGGTTCATGTCTGGAGAACATGCTGTCCACTCTAGTCGAGCGTTGTCGTTATCCTGAAGGAAGTAATTCACAAGATGTGCACGATGGGGGCGCGAATTTTCGTCCATGAAGACGAATGCCTAGCCAATATGCTGCCGATATGGTTGCACTATCGGTCGGAGGATGGCTTTCACGTATCGTACAGCCGTTACGGCGCGTTCCATGACCACCAGCGGTGTACGTCGGCCCCTCATAATACCACCCCAAAACAGCAGGGAACCTCCACTTTGCTGCGCTCGCTGGACGGTGTGTCTGAGGCGTTCAGCCTGACAAGGTTGCCTCCAAACCCGCCTCTGTCGCATGTGCCTTCAACCAGACAATCGTCGCTCATAGGTGAAGAGAACGTGATGCCAAACCTGAGTGGTCCATTCGGCATGCTACTGGGCCCATCTGTACCGCGCTGCATGGTGTCGTGGTTGCAAAGATGGACCTCGCCATGGACGTCGGGAGTGAAGCTGCACATCATGCAGCCTAATGCGCACAGTTTGAGTCGTAATACAACGTCCTGTGGCCGCACGAAAAGGATTATTCAACATGGTGGCGTTGCTGTCAGGATTCCTCAGAGCCATAATCCTTAGGTAGCGGTCATCCTCTGGTCTAGTAGCCCTTGGGCGGCCTGAGCGAGGCATGTCATCGACAGTTCCTGTCCTTATCTCCTCCATGTCCGAAAAACATCGCTTTGGTTCACTTCGAGACGCCTGTACTCTTCCCGTGTTGAGAGCCCTTCTTGGCACAAAGTAACGAAGAGGACGCAATCGAACCGCGGTACTGACCGTCTGGGCATGGTTGAACTTGCAGACGAGCCATGTACCTCCTTCCTGGTGGAATGATGCAACTGATGGGTTGTCTGACCCTCTCCGTCTAATAGGCGCTCATCATGCATGGTTGTTTACATCTGAACAGTCAAAGGGACTGTGTCTGTGATACAATATCCACAGTCAACGTCTGTCTTCGGGAGTTATAGGAAGCGGGGTGATGCTAAACTTTTTTTGATGTGTGTAATTGGCGGATAAGATCCTGTGGCATCTGATCAATGAGTTTGACGTTCATAGTTTTCTGTCCAGCATTTTCATTTTAATAATTCACTGCAAATTTGTGACGTACTGGTATCTTCCCATGTTTCACAGATAGAAAGTTATTTCGTGGATAGGAATGTGCTGATTTCTCGGTGGAAACATCTCGGGTTTATGACAAAAACTCCTTGGTTCAAGACTTCAACATTGCTGTATTACTAGCTTGTCACGCCACGTGGAAGGTACGTGTTAGAACAACGTGAAAATTGCATAAGTCTTGGAGGCACAACTCTTATTAGATTTCATATTGACATGATTGATTTGGTTTCTTCCATTGAGATTGTGTGCATTGCTGGTGGGGAATGTGCAAGGCCTGTTCCACCATTCGCAGTAAGGAGGTGGTACCACAGAAGTTGATTTGTCATCCGTTAGTGGATCTTGACGTGATTTGGATCATGCCATCGATACTGATGGGGATTCTTGAGAGATGAACAAAGGTTCTCCACTGCAGAGGCGTGTTGACGTTCGAGTTTAGTTATTTTTCTCGCTGTGGTTCGATTAGGTTTATCGCCAGTGGAGCGATGTGTTGTCACTGGTGGTTTTCGAGTATGGTTATACTTATGGATAATCGCCTATGGTGCGACACTTTCCACTGGTGGTACTTTTTCGTCTGTGGTTATCGCTTATGGATTATCGCCAGTAGTGCGACGATGTTTGCCTTGTGGTACTTCGATTGTGGATCGCCAGCGCAAGAAGTGCATTTCTTAAAGCTGTTGTCATTTATGGCATAAATTCCTCTTCTAAATGTACTGTGGTGTTTCTGACTATCTGGGAGGAGACTGAGCAGTGAAACGTGTTACTTTTAGACATAAACAAGAACGATCTGTCACACTTTTTTTTTTTTTTTTTGTCATCAGTCTACTGACTGGTTTGATGCGGCCCGCCACGAATTCCTTTCCTGTGCTAACCTCTTCATCTCAGAGTAGCACTTGCAACCTACGTCCTCAATTATTTGCTTGACGTATTCCAATCTCTGTCTTCCTCTACAGTTTTTGCCCTCTACAACTCCCTCTAGTACCATGGAAGTCATTCCCTCATGTCTTAGCAGATGTCCTATCATCCTGTCCCTTCTCCTTATCAGTGTTTTCCACATATTCCTTTCCTCTCCGATTCTGCGTAGAACCTCCTCATTCCTTACCTTATCAGTCCACCTAATTTTCAACATTCGTCTATAGCACCACATATCAAATGCTTCGATTCTCTTCTGTTCCGGTTTTCCCACAGTCCATGTTCCACTACCATACAATGCTGTACTCCAGACGTACATCCTCAGAAATTTCTTCCTCAAATTAAGGCCGATATTTGATATTAGTAGACTTCTCTTGGCCAGAAATGCCTTTTTTGCCATAGCGAGTCTGCTTTTGATGTCCTCCTTGCTCCGTCCGTCATTGGTTATTTTACTGCCTAGGTAGCAGAATTCCTTAACTTCATTGACTTCGTGACCATCAATCCTGATGTTAAGTTTCTCGCTGTTCTCATTTCTACTACTTCTCATTACCTTCGGCTTTCTCCGATTTACTCTCAAACCATACTGCGTACTCATTAGACTGTTCATTCTGTTCAGCAGATCATTTAATTCTTCTTCACTTTCACTCAGGATAGCAATGTCATCAGCGAAGCGTATCATTGATATCCTTTCACCTTGTATTTTAATTCCACTCCTGAACCTTTCTTTTATTTCCATCATTGCTTCCTCGATATACAGATTGAAGAGTAGGGGCGAAAGGCTACAGCCTTGTCTTACACCCTTCTTAATACGAGCACTTCGTTCTTGATCGTCCACTCTTATTATTCCCTCTTGGTTGTTGTACATATTGTATAAGACCCGTCTCTCCCTATAGCTTACCCCTACTTTTTTCAGAATCTCGAACAGCTTGCACCATTTTATATTGTCGAACGCTTTTTCCAGGTCGACAAATGCTATGAAAGTGTCTTGATTTTTCTTTAGCCTTGCTTCCATTATTAGCCGTAACGTCAGAATTGCCTCTCTCGTCCCTTTACTTTTCCTAAAGCCAAACTGATCGTCACCTAGCGCATTCTCTATTTTCTTTTCCATTCTTCTGTATATTATTCTTGTAAGCAGCTTCGATGCATGAGCTGTTAAGCTGATTGTGCGTTAATTCTCGCACTTGTCAGCTCTTGCCGTCTTCGGAATTGTGTGGATGATGATTTTCCGAAAGTCAGATGGTATATCGCCAGACTCATATATTCTACACACCAACGTGAATAGTCGTTTTGTTGCCACTTACCCCAATGATTTTAGAAATTCTGATGGAATGTTATCTATCCCTTCTGCCTTATTTGACCGTAAGTCCTCCAAAGCTCTTTTAAATTCCGATTCTAATACTGGATCCCCTATCTCTTCTAAATCGACTCCTGTTTCTTCTTCTATCACATCAGACAAATCTTCACCCTCATAGAGGCTTTCAAATGTATTCTTTCCACCTATCTGCTCTCTCCTCTGCATTTAACAGTGGAATTCCCGTTGCACTCTTAATGTTACCACCGTTGCTTTTAATGTCACCAAAGGTTGTTTTGACTTTCCTGTATGCTGAGTCTGTCCTTCCGACAATAATATCTTTTTCGATGTCTTCACATTTTTCCTGCAGCCATTTCGTCTTAGCTTCCCTGCACTTCCTATTTATTTCATTCCTCAGCGACTTGTACTGTATTTCTATATTCCTGATTTTCCCGGAACATGTTTGTACTTCCTCCTTTCATCCATCAAGTGAAGTATTTCTTCTGTTAGCCATGGTTTCTTCGCAGCTACCTTCTTTGTACCTATGTTTTCCTTCCCAACTTCTGGGATGGCCCTTTTTAGAGATGTCCATTCCTCTTCAACTGTTCTGCCTACTGCGCTATTCCTTATTGCTGTATCTATAGCGTTAGAGAACTTCAAACGTATCTCGTCATTCCTTAGTACTTCCGTATCCCATTTCTTTGCGTATTGATTCTTCCTGACTAATGTCTTGAACTTCAGCCTACTCTTCATCACTACTATAATGTGATCTGAGTCTATATCTGCTCCTGGGTACGCCTTACAATCCAGTATCTGATTTCGGAATCTCTGTCTGACCATGATGTAATCTAATTGAAATCTTCCCGTATCTCCTGGCCTTTTCCAAGCACACCTCCTCCTCTTGTGATTCTTGAACAGGGTATTCGCTATTACTAGCTGAAACTTGTTACAGAACTCAATTAGTCTTTCTCATCTTTCATTCCTTGTCCCAAGCCCATATTCTCCTGTAACCTTTTCTTCTACTCCTTCCCCTACAACTGCATTCCAGTCGCCCATGACTATTAGATTTTCGTCCCCTTTTACATACTGCATTACCCTTTCAATATCCTCATACACTTTCTCTATCTGTTCATCTTCAGCTTGCGACGTCGGCATGTATACCTGAACTATCGTTGTCGGTATTGGTCTGCTGTCGATTCTGATTAGAACAAGCCGGTCACTGAACTGTTAACAGTAACACACCCTCTGCCCTACCTTCCTATTCATAACGAATCCTACACCCGTTATACCATTTTCTGCTGCTGTTGATATTACCCGATACTCATCTGACCAGAAATCCTTGTCTTCCTTCCACTTCACTTCACTGACCCCTACTATATCTAGATTGAGCCTTTGCATTTCCCTTTTCAGATTTTCTAGTTTCCCTACCACGTTCAAGCTTCTGTCATTCCACGCCCCGACTCTTAGAACGTTATCCTTTCGTTGATTATTCAATCTTTTTCTCATGGTAACCTCCCCCTTGGCAGTCCCCTCCCGGAGATCCGAATGGGGGACTATTCCGGAATCTTTTGCCAATGGAAAGATCATCATGACATTTTCTTCAAATACAGGCCACGTGGATACACGTTGCGTGTCTTTAATGCAGTGGTTTCCATTGCCTTCTGCATCCTCGTGTCGTTGATCATTGCTGATTCTTCCGCCTTTAGGGGCAATTTCCCACCCCTAGGACAAGAGAGTGCCCTGAACCTCTATCCGCTCCTCCGCCCTCTTTGACAAGGCCGTTGGCAGAATGAGGCTGACTTCTTATGCCGGAAGTCTTCGGCCGCCAATGCTGATTATTTATCAAAATTTAGGCAGTGGCGGGGATCGAACCCGGGACCGAAGACGTTTTTGATTATGAATCAAAGACGCTACCCATAGACCACGGGTACACTTTAAAACACAGTTTATATGTAATTCATGTCACACAGTCTCATACGGAACCTACATTCGCTTTCTTGTATATACTGTATATGATAAAATACTGTCATCCTTTTCCCTTCTGTGTGAGAGGATGAATGAGCAAATGTATTTCTAGTTGCATGCTTGATGGTAGCAGTCAAGCCTGTCTGCTAGAGAACAGTAGGACCAACGTCGGAACAGGTAGCTACACTTTCTAAAAGCAGAGAGGTTCCTATTCTTGGTATGGTCCTGTCCGTCCCTTGTCATGTTGGTATAGGAAGCTGCCTCTCTGGTCACTTCCGTTTGTATCGGTTAAGCACGCTCGGTAGGAGCCCAGGTCAGTCTGTCCGCGGCAAGCGCCTGAAGTGGTAAGATCTCCGGCTAAGCGCATGTCTGCTAAGTCCGTAGGACAATGGATTTCTTAAGTTCAGCCTAACTGAAAATTTAATCACCTTTATTTCAGGTTTAGCTCTAAAATATCTAACGTTATCTTAAATTGCAACGCAGTGTAGTTCGAGTGTGAAGTTCAGAATGTCTTCCGGTAGTTGCTTTGTCACTACTTTGTGAGTAAAGTGGAACCACGTGTTGATCAGTAACTTTAACTAAGATCATCAATCTTAAATGCGAATGTGCATGAGATTATAGCGTCTCATCTTGACAATATGTTTCAATATAGCAACTTTTCCTTATGTTCAACCCATGATGGGGTGTACTTTGTGAGACCAGTACCACGTGCTTATACAAATGTTTGACCCATCAGGTTAATAGTAAGACGATAGTAACCAGTTTGAGGTTTTTCTTTTGTAAATTGCTTTAGGATCAAATTTATTTTGATTATCAAAACTATTGTGGAGTTACACTCTTTGTGTAAACCAAGTTGACCACGTGAAGCATGTGGTGTAATCATAAGTAGCCCTCAGCTATTCTTTTCGGGAAGATTTCACAGAGAGTCAGTATGAATTTAGTATACCAGTGTGTGGTAATTACATGACGGACAGGATTTCCTCTTGCATATGTTTTAACGTTCCTTCGTGTGTTATTTTATGAATGCGGTGTTGTATGTAGTCTCCCAATCTTGGCTCCCTATTTGATGTGTTCCGTAAGATTACAAACTCACATTTTCACAATCCTAAATAAGGCACCAGTTTAGTTATGAATCAAGTATGATATGCTGAAATTTTTACGGAACAATGATCAATGTTAAAATAAATATCCAAATATAAACTGATTTATTTCTTTTTATTTAAATAGTCTTTATACTTATATATATCACCGGTTATCGTAAGATGAGTACTAAAAGATTATAGTTAATGTTAGTCTGGTTGGGAATTTGGTAAGCTAGACTGGATACCTGGTGAAACATTTGCGCAGTAATGCAAGGTTAACTTCCTTAGATAGCTCACAGATTTTAAACCACTTTTATGGTCTTGAATCCCAGCACAGCGTTCAGACCAAATTAATGCAACAAAATTACAATTGCAGCAGCTGTTAATTTATGGTATCTGTACGTCGTTTTTTAGAGTTCTTGGTCAGTCTCAAAAGGAAAGTTGAATTCATCGTAATGCCTGAACTATGTCGACCACACAGAGGACTGTACAGACAGTAGTGAGTGGTATTCGAACCAGATTCTATGTCAGATAACTGCATCCGCATCACCATCCAATAAGATGGCATCAGGAGAAATATCTAAGTTCAAATTAGCATAAAGTACAAAGGGTTAGAAGTAGCTAAACTTGGTAGTGGGTAGAATAATTAGAAGTAAGTGTTTCTTGGTGTGGGAGTGCTTGAAGCATGAATGTGCAGGCTGCGCCAGCTTAGGCCATCGGGGTGCATGAGTGGTGTTGGAAACCAACATAACACTGACATACACAGCAGCTACACGGCTTCTCAACTAGAAAATGAGTAATTTACGTCTCTTAGATAAGCGATTAACAATCTAAGATGGAACAATATTTAAATGAAACAAAGGAGCGACTCACTTTTTTCCATTAATAATATTGTAAAGTTTAATGACCATCAGTCCATATTTTTGTTATGATTTTCTATGTATGTTGGGGTTGGGTTGTTTAGGGAAGGAGACCAGACAGCGAGGTCATCGGTCTCATCGGATTAGGGAAGGACGGGGAAGGAAGTCGGCCGTGCCCTTTGAAAGGAACCATCCCGGCATTTGCCTGGAGCGATTTAGGGAAAACAGGATGCGGGACTCTCGCAGGGATTCTGTTATTCTCTGTAGGCTCCGCATTGGTCACTCTTGGCTGACGCATGGTCATCTGCTGCGTCGAGAGGACCCCCCTCATTGTCGCTGTGGTGCAACCATGACGGTGGCCCATCTGTTGTTGGAATGTCCTCTTTTAACCGCTCTCAGGCGTGCATTTAATCTCCAGGGTGATTTATCATCTCTTTTAGGTGACAATGTCTCTCTGGCAGATCGGGTTTTAAGTTTTATTCGCGCAAGCGGCTTTTATAGGTCCATTTAATTTTATTACATCACCCTCTTTTGTGCTGTATCTTTTACTTTGTTTTGTGTTGTAATTCGACTCCACCCCAATCTTTTAGGCTGGAGGTTTTAACGTGTTGCAGAGTGGCTGGCTCATCCTATTATTTTCGTGATCAGCCAGCCACAGTCCTCTGCTGTGCAGTTTTAATTCCTTCTGCCTTTGTTCTCTATGTAGTTTTTATTGCTGTGCTCCGTTTTGCGTGTTGTCTTACCATTGACCATGGGGCTTTTCTTCCCCCGGAAATTTTATTTTAGTGCTTCGCCTGACTGGTGGATGGTTTCACTGTGCTCTGTGTTTTTATGAAGCAAGGGACCGATGACCTTTGCAGTTTGGTCCCTTTAATCTTTAAACCAACCAACCAACCAACGGAAAACCTAAATCAGGATGGCCGGACGCGGGATTGAACCGTCGTCCTCCCGAATGCGAGTCCAGTGTGCTAACCACTGCGCCACCTCTCTCGGTTTTCTATGTATGTGTTTTCGTAAATATTTATATTAAAACATGCGCTAAAGACTGTGCAGATGACTATGGTGTTCCAAACAACCTGCGAATAGCAGACCATGGCTGACAATGGCTTGGCGCAGGGCAGGCGCTGATACTGCAACATCACTGGCGGGGCTGTCGGCATGACGTCACACCAGGGCAACGTCGCCGGGCGAGAGACCAGCTGACATGATGTGACTACATTGCCACATCGGCAGCTGTCAGTTACAGGCAACCTGTCCTCCCACCCTGAGGCGACAGGGCAGGCAGCCGGTAGACATGTTGTCACTGGAGCAGCTCAAGGGCGATGTAGGCGCGGACAGAGTCCTGCTCGTCCCGTTCACTAATGCCAGTGGAGAGAGGAAGCATCCGCAGGGGTGTCTTGTCTGGAGCCAGCAGGTAACGGGGGCTCATTCCTGACGTCACGCGACCACCTGGGACCACCATTGTCTGACGGAAGAGTCTTCAGCGATCCGACCTGAATGTAACGCCACTGCTGACCAGAGACGAGGAACGGGAGAGAACTGGTCAAAGTGACTGATGTCTCTGTACACTTGCCACAACACTGACAACTGCTGCTGGAGGACTGTCTTCAACAAGTCAACCGTCAGTCACCTGCTGCCCCATCTCTGGTATGCCAATAGACCAGATGCCTACCTGTTGCTGCCATAGGCTGGAGGCAGGTCCTGCCTCTGACAACACTGCCACCACCAATGAATGTTAAGTAAAGGTGTAACCCTTCTCTTAGCACCAACTCACCCACTACACCGGCCACATCCAAACGTTACACGGTTCTTGATTCTAGTGATGTTTTTATTTGTCTGTCTAATGTTAAAGTTAATTTTTGGACTCCCTAAAGACCCTTGAGAAAGAAATAGAATACTTAAAATATATTAGTGTTTTTAATTTTTTTGTTTGCTTTGCCATATTTATTTTATTAGGTTAAAGGTAATCTTTCAACTTTTCTTTCTTACTATGTTTGTCATGAAGGACAACTCCACTTTTTGATGTGTACAGGGGTACAAGGTCACTCTCATCTAAAATCTAAGATTGACAGAAGATCACACACAACAAATAGTCTAACATTCAAACCACCTTTGAAACTGACTCATATTTTTATTTTGTCTTTGTGTAAAGTCTCACTATGTTACACACATCATTGAAATTCTGTTTATTTTGTGTTAATACCATTTGCTCTGTTGTAGAAAAAGGACTAGATTTTCTGACTGCTCAGATAGAATTTGTCATATTATTGTCTCTATGGAAGATTGAATCACTGTGAATGCTTGGGCAGGGATAACAAAATTTCTGAGGCAGAGAATGCTCAGTGCTCAACGATTCTTTATTGTGGTTAGGGAAACTAATCATCTCTTACGTCAGCTTCAGTGTGAATGCGTTAGTTAAATGTCTGGATAACCTTTTAACCGTTAAGTCATTTGATTTACAGTGAGGAATGTATGTCAAAGCCCTGAGGATCCACATGAACAGTTCTGACACCCAGAAAATCACAAAATCTTGCAGGTCTGCAGCAGAGTGCATGTACGATCTCTAGTTGAGTGAGGTCAAGATAGAATATGATTCCTTTACTGATTTTTAGTTGACAGGCATGTCATTCTCAAAGACAAAGTTAGAGGGTCGTAATTTCTTCTGCCCCATATTACACTAACTTCATTACTGAAGTGTGACACTCTCTATGCAGAAATTATTGGATAATGTGGAGCTACTGAGATGTGGTATGCCACTATCACACTTCAACAACACTGAAAGTCAGATTGATATTCATATTTTAAGTCATGATCTCAGTGTTCCCCAGTGCTTTCTTACATGAGGAAATTGTGGGCAGAATGTTCATATGACTGCATATGTAGCCAGTAGGGAACTTGTACCCAAGGGGCCATATTAGAGGTGACATAGAACTTGGGGAGAGATGGACTGAAGGCCATAAATGCTGAATCCACTTACATGACTGTGCGAGTGGTTCTGGGTAGCAGCACTCCATGGATTGCACCTACAGAGAGACTTCAGGCCAGAGCAGAGAGTTCGCCTGGGCCAAGCGACAGTCCATCGGCAAAGGTGGCCAGTTGGCAGCATGTGGGTGGAGGAAGCCATTTGACAGAGACTGCTGTAAATTAAGCTTTTGAGTAAATGGTGGGAAGATAATAAAACTCTAAGCATTCTCATGTTATAAACTCAGACAATATGGACAGATATAATAAAATAATGGAACAGATGATAATAAAATGCATGGCTTTTTAAAATGTATTGAATTAATGAGATTAATTTTTCGGCATGAATGACAAGCACAATAAGCTGAGCTATGCCTGGAAATAAGTCCGTATTAGTTCATATTATTTTGCAGGGCTAAGTAGTTTCTTTCTCCGCTGTAAATTTGTGCTTACCATTCTTTATAATGCTACGTTTGGTCGCCGTGTTCACCTTTGAAGTCTTGACCGTGTTCCCATTAAGCTTATCGGATCTTCGTAATTTTCCAAAGTACACAGGTGGGCTCCAGTTCTTGTAATTATTGTACTATTTGAAATAACAACTCACACGACCTTTCTGTTAATAAAACAATACCGTATTTTTCTAAACGGTGCACATATGAAATACATACTCCTCACTTATTCATAGCGACCCCAAAATGGCGGTCTACAATTACTCGCTAAAAATGGCGTGCTTCTCACTCGTTCACTAGCTGAGTGCGAATCCTTCCTTCCTCCTACTGGTACCAGAAAAAATCCTCTGTTTTTTAACAGCTGAAAGTCAAAAAATACATGACGGTAGGCATAGGCTCTTTGATGGGCTACCGCTTCATCTTCTCTCTTAGCCTTTAAAGAAGATGAAAACATAAAGGAAATGCAAAAGGTTTATCACAAATGCCCCCATACTGTATACTGTCGGAAATAAGTATCTTTATTTAGGGAGACAGTATACAGTAGCCTTATTAACCTTGGGGCTCATAGTTCAGTCACTTGGTGCACGTCAATGGAGTTTTAATACCCTTATGCTACTACAAGTATATCTACAAAGCTCATTTTCTCGACTATTACAAATTCATACATATAAATACATTCACATATACTTATATCATGTAATTACATTCACATATACTTATATCATGTAATTACATTCACATATATTCATATTACATATCGCATGTCCATGGCGTGCTAACGTCGTAGTCTCTTATTTCTCCTTACATTTGTTAAGCAGTATTACCACGAGGAAAATGTTACATTTCTTAAATTGTCCTTTCACTATATTTTAAAATTGTTTTTCTCCTTGGCTTTTGGTTCATTAGCCATTCTGAAAAGCTGTCCTTTCGGCACACGTTATCTCATTGTTCGCTGCACTTACGGCAAGCAGCAGCTCATTGTTTAGCGCGCCCGACGCAGTGACGCAAGCGCCACGTGAGCAGCAGCACTGCCTGCGCACACCACACACTGTAATGTCGCTCCAGGCTCATGAAGTCGGTGTTGTATATGCCCTCCAGTGCGGAGACTGGATACGACGGATTCAGCTCCGACGCTCAACCCGAAGAACACCAATACCTCATCTCGCGCCTGGGCGAGGTTTCCGGCCAGTGACATTGAAGGTAAGAGCCGCACTGCAGGATACGCCATTATCTTCCGTCGTGCATTATAGTTCAGCGGTCCTCACACCTCAACTCGTGGTTATACGGATTTCCTCTGATATCTCCGTCGCACACGCATCACACTCTCTGTATTCACTTTGCTAGACTGTAGCGTTTACTCATATTGCGGCTGAGGCGTTATTTTCAATATTATTAGGCCTTAATATTTTTGTATCACTTCACACGTGCGAGTATTTTACTCGTCCGTCGCGTTGCACTTCACATACATACATAAGTTGTTCTTCTTCAAGTATAAAATCTCACATAAAATTGATAATAATGCATACATAGACATAAACATTGACAATAATAGAGTTGACACATAAATTTACAATTCACATTCACATTTCATATACGGACTCCATGACATGCACCGTCTTTCACACTAATATGTAAATCAGGAGGTATCTTTCATTTATTCTGAATACTGGCATTTTCTATTCTTGTCTTGCAGGACCGACCTCCTGCGCGTTTTTACGTCCACAGCTACACATACAAAAGAAGAAAAGAGTACATACATACATTTTACATAGACATCGACTATAACAATAATACAGTTGGCAAAGAAATGTCCAATTCACATTCACATTTCGTATATGGACTCTCTGTTAAGCAGCATCTGACACAGCAATAAGTAAATCAGAAGGAATCTTGCACTTGTTCTGATTGTTTGCTCTTTCTTGATATTGTCTTGCAGGACCGACCTCCTGCGCGTTTTTACATCCACAACTACAACAGAAAATACTACATACATATTTTCATAGACATCGACATTGGCAATAGTAAAGTTGACACATAAATGTACAAGTCAGATTCACGTTTCCTATATGGGTTCCATGTTAGTCATCATCCATCTTACACACTAATAAGTAAATTAGAAGGAATCTCTCATTTCTTCTGAATTTTTGCTTTTCTCTTGACTTGCAGGTCCAACATCCTGCGCGTTTTTACCATCGCAAATACACACGGAAAATACGTTCCAGCACTACTCACTACATGGAAAACAGGATTCGCTAAGGTCTGCTTCAGAGATCAAGCTACTTCTAGGATTGCTATTTGTAGTGCGTCGTTAGTGTACTTATTCTATCCTTGGCATTTGATAAATCTTCATACTATGTATAATATTTACAAGTGCTCGTTTGTGAGCGAGTGTGGGGGATGTTTTATCCCTTGACAATCCTGACTTCATCACTGCTTGTTAATTGTCGTAATATTCCACATTCGTGAACACATATTTCAAGCCATATTTCTGCCTTATTGATTCGACGACATGTACATGTTTACCTTTGTGACGTGTGACCGATGATTTTACCGTATTTTTGTCATGTGTAGCTCCACTCATAATTCATTATCGCTAAATAAGAAAGCACATGTGCTAAAATAATGCTTTCGCTCCTGCGTGCGTCAAGAACTCAGTGTGGAAAATATTGTTTCACTGAGTTTTGTGTTCATTCCTCATACGAATCGTGTATCATATTTTCATTTATATTAACCTTATAGTTTCTCGAGCTGTAACAGTTAGTCGCTAAGGAAATATTTTTCATACTAGGTTGTTTTACATTCTGATGTCTGTGTAGCAAATCACTGTGCTGTGGTGTGTTTTAAATGTTATCATGTACCATTGTTACTATCGACTTCACTGTCTCTTCTAAACTCCTCACTGCTTCCTCGTGATGTTCGTTTTCGTAATTACTTACCGTACATGCATCATCATACTTTGCTTTCCACACTCATACAACCATTCATTCTAAGACTTAAAACTATATAGTGTATTCTTTCTTACGTCGGCTTCGTGGCCCTTCCCTAGGTACCCTTGTAATATTAATCTTCATATTCATCGCCGTATACCCATATAATTATTCATTAAAATATTCCACATAAATCGCCATTTATACTCGTGTATTACCTACAGGGCTCTCACACAAGAACCACCGCCCTATTTATTTCTTCCCACAAATATAAATAAACTCGTATTACTCTAACACACTTTCATTCTCTTCCTAGATTCACTCCATGCACGGTACGTCACCACAAACGTAGATTAACTAATTAATACCTTCAATCGAATCTAATAAAACCTTTCGCTCTCTCTACTTCAAAATATTATCCAGCAGTGAAATTTCATTTATTTCTCCATATCGCTTTTGTAAACATACAGTACTTACCTCAGTTCTTTTGTTTTAAGTTCATGTAATTACGTTGTGTGCGTATTGGCTGGTTTTTGTATTTACTTAGCTTATCTTCCGCGTGTTGTTCAGTTCACGTTCATAGCTTTATTTTGCTGCTTGTACTATAAGGTGTCGTGTAATTAATAGCAACTAACATAAATGAGTTCTGTAATAGCAAATTTGTGGGTATGTATTACTTATAATGTTGTCTGTAAAGAAGTGTGGTTCTATAAGTGCACAACTGCTCCTCTCGCTAAATCTTTTACGATATATAATTTTATAGTTTACGTCTCAGTCACACGCATTTTTCTATGTTTATATCTCATTCTGCCTTTCACATCGGCGCTCACTTATGTGTTGTATGTAAGTCGCTTAGTTCTTAAGTTATGTGCTAATCGCGTTCTTTCAAGTATACATGTTGTTACTTCCCTTTTCAACTTGTCTTAGTCCTGTTGTATATAGTCGGATAGGTCATTTCCTGTATATATTCTCTTCTACTTCGAATACTTATACTTATTTCTAGCTATGTATATTCAATAGAATATGTTGAGTTTACAAATTTAGCGTATTCTACTCCCCTTATAGCTTACTTGCGTCAATGCGCTCTTTTTTTTTTAAACTACGTATGCTTAAACTAATGATTTACTCTTAACATTAGTGCTCTTTACAGTATAGCCTCCGACTTTGGAATAAATGTTTCTATTCGTCTTGTTTGTGTGTTTGATTTACGTCATAGTAATTAGCTGATAGGTACTCTATTTCCTATTGCTCCTGTTTTGTCCAGCTGGTTGGGCGGTGTGGATGCCGATTCGCTTAAATTCTAGAATGGTTTCCGTCGCGGTGCGCAGTGTGTCTTTGCACAACTGTTGAAGTACGCTCTGCTTTAAGCGCGGCAGCACGGCTCAGTATACCTCATCGCTCATGTCTCTCGCTTAAAGCTCGCGGGCTGTGAATTAAGTCTTAAGAAAGTACAATATCAAAATACAAGGAAAATTTATTTTCACTAGGCTGCATCTCACTCTCTGCATGTTAGATAGTAAAAGAAAATTGAACATTCCTTATTGATTAAGCAGGATAGTAGAAGAGGGAGAGGGCACCGGAAATATAAATATTGTACCCCATAGCTGGAGAGGAACCGAGCGCCAGTCGGTTTATTCGTCAAAGAGCGACAAACCTCTTACCTTCCTGCGTTTTACTGATGCAACAGATAAGGACAGAATGAGATTTGAATTTTCATTTAATAAATTTCCGCAAATCTTTATGTGGATACATGCCTTTTATTTTACCATTTTTTATATTTCCTACCAAGTAGAACCCCGGATGTGGCTTGTCAACAATGATATACGGACCAACATATAACAATTGCCATTTTTTATTCAATGCCTTTAATTCCGATGATTTCGGATGCGTTCTTAATAGTACCTCCTGTCCAATCTGGAATTCTGTTACGTTTTTCAGTTTCCTGTCGTAAATTCCTTTCCTTATTTGAGGTTGCTCTTCCAATGTTATTAGCGCTCGCCGTACTTTCTCATCTAAGACTACATCTTTGTGCCGTAATTTAGGTATCGGTTTTGCCCATTCATCTAGCTCCACCTTTTTAAACATTAGTTCGGCCGGTGTGTGCCCTGTTGATGTGTGTGGTAGGTGATTTACTGTGTGCTGAAACGGACCCAGGTATTCTATCCATTTCCTTTGGTTCTGTGGTATATATGTGCGGATAAACCTATTAAATTCACGGAAGCATCTTTCGACGGGACTTGCTTCCGGGTGGAACTTGGATACTAAAATATGGCGTATGTTTTGTGATTTTAAAAATGATTTCCATTGGTCACATTGTAACCTCCCCAGAAAAATAATGAAAAACAATATTATTTAGAAATGGGAGCCAAGAAGCAATATTGTACCCACAGAAATATTTAAATAAAAAAAATATAATAAATGGGACCCAAGAATAATCTCCCTGCAAATCAATTCAATGACAATGACCATTAAACAAAAATTAGCAATCTGACTCAAATAAAAAAATGAAAAACAATTCAGTGGTAATGAAAATCAGTGGCAGTGAAAATTCAACTAAACCGAAATATCGGTCTTTGGCCCTGTGCAAATCAGAATTAAATTCTTACCTCATTGTAACTGCTAGTCAAATTTCTGCTCTTATTCTTGCGCACAGCTTGGAGGAACTGCATCGCAAATATAATTGTTATATATATATATTTTTTTTTAATTTAAGGGAAATTTTTTCTTTAAGGAAATGCAACGGAAATATTATTGAAAAAGAATTGTTTATTATAATGCTTAGCTTGAAATCAAATTATTATTGGGGGCACTTGTTGGAAATTAATTACAATAAATGAACTTTACATTATCTGATGATTACCTTAATTAACAATATACCTCATTCAGCATCTTGACCAGTGTTGCCCACAGACTGCTCTGCATGACGACTACTAGCGTACTCCACGACGACTAACACTGAACTGCTCTCAACGACTACTGACTGAGTACTGCCCTCAACTAGACAGAGCTACACACTCGCAACGACTGACTGACAGACTGAGAACCGCTCGCAACACTCGCGCGGTCAAGCGCATACTCTCTGGTCACAGATGCTACAATGCCTCGCCATCGCTGCTATGTTACATACGTGTTTCATAACCCTCCACTGGGGGGGCAAAAATTTGGCAGCGATGGTGAGTCATTTGGACTTGCCAAGCGCGGCAAAATTTTTCTTTAATTAACAAACTTCTACAACTTACAGAATATTTAGATGTAGTACATGAATTAAATGTTGTGCACACGCACTAAGTACAAAATATATCAGACAAAGACAAAATGTGAGTACAAAACATAGTAGCAAATCAGAAAAATGTATATACAAATTATTTGACAGATAACAAAGTGCACAGGCACTGAAAAAATTCTTTAGCATATTCAGAACAAATAAACAGACTGGCAAAAAATATTATGTTGACAAGTGACATGAGTGCACATGCACTGCAGTTGAGAACATATCAGTAAATGATGAAATGTATATACAATTAGTAACAAATGACATAAGTGCATACGCATTGAAGTATTGAATATACAGAATAGTACAAATCATATTGAAAAATGAGAAAAGTGCACAGGCACTGGAGTTCAGTAGAAAACATATTAATACACAACATAAGTGCACATGCACTGTAGTTCAGAACATATCATTAAAATAAAATACTAAAAAATTGTATATACAATATAAAAGACAAGAGTGCACATACTGTACTTCAGAACAAATCGAAAATGTCTTAGGTATTTTTGCAATAAATAAACATAATGGCAAAAATCATATCGACAAGTGACATAACTGTACTCGCACTGGAGTTCAGCGAATCAAAAAAAAAAAAATGTATAACCCATTAACATAAATAATGTTTGCAAAAAAAAAATGATTTTCACTATGAGACAAGAATTAGGATAGGAAAGGGAAGGATTGCATCATGGTTGTAGCACTTTAGATTGCACACAGGTGTTCTGAAAGTCCATATCTTTCCACAGAAGTACAACACCAAGTGACACAATTTGCAGTTCTTTTCCCATCAGAATTCATCAATGTAGCCAAGACACTGAACTCTCGTAGTAATATTTCATGTTCTCATTTTGGCAGTACATTAGGTACACCAAACAGTGGGACCATAATAATGTCTTCATCGCTCATGGTGGTGGACAGCATGTCGTGTCAACACCACGCTTTTACAAGGCACACCAACGTAGAAGTAGTGCAAACCCAAAGGTAGTGCTCCATGATCACTAGGATAGACAGGACAAATGGACATTGCAGTAATTCAGGGTAGTTAGCTCATGAGGTGAAGGACATTAAGTCACATAATATTGACAATTACAGTTTTCATTTGGGGCATTCATAGCCCAGTGTTGAACATTTCTGTACCATGAATGTAGTATTACAGAAAAATGTTCACAAAATTAAATTATTGGCATCATGGGTAATCGTATTACAATAAACAGTGGCAGTCCTTGGCCGGTTACAAAGCATATTTAGTATGACAGAATAATGTTAATTATTGGCACTCAGTGGCCAGCAAGTATTGAATAGTACAGAACATTACACTAATTCTTGGCACTCAGTGGCCAGCAAGTACTGAATAGTACAAAACATTACACTCATCATTGGCACTCAGTGGCCAGCAAGTACTGAATAGTACAAAACATTACACTCATCATTGGCACTCAGTGGCCAGCAAGTACTGAATAGTACAAAACATTACACTCAATCATTGGCACTCAGTGGCCCAGCAAATATTGAATAGTATAAAACATTGTTCCTCATTCAGTATTATTCAGATCATTAAGAAGTAATAACAATTCATTGAGTGACATTCAGATCATTACGAAGTCATTATTAAAAATCAGCTAATTACAGTCATAGCATTAATAATCATACACATTATAAGTAGTCTCATTACAATAAACAGTGGCAGTTATTAGCCAGTTACAAAGCATTATTTTATACATATATTTTTTTTTGTATCTTTACGAAGTCATTACTGAAGTGACATACTATTCAGAGTTGATCAGTATTATTCAGAACTTTCTCCAACTGGTATCACTATTTGGGAGTGGTAATACATTTTTTTGTTAGCAATGCATTGCGTTTGGTAATTATAAGAGAAAGCAAGAAGAGAAAAAAAAAAGAAAAAAAAATTGGTAGTGGGTTGTTCCTGTAAATCAAAAATGTGTAACGTCATTCGTCATGAGTCAGCTGTAGCAAGATTATGTAACAAGGCAGTATATGTGATCACATTTATAAATGATAAACACAAATGGGTTAAAAAAATGCAAGTACTAGAACAGGTATAATAAGTAACAGGTTTAGTATCATGAAAAGCTTCTCCTGGAAAAAATACAAAATGGATTATTGACCTGAAAGAAGAAACGCACACTATGCTGAAAAGTAGTGAACTTCGAATTAACAGGTAGTGAAATGTGTATAAACATGTGTTCCATAGCTGTCCTTTCCAAAACTTTCCGTCATCCTACTATGCAATATAACACCTGCTGTCAAAACAAACTGCAACAAATACTTAAATAACTACGTAGCATAAATACATAACTTCAACATTATCCTCATCTGTAAAGCATCTGCAAAAATATTACTTCATTACTCATTATACAACTATTCCTTATCTCTAGCATATTTCATCACTAAAACTAAGATGTGTAGTTCTGTCTGACAGCCTGCATCAATCACCTTGCATTCTGAAAGAAAAATTAGTTAAGACTGCTATTCTACGATGAGTATAGTATATTCTTGTTAATGCTTGTTAATCCTGATCCATTTACTCTTCCTCATAAAGTTATTGAATCCTCTTTCGTCTATTCCGTAGGTGAAATTCCCATTTCTGTTTAATTTATTTCGCTTACACGTTATTTCTCTCTGAAAATGATGAACAAAGATTAATGTCTTGCATTTACATTATATACCCACTAAGTAATTACTGATTAACGGTAACAGAATCAAGCATACAGCATAACGTGACAGAAAACGTAATATGTCAAAAGCATAGACAGTGTTCAAAGGCAAAAAATGTACACGGAATATCACAATGCAGCAGCAAAAAAAATGTAAAAGTCACGATGTTGAGATGTCATGAGGCCAAAAAAAAATGTCAAAGTCGACTGGTGTGTGTTATACCTTAACTATTTCACAGTGCATATAGACAAAACCGGAATACAATCGTACATAAAAAAGTGGAAAATGTGCATGGTCTGATGTGTAACGACAAGAAAAGCGACCTGCTAACCTTACCTTGCCGGGCACTTGCCAAGAAAAAAAAATACGACAGTCATCAGTAGGTAATCATATAAATATAATTGCATAAATGGTCATAAAATGTGTAAATTCATCTGGAAAAATATGCACGGTCTTATGTGTAACGACAAGAAGAGCGACCTGCTAACCTTACCTTGCCGGGCACTTGCCAAGAAAAAATACGATAATCATCAGTAAGTATTCATGAGAGTATAATTGCATACGTGATCATAAAATTAGCAAATGGCATTATAGCTTGTTAAATCATAAAGTGATTTCATTCAATAAACGGTTTAATGTTTGAGATATGGTGGTTGCCTTTCGATTTTCTGGTTCTCAAAGTTTCGACGTGTACAACATTGGGGTGAGGGATGCTGCGAATCCGATATGGACCTGCGTATAGAAGTTCAAATTTACTGCACTTACCTTTTAATTTGCTGGATAAATAGTGTGTACGTACTAATATTTTCTGTCCAACGTGAAAGTCGCGGCGTGTACAAACCTGTTTTTGCTGTCTTCTCCGGCGCTCTGCGGCACGTTTGATGTTGTTCAGCGCAATGTCAATTATTTCGTGGTGTCGTAAGCGACGAGATGTAGGAAAATTTACAAATTCTTTAATTTTGTTTGGTGGTTCAACGTTTTTCAGTATAACAGACGGAGATAGCATAGTGGATTCATTTGGAATGGAATTAATTACATCTTGGAATGAGAGTATGTGTGTATCCCAATCAATATGTCTTTTGTGGCAGTATATTCGGCACAGCTTACCAATTTCTTTCATTAATCTTTCACAGGGGTTCGAAGAAGCGTGGTACTTGGATATATAGATCGGAGAAATGTTTCTGGCTCGTAACATGCGTGTCCATATGCTACTACGAAATTGAGATCCATTGTCAGAAATTACTTTCATCACATGCCCTACATGAAATAGAAAATGTTTTACAAATGCTTTCGAAACAGTTTTAGCAGTAGCTTTGCGTAACGGAGTGAAAGTAACAAATTTTGAAGTGAGCTCAACAGCGACAAAGATGTAGCAAAAACCTCTGTTAGTTCTGGGAATCGGACCAAAAATATCTACTGCGGCCATGTGTCTTAATTTAACAGGTACAATGGGATATAAAGGAGGAATATGTGAAGTGGTGTCTGATTTAGCTTTTTGGCAAATTTTACAAGACGCTAAAACTCGTCGTATACGTTTCTCCATGTTGTTAAAATAACAGTTCTGTCTCAATATAAGAAAACATTTTCGTGCTCCGTAATGTGCGTAACTTAAATGAGTGTACCAGATTAATTTTTTAACAAGTTCGTCAGGGATGCATGATAACCAATTGTTGCTGTCAGGATGAGAGCGGCGAAACAGAATGTCATTGCGTACAGTGTAATGGTTTCTAATCGTAACATTTTTCCTATCTTGCCAAAGGTGTTTAATTTCTTTCCACACATTGTCTTTACTTTGCTCTTTTGCTATGTCCTGTAATGACGACGAAATAAAATTTTCAAATGCAACTTGTTGGATGTACATTACGCTGAAATTTGCTTTACAGAAGTTGGTTGCTACGTCTTGCTGATTGTTGCCGAGAGAACGCGATAGTGCGTCTGCTATAACATTTTGCGTACCGGGAATGTGAACTATTGTAAAATTAAATTCCTGTAAATAAAGTTTCCATCTGCTTAATCTGTCGTGCGTGAATTTGGCCGAAAGTAAAAATTGTATCGCTCTGTGGTCTGTGTACACGGTGGTATGTCTGCCATAAAGAAAGTGCCTAAATCTCGTGAAAGCCCATACAACACATAATGTTTCCAATTCTGTAACGGAGTAATTTCGTTCAGCAGGTGACAGAATGCGGCTTGCAAATGCGATGTTTTTAATTACTATAGATCCATCTTCTTCAATTTCCTGAAAAATATGTACGCCTAAAGCTGTGTTGGAACTGTCGGTGGCAATGGAAAAATTTCTGGTAAGATCTGGGTGCGATAAAAGTGGAGCATTCAACAAAGCGTATTTCAAATAACATTTTCGTGGACAAGATTCTGTGTGTCAAGAGTATTGCTTACATTATTGGAATATGCAACCTGTACTATATTTAATCATATTCTATCTGACGTGTCATTGAATGTACTCTGAAAATTGTGCTAATTAATTTTACGTATGTCGTGATAGTCATTTCCATACGGCGCATTGCGATAGAGATTGAAATACTGTTTTTTCTGTACGTAGTTATTTCCTCGTGGCTATGCGTTACTATTTGTTGTAGCTGGGACAATACGTGCACGCGGCGGAACATTAAAGCCTGGTTGACCTTGTGCATTACATTGTTGGTTACGTATGCTAATCGGTTGACTTTCATGCTGTTGCGGTGGAAAACTTCTATTGTTACCAAAATGTGTTTACTATTACTGATAATTTTACACGTACTGATGATTAAAATTTTGTCAGTTATTAAAATTACGCTGGTAGTTCTGGAGTGCCTAATGAAAATTGTCACTTTCGGTATATACTTGTCTTATCCGGTTTTCTTATTACTACGTTTCTTAATTCTAGATAGAGCAATAGTTAAAGAGCGGTTTTGATAGATATAAAGGATAGTAGAAGAGAAGGCAGCAGTGCAGAAAACTAAAGATGAAACAGCACTACTACAGCTCGGGGCCCTATGCTCGCTACGGCACATCTTCATTAAAGTGTAATGAATCCCCTGAGGTTAATTACGCACTGCAAATACTTTTCAGCTTTTGCCTTACAGGCAATGCCGGTAAAAATTCGGAAATAAATTGCTGTATCCATACTAATTCAAGTTTTTGCATTACACGAACTGTTGGTAAAAATTCAAGAGCAAATTGTCGTATCCAGTTCAAAGCTAGTTTCTGCGTTACAGGTAATAGCGGTGAAAGTACAAAAATAAATCGACGTATCCAGTTCAAATCGTGTATCTGTGCTCTGTCATTATTAAATTCTTTACATTTTCTGGCGGATAAAAATTGCTCGTAATCTACGTTCTCGTCATTGAATTTGAAAACACGTTCGGGTTTGTGTGTGAATCTGTTTGTCTGTGTCGTTTCGTACTTCAAGTTGCGTAGCTTTTCAGATTTTAAGTCGCGTGGCTTTTCGGATTTTACGTCTCGTAGTCTCTGTAAATTGCTCACATTATACACGCTGCGTGACTCTGACAAATGCTCGCAACGTGGCGGGTTCTGTGACGTATTGGTGACTGAAATGATTGTTAATTCTGTTGCTTTAATATTTTCGCCAATTTGGTTGATCTGTCGTGCTAATTTCTCGTCAACTTCCATATTCGGAGTGTGTGAAACTTCCACTGACTCTAAATTAACTTCGTCGCGAATCTGTACTGCGTTTTTAGGGCATTGTTCGGTGACTGCATTAATTTCGTGTATCAGTGTTACGTTTGCTGAACATTGTTCAGTGACTGCATTAATCTCGTCTTTATGTGATTCTGTTGTGTCTACACGTGTACTCCTTAATTCTTGTGCAACAGTGCCAACATTTTCATTACTGTTATTAGCACAAGCCTTAGTATCCACATGTAATTGTACTTTAATATTCTGACATTGCACGGTAACAGCTGTAATCTGTTCACTAACTTGTTTCTTCTGTTCATTAACGTTGTCGTGTTTTTCGTTCCACTGTTTAAGACCTTCAGAAAATTCTTTGTTCCATTCTATAAATTCTTTGTGCTGTTCATCAAGTTTTTTAATCATTTGTTTTACCAATGCTATAATTTGATCCTCAGTAACATTACCTACTCTATTATCTGTGCTGTTTGATTGTGTACCTGGAATTGTCGCGCTCTGTGTGACCATTTGGTCATTCTGTAATTTACAAAAAGGATTATCACTCGGATGTACACTGTCAGTCACTATTTCGGAATTAAATAAATCCGTCCTACTTTCAGTACACTGACCATTTTCACTCGACACATTTGTCTGTACGTTACTTGAATTTTCTAAATCGGGTGTGTTAAGCTGGGCAGCGCTCATTACAATAGGGCGCTCCGCATCATCGATTGTCGTCAAATCAACAGAAGACACAATCGAGTTCGTTCGTTCATCATTAAGACAAAAGTCATCATTAATGGTTGGAACGCATTGACTGTCAGTGAACGCAGGATTGTCATCATTACACTGCGTGTCACAATTACTATCGGTCACGTTGTTTAACTCGGTAAATTCATTCATAATACCTCGCGATACACTATTCATAGTCTTTCGCGGCATTTTTACAGTAGTCACAATTATTCACAAAACAATAAGCACAAATGCAAAGCAACACACAAATACAACAGAGCAACGAATTGCCGTTGACCTGTAGAGACAAAGTCACAAGATTAGTAAAAGCGTAGCGCCAAATTCTAATTATATCTAAGCAAATAAGAGCAGATATCTGACTGTTTTTCAAAAGACTCTCAACGAAATACGATCCTGGACTGGGTGTCGCCAAGTGTAACCTCCCCAGAAAAATAATGAAAAACAATATTATTTAGAAATGGGAGCCAAGAAGCAATATTGTACCCACAGAAATATTTAAATAAAAAAAAATATAATAAATGGGACCCAAGAATAATCTCCCTGCAAATCAATTCAATGACAATGACCATTAAACAAAAATTAGCAATCTGACTCAAATAAAAAAATGAAAAACAATTCAGTGGTAATGAAAATCAGTGGCAGTGAAAATTCAACTAAACCGAAATATCGGTCTTTGGCCCTGTGCAAATCAGAATTAAATTCTTACCTCATTGTAACTGCTAGTCAAATTTCTGCTCTTATTCTTGCGCACAGCTTGGAGGAACTGCATCGCAAATATAATTGTTATATATATATATTTTTTTTTAATTTAAGGGAAATTTTTTCTTTAAGGAAATGCAACGGAAATATTATTGAAAAAGAATTGTTTATTATAATGCTTAGCTTGAAATCAAATTATTATTGGGGGCACTTGTTGGAAATTAATTACAATAAATGAACTTTACATTATCTGATGATTACCTTAATTAACAATATACCTCATTCAGCATCTTGACCAGTGTTGCCCACAGACTGCTCTGCATGACGACTACTAGCGTACTCCACGACGACTAACACTGAACTGCTCTCAACGACTACTGACTGAGTACTGCCCTCAACTAGACAGAGCTACACACTCGCAACGACTGACTGACAGACTGAGAACCGCTCGCAACACTCGCGCGGTCAAGCGCATACTCTCTGGTCACAGATGCTACAATGCCTCGCCATCGCTGCTATGTTACATACGTGTTTCAACATGTAAAATTTGAGGCGTTATCAGTTAGGACTGCTTGTGGTTTCCCAATGCGTGGTATGCAGTCTTCCAGAATTCGCCTTGTAATTGGCCCTGACCTAACTGTTTTGACTGCGTACAGCTGGAGATACTTACTAAAAACATCATACAGGGCTACGATGTATTTAACTCCGCCGCGGGCTTGGGGATAAGGTCCTGCAGCGTCAATAGATACAAGATCTCTTGGTTGCTTTGGTATTATTGGGTTTAGTACGTTAAGACATGTCTTATTCTGATGTTTGACCTTTTGACACACCGCACAGCGTGTGATTACTTGCTCTATACGTCGCCTCATATTAGGGAAATAACAATACGTAGAAATTTTGGCGGCACACTTTAGCACTCCATAGTGCCCCCATGTGCGGTGCGTGTGTTGAATTAAGTTTTCCACGTATTTCTGAGGTATGCACACACACCACTTATCCATTCGTCGATCTCTTTCGTGAAAGAGGACACCATTATGTATAATGTAATACTGCTCTAAATGTTCGTGCGTTCTAGCCTGCAATTTTTTCCTTACCTTGCTCCATCTCGGGTCTTCTTCGTGTAAACGTTGCATGTTTTTGCACATTTTAATATAATATGGTTTAAAAGTTCCATCATTTATTAAAAGCACCTTGAAGTCTGATGTTTGTTCCTCTAACTCGTGGAAATCGGTAAGACCTCGAGGTAACCGTGATAGTGCATCTGCCAAAACATTCTGTTCCCCCTTTATGTACACTATCTCAAAATCAAACTCTTGGACATACATGCACCACCTCGCTATTCTCTTATGTAACAACTTAAACGTCAGAAGAAAGGACAAGGCTTGATGATCACAGTAAACTTTGGTATGTTTTCCCCAAAGGTAATATTGAAATTTACGAAACGCCCAAGCTACTGCTAACGCTTCTAGCTCAGTTACGGAATAAGATCTTTCACATTCTGTGAGGGTTCTACTGGCAAAACTGATTACATTGACTTCTTCCTTACCATCCTTTGTTATTATTTGAAACAGGCAGGCACCGAGCCCCTGATAACTAGCATCGGTGCTTAAACAAAAATCCAATTCCATATTTGAGTGTTTCAGGATAGGCGGGTTAATCAGCGCCTGCTTAATCTGCTGAAAATCATTTTCACATTCTTTAGTCCACAACCAACTGTGGTTTTTACGCAGTAAGTTTAATAGTGAACTACTGTTCAACAATTGTTGTGGCAGGAACTTCCTGAAAAACGAGGCCATTCCTAGAAAACCTTTTAATTGTTTCTTAGTGTAGGGTGTAGGGAAATTCCGTATCGCATCTAGTTTACTGGGTTCGGGTAGAATTCCTACTGGTGAAATAATATGCCCAAAGAATTTTATTTTTTCCTTTCCGAATTCAGACTTTTTAAAGTTAACTGTGACATTGTATTCATCAAATATTTGAAAAATCCTTTCCAAAATACTTACATGTTCATCTCATGTTTGAGTTGCAATTAATAGATCATCAACGTAGAGTGTAACCTGGCTAAACAGTTCCGGTCCAAGTACCCTGTCTGACTCCCGGCATTTATGAAAGCTGTATACTTTCTACTCTCTTCATGTAATAAAATTTGCCAGTACGAAGCTCTCAAATCAAGGGATGTTAAATACTTAACGCCATGAAACTTTAATAGCTGCTCTTCTAGATTCTCTGGCCTTGTTCTTATAGGAACGATGATTTTATTTATTTCCCTCGCGTCTAACACCAACCGCACCGTTCCGTCATTTTTATCAACTGCGAGAATCGCGCTGCAGTAAGGTGAGTACGATGTTTCAATAACCCTCCACCTAATCATACGCTCTATTTCTTTTCTTACTGCCTCTTTCTTTGCCCAAGGGGTGCCATATGACGTTCTACAATATGTTTCATGCGGGTATACTTCCATTTTATACTCATATCCCTTAATAACACTAGGTTGTTTACGAAAAATGTTATGATATTTGAAGAGTAAATTTGTCAGTTCACTTCGCTGTTCATTGTTAAGACAAGCGGATTTACTTATTTTACTGTCTACTATTTGCTCATTGAGGATCCCCCTACCAGAGTCATCAAGTTCCATCTCCTTTGCCATTAAGGATTGAGGATAGACAAGTTTAACTTTAATGTCTGGTATCGGCCTAATCTGATTTGTCATTGTAGTTCTTATTAAGTCCATAGTCAGTGTGCGCTCCCCTACATGAAATTGGCATTCCCCGCTGCCGATATCTATTTTTATCCCATATCTTCTCAACACCTCCATACCAAGTATACAGTTCACTATAAGTTTGTCTACCAACAAGAAAGTACACAGCAAAATTACACCACATATGCTAATGGGTATGCTGGCCTGTAATTTTATAACTTTAGATTTACTTCCCATCGCCGTTACGATCTTACAGTTCTCTACAGGTAGTGTGGGAACATTTACTTCCCTCGCTATCTCTTTGAACAAGCTAGTAGACATTAGGCTTGTCGACGCGCCAGTATCCAAAACAACTAGTACGAGGTGCATTCAAATTCTAAGGCCTCCGATTTTTTTTTCTAATTAACTACTCACCCGAAATCGATGAAACTGGCGTTACTTCTCGACGTAATCGCCCTGCAGACGTACACATTTTTCACAAAGCTGACGCCATGATTCCATGGCTCCTTTAGGAGTCTGTTTTGACCACTGGAAAATCGCTGAAGCAATAGCAGCACGGCTCTTGAATGTGCGGCCACGGAGAGTGTCTTTCATTGTTGGAAAAAGCCAAAAGTCACTAGGAGCCAGGTCAGGTGAGTAGGGAGCATGAGGAATCACTTCAAAGTTGTTATCACGAAGAAACTGTTGCATAACGTTAGCTCGATGTTCGGGTGCGTTGTCTTGGCGAAACAGCACACGCGCAGCCCTTCCCGGACGTCTTTGTTGCAGTGCAGGAAGGAATTTGTTCTTTAAAACATTTTCGTAGGATGCACCTGTTACCGTAGTGCCCTTTGGAACGCAATGGGTAAGGACTACGCCCTCGCTGTCCCAGAACATGGACACCATAATTTTTTCAGCACTGGTGGTTACCCGAATTTTTTTGGTGGCGGTGAATCTGTGTGCTTCCATTGAGCTGACTGGCGCTTTGTTTCTGGATTGAAAAATGGCATCCACGTCTCATCCATTGTCACAACCGACGAAAAGAATGTCCCATTCATGCTGTCATTGCGCGTCAACATTGCTTGGCAACATGCCACACGGGCAGCCATGTGGTCATCCGTCAGCAATCGTGCCACCTGGATGACACTTTTCGCATTTTCAGGTCGTCATGCAGGATTGTGTGCACAGAACCCACAGAAATGCAAACTCTGGAGGCGATCTGTTCAATAGTCATTCGGCGATCCCCCAAAACAATTCTCTCCACTTTCTCGATCATGTCGTCAGACCAGCTTGTGCGAGCCCGAGGTTGTTTCGGTTTGTTGTCACACGATGTTCTGCCTTCATTAAACTGTCGCACCCACGAACGCACTGTCGACACATCCATAACTCCATCACCACATGTCTCCTTCAACTGTCGATGAATTTCAATTGGTTTCACACCACGCAAATTCAGAAAACGAATGATTGCACGCTGTTCAACTAAGGAAAACGTCGCCATTTTAAGTATTTAAAACAGTTCTCATTCTCGCCGCTGGTGGTAAAATTCCATCTGCCGTACGATGCTGTCATCTCTGGGATGTATTGACAATGAACGCGGCCTCATTTTTAAACAATGCGCATGTTTCTATCTCTTTTCAGTCCGGAGAAAAAAAATAGGAGGCATTAGAAGTTGAATGCACCTCGTACATCTATGTTTCCCACCTCTACCTTTATTGTTGTTTGAATAATTTCACTTACCTTGTAACAACAACAACTGTACATATGATAAACTTTTTTTCTTTCTGAATGTTGATAAATCAATGTAAGCAATGTTTTGAATTTCTTTTTCTTTTCGTGTCATGTTAAAGAAACTGTGAGCAACTTTCGAAATGAATATTATTATTTATGTTAGATTTCAAGTAATGTGGTAATCAAAGGGAAGTGTATTTAATGTTAAAACTAATGTAAGATGTGAAAATTGTATTTATACGCTTGGTCCATACGTAGGAAAGGTATTAATATATGTGTAGTAGAAAACCTGTGGTGAATACCCTACTTGTAGGGGAGTGGGAAAAGGTGGAGGCAGGCGAGCGCGGGAAAACGCACACTGGCGCGGTTCGGCACAACGGGCTCAGTATTACAGTCGGAGTTGGGCATCGGTCAGAGGAACACGTACCGTATCGAGGAGGCTATCTAGGAAAAGTGGATTCCATTGAGCCTCGGATGTGCCGATCCCGATGACTACATGGCATGGCTATATTCTTAGGCACAAAATTGGAAAGATTACGACGCTAAGAAGAAGGAAAGTGCCGATGCAGTGAGAGCCTTAGCCGTGCTTGTATGTGTGCTGTGCTTCTCGCTATCTCGCTGCCCGCCATCCGCCGCACCGACTTGCACAGGTCAAACATTTAATTCATCTTTAGAATTGTATCTGTGTGGATCAGTGTCGAAAATGTTTCTAACTGTTCAATAATAATGTGACTTTTACCAGAATTACCCTAACAATTAATCATCCTTATCACTGACCTAGACAGGGTCCTTACCACATATTGTGCAACCTGAGTATCCCGAACTGAAAGTTTAAAGTTAGTGTTAATGAGAATTATCAGCAGACAAATCTATGCTATAAAGAAGTTTAAAGTTCTGTGTGTTAATGCAAATGTTAGTAAAGAACAACAGTTTGATTAAATTGGAAGATAATTTTTTGAATTGAGCTAGCAATGACACTTAATTAATTTGAGACAGAAAGAATGATAGTTAAATAATCCAGAAGTGAGACAAAAGAGTAGTAAGCCATAGGTTAATAATTCTGAGTGTTAATTTACCTTCAGTACTTAATAGTTTCAGTATAACGACCATAACAGTTTCAGGGCCCCCCCTTCTCTTGTCCATTCTTTCAAACCTTGAAGTGTACTGATCAGATTTGACCAGCAAAGTTAAGTTCCATATTAAACTTAAGTGTATTAGTGTTTATCCATCCTTAATAGTGACATTGTATGTGTACTTTCAAGATTGCTAATTCTAGGATAATCTATGCCCGATTTCAGTCTGATCGATATACAAAATGCAGTTCGTAGTAATCATTGCAGTGTGGTGTTGTGTATTTATAGCTCGTCCAAATTAGTACGAAAGGAGAAAACTTTAGTTCAGTGGATTTTTCCGGTTCCAAACTTTGCCATAAAACGCAACATTACTACGTGTTATTATGCTTGTACATGCACCCACTTGTACAAGGAAAAACTCACTCAATGCCTAATTAGGCTGGCGACCGTATTATTAATCATTGGTAGTATCTACTGTGTGCACTTCTTGTCCATGCGAACGAGTAATTATACTTTACATTTCCTTGACGCATCACTGTAGTTACTGACTGGATATAAGTCCGAATTGCTTCCAATTAGGTACACGCGGTCAACTTATGTACTAAAACCCTTGTTTATAAGGTGAAGCCCGTGAACTTATTACAGTACAGGCTTTAAAGAGCTAACGTACGCCCGAGCGGGGACGTTATAAGTGTCTATTGGGGCATGCTACGTAGCTGCGGGCGTTAGCGTTACAACCTTGCGTGTTGTTTCTTTCTCTTCGATAAACAAGTCTTCTTCCATTTCTGCGTCCTTATCATACCTTAAAAATAGATTCCGGATATGCTGTATGTGTAGGTTTGTTTCAGTGTCTGCTTCCTCCTTTCCGTTCCAGTTCGCTTTAGTGTTTAAGTCGCTCATATTAGTACTGTGGCACACTGACAGTTCATTACCTTCTTCCTCTAGTCACGCTCGATTATTATTTCCTGGGGCCGGTAAAGGTATTGTTTCATTTTCTGCCGTCACTTCTACTATGTTTACCGTATGTTCGCGTGCTCGCCAGTTCGTGTCCCGGTTGTTTCGATTTGACTGTACGGGCTGCCTGTTATCTCTCGGATCCCTGTGTTGCATATTCCGTTCCTGGTAATTTGCATTTCCTTGTCGCCTATTGTCGAAGTTTTCCCTCGAATTTCTATTGTCTCTGCCATTACCGTACCTAGGGGGCTGATATTTAGTTTCGTACCCTCGGTCACTCTGTGGCTGACGGGTAGACCGATTGTACGGATTTCCTTTGTGGCGCGGCGGTGCATACGGATGCCATTCATTCATACGCACACGACCGTTATAATTTCCAAAGCCGTTGCCGTTATCGTAGTTCTTCCCGTTTGGGTTGTGCCCATTACCATTACGATAACTAGGTGTGGCTTGCCCATCCTCATGAATTAGATCTATTGAATCGAGCACTGAAAGAAAATACTCGAGATCATATTCGGGAACAGTTATTAATTTTTCCCTAACATTTGCAGGTAACATGTTCTTTAAGATTTTCAGTACATCGACATGAGATATCGGATTATTCCAGTAACGGGTCTTGTTTAGGTATTTTTCAAAATAGCTTCTTAGCCCCCCGAATTCTGAATGATATGGTGCTGGGTTAAATACCTCTCGTCTTAACCTCTCCTGGATAGCTGTTGACCAGTATTTATCTAAAAATGCATTCTCAAACTGATCATATGTCTCGCAATGTTCTGACATCTCCGTAGCCCACAAAAGGGCATCACCCTCGGTGTGTCCTACTACATATTTAATCTTTTGAGCTTCTGTCCAAGTCCTGGGCAGTACATTTCTAAAGGCTCGGACAAACACTATCGGGTACGTTCGCTTTTTCTCATTTGAGAATACGGGAAACTGTCGATGTTTTATTAAGCATTAACAACGCTGTCCAGCACGGCGGAACAGCATTTCCCTGCGGTGATGGTATATTTGTTTCAGCAAAGTTTTGCCCGCTGCTCTCGTCGCGCGTCGACATGCGGTCGCGCGGCGTGGGTTGGGCATTGTTTTCCGCGCCACTGATTTCTCCCACTGGCGGATGGCTGTTTATCGCTCCGCTTACCGTCCCAGGCGATGATATTACCGTACTTTGTTTGTTAACTATTTCGTCTCTTAACCGTTGTTCTAACTGCCTGATATCATGTTCTACGCGTTTTAAGATTTCTTCTTCCTTGCCCCCCATTACTTCCTTTACCGCTTCCACATAGGTACGCTGTTCACGTACGTATTTTTCTGCGAACGTTGTATTTTCGTCCTTTGTATTGCTCTTTACCGATTCATAAAGGTGCACGATGTCTGAGTTGATCCTCTTGTGTTCTAACTTAAGTAATCCTACCACCAATGTGATTTTTTCTACATTTTCTGGCAGGTCGTCACAGAAAGAATGTAGTTTCGCTACTTCTGATTGTACAGTGTCTAAGTTGACCTGAGTATTCTTTTGCATTGCCTGTAAATTCTCTTGGGTTTCTCTAATTCCGGATAGCTCCTGTCGATACGTGTGTGTTAGTGTTTCAAATTTTTCGCCCATTATGCCTTTTAATTTCTCACCCATATCGTGAACCGAAATTTGTACTTGTTCATTAATTTTCCTATCCACCTCCGTGGAGATTTGTGAAATCTGCTGTGTGAACTTCGTGTCCAGACTATTGAGTTCTGTGCGCAAATTTTTTACGTCGTCTGAAATGTGTGTCATGTTTGTATTAACCTTCTCGATCTCGGACTTTACTGTGGTCATGTCTGCTTGTATCGTTTGTAAACTTGACATCTTAGTCTCTAAGCCCGACATTTTTGAATTTATGTCTGCTTTCATTGCATTCATGCTTGTTTGTATGGATTCTGTTAAGGCTCGAAATAAGGCTTGCATATCTTCCGTATTCACTTCCGGCCTACGCCTGTCAGCATCTGCGTCCGTACTATGCGTACTGCCCTCATTTAAAATATTCTCTTGCCTCGAGGTGCCATTAGTTACGTCTCCTGTAATTAACGTATTGCTTGTAATTAAATGTTCTGTATTCACGGGTGTCGAATGCAACAATGGCATGTCGCGCCCAGCATCCAAATAATCACCGCTAAACGGTTCCAAACCACTCATTGTTGCATTTTGCAAATGAACATCAACTACATCGGCATTCTGATTTTCGAATGACATTTCCTTATTGTTTTGACCCTCCATTATAGAAACCCATATACCACTGCAGTTATCAAAATAAAAATTCTCTTTTTTAAGATTTTACTTCCGCGCTACTTCTCACGTGAAAAAATGCATATACAGTTGTATGTAATTGTAGTCTCAACTGTTCTTATCAATATATTTTCCGTACTAATAAAGAAATGTCATTATCTCCACTTGACTACAATAGCGTTAATATCTGAAGCTTTAGGTTCTGGAATTTAGGAAATAGGTGGATGGATTTTCTAATAGGTCTACTGGGAACGCATTCTCTATATGCATTGCGCGGTCCTACCTGATTGTTGTCTTGTAAATGGTACTTCCTCTATTGCGCTTTGTTGTGTGCTCTTGCTATTGTCGCCTTTTTCCTTCTAATTTATTTATTATTTCCTTTTGATAGTATTTCTTCAGTATCACATCACCGTCTCCGTCACATCGTCAGCGTACATGGAACATAAAGAAATTGCTAACATACATGTATATTCATTTTCCTAACAATACTAGTACTCACAGTTTTGCCCACTGCGTATCGTGTCTGTCACCTGTCGCCACTTTACAATATAATAAAATAATGGAATAGATGATAATAAAATGCGTGGCTTTTTAAAATGTATTGAATTAATGAGATTAATTTTTCGGCATGAATGTCAAGCACAATAAACTGAGCTATGCCTGGAAATAAGTCCGTATTAGTTCGTATTATTTTGCAGGGCTAAGTAGTTTCTTTCTCCGCTGTAGATTTGTGCTTACCATTCTTTATAATGCTACGTTTGGTCGCCGTGTTCACCTTTGAAGTCTTGACCGTGTTCCCATTAAGCTTATCGGATCTTCGTAATTTTCCAAAGTACACAGGTGGGCTTCAGTTCTTGTAATTATTGTACTATTTGAAATAACAGCTCACACGACCTTACTGTTAATAAAAACAATACCGTATTTTTCCAAACGGTGCACATATGAAATACATACTCCTCACTTATTCATAGCGACCCCAAAATGGCGGTCTACAATTACTCGCTAAAAATGGCGTGCTTCTCACTCGTTCGATAGCTGAGCGCGAATCCTTCCTTCCTCCTACTGGTACCAGAAAAAATCCTCTGTTTTTTAACAACTGAAAGTCAAAAAATACATGACGGTAGGCATAGGCTCTTTGATGGGCTACCGCTTCATCTTCTCTCTTTGCCTTTAAAGACGACGAAAACATAAAGGAAATGCAAGAGGTTTATCACACAGAGCGCCTGGTGCATGTGTTTAGTGGAAGCGACTGTAACTCCCCTGACGCTAGAAAGTCGCCAGGTTCTTGTAGCGAGCGCCAAAAACATGTATTTCATGGGCATGTCTGTCTGGGAAGTTTTGCAACCTTCTTTCAGAAACTGAAATTGGTTCGCCTGGGAAGGCGAGAATGAAGCCTCTCCAATCTAAAAATCTTCTTTTTTCAGACAAAAGAGATTTTGCATAACTGATTAGCTCCTCTTAGAATATGAAAATCAGAGTCTTCTCCCCAAGCGTGGAAACCGGGGGTTGTGTTTGGTTTTGCTACCAGCCCAACAGAACAGTCAAGATGGCAGGTTAAATGAGTAAAGGACACTTTGATCGGTTTGCACAATATGAGGCCGGTTTTGGGTTTGCTCATTCGATACCCATGTACTTGGTGGAAAGTACAATGAAATGAATACCCTTTGCTGCATACAGGTGTTGATGTAAGTCAACGGGGACAGCTGAAATGTGTGCCCTGACCGGGACTCGAACCCGGGATCTCCTGCTTAATTGGCAGACGCTCCATCCATCTGAGCCATCGAGAAGACAGAGAATAATGAGACTGCAGGGACTTATCTCAGCCACGACTCCCGTGAGACCCACATTCGCAACTTATTGTCCCGCACATGAATTCATAGTGCCCCTGCCCATCATACTCATTACTCGCGGCTTTAACGCCGATTCCCGTAAGAGTTCGGGCACTGTTTGTGCATCTGCACCGAAGAAGATGGTCAAATGGCCGGTGTGCCTTAACTACACTCCTGGAAATTGAAATAAGAACACCGTGAATTCATTGTCCCAGGAAGGGGAAACTTTATTGACACATTCCTGGGGTCAGATACATCACATGATCACACTGACAGAACCACAGGCACATAGACATAGGCAACAGAGCATGCACAATGTCGGCACTAGTACAGTGTATATCCACCTTTCGCAGCAATGCAGGCTGCTATTCTCCCATGGAGACGATCGTAGAGATGCTGGATGTAGTCGTGTGGAACGGCTTGCCATGCCATTTCCACCTGGCGCCTCAGTTGGACCAGAGTTCGTGCTGGACGTGCAGACCGCGTGAGACGACGCTACATCCAGTCCCAAACATGCTCAATGGGGGACAGATCCGGAGATCTTGCTGGCCAGGGTAGTTGACTTACACCTTCTAGAGCACGTTGGGTGGCACGGGATACATACGGACGTGCATTGTCCTGTTGGAACAGCAAGTTCCCTTGCCGGTCTAGGAATGGTAGAACGATGGGTTCGATGACGGTTTGGATGTACCGTGCACTATTCAGTGTCCCCTCGACGATCACCAGTGGTGTACGGCCAGTGTAGGAGATCGCTCCCCACACCATGATGCCGGGTGTTGGCCCTGTGTGCCTCGGTCGTATGCAGTCCTGATTGTGGCGCTCACCTGCACGGCGCCAAACACGCATACGACCATCATTGGCACCAAGGCAGAAGCGACTCTCATCGCTGAAGACGACACGTCTCCATTCGTCCCTCCATTCACGCCTGTCGCGACACCACTGGAGGCGGGCTGCACGATGTTGGGGCGTGAGCGGAAGACGGCCTAACGGTGTGCGGGACCGTAGCCCAGCTTCATGGAGACGGTTGCGAATGGTCCTCGCCGATACCCCAGGAGCAACAGTGTCCCTAATTTGCTGGGAAGTGGCGGTGCACTGCGTAGAATCCTATGGTCTTGGCGTGCATCCGTGCGTCGCTGCGGTCCGGTCCCAGGTCGACGGGCACGTGCACCTTCCGCCGACCACTGGCGACAACATCGATGTACTGTGGAGACCTCACGCCCCACGTGTTGAGCAATTCGGCGGTACGTTCACCCGGCCTCCCGCATGCCCACTATACGCCCTCGCTCAAAGTCCGTCAACTGCACATACGGTTCACGTCCACGCTGTCGCGGCATGCTACCAGTGTTAAAGACTGTGATGGAGCTCCGTACGCCACGGCAAACTGGCTGACACTGACGGCGGCGGTGCACAAATGCTGCGCAGCTAGCGTCATTCGACGGCCAACACCGCAGTTCCTGGTGTGCCCGCTGTGCCGTGCGTGTGGTCATTGCTTGTACAGCCCTCTCGCAGTGTCCGGAGCAAGTATGGTGGGTCTGACACACCGGTGTCAATGTGTTCTTTTTTCCATTTCCAGGAGTGTATATACATATGAAGATGGTATCTGTTCTTTCGGACATATCCGTAAGAACAGGTACCACTTCATACATATTGGTGGAAGGTAGTTGTGATTATTCGCCTTTTCCGTCAACTTATCCTCCCGTGGTAGAGAACTTCAGTTCTTTCCTTGGTGGATGAGACTGTTGGTCTACAGCTTGTGGTGGACTAATAGCCAGAGGCAGTTTCCAGCTGTATGTAAAGGGGAACTGCATATCAGCTCCGACATATCGTGTGTCACGAGGGTGAATTTACTCGTCCTGAGTCGGCCATCTGACGTTTGACAATTGCAGCATGCGCCGTCGTGCCTGTGGGTCAAATTAGCTTGGACAGACCAACAAACGTGTGCACCTCACACTGAAATCGCCGGGATTTCAGGGCTCTGACAAGGAAATTTCCCGCTTTGTAATAATCCGAACGCCACTCTGCGTAGTTTCAAAATTTTCTTGGACGCTGCAGAACATTACAGCTGCCACGTTTTCTGCTGCTGCTTGAATCAGGGTGAAAGTGTAAGGTATTGCTGCACGAGTGCACGGTTGTTAGATTGATATTCACCGCTCCCTGTTCTCTGGTGAATCATACTTTGTGGTGTACTTGGTTGTAATTGATTCCATTTGAATAAAACTGGGCCTCACATTGGATTCATGTCAAATTGCGTTGTAAAAGGGATTAATCCAAAGGAGAATTTGTATAGCTTCCAGCCCAGTGGATGCTTTACCAGTCAAGCACCGCCCCTTTACGATTTGTGTTTGCCTTTTTTTCTAAGATTTATCAGCTCGTTGTAGTTGTAAAAGGAAAAATAAAACGTTATCGCTATTTTTGGAAACTTAAATTACGCCACTGTTCTCATTCAAACTCCATCAACTATTGAGTGTATTTATTTCATTGTGGTGACACAAGGGGACACCAATAATTCGAGGTTCAGTCTTATTAAATTAGTTATTTTCATTAGTAATTTAAGTTCTGAAAGTGACCGCAGACAGGCAACAAAAGCGCCATGAGTGAATTCACTAATTTCGTATATAAAAATTAAGGGTGTAGCTCACGATTTGAAGGTTATTGAGAAGATACTTTTCTTCATATGAATTAATTACGTTTACTATAACTGGAAAATATGTTTATGATTAAAGCAAGTGGCGCCTCTTAACACTAGTGGGAAAATAAATGTCCGCCGCTCGTGGGCTCGCGGTAGCGTTCTCGCTTCCCGAGCACGGGGTCCCGGGTTTGATTCCCGGCGGGGTCAGGGATTTTCACCTGCCTCGAGATGACTGGGTGTTTGTGTCGTCCTCATCATTTCATCATCATCCAGGAAAGTGGCGAAATTGGACTGAGCAAAGATTGGATAATTGTACGGGCGCTGATAACCACGCAGTTGAGCGCCCCACAAACCAAACATCATCATCTCTGGGAAAATAAATGCTGTGAATTACACTCCTGGAAATGGAAAAAGAACACATTGACACCGGTGTGTCAGACCCACCATACTTGCTCCGGACACTGCGAGAGGGCTGTACAAGCAATGATCACACGCACGGCACAGCGGACACACCAGGAACCGCGGTGTTGGCCGTCGAATGGCGCTAGCTGCGCAGCATTTGTGCACCGCCGCCGTCAGTGTCAGCCAGTTTGCCGTGGCATACGGAGCTCCATCGCAGTCTTTAACACTGGTAGCATGCCGCGACAGCGTGGACGTGAACCGTATGTGCAGTTGACGGACTTTGAGCGAGGGCGTATAGTGGGCATGCGGGAGGCCGGGTGGACGTACCGCCGAATTGCTCAACACGTGGGGCGTGAGGTCTCCACAGTACATCGATGTTGTCGCTAGTGGTCGGCGGAAGGTGCACGTGCCCGTCGACCTGGGACCGGACCGCAGCGACGCACGGATGCACGCCAAGACCGTAGGATCCTACGCAGTGCCGTAGGGGACCGCACCGCCACTTCCCAGCAAATTAGGGACACTGTTGCTCTTGGGGTATCGGCGAGGACCATTCGCAACCGTCTCCATGAAGCTGGGCTACGGTCCCGCACACCGTTAGGCCGTCTTCCGCTCACGCCCCAACATCGTGCAGCCCGCCTCCAGTGGTGTCGCGACAGGCGTGAATGGAGGGACGAATGGAGACGTGTCGTCTTCAGCGATGAGAGTCGCTTCTGCCTTGGTGCCAATGATGGTCGTATGTGTGTTTGGCGCCGTGCAGGTGAGCGCCACAATCAGGACTGCATACGACCGAGGCACACAGGGCCAACACCCGGCATCATGGTGTGGGGAGCGATCTCCTACACTGGCCGTACACCACTGGTGATCGTCGAGGGGACACTGAATAGTGCACGGTACATCCAAACCGTCATCGAACCCATCGTTCTACCATTCCTAGACCGGCAAGGGAACTTGCTGTTCCAACAGGACAATGCACGTGCGTATGTATCCCGTGCCACCCAACGTGCTCTAGAAGGTGTAAATCAACTACCCTGGCCAGGAAGATCTCCGGATCTGTCCCCCATTGAGCATGTTTGGGACTGGATGAAGCGTCGTCTCACGCGGTCTGCACGTCCAGCACGAACGCTGGTCCAACTGAGGCGCCAGGTGGAAATGGCATGGCAAGCCGTTCCACAGGACTACATCCAGCATCTCTATGATCGTCTCCATGGGAGAATAGCAGCCTGCATTGCTGCGAAAGGTGGATATACACTGTACTAGTGCCGTCATTGTGCATGCTCTGTTGCCTGTGTCTATGTGCCTGTGGTTCTGTCAGTGTGATCATGTGATGTATCTGACCCCAGGAATGTGTCAATAAAGTTTCCCCTTCCTGGGACAATGAATTCACGGTGTTCTTATTTCAATTTCCAGGAGTGTATTAGAAACACTAAATTGTTGCATACATTAGTGAACAAGGACACTGATTCCTGCGGATGAAATTTAATGAGTGACATCAGTGGACATTATGTTTATATATTATTTCATGTCTATATGTGTATGTTTTTTATTCGTCATTCTGGAGCATGTGTGGAGACGTTTTACCCCTCGCTGAGGCCGCAGCCCAAACAGCCCGAGGGACTGCTGCTATTATGTATTGGGGCTCCAGCAACGGTAACTGTGAGCTATGAGTCCTTCCATCGCGCAGGTGAGGGCGTTGACGTCGGGATTTCGATCGCCTTGTTACCTAGAGGCGAAGCGAGAACGAGCAGACAAGAACTATTCGCCTGCAGCTCATCACTGAATGTCATTACACAAGAATCGAGCTGTCCGTTGTCCGTTGTCGACCGGAAATTCGATCGTCAATCTAGTCAAGAGGTCTACAAGCAACATCGATATAAATCATATGAAGAATTTGCAGGAAAAGATGACTTGGAGCTGCAGGAAATCCGAAGAACGCATTACGAAGCTTAACAGAGACGAAGAATCGGCGAAATGAAATTGAAGAGAGCGAAAAATCTAGAATTACACGTCTTATTCCCTAAAATGAAATTGAAGAGAGCGAAAAATCTAGAATCACACGTCTTATTCCCTATATCCCACTGTTGCACCAGCACAGATGGCCTGCAGAATCTAAACGATCACTCCGTCCGCCCCGGTAGCTGAGTGGTCAGCGTGACGGAATGTCATGCTTAGGGCCCGGATTCGATTCCAGGATGGATCGGAGATTTTATTCTCTCAGGTACTGGGTGTTGTGTTGTCCCAACCGTCGTCATCTCATTCTCGTCGACGTGCAAGTCGCCGAAGTGGCCACCACTCAAAAGACTTGCACCAGGTGAACTGTCTATCCGACGGGAGGCCCTAGCCAAGCGACATTTCATTTCGATCACTCCGTGCAGCCGCACGGGGGCGGCGAGATGAAAGGACATCGCAGACCTCGCCGGGCAAAAGAACATACAAGACTCTAATCAAGTCACAAGATTGTTAATAAAACATTTAAGATTATGCATAGATTGGAATGGGTAATTCGTGTAAATTGACCTATTCCATAATAAATGTAAAGTGAATATTTAAGTTGTGTATAGTATATAAAATGAAATTTACAGCTAAATTTAAACAGACTTATTCAATCTAGATTTTAAATGATCTAAATATTCAATTAATGTTAGAAAAATGAAACTGTCTATATATATATATGTGTGTGTGTGTGTGTGTGTGTGTGTGTGTGTGTGTGTGTGTGTGTAACATACTGTGACTCGATCATAGAAAGGAAAGATGGAAAAAGGAGAAGGAAAATAAAAAAATAAGGTCTCAAGCAAGAAAAGGAACTAAAAGTACCACATCATAAATCAAAGTCAAACATAGGTAAGGAAGAACGCCGACCCTTTAAGAGAAAATCTGAATAGGTGTAATGTTAGTATATATTGCTGTTACCTGACCGATGACAATTTGATTAAAATAGTCACCGTTTGGGGGCTGTGTAAACCCTCGCTACGTATCTGGTCTTTCTTTAAAGAAAATCTTTTTGAACTGCCAGTGAAACATCCCCTTATTTTATATAAAACTACGAACTCCCGTTTTTACGTATAGAAAGTTAAATAAAATAATAATAAGAGCCAATGGAATAGAGTGTTACATGCAAAGTAGCAAGGGCCTTTATTCAATGAGTGTTTAACGAACGTCACTTTTGTTTCACAACAAGCATATTAAACAAACGCATGTATTGTTAACGTCTTTAGCGTCTGGGAGACTTTAGCTTATGGGACTCTTTGCGTTCGAGAGTTTAATGTTCGAGCCTTTAGCGTTTGAGTGCCGAGTATTCGCTTCTCTTAAGTTCATGCGCCACTGCGTGAAATAATTGACTTCATTGGAAGGCGAGATAGTTAAAAATAAATTTCTGTTCGTTTAATTTATTGTCAAAAGTCGAAAACTGACAGAACTGATATAACGCTAACATCCAGCGTACATCTCAATCGATAAAAACTCGATATTATTAATTCCCATTTTAAGAAGTTTAATTGTTGTCGAAGCTGCTATTCAAACATAGCATCACAACTTGACTCTCAATTATAGACCCTCTTTCAACATCTACCACCGAGATGAAGTGTGACCATTCCTGGTAGTGAACCATATCAAAGAAACTGTGATAATAACACCCGAGTTAAGGAAAAACTATATGTTCTACGATTTCGAATAGAGTATTGCGAGAAGTTAACCGTGTATTGGATTATCTTTGGACAATAATAATAATAATAACAACCAGTGGAGGCCCGGGAAAAGAACAGGCCTCCTGTATGTTCTGCCAGTCGTAAAAGGTGCAAAAGATAACAAACCACTAATAGGGTTAACCCCCCTTTTAGTGTGATTAGTTGGTTCAGGACAGAACTAATGAAGCCTCGGACAAGCGCTGTCATGGTCGGGGACGACGCTTGAACGCTATGCCCGTCCACAATGGTAACGACACTGCTAGCCACACGGAAAATTATTTAAATCCAAATAGAAGTGTTTTGCAGGATATGCCTCCTGCAACCACTCTAGAAGGAAAACAAAGACAGAGGATGAGATGGGTAGATGAAGTTAACCGACACCTCATGTACTGTTATTACCAAGCAACAAACTTAGGAACCAACACAACTGGATACAGACCACAAGTATACACAACATTTATTACCAGATACGCAGAATTAAAATTTTTAACAGAACAACGACTAGCTGATCAGATCCGTGTAATAATCAAAAATAACAGGATACACCAGTCAGAATTACAAAACATAAAACAACAAGTACAACAAATACTGGAACAAAATAATGTGCAATCAGAAGAAGAAGAAAATACAGTAATGGACTCAAACATCCCAGAGCAAACAAACAAAGAACAACACGCACCAATTAAACAATCAGAGGAAAACGGAATCCTAAGACAGCCACCAGAACAAGCACAAATAGAACACGAAGTGACACACATGTTAGATACAGAAGAAAAATTTCAGCTCACATATATAGAGTACAAAGACACAAATACAAACATTAGACCATTCTTGCATAGACCACTAAATAACCCACAAGTCGAAACAACAATAACAACTATCAACACAACCATACACAACAAAATAAATGACAATACAACTATGGAAGAGTTACACTACTGGTTTATATAGGAGCACTCACTACACTAAATATACGCACTAGGCAGAGATCAGAACCAACCAGTACACAGAAGAAACCCACAAAACCAGCATGGCAACACAGGCTACATATCAGAATAGAAAAACTCAGAAAAGACATCGGACAGCTAACACAATTTATAAGAAATGAAATATAAGACAAAAAACGAAAAAGGTTAGGTAAAATCTCACAACAAGAAGCGATAGAACAATTAGATGAAAAGAAGCAGAAATTACAAGGATTGGCCAAACGACTTAGAAGATACAAAAAAAGTGAAAACAGAAGGAAACAAAACCTAACATTCAACACAAACCAAAAGAAATAGTCAAACCAGGTACAACATAACAGACATGCTCAGTGGATACAAGCAGAAATAGACACATACAAGACGATGCCACAAATGCCTGAAGTGATAATTTTGCAATATGAAGCCACCCGAGCAATTAATTCTATGCACAATTGGAAAGCCCCTGGAAAAGATAAAATAGCAAATTTCTGGCTAAAGAAGTTCACCTCAACACTTTCCCATCTAACTAAATTATTTAACAGTTACATTGCAGACCCATACACATTCCCTGATACACTTACACAAGGAATAACTTATCTGAAACCTAAAGATCAAGCAGACACAGGAAACCCAGCAAAATATCGCCCCATAACGTGCCTACCAATAATATACAAAATATTAATTTCAGTCATTACACAGAAATTAATGACACATACAACACAGAAAAAAATTATAAATGAAGAACAAGAAGTCTGCTGCAAAGGAGCATGAGGATGTAAAGAACAACTGATAATACATGCTGATGTGACATATCAAGCTAAAACTAAACAAAGGTCGCTACACTACGCATACATTGATTACCAAAAAGCTTTTGACAGTGTACCCCACTCATGGTTACTACAAATACTGGAAATATAGAAAGTAGATCATAAATTGATACAGTTCCTAAACACAGTAATGAAGAATTGGAAAACCACACTTAATATCCAAACAAATTCAAATAATATCACATCACAGCCAATACAGATTAAGTGTGGAATATACCAAGGAGACTCATTAAGTCCTTTCTGATTCTGCCTTGCTCTGAACCCACTAGCCAACATGCTAAATAATAAATATTATGGATATAACATTACTGGAACATACCAACACAAAATCACACATTTGTTATACATGGATGATCTAAAACTACTGGCAGCAACAAATCAACAACTCAACCAATTACTAAAGATAATATAATGATATAAATATGGCTTTTGGAACAGACAAATGTAAGAAAAATAGCATAGTCAAGGGAAAACACACTAAACAAGAAGATTACATATTGGATAACCACAGCGACAGCATAGAAGCGATGGAAAAAACAGATGCCTATAAATATCTAGGATACAGACAAAAATAGGAATAGATAATACAAATATTAAAGAAGAACTAAAATATAGACAAAGACTAACAAATATACTGGAAACAGAATTGACAGCAAGAAACAAGACAAAAGCTATAAATACTTACGCTATACCAATATTGACCTACTCATTGGGAGTAGTGAAATGGAGTGACACAGACCTAGAAGCACTCAATACACTTACACGATCACTATGCCACAAATATAGAATACATCACATACATTCAGCAACAGAAAGATTCACATTAAGCAGAAAGGAAGGCGGAAGGGGATTTATCGACACAATAAACCTACATTATGGACAGGTAGACAATTTAAGAAAATTCTTTATAGAACGAGCAGAAACTAGAAAATACACAAAGCAATCAATCATATAAATACATCGGCTACACCATTGCAATTTCATAACCACTTCTACAACTCTTTAGATCACATAACATCAACAGATACGAAGAAAGAAAATTGGAAAAAGAAAACACTACATGGCAAGCGCCCATATCATCTAACACAGTCACACATCGATCAAGATGCATCCAACACATGGCTAAGAAAAGGCAATATGTACAGTGAGACGGAAGGATTCATGGTTTCAATACAGTATCAAACAATAAACACCAGATATTACAGCAAGCATATTATTAAAGTTCCCAATACCACAACAGATAAATGCAGACTTTGCAAACAACAAATAGAAACAGTAGATCACATCACAAGCACATGTACAATACTAGCAAATACAGAATATCCCAGAAGACATGACAATGTAGCAAAAATAATACATCAACAACTTGCCATACAACATAAACTAATGAAACAACATGTTCCCACATACAAGTATGCACCACAAAATGTACTGGAGAATGACGAATACAAATTATGCTAGAACAGAACAATTATAACAGATAAAACAACACCATATAACAAACCTGACATCATACTCACCAATAAAAAGAAGAAATTAACACAAGTAATCGAAATATCCATATCCAATACAACAAATATACAGAAGAAAACAGGAGAAAAATTAAAAAATACAGCCAACTGGCTGAGGAAGTCAAGGACATGTGCCGCAGGCCGTGGTCGTGTGGTAGCGTTCTCGCTTCCCGCGCCCGGGTTCCCGGGTTCGATTCCCGGCAGGGTCAGGGATTTTCTCTGCCTCGTGATGACTGGGTGTTGTGTGATGTCCTTAGATTAGTTAGGTTTAAGTAGTTCTAAGTTTTAGGGGACTGATGACCATAGATGTTAAGTCCCATAGTGCTCAGATAAAGTTGACATTATACCAATTATACTTTCAACTACAGGAGTCATGCCACACAATATCCACCAGTACATCAACGCATTACAGCTACATCCAAACGTATACATACAACTACAAAAATCTGTAATTATTGATACATGTTCAATTACCTGAAGGTTCCTAAATGCAATGTAACATATACCGTACAGTTAAAAGGAAGTCACGCTTGATCAAGGTCCGCGTCACTTTCCATTGTTAACCAGACACAACGTCTGAGAAAGGAAAGAAATAATAATAATAATAATAGCTTATTCCACATTAATATTATTTCGAATAATTTTCAATGGACAAAACATTATGCTGTGTTAAATGAATCCTGTGTACGTGTGTACGTTAATCAAAGATATCAATTCATTTTGAAAGGCGAATCGGCCGCCTAGTAACTATTAGTGAGCATCGTTGTTGGCAGCTAGCCGATAGTAATAATTTGAATCTAAACTTATTAACTAAAAAGATTGTGAAAGATTTGTGTAACTCAGAATATAGACTCGAATTTGCGCAAAGAGCCGACATTTTCAACAAATATTGACTGCAGTAACAGATAGTGTTGTGTCGCCTCGCTTTCACGTGACTCGACGATGTAAAGAATACTGGCTGGGCATAGAAAAAGGACATTACAATTTCGCTGATCTGGGAAGTGCCAGTGGGTAACTATAGGAGGCGTCAATGCAGCTTAGTAACTGATGACGGCTGAGGTGGAGAGGATATAAAACGTAGGGTAGCAATGTCACGGAAAGCGTTTCTGAAGAAGAGAAATTTGTTAACATCGAATATTGATTTAAGTGTTAGCAAGTCTTTCATGAAGTGTAGCCACGTATGAATGTGAAATATAGACGATGAAAAGTTCAGAAAAAAGGGAAAAGAAGCTTTCTAAATGTGGTGCTACACAAGAGTGTTGAAGATTAGATGTGTAGATCAGTTAACAAATGAGGAGGTACTGAAGATAACAGGGGTGATAAGAAATTTGCGGTACAACTTGACCAAAAGAAGGGATTAGATGATAGGACACATTCTGAGACATTAAGGGATCACAAGTTTAGTACTGGAGGGGAGTCTGGGGGGTAAAAATCGTAGAGGGAGGCAAAGAGATGCAGGCAGTAAGCAGATTCAGAAGGATATGGGTTGCAGTAGTTATTCTCGGACTAAAGTCTACAGCAACAAATATGCTTATTGAAGGATCAAACTGACGTCTGGTTGTTTCTCTGTACTGTCTCCACGTGTTACCACGAACACTTTCAAAACTTTCCTAACAGCGTGCGGTATTGTCACCATTCATGCACACTAAGAAGGGAATAGCTTCATTGTGTTAATATGCTACTGTTTTATTTTATCACGACTGGAGAACGTTTTATTTGTCTGAGAATAGATGCTTTGCGTCTACCAAGATCTGCTTTACTGATCAGTAAATCTACTGGAAACCGAAGTGTTTGGTCTTACAAATCCCCCACAAGTTCTTGCTTAGATTCGTTAATTAAATATTGATTGCGTTCTTCGTTGCCTAAATTTAAACGTTCATTGCGTTATCCATTGCTTAAAACATAAGTGTTGCTACATTACTTCCGCCACCATACATTTTCTATTTTACATGCACCCTCCCATCATTTTACATGGTGACACAGTCTGGAATGGCCAGGAGAAAATAAGTCCTATTATAACTTCAAATGTTATTTTTTGGAACCTGACGCCTTACCAGTCCCGGCTCCTTGCTAGTAACAATGCAAAAATGTTATGTAGGAGAGCATGATTTCGTAGTGGGCTGTATTGTTTATTTTTCTTGTTAGTTTTTCTATTCCATACGTGAACTAATATCGAGTTGCTGCAACTTACATGTACTGTCAAGTGTTCGTGCAGATATAGCGATATGATATCATTCAAGTGTAATGTGGGATATGGACTATGTAGAATGTGCTCTCAATTACGGTATAGAAATTTTGATAACATGCTACATGTTGTGTGAAGCATCATGTGATGCTTATCCACATATACTTGATAATGACGGGAGGTCGAAATCAGTTGGTAGCGCAGCTGGTAAAAAATAAAAAAATGCAGCACAGTACAAACCATGCCTCGCTTTATAAAATTCTAGAGCCTGTGGCCCAACACAGCAGTACAATTCTTAAAAAAGGTTCATTTTTTTGCAACGTGAAAAGTCGAGCATATTCGACTAATCGCAGTTGCCTACTCCCAAATGAAGCTCCTACGCTGTCCGTAACTCCCAAGCAAACAGAAGTAGTTTCGGAAGGGCAGAGCTGAGATCTAAACTCTCGCGGCAGGTATTGTTACAGTCAGCCATCGGATAGAGGCAGAAAGCAAATTGGAGGGAGACTGGCCTGACTTCTACAAACCAGGAGCACTGGTGAATTAGTAGATCCAGTAACAAGACATTCAAAGCCAACGCACCGTTTCTGCAGCCAATGCTCACCTCTTCCAAAGGGCATGACGTTGGGTGAGGTGATGGACCACCTAAAGAGAGTGTGTAATAAAATCCTCCGATATTGTAATAAATAATTTATTTTCAGCGTTACTTGAAGACTATCTTTTGCATTTCACTATAGTATACACAGAAGTTATAAATATTCACTGTTAATGAAACGTTGGAAAAATAAAAATGTGTCATCGGCCCAATCAAGACGAATGGTTTTTTTCATGGGGACAGGCAGTTTCCATGAATGACCTATAGTTTAATAGCTTCCAAGTAATATACACATCTGAATAAGTGTCAACAGATTACATATTTTTTATTTTTAAGAGTTTTTTTGTTGGCATCTGAAACCGAATAATATGTATTCGAAACCAAGAAAGCTTAAAGTAAAAATGTCGCCTTCGAAGGAAAACAAAACAAGTTTTACTAATTATCAAAAACTTACAAACGCATTAGAAAACACATAACGGAAACCATTTCTTAACCGGTGTTCGTAGATGCCTATTGAGGCCTATTCTTACACAACATTCAAAGTGGATCATTCAAGGCCACTCTTATAGTGTATTTTAGAAACAGCTAATCTCCATGCACATCACGTAACTTTATATTGTGAATATGACAAAATGGTCTGAACTGCTTTCACCTTTCAAGGCTGGCTGAAAAAATTTAATCACTATTACCATACCACTACGACATTCAATCATTAGTACTACTCAGTTAATTTAGTGCAAATATTAGCTTTTTTGACTGTTGCTATGTTTCTTCGTGGAACAAGTAACCACAGAGAAACCCAGCCGGATCATCGATGTAGCCGGCCCATCCACAGCAACTTTCTCTACCACGTTCCCTTAAAGAGGCGATCGAACAGTAACCACGAGTGAAAATCTAACGAGAAACATCGCCCATCGTGGAAGGACTGACACAGTTTCAATTGATTTATAGTTTGTTACTTAAGAAACTCCAAGAACCATAACCACTGTGTAAAAACAGATTAAATGTAGTTTCGTGGAATTACTAGTGCTAACTTAGGGCTTTTAGAAGACAGAGGTGTATTGAGAATATACAGGGTGGAGAAAAACTGTCACGAAATTTTAACCCCGGATAGCTGATGCCAGCAGCAACCAAAATTACTAATGTTGTTTAGGTCGACAACGCACCGTTTTTAAACTATGGAAGCTTGGCGCCACTAACTCAGATTGGACGTGAGATTGCCCTGTTGCCGTTCGTCGGTTGACGGGCAGCGCTATGGTTGTCGGTTCACACATACAAACGTCCCTCGCCCCGTCATTGCCCCAACATGATACGCACACGTGTCGAATAGGTCTTGCTGTTTGTCTCCACCTCAAGTCAGAGTCATACAGGAAGCATGGCGGCATAGTATTTGTTTGAAGAACAGCGAGATATGATTTTTGTTTATGGACTAGCCGACGGCAATGCGCATGAAGCTCGACTGTTGTATGAGGAGCGGTACCCAGCAAGACGCCACCCACACCCGCAAACGTTTACAGCAATTCACCGGCGACTTGGCGAAATAGGCTCGTTAGCGTGATATCATGGTGATGCTGGAATACCTCGAACGAGATGTTGCATTTGAAGAGACTGTTCTCGATTGCTTCTAGGAAGCACCTACGACAAGTACTCGAGCGGTTGGGTACGACATGGGAGTCACTCATCGGTTAGTCTGGAAGGTTTTGAGGGATGATGGTCAGCATCCATTTACTTTCCACCCTGTCCAGGATCTAAATCCTGTGGCGGACTATGGACATAGGCTAGGGTTTTGCCGGTGGTTTCTGCGACGTGTTGCTCGAGATCCCGACTTCCCCGCCATTGTGTTGTATGCCTACGAGTGCACCTCCCATCGGGATGGCTTTTACAACACTCGAAAAAGTTCATTACTGGGCAAGGGGAAATCCTCACCTCATGTACGTCCACGGACACCAGGAACGATTTTCGCTCAATATTTGGGCAGGCATTGTGGGTGACCATCTGATTAGGCCGGTCCGTCTACCTCCACGACTTACTGGGACAAATTACCTTCACTTTTTGCAAGAAACTCTACGTGGCCTGTTGGAAGATGTTCCCCTGGACATACGGCTACGCATGTGGTTGCACCATGATGGAGCGCCCGCACGTAACAGTCGCGCTGTGCGCTGACGGTCATGTGAAACCCAGCTCGCGCTATTCGTCCACGAGACTCCGAGGGCCATAGACACGGGTTCACAGGTAGATGCCGTGTTTCTTGACTTCCGCAAGGCGTTCGATACAGTTCCCCACAGTCGTTTAATGAACAAAGTAAGAGCATATGGACTATCAGACCAATTGTGTGATTGGATTGAGGAGTTCCTAGATAACAGGACGCAGCATGTTATTCTCAATGGAGAGAAGTCTTCCGAAGTAAGAGTGATTTCAGGTGTGCCGCAGGGGAGTGTCATAGGACCGTTGCTATTCACAATATACATCAATGACCTGGTGGATGACATCGGAAGTTCACTGAGGCTTTTTGCAGATGAGGCTGTGGTGTATCGAGAGTTTGTAACAATAGAAAATTGTACTGAAATGCAGGAGGATCTGCAGTGAATTGACGCATGGTGCAGGGAATGGCAATTGAATCTCAATGTAGACAAGTGTAATGTGCTGCGAATACAGAGAAAGATAGATCCTTCATCATTTAGCTACAAAATAGCAGGTCAGCAACTGGAAGCAGTTAATACCATAAATTATCTGGGAGTAAGCATTAGGAGTGATTTAAAATGGAATGATCATGTAATGTTGATCGTCGGTAAAGCAGATGCCAGACTGAGATTCATTGGAAGAATCCTAAGGAAATGCAATCCGAAAACAAAGGAAGTAGGTTACAGTACGCTTGTTCGCCCACTGCTTGAATACTGCTCAGCAGTGTGGGATCCGTACCAGATAGGGTTGATAGAAGAGATAGAGAAGATGCAACGGAGAGCAGCGCGCTTCGTTACAGGATCATTTAGTAATCGCGAAAGCGTTACGGAGATGATAGATAAACTCCAGTGGAAGACTCTGCAGGAGAGACGCTCAGTAGCTCGGTATGGGCTTTTGTCAAAGTTTCGGGAACATACCTTCACCGAAGAGTCAAGCAGTATATTGCTCCCTCCTACGTATATCTCGCGAAGAGACCATGAGGATAAAATCAGAGAGATTAGAGCCCACACAGAGGCATACCGACAATCCTTCTTTCCACGAACAATACGAGACTGGAATAGAAGGGAGAACCGATAGAGGTGCTGAAGGTACCCTCTGCCACACACCGTCAGGTGGCTTGCGGAGTATGGATGTAGATGTAGATGTAGATGTTTAAATGGTCTCTTCGACGGTAGTTAATTGTCAAAGGTGCACGTAGACATGGCCACCGCGATCACCAGACTTCACGCCACGGGACTTTTTCCTGTGGGGGATTCTTTAAGGTTCTAGTTCACCCACCCGGACGCGAACCACCCAGAAACGAAGGGGAATTAGTGGGTCGCATTCAACATGCCGCCAATCACATCAGGACAATCGCAGGAATCTCTGAAAGATTCCAGAATGAGATTTTCACTCTGCAGTGGAGTGTGCGCTGATATTAAACTTCCTGGCAGATTAAAACTGTGTGCCGGACCGAGACTAGAACTCGGGACTTCTGCCTTTCGCGGGCAAGTGCTCCACCGACTGAGCTACCCAAGCACAACTCTGCAAGGTTCGCAGGAGAGCTTCTGTAAAGTTTGGAAGGTAGGAGACGAGTTACTGGCAGAAGTAAAGCTGTGAGGACGGGGCGTGTGTCGTGCTTGCGTAGCTCAGTCGGTGGAGCACTTGCCCGCGAAAGGCAAAGGTCCCGAGTTCGAGTCTCGGTCCGGCACACAGTATTAATCTGCCAGGAAGTTTCATCTCAGAAAGAGTTTGGCATAATATCGTTCGACGTTACCAAGCTTGTGTCTCGTGAGAGGGTCGCCAGTTCGAGCACCTGCTTAAGTAAACAGTGTCCTAGCTACAAAAAGGCCCTTTTCAGGGCCTACAGAATTTGTAAAAGACTTTCTATACGCGAACTAACAGCTATTGAGGGGTTTGTTCCCAGTACGTCTTATCATGAAACTACAATGGATGTGTCGGGACCCCGGCGGATTCGCCCCCAGGCCCCCAGAGTGGAAGGCTGGTGCGCTAGCACCGAGCGTGCGGGCCGCCTTGGATACATTGCGATCTCCGACAGGGAAAGCACTCGCGGTCATGCGTTGTCCAGAGCACCCGGCAACAGGGCAATCCCGCGGCCAATCGGAGCGCGTGGTGCCAAGTTTCCAGTTTGAAAATGGTGCGTTGTCGACCTACACAACATTAGTAATTTTGCTTCCTACTGGCATCAGCTAACCAGGGTTAAATTTTCGCGACACAGTTTTTCTCCACCTTGAACAAAAAAGAACAAGAGCATCAAAGTTGTAAACCCATTTCTCATGGTCATGGTACGGTTTCTGTTAGAGTGTACAGCTAAGTCGCCTAAAACCAGCTATGACCAACTGCGAGCCGAAAGGCATGTAGGATTGTTGAAAGATGTCATCAGTACCAAGATTGGTTTGAACACTTCAGCGTCCGCAACTCGTGGTCAAATGGCGCCGGGACGCCAGCTCAGAGTGTTCGGTCAGTAGACTGGTCACTACTATGCGCATCATCATCATCATCATTTAAGACTGATTATGCCTTTCAGCGTTCAGTCTGGAGCATAGCCCCCTTATAAAATTCCTCCATGAACCCCTATTCAGTGCTAACATTAGTGCCTCTTCTGATGTCAAACCTATTACATCAAAATCATTCTCAACCGAATCCAGGTACCTTCTCCTTGGTCTGCCCCGACTCCTCCTACCTTCTACCGCTGAACCCATGAGTCTCTTGCGTAACCTTGCTTCTCCCATGCGTGTAACATGACCCCACCATCTAAGCCTGTTCGTCCTGACTGTTACATCTATAGAGTTCATTCCCAGTTTTTCTTTGATTTCCTCATTGTGGACACCCTCCTGCCATTGTAACCACCTACTAGTACCTGCAATCATCCTAGCTACTTTCATATCCGTAACCTCAACCTTGTTGATAAGGTAACCTGAATCCACCCAGCTTTCGCTCCCATACAACAAAGTTGGTCGAAAGATACTGTGCGCATGTAAAAAATAAAAAAAAAAATAAGAAACTGAGTGTTGTTGTCATCGATGGAATTTGTAACGTATCATGCGACACTCCCACAGAACCACTGTCGAAGAAACAGATGGGAAGAAAGAAGACGAATAAAATATGGATAGCGGCGCTGCCTCTAGATTGTAGGATCCCGGATTCGATTTCCAACCAGGACGAAGGTTTTCTCTGCTTGGGGACTGTTTGCGCTGTCCTAATCTTTTCGTCCACAATGACGGCCAACTCGCCAAAGTTGGGTGAAATTGGAAGACTACCATCAAACGACTGCACGATGCCAGACGGGTCTCCTGACAGTCCAACCATTCTATTTCAACTCTTGGCTTGGCGTGGTGCTGTTGGAGGTAATAAGCGAGTGTCCTTCTCCGACATATGCACTGATTACACAGAGAGCTGTAGGGGGATCTGCAGTTCAAGGTGAGCTCCGAACCGCAGGGCAACACTGAATTTTTCACGTCAACAAACATCTACAGAAGGTAATACCTTTGGATTCATAGTCTTTCACAGTATGGCTGAACCACCGAACCGTAGCCTGTTTTATGTTGATCAGGAAAAATCCACACAAATAATATTGAAACTGTACTGAAGTTATATTGCTAATTCTGATTTCCATTTGGTTTCGAAATTGTCTGGTCCTCCATACCTCTGTCCAAAACCTCTACGCCTCTTAAAGATCTTGTGTAATGATAATTACCGTCCATTCTATCCAATATCTATTAACTTCCAACACTGCATATCCATTTATGTCTCTTAATTCTGTGAACTGACAAATTATGCGATTGGTGATAAAAATATTTGGCCTTCGTACTCCAAACTGGTGTACACGAGTGTCCCAATCAAGAAAAGAGGTAAATGGAACTTGCTCAGGGAAGGAATAGTTCCCATGTCGAATATCCAAGTAAATCGCCGATAAGAAACAGCAGTGAATAAGACATGTCTCATTCGAGTATGGCCTGCCATTTTGAAAACAATCTAGTGAAGTTAGCAACGTAAGCTCACAAAAGAAGGTACCTGGATCACATTTTACACGATCGCATATAGCTCAGCCTGAAACACTTAAGATGCAGATAGCAGCCTTAACGGGGTTAAAAGTGTCATAGCCATTTCATGACCAAGAACAAAGTGCTCGGATTAAACAGGACGTCAGAAGGAGCAGTAATAGAAATAGAAGAAAAGTTCAAGAGCTGCGTTAAAATTCAAGGCGAAAGGATATCAATAATAATATCCGCTGATGACTTTGCTGTTCTCTGTGAAAGTGAAGAATAATAACTACAAGACGTGTTGAATGGAACGACCAGTCTAAGGAATATAGAATGTGGACTGAGAGTAAACCAAGGGATGACAGAAGTAACGAGAAGTAGCAACAATGAAAGTGATCAGGAAGTAGACGAACTTAAGGAATTCCGCTATCTAAGAAGGAAAATAACCCACGATCGACTACGCAAGGAGATACGAGTATAAAGCAGACTAGCACTCGCAAATAGGACGTTTCTGGCCAAGAGAAGTCTACTAGTGTCAAAAACAATCAATCTGAGGAAGAAATTTCAGAGAATGCAGTTTTGAAACACAGAATTGTGTGGGTGTAAGATATGGACCGTGGGAAAACCAGGACAAGAGAATCGAAGCATTTGAGATGTGGTTCTACTGAATAATGTTAAAAAGTATGTGGAGTGATAAGGCAAAGAATGAGGAGTTTCTCCACAGAATCGACGAGGAAAGGAATATGTGGAAAACACAGAACATAGACAAGAAGAAGGGGCAGGATGAGAGGACATTCAATAAGACGTCATTGAGTAATCTATATGATACTAGAGGGAACTGTAGAGGGTAAAAACTGTAGAGGAATGCCGGTAGTGGAATACATCCAGCAAATAATTGAGAACGTAAGTAGAAAGTGCTAGTCTGAGGACGCATCAAATCAATCAGCAGACTGATGATTAAAAAATAAATAAGCATAAAAAATCCAAGGGTATTTTGTCGTGTGTGGTTGGAGACCCACTGACACTTTTTGAAAGATGCTCAGCTAATCTTTCCTTCCACCTTCAGTTGAGCTGCAAAACGACAAGCAGGGCACAGATACGAGCGTTTCTGTCGAAAACAATTCGCTTAGCTCTTTGTTCAAAAATGGTTCAAATGGCTCTGAGCACTATGGGACTTAACTTCTGAGGTCATCAGTCCCCTAGAACTTAGAACTACTTATACCTAACTAACCTAAGGACATCACACACATCCATGCCCGAAGTAGGATTCGAAATTGCGACCGTAGCGGTCGCGCGGCTCCAGACTGTAGCCCCTACTACCGCTCGGCCACTAGCTCTTTGTAAACTTTAGTGAATGTATTTATGTATTTCGTTTATCTAGAGAAATTTCTATCCTCTTGTCCGTATTAGGAGTATGGTATGGCCTATCATGTACCACCTACATTTCCATGTTTGACCTTTTTTTTTTCCTTTATTGGGTTTCGATTCCCCCTAAAGGGGGCGGGCTGGCAGCAGCTTATTACGCCGCTCTTCAGCCTACAGAATTTTTTAAAAAGATGAAGATAATAAAAAATAATAACAGTTGGCGATAAAATCGGTGACTTGAAGGTAAAAATGGCAGAAAATTCTGGAGCGTAAAACATAAAACACAGGGTCGATGAAGCTAATAAAACACACAGGATGCAGAAAGACAATAGACAGACAATTAAAAAAACACGGCGACAGTCTGGGTTCTGTTCGCAAGAGATATAAAAAGCACACCCAGCGACAGCATGATTTCTGTTCGCAACACTGTGGAAGGACGCACAACACCGAACACTCACTTAAACACTGCGCGAAAAGTTGGCACAAATACGACATACCACACCCGAGAGCAGGTGGGGGAAACTGGTCAGATGACGGGAAAAAGGAGGGGGGGAAGGAGAGGAAAAGTGAAGGGGGAGGGGGGAAATGAGCCAATGGAAGAGGAGGATCCATAAGAGGGGTGGGGGGTGCTGAGCAGACGGGCCAGGGATTGGGGAATGCAGAGGAGGGGAGTACAAAAGGACTCGGGGGGAGGGGGAGAGAAAGGAGATGATAGGCGGGGAGAAAACACAGGATGGAAGGGTGGAGGAAGAGGGAGCCCAGGGAAAGGACAGAGGAAAGGAGGGGGGGTTGAGGATCAGAGTTGATAGGAAGGATAAATGGAGGGAGAGAGTGCATCATCCGGGAGGGGGAGCTGATGGAAGCCACCTTGGGAAAGGAGATGTAAGGTGTAGAGATGGAGGGTAGGGGGGACACAATGGTGAAGACGTGGCAGGGGGCGGGGATGGAAGAGGAGAGGAGCAAGCAGGGGGTGAGGGGGTTCAAGACGGCGGGAGGTGTAGAGGATGCGGACATGTTCGAGCATGTTTGACCTTGACAGATTAGTGTAGTAACTTGATTCTTACCTGTAAGTGGGATCGAGTACGATGCATCCGATTATAGGAGGAACGAAATCTGTTTGCTTGGGTACGATTTGTCAGAGAAACTGGCTGATGGTTAGGCGTATCGCATCAAATCGACTTGTTGCTGTAAAGTTTATCACATTCCCTGAATAACGTCATGGGGACTCTTTTGGAAATTATGTGAGGAAAAGAGGAAAAGGGTGAGTCACTGAAGGCGTCGGCCGCATTCGGATGGACGTCGCCTCCTACTCGGAAAGTCGGAAAACAGTTTAAGGTTAGACAGGGCAAGGCCTACTACTAGATGGAACATTTTAAATACAATTTGTAGCGAAATTTTTGTCAGACGGAATTTACAGTTTGCTGACGTGGCAAAACACTAAACGCACCAGTTCACTCATCAGAGAAAGGTTTTACTGAATAGCGATGGAAATAAGGAGGAGCTCCATTTAAGAACTTCATCATTTCTGCCATGTTCGAAAGGTAGACCTCGAAGGTGCAAAGATTTAATGTACTAAAGCAAAGCATCATTGCGAAATCAAAGTAATATGAGTAATTCGGTCTTAAAATATTTCATTATATACGTAATTTCATTTAACTGGGGTATGCATGATGGCGAAATTTTAAACTGTGGTTAATTTTCAGTCAGATATGGTAACTGAAATCATAGTGTGAAAATTTATATAGCTGCTGCCTTATACATAAAACGAACGATGCACTGATTATTCGTACTGCAGGAAATTCCTTTCCTTGTAACACCTAACCACACTTTGATTTGATTGCGGTTCCCGCACGCAAGTCCACCCTTCTAACGAAATCATCAAACAGCCTCTCAGATGCGTTACTGTTGGTCTGACTGGTTAATAACACCACAGCACACAAAATGTGGCGCTTGCGTCAAATCTATGAAACACTTTGCTGTGATCTGAGCACAAAGAAGCCTTTAGCTGTGAACTGTATTTCGAAAACAAGCTATGGTTAGTTTTTTCTTTTGGATTGTCATTCTTCTGATTTGTTTTATTCAACCCTCCACTGTTTCTTCTCGTGTGCCAATCACTTAACCTCAGACTAGTAATTAAATGAATGTTTCCATCTTTCTTATCCTGATCCCCTACAATTTTTCCGTCCTACAACTCCCTTTGGTAACATGGAAGTATTCCCTGATGCTTTAACACGAATCTTATCTCCGTATCCGTACTACTAATTGGTGTTCTCTGCGTGTTCGTTTACACGTCGGTCCTGCGGAGAGCCACCACGTTTCTTGTCTCATAGGTTCACCCAATTTGCAACATTCTTCTGTAAGACCACATGTCAGACGCATCGCATCTCTTCTCTGCAGATTTTCTCACAATTCATAATTCAGTTCCGCTATATGTTATGATCCAAAGGCATATCTTCTGAAAGGTCTTCCGCAGGTTACATATACGAAGATAACACACTTACTTTGGTGAGAAATTTTCCTTTGTCTGTGCTAGTTTGCTTCATATGTCCTCACTGTTCCGTCGGTCATGCCTTATTTTACATCCGAGGTGTCATAGGTGGTCTCAATTCTAATACTAAATTTCTATTTAACCTCGCTATTATTACTTATTTCATCTTTCGACTTATATTTGGTTTCTTGTCAAACCGTATTACGTACTCAGTGGGCTGTTCATCCAAAGAAATTCTTTCTTCTTTTATGAACATGTATCATCATTGTTACCCTTTCCGCCCGAACTTTAATTGAATTTTGAAGGAACGAAGGTGGCAAGGAATATTAGAGTTTAATGTCCCGTCGACAGTGCGGTCATTACAGACGGAGCACAATCTCTGATCACAGAAGGAGGGGAAAGGGAATTGTCCTCGCCTTTCTAAAGGCAAAAATCCCAGATTTTGCCATGACCGATTTAGGGAAATCATTGAAAAGCTAAAACAGGATTACCGGACTGGGATTTGAACCGTAAACCTCAAGGAAGCAAGTCCAGTGTACTATTCACTGCGCGACCTTGCTCGGTAATCTCCTTTTATTTACTTCATTGCTTCTTCGACATACTTGTTGAACATTTGAGGAGAATTTATCCAGGCCTAACAACTTTTCTAATTCGGGAACTTCCTCCTTGGGCTTCCATTCCAGCGGTTCTCTCTTGGTTTTTGTACCTGTTGTGTATTTCCGTCTTTTTCCACACCAAATACGTTGTTGCGATGATTTAAAAATTCTTCCACCACTTTACACAGTTCAACGCGTTAGCTAGTTGTCAAATCCAAAGAAAGTGTCATGATTTTTCTCACGTCTTACTTTTGTTATCTGTTGCAGCGTCAGGACTAAATCCATTGTGCATGTACTGACTAGCATCTAAAAGTTCCTCAATTTTTCTTTCAAGTCCTGTGCACATAATTCTGATTAGGATCATGGACGAAATCTCACACCTCTTGTAAACAACTGAATTTTCTGTTCCTTAATTGGCGGACCTACCAAGTCAGAATCACCAGGTAACACACTCCAGTAGCCTGTCCCCCACAGTTGAAAATAATTTTCAGTCAACCCTGTTCCTTATTCTGTTGGCTATGAAAGAAATTATGGCCATACTAGTACTTACTTGAACCAAGAGTTTACACTACTGACCATTAAAATTGCTACACCAAGAAGAAATGCAGATGATAAACAGGTATTCACTGGACAAATATATTATGCTAGGACTGACATGTGATTACATTTTCACGCAATTTGGGTGCATAGGTCCTGGAAAATCAGTACCCAGAACAACCACCTCTCGCCGTAATAACGGCCTTGATACGCCAGGGCATTGAGTCAAACAGAGCTTGGGTGGCGTGTACAGGTATGGCTGCCCATGCAGCTTCAACACGATACCATAGTTCATCAAGAGTAGTGACTGGCGTATTGTGACGAGCCAGTTGCTCGGCCACCATTGACCAGACGTTTTCAATTGGTGAGAGATCTGGAGAATGTGCTGGTCAGGGCTGCAGTCGAACATTTTCTGTATCCAGAAAGGCCCGTACAGGACCTGCAACATGCGGTCGTGCATTATCCTGCTGAAATGTAGAGTTTCGCAGGGATCGAATGAAAGATAGAGCTACGAGTCGTAACACATCTGAAATGTAACGTCCACTGGTCAAAGTGCCGTCAATGCAAACAAGAGGTGACCGAGACGTGTAACCAATGGCACCCCGTACCATCACGCCGGGTGATACGCCAGTATGGCGATGACGAATACACGCTTCCAATGTGCGTTCACCGCGATGTCACCAAACACGGATGCGACCATCATGATGCTGTAAACACAACCTGGATTCATCCGAAAAAAAGACGTTTTGCCATTCGTGCACCCAGGTTCGTCGTTGAGTACACCAACGCAGGTGCTCCAGTCTGTGATGCAGCGTCAAGGGTAACCGCAGCCATGGTCTCCGGGCTGTTGCAATCGTCGTCGAACTGTTCGTGCAGGTGGGTTGTTGTCTTGTAAACGTCCCCATCTGTTGACTCAGGGATAGAGACGTGGCTGCACGATCCGTTACAGCCATGCCGATAAGATGTCTGTCATCTCGACTGCTAGTGATAAGAGGCCGTTGGGATCCAGCACGGCGTTCCGTATTACCCTCCTGAACCCACCAATTCCATATTCTGCTAACAGTCATTGGATCTCGACCAACGCGAGCAGCAATGTCGCGATACGATAAACCGCAATCGCGATAGGCTACATTCCGACCTTTATCAAATTCGGAAACGTGATGGTACGCATTTCTCCTCCTTACACGAGGCACCATAACAACGTTTCACCAGGCAACGCCGGTCAACTGCTGTTTGTGTATGAGAAATCGGTTGGAAACTTTCCTCACGTCAGCACTTGTAGGTGTCGCCACCGGCGTCAACCTTGTGTGGATGCTCTGAAAAACTAATCATTTGCATATCACGGCATCTTCTTCCTGTCGGTTAAATTTCGCATCCGTAGCACGTCATTTTCGTGGTGTAGCAATTTTAATGGCCAGTAGTGTATCATTACATGCATGCTCTGAGCCTGAAAGACTGCAAAAGATAATGGAAGATTTGATTTCACATTGCTTAGCATTATGATGATGATGACGATTATGATGATTATGATAACCTACATTCAAGATGATATTCAAATAGAAATAGACATTTTACTCTAATTCTCCATTAATTAAGCAACACTAAATAACAATTTAGTCTAAATTAAGGTACATGTGTCTCTTGTTTCAGATCCTGTAATATCGTTACTTAATCTACGAAGTCCCTCATTTCAAAAAACATCACTACCTCACCGAGGCCATTCCTTTTTGCGTTTTTGAAAATTTTCTTTTGTAAATTTCTCAGGAGGGTACATTGCACGTCGCCCTAGAACACATTGTCATTTCTGTATATTCCTAGAGCTTTAAATTACACCATGTGACTGTTTCAAAGAGTCCGACTGTTTACTGTCTCCGGACGGGAGTCGCATGAATAATTTATCGTCCATGAATCAGGAGGTGCACTCTCTCGACAGATACTGTAACTATTTTTTTTGTTCTTTTCCCTCTCAGAGTTCACAGAATTCACTTAAGCTGACTTCATTTATGTTAAAAACAAAAACAAACGGAACAGAAATATTAGGAGCTTATTTTTGTATTGACACACGTTCCAACTCATTCCCCTTCCGTTATCACTAAGATGGCACAGAATAAAATAAATTGAGCGTGATAGAAATACGTAACCGCTATACATGTCAGATCAATGTGTGACCTAATAGCATGAAATTTCAAGCTAACTGTGTGACATTTAACAGCTATCGCAATCGCCGTCTTTGTGCAGATGAAAGATCAGTTTTATAAATCTAGTCTCCCTCGCCAATGTGAATAAACATTTTGCTGCTATCTCTCGAAGGACTTTGGTAAAATTACACAGGTACTTTATCTGTCCCCTGTTTCTTGTTTGATTGTAAATCTTCTTAAGCTCTGTTCGTATTGTAAATAAAAACAGCCTTTTCTTACTGCAATGTATTTTATTTCTTCCAGACGAGTTTCTCTTTTCACTATAAGGCGTCATCACTTAATAAAAGCAGGTCTTATGGTACAGACTGTATTCCAGTTTCGTCCATTTCAGAGTATGCTGATGCAGTAGCTCCATACACACACGGATTTAGAAAAACATCGTCTATGAGAAACACAACTAGCTCTTTACTCACACGAAGTGATGAGTGGCATTGACAATGGATTCCAAATTGATTCCGTACGTCTAGATTTCCAGGAGGCTTTTGACGATGTACCGCCCAGGCGGCTTCTAGTGAAATAGTTTGCTGATGGAATATCGTCTCAGTGATGTGACCGGATTCGTGATTCCCTACCGGAGTGGTTACAGTTCGTAGTCATCGAGTAAAACAAAAGTGATTTCTGGCGTTCCCAAAGGTATTGTTATAGGTCATCTGCTGTTCCTTATCTATATAAATGATTTGTAAGACGTCCGCCCCCGGTAGCTGAGTTGTCAGCGCGACAGACTGTCAATCCAAAGCGCCTGGGTTCGTTTCCCGGCTGGGGCTGAGATTTTCTCCGCTCAGGGACTGGGTGTTGTTTTGTCCTAATCATCATCATTTCATCCCCATCGACGCGCAAGTGGCGTCTAATCGAAAGAATTGCCACCCGACGGGAGGCCCTAGTCACAGGCCATTTAATTTGTAAGACAATCTGACACCTGTCTTAGGTTATTTGCGTATGATGCCGAAGTTTATCGTTTAATAATGTGATCAGAAAATCACAACAAATTACAAAACGATTTAGAAAAGAGATCTGTGTGGTGCGAAAAATGGTAGTTGACCTTAAGTAATGAAAAATGTGAAGTCATCCACGTGAGTGCTAAAAGGAATCCGTTAAACTTCGGTTATACGACAAATAAATCGAACCCAAAGGCCGTGAATTAAACTAAATGCCTAGGAATTGCAATTATGAACAAATGTAATTGGAAAGAATACATAGAAAATGTTGTGGGGAAGGGAAACCAAAGACTGAGATTTATTGGCAGAACACAAAGAAAATGTAACAGATCTAATAAGGAGACTGCCTACAGCACACTTGTCCGTCCTCGTTTGGAGTACTGCTGCGCAGTGTGAGAACCTTGCCAGATAGGATTAACGTAGTACTTCGAAAAAATTCAAAGAAGAGCAGCACGTTTTGTATTATCGCGAGATAGGGGAGAGAGTTTCACTGACATAAACAGGACACGGAGTGGACATTACTAAAAGAAAGACGTTTTTTGTCGCTGTGGAATCTTCTAGCGTAATTTCAATCACAAACTTCCTCCTCCGAATGCGAATATATTTTGCTAACGCCGACCAACATTGGGAGAAACGATCACCATAATGGAAATCAGCGCTCGCATGGAAGTACATAGGCGTTCGTATTTTCCGCGCGCTGTTCGAGACTGAAATAATAGAGAATTATTGGGAAGGTGGTTCGATGAACCATCCGCCAGGCAATTAAGTGTGATGTCCAAACTATCCATGTAGATGTAAATGTAGATGCAAATTATAAAAGAGTTTACAGCTTGGTTTTTTACGGAAATAAGTGATTACTTACAGTTCTTGGCGTTTTTGGTTGGCATCTGCGTTTCCTCTTATCTGGTCACATGTTGGAGGTCGTACTATAACTTCACTTACGAATTATAAGCACGTTTCATGCTATGACCTTTTTTCTTCACAATTTTTATATTGTTTTCCCTAAATGCTGCGGAACACTGCGAGCCTTCGGTCACTAGTCGTATGTATTTTATGGAAAATTGGGCTTCATAGTAGTAACTACTTCGTTCACTTTGTCTCGTCCTGTTTACGTTAGGTTGGCAGCATGAACGTAAACAAACCAAACAGGATGAGACAAAGTGAACCCAGTAGTTGCCGGCCGCTGTGGCCGAGCGGTTCTAGGCGCTTCAGACTGGAACTGCGTGACCGCTACGGTCGCAGGTTCGAATCCTGCCTCGGGCATGGATATGAGTGATGTCCTTAGGTTTAAGCAGTTCTAAGTTCTAGGGGACTGATGACCTCAAAAAGTCAGTATAAATTTGAAAACTTAATAAACCACGGAAAAATATAGATAGAGAGGTAAAAATTGACACACATGCCTGGAATGTCATAGGGTTTTATTAGAACAAAAAAAAGCAAAGTTCACAAAATGTCCGACAGATGCCACTGGACAGCAAAACGTCAGTTGACTGCGCATGATAATCGTGGATAAATGGAGCTGTAATGAGAGAGAGAATCAGATGCGCCAGCAGTCGCAGCATGTTGACGTTACCTGAAAAGGCGCTTTTAGTGAAGCTGTATTATCAGAATGGGGAATGTGCTAGTTCAGTGTTACGATCCTATTGCCATAGGAAGGGGATTCGAACGGGTGAAGGTCCGTTGACAAATGCAGCTGTAGCGAGAATGATTTCGAAGTTCGAAGCTACGGGTTCTTTAGACGATAGACTCCATTGTGGCCGACCGAGCACAAGGCGTAATGCTGCTCAGACAGTTCATGAAGAAATGGAGACTGTAGCGGGTTCGTCTATGCACGGGGAAGTCAGCGCTCGTGCAGTCGCACGTCGCACCGTCATTCCATTCACTACTGTTTGGTTGGCACTTAGGCGTACCCTCCGATACTATCCATACAAAATCCATTGGCATCATGAACTGTTACCTGGCGATTTAGTGAAGCGGAGGGCATTTGCGGTGTGGGCGTTTCAAAAGATGGCGGAATGTGACGATTGGTTGAGTAACGTGTTGTGGACCGACGAAGTTCATTTCACGCTCCGAGGGTCTGTCAACGCCCACAACTGCAGAATTTAGGCTACCGAAACTCCTGGAATTGTCGTGGAAACTCCATTGCACGACGATAAAATCACGGTAGCGGTTGGATTTACCACATCTACCGTTATCGGGCTTTTTTCTTCGAGGAAATGCGTGACTCTGGTTTTGTAACTGCTACCGTTACGGGTGAGAGGTACGCCGATATGTTACAGAATCTCATCATCCCCAGCCTGGCTGATAAACACCTGCTGGAGCGTACGGTGTTTATGCAGCATGGCGCTCCACCCCATATTGCTAGACGCGTGAAAGATCTCTTGCGCGCGTCGTTTGCTGATGATCGTGTGCTCAGCCGCCACTTTCGTCTTGCTTGGCCTCCCAGGTCCCAGGACCTCAGTCCGTGCGATTATTGGCTTTGGTGTTACCTGAAATCGCAAGTGTTTCGTGATCGACCGACATCTCTAGGGATGCAGAAAGACAACATCCGACGCCAATGCTTCACCATATCTCCGGACATGCTTTACAGTGCTGTTCACAACATTATTCCTCGACTACAGCTATTGTTGAGGAATGATGGTGGACATATTGAGCATTTCCTGTAAAGAACATCATCTTTGCTTTGTCTTACTTTGTTGTGGTAACTATTGCCATTCTGATCAGATGAAGCGCCATCTCCTCATCATCATCATCATCATCATCATCATTTACGACTGATTATGCCTTTCAGCGTTCAGTCTGGATCATAGCCACCCTTATACAGTTCCTCCATGATCCCCCATTCAGTGCTAACATTGGTGCCTCTTCTGATGTTATACCTATTACTTCAAAATCATTTTTAACCGAATCCAGGTACCTTCTCCTCGGTCTGCCCCGACTCCTCCTACCCTCTACTGCTGAATCCATGAGTCTCTTGGGTAACATTGCTTCTCCCATGCGTGTAACAAGACCCCACCATCTAAGCCTGTTCGCCCTGACTGCTAGATCTATAGAGTTCACTACCAGTTTTTCTTTGATTTCCTCATTGTGGACACCCTCCTGCCATTGTTCCCATCTACTAGTACTTGCAATCATCCTAGCTACTTTCATATCCGTAACCTCAACCTTGTTGATAAGGTAATCTGAATCCACCCAGCTTTCGCTCCCATACAATGAAGTTGGTCGAAAGATTGAACGGTGCACAGATAACTTAGTCTTGGTACTGACTTCCTTCTTGCAGAAGAGAGTAGATCGTAGCTGAGCGCTCACTGCATTAGCTTTGCTACACCTCGCTTCCAGTTCTTTCACTATGTTGCCATCCTGTGAGAATATGCATCCTAAGTACTTGAAACCGTCCACCTGTTCTAACTTTGTTCCTCCTATTTGGCACTCTATCCGTTTATATTTCTTTCCCACTGACATTACTTTCGTTTTGGAGATGCTAATCTTCATACCATAGTCCTTACATTTATGATCTAGCTCTGAAATATTACTTTGCAAACTTTCAATCGAATCTGCCATCACAACTAAGTCATCCGCATATGCAAGACTGCTTATTTTGTGTTCACATATCTTAATCTCACCCAGCCAGTCTATTGTTTTCAACATATGATCCATAAATAATATGAACAACAGTGGAGACAGGTTGCAGCCTTGTCTTAGCCCTGAAACTACTCTGAACCATGAACTCAATTTACCGTCAACTCTAACTGCTGCCTGACTATCCATGTAAAGACCTTTAATTGCTTGCAAAAGTTTGCCTCCTATTCCATAATCTTGTAGAACAGACAATAACTTCCTCCTAGGAACCCGGTCATATGCCTTTTCTAGATCTATAAAGCATAGATACAATTCCCTGTTCCACTCATAACACTTCTCCATTATTTGCCGTAAGCTAAAGATCTGGTCCTGACAATCCCTAAGAGGCCTAAACCCACACTGATTTTCATCCAATTGGTCCTCAACTAATACTCGCACTTTCCTTTCAACAACACCGGAGAAGATTTTACCCACAACGCTGATTAAAGAGATACCTCTGTAGTTGTTACAATCTTTTCTGTTTCCATGTTTAAAGATTGGTGTGATTACTGCTTTTGTCCAGTCTGATGGAACCTGTCCCGACTCCCAGGCCATTTCAATTATCCTGTGTAGCCATTTAAGACCTGACAGTCCACTGTATTTGATGAGTTCCGACTTAATTTCATCCACCCCAGCCGCTTTATTGCACTGCAATCTATTGACCATTTTTTCCACTTCCTCAAATGTGATCCTATTTCCATCATCATTCCTATCCCATTCTACCTCGAAATCTGAAACATTACTGATCGCATTTTCACCTACATTGAACAACTCTTCAAAATATTCCCTCCATCTGCCCAAGGCATCCACAGAATTCACCAGCGGTTTTCCTGACCTGTCCAAAATACTTGTCATTTCCTTCTTACCTCCCTTTCGAAGACTGCTAATTACGCTCCAGAATGGTTTTCCAGCAGCTTGACCCATAGTCTCCAACCTGTTTCCAAAGTCTTCCCACGATTTCTTCTTGGATGCTGCAATTATCTGTTTGGCTTTGTTTCTTTCTTCAACATAACTTTCTCTGTCTACCTGGGTTCTGGTATGTAGCCATTTTTTTCCTTTTACAGGCTGCCTTGACTGTATCATTCCACCAAGCTGTTTGCTTCATCCTACTTTTACACACTACTGTTCCAAGACATTCTTTAGCCACGTACCTTGTCCATTCCTTTTCCAATGACTGTAATTGACTACATTCAACTAACTGGTACCTTTCTGAGATCGCTGTTATGTACTTGTGCCTGATTTCCTTATCCTGAAGTTTCTCCACTCTTATCCTCCTACAAATGGACCTGACCTCCTGCACTTTCGGCCTCACAATCCCAATTTCACTGCAGATTAAATAATGATCAGTGTCATCAAAGAATCCCCTGAATACACGTGTGTCCCTCACAGCCTTCCTGAATTCCTGATCTGTTATTATATAGTCAATGACAGATCTGGTTCCCCTGCCTTCCCAAGTATACCGGTGGATGTTCTTATGTTTAAAAAAGGAGTTTGTGATTACTAAGCCCATACTGGCACAGAAATCTAAGAGCTGTTTTCCGTTCCTGTTGGCCTCCATATCCTCTCCAAATTTACCCATAACCTTTTCATACCCTTCTGTTCGATTTCCAACCCTGGCGTTAAAATCACCCATGAGAGAACACTGTCCTTGTCCTTCACTCTAACAACTACATCACTGAGTGCCTCATAAAAACTATCCATCTTATCTTGATCTGTCCCTTCACAATGCGAATATACTGACACAATCCTAATTTTCTTGCTAGACACTGTCAAATCTATCAACATCAGTCGTTCGTTAACATACCTTATTGCAACTAAGCTGGGTTCCATTTCTTTCCTGATGTAAAGCCCTACACCCCATTGTGCTATTCCTGCTTTGACTCCTGACAGGTAGACCTTGTATTCTCCCACTTCCTCTTCTTTCTCACCCCTTACCCGAATGTCACTAACAGCTAAAACGTCCAGCCCCATCTTACTTGCAGCCTCTGCCAGCTCTACCTTCTTCCCAGAGTAGTCCCCATTGATATTAATAGTTCCCCATCTCATTACCATTTGTTTGCCAAGTCGTATCTTAGGAGTCCCTGGTTTGTCAGTTAGAGGTGGGACTCCGTCACCTCCAAAGGTCCGAGGCATTTTGCTCTGATTGTTGCCAGCATCATATTTAAAGTACCAGGGAAGCAGGTTGCTAGCCTTACTTGCCCCGAGTCCCATTGGGTTTTACCCCTAACGGCTGAGGGACTAACCGGTGGATTTGGTAGTCTTTGTCGTATGAGCACAAAGGTGACCACGACACAGAATATGTCCGAGATGCCCAGCCTTATTCCAAAGTAACTGGTATCCCGACTGTCGGGACCACTTACTTGGCCACTCATACTTTGCCCTTGGTTCATGAACTAGGACATGACTACAGGAACCCACACCATGAACCACCGCCATTTGTCGGACATTTTTTGAACTTTTGTATTTTGTTGTTCTAATAATACCCCATTCATTCCAGCCATGTGTGTCAGTTTGTGACTCTCTATCTACATTATTCCGTGATTTATTCAGTTTTCAAATTTATACTGACTTTTTGATCACCCGGTATATCACTGTAGATTTCACTGACTATGCCTTAAAGCAAAAGGCGAAACGCGTCTGGAAGAAATAAAACATATTTCAGCAAGAAAAGGCAGGTCACCTTTTTAACGTGGAGTGATCCGGAAAGATAGTCGCGAACACCTTTTTCTCTCCGATTTTTTCTAATCTCCGTAATATTTTAATCTTTGACGTAGAAATTGAATTAATTCTACCAATCATAATTATTATAAAAACTTCAGATGTCATAATCTGAACAGTATCTACAATATTTGTTATTTACAAAACGAATATTTCTGTGGTTGCTGCGGATGAAGGCCACACAAACAAACTTGCTTTTAAAGCTATGTCTAATTTTAATAATGGATACTCTCCGTCCTCCAAATCGGTAAGCGTCTTATCTTTTATCCTCGTTATGAGACAAGTTCTCCGCTTCGCAGAGACCCTCGGAGGACTCCTTCCGCTTGTTGGCCCTCTTCTCTGCACTGAGAAACGGAATGTTTACGCCTTTGCTATTAAATTCTCCGGAGACTCAGCGAACCAAATAGCGACGGTGAAAATCTATTCGGCGACCGAGATTCGCGAGCGACGTCGTGCAGCACGCGCCACACAGCGGTGCCGCAGACGCCGGCAGCGACCTCACCTGGGGGGACGGACGCTGGATGGCTGACCTACTCAGCGGTGACCGCCGGGTCACGGAAGTTGCGGCGCAGCCGCGGAGGGTACACGCCTCGCCCGAGGGCGCAGTTCTGCGCAGCGTCCGACCAGCTGCCTGGCGCGCAGCTGCGCAGCTGCAACGGCCGGCTAGACGTCTGCGAAAGATAAACACTCCTTTATTAACGTGGCGTTATTTTACACAATTGCCAACGTAGGGGTCCAGTGGATCCCCATTACGTGTTAACGTTGCTACACACGTATAATACACTACTGGCCATTAAAATTGCTACACCACGAAGATGACGTGCTACAGACGCGAAATTTAACCGACAGGTAGTAGATGCTGTGATATGCAAACTTTTCAGAGGATTCACACAAGATTGGCGCCGGTGGCGACACCTACAACGTGCTGACATGAGGAAAGTTTCCAACCGATTTCTCATACACAAACAGCAGCTGACCGGCGTTGCCTGGTGAAACGTTGTTGTGATGCCTCGTGTAAGGTGGAGAAATGCGTACCATCACGTTTCCGACTTTGATAAAGGTCGGATTGAAGCCTAGCACGATTGCAGTTTATCGTATCGCGACATTGCTGCTCGCGTTGGTCGAGATCCAATGACTGTTAGCAGAATATGGAATCGGTGAGTTCAGGAGGGTAACACGGAACGCCGTGCTGGAACCCAACGGCCTCGTATCACTAGCAGTCGAGATGACAGGCATCTTATCCACATGGCTGTAACGGATCGTGCAGCCACGTCTCGAGCTCTGAGTCAAAAGATGGGGACGTTTGCAAGACAACAAGCATCTGCACGAACACATCGACGACGTTTGCAGCAGCATCGACTCGGGGACCATGGCTGCGGTTATCCTTGACGCTGCATCACAGACAGGAGCTCCTGCAATGGTGTACTCGACGACGAACTTGGGTGCACGAATGGCAAAACATCATTTTTTTCGGATGAATTCAGATTCTGATTATAGCATCGTGATGGTCGCATCCGTGTTTGGCGCAATCGCGGTGAACGCACGTTGGGAGCGTGTATTCGTCATCGCCATACAGGCATATCACACGGCGTGATAGTATGGGGCGCCATTGGTTACACGTCTCGGTCACCTCCTGTTCGCATTGACGGCACTTTGAACAGTGGACGTTACATTTCACGTGTGTTACGACCCGTGGCTCTACCCTTCATTCGATCCCTCCGGCACCCTACATTTCAGCAGGATAACGCACGACCGCATGTTGCAGGTCCTGTACGGGCATTTGTGGATACAGAAAATGTTCGACTGCTGCCCTGGCCAGCACAGTCTCCAGATCTCTCACCAATTGAAAACGTCTGGTCAATGAGTCACTACTCTTGATGAGCTGTGATATCGTGTTGAATCTGCATGGGCAGCTGTACCTGTACATGCCATCCAATCTCTGTTTGACTTAATGCCCAGGCGTATCGAGGCCGTTATTACGGCCAGAGGTGGTTGTTATGGGTACTCGATTCTCATTATCTATGCACCCAAATTGCGTGAAAATGTAATCACATGTTAGTTCTAGTATAATATATTTGTCCAATGAACACCCGTGTATCATCTGCATTTATTCTTGATGTAGCAATTTTAATGGCCAGTAGTGTATTAATAACTAGGTTATTTAATACAAAATAACGTAGAGGCAACCACATAAATTATTAAATTTAATCAATTAGTGCTTGTTTCAAGAAATACTGCGATTTATTACATCAGAAAACAGTTAATTACTACAGTTATGTTTGGCCATTAAAAGCTGAACATTCAATGATTCAACAGTTTTCTTCTGACGACGCACAGACTGTAAACAAATGTTTAATTCATATATGTTTTCCACATTGATGACAAGTAAATCGAATTTTTGCACCCTTATTTCTAGGGAAGATGATACACTTCCTTTTCACAGCTGACACTTCTGCTTCTGAAGATTTGTCATTGACAGCAGATGTTGATCCACTCAATTTCTGCTGCCCTCTCGGTAAACGATCGATTATTGCCCTTTTCTTTTGTCAGTCTTGCGTCAATCCGAGTTCAAATTCCCAAAGAAAATACTTTCCTGCCACTTTTAGAGAGTTATTGCTTCTAAAAATTGCGAGACTATTGATTCCAGCTAGATCAGTCATGCCAAAGAATATCGTCAGAAACCATCTACTGCATTTCCTTACCTACAGTTGAGTACGTGGCACACAACTTGTCTATTACATCAACACCCTCTTTTGTGTCGTTGTAGAATGTGAATGAATTTTGTTTCGTGTTTTCACCGGAGGTTCGGTCTCTTCATGTATCTTCAAGGTGCATAGAAGAAACTAGCAGTACATTTGTATTCTTCTTTGGGGCATAGGAGAGTAAGTGAAGTCATTTTGAAAGACAAACATTGTGGATCTCACATCTCTCTTCTTAGCCACGAATTGGGGAGGAACTTCTCGCTTGTTCTTCTTCAGGGCGCCGACATATGTCAGGTGTTTTCTCCATCAATCTTTGGACAAGAGGAATATCAGTAAAGCAATTATCTCCAGTTAAAGGTGTCGGATGCTTTTGATCTGGTAGTGTATATTTTTACTTTATGTGGCTTCCCTAAATCGAGTGACAGGCCTACCTGCTGTGGTTCCTTGTTATCCGTTTCTAGTGACCAGGACGTCGACATTATGTTTCAATCTTCTTGTTAGAATCTTTCGTGCGAATGCGGCCTGGTAAATTCCTTCCTTTCGTGGTACCACACACGTTCCAACATAGGAAGTTCGCATTACAATGACACACATACTGCAAATAATGTGAGACGATGACACTCTTTGTATAGACATTGTAACGTGACTTTGTAACATGACCCATATCGTTTCGAACGAGACTCTAACTTCCGGGTGTCGTGTCGCGGCTTCACACTAGCGTCATTTAGCTACCCTTATGTAAAGTTAAATGCACATTAGCTCTGCGTAAGCACAGGCTAGAATAATAACTAGATCTTGCATAAGCGGAAGGTAATATCGCAACATCTGTACGTTGTAGTGGTTGACTTCAAATAAAATTTTGAATGACTTTTCATTTAAAATATGTTTAACCGTGTCCTAAAACTGACTGGGTTGTTATTAAGGTAATCCTATTATTCCAAAATGTTTAGCACATGTTAGGGTCATTCTGTAAAACTTTAAACACACACACACACACACACACACACACACATACAAACAAACACATTGCATTCCTTACCAAACTCATTGTTCAGTTAGAAGCATCGAATTAATCTCAGATGTGTTCAGTACTGGAACGAGAATCAGTTCATACTACCCTTGTGCGTTTTGCATCTGAGAAAACTTGTTATTAGCTGAAGAAATCGGTCGCCACTCCTGACGAGGCAGAATTGGGAATGGTTTCTAAATCTACACTGAAAATCATTAACGAAATATTTATTGAAACTTTACAACTCGACTTTAGCGAAGACACTAAGTAAGCAAGCACGTATTTGTTTTTTCTACTTTTGCAAACAACATTACTAAACATGTTCAATGATAAATGTTATCAGGTTTTAATTTTTATTTTTTTGCAATACTTTAAGAGTCATATTAGCCATGAACTTTGGCAAAGCGACCATTCCCGTATATCAGTTCGAATGAGAAAAGAAACATGGTCCTGACTATCAGCTGGAGGACAGACGTGGAAGCGGTGAGCAGTCAACACGTGAAAATATGTTGACGTCTCATATTAAATACGTGTCTACCGCAATAATTCACCACAGTGCTTGATGGATTTCCAAAGCGCGCCACTTAAGCACTAATTTAGCCCCAAAAATTCTGCATCGGAGGCGATTATGTGATAGAAGCGACATCTTAGCGTGAATGTACCAAAGTTGACGCCTTCATACAACACTGTGCAATACCTATTGCAGCACAACTGTTTGTGGCGCACATTACCCGTCAACTGCTCTGTTCTACTGTCTAGCTATGACCGACTCCCCCTGACTGCAAGTCACTGGGCGCGCATTGGGCGCCACGGCAAGAGAAAGATGTCAAACTACAAGACGTAATACACTCTCTATTTTTGTGATTGGAGAGCACGTTCAGAAATGTATTACATCATTACCGCGGGAAGAGATCAGATGTTTACAATCGTATTTGCAATCAATAATAACGAAAACAATTTCATATTCAACGTAGTTTCAGTACAACAAATTATTTTGCCATATTAAATAATAATCAATAGTTAATCGTTGGTTTCATGGTTAACATACGTAAAATATAACCAGTATTAAATTATCATAACAAAAACATGAGACAATAAGCAAAGAAGCAAGAAGTTCTGTTGCGTTAGAACTACAAAGAATATAATAAAATAAACGTTTCACCTTCCGAGTTCCGGTATTGTCATTAAGTTATGACATACGCCTTACTTTTCGAAAGACCTGTCACTGTCTTATCCATACACCTCAAAGCGACATGGGACACACTGTCAGTTCTTGATTTTACATCGATATATAGAATTGTATATTCACCTGTGTCCAGTCGTTGACAACATTTACTTGCTGCTGTTCAAATGGCGAACCGAAATAAAGAAATTCCAGAACAGCGTACATTCTTACGTGTGCACAACAGTACATGTTTGTGGGTGGAGCTACGAGCTATTTGTTAAACAGCGCTGTGGAAGGCTAGTTGTATTCAGCGGAAGCTAGAAGTCGGGCTTGGTGGAGATTGTCTTCGCTGTAAGTTGGCTACTGGCTCTTTCCAGAATGTTTACTATAGGTAGGAAAAATTGACGATTAAAGCGAAATTGTCGTTACGACCACCCGTGTTGCACAATAGCTGATTTGATTACTAATTGTTCCTATTATTATCATTACTGCTACTACTAAGGTTAATATAATCAGTAAAATCTTCGGATCTTCGGTTCTGTGCCAGATGCTGTTGGACGGAGAAGAAAGAATAATCTAGAAAAATTTAAAATTTGTGGTAAGTTCCTATGGGACCAAATTGCTGAGGTCATCGGTCCTTAGTGTTACACTCTACTTAATCTAACTTAAACTATCTGTTATTATAGGTTATCTGCCTTGAGATGACTGCAATGTAATTAAAAAGAACTACAGCAGATGCGTTTCGCTTTTATTTACAAAGCATCTTCTGAGGCATTCAGTAAATTGAATACATACGTTTAGGCATTCAGTAAATTGAATACATACGTTTGTACATTTATTTTTTGATTCTTTTAGGTTAAAAACGGCGTTTTCTTTATGAAGTTACTCTGTAACCTTCTTACAGTGTTTCTTTACATAGTATGCACCTTCCCCTCTTACTAGCAGTAGTTAATGTCGACAGGCTTCATTTCACATCTGCAGTTTTTGGCATTCTGCGTTATTTCCTGCGCTGCGCTATATCGTATGTAAAAGCGAAACGCGTCTGGTGTAATTCTTTTTAATTATACTGATGTCAGCTCAAGACAGATTGTAGTGGACTGACCCGACAGCTAATCCACTATGACTTGTAGCCGAATAGCACGCGTTTAAGCTCACGCAGACTGGCGTGAGGTCTGGAACAGATTAAAGGAGTTGAGTCTAATAAATAAGTACGGAGTTGATGTAATACTTAACTTTAATCCATAATTGGAGAACATCGCTCTTGTTGATACATTATATAATCTCAATATAAACTGGTCATGGCGCCTTGCTAGGTCGTAGCAAATGACGTAGCTGCTGAAGGCTATGCTAACTATCGTCTCGGCAAATGAGAGCGTATTTGTCAGTGTAGCTTCGCTAGCTAAGTCGGCTGTACAACTGGGGCGAGTGCTAGGACGTCTCACTAGACCTGCCGTGTGGCGGCGCTCGGTATGCAATCACTGACAGTGGCGACACGCGGGTCCAACGTATACTAGCGGACCGCGGCCGATTTAAAGGCTACCACCTAGCAAGTTTAGTGTCTGGCGGTGACACCACACAAATAACCTATAACAACAGATGTTAACTGTTGCTGCGGAAGATTGCCACATAAACAAACGTAACAAACTAACTTACGCTGAGGACAACACACACACCCATGCCCGAGGAAGGACTCGAACCTCCGACGGAGGGAGCCGCGCGATAATCTAGGACGATTGGAAATATGATAACATACAGTCCAGTCATTGCAAGTCCGTAAGTTAAGTGACTGACATTCCCGAACACTTCCGAGTCAAAGCTGTGGTGGAGGGAGCAGCCCTGTTTGGAAGTCGCGGGAAGCGATGGGTAGAAGTCGTTAAAGCACCACTGAAAATATATTTAACCTGTTCTGCTTTTTACGTTTGTTCCCTTTGTTTGTCTTCTTTGTTCAAGAAAAACAAAAAAAAACTATTCTCGATAAACATGTCATACCTGGGAGAGTGATAGTTGTAGTAAGCAAGCACCCTAATATTAACATCATCTTTATTGCTGACACTGAAATAATTGTAATACAACTAAGAGCGTATCCAGGATACGAGCTGGAAGAAAGACATTTGTTATTAGTTTCTTGGGAGGGAAATGGGCGAGTAAATGTTATACAATTTGTTATAAAATAAACCTCAAACTATTGAAATACTTTGTTTATCAATTACCAAAATTTACTAATCTGTACTCTATCCTTCAGAGATAATAAAATGAATCAAGTGAAATTTTTAATGTTTATTCTTCGAGACGTGAGACACACTACACTGACGACAGCAGGAATATAATAATGGCTTAGTAACATGTTTTAACGTTAAAACTAAAATCCTGCTGCGTGGACTAACAAATATTACTTGAAATTTCATATTCTTATGAAAGTTGACACTGAGGTCGTCATAGGAGACTGTAAAAGCTTGGTGACGTACGACCGTGAAAATATTAAACTGCAGTGCAGCAAATGATTTGCATGGTTACAGCAATGACAATCGGACTTCTTAAAAAGAAAATTAGACAGCAGACTAAACTTGTGAAAGACGTAAACGTACATTCGATGGCGCTCTGATAGCGCATGGTTATCACGTCTCCAAACCGTCTACTTCCAACGGTTTAATTAACTTCAAACATAAAAGCTTAATTTACAGTAGGAAAAAATATCCGAAATCATATAAAAATGTAACGAAGTATATTTGCAGCTATCAAGTGAATTACTAAATTAAATACATGACCTCATTCTCAGCACGTTCGTTCGAGAGACCAAACAACGAGCAAAGGAGAGCAGGAGAAAATCATTTGAAAACAAGTGATGCTTGAATTTCTTAAACGATTAAATCTCATAGAAATGATTATATTTTGTATTTAAATAATGATGCACTACAATGACAAAGTTGACAATTATTTGTTTTTGCTATTTGACTGTTCTCCATCTAGGGACTGACTATTTCATGAATCTTAATATAAAACAAGTCAGAGCACCGGCATATGGATTTAGTATAAATGTGAGAGAAATGCAGTGTTATCTAGTTAGTGTATCTGACAAAGTAGTTTATGATACGTTACATATGTAACAGAAATGTTTTCTGTACTTTGTCAAAGATTTTCTGTTTGGTGCAGTTTGCCCAAGACTTCAAGTGCTTTTATTTTATCATGACTTCTTAAACAAACTGTGAATCACATCGAATCACTTATCACTCCAATAACAAAATAGTAAATTTCGTGTTAACGTCTTTAATTTTAGATGAGTTCAGGACTGTTTAGGTGAAGACTTGCCCCCTACCCCGTGTGGGCATAGCCAACAGGAAACCTGAGAAATCTGCCACGGGGCGCCGGCCGGAGTGGCCGTGCGGTTCTAGGCGCTACAGTCTGGAACCGAGCGACCGCTACGGTCGCAGGTTCGAATCCTGCCTCGGGCATGGATGTGTGTGATGTCCTTAGGTTTTTAGGTTAGTTAGGTTAGATGACTGATGACCTCAGAAGTTAAGTCGCATAGTGCTCAGAGCCATTTGAACCATTTTGCGACGGGGCCTTCAGGTCTTAACACTTTACGGGTGACATATATTATCGAACTTTCAAAAAGTGAAAAGAATGCCATACGTTACAGATTATGCTCCAGCAGTTTAAATTCTTGTGGTTAATTCATCGCTTATGATATTATATATATCAATCAGGATGAGTATTTCCCGGTTCTATTGTTTCTGTAACCATTGTAGGGGTGGTGACAGTAGAAGGATGATTACAATTACATTCCTTTTTACAACAATAGGCGTTTATGTTCCTGAAATGCTGGTTGGATCTTTCTGTAGGCGACGACCAGGCGCTATGGACCCAAACGTAGAGTGCAGGCGACGTTGTCGGCTGTCGTGGGACCCACCTTGGTGAAAACACTCCGGACGGAAGAGTCATCGGCCGGAGGGGTAGGCGCGAAGTGTACACTAAGTTGTTCTTCCATCTCAGGGTTGCTCTAAAGGGTTTAGTATGACCAGGCTACATGTCAGAAACGTGCAGTAGAATTACTACTGTTTAATAATGTACGACCTGCACTGGCTATACTGAAAGAAAATTCATCATTAGGGCACAAGTTAAATTGTGACACAAATAGGAAAAAAAAAAACAAAGCCTAAATTCAATGTATGTGATGAATCCGTATTTATCATGGGGGATATTTATCATATGTTATCTACAAAGCATCACTCATTGTCCAATACACTGTTTTTAACCTACATGTTTAAGTTTATAACGAAAGAATTTATAATATAGAAATCACTTTTGTAATGTCGACAACGTGCACTGCGTAAGCGTCTCTGCTGAGCAATTTTGTATTGATTTAAACATACAGTTCACATCAGTCATGACAGCGCGATGAGTAGTTGCAGCTCAATCAAGTGTGGTACCCTTCTTACAGTACGGATGGCTACGCCAGTGTGTCGTTGTGTGCCTCTAGTGCGTCAAACACCAACGTTTACAGTGGGTTAAAACGTGGGGATGGGTGTCCCATCACACACAAGGAAAATTACATCATCTTGCAATACACCAGTAGCGAATAGCACATTACTTAGTCAGCTCCAGATCAGTGCAAATTTTTTTTCGTAAAGCTTGCGCCGTCGTTTTAGCATTTGTTGTCCACATCAACATGCCAAAAATGCAACTGTGCCTTAAATACTAACGTGGTGTGTGTGTGTGTGTGTGTGTGTGTGTCGCTGTCCTGAATCTTCGTCACGTAGTCACTAACACAGTAACTCTTCGAAAGCTGTATGCACTATTTCACAGTTCATCGTTATAAATCACTTACAGTTCAAGCATCCATGTCGCTCTCGTGGGCCTCAAGTATTTTACATAAAGCAAAGATGGGTGACATGTTTGCAGGACAAATGTGCACATCGTTTAGCAGGTATCACATGCAAACGTCATTACATAAGTAATGTTATGATCGTCAAATTAATTTTCTTTTTCTGAATCTTGCCTAACTTCATTCTGGAAGGACAATATTTTGCGCAGGCCAGTAAAAAAAATGCCTATTTGTTGGACAAAATCTAATCTTTGCGTAGAGTGTTTAGCCAATACAACGTGTGGAACGCAGAAAAACAAAGAGAAAGAACGAAGAAACACGCTCAAAGCTGAGCAGATCGTATACTTTGAACTCACACAGAAGTAGGATACCTGCACGCATTCTCAGCTGCCTTACATGGCTAATGTTAATATTTACATGGCACTGAATACTAGTAAAACTAAATTAATTTTCCATAGCTACTTTACAATAACATTGCACATAGGTACTAACGAACAATTTGGTGATGAATGTACGTCCTTATTGTGCCAACCTTTCATCTCCTCTGTTCCAGAAAAATACATAAGGAAATACTCCGTAAAGCTAAAGACTTAGTACTTCAAACATCATAACAGGCTGTTGACATTGGGAAGAGTGTAGGCACACACATACATAAATGTCTTCCTTTTCTTCATCAGACATAAATGTATTAATCTTCCACGGAATAGTGTCATTTCCCTTCCATCAAATAACCAGAAGTAGTGAAACTACTTGCTCAGCTCATTAGTCTTTGTGTCTACCTCGTTGACCACAACATGTAGATTCTGTGTAAAGTATACATGCTGTATTCATACAAAAACTAAAGTATCTTTTGACCTTATGCTCTTAATGATTACTATTTACTTACATTTCACAGTAAGTGCTTGAATTACCAAGCAGTGTAGTGCCTGATAATTAATTAATTTGACATACGCAACTAGAAAGCGAAAATTCAGTTCACCTGTATACTACTAGCCTAAACTTTAATCTTGCAATTAATGTCCAAGTCTAACAGTACCAACCAATTTCGTAGAATTCTCTCAGTTTATATAGATGCTTTGCTTGCATATAACTCTAAAAGTATCTACTAACGTCGCTCATGTAGGTATCGTTTAAGATCCTCGTCGGTATGTAATCCCCTGATTTTGATCTAGAAAAGACCAAGAGGTAACTTCCTTCATGCAGAAACAAGCACATCAGTAGCATACACATTGAGCGGGAATCGTTCGGGAATTTCAAAAACGTCGGTTTTGAGAATTCTACATCATCATACATTTCACCCTTACCAAATTTCTGAGCACTAGGAATTGCATGGCGATGATCTAGAACGTAGTGAAAATTTTTGCCACTGGGCACAAAATAAATTACGAGACGATAACCGTTTTTTATTTCAAGAGTTCTATTTAGTGACGAAGCGTCATTAACAATCAGAGGTGACGTAAACCGGCATAATATGCACTATTGGGCAACGGAAAATCCACGATGGCTGCGACAAGTGGAACATCAGCGATCGTGGCGAGTTAATGTATGGTGTGGAATAATGGGAGGACATCTAAATGGCCCTTACTTTGTCGATGGCAGTCTAAACGGTGCAATGTATGCAGATTTCTTAATTAATGTTTTACCGATTCCACTACAAGATGTTTCACTTTATGGCAGAATGGCTATGTACTTTCAACATGATGGATGACCGGCACATAGCACGCGTGCAGTTGAAGCGGTATTAAATGTAATATTTAATGACAGATTGATTGGTCGTAGTAGCACCATACCATGGCCTGCACGTTCACCTTACCTCACATCTCCAGACCACTTTCCTTGGGGAAAATTGAAAGATATTTGTTGTTGTGGTACACCAACAACACCTGAAAACATGCGACAGTGCATTGTCAATGCTCGTGCGACAATTACTGAAGGCGATCTACTCGCTGTTGAGACGAATTTCTTTACGCGTTTTGCAAAAACATTGCAGTTGAAAGACTTCATTTTCAGCGTTTATTACATTAATGAGGTTATTACGGATGCTCACGCATTAACAGCATGCGTTCTCATAATTTATGATAAGGTCACAAAAGTAAATGTATCACATTGAAACAACAGACATCAAGTCCAATCGTAACTACTTTCTGTGCTTTAATTTAAAAAAGCACATTGTTACCAATTGTTCATCTAAATGGGTGGGGCATATCATAAGTCTTGGAATACTGCAGCGCCATCCATCACAAAGGGAAACAAATGTTTCTAATCAAACATTCATATTTACGCACTATACAAACATGTAATAAATTTTTTTTTAAATGCAGTTTCTATCAATTTGACCTATGGAGCCGCCATCTAGTCGGCCATACATAGCGCCATCTGTTTTCCGTCACACACTCATTCCGCACTGGAATCAATACCAGTAGACAGCGCCTGAAGAAGACTGCGGATCACGCGGGTGAAATATCGTGCGAGAAAGACTCGAATAACTGGCAGAAACCCGCCTGTACATCATGATCAAGCACACAGTTCAGATGGACACGTGCCACATAGGGACGAGTGTTGTCTGTTTGAAACATGGCATCACGATACTGCCTCATGGGACGTACAGATAAGGACGCAGGACGTCCGTAACGCACCTTTGTGACTACAGAGTTCGCTCAAACACTTCCAACCCCATTGTTTCCCCACACGATGACGCCAGGAGTAATACTTGTGTATCTCTCCAAAGCAATGGAAAATGAGAACGCTCCCCAGGTCACGATAATCGTCGACGGAGATCCTAAGGAGCAGTGGAGCAATGGAGAACCACCATACGTCACTGAACACAATGCAACGCCATGCATCAGCCTTCGATGCTTACCAGTGCTGTGGTGTTAAGGACAGCCCTCGCGTGGGGCAGTATTTCACTAATTCGGCTGACGATGGTCTCTGACCAAAAGTTGCGGAATGATGCAGCAGGGGCATGGATCCCATTAATTCTTCTCGGATGGCAGACACAGATGCGAATGGATGTGGTGCCCATTACAGTCATCCACCATAGTGGAGGTAAGATGTCGACAGGAATTTTGGCGAGTTTATTTGCCTTTCCGTTGACAGGACGCTGTCGGGTCCTCATACACCAAGAATTTGGATATTACACGATTCGACCAGCGGGTCAAACAGAGGTTCACAACGAGGCCTCTTCCAAACTGTGGCAGATGCAGATAACGCTGTGTCACATGAGTGCACACCTCCATGTCCTTCACTCAGCGTCTGACGCTGTTGACGCCTATTATACATCCTTCAAAACCAGTTTTTTTCTAGTCATCAGTCTTCTGAAAGATATGATGAGACCCGCCACCAATTCCTCTACTGTGACAACCTCTTCATCGCAGAGTAGCACTTGTAACATACGTCTTCAATTACACTCCTGGAAATGGAAAAAAGAACACATTGACACCGGTGTGTCAGACCCACCATACTTGCTCCGGACACTGCGAGAGGGCTGTACAAGCAATGAACACACGCACGGCACAGCGGACACACCAGGAACCGCGGTGTTGGCCGTCGAATGGCGCTAGCTGCGCAGCATTTGTGCATCACCGCCGTCAGTGTCAGCCAGTTTGCCGTGGCATACAGAGCTCCATCGCAGTCTTTAACACTGGTAGCATGCCGCGACAGCGTGGACGTGAACCGTATGTGCAGTTGACGGACTTTGAGCGAGGGCGTATAGTGGGCATGCGGGAGGCCGGGTGGACGTACCGCCGAATTGCTCAACACGTGGGGCGTGAGGTCTCCACAGTACATCGATGTTGTCGCCAGTGGTCGGCGGAAGGTGCACGTGCCCGTCGACCTGGGACCGGACCGCAGCGACGCACGGATGCACGCCAAGACCGTAGGATCCTACGCAGTGCCGTAGGGGACCGCACCGCCACTTCCCAGCAAATTTGGGACACTGTTGCTCCTGGGGTATCGGCGAGGACCATTCGCAACCGTCTCCATGAAGCTGGGCTACGGTCCCGCACACCGTTAGGCCGTCTTCCGCTCACGCCCCAACATCGTGCAGCCCGCCTCCAGTGGTGTCGCGACAGGCGTGAATGGAGGGACGAATGGAGACGTGTCGTCTTCAGCGATGAGAGTCGCTTCTGCCTTGGTGCCAATGATGGTCGTATGCGTGTTTGGCGCCGTGCAGGTGAGCGCCACAATCAGGACTGCATACGACCGAGGCACACAGGGCCAACACCCGACATCATGGTGTGGGGAGCGATCTCCTACACTGGCCGTACACCACTGGTGATCGTCGAGGGGACACTGAATAGTGCACGGTACATCCAAACCGTCATCGAACCCATCGTTCTACCATTCCTAGACCGGCAAGGGAACTTGCTGTTCCAACAGGACAGTGCACGTCCGCTTGTATCCCGTGCCACCCAACGTGCTCTAGAAGGTGTAAGTCAACTACCCTGGCCAGCAAGATCTCCGGATCTGTCCCCCATTGAGCATGTTTGGGACTGGATGAAGCGTCGTCTCACGCGGTCTGCACGTCCAGCACGAACTCTGGTCCAACTGAGGCGCCAGGTGGAAATGGCATGGCAAGCCGTTCCACAGGACTACATCCAGCATCTCTACGATCGTCTCCATGGGAGAATAGCAGCCTGCATTGCTGCGAAAGGTGGATATACACTGTACTAGTGCCGACATTGTGGATGCTCTGTTGCCTGTGTCTATGTGCCTGTGGTTCTGTCAGTGTGATCATGTGATGTATCTGACCTCAGGAATGTGTCAATAAAGTTTCCCCTTCCTGGGACAATGAATTCACGGTGTTCTTATATCAATTTCCAGGAGTGTATTTGCTCGAAATATTCCAGTCTCTGTCTTCCCCTACAGGTTTTGCCCTCTACAGCCCCCTCTAGTACCATGGACGTCCTATGTCGGCGACTGGTGCGCAAACACTGTCTCCACGTACGCGTACATCATAGTTACTCTACCACACAAACATATGGGGTTACAGTCGTCTGGTATGAGATATACATGTTGGGGGGGATAGTCCACTGGGGGCCGAACCGCACAATAACTCTGGGTTCGGCGGGGGGGAGTGGACTGCTGTAGCTTGTTGTGGGGCTGTGAACCACTGAGGGCTATGACGGGGACGAAGCCTCTCCGTCGTTTCTAGGTCCCCAGTTCAGTACACAATACACACACCATGGAAGTCATTCCCTAATTTCTTAACAAATGTCCTATCATCCTTCTCCTTATCAGTGGTTTCCACATATATCTTTCCTCTCCGATTCTGCTCAGAACCTTCTCATTCTTACCTTATCAGTCCACCCAATTTTCAACATTCGTCCGTAGCACCACACCTCAAATGTCCAGATTGTTTTCTACTCCGACATTCCCATCGTTCATGTTTCACTACCATACAATGCTGTACGCCAAACGTACATCAGAAATTTCTTCCCCAAATTAATGCCTATGTTTGATACTAGTAGACTTCTCTTGGCCAGAAATTCCTTTTTTGCCAGTACTTGTCTGCTTTTGATGTCCTCCTTGCTCCGTCCGTCATTGGTTATTTTGCTTCCCAGGTAGCAGAATTCTTTAATTTCATCTACTCCGTGACCATCAATGCTGCCGTTTTACGCTGTTCTCATTTCTGCTACTTCTAATTACTTTCGTCTTTCTTCGATTTACTCTCAACTCATATTCTGTACTCATTACGCTGCTCATTCCATTCAGCAGATTCTGTAATCCTTCTTCACTTTCACTCAGGATAGCAATGTCGTCAGCGAATCGTATCGTTGATATCCTTTCTGTAGTGGACTGACAAGACAGCCAGTCCACAGTGACGGGTAACCGAAAGGCACGCGTTTACTCACGCAGACAGGCGTGAGGTCTGGAACAGGATACGTAATGAATGCTATAAAGAAAAGTACGTAGCTGCTGGAATACTTAACTTTAATCCATCATTTGTATACAGCATTCTTGATGATACAAGTGAGACTCTCTTTAGAAATGGTTAATGGCGCCTTGCTAGGTCGTAGCCATGGACTTAGCTGAAGGCTATTCTAACTGTCTCTCGGCAAATGAGAGAAAGGCTTCGTCAGTGTAGTCGCTAGCAAGTTGTCCGTACAACTGGGGCGAGTCCTAGTACGTCTCTCAAGACCTGCCGTGTGGTGGCGCTCGGTCTGCGATCACTGACAGTGGCGACACGCGGGTCCGACATGTACTAATGGACCGCGGCCGATTTAAAGCTACCACCTAGCAAGTGTGGTGTCTGGCGGTGACACCACACTTTCACCTTGAAGTTTAATTCCACTCCTGAACCTTTCTTTTATTTCCATCATTACCTCTTCCATGTACAGATTGAACAGTAGGGGCGAAAGACGACATCCCTGTCTTTCTCCCTTTCTAATCCGAGCACTTCGCTCTTGGTCTTCCACTCTTATTATTCTCTCTTGGCTCCTGTACATATTGTGTACTACCGGTGTCTTCTTGTAGGGTACCCCAATTTTTCTCATAATTTCAAACATCTTGCTCCATTTTACATTGTCGAACGCCTTTTCTAGGTCGACAAATCATATGAACGTGTCTTGATTCTTCTTTAGTCTTGCTTCCATTATCAATCGCAACGCTAGAACTGGCTGTCTGGTGCCTTTACATTTCTTAAAGCCAGGCTTATCGTCATCTAACATATCCTTAATTTTCTTTTCCATTCTTCTGTATATAATTCTTGTCAGCAACTTCGATGCATGAGCTGTTAAGCCGATTGTACGATAATTTTCACAAGAACGGTTCAAACGGCTCTGAGCACTATAGGACTTAACATTTGCGGTCATCAGTCCCCTAGAACTTAGAACTACTTAATCCTAACTAACCTAAAGACATAACACACATCCATGCCCGAGGCAGGATTCGAACCTGCGAGCGTAGAGTGGCGCGGTTCCAGACTGAAGCGCCTAGAACCATTCGGCTACACCGGCCGGCGATAATTTTCACACTTGTCAACTCTTGCAGTCTTCCGAACTGTGTGGATAATAGTTTTCCGAAAGTCAGATGGTACCTCGCCATCATAAATTCTACACAACAACGTGAATAGTCGTTTTGCTGTCGTTTCCCCCCCAATGATTTTAGAAATTCTGGTGGAATCTTATTTATCCCTTATGCCTTATTTTCATCTTAAGTCGTCCAAAGCTCTCTTAAATTCTGATCGTGATACTGGATCCCCTATCTCTTCTAAATCGACTCATGTTTCTTCTTCTGTGACATCAGACAAATCTTCCCACTCACAACACTAAATACACATAACGCAAACGCTCTCTCGTGGTCGTCCTACCTGTCACAGAGAACTGCAAGTCTAATCACTCACATACCTCCCGATGGCGTGTATGTGAACGAAGTTCCACTGACACATGACCATGCCTTCTTGGCGTTTCACTTTTTTGCCGGGAAGGGTATTTTTTGGGTTTAATCAAAAATTTCTCCTGATACACCTGCTACTTGTCAATACCCATTACATGATCTAACTTTCATCAGACTGATACTGAAGTATGTGTATGTGTGTGTGCGCCTCCTAGTCAGATGGGAAGACGGGTGCCTTTGAATAAAGCATATTACATATTGGAGTTACATTTAAAGTTAGTGCAAAAGAGGAATGATGTAGAACAAAGTATGACGTTCAAGTCCACGGTTTTATTGTTAACGTCCGGTAGCAAAGTAGTACGTGCTGGAACAAATGTTTATTAAGATATGAAGACCTACGTAAGTGAACATTCCCCTTTAGAACAGCTGCAGTGTTCGAGAGATAAGTGTCTTGTTAGTTCAATGAACGTAGCAGACATGATAATGTTATGTTTTTAGGCCGCGAAAGATTGTTGAAAAATACACTTGATCTTCGCTTATCTCGCGATCGTTACTGTGGCCGCAGACAGCCGACACTGCATCAGCGCGCTGTGTGCGCTGGGTTTCCCACCGCGCCAGAGACCTCGTGAGAGCTGTCGCCGTACCACCAGGGTCAAGTGACGGGGTCAACCACGTGTGGATGACGGGCGTCGCCGGAGGGTGACGTGGGTTGTAATGGAGGATACGCGGGTCGCGGGGGAGATGATCCCTGAACATTCCGGTGCTCGACAGCACCATGTGACCGTTAGATAATGTGAATATGGATCCTAAAACAGAATTACTCGACGAGGCTTGACAGTACATAATACGAGGTGTATTCAAGTTCTAAGGCCTCCATTTTTTTTTCTCCGGACTGGAAAGAGATAGAAACATGCGCATTGTTTTAAAATGAGGCCGCGTTCATTGTCAATACGTCACAGAGATGGCAGCACCGTACGGCAGATGGAATTTTACCGCCAGCGGTGAGAATGAGAACTGTTTTAAATACTTAAAATGGTGACGTTTTCCTTACCTGAACAGCGTGCAATCATTCGTTTTCTGAATTTGCGTGGTGTGCAATTCATCGACAGTTGAAGGAGACATGTGGTGATGCAGTTATGAATGTGTCGAAAGTGCGCTCGTGGGTGCGACAGTTTAATGAAGGCAGAACATCGTGTGACAACAAACCGAAACAACCTCGGGCTCGCACAAGCCGGTCTGACGATATGATCGAGAAAGTGCAGAGAATTGTTTTGGGGGATCGCCGAATGACTGTTCAACAGATCGCCTCCAGAGTTGGCATTTCTGTGGGTTCTATGCACACAATCCTGCATGACGACCTGAAAATGCGAAAAGTGTCATCCAGGTGGGTGCCACGGATGCTGACGGGCGACCACATGGCTGCCCGTGTGGCATGTTGCCAAGCAATGTTGACGTGCAACGACAGCATGAATGGAATTTTCTTTTCGTCGGTTGTGACAATGGATGAGACGTGGATGCCATTTTTCAATCCAGAAACAAAGCGCCAGTCAGCTCAATGGAAATACACAGATTCACCGCCACCAAAAAAATTTCGGGTAACCGCCAGTGCTGAAAAAATGATGGTGTCCATGTTCTGGGGCAGCCAGGGCGTAATCCTTACCCATTGCGTTCCAAAGGGCACTACGGTAACAGGTGCATCCTACGAAAATGTTTTGAAGAACAAATTCCTTCCTGCACTGCAACAGAAACGTCCGGGAAGGGCTGCGCGTGTGCTGTTTCACCAAGACAACGCACCCGCACATCGAGCTAACGTTACGCAACAGTTTCTTCGTGATAACAACTTTGAAGTGATTCCTCATGCTCCCTACTCACCTGACCTGGCTCCTAGTGACTTTTGGCTTTTTCCAACAATGAAAGACACTCTCCGTGGCCGCACATTCACCAGCCGTGCTGCTATTGCCTCAGCGATTTTCCAGTGGTCAAAACAGACTCCTAAAGAAGCCTTCACCGCTGCCATGGAATCATGGCGTCAGCTTTGTGAAAAATGTGTACGTCTGCAGGGCGATTACGTCGAGAAGTAACGCCAGTTGCATCGATTTCGGGTGAGTAGTTAATTAGGAAAAAAAAATCGGTGGCCTTAGAACTTGAATGCACCTCGTAATAATATTAAAAGTTTACAATTTCCTAATTTTCTGCGAAATACAGGGTGACACAGAATAATGGGAATGTTTGAAATGAGTAGTGGCAGCCATGGGCAGGTGGCAGCACTGCGGGTTCGTGACAAAGAGTAAACAGTCCGCCATGTCAGTAATCATGGGTCAGTGGAACGGACAACAGAGTGCGTTAGCCATAACAATGTTTTATAAAAACACTGATAGTTTGGTAGCGGCGCAGAGTGAGTTTCGACGTTTTATATATATATATATATATATATATATATATATATATATATATATATATATATATATATAATTTAGGACGTGACGATGCCGTTGTGTCGAACAAGTGATAAAATGTTGGATTAATAACTTTGAAGAGGCTGGACCTGCCTTCAAGAAGAAACCAGTAGGACGACCAAGAAGCGTGCGCTCTCCAGCGAACATTGACGTACGCGAGTCTGTCTTACGGTGCCCACGGCGTTCAGTTCGTAATCCAGCAGCAGTGGTTGGAATGCCCCGGGACACTGTTCGCAGAATTCTTCATCTTGAATTAAAATTTCATCGGTACAAACTACAGACGGTGCAACAACTGAAGGACAACGATTGCCGGTAACGACTAGGATCCTGTCAACAAATGATAACAAAAATAAACAATGGCGATGAAGTTGTAAACAAGTTGTGGATGTCAGATGAGGCACATTTACGTCTCACAGGTTATGTGAATAAACAGAACTACTGTTACTGGGCAAACACAAATCCTAAAGACATTCATGAGCGCCCTTTACATGCTAGTGTAGTGACAGTATGGTGTGGTGTTTCATCACATGGAATTATCGTACCGTATTTCTTCGCAAATGAACAGGGAAACACAATAACTGTCTATGCTGATCGTCACTCGGAGACGTTACGAACTTTCGTTGGACCTGCATTGAACAACTTTCCAAACGCTCAAGAAGCCTGGTTTGAACAGGATGGAGCGACATCACACACTACACGGCAATCAATGGCATATGTGCGAGAATTGTTTGGCAACCGTGTTCTCACGATTCGGTAACATTCCTTGGCCCCCTATAGCGCCAGATTTATCCGTTTGCCATTTTTTTCTTGTGGGGCTACTTCAAGAGCAAAGTCTACACGACTCGACCAAGAACCCTGGATGAGTTAAAACAGGGAATTCGGGATGCAACTCACAGTATCCCAGCTGAGATGTTGCAGCGGTCATCTAAAGGACGTAATTAAAAAAAAAGTTATAAATGCTATCAGTTTTTCGTAAATGGCAAAGTATTAAGGTTTCAATTACTGTGAATGCAATTTCTTTCCTTCATCAGATCTAGTTTTATTGGATTGTGGAAATGTTCCCGGTTTTCTGTGTCAACCTGTATTATTTATTTGATCACGAATCGGCTTTCGGTTTGTTTGGCCAGCGTCAGGTATAACCAAATTTAGGAAATCAGTAAAATGACGCGCGACTTAGAAAAATATTTCTAATAGAGTGGGCACGTAAAAGGGATGGGGCAGAGAGTGTTTACAAATGGTAGTACTACTTTTTCTGTTACACAGAAAGGTTTACATGTAACGAAAAAGTTAAAAAAATTAACTTTTTCATCTTGTGCGCAGTTCATTATATTTAATAAAAAAACAAGACATAAAGTAGAATTTACTGTTTTAATCTAACATTTGCATACCTGGATGTTAATGTCACAGACGGGGAAACGATTATGTTACTTCACTTAAAACTAGGCTGCCATCTGTGCCATATGTTTATAAAAGTCGGGATTTTTATTTTTAATTATATTCTGAAAGATAACGTTGTTTACAGCAAGACGATATTACAACGTCCTTGGTGAAATAAAAGGACGTTAAAAATAAGCTAGATGTGCACCACTGTTATCTATGAGATGTAAGGATGATAGTAGGTAAAGCTGACGATCGGTAAGAAGCGCAGTAACAAGGAGAGGGCTGAATTGGCCACAACTAAACTAGGATGCCATGGTTCTGGGCACAAATAAAAAGGACTTCGACATTTTAGAAGTGAGGAGTGGCACGCATTATACATGTAAATAATGGACAAAATGTTAGAAGTGGAATTTCCTGTTATGTCATAACAATGTGCTAAATTTGTTGACATTAATATTAGTGTTGCACACTAATTTGCGTATACGTGATCTCGAGACACACTGTGTTTGACAAAACGGCAGTGTGCCAAAATTAGTCAGTTACCGTTGTATTTTACTCACATATAAACCAAAGAAGGACTGGCGGTAAGCCTCCGTAACCGCTTTCATTTTGCTTATCTTATTCTCATGATTTCACGAGATATAAATGATGAAGTCAGTATCATTATTCCACATACCATGTCTAATGTATGTTCGCTAAATTTACCTAAATTTTAGTTATCTGTCTTGGTTTAATTAAATCTGACAGCCAATATCTTGTTACTAATATAAAATCGTCTATATACCAAAACCATAATATAAGGAGTTTTAGCAATGGTTTCAGATTATTTCACTATATCGACATTCGTACAATACACGCAGCTGAAGCATCTTAACGTGACATCAAATGTAGAAAAAATATATATTTATGCAACCACTGACATAACGCCATATATTATAAACAAAATACCATTTCGTGCAAAGTCAAAGAGAGCTTCGAATATTTAAGTACATTCATGATTTTGAAATCTAAATCTAGACTGAAATTAACAGTTATTAATTTGCTGTAATGATTAACATTATTTACAATGAGATTAACAGAGAGAAAATTTCTATATAGTTTAAATTAGATTACAAAATGACGCTAATACACTGAGAGGTACCAAAAAACTGTGGGGGACTGTATGGAGCTAGCACACAAGTTTATCTGTGGAACTCCTGTATTTGAGGACAACATTACAACAAGAAGCCACAGATATAATGAAAATGAATTACAAAAGTTGCGAGCTAAAATAAGCAAGTAACAAGCTGCACAGAATACGGACCGCGATTGCAGTTCTGCTACGTGCATCCGCTTAAACAACTGCCATACGGCGACCAGCACCGAACGCCATCAGAAGATGGCCAAGAACAGAGTGTTCAGAATCCAAGTTCACGGCCCTGAGCTTCCTGCTCTCAAAAACTCTACGTGGAGGGGATGCTGTTGCCAATGTGGCGGGTGATTATCGTTTTAAATCCATGAGTTATTCGTATGAGATGCACATTTTCTAACACTAAGTTGGCATTCGGTCAAAGCAACATCTTTACGATTGAACAGCCATACATGCCAAGGACACGATCCAGAGTGACACAATGCAGTTGACTGAACAAGATTCTTAGAGGGGATAGAACAGATTTCCCGCAATACGAATCTGATGCTGTGGCGTAACTCTTTTGAAGCCCCGTAGAAATGAAGGAATGTTCAAAATGGTTCAAATGGCTCTAAGCACTGTGGGACTTAACATCTGAGGTCATCAGTCCCCTAGACTTAGAACTACTTAAACCTAACTAACCTAAGGACATCACACACATCCATGCCCGAGGCAGGATTCGAACCTGCGACCGTAGCAGCAGCACAGTTCCGGACTGAAGCGCCTAGAACCGCTCGGCCATAGCGGCTGGCTGAAGGAATGTCACTCTCAGTTATTTTCTGCGGGGTTGTAGGGTGGTTGTGGTGTATACTGTCCCTGGGGATGCTGACGTCAGCTTCTCTTTCAATAACCGCGGGCCAGGTCATTGTCCTGTTTCTGCAAACTGCCTGTTTTCCCAAAAGTGGGTCACACTCGGGCTAATGAGGTTCAGCGACGGTCTTCCTGCTGACGAAAGAGGCTATAGGGATGCTTCCAATAGCAAGCAACCCACTGTGGCGGGCACAGGATTGTTTTCTGAGACACACTGCTCCAGTTCACTGGATAATTGCAAAATAGCTGCAGAAAATGAAATAATATCTCTTAGCGATATGTGACAGTTATGTCACGTCATCCCCTCAACCTTCCGAAAATTATAATAAAAAATTCCCAATGACGCAAAACTCCTTCATCACACAGTATGGGCATCTTGAAGTTCAACCGACACAAAAATGCAGTGTAACCAGTAAATAACTCCTAATAGTCTTCCAGTAGGACAAGCAACTGGCAAAGAGTAATTCTGCCTGACTGATTCTTAATGAAAACCGTGACGCAAGTGTGAGTAAGATTCCTGTAGCTCGTTTGTGGATTATTTGTGTTAGCAAAAGAGAAATAAAAATAACAATGGTTGGTTCCATGTGTATGTTTGCAAAGTAAACACTTGTACCGAGTTACAGTGCATGTTTACTGCAGTAAACAAGTGCATTAAAAAAAATTATTTTGTTTCCATACTTCTTGGACAGAATTAATAAAGTGTTTCCAACGTCCTAAAAGTTTGGCTATTAATTTGAACGAAAACAGCGATTTGAAATAAGTGAATTACTGTAAACGAATCTAGTGGCTTAGTGAGTGCTTGGCTACGATCCTGAATAGCGACGACTCCCACGTTTTTTGTGTGAGAACCGAGTGTGGGACATTCCTTGTGGTGATCAAAACTACATTCATGTATCGCTTTAAAAATGTGATTTACCGCTTCTCAATGTCAGTGTGTGAATTTAAACCGGACAGGTTTACGCCAGAAACTCGTCTGGTGAACGGATGGCCACCCACAGTGGCGCCCTTCGACATCCCGAGTTTATCGCGAGTTTCTCCAAGCGAAGAATCACGTGTCGACCCTCCGTCCACGTGGCAGCTCGTGGGTCCGGTAATCCCTTCTGGAGGTCAGCGGGTCCCCACCATACCTGCCAACTGACACACCTCTTAAGTGTCCCCACATCTCGTCTGCCTCTGAAACATTCGAAGCGTTGATGAGTGGAGTGCTGCTACTGCATGCAACGTCAGTACAGGACAGTACAGTCCTGTCACAACCTTTTTATGGTGATAGAACTTTGGAGTGAATGTTACTGTGCAACAATGGCACATTTTAATATAAAGTTACTTTGATCTGATGTTTATTTTTCATTCGGTTACTCATACGTCAAAGCAAATTAAACGTGGTTGCACTGTAAGAGTTACAGGCAAATCTTAATTAATTTAATCTGCAGGTGAAAGAAGTTCAGTCCTGCTCTTCTTTACAAAGATGTTTTTAACTAAAATGAACAATGATGTGGCTCTCATAAGGGATGGTACTGCATAGCTTAGTGGATGATTTGATAATGGACTTACGGCTCGAAATTATTCATCAATAAAGAAAATTAATATTGTAACTTCGACGGGTATTTGCAACGTATCGCGTAATTTGGTAAAACATACAGTTGCTGATGTCTTGTCTTCCAGAATCCTGGGAATTAGTAAACCTTTAAATCTCGTTGCCCCCAAAATCTTAAGTTTAAGAAATTATTATTTGCGCCAAACAATGAATCTGCTCGTATGGTGTTCATAACGAGATGTGTTATGCATTAAATTCCTAGCGGTCGGTTTCACCTTACATCAGTAATATTTGAAACTTCCTGGCAGATTAAAACTGTGTGCCCGACCGAGACTCGAACTCGGGACCTTTGCCTTTCGCGGGCAAGTGCTCTACCAAGGTACTGGCAGAAGTGAAACTGTGAGTACCGGGCGTGAGTCGTGCTTCGGTAGCTCTGTTGGTAGAGCACTTGCCCGCGAAAGGCAAAGGTCCCGAGTTCGAGTCTCGGTCGGGCACACAGTTTCAATCTGCCAGGAAGTTTCATATCAGCGCACACTCCGCTGCAGAGTGAAAATCTCATTCTGGATCAGTAACATTTCCTAGACACACAGGCGGGTGGACATACATAAGAAGAGACATCGAGGAGTATACAACAAGTAACAAGGTCGATATCGCACAGTGGTCTACAGGAAACACTAGCGTCTGACAAATCTCAAAATCAATTCTGTAAGTATTGCAGCACAATCTTGACAGCTGCTGGTAAACTAAAACACACACAATAACGTCTACAGCGTGTCCATTGACTCACGAGACGTTGTATGTCACACACAAAAATCACTTTTTGCGACATACTACGATTCGCTACACCCTTCACAACACTAAGACAGGGGCTGGAAACCAATTGTTTTCCTCGAAGACAAATATCGCTAGGAAACCTGTCTCATACAGCTAATGGACTCCGTAAGGAAACAAAAGAACCCCGTGAGGCACCACAAAAGAATAGGAGTAACGATACCGTACTTTATTACCTTATCTTCTCTGTACGTCTGAAGTAAAACAACACGATATCAGGAATTTAAGATGTTACATATGGAAATGCCGTGTGGCTAGGGCATCCCGTCGGGTAGACCGTTCGCCTGGTGCTAGTTTTTCGAGTTGACGCCACTTCGGCGACTTGGTTGTCGATGGGGATGAAATGATGATGATAAGGACAACACAACACCCAGTCCCTGAGCGGGAGAAAATCTCCGATCCAGCTGGGAATCGAACCCGGGCCGATAGGCATGACATTCTGTTGCGCTGACCACTCAGCTACTAGGGGCGCACGATGCGGCATATAGTCACGAAAAAGGCCTGCGACCGTTTCATGAAATTATAAATTTTAAGCAAGATACTGTACTCTATTGCCTTACCTTCTTTGTATGTCTGAAATAAACCAACACTGATGTCAGGAATTTAAAATGTGACACGTAGTCACAGACGAAGCCTGCGACCATTTCACGAAATTATAAATTTTAAACACTTCTATTCTGGTCACAGGAAAGAAAGCAACTTTCTGTCCTTTGATGTTTAGCAACTCAGTTTTATTTAAGCGTTTCAAGTGAAGTCATCTTCAGAACATCAAAGGAGCTAAGGTGCTTCATACACACTGTATGGCGTCATGTGTGTGTCACCAGTTTCGCATTGCAACTCATGTAATATGAAACTGGTGACTCAGACGTGACGCCATACTGGGTGTGGGAGGCACCTTATTTCCTCTGATACTCTGAACATGAGTTTACTCGAAATGCGTAAATAAAACTGAGATACTGAGCATCAAGTGACTAAAAAAGTCTCTCTCCAGCGACTGCAATAGCAATGTTTAAAATTTATAACTGATGTCAGAATTCACTGATAATTTTCGCTAACGGTGACAGCACTACGATCTGATACTGCAGCAAAACAGGCACTATTCTACTGCAATAAAGAATTGCAGAGTAATGTTATTTTGTGGCCAGCAGACCTGGGCCTGCATTCAAGTTTCAAAATGAAAACAACTATGCATCTTCTCATTTTTTTTACCTTGCCTTGTAACAATATACGTGCAAAACACAAAATAATAATCACTTGGAAACATCCTCTCACCAGTTACACCAAATAAACTCAATGCTAATCATTACTAAAATTTATGGGAAATGAGGATCTAAATAACTTAAACAGTAAACATAAATTACACACTGTAAACAAAAAGCCTATGATAACATTTCAGCACAAAAAGTCTGAAAGAAGGTGGTAGTGACAAGCACTCTTTTTATCTGCATTGTCTCCAGCAGTGGAGCGTAACTTTGTCCTTTGCTATTTCTTCCCCGCCTACATTACTGATTGCGGCAAACTGTCACATAAACTCCAATCTTAAAAATAATTATTTCTGTAGTCAACTGTGGGATAATTCTCACATTCATGATGAATGTAGATCCCTGACACCTGGAGGCAAATCGTACTTGCTTTTATACCTCAACAGATTTTCCTTTAACTGTTCCCTTCATGTGCGTCCTTTACAGCGGACAAGACGCCCAATTTTCTGCCCATTTACATGCCAAGAATGTTCTTTCCTAAATGCCACTCACAAGGCTGCCCATGTAGAACTTTGCGGGAAGTTACCTGTTACCTATACCAATAATTGTGACGGGATGTAGTGTCATCTCAGCACCACCCTTCTTGGCCAAGTGGTCGTCACTAATTTGATTGTACATTATCATCCTCAGAGTGAAGACATGGCCCTCTCCAGCACTTGCCCTTTGCTCGTTACATAGTCTAGCTTGTTGACTATGATCTGGGGCAGGGTTTCTTGTCCCAATAGTTCCCACTCCCCTGCTTTTGTGTTCACTCAGTGGAGCTTACATGACGGCTCCAAAACGTGTTCTCTCCTCGTAAAGTCCTGAGTCTTTGACTGTGCCACTTGCTCCTCTAATTTTGAGGCCTATCACAATTACTATTTTCCCCGATGTTGTCATACGTTTATTAGTTGTCTCGCGGATTACCATGCGGAAATCGCTCTTGCCTTCTCGTACGTACTCACAGAGATCTGTTGAAACTAGCTTCTCAACAGGGGGAAGAGATCTTTTATGTTAAGTTGGCATTGTATTAATGAAGAGTTAGATTTGCTCGCTATTGCTATATGGATGGCCAAAATGCTGATTCCATCTCAATAAATCTCAGGTAAGACTGGAAGGGTGCTGCTCTTAGTGGAGGGGCTTTTATGATACTCGATCATACCCAATCGTGCCTCAGATTCCAATTCTGCGAAGGCTGTGTAGCGTCTAGTGACTGGAAAAACTCTCACCATGACCGTTCCACACATGTGACTACTCATAAATTTTAGCTTTCTTTGGATTGATCAGAAGTTAGACAGACTGTCCTTAAACTGCACTGTCCAAGTCTTAATACGTATGTCTATGTGCGGTATAGGTGAGAAATTTCCTTAACGAAAAAAAGTTTCTATCAATAAAGTCCTGACCATTGACGGACACGAACCTCGATGACAGACACATTACCTTCACAACGACTCTATATTGCATCGTTGACTATGTGCCAGTTGATATTAAACCATCTCAACCGTGCTGCTCATTATCTGTTATTCTACTCTCTAACAGAGTCAGTAATGTCTCCAGAACTCACAGACGCACAGTCTCTTTTCTTAGGTTTAAGTACCTTCTTTAAGTGAGGCAAACTCCTCAGTTTCTGAGAATCTCACAGAAACCGTTCGCTCCTCCAGGGTCTGTACTCTTCCTTTGTTCTCTCAGCCTGGCCCAAGCTCGTCACGTTGCTATCGTCTACGGATTGAATATCATCATCAAATTCCCCTCATAAGGCTGCCCTCTCTTTCCTAAACGCTTCCCTGTCTTCCTTGTCTTCTCTGTATCTTCCTACGGCTCCCTTGGTTCATTTCCTGTCTTCCTTGGCTTTTATATCTCTGTCCGTGGCTTTCTCTGTCATCTGCTTAGTCCACTATGGAATACCTCTCATGTTTCCAGAGTTGTAACTGTTCTATGCTACTACCGATTCCGTGTGGCAGATCTGGCTAGTGCTGCTCTTTTGACTTGCGGCTACGTTTTCATGGGTTTCAGCCGATGTATCTGTCGCTGACGCCTCCCTCATAAAAAATTCCGACACGAGTTGTCCTGCATCAGTTGATTCTTATCGCCTAGTAATCTTACTTGCCTCTCGAGACTCCGCTCGATTAGCCTTTTCCGTGTGTCGCGAAATTAAAATTAAAAAGTATCCCACAAAATTTAACAGTCACAACTAGACCTACACACAAGGACACTTAAAAGAACATCTTACACGCTACAATGAATTTTAATAAAATCCACAAAATACAAGTACACCTAAAAGACCGGTAGACAACAAAAATGTCAATATGCGCCACGCTGTTCTCTGCTGTAGCTGCTAACTGAAGCATACATCAATGTAAAATGGAAAAAAAAAGGTGTTTCGCTATGCCGTCATCACAGCAGGTAACTCATAGACAACAAAGGTAAGATCCTGCACCAAGGTCGACAAGAAATCTTGGGTGAGTGCGGTGGTGCAAGTCGAGGCATGTGTAATGTTCGTAGTTTTCACAAGAGGGCAGCGTATTGATGCAGAATGAAGAAGTGCAGTGTTTGTTGCACTGCTATTGATAACAAAAAAAATTAATTCGTACTCACACAAGACGAGCGAATGCAATGGTCTTTGCCTTAACAAAAAAATACCTGCAGAAACTAGATCGTACTGATACAAGACGAGCATATGCAACGGTCGTAGTTTCGATAGATCAGTAAGTTAGTTATCCTTGTAGTGAGCCACTGTGCACAAGGGCAACAACGAAACAGTGGAGTGAACCACTTGTGAATACAACCGATTAAACTTATTTTTAAATGGTCATCTAAACGGAACTAGTTATAGGACAAGTTGAAAGAGCTTATAATCTGTGTCTAATGATTACCACCACTCACAATGGGATTAACAGAGAGCAGATTTCTGTGTAATTAAAATTAGATTACAAAATTACGCCAACACAGTGGGAGGTAGAGAAAAACTGTTAGAAACTGTATGGAGCTAGCGCAAAAGATCTGCTTGTCTGGGCAGCTTCCATAATAGAGGACAACATTACGAAAAGAAGCCATAACTGTAATTAAAATAAAGTACGCCGGCTGTTGTGGCCGAGCGGTTCTAGGCAATTCAGTATGGAACCACGCTGCTGCTAGGGTCGCAGGTTCGAATCCTGCCTCGGGCATGGATTTGTGTGATGTTTAGGTTTAAGGAGTTCTAAGTTCTAGGGGACTGATGACCTCAGACGTTACGTCCCATAGTGCTTAGAGCCATTTAAACCATTTTTTAAAATAAGGTACACAAATTAAGAGGCAAAGTAAGCAAGTAACAAGGTGTGTAGAATATTGAACGCGACCGCAGTTGCGCTACATACATCCGCTTAAACAGCTACTGTGCACCGACCAGCACTGAACGCCGGCTGGGGATAATGTCGTCCTCTCGACGATCCAAAGCAAAGTGTCCAGAAAACAACTTTACAGACCCCATCCACCTGATCTCAAATGCGCTACACGCAGGTGATGCGACGCAGGTGATGCGACGGGCGAAAATTGTGCTAAGCGCGTGCAGTGGAAAACACACATAACCTACATCTACATCTACATTTATACTCCGCAAGCCACCCAACGGTGTGTGGCGGAGGGCACTTTACGTGCCACTGTCATTACCTCCCTTTCCTGTTCCAGACGCGTATGGTTCGCGGGAAGAACGACTGTCTGAAAGCCTCCGTGCGCGCTCTAATCTCTCTAATTTTACATTCGTGATCTCCTCGGGAGGTATAAGTAGGGGGAAGCAATATATTCGATACCTCATCCAGAAACGCACCCTCTCGAAACCTGACGAGCAAGCTACACCGCGATTCAGAGCGCCTCTCTTGCAGAGTCTGCCACTTGAGTTTGTTAAACATCTCCGTAACACTATCACGGTTACCAAATAACCCTGTGACGAAACGCGCCGCTCTCCTTTGGATCTTCTCTATCTCCTCCGTCAATCCGATCTGGTACGGATCCCACACTGATGAGCAATACTCAAGTATAGGTCGAACGAGTGTTTTGTAAGCCACCTCCTTTGTTGATGGACTACATTTTCTAAGGACTCTCCCAATGAATCTCAACCCGGTACCCGCCTTACCAACAATTAATTTTATATGATCATTCCACTTCAAGTCGTTCCGCACGCATACTCCCAGATATTTTACAGAAGTAACTGCAACCAGTGTTTGTTCCGCTATCATATAATCATACAATAAAGGATCCTTCTTTCTATGAATTCGCAATACATTACATTTGTCTATGTTAAGGGTCAGTTGCCACTCCCTGTACCAAGTGCCTATCCGCTGCAGATCTTCCTGCATTTCGCTACAATTTTCTAATGCTGCAACTTCTCTGTATACTACAGCATCATCCGCGAAAAGCCGCATGGAACTTCCGACACTATCTACTAGGTCATTTATATATATTGTGAAAAGCAATGATCCCATAACACTCCCCTGTGGCACGCCAGAGGTTACTTTAACGTCTGTAGACGTCTCTCCATTGATAACAACATGCTGTGTTCTGTTTGCTAAAAACTCTTCAATCCAGCCACACAGCTGGTCTGATATTCCGTAGGCTCTTACTCTGTTTATCAGGCGACAGTGCGGAACTGTATTGAACGCCTTCCGGAAGTCAAGAAAAATAGCATCTACCTGGGAGCCTTTTGCGTAATAGGCACATATTCTTTAACGCTAAGATGTTACTCGAGCGGAGCTTTGTTTCCATGATTTGTCAGCTAGAATTCTACCCGTAGCGAACCAATATTGTTGTCGAACCAAACTCTGATAGTGAACGCAACTAATTTACCACGCTGCGGAGACGGTGCCGCAGCGTCTGTCTTTCGCAGCGATATTCCGTTGTGAAAACTGTATATATAACATGACAATTGGACGTGCACAAATCTATGAACGTCTGTACCAAGACAGTGAATATGAGCCGGCCGGAGTGCCCAAGCGGTTCTAGGAGCTACAGTCTGGAACCGCTACGGTCGCAGGTTCGAATCTTGCCTAGGGCATGGATGTGTGTGATGTCCTTAGGTTAGTTAGGTTTAAGTAGTTCTAAGTTCCAGGGAACTGATGACCTCAGCAGTTAGGTCCCACAGTGCTCAGAGCCATTTAAACCATTTGAACAGTGCATATGACACTGGCAAGTACAATACTGCGCATAACGTGCATAGCACGGCTGTTGATCTAACCACATTAAAATATTCCTTTACACGTGTGGCGTTTTCCAGAGGGGCTGGATTTGAGTGAGAGCGTCCCGGGCTCGACACTGTTGTGATAGTACGCCAAGAAATAAATAGTTTAGAATACTCAAACTTTCAGTGACAAGGAATAATGTGTATCCTACATATTCTTCCCGCTCGCTGCATGGGTTAAATCATGTGACAAGCAGTGTACACCGCCGGAAAAAATGAAAACACGACGTCGATTTTGATCCGATGATGGCATACTCGGATGGCACCTAGGGGATAACAGACGTACTGATAATGGTTTCAACGTCATTTGCGCCGGCCGCTGTGGCCGAGCGGTTCTACTTGCTTCAGTCAGGAACCACGCTGCTGCTACGGTCGCAGGTTCGAATCCTGCCTCGGACATGGCTGTGTGTGATGTCCTTAGGTTAGTTAAGTTTAAGTAGTTCTAAGTCTAGGGGACTGATGACCTCAGATGTTAAGTCCCATAGTGCTCTGAGCCATTTGAACGTCATTCGCCGACAGATAGACAGGTGGAATAGCTACCAGAGCGCCATCTCCGTCTACCCTTTACTAGGGAATGCTCATAGCCAGAGAGCCCAGTGTCGTGTGAAGTAAGGAGGCAACCATGCCACAGAGATGCACTCGTGCTTCTTACAGCCAACTGAGCGAGTCTGAAAGGAGTAAAACTGAGGCCTTTCGGGGAACTGTCACGCAAGTAGTACCCACTGCATCTGTTGTACAACGATGCGGGTAGCGTTGGTCGCGTGAACATTCTCACAGCTGTAGACGAGTTCCTGGACGTCCACGCAGCACAGACGCCTGCTAGGATCATCGTATTGTAAGGTCAGCAATGGCAGATCGTACAGACACCACAGCACAGGTGACAGTGGCTGGTGAGCCCAGATGTGTCAACACGAACTATCGCGACCCTGTTGTTGGCAGGGGGACACGCCACAGTACCGGCATGCACGGCTCGACCGCTGCTGTCAGAGCATCACTTGGAAAATGGAATGGTCCTCAGCGATGTAAGCAGGTTCAGCCGGCACGCAAGTAATCGTCGTTTGTTTGTACGAGATACACCTGGCAAACGCTGTCTCGTGGGGTTTATTCTTCCAAGACACACTGGCCCACCTCAGGCTTGATGGTCTGGGGTGCGACAGGTTCCAACCCTCGTTCACCATTGGTGTTCCTGGAGGGGTCGCTAACCAGCTCTCGGCATGTACAGAATGTTGTTAGACCCTTTCTTTTGCAGTTCTTGCAACAGGAAGGTGATGTACGTATTGTTCCAACAGGTTAACGATCGCCCACCCACTGCCTGTGAAACCAACGTGCTCTGCAAGACGTGCAGAAACTTCTCTGGCTAGCACGATCTCCGGATTTGTCTCCAGTCGAGCTCGTGTGGGATATGATCGGACGAGAAGCGACTCGTGCGACACGTCAATCAACAACTTTTACAGAACTACGTGAACGTCTCGAGCAGGCGTGGCATAACGTATACCAGGACAGCATTTTCCACCTTTACGATCGAGTGGATGCCACAGTCAACTTCTGCTCTGGGGTCTGTGGAGACTACATAACGTACTAATATCGGTGTTTGAGCATGGGTTGTTACCTGGTACCTCAGCACTACTTTAAATGTACACTACTGGCCGTTACAATTGCAACACCAAGAAGAAATGCAGATGATAAACGGGTACTCATTGGACTAATATATTATACTAGAACTGACATGTGATTACATTTTCACGAAATTTGGGTGCATAGAACCTCAGAAATCAGTACCCAGAGCAACCACCTATGGCCGTAATAACGGCCTTGATACGCCTGGGATTTGCGTCAAACAGAGCTTGGATGGCGTGCATAGGTACAGCTGCCCATGCAGCTTCAACACGATATCACAGTTCATCAAGAGCAGTGACTGGCGTCTTGTGACGTGACAGCTGCTCGGCCCCCATTGACCAGACGTTTTCAGTTGGTGAGAGATCTGAAGAATTTGTTAGCCAGGGCAGCAGTCGAAAGGCCCGTACGGGACCTGCAACATGCGGTCGTGCATTATCCAGCTGAAATGTAGGGTTTCGCAGGGATCGAAAGAAGGATAGAGCTACGAGTCGTAACACATCTGAAATGTAACGTCCACTGTTCAAATTGCCGGCAATACTAGCAAGAGGTGACCGAGACGTGTAACCAATGGCACCCCATACCATCACGCCGGGTGATACGCCAGCATGGCGATGACGAAAACACGCTTCCAATGTGCGTTCACCGCGATGTCGCCAAACACGGATGCGACCATCATGAAGCTGTAAACAGAACCTAGATTCATTCTAAAAAATGGCGTTTTGCCGTTCGTGCACCTAGGTTCGTCGTTGAATACACCATCGCAGGCGCTCATGTCTGTGATGCAGCGTCAAGGGTAACCGCAGCCATGGTGTCCGACTTGACAGTCCATGCTGCTGCAAACGTCGTTGAACTGTTCGTGCAGATGGTTGTTGTCCTGCAAGCGCCCCCATCTGTTGATTCAGGGCTCGAGACATGGCTGCACGATCCGTTACAGCCATGCGGATAAGATGCCTGTCATCTCGACTGCTAGTGATACGAGGCCGTTGGGATCCAGCACGGCGTTTCGTATTACCCTCCTGAACCCGCCGATTCCATATTCTGCTAATAGTCATTGAATCTCGATCAACGCAAGCAGCAATGTCGCGATACGATAAAACGCTATCGCGATAGGCTACAATCCGACCTTTATCAAAGTTTGAAACGTGATGGTACGTATTTCTCCTCCTTACACGAGGCATCACAACAATGTTTCACCAGGCAACGCCGATCAACTGCTGTTTGTGTATAAGAAATCGGTTGCAAACTTTCCTCATGTCAGCACGTTTTAGATGTCGCCACCGGCGCCAACCTTGTGTGAATGCTCTGAAAAGCTAATCATTTGCATATCACAGCACCCTCTTCCTGTCGGTTAAATTTCACGTCTGTAGCACGTCATCTTCGTGGTGTAGCAATTTTAATCGCCAGTTGTGTAATCTGTTCACTCCATCTGCACTGTTGCAACAATAAATGTTGAGTGGTTTAGAAACCTCTAAAATAGCGTATTAATATTTTTCCCAGCAGTGTATATTCGTGCGGAGCGTTAAGGTAAAACTTAATAGTACAATTGCTGGGTAGAGAAGGCTGCAATAATGCAGCAATTAAGGATATCATTTAGAACAACAAGTCGAAGGGGTAACTAGCTACTGCCAGTTCTGTGTCTCAGTGTCATAGTATTATTTGTCGCCGGCCGGTGTGGCCAAGCGGTTCTAGGCGCGTCATTCTGGAACCGCGAGGCCGCTACGGTCGCAGGTTCGAATCCTGCCTCGGGCATGGATGTGTGTGATGTCTTTAGGTTAGTTAGGTTTAAGTAATACTAAGTTCTAGGGGACTGATGACCTCAGATGTTAAGTCCCATAGTGCTCAGAGCCATTTGAACCATTTATTATTTGTCCAAAATACAGTGCGGGCACCCAACGACCGAGCCTGCGGCCCTGTTTCTACCATGGTGGCTACAGGGAGAGTACATGCTGACAGCAAGTCGATTTGATGACCAGCTTGACGAACCTGATACCGGACGGGACTTCCATTAGCGAGTTGACGATATGACACATTGCTCTGCGGGCTGAATACTGAACACAGGTTCCACCTCCTAATATTCAGGCCACGAAATTTGTGACTAAACTATGACACAGTCCGAAATACGTCGCTGAATGCGATGGACACACAGCATTAACGTACGGCAGTACCAACAGTTCCCACGTGTTCAACTCGTAAACTTCGTACGAAGACATGTGGATATTGCTCTTTCACTGTAATTATACCACTAAAGATGAAGTACTGAAAGCTTGTGCAGAAGCATCAACTCCCTAGTGCACGACTTGTAAACTTCGTACAGAGACTGCTGTTTCGCTATAATTATACTACTAAAGATAAAATAGTGGAAGCTTGACCTCACTTCTGATGACACTTGATTCTTTTCTTGGCTGCTGCATTCGTATGTGGAATCCTGCCATGACAGTCAGAGATAATTCATAACGTACATGTGTAAGTAGGCTGTTTAGATTTTTTTTTTCTTTTCTTTTTTTTTTTTTTGGTAACGCCACGTAGCGCTCTGTACGAAAATCACTGGCTGTACTGTGTGCAGTCTGTGGCTGGTTTGCATTGTTGTTGGCTATTGAAGTGTTGGGCAGTTGGCTGTTAATAGCGCGTAGCGTTGCGCCGTTGGAGATGAGCCGCCAGCAGTGGTGGATGTGGGGAGTGAGATGGCGGAGTTTTGGGAGCGGATGATCTGGACAGAGACAGTACATTTGTAAGACTGGATATCATGGCTCAAATGGCTCTGAGCACTATGGGACTCAACATCTTAGGTCATAAGTCCCCTAGAACTTAGAACTACTTAAACCTAACTAACCTAAGGACCTCACACACACCCATGCCCGAGGCAAGATTCGAACCTGCGACCGTAGCAGTCCCGCGGTTCCGGGCTGCAGCGCCAGAACCGCTAGACCACCGCGGCCGGCTGGATATCATGAACTGACATATATATATTATGACTTTTGAACACTATTAAGGCCGGCCGGAGTGGCCGAGCGGTTAAAGGCGCTACAGTCTGGAACCGCGCGACCGCTACGGTCGCAGGTTCGAATCCTGCCTCGGGCATGGATGTGTGTGATGTCCTTAGGTTAGTTAGGTTTAAGTAGTACTAAGTTCTAGGGGACTTATGACCACAGCAGTTGAGTCCCATAGTGCTCAGAGCCAACACTATTAAGGTAAAATACATTGTTTGTTCTCTATCAAAATCTTTCATTTGCTAAATATGCCTATCAGTAGTTAGTACCTTCAGTAGCTAGAATCTTTTCTTTAGCTGGCAGTAGGGGCGCTAGCTGTATTGCAGTAGTTCGAGTAACGAAGATTTTTGTGAGGTAAGTGATTTGTGAAAGGTATAGGTTAATGTTAGTCAGGGCCAGTCTTTTGTAGGGATTATTGAAAGTCAGATTCCGTAGCGCTAAAAATATTGTGTGTCAGTTTAAGCACAGTCATGTATAATTTTTGTAAGGGGACGTTTCATATGTCGACCGTTACCCGAGGATACCTCACTGGAATCTTCTGATTTTTTCTTGTAGTTTGTGTAATTAGTGTAGCTTTCGTTTATTGCTAGCGCGTAATTGTAGAGAGAATCTCCTTTGTAGTGGCAATCTTTCATTGTTGTACAGTAAAACTGTTGTGGTATGCAGGTAGATTTGCACAAAGTATTTCGCAGCTGCACTAACAATTAACGAGATATTATTTTCAATGCTATGTTAATATGTTTCTTTATTTTGCTCTTCAAATTGTGCTTTTCTGTGTTGTCGTGTGAAATATTGTGACAATAATGGCGTGTGAAAAACGTAATACTAGGCTCCAAAGTAAACTGAGAAATGACAGTGAAGAGGAAAGCAGTGTGTTAGCGCCGCCGAGTAATGTATTAACTAATGTTTAAAGCAGTAATTTGGTAATTGTGCTTAGGGAAATGGAGCAGGCTGCAAATTATGGTGAAACAATTAGTGAACAGGGAAGCATTATCGATCGATCGGTCGGCAACAGCTCGCCTCAGGATTCCGAAATGACAGGACACAATCTTGCAAATACTGTAGATTCAGGTTTCGCATCCTCGCCGTTTTCTCAAATAAGTCAAGACACATTTTCCGGTTCAAATGCACTGCCGAATAGCGCTGAGGAACATGTTTCGGACACCAGTGCATTGTTATTACAGTTAATGCAACAAATGGGACAAAGGTTACAAAAGTTAGACACAATTGAACAAAATCTTCAAAAGTTAGACGCAATGGAACAAAATCTTCAAACGTTAGACACCACGCTTTAACAGACACGTGAAGATTTAACTACTGAGTTACGTAAAATCGAATCGAAATGTCAAAAAGTCTGTAATGACGTAAAAACACAAATTTGTGAGCATTTCCAACCTATTTTTTGCGGCATGAAAATACATTACAGAATCACAAAGCAGCCATTAAAGAACTGCTAACTATGGTTCATGAAAATCATGAGACCTTGCAAGCTAAAATTGACTCAGTTGCAAGTACCGATTCGGTTACGCAACTTGCAAAAATTCAGGAAAACTTAAAGGACACATTAGATACGATTTCAACACAAATGGACACTCTGAAACTTGGTTCAGAAAAACACACTGGGGAAATAAGTTCACTATCGGAGAAAGTAGCCGAACTTTCGGATCAGTTCACTAACTTATCTACAAAGGTGGATGATGATCAGAACGACACAAGACCTGTAGCCTTCACTGACACAGAAGAGTATGAACAAATTAAGATATTCAAACAAAATCAGAATCAAATTAATACGCAGCACAAAAGAGAAATCTGGGAAGTACAAGATCAGTTGGCACAAGTAATACAAGAATTACATATTTCAGAGGACACTCGCGTTCCAACACGGGAAGAGGGACTTAGAAATACGGAAGAAGCCACAAAATAATAACACAGGGCATTTCGGAAATTATGAAAGAAATTGGCAAGGTGCACCGAATTTTGAGATGGAACCGCCGACACGACGTAACAATGACCGATATGCGACTCGCCGACACGATGATGAGTTTGACTATAAGCTGTTGATTACTACACGTAAATTCAAAACATTTAAGAATTCTGGCAACGACATTCATCCACAAGCGTGGCTCCATCAATTCTCTCATTGTTTCGCTCCCAACTGGCCATTAGAACACAGATTAGAATTTATGTGTGGCTACTTAGAGAATGAACCAGCTGTAGGAATGCGATCGGTCATTCACCGATTGCCATAGTGAAGGAGAATTTTATCCTGCCTTCCTCTCAACATACTGGTCTCAAGCCACACAAGACCGATTAAAACATAGCATCATAATGATGAAACATTTCGAACAATCTGAATTTTCCAGTCTTGTGAAATATTTTGAAATATGTTGCACAAGAATCAGTACCTTTCAAACCCTTACAGCCCCTCAGAACTCATCCGCATTTGCTTAATCAAATTGCCTGAACATTTAAGACATATTATTTTGGCATGACGTTGCAAAGAGGACATTGAAGCTTTTCAGGGACTGTTACGAGAATTGGAAATTGACACTGACAATCGCGGAACGCGAAAACAGGAGCACAACAATTACAGGTCACATCCGTCACAATTCCGCGATGACAGAAATAATAAATGGACATGACAAGGCTATTCTTACAATGTGAATCGTGACCAAAACAGACACCACCCGTATGACAACTGTTATCAGAGTAGTAATAATTACAGGGAAAGATCACCTCTCCGCGGTAATCACTATCACAGAGACAATAAGAGAAACAGATAATACGGCAACCAGAACTATTATTATTAAGGGAGACAGAATAACTTCAGACGCAACGGTCCACAGCGCAGTTACGATTCCGGGAGAAATTCTCCACCACATGACCGACAAACAAGAAACATGTAAACTACCGACATGACGACAGACGATATAACCGTAACGACAGACCTGAGTATCGAAGGTTTTTGTGAGGTAAGTGATTTGCGAAAGGTATAGGTTAATGTTAGTCAGAGCCATTATTTTGTAGGGATTATTGAAAGTCATATTCCGTTGCTCTAAAAATATTGTGTGTCTGTTTAAGCACAGTCATGTATAATTTTTCTAAGGGACGTTTCACATGTCATTAATTATATTACAAATTTATCAGCATGGTTCCTGCACCATCGAGAAGTGTAACTATTGAGGTATGTAGCGGAATTTTTTTGTTTTAGAAGTACTGGACGAAATAAATTTGATATAACCTGAAGGAACAGGACCCCAGACATCCAACTAGTATGATTTTCAGTCTGGAACCGCGTGACCGCTACGGTCGCAGGTTAGAATCCTTCCTCGGGCATGGATGTGTGTGTTGTCCATAGGTTAAGTTAGGTTTAAGTAGTTCTAAGTCTAGGGGACTGATGAGCTCAGATGTTAAGTCACATGGTGCTCAGAGCCAGCTCTGTACCCCATTTTTCTGGTCCACTTTAAATGAATTACTGTGATATCCTGAAGCACTTGGAAACTATGAACGGAGATTCTGATTCACTACTTACATTTCCATTAGCTGAACTATTTTGCGATATTAGTACATTTGTGGAACATTCACCAATGGTGCAGTGATAAATGAGTCAGCAGTGAACAAACGGTGTATACTATGAACATCTAAATCCCTGTGATTCTTCCATTAATATCGACTTAGCACGTAACTTGGGAAGTCCACAGCAGTGCATTCGTCTACACTGCATTTAGGTGAGTGATTAGCACCACCTTAAAAAAAAATCTCTCTCATGTGCGCAGAAAATTTAGTTACAACAAGAAGTTAAGCCAAAGAATCATTCAGCATGACTGTAATGTGTAGAGTGGCTTACAATGACACAACAAGATGATGAGAGTTCATCACGAAAAATACCACTCGTGTTTTATAACATGTGTCTTCGTTGACAGACGGCAGTCTTATAGAACCATTACGAATGATTTTTCCAACTCTTAGTCCATGTTTTCAACTATGTTTTTTCACATCTTTTGCCTCTCTGGCTGTAATTTAGAGTTGTGACTCATCAGTCGTTTAATCAAAGGCTATTATACTTTTATTTTAGCTGAAGAGTGCATTTTTTAATTTATATAAATTAAAAGACCGTTGCTCATCTTTATACCTAGTTGATATATTGCCAAAATCTGACTGGAAAGAATACATTTTTGTCAGACTAAATTTAATGTTGGGGATTAGAGTTATACTAATCGCTAAGCATTTATTCTCCTGTACTTCACGCAGATAACGTGGAAATAATACGAATCAGGGATCGTACAGAGGCATCTACTAATCACCGTTCCCTCATTCCGTCAGTGACTGGGTAACGACAAGCATTAAAGTACCAGTAAGAAGATGTCTCTATGACAGATAGCGACTGTGTAGTACGGGTTATAGGTGATGAATACAACTCTTTACCATGACGTGATTTCTTATTTCTTGTAGACAATCTGTGTCAAACAGGTATTGAGACCATCAGCAAAACTGTGCTTCTAGTCACATCTCACATCATGGTGCCCGAAATTAGTGAGCCCGATCCTCCATGTCTTTGCCGTTTTTGTGTAAGTCACACGGTTAAGAGCCAAAGCCTCAAACATGAGTAGGCAGGATATTTTAGTCACAGGTAGCGAATATCGGTGAATTAGTTTTAAAAACACCGTCCGTTCTGCATTCTTTTCCTTGGCACGTTTGTAAAGGATAAACGACTTCATGTCTCACAAGATCCTCTTTATTGGGCTGAACAACCACTTCTGATTCGGATTTGCCACTGCATACGAGCATCCAATTATTCCGTCGGCGATGTGTCTTCCTATTGGCTAGCGCTCACCGGAAAACATCCCGAAATTTTTGTCATAACTACTGCAGCTGTGTCATTCTTGATATTTAAAATAGTCATTAACTATCCAGCATTTCTTAAATCTAATGTGGTTTGACTTGGAATATTCTTCGCTAGGATATTAATTCATGAAAACGCCAAATAAATTCAGACTGCTACAGATACGTCACTCGCATCAGTCTGTTTATTTTCTGTTTTTCGACTGGGCAAGGCGACAGACGACCTGTACCAAGGCGCTTCGTGTCCCTTCTGAACCTTGTCATCGCTGATATGATGATACTTCACATCTACATCTGTATACACACTCGCCAAGCCACAGAAGGCTGCCTGGCAGAGGGTACCATGTATGGCTACAAGTCGCTCCATTTTCTCTTCCACTGGCTAACAGAGGGGGGAAAAAACGTTTGTCTACATGTCTCCGTCAGAGCCCTAAATTCTGTAAAGTTATCTTCATTGTCCTTATGCGCAATGTGTATTGGCGGCGGTAGAACCGCTCTGCAGTCAACCTCAAATGACGGTTCTCTAAATTCTGTCAATAGTGAAGTTGAAACAAATGAGCCTTCGGTAACAATTTTTGGTCTTATACCAGGTTTCAACACTTCTAACAGTATGTTTAAAGGTTTAAAGTGGCCCATAACGTAATTACAGATTTATGAAAAAAGGAAATTTTTTATTTATAAGTGTAAGTACTGACTAACAAAACAAGACAGAAACAGTGCTTACATGTCACGTATAAAATAAATAACAGGCCCTAATGGCGCCTCAGTCCGTTGCTACCTGTGGCTTTGCAGATATGATCCGCCCATAGTGGCTAGCCTTCATGCATTCTTTTTAAAAAAAATTGTGACTAAAGACCTTCTAGCCTGTTATATTTTTATACGTGACATGTACGTACTATCTATGTCTTGTATTGTTAGTCAGTACTTATACGTTTATATAAAAAAGTTTCTTTCCCCATAAATTTGTAATTATGTTATGGGCCACTTTAAACATTTAAATTCTAATGGAGACACTCTTAGAAGTGTTGAAACCTGGTTAATAAGACTAAAAATTGTGACCGTGGGCTCATATGTTTCAAGTTCAATTTGTAAAAGGTCACTGAACCAAACAGCCATGTTTAAAATCTGTCAATAGTGGTGCTCGAAAAGAACGTCGCTTTCTCACCAGTGTTTGCCATTTCAATTCCCGGAGCATCTCCGTGATACTTTTATGTTGTTCGAGTCTGCCGGTAACAAATCTAGCAACCCGCCTCTACCGAGCGAGGTGGCGCAGTGGCTAGCACACTGGACTCTCATTCGGGAGTGAAACCTGGTTTCGCAGGACAGAGCGGATCAGGTTGTGGAAAGGGGCAAAGTTCAATTACTGTTAGTTATACAGGAACACAGAACTTTATTCATCAAACCAATGCACAGTTTTCTCTTTAAAACAACAAAGATCAATTCACGGCTGGGGGGCCAAGTAACTTCTCCAGAATAAGTTTAAATGATTCCCTTTTAGGGACTGATGACCGTAGCAGTTTAGTCCCGTAAGATTTCACACACATTTGAACATTTTCTTATTCCCTTTAAAACATCAGGATTTAGAGGAACGGCTGAAGGCCTTACTTAAGTAAAATTGCAATATCTTCTCGGCTATGTGCCGAAATAATATTTCAGATCAGATAAGGAAATTCTTTAAAAGCGAAGCATTTAAAATTTCGGCTAAGGCCATATTAAGGAAAATTCAAATTAATTCTTTGGCTGAAAAGCCAAATAAAAAAATTGCATAATAAAAGAGAGGCTTTAAAGATAAGGTTTTACACAGCACAACAGAAAAACATCTTAAGAAAACTTGAAGTATCTTGTCGGCTGAAGGCCCAAACAATTACCCACGAATAATGAAAGACAACCTTAAGATAAACATTTACATAACACGGCTGAAGTCCGTTTCAAGAATTCAAGATAATTAAAGAGAAACCTTACAGACAAGGATTTACATATTAAAGTCACAGATTCTGAAACAAACTCGGCTGAAGGCCTATACACAGAGCAACAAAAAAACATGGCTGAAGGGCAAATCTTAAAATAGTTGTCATGAAGTTCGGCTGAAGGCAACATACTAAACATAAAACAGGCAATATTAATACACAGCTGAACGTGTGGTTACAGTACCTGCGACCCAATAAAATACAATCACAAACAACAGTGTTGCTCATAAGTGTTCCAAGGGTCGACCTGGGAAGGTTCAGAATGGTTCGAAGCACAATGGGTCTTTACATGTGAGGTCATCAGTTCCCTAGAATTAGAACTACGTAAACCTAACTAACCTAATGACATCACACACATCCATGCCCGAGGCAGGATTCGAACCTGCGACTGTAGCAGCCCCGTGGTTCCGGACTGAAGCGCTTAGAACCGCTTTCTTTTTAATCTCATTTTTTGTTCGTTTTTGTTCGTTGTATCTGTTCGGGGCGGGCGTCGCAAGACCCCAGTTTCAGTTCGTCGTTGATCCATTAACCCAGTTTTTTTTTTATTACAGAGGGCAGCTAACCCTCTGACTGAACACGCTGAGTTACCGTGCCGGCTAACCGCTCAGCCACCGTTGCCGGCCGCCTGGGGAGGAAACTCTTGTTAGAGTTTAGGTGAGACAGGCAGCCAAGCGTAACACTAAACAATCGGGTTGGAACACGACCTAGGGACGGCTGAAGAACCAACCAACAACCTAATCAATTTGTAACGCCGGAAATGCATATCCTCCTATTTCCATCTATTGTACTATTTTTTCCCCTATTTTGTTACCTGAAGGTATAACATTTCCGTGTCTTTGTATATTGTAATTGTTTTACTATATATATATATATATATATATATATATATATATATATATATATATATATATATGCATTTATGTCGATGTATAATTGGTTTGTTTTGTTTATATTATTTGTATTTTACTCTGGGTCTTGCCTAGGGAAAACTGCTATCGAACGATTACATCGATAGGTCGTGTGAAGAATCAAAGTGTGTAGGATCTTTGGTAGTGTTAACTCTGCCGCGTGGAGCGCGGGCAGAAGGGATCTGGCTGGAGTAGCGAGTGGAGCAGGGTTGTGTGAAGCTCCCGCGAGTTGCCGAGCTTTCGGGGTTTGGCAGGATGTAATTGCGCTCGACTTGCGATGATAGTTTCTGACACGGCGTCGCGGACGGGAAGCATTAGCTGGCGCACATCAAGACCCCGTTTCGTCCGGTGACCGTGTCGAGAAGAAGGCGCGCCAACATCCAGCTTCTGCAACAGCGACGGCCGACAATGAGTGACTGTCGCCACCTCCTCGATCGACGGCTTCAAACCTTCAATCAACCAACAAGGAAGACTGGAAGCACGTAAAGTTTTAGAACTGTATGGCAGACCTCAGCTTTTCAAACTTTTAAATTGTTGCATCACAAAATTACAGCTACTTAGCATGAACGTTTGTTGCTCATTGTCCCAATTGCATTACCAAGCAGGGTCCCTTCCTTTTCCGGAATGAACCCGAGTGTCGTTGAAATTCAAACGCCAGCATCATTCCACTTCACTAATTTAATTTCAAAGTTCAGTTAAAGTATTCATAGCTGGCTACAATACTCAGATTACACAAGCACAAATTAAGAGTGCGAGTTTTGTTACCGTATTTTAGCTTACCTGTGACTGCAGCTCAGCTTGGTACGTACTAAATTTTACTATTGTTAATTGTTCAGAATCATTTAATTGAAGTTCAAAGTTAAATCTCTTATTTATAAACTGCGTAGATTCAAGTAGCTTTTGAAATGATTGTTGAGGTAGTCCAAGACTAACAGTATTTTACTGAATATCTATGTGCTTCAGAAAGTAAGCTCACTATTAACTTCAGTCACTAAATTAATTTTCGATTTTCCGGTTTTATTAATTCTTTTGCTAAATTAAGTCAGAGTGTAGCGAAATTTATTACTTCTGACATACTTTCAGTTTTCACACTACACTTGTCAACCTTCAGTTGCCACGCTTCTAGTGCTAATTATACGTGTAATAATCTTTCTTTTTCAGTTACTATAGTAATTGTCCTTAGGACTGGCGACCGTAATTTCCCCCAAATCTCAAATATCTAATTACCGCTAGTTGATTGTTAACGTAACGGCCGCACATTTACTTTCTTTATTAACTTTACCCCTTTTTCAAAATTAATTTCCACCAGTTTCATTAGCATTTTTCCTTTCATTTAGATGTAACCCTTTCCTCCCTCTTTACCGACAGTCTAACTTCGGTGACGATTGCTTTTCCCAAATTTCCATTAGGTACACGCGGTTTAATTTTTCACTGTCATTAAGGTCGATAAGTGAGGGGGAGGTTACAAATTGCCTCTGTTGCAATCAACCAACTGCCTATTCCAGTACACAGAGAGCATTCATCTGCTCAGTGCAAATCACAGAAGCTAAAGACAGTTCCATGTAAACACACTTGCACAAGAACTCGGACAATCGTAAAAGCAATCTCCGCGGAACAACAAGGACAAATCAATTCGACACACAGAGTGTTTCTATAAGCGGTCGGCCACCAAATACACGTCGTCCGATGAGACGACCGACCGAACGACTAACCAACGGCCGTCCCGCTCCAAGGTCCTTCTGTTCGACAGTTCATGTGTGTCGCCAGCGGCCGGCGAGCAATGGCTGTCCGCACCTCACTGGCGCTCTGTCCCCGAATTGACTGCTGCTGCGTGCCGACTGAGCTCCCCACTCCAGACACAACAACCTGGAAATAGTATCTGTCGCTCCAGAGACAGTACGATACTGCACTTATCGATAAGCGCTGCTGTTGCCACTCACGGGCAGGTAAGGCAGGAAGTTAGTGACGCCAGTAAATGGAATAAGAAAACGAGGCGGCAGTACGGTAAGAGAAAATACAAACTATAAACGGGATGAGCCACGCACTGCTCAGGTAGAACGACGGTTTAAACCCACGTCCGGCTATCCTGATTTAGCTTAATCGCTTAAGGCAAATGCCGGGATGGTTCCTTTGAAAGGGCGCGTCCGACTTCCTTCCTCATCCTTCACTAATCTGATGGTACCGATGACCTCGCTGTTTGGTCCCCTCCCCCCCCCCCCCCACCCCTCGAATCAACCAGCCAACCCGCTGGTCCTCTAATCCGACTTCGCACGGATCCCAAACACTCGAACGATACTCAAGAATAGGTCGTACTGCCGTCCTACAAGCGCTCTCTTTTACAGCTGAACCACGTTTTTCTAAAATTCCCCCAATAAATCGAAGTCGACCATCTGCCATCGCTACTACAGTCCATTTAAAAGTGCTTTGTAACGTTACAAGTAGATATTTAATCGACATGACTGTCTCAAGCAGCACACTACTACTATTTCATTCGAAGATGGGTTTGTTTTCCCTACTCATCCGCATTAAGTTACGTTTTTCCACTTTTAGAGCTAGCTGCCATTCATCACACTAACTGAGTCACCTTGTATCTTCCTATAGTCACTCAACGACGACACCTTCCCATACACCACAGCATCATCAGACTGTTGCTTGCCCTGTCGGCCAGATCATTTATGTATTCAGAAAACAACAGCACTGCCAGCACGCTTTACTGCGGCACTCCTAACGATACCCCCGTCTTTGATGAACAGGACAGCATTCTGGGTGCCTGTCTGTTTCGCAACCCACCCCAGGTTTTGCGAATTCCATAGCGACATAGATCTCAGTTGTAACAGTTCAGTTCTGTTCAATTAATTCATTTGCCATGATGAAACTGATTTTTAATTCACTTGCAGTTTATTTCCGGATCCAATCATCAGCGACATTTTAGAGGCCGCCAATAACGCAATTCAAAAGGTTGCGGGACGACCACCAGCCAGCCGGTCGAGGAGCACTGCTATGAAGGCGAATGGATGGAATAAAACGAAACTTATCTGATGTTAATCCTGTTCACTACATCTGTGACAACACCGAACGAGTCGGCTTGGCTTTCGCTAATCTCCGTGTAAGCTGGGCGATTATTCAGTATGAAACGAGATGCTGCATGCTGCTAGGTAGGTGTTCCTAATAGGAAAACTTGGGATACTTAGGTGCAAAAATGTGCCGAATACTCAGCAAAAAAAAGGTGCTCGTTTTAGAAGAAAAAGTTTTTAAAAATATTCCGATTCAAAATACGAAACTTTTTTTTATGGAATTCACGTACACTGATCAGCCAGAAAATTAAGACCACTGCCGACCGCGAGATCGAATACCACCTGCCGGCCTTACGGCCACGTCGAAGTATATATGTGGAGCAGAGACGAATGAGGAATCAGTCTAGGAATGGAACGGCCTGCAAATGGGAAATTTTACTTGGAACTGCAAACTAGGGCGACTACCTAGTTAGAAGTCACAGTCAGTCAGGTGCTAGAGAAAGGGCTGGGTAACACCATTGACAGTCTGGAACCGCGCGACTGCTACGGCCGCAGGTTCGAATCCTGCCTCGGGCATGGATGTGTGTGATGTCCTTAGGTTAGTTAGATTTAATTACTTCTAAGTTCTAGGAGACTGATGACCTCAGATGTTAAGTCCCATAGTGCTCAGAGGCATTTGAACCATTTTAACACCATTGAACGTAATTTGTTATTGAGTAGCCCTTCCAAAAATTTATTAAACGACGAAGAATTCTTTTCAAAACAATAACATGATACAACCATCAACGTTTCCTTTTCTACTTAAAAAGAAAACAATATTAAACATCAACTTTACGAGAAATTATTAAACTCGAAATTAATATGTGTTAAACAATTTAGAGATGCTTCAAAATTTTAAAAGGACTACAAAAGATCAAACACATTAAACATTAATGAATTACAATCGATCATCCCGAGAAAAAAAATCGGGCACAAACCCGCTGGCGACGCAACAGATACCCAGCCCTGGTGGCAACAAGGGAAGCGAGAGTAAGTCGACCACTGCAACATATACAACAGAATTCTCTTTAACAGTGAAAGGGTGAAACAAAACTAAAGCTTTGGGTCCAGCTGTGAAAGATATCACACGTGGATCGGGTATCACAGGAAAGTAAACAAGAATCAAAGGGTATTTATACTTTAAGTGTAAAACGAGTATTTGTGTATCACACAAAGTATTCCACTTATTCCGCTAAAGAGTAAGTAGGTAGATACACTGCCGGCTTTAAGAACCAAGACACTGGCACTGATTTAAGTGGGTCCCCTTTTTTAAAGTAGGTCCCCTTCTTTTAGTTCAACACAGTGGGAAGATGAATCTAAACTTAAAATTGAGCACGGGCCGCAAGGTCTTAGGAACATACTCTAAACCGATAAGCCAATTTCTATACGGGAGGGAGATGAGCACATACCAGCGGCCCCTTCAAATAAGTTTTTGTTCTTTTGTTCTTTGGGGCCCTTAATGCAAAACATGTCTTGTGATGATATTCATATATCAGCCAGCTACCCGCGTGACCGCTACGGTCGCAGGTTCGAATCCTGCCTCGGGCATGGATGTGTGTGATGTCCTTAGGTTAGTTAGGTTTAAGTAGTTCTAAGTTCTAGGGGACTGATGTCCTGAGTAGTTAAGTCCCATAGTGCTCAGAGCCATTTGAACCATTCAGCCAGCTACACTGCTCTTTAAACGGTTTTTCTTTTATAAATTACTCACGATGAGCCAGTTTCGGCCTATTGCTTATGCATCGCGTCGTTTATCCGATCCGGAACGAAGGTACTCTGTTTATGAGTGCGAGGCGTTGTCGGTGTTGTTTGCCCTCGAAAAATTTTATTTTACCTGGAACATCGCCCGGCTGTACTGGAGACCGACAATCAATCTTCTAACAACCCTACCACAACAAAGGTCAAAATTTAATATCGATTGTGGTGTTGCTCACGCTGCTAAATACTGCATTTTCGGGCAACAACTAAGTTATTATGTGGCAGGTTTCATTAGAGCACAGTTAATAAAGTCATTTCATGTAATAATGAATAAACCAGGCACACATCTTTTCGTGTTTCCCCGCTGCTCTCGTTGTAAAATCATGGCTCAATCGTCGAAAATCTAGGTGGTGATGATTCCAAGCTCGGATGCAAAAACAAAAGGCTTAGGTTTTATTCTGCTATATTCAAAAGTTTTGTAGACGCGCTTCACAAACCATTCTTGAAGATTAAATCTTTCAAAGTTAGCACAATAGTGATGTGAAAAAAAATAATCAGCACTCCGAATTTAAGTTACACTTCCTTTTTATTGCATTTGTTGCAATTTCATGTAACACACAAAACATCACTTCACAATACAAAACACACTTGAAAAAATCTTCCTCACAGGAACTGTTAACCTTCACATTTTATAAGCTGACTACGATATGCGTCTCTCCAACATGACGTCCAAGACTTGACTTTTTCAAGGTCCGACTCTCTAACAACTAACTAATAATCGCTTACGCGCCCAGAAATCATAGTTACAAGTACATCAAAGATCATAGTGACAAAAGAAAGAATACACATAAGAATAATATCATTGCAATATAAACATATCGATGTACCACAAATGAAATCAAATCTGAATGTTGTCTCAGAAATATGTTGAGTAGTTAACAGAATCATCATCATCATCATCATTTAAGACTGATTATGCCTTTCAGCGTTCAGTCTGGAGCATAGCCCCCCTTATACAGTTCCTCCATGATCCCCTATTCAGTGCTAACATTGGTGCCTCTTCTGATGTTAAACCTAATACTTCAAAATCATTCTTAACCGAATCCAGGTACCTTCTCCTCGGTCTGCCCCGACTCCTCCTACCCTCTACTGCTGAATCCATGAGTCTCTTGGGTAACCTTGCTTCTCCCATGCGTGTAACATGACCCCACCATCTAAGCCTGTTCGACCTGACTGCTACATCTATAGAGTTCATTCCCAGTTTTTCTTTGATTTCCTCATTGTGGACACCCTCCTGCCATTGTTCCCATCTACTAGTACCTGCAATCATCCTAGCTACTTTCATATCCGTAACGTCAACCTTGTTGATAAGGTAACCTGAATCCACCAAGCTTTCGCTCCTCTACAACAAAGTTGGTCGAAAAATTGAACGGTGCACAGATAACTTAGTCTTGGTACTGACTTCCTTCTTGCAGAAGAGAGTAGATTGTAGCTGAGCGCTCACTGCATTAGCTTTGCTACACCTCGCTTCCAGTTCTTTCACTATGTTGCCATCCTGTGAGAATATGCATCCTAAGTACTTGAAACCGTCCACCTGTTCTAACTTTGTTCCTCCTATTTGGCACTCAATCCGTTTATATTTCTTTCCCACTGACATTACTTTCGTTTTGGAGATGCTAATCTTCATACCATAGTCCTTACATTTCTGATCTAGCTCTGAAATATTTTTTTGCAAACTTTCAATCGAATCTGACATCACAACTAAGTCATACGCATATGCAAGACTGCTTATTTTGTGTTCACATATCTTAATCTCACCCAGGCAGTCTATTGTTTTCAACATATGATCCATAAATAATATAAATAATAAATAATAATAACAGAAACACAGTAGAATATCGCTGGTATCGAGAGGTTGAGTTGAGGTGCCGTAATGGTTACGTAATTCAAATACCATTACAATCTCTCAGTTGGGTTCTAGCTCACCCCCGTAAAACAGGTTGCTTAGCGCGGTGGGCAGTTCGCATATCCGCCTTTCGATTCGAGGTTATACACATTCGTGGTGCGGATAATACTGTCGCGGATGCTCTCAGCAGGGTGATCGCGGATGGGGAAACGGAGGAGGGAACTGAGGTAGGAGGGGGACTTGCTGACGGAGGCTCCGGGGTTATTTTGCGACCTACCCCAGAAACAAATTGATGATCCATATTGGGGACCGTTATATCAGCGTCTTAAAGAAGGTGAAGAGGTACCCGGCCTTCAAATTCGCAATGCTATTTTGTGTAAACAGGAAAAGGGTTCTGGGGAGTACAAACTGTGTATCCCTAAGGAGCTAGTAAATATGGTTATTAAATATTTCCACGACACTGCGTCGGGAGGGCATACGGGATTTAGTAAGACCTTAAATCGCGTGCGAGAGCATTTGTACTGGCCGGGTTTGTATACGGACGTTAGGCGTTTTGTTGCGAAATGCAACGAATACAAGCGAGGCAAACCTGATGTAGGCCCCAGTACTGGATTTCTTCAGTTAGAAAGAGAGTCCAGTCCCTCGAAGTAGGAAAGGTAATTAGTACATCTTTGTGGTAGTTGACGCATTTTCGCGTTATTCCTGGTTGTTGCTGACCAGGGGAGTCACGGCGGATATTACTGTTAGCAACTTGCTCGTGTCTCTTCATGGTTTGGTCCTCCGAGGACCTTGGTTAGTGATAACACCCCGGCTTTCTTGTCAGGGCAATTTAAATCTTTTTTTTTCTCTCTCTCAGAGGTTCAAACATATAACCACGACAACATATTATCACAAGGCCTCCATTGCTGAACGAGTCAATCGTAATTTGAAAGCCGCCTTGTGCATATTTCATTCTCGTTCCCCTAAAAGCTGGGACACGTCATTGCCGTGGCTCAATCAGGCGTTTAACTCAGCGCGTCATGAGACGACCGGCAGTACGCCTAATGCGTCGATGTTTGGGCATTCGATAAATTCCCCCTTGTCTAATTGTAAGTAGGCTGTTTATGTTTCCTTTATGTAAGTAGGCTGTTTATGTTTTCTTATTGGCAACGTTACGTAGCGCTCTATATGAAACATCCCCTTTGAAAAATTATACAAGACTGTGCTTAAAGTGACATACAATACTTTTAGCGCAACGCAATCTGACTTTCAAAAATCCCTACAAAAGAATGGCCCTGACTAACATTAACCTATACCTTTCACAAATCACTTACCTCACAAAAATCTTCGTTACTCAAGCTACAGCAATACAGCGAGCGCCACTACTGCCAGCTAAATAACAGATTCAAACTACGGAAGGCACTAACTACTAGTAGGCATAGTTAGCAAATGAAAGATTTTAATAGAGAACAAACAATGTATTTACCTTAATAGTCATCAAAAGTCATAATATATACAGCAGTTCATGACATCCATTTTTACAAATTTCAAAACTCCGCCATTTCATTTTAGAAGAGCGTTTCGTGCTACTATCAAACATATTAATTCGTAGGATTGAGCTGCTGCACAAGTAGGAACAGAATTGGATGAAGTCGTCGCGGACTCTTCAATATCATTGAAGACCGTCTGCTTTTGGATTAATGAGTTTAAACATGGTCGGACAAGCACCAAACGACGAAGCGCGCTTCGGCAGCGCAGTTGAGGTCACCACAAAGGAAACCACCGACAAAGCCCGTAATATGACAGTCCAAGACGTCTGAATAAAAATTCACGACATTGCTGAGACTGTAGGCATCTGAACTGAACGAGTGCATATTTTTTCTGCACGGAGAATTGGCACTGAAGAAGTTGTGTGCGAGGTGGGTGAGGCGGTTGCTCACAGAAGACCAAAAGCGCATCCTGCGCAATATTTCAACACAATGCCCGGCCATGTTTATGTTATCTGCAAGACTTTTGCACCGATTTGTGACTGTTGATGAAACCTGGATCCATCGTTACCTACTGGAGTCGAAACAGCATCCAAAATAATGGACAAAGGCTGGTGAAAGTGCACCGAAGTAAGCAAAGATAACTTTGTCAGCTGGTAAGGTGATGGCCACTGTTTTTTTGGATTGACAAAGAATAATATTGATAGATTACTTGGAAAATGGAAGTACCGTAAGTAGACTTTATCATGTTTTATTGGTGGATCGTTTGAAACTTGCGTTCACTGAAAAACGACCAAGGTTGGCACAGGAAACAGTGTCCTTTCATCAAGGGTGATGTTGTTGTTGTGGTCTTCAGTCCTGAGACTGGTTTGATGCAGCTCTCCATGCTACTCTATCCTGTGCAAGCTTCTTCACCTCCCAGTACCTACTGCATCCTACATCCTTCTGAATCTGCTTAGTGTATTCATCTCTTGGTCTCCCCCTACGATTTTTACCCTCCACGCTACCCTCTAATACTAAATTGGTGATCCCTTGATGCCTCAGAACATGTCCTACCAACCGATCCCTTCTTCTGGTCAAGTTGTGCCACAAACTTCTCTTCTCCACAAGCCTATTCAATACTTCCTCATTAGTTACGTGATCTACCCATCTAATCTTCAGCATTCTTCTGTAGCACCACATTTCGAAAGCTTCTATTCTCTTCTTGTCCAAACTATTTATCGTCCATGTTCCGCTTCCATACATGGCTACACTCCATACAAATACTTTCAGAAATGACTTCCTGACACTTAAATCTATACTCGATGTTAACAAATTTCTCTTCTTCAGAAACGCTTTCCTTGCCATTGCCAGTCTACATTTTATATCCTCTCTACTTCGACCATCATCAGTTATTTTGCTCCCCAAATAGCAAAACTCCTTTACTACTTTAAGTGTCTCATTTCCTAATCTAATACCCTCAACATCACCCGACTTAATTCGACTACATTCCATTATCCTCGTTTTGCTTTTGTTGATGTTCATCTTATATCCTCCTTTCAAGACACTGTCCATTCCGTTCAACTGCTCTTCCAAGTCCTTTGCTGTCTCTGACAGAATTACAATGTCATCGGCGAACCTCAAAGATTTTATTTCTTCTCCATGGATTTTAATACCTACTCCAAATTTTTCTTTTGTTTCCTTTACTGCTTGCTTAATATACAGATTGAATAACATCGGGGAGAGGCTACAACCCTGTCTTACTCCCTTCCCAACCACTGCTTTCCTTTCATGTCCCTCGACTCTTATAACTGCCATCTGGTTTCTGTACAAATTGTAAATAACCTTCCGCTCCCTGTATTTTACCCCTGCCACCTTTAGAATTTGAAAGAGAGTATTCCAGTCAACATTGTCAAAAGCTTTCTCTAAGTCTACAAATGCTAGAAACGTAGGTTTGCCTTTCCTTAATCTTTCTTCTAAGATAAGTCGTAAGGTCAGTATTGCCTCACGTGTTCCAGTATTTCTACGGAATCCAAACTGATCTTCCCCGAGGTCGGCTTCTACTAGTTTTTCCGTTCGTCTGTAAAGAATTCGTGTTAGTATTTTGCAGCTGTGACTTATTAAACTGATTGTTCGGTAATTTTCACATCTGTCAACACCTGCTTTCTTTGGAATTGGAATTATTATATTCTTCTTGAAGTCTGAGGGTATTTCGCCTGTTTCATACATCTTGCTCACCAGATGGTAGAGTTTTGTCAGGACTGGCTCTCCCAAGGCCGTCAGTAGTTCCAATGGAATGTTGTCTACTCCAGGGGCCTTGTTTCGACTCAGGTCTTTCAGTGCTCTGTCAAACTCTTCACGCAGTATCGTATCTCCCATTTCATCTTCATCTACATCCTCTTCCATTTCCATAATATTGTCCTCAAGTACATCGCCCTTGTATAGACCCTCTATATACTCCTTCCACCTTTCTGCCTTCCCTTCTTTGCTTAGAACTGGGTTTCCATCTGAGCTCTTGATGTTCATACAAGTGGTTCTCTTATCTCCAAAGGTCTCTTTAATTTTCCTGTAGGCAGTATCTATCTTACCCCTATTGAGATAAGCCTCTACATCCTTGCATTTGTCCTCTAGCCATCCCTGCTTAGCCATTTTGCACTTCCTGTCGATCTCATTTTTGAGACGTTTGTATTCCTTTTTACCTGCTTCATTTACTGCATTTTTATATTTTCTCCTTTCATCAATTAAGTTCAATATTTCTTCTGTTACCCAAGGATTTCTACTAGCCCTCATCTTTTTACCTACTTGATCCTCTGCTGCCTTCACTACTTCATCCCTCAAAGCTACCCATTCTTCTTCTACTGTATTTCTTTCCCCCATGCCTGTCAATTGTTCCCTTATGCTCTCCCTGAAACTCTGTACAACCTCTGGTTCTTTCAGTTTATCCAGGTCCCATCTCCTTAAATTCCCACCTTTTTGCAGTTTCTTCAGTTTGAATCTACAGGTCATAACCAATAGATTGTGGTCAGAGTCCACATCTGCCCCTGGAAATGTCTTACAATTTAAAACCTGGTTCCTAAATCTCTGTCTTACCATTATATAATCTATCTGATACCTTTTAGTATCTCCAGGGTTCTTCCATGTATACAACCTTCTATCGTGATTCTTAAACCAAGTGTTAGCTATGATTAAGTTGTGCTCTGTGCAAAATTCTACCAGGCGGCTTCCTCTTTCATTTCTTAGCCCCAATCCATATTCACCTACTATGTTTCCTTCTCTCCCTTTTCCTACACTCGAATTCCAGTCACCCATGACTATTAAATTTTCGTCTCCCTTCACTATCTGAATAATTCCTTTTATTTCATCATACATTTCTTCAATTTCTTCGTCATCTGCAGAGCTAGTTGGCATATAACCTTGTACTACTGTAGTAGGTGTGGGCTGCGTATCTATCTTGGCCACAATTATGCGTTCACTATGCTGTTTGTAGTAGCTTACCCGCACTCCTATTTTCCTATTCATTATTAAACCTACTCCTGCATTACCCCTATTTGACTTTGTGTTTATAACCCTGTAGTCACCTGACCAGAAGTCTTGTTCCTCCTGCCACCGAACTTCACTAATTCCCACTATATCTAACTTTAACCCATCCATTTCCCTTTTTAAATTTTCTAACCTGCCTGCCCGATTAAGTGATCTGACATTCCACGCTCCGATCCGTAGAACGCCAGTTTTCTTTCTCCTGATAACGACGTCCTCTTGAGTAGTCCCCGCCCGGAGATCCGAATGGGGGACTATTTTACCTCCGGAATATTTTACCCAAGAGGACGCCATCATCATTTAATCATACAGTAAAGCTGCATGCCCTCGGGAAAAATTACGGCCGTAGTTTCCCCTTGCTTTCAGCCGTTCGCAGTACCAGCACAGCAAGGCCGTTTTGGTGATAACAGTGGCGAAAGTGCTTATATTGGGCTTCCAATTGATTCCTCATTGAGGCTGTTCACCAGAATTAGTCGCAAGTAACTTCCCCCTGTTCACTGACATGACGTTTTGACTTTCTTGTAGGGAATGTTCATCAAATGAGGAAGTGATGGTTGAAGTCCATGAGTATTTTACAAGTTTCAGAGAACCTGTTTTTCAGATGGGATGGAGAAGCTGAAGGACCGCTGGATCAAGTGTACATCCCCCAAAGGACATTATGCCGAGAGGTAAAAGAGGTACATATTTGAAGCATAGTCGGGTTGCTGGCGTCGCGTTTCGAATTCCAGGCGCCACTAGTTCGATCTTTCGTGTGATGGCCCTCTGGGTTGAGGTCGCTAAGATCTTTGCTCGAGGTTGTTCATGCGGATCGGGCGTGTTGTGGCGTGGCGAGTTGGGGATGGGGGAGGGGTGGAAGCGTGCCGGCCCGTAACCCAGAGGTCCGTGGATCGAAATTATGCTCTGCTGCCTCTCCCTAACTCGCCACGCCACAACACCCCCCCATCAACAAGCTCGATCAAACATCTTAGTGGCCTCAAACCAGAGGGACATCACATGAGACATCGAGCTAGTGGCGCTAGGAATTCGAAAGGCGACGTCAACAACCTCGCCATGGCTCAACTATTTTCTTACTCCTTAAGCCGACATATCAAACCACCCTCGCATGTTGACCCAGTGACATCATCAATTACAATTAAAGTGGCCATGAGATCATGGAGACTGGACCGTGAATCAACGGAAACTGTCGCCTGGTCTGATTTATCGTGTCGCGCCTGAATATGCCGTCACCAGACGCACAGCTGTTCTAAACATGCACCGCGCCACTGACGCAGGTTGATGGGGCTGTGTTGCTGTGTGGAACATTCGCCTGAACCTCCATGGACCTATGCCAGCAATTCAAGGCATCACGATAGCTGCGGAGTATGTAAACATTATTGCTGACCACCTGCATCCCTTCATTCTTGATGCCTTCCCCGACGGAGATGGCATCTTCCAGCAGGGTAACTGTCCATGTTACAAGACTAGAATCGTGCTACTGTGATTCGAGGAGCCTAATAGTGAAGATGCCTTGATTTGTTGGTCATCAGATTCGTGTGATCTGAACCCCTATGCAACACTTCTGGGGCGCTACGGACGCGACCTCTGTGCTCCAAATCCTTGGCCAATAATTTACATGATTTGTGTGACTTGTATTTAGATTTCTATGCCATATCCCTGGGGAAACCTACGAAGGATTCCGAATCCACTACACGTAGAATCGTTGCTGTATTGAATTCTAAAAGTGGACCAAAATGCTATGAACTAGGTGGTCATAATCTTTCGATTCACCAGTGTATCATCATCATAATTTACTGCGTTAACGAGCCTTTAAGGCCTATAGCAGAAGACAAAAGAAAAAATCCCCTCTACAGAAGGAAAATACAAACACTGGACTCTATAAAAAATTTATAATGAATCACATTACAAAAAATAAAATAACGAGGGAAGTTATTCATTCATGATGGAGGAGATGGCTACTGCAGATGGTAGTCCTCCCTTGCTGGTCTCTAGCTTCATCTTCCACAACTTTCAGCTCTACTTAAGGACAAAAGGATTATTAATGCTCGATCCTCAGATCTTTATATGTCGCCTTGAGCGTTTTCTAGTAGGTTCGGGGTGGACTATTCTGTTAGGCAGAAATCATCAGCTCGCTGTAACCACTTCTGTCACAATATACGACCAATGTGTGCTTTCAAAACCGCTGGTACACATCTTCTTTCCTTCATTGTTCCTGTTTACCTCGCAAGGTATTTTAGACGGCCTCGTAGGTCTTTCAAAGTACCTTTCACGCGAATGCACAGATTACTTCTTCAGTTGTTGTTGATGTGGCTCAGGTTTCACTACCTTGTAAAAGTATGGGTCGTACTGCAGCCATGCAGAGATGAATCTTATTCTCCTGTGATATTAGTCGTGACTTGAATAAATTGTTCAGACTAAATAACATGCGATTAGCGTTTATTATTCGTTGATGTACTTTTTTCGGCACTTCACTTTTATTACTATGCCAAGCTATTTACAATTTGTACAGAAACCAGATGGCAGTTTTAAACGTCGAGGGACATGAAAGGGAAGCAGTGGTTTGGAAGGAAGTGAGACAGGGTTGTAGCCCCTCCCCGACGTTATTCAATCTGTATATTGAGCAAGCAGTAAAGGAAACAAAAGAAAAATTCAGAGTAGGTATTAAAATCCATGGAGAAGAAATAAAAACTTTAAGACCCGCCGATGACATTGTAATTCTGTCAGAGACAGCAAAGGACTTGAAAGAGCAGTTGAACGGAATGGACAGTGTCTTGAAAGGAGGATATATGATGAACATCAACAAAAGCAAAACGCGGATAATGGAATGTAGTCGAATTAAGTCGGTTGATGCTGAGGGAATTAGATTAGGAAATGAGATTTTTAAAGTGGTAAAGGAGTTTTGCTATTTGGGAAGCAAAGTAACTGATGATGGTCGAAGTAGAGATGATATAAAATGTAGACTGGAAATGGCAAGGAAAGCGTTTCTGAAGAAGAGAAATTTTTTAACATAGAGTATAGATTTAAGTGTCAGGAAGTCGTTTCTGAAAGTATTTGTATGGAGTGTAGCCGTGTATGGAAGTGAAACATGGACGATAAGTAGTTTGGACAAGAACGGAATAGAAGCTTTCGAAATGTGGTGCTACAGAAGAATGCTGAAGATTAGATGGGTAGATCACATAACTAATGAGGAGGTATTGAATAGAATTGGGGAGAAGAGGAGTTTGTGGCACAACTTGACTAGAAGAAGGGTTCGGTTGGTAGGGCATCAAGGGATCACCAATTTAGAACTAGAGGGCAGCGTGGAGGGTAATAATCGTAGAGGGAGACCAATAGATGAGTACACTAAGCAGATTCAGAAGGATGTAGGCTGCAGTACTTACTGGGAGATGAGGCAGCTTGCACAGGATAGAGTAGCATGGAGAGCTGCATCAAACCAGTCTCAGGCCTGAAGACCACAACAACAACAACAACAACAACAACAACAACTGTGCCAAGCAAAATTCAGCTCCCGTCAACACACCAGAAGAGATCAGAATTAGTTCATAAATCTCTCTTACAGATAATCCTGATCAGACAGCCCATACAAACGGTTTACAAGCTGTGAGTGCATTGCAGAACTATTTTATGAACCACAATATTTAAAATAGAACGGTTCATAAAAACATAATTACAAAAACCATAAATAGAAAGGGAGACTGAATTGCAGAACACACAGTTTAAGTTTCTATAACATACTTCTTGGGACCCACAAAATCAGATCTCCAACAGCCAGTAGCAAGAGGAGCAGAATACACAGTACAGACGGTTAAAACCACTGAAGATACTGAAAGAACTGGTCGCACAGCAGACTCTCTTGCACCAAGACCACAACTTGCGGCACAACGTCTTTAATCACTGGGGAAGTTCCAAAACATGTTCAGCCGCAGTAAAACCCGGCAAGCTGCTAGTAAACGTCAGTTGACGACGGTGTGAATGCCGCTTTCTCCCAGAGACAGGGCTTCCTTTCTGCTAGCCGCTGTCCACAAGAACGCTGCTACGGTGGGCGATTTATTCCTTGAGGCCCGTCCCGCTCTGATCGTCAAAGTCCCCACGGCCAGCACACCTCGCGTGCACCAGGAAAGAATGCAGCGATAAAACACGGATCCAGAATACGAGGCTACTCGAGCCAACTCCGAGTGAAATTGTTGCCTCTCTGCCGGCTCTACTCCTCTACCAACTTCACTGTCCGACGACCGAACTTCGAGAGGGCGAAGCCGCTGCCAGCACGGCCTGTCAAACCCTTCGACCATAGATAATAGTAGACTGGCCTTGCTGTGCAGAAGCTATAGGGCTGGTGTGGCTCCAACATAAACCACGGGAGTGTTGGCAAAACGTGGCGGGATTTCAAATCAGCGGTCTGCCATCCTATGTTTGTATCGTATTTTCTTCACATTTCTCAATTGACTGCCAAACGCTTCCAACAAAAATTACTTTTTTATTTGCGAAAAATTATGCCAGAACTACATTTGACCTGGATTTGTTCACAGTACCATTTATAAAATCTAACAAATACATCGAACGCCACTCTGGTGGGCAGTGGGACGAAATTACTATAAACTATCAATTAAAGTAAAATGTCGTTAAAATTCTTTTAAACAGTATGAGTGGGCTCGTGTCAAAACTTTAAACATTGGATTCGCCGCGTTTTGAGCTCTAGTCACTTACAAAAGAAAACAGGATATGAGAATTATGTGAACTATAGGTGCCAAAATTTTCGACTTTAGGAGCAGGTCCATTTTAAAGTATCAATTTTAGGTTCACTTCAAAGGTTCAGTTCCCACTATTTCTACAAAAGTTTAAACTATCAGTTTAAAAAAAATGATATTTTAGATGAAAGCTGAAACTTTGAAGTTTTTCCATTTCAATGCCTGTACCCAAAACTGCCTTCGGTTTTTTTCATCCTTAGGGAACCTATGAGTAGGAACTAGAAACAGTTATACTTACTTCTGCAATTATCACAGATACTTTCCAAAATGTAATATGAGTCTGACTTTACAGGCATCACTTTCAACACTTTAATTTACATGATACTCTATTTCAAGTGTAAAAAACATATAAAAGTCACTTCAGCAGATTTCAATAAACGCATCTGCACTATCATAGAAACACACGTGAAATGTAATGCCATTTCCCCCGACAAAACACTGAGTACAGCCACATAAGCGCAACACGAAACAACCATGTTTTGCCAACATTCACGTCACTTCAGCCCAGAGATGTTGGAGCCACGAAAATGACGTCTGGGCCAGTCTATTATATTTATGGTCGAAGGTCAAGCCGCCAGTCACGCTCTCTGGTCAAAGACGATTGCTACCGAGGGCGTGGCGTGACCTGTCTAATCGTTGCATGGCTCAGTACGCCTAACTGCAAGAGAATGGTGCTCAAAATTAAGTGAAGTGATAAAGTTCTCCACAAAATCGGCTAGGTTAGAAATATGCGCAAGGACAAGATGATGGAACAAGATGATAGGACATGTGTTAAAACATCAGGTAATAACTCCCATGGTACTAGAGGGAGCTGTTGAGGTTAGAAAGTGGAGAGGAAGACCGAAACTGCAATAATTGAGGACATTGTCTGTAGGTGCTACTATGAGGTTGAGGCAGGACAGGAAATCGGAACGGGCCACGTCAAACCAGTCAGAAGACTGGTTAAAAAATAAACCTCAACAGAAGAAGAACACATTCGAAGTGCCTCGAGCCATGGTGTCACTCACATATTTCGAGGACGTACTGAACTTTAAAACATCTTGTAAATACGTTTGCGCCTTACAACATTCGATAAAAAATGTGAAGGAGGCACGGAAGTCTGCAGATATCCATAATATTTGCAGTTCGCCAGCGATGATCACGTGAGTTCCTGTGGGACAAGCCTATCTCTCTTACTATTTTGGATACATGTCTTCCATTAGAAACTCTTTCATGCCAAACTGCAAACTTGAGCAAAAACGAAATGTTAAAGGTGTATAAGAAGAAAAAATCCCTACAAAAAGGTGCCGACGCTAAAAATATGGCAAAGTGCGAGCGGGACTCGTACCCTGGAGTTTCGTGCGAACTTAACTGGAATCGAGAGTCTCAATGATTTTTGCCTGTTATCGATATCAACACTGACAAATTGTTGATCTCGGGAATTTAAAGACCTTATCAAAATCTCTACAGTACTTTCTCAGGCTAGCCAAAACATAGGCTACAAAAAGAAGCGTGCAAGATGCTTAAGTTTATATACGTAAAGAGAGAAGATTTATCGAAACATTTTTATTTACGTATTAAAACATGACTACAACTTACGTGTTATATATTCAAGCAGTAAAGGTCGTGTATTAGGCTGTTGACGGGTGGCGGATGCAATATGTAACCTCCCCCTCACTTATCGATCTTAATGACAGTGAAAAATTAAACCGCGTGTACCTAATGGAAATTTGGGAAAAGCAATCGTCACCGAGGTTAATTTGTCGGTAAAGAGGGAGGAAAGGGTTACATCTAAATGAAAGGAAAAATGCTAATGAAACTGGTGGAAATTAATTTTGAAAAAGGGGTAAAGTTAAAAAAGAAAGTAAATGTGCGGCCGTTACGTTAACAATCAACTAGCGGTAATTAGATATTTGATATTTGGGGGAAATTACGGTCGCCAGTCCTAAGGACAATTACTATAGTAACTGAAAAAGAAAGATTATTACACATATAATTAGCACTAGAAGCGTGGCAACTGAAGGTTGACAAGTGTAGTGTGAAAACTGAAAGTTTGTCAGAAGTAATAAATTTCGCTACACTCTGACTTAATTTAGCAAAAGAATTAATAAAACCGGAAAATTGAAAGTTAATTTAGTGACTGAAATTAACAGTGAGCTTTGTTTCTGAAGCACAACGAAATTCAGTAAAATGCGGTTAGTCTTGGACTACCTCAACAATCATCTCAAAAGCTACTTGAATCTACGCAATTTGGAAATAAGAAATTTAACTTTGAACTTGAATTAAATGATTCTGAACAATTAACAATAGTAAAATTTAGTACGTACCAAGCTGAGCTGCAGTCACAGGTAACTAAAATACGGTAACAAAACTCGCACTCTTAATTTGTGCTTGTGCAATCTGAATATTGTAGCCATCTATGAATACCTTAACTGAACTTTGAAATTAAAGCAGTGAAATAAAATGATGCTGGCGTTTGAATTTCAACGACACTCGGGTTCATTCCGGAAAAGGAAGGGACCCTGCTTGGTAATGCAATTGGGACAATGAGCAACAAAAGTTCATGCTACGTTGCTGTAATTTAATTATGAAAATGGAACAGTTTGAAAAGCTGAGGTCTGCCATACATTTCTAAAACTTTACGTGCTTCCAGTCTTCCTTGTTGGTTGATTGAAGGTTTGAAGCCGTCGATCGAGGAGGTGGCGACAGTCACTCATTGTCGGCCGTCGCTGTTGCAGAAGCTGGATGTTGGCGCGTCTTCTTCTCGACACGGTCACCAGACGAAACGGGCTCTTGATGTGCGCCAGCTAATGCTTCCCGTCCGCGACACCAGAAACTATCATCGCAAGTCGAGCGCAATTACATGCTGCCAAACCCTGAAAGCGCGGCAACTCGCGGGAGCTTCACACAACACACCTGCTCCACTCGCTACTTCGCCGGCCGTGGTGGCCAAGCGGTTAAAGGCGCTACAGTCTGGAACCACGCGGTCGCTACGGTCGCAGGTTCGAATCCTGCCTCGGGCATGGATGTGTGTGATGTCCTTAGGTTAGTTAGGTTTAAGTAGTTCTAAGTTCTAGGGGACTGATGACCTTAGAAGTTAAGTCCCATAGTGCTCAGAGCCATTTGAACCATTTCACTCGCTACTCCAGCCAGACTCTCTCTGACCGCGCTCCACGCGGCGGAGTTAACACCACCCAAGATCCTACACACTTTGATTCTTTACACGACCTATCGATGTAATCGTTCGATAGCAGTTTTCCCTAGGCAAGACCCAGCGTAAAAATACAAATAATATTTACGAAACAAACCAATTATACATCGACATAAATGCATAAATATATATATATACAAATAGTAAAACAATTACAATATACGAAGACACAGAAATGTTATATATATTCAGGTAACAAAAATAAGGAAAACAAATTTATAGTACAATAGATGGAAATAGGAGGATATGCATTTCCGGCGTTACAAATGTACACTGAACAACCAGACCCGACCATCGATATAAACACATCCAGGTGATAGCAGCGTCACCTAGCGAGGAATGACTGCCAGTCAGCTACAAGCACGGTGTATGAAGTATCAGTGAGCGTACTGTCCGTAGAGTGGGGAAGGCACGCGTTCTGAGTTTGACCGAAGGCAGATGGTGATGGCCCAGAGGCTCTGCACGAACATATCGGAAACTGCACGAATTGCCGAGTGTTCGAGGAGAGCTGTGGTGAGTGTCTTCAACACGTGGCGAAACAAAGGTGAAACCAAGTATAGACGTCGTGGGATTGGGCGGCCACTCCTCATTAAGGATGTCGGTGGTCGTAGGCTACAACTTATGGGGGCATCACCATCGGCTTTGGACGTTGGCATAGTGGAAAAGCATTGCATGGTCTGATGAATGCCGATACATTCTTCATCATGTCTTATAGGGTCACCGATGTTAAGGAACATCGGGCCCGGTTAGTACTTGGATGGGTGACCGCCTGGGAACGCCGGGTGCTGTTGGCTCCCCTTCATTTTTGCCGGCCGTGGTGGCCAAGCGGTTAAAGGCGCTACAGTCTGGAACCGCGCGACCGCTACGGTCGCAGGTTCGAATCCTGCCTTGGGCATGGATGTGTGTGATGTCCTTAGGTTAGTTAGGTTTAAGTAGTTCTAAGTTCTAGGCGATTGATGACCTTAGAAGTTACGTCCTATAGTGCTCAGAGCCATTTGAACCATTTTTTTTTCTTATAGGGGAACAGCTCCTTGACATCTTTACTTTGGAACGGAGACAAACTGGCGGTGGCTCCATTATGCTCTGGGGAACATTCACGTGGGCATCCATGTCACCATGACGGCCAAGGAGTATAGTACACTGGTTGAAGACATGTACAACCCTTCATGACGATCATGTTTCACGACGGTAGCGGCATATTTCAACAAGAGAATGCGCCTTCTCACAAGGCCAGGAGTATAACGGAGTGGTTCGAGGAACACAGTGACGAGTTCCACTTGATGTGCTGCCACCTACTCCACTCCCACCCCCCCCCTTTCCCACCCCCAGTTCGCCACCCTATCTAACGCATCTGGGATGTGATTGAACTTGGCGTCAGAGCTCAACGCCCCCCTCCCCTGAATTTACGGGAATTAGGAGATTTGTGCTTGCAGATGTTATGCCAGCTAAGCCCAGCGACCTACCAAGACCTCGTGGCATCTGTACCACGACGAGTGACCACAGTTATCCGTGCCAAAGGGGACATAACCGTTGTTCGGTAAGCGATCATAATGTTCTTGCTGATCAGTGTATGTTCAGATGGCAAAAGATATTTTTATGCGCTATAATTACAGTGTAAGAAAGTTTCAGATTTTACACTTTACTTGTAGTGTGGCACCTTGTTTCTCGCTGAATTTCGTGATTGTAAGTGAACGGGAAGTACTCTTTAGGTTTCCATGAGTGAGTCTGCGGCTATCTAAACATGTGACATAAATGACCGAATCTTTTGACCTAGAGGCTTACAATTTTTTACACCTCTAAGGGTCATAGGACTTGAGCGTCTGACATAAATTTGAATATGATTTACCGAGCGAGGTGGCGCAGTAGTTAGCACACTGGACTCGCAGTAGGGAGGACGACGGTTCAATCCCGTCTCCGGCCATCCTGATTTAGGTTTTCCGTGATTTCCCTAAATCGCTTCAGGCAAATGCCGGGATGGTTCCTTTGAAAGGGCACGGCCGATTTCCTTCCCCATCCTTCCCTCACCCGAGCTGGCGCTCCGTTTCTAACGACCTCGTTGTCGACGGGATGTTAAACACTAATCTCCTCCTCCTCCTCCTGAATATGATTTGGCAAACTGTTCCAAGGAAAGAGGCTCTTAAGAGACGGACAGATAAACAGACGGATAAAGTGACAAAAAAAATTTTCTTGTTATAGAACTGCAAATTAAAAATTTTCGGATATTTTTCCTTTACTTGTACTGTGAAACCTTATATCTTGCTAAATTTCGTGACTCTATGTCAACAGGAAGCACCGAATACGTTTTGATGGGTGAGTTTTGGAGTATCAAAGTATATGATACAAATGGCCGTATTTTTTGACTGAAGTAACTTAGAAACTGAAAATTTTAATACCTCCAATGGGGCATTAGATCTTAATATGACATAAATTTCGCCTTGAAACGACTGACCGTTTCTGACAAGGGAACCTCCCCATCGCACCCCCCTCAGATTTAGTTATATGTTGGCACAGTGGATAGGCCTTGAAAAACTGAACACAGATCAATCGAGAAAACAGGAAGAAGTTGTGTGGAACTATGAAAAAAATAAGCAAAATATACAAACAAGTAGTTCATGCGCAAGAGTGGCAACATCAAGGAAAATATCGCTTCAGGCAAAGGAAAATATGCGCTCTGGAGTGTCGTGGTGCCGTGGTTAGCGTCAGCAGCTGTAGAGCGAGAGGTCCTTGGTTCAAGCCTTCCCTCCAGTGAAAAGTTTAACTTCTTTGTTTTCAGTTTATGTGACAAACTCTTATGTTTTCATCACTTTTTTGGGAGTGATTATCACATCCACAAGAAAACCTAAATCGGGCAAGGTAGAAGAATCTTTTTACCCATTCGCTAAGTGTACAAGTTAGGTGGGTCGACAACATATTCCTGTCATGCGACGCACATTCCGTCACCAGTGTCGCATAGAATATATCAGAAGTGTTTTCCTGTGTAGGAAACGGTTGACCTATGACCTTGCGATCAAATGTTTTCGGTTCCCATTGGAGAGGCACGTCCTTTCGTCTACTAATCACACGGCTTTGCGGTGCGGTCGCAAAACACAGACACTAAACTTATTACAGTGAACAGTGACGTCAATGAACGAACGGACAGATCATAACTTTGCGAAAATAAATACAATAAATTTTTTACTTGAAGGGAGACTTGAACCGAGGACCTCTCGTTCCGCAGTTGCTCACGGCGTCCTGGAGCTTACACTATCCTTGATATTGCCTATCTGGCACATGGACTACTCAGTTTGTATATTTTGCTTATTTTTTTCATAGTTCCACACAACTTCTTCCTGTTTTCTCGATTGATCTGTGTTCATTTTTCCGAGGTCCATCCACTGTGCCAACTTATAACGAAATCTGAGGGTGGTGCGATGTGGAGGTTCCCTTGTGAGAAGAAGTTTTTTTAACAGTCGGGCAGACACAGAGACAGACAGAGACGAACAACAAAGCGATCCTGTAAGGGACCTGTTTTTACAGTTTGAGGCACTGAACCCTAAAAAAAGATGCAGATGGTGCTGACGCTGAAGTAAAGTGCCACTGGGTCGCAGATAGGAATATTTTAGAACTAGTGAGTCATAAACAGCAATTCATAAAGGGAGAAACAAAATTAAAGGGTGTTACCGTGAATCCTAGATCTCCACATGAGGACAGTTTAACACGGTATTGCACAATCTGCTGTGTTCTCGACCAGAAACACGCTGCCTAATATTTCTGTGAGGGAATCATTACCGAGCTTCTCATCGTATCTACTGGAATCACAGCCTTAACGGATTTGTGGGGAACAACAGATGATGACGCCTGGGATGCTATAGTTGTGATAGGGCGATGGTACATTTCAGGAACAAAGTTTGCACCCAGGATTTGTAGGAAGAATAAATTCCATATTCTCTTTTTTTATCAGTAATTATTCTGCACTGAAGAGAGTGAAGCTTTATGGTTTTCTTTCCTGTCAAAATCACAGTGACTGAAACCAGAAAACCCACTGTACGGGGAAATTAATTAAGTAATGCAACACTTCTTTTTCTGAAAGCGAGTTGGTTTTATTCAGGTTTCCCAATACCCAATATTATCCCCCTACTTTTGGCTACAATACTCTACAGTTCAACATAATCTACTGTCAATGGGACAGTCTTACTCCACCTTAATAGCACGGCCTGTATCCCTGCATACCGGCCGCGGTGGTGTAGCGGTTCTAGGCGCTCAGTCCGGAACCGCGCGACTGCTACGGCCGCAGGTTCGAATCCTGCCTCGGGCATGGATGTGTGTGATGTCCTTAGGATAGGTAGGTTTAAGTAGTTCTAAGTTCTAGGGGACTGATGACCACAGATGTTAAGTCCCATAGTGCTCAGAGCCATTTGAACCATTTTTTTTGTATCCCTGCATGCTACCGCGCATCTGGTCCACGTCAGAGCCAACGTCTTGCTGCATCAATAACATCTCAGTCGTCTACCTACTGCTCCTCGCGAAGTGCATCTTCCATTGGGTCCTTTGTTGTCCTTTATGGTCTCCTGTTATTCGGCGAGGAACTCTCCGGGCAAACTCCTCAAATAGTGGACGAGTGTGTCAGCGCTGTTAACAGAGACGTTCAGTAGTGCAGCGAGTTGTTTAATTGTCACCTCTAGTGAGAGTGTCCGCACGTTTCAACATTGCAGGAGACAAAGCTGTGTGTAGTCGGCCGGCCCGTGAGTGATCGGGCAGGTTTGCGCGGCTTTGTTGCTATGACAACAGAGGCCTCGCCCAACGGCTCACCGTGCTATTGTTCACTGCCAGATCTTTGTAGACATTATGCAAGCGCCTATGAATATCTGCGATGCCCTGCTTTTCCTCCAAAAGTAAAGCAATGATATATCTTTGCTTGCAAAACACCTCCGGTACAGACGCGATTTTGAAGATTATATATAGCGCCGCAACCTATCGGAAACTAGTGCAACTACACTCCTGGAAATTGAAATAAGAACACCGTGAATTCATTGTCCCAGGAAGGGGAAACTTTATTGACACATTCCTGGGGTCAGATATATCACATGATCACACTGACAGAACCACAGGCACGTAGACACAGGCAACAGAGCATGCACAATGTCGGCACTAGTACAGTGTATATCCACCTTTCGCAGCAATGCAGGCTGCTATTCTCCCATGGAGACGATCGTAGAGATGCTGGATGTAGTCCTGTGGAACGGCTTGCCATGCCATTTCCACCTGGCGCCTCAGTTGGACCAGCGTTCGTGCTGGACGTGCAGACCGCGTGAGACGACGCTTCATCCAGTCCCAAACATGCTCAATGGGGGACAGATCCGGAGATCTTGCTGGCCAGGGTAGTTGACTTACACCTTCTAGAGCACGTTGGGTGGCACGGGATACATGCGGACGTGCATTGTCCTGTTGGAACAGCAAGTTCCCTTGCCGGTCTAGGAATGGTAGAACGATGGGTTCGATGACGGTTTGGATGTACCGTGCACTATTCAGTGTCCCCTCGACGATCACCAGTGGTGTACGGCCAGTGTAGGAGATCGCTCCCCACACCATGATGCCGGGTGTTGGCCCTGTGTGCCTCGGTCGTATGCAGTCCTGATTGTGGCGCTCACCTGCACGGCGCCAAACACGCATACGACCATCATTGGCACCAAGGCAGAAGCGACTCTCATCGCTGAAGACGACACGTCTCCATTCGTCCCACCATTCACGCCTGTCGCGACACCACTGGAGGCGATGTTGGGGCGTGAGCGGAAGACGGCCTAACGGTGTGCGGGACCGTAGCCCAGCTTCATGGAGACGGTTGCGAATGGTCCTCGCCGATACCCCAGGAGCAACAGTGTCCCTAATTTGCTGGGAAGTGGCGGTGCGGTCCCCTACGGCACTGCGTAGGATCCTACGGTCTTGGCGTGCATCCGTGCGTCGCTGCGGTCCGGTCCCAGGTCGACGGGCACGTGCACCTTCCGCCGACCACTGGCGACAACATCGATGTACTGTGGAGACCTCACGCCCCACGTGTTGAGCAATTCGGCGGTACGTCCACCCGGCCTCCCGCATGCCCACTATACGCCCTCGCTCAAAGTCCGTCAACTGCACATACGGTTCACGTCCACGCTGTCGCGGCATGCTACCAGTGTTGAAGACTGCGATGGAGCTCCGTATGCCACGGCAAACTGGCTGACACTGACGGCGGCGGTGCACAAATGCTGCGCAGCTAGCGCCATTCGACGGCCAACACCGCGGTTCCTGGTGTGTCCGCTGTGCCGTGCGTGTGATAATTGCTTGTACAGCCCTCTCGCAGTGTCCGGAGCAAGTATGGTGGGTCTGACACACCGGTGTCAATGTGTTCTTTTTTCCATTTCCAGGAGTGTATAAGGGCTGAAGTGGGAACATTCCATGATATCCCACGAGAAATCCCGCATTTTTTCAACCGAAATTGGCCGAGAGAAAAAAATGTCTTGCATTACTTATTGAATGCTCCTCGTACTTTCTGAATCTTCGTTTAGTTCCATTGTCGTGGAATGTTGCCTGGAATGCAGCGCGACTAGCAGTCGAGATGACAGGCATCTTAGCCGAATGGCTGTAACGGATCGTGCAGCCACGTCTCGATCCCTGAGTCAACAGATGAGGACGTTAGCAAGACAACAACCATCTGCACTAACAGTTCGACGACTTTTGCATCAGCATGGACTATCAGCTTGGAGACCACGGCTGCCGTTACCCTTGACACTGCATCACAGACAGGAGCGCCTGCGGTGGTGCACTCAACGACGAACCTGGGTGCACGAATGGCAAAACGTCGTATTTTCGGATGAATCCAGGTTCTGTCTACAGCATCATGATGGTCGCATCCGTGTTTGGCGACATCGCGGTGAACGCACATTGGAAGCGTGTATTCCTCATCGCCATACTGTCGTATCACCTGGCGTGATGGTATGGGGTGCCATTGCTTACAAGTCTCGATCACCTCTGGTTCGCATTGACAGCACTTTGAACAATGGACGTTACATTTCAGACGTGTTACGACCCGCGGCTCTACCCTTCATTCGATCCCTGCGAAACAATACATTTCAGCAGGATAATGCACGACCACATGTTGCAGGTCCTGTACGGGCCTTTCTGTATACAGAAATGTTCGACTGCTGCCCTGGCCAGCAGATTCAGATCTCTCACCAATTGAAAACGTCTGGTCAATGGTGGCCGAGCAACTGTCTCGTCACAATACGCCAGTCACTACTCTTGATGAACTGTGGTATCGTGTTAAAGCTGCATGGGCAGCTGTGCCTGTACACGCGATCCAAGCTCTGTTTGACTCAATATCCAGGCATATCAAGGCCGTTATTACGGCCAGAGGTGGTTGTTCTGGGTACTGATTTCTCAGGATCTGTGCACCCAAACTGCGTGAAAATGTCAGTTGTAGTATATTTTTTATAGTAAAGACAGCCAACTGGTTTCAATTCATTGCAATTCATTGCAACCAGTGGGAACTCTACTATAAAAAATATTTTCATGGTTGCTACACACAGCTATGTTTAAAGTTGTATGTTCTAGTATAATATATTTGTTCAATGAATACCCGTTTATCATCTGCATCTCTTCTTGGAGTAGCAATTTTAATTGCCAGTAGTGTACAAAGATGTACAGCTGGATGTGTAAAAATGCCCACTTTTATTTACAGTATTTACCCGTAGCCAAGGGAAATACTCATCTTCCTCTGTTGCATTTACAATTGTTCGCGTAACAGTCCTTGGTTCATTGACAAGCCGCATCTAATAACTGATGGTGGCGGCGCAGGCGTCGATGGCAGTTTTCCAAGGTTCGCCTTGTCTTCTGCCGGATCTCTGCGTGCCCAGACTCACAGAGAGGAGCAAAAGGAAACAGTTTGCTTTGTTGACGACATGGCCGTTAGCAGCGACCTCTATCTGCATATGTAGCGCCGCCCATCACTTCTGCGGCGAGTGAGTGAGAATCCGGAGCGAGCGAAGCGTCCTATGGCGGCCGGCCTGAAGTTAACGACAATCGGCTGACTTCGCAGCAGCGTAATTTCATTGTTTGTGCAGTCGGCGCAGACGCTGCCGATCTCGCAATCCCGGTCCTTTAAGGAAACGGCTTCAGACTTCTGATAATGGACGAGTTGTGTAGTCTTCAGTCCTGAGACTGTTTTGATGCAGCTCTCCATGCTACTCTATTCTTGGAAAGCTTCTTCATCTCCCAGTACCTACTGCAGCCTACATCCTGCTGAATCTGCTTAGTGTACTCATCTCTTGGTCTCCCTCTGCGATTTTTACCCTCCACGCTCCCCTCCAGTACTAAATTGGTGATCCCTTGATGCCTCAGAACATGTCCTACCAACCGATCCCTTCTTCTGGTCAAGTTGTGCCACCAACTTCTCTTCACCCCAATTCTTCTCATTCCTCATTAGTTATGTGATCTACCCATCTAACCTTCAACATTCTTCTGTAGCACCACATTTCTAAAGCTTCTGTTCTCTTCTTGTCCAAACTATTTATTGTCCATGTTTCACTTCCATACATGGCTACACTCCATACAAATACTTTCAGAAACGACTTCCTGACACATAAATCTATACTCGATGTTAACAAATTTCTCTTCTTCAGAAACGCTTTCTTTGCCATTGCCAGTCTACATTTTATATCCTCTCTACTTCGACCATCATCAGTTACTTTGCTTCCCAAATAGCAAAACTCATTCACTACTTTAAAAATCACATTTCCTAATCTAATTCCCTCAGCATCTCCCGACTTAATTCGACTACATTCCATTAACCTCGTTTTGCTTTTGTTGATGTTCATCTTATATCCTCCTTGCAAGGCTCTGTTCATTCCGTTCCACTGCTCTTCCAAGTCTTGTGCTGTCTCCGACAGAATTACAATGTTATCGGCAAACCTCAAAGTTTTTATTTCTTCTCCATGGATTATTTTAATACCTACTCCGAATTTTTCTTTTGTTTCCTTTACTGCTTGCTCGGTATACAGATTGAATAACATGGGGGAAAGGCTACAACCCTGTGTCACTCCCTTGCCAACCACTGCTTCCCTTTCAGGCCCCTCGACTCTTATAACTGCCATTTGGTTTCCGTTCAAATTGTAAATAGCCTTTCGCTCCCTGTATTTTACCCGTACCACATTCAGAATTTAAAAGAGAGTATTCCAGTTAACATTGTCAAAAGATTTCTCTAAGTCTACAAATGCTAAAAACGTAGATTTGCCTTCCCTTAATCTATCTTATAAGATAAGTCGTAGGGTCAGTATTGCCTCATGTGTTCCAGTATTTCTACGGAATCCAAAAGTGAACTTCCCCGAGGTCGGCGTGTACCAGTTTTTCCATTAGTCTGTAAAGAATTCGCGTTAGTATTTTGTAGCAGTGACTTATTAAACTGTTAGTTCGGTTATTTTCACACATGTCAACACCTGATTTCTTTGGGATTGGAATTATTATTTTCTTCTTGAAGTCTGTGGGTATTTCGCCTGTTTCATACTTGCTCACCAGATGGTAGAGTTTTGTCAGGACTGGCTCTCCCAGGGCTGTCAGTAGTTCTAATGGAATGTTGTCTACTTCTGGGGCCTTGTTTCGACTTAGGTCTTTCAGTCCTCTGTGAAACTCTTCACGCAGTATCATATCTCCCATTTCATCTTCATCTAAATCCTCTTCCATTTCCATAATATTTTCCTCAAGAAAATCGCCCTTGTATAGACCCTCTATATATTCCTTCCACCTTTCCGCTTTCCCTTCTTTGCTTAGAACTGGGTTCCCATCTGAGCTCTTGATATTCATACAAGTGGTTCTCTTTTCTCCAAAGATCTCTTTAATTTTCCTGTAGGCAGTATCTATCTTCCCCGTAGTGAGATAAGCCTCTACACCCTTACATTTGTCCTCTAGTCATCAATGTTTAGTGTTAAGTATTTGACGTTAAGTGTGTAAAAGAGAAGAAGTGTAGAAAGGATTTGAAATTAAGTTTAAATATTATAAGTGCTTTCGCTGTCAAACAAGGGATGAGTATAATCTGGATAATCTGGGTTCCGTTCAAGGAGAAACCAATTTTTGGAGGCTCCTCAACGTTTACGAGTTCATGTGTCACAACCATACGTCATACAATGATATAATTTTGAAGGTAGTGCTCTTTCTGGATGGGCTGAAAAATGTATTTCGAATACTGTTAGTATTAAATAAGAAAGAAATTAAAACGTCATGCCTAATGCGGCCGTTTTACTGCATGAACAGAGAAAATTCAGTGTGCTATAAACTACAGTCATCAAAATAGATGTTGCATATACTGAAAATTTTGATCTGGGAATACAGTATCAGTACATTAGTTCGTTTGTACTGTAATTCTAGCGCAAACAGTCTATGTTTCTACCGTGATGGGACTGTATGTGCACACTGTGGCAACCGTGCCATCTGCAAACCTTCCACAACGCGTGATTTGTGTCATTACGAAATTTGTGTTACTCCAGGATGGATCGGACAACAATAACGAACCACCGGAGGCTCCCTATAGTCATTTTAAAGGAGTAGGTAAATAGACAAGTGGACACAACAGCGAATGCCGCCGTGAGTCAGATATGTCTAGAATGTGGAACAATTTTATAGCGTCAGTATCAGTTGAGGATCGTCACAGAAGCGACAGGGAACAAAAACTACACGTGTGCAGGACCGATATCTGCATATCACAGAGGCAGCAGTTCCAAACAGCTACAGGAATGCAGGTGTCAACACAAACAGGCTCCAAGAGCAGGGCTTACGTGACGGAAGACCTCTCCAGGCTTCTCGTCTAAATCGTGTTCGGAGACGGGCTCTTGTCGAACTGGCTCGAAACCACTCCTGGCGGTCTAGGCAACAGTACGACACAACGATCTTTTCTCATGAGACCCGTATCAGTCTCCAACTGATAAGACTGGTATCCGCCTCTGGAGCCAATAAGGACAACGTTTACAATCTAAATATATTGTTCAGCCGGCCACGGTAGCCGAGCGGTTCTAGACGCTTCGGTCCGGAACCAAGCGGCTGCTACGGTCGCAGGTTCGAATCTTGCCTCGGGCATGGATGTGTGTGATGTCCTTAGGTTAGTTAGATTTAAGTAGTTCTATGTTCTAGGGGACTGATGGCCTCAGATGTTAAGTCCCATAGTGCTCAGCGCCATTTGAACCTTCTTTTTGGCGATGAAGATTTCTCGGGTCTCCAGCCGGGTGGTAGCGTTGATATCAGCGCTACCACCCGGCGGGAGACCCGAGAAATCTTGAACACTAGTTTACGCCGGGAAAGCCTATACTCACAGTTTTTTTGTATTGTACACCGTCATCAAAGTGGTTGAGCCTCGTTTTGGGTTTGAACCATATCTGATTGCAGGAGACCCCTATTATGTCAATACATGAGAGGATGACTGGTGTTTAGTATCGGGACGACATCCTTGCACGTGTTGCGGCTCCACCTGGTGAATATACAGGAGTGCGGAACGATGTGATGGACGAGAATGCACTCCCCCATTGCCACAATCTAGTGAACATCTTAGTAGAGCAATGAATCAACTGGACGAAATGGTCTCCATATTTACCAGGCCTCAACTGCATTGACAATGCATGGGCCACTCTAAAGCTCGCGGTTTGCTACCGTCCTACCACTAGAGACCTTACAGGGCATCATAGCGATACCTGTGGAGGAGGCTGAAATGGCTCTGAGCACTATGGGACTTAACATCTGAGGTCATCAGTCCCCTAGACTTAGAACTACTTATACCTAACTAACCTAACGACATCACACACATGTATGCCCGAGACAGGATTCGAACCTGAGACCGTAGCAGCAGTGTGGTTTCGGACTGAAGTGCCTGGAACCGCTCGGCCACGGCGGCTGGTTGAGGAGGAGGACTATATTCCACAATCCCACAGGCTTATCTGGACAGTTTGGTAAAAAGTACGACTAATCGCATTCACGAGTGTGTCCAATAAAGGGTGGGGTGGGGTGGGGGGGGGGAATTAGCTCGTAAGTATTATGTTTTGCAAGACTGCATGGAGAAGAAGCTGCAGTGCTGGCAGTGGAATCCTCTATAAAGTTTTTGCTTTTGTTTCTTTTGTTTGGGTGTAGCAAGTGGAAATGTGTTTTTCTTCTTTATTGATGTTTTCCTATGACTCTACCTGTCACAACAAAATCAGTTTCGTTTCCTTTACGTTGAATATTGACAATAAACCAATATGAAACGTTTAAGCTGACCACTCTATTTTCCTGTCTTCATTTTGTGCATAGTGGCAGCGAGGAGAGGTTTCGTAGTCACTTGTAATTATATGTAAAGTTTGTTGTAAGTCAATTATTCTCATTCGAAAATTCTGGATGAATATAGCCTGAGTAGTTTGCCTCAAGACACGTACAGTTTCTAACTGGAAATCATCTTAATGTTTTCTGACGTAATATACCCTCAACCGCCGGCCGCGGTGGCCGTGCGGTTCTAGGCGCTTCAGTCCGGAACCGCGGGACTGCTACGGTCGCAGGTTCGAATCCTGCCCCGGGCATGGATATGTGTGATGTCCTTAGGTTTAAGTAGTTCTAAGTTCAAGGGACTGATGACATAAGATGTTAAGTCCCATAGTGCTCAGAGTCATTTGAACCATACCGTCAACTATGTCTTAGAATGACACAACTTAGCTGGTATTTTCATTAGTTCATGTGAAGACTGTTTGCAAAATATGCTGCAAATACAGTTAGTTAAGTAAAAAATTAAAAAGTCATGCCTGATGGGACAGTTTTACTGTACGAACACTGAAAATTTAGTAAGCAATGAACATTTTTCCTATCATCATTTTGCGGAAGGTGGGGGGGAGGGGGGGGGAAGAGAGGAGGAGGGTGCTCGACAACAAAAAGTTTCAGAAAGACTTTACATTATATGTAAAGCTTTTAAATTCCCAACAGCATATGAATATAATCTGGGCATTTATGCGGAGCGAGCTCCTGTGCCTCAAAACATATACGTTGTTTATAATTGTAATACTTGTCTCTCTGTGCTGATGCCTTCACTCTTAATGAGTGGATAATGTCAGAATTTTAATTTTTTTGAATTCTGTCGCTATTTACGTGATATATCGAAAATCGAAGACATTAGATAGGCAACCAGCATCTGGATTCTCTTGCTCAGAAATAAAATGCAGCAATGAGTGCAGTAGTAAAGCATTGGATTCAAATTAGGAAGGAGCGACGTTCAAACTCGAGACCTAGATTATCCTAAACCAATCAAGGCAAATGGCACACGGTTTATTTGGAGATGACATAGACGAATTTCATCCTGTGCTTGTCCTGTTTGAGCTTGTGCTCTGTCTTTAGTGGAGTTGTCATCGGCGGAAATTTGAACACTGTTCGCCCCCTCCCCTTTCCCAGTCATCCACCTGCTTAACTAACACCTGCGCGAAGAAGCTCGACACGGTCGTAAGCCGATTCGAATCCTGGTGGTAGATTAAGCTTTCACTGTCAGTATCTGACCGGCAATTGGAGGAGGCTTGGTGAGGTCAAGTTCCTGATCACCATTTTTTGCGCAGTTGTCGTGGATTAAATGCAGAACATCTCCGCAGTGTCTCTTGAAGTGAGGGTATGGTGACGCTGCTAACGGTAATCCGTTCGTCGGATGGGTACATTAAGCTCGGCGTTCCGATTGCTGCTATTGAGTAGTTTACGTGCCGACACTGGATTTCACCCACCCCCTTCTCTAGTCGCCATACGACACAAACACTATTTTACACGTACACTGTAACCTCCCCACACAAATATGACAATGAAAATGAGCCAAGCGTAACCTGCCCAAAGAAAAATTTATATTAAAAATATGAAACATGCGTAAACTCCTCACAAAATAATAATTAAATGAATTTTTTAATATTGTAACCTCTGAACAAAATTAATTTAAATGTAACCTCTGAACAAAATTGGCTCCCATTTATAGTCTGTGCGCAGAAATGCATTCACATTTAACGTTCCCACAAAATTCTTTTCTCATTTAATGTTAAGTTCGAAACAGAAAAATTCCTAAACACCAGAATAATAAAAAAGTTTAGTAACCTGATAAATTTTATGAGGACAGCAGCGCTGCCCTTCGGCCCTGTATTCAGAATAAAAAAAAGCAAAAATTCTTATCTCAATACAAACTGCAATTTTATCTGCTCCTAAGTTGGAATTTTTCGACACAGCTTCGTGCAATGCTGGCGTATATTTTTTTTTTTTTTTGTTATTGGAAGGAATGATCATGCATTTGAAATATTCTTTAAATTGAAATGAATGCTTTTCTTTAAAAGAGTTGCTTTGTATTATAAAAATTATTATTGGGGCATTTTTTTGGAAAAAATTAAATTACAATTAACATACATTATTAAACATGCGCAAGGCTGCTTCTTTACCTTCTGCAACAATACTCATCCTCCAGAGTCCTGACCAGAATCGCGAGCAGAGCACACAGCCGACGCATGCCGACTCCCGTCGACTACAGCTTACTAGCACGGACTAGCGACTACTACTGACTACTACTGACTCACGCCGACTCGCGACAAGCAACAACTAACTACATATTACTCTCTGGTCAGAGATTCTGTCATGCCTCGCCCATCGCTGGCAATGTATACATCTTACATAACCCTCCACTGGGGTGGGGGGAAATTTGGCGGCGATGGTGAGTCAATTGGACTTGCCATGAGCAACAAATTTTTCTTAATTAACTAAGTTTACAATCACAGAATATATACATATATGTAAGTGCAGAACATGAAATGAAATATAGTGCACATGCACTGAGTACAGAACATATCAAGCAAAGACAAAATGTATACAGAATGAGTACAAAACATATTAACAAATGGCAAAAGTGCACACGCACTGTAAAACTCTTTAGCATTTTTACAACAAATAAACATAATGAGTACAAATCATATTGACAAATGACAAAAGTGCACACTCACTGTAGTTCAGAACATATCAAAAAATCACAAAAATGTATATACAATGAATACAAATGATGTTAACAAAATGACTAAAGTGCACACACACTGTAGTACAGGACATATCTGGGAATCACAAAATGTATACGTAATGAGTACAAATGGCATAAAGTGCACACGCACTGTAAGACTCTTTAGCATTTTTACAACAAATAAACATATCAAGGAGTGAAATAAAGTGCACACGCACTGTATAAGTCTTTATCATTTTACAAGGATTTAAACGCATTGTATAAGTGTTTACCATTTTACAAGAACTAGGAAAGGAATGGGAAGGATTGCGTCTTGGTTGTAGCACTTTGGGTTGCACGCAGCTGCACTGAAAGTCCATATCTTTCTATAGAAGCACAACACCAAGTGAGACAATCTGAAGTTCTTTTCCTTGAAGTATTAATCAGTGTAGCCAAGACACTGAAATGTCGTAGTAATATTCCATGTTATCATTTTGGTAGTACATTAGGTACACCAAACAGTGGGACCATTATAACATCTCCATCGCTCAAGGTGGTGGACAGCATGTCGTGTCAACACCACGTTCTTGTAAAGTACACCAACGTAGAATTAGTGCAAAAATCAAATATAGTGCTCCATGATCATGAGGATAGACAGGACAAACGGATATTGCAGTAATTTGTGGTAATTAGGCCAGAAGGTGAAGGACATTAAGTCACATACTAGTCTTCATTGAGAATTACACTAGTCTAACAATTGATTTAAATAATAGGTTGCACTCATCGCCCAGTTACTGAACATTTCTGTATCATGTATGAAGTATTACCGAATAATGTTCATAAATCATCTGATTACAGTGAACATTGGCACTTATTGGCCAGTTACAAACCATCAGAAGTCATCATTGAAAACAGGAGCTAATGAATGGCATAGTATTAACATAATTCACTTAGTTATAGTAATCATTGGCACTCATTGGCCAGCAAGTATTGAATAGTACAAAACATTTTTCATCATTCAAGTGACATACAACATATTTAAAATGTAACATACTGTAACTATTATTCAAGGTCTGTGACTAGAAAACATCGTTCAGTATGACTCAGGATTCATCATTCAAATGGCATATTACTCAGAACTGATCATTCCAGTGACATAGGACACAGTGAAAAAGAAACATACTGTATTTATTACACGAAGTCTGTGGTTAGAAAACATTATTCAGAACTCATCAGTCAAGTGACATAGGACATAGTGAAAATGTAACTATTACTCAAGATCTGTGACTAGAAAACATTATTCAGTATTACTCAGAACTCTCTTAAACTGGTAGCATTATTTGGGACAGGTAATACATTTTTATTTGTGCTAGCAATGCATTGCGTTGGGATCGATAATTGATTACAGGGGCATAACAATATTTGCATTTGACTTATTGCTGCAAATGAAGATGTGTAACGTCATTCGTCATGAGTCAGCTGTATCAAGGTTATGAAACAAGCATTCATGAATGACACACGTTTAATGATTAACTGCTTAAAGCGTATTAATTTCGTGAATAGCTTCTCCTAGAAAAATACAAAATGGATTGTTAAGCTGAAAGAAGAAACGCATATCATGCTGAAAAGTAGTGCACTTCGAATTAACAGGTAGTGAAATGTGTATAAAATATATATGTTCTCCAGCTGTCCTTTCCAAAACCTTCAGTCATCATACCATGCGACCTAAGACATACTGTCAAAATGAACTGCAACAATTACTTAAATAACTACATAGCATAAATACATAAACTTCAACATTATCCTCTTCTGCAAAGAAAAACTTCATTATTCATATCATTATAACTCCATTATTATCATCACCTGTAAAGAAAAACTTCATTATCCATATTAACATATTCTTCATCATTTTTCATCACCATTCATTATCATCTGCAAAAAGGTCACTTCATTATTCATTATACAACTATTCCTTATTTCTAGCATATTTCATCACTAAAACTAAGATGTGTAGTTCTGTCTGACAGCCTGCATCAATCGCCTCGTATTCTGAAAGAAAAAAATTAGTTAAGACTGCTATTCTACAATGTGTATAGTATATTCTTGTTAATGCTTGTTAATTCTGATCCATTTACTCTTCATGATGAGCTATTGCATTTTCTTTCGTTCATTTCGAAGGTGAAATTCCCATTTCTGTTTAATTTGTTTCTTTTACACGTTATTTCTTTCTGAAAATGATGAACAAAGATTAATGTCTTGCATTTAAATCATATACCCATTAAATAGAAACTGGTTTCTAGTGATATAATTAAGCATACAGCATAGCATGACGGAAAACGTAATATGTCAAAAACATAGACAGTGTACAGGTGCCTGCTACGGTCGCAGGTTCGAATCCTGCCTCGGGCATGGGTGTGTGTGATGTCCTTAGGTTAGTTAGGTTTAAGTAGTTCTAAGTTCTAGGGGACTTATGACCTAAGATGTTGAGTCCCATAGTGCTCAGAGCCATTTGAACCATTTTTTTTGTACAGGTGCAAAAATGTACACAGAGTACTACAATGTAGCAGCAAAAAAAAAAAAAATGTAAAATAGTCACGATATTGAGATATCAAAAGGCAAAATGTTAAAGTCAACTGGTGTTTGTTATATCTTAAATATTTCATAGTGCATACAAACAAAACAGGAAAACAATCATACATACTTGAAAAATGGAAAATGTGCACAGTCTGATGTGTAACGACAAGAAAAGCGACCTGCTAACCTTACCTTGCCGGGCACTTGCCAAGAAAAAATACGATAATCATCAGTAAGTAGTCACATAAATATAATTGCATAAGTGGTCAAAAATGTGTAAGTTCATCTGGAAAAATATGCACGATCTGATGTGTAACGACAAGAAGAGCGACCTGCTAACCTTACCCTGCCGGGCACTTGCCAAGAAAAAATACGATAATCATCAGTAAGTAGTCACATGTGAATATAATTGCAAAAGTGGTCATAAAAAAAATTAGGAAATGACATTACAGTGTGATAAATCATAAAGTATGTTCATTCAATAAAGGGTTTGATGTTGGAGACATGGTGATTGCCCTTGGTTTTTCTGGTTCTCAAAGTTTCGACGTGTACTACATTGGGGAGAGGAATGCTGCGAATTCTATATGGACCTGCGTATAGAAGCTGAAATTTACTGCATCTACTCTTTCCTCTGTTGGATAAATAGTGTGTACGTACTAATATCTTCTGTCCAATGTGAAAGTCACGGCGTGTACAAACCTGTTTTTGCTGTCTTCTCCGGCGCTCTGCGGCACGTTTGATGTTGTTCAGCGCAATGTCAATTATTTCATGGTGTCGTAGTCAACGCGATGTAGGAAAGGTTACTAATTCTTTAATTTTGTAAGGTGGTTCAACATTTTTCAGTATAACAGACGGAGATAGCATAGTAGATTCATTTGGTATGGAATTAATTACATCCTGGAATGAGAGTATGTGTGTGTCCCAATCAATATGTCTTTTATGGCAGAATATTCTACACAGTTTACCAATTTCTTTCATTAATCGTTCACAAGGGTTCGAAGAAGCATGGTACCTAGATATATAGATTGGAGAAATGTTTCTAGTTCGTAACATACGTGTCCATATAGCAGATCGAAACTGTGGTCCATTGTCGGAAATTACTTTCAACACATGCCCTACTTGAAATAGAAAATGTTTTACAAATGCTTTCGAAACAGTTTTAGCAGTAGCTTTGCGTAACGGAGTGAAGGTAACAAATTTTGAAGTGAGTTCAACAGCGACAAAGATGTAGCAAAAACCTCTATTAGTTCTGGGAATCGGACCAAAAAGTCTACAGCGGCCATGTGTCTCAATTTAACAGGTACAGTGGGATGTAATGGAGGAATATGTGAAGTCGTATCTGACTTAGCTTTCTGGCAGATTTTGCATGACGCTAAAACTCGTCGAATACGTTTCTCCATGTTTGTAAAATAACAGTTCTGTCTCAGTATAAGAAAACATTTTCTGGCTCCGTAATGAGTATACCAAATTAATTTGTTAACAAGCTCGTCAGGAATACATAATTACCAATTGTTGCTGTCAGGGTGAGAGCGGCGAAACAGAATATCATTGCGTACAGTGCAATGGTTTCTAATGGTAACATTATTCCTATGTTGCCAAAGGTGTTTAATCTCTTTCCATACGTTGTCTTTACTCTGCTCTTGTACTTTGTCTTGTAATGACGAGGAAATGATATTTTCAAATGCAACTTGTTGAATGTACATGACGCTGAAATTTGTTTTGCAGAAGTTGGTTGCGATGTCTTGCTGATTGTTGCTAAGAGAACGGGATAGTGCGTCTGCTACAATATTTTGTGTACCGGGAATGTGAACAATTGTAAAATTAAATTCTTGTAAATAAAGTTTCCATCTACTTAATCTGTCGTGTGTAAATTTAGCGGAAAGTAAAAACTGTATCGCTCTATGGTCTGTGTAAACGGTGGTATGTCTTCCATAAAGAAAATGCCGAAATCTCGTAAATGCCCATACAACACATAATGTTTCAAGTTCTGTAACAGAATAATTTCGATCAGCAGGTGACAGAATGCGACTCGCAAAGGCGATGTTTTTAATTACTGTAGAACCATCTTCTTCAATTTCCTGAAAAATGTGTACGCCTAAAGCGGTGTTAGAACTGTCGGTGGCAATGGAAAAATTTCTGGTAAGACCTGGGTGCGATAAAAGTCGTTCATTCAACAAAGCATGTTCCAAATAACATTCTCGTGAACAAGATTCTGCGTGTCAAAATTATTGCTTGCGTTACTGGAATATGCAACCTGTACTGTATCTAGTCAAATTCCATCTGTCGTGTTATTATTTTCGGGAGGATGCTGTGGCATTTCAACTATTTGTACAGTTCTGTTATTTCTTCCTGACGTATTACGTTCGGGATGATACCTACTGTCTGGTTCATTCATGATAATATGTTGTTGCGGATGATTCTGCTGCTGGTAAAACCGACTGTTACGCTGAAAACTGTGCTCATTATTTTTACGTCTGTCATTATAGTCATTTCTGTACGGTGCAGTGCGATAGGAATTGAAATAGTGTGTTTTCTGTACATACTGATTCCCTTGTTGCTGTGCGTTACTATTTGTTGGAGCTGATGCTATATGTGCACGCGGCGAAACATTAAAGCTTGGTTGACCTTGTACATTACATTGTTGGTTAGGTATGCTAACCGGCTGGTTTTGTTGCTGTTGTGGGAAAAAATCTCTATTGTTACCAAAATGTGGTTCCTGTTGCTGATAATTTTGACGATACTGATAATTAAATTTTTTTCTGATATTAAAATTACGCTGGTAGTTATGGAGTGCCTAATGAAAATTGTCACTTTCGGTAAAATTTGTCATATCCGGTTTTCTTTATACGTTTCTTAATCCTAGATAGAGCGATAGTTAAAGAGCTGTTGTGACAGATATAAAGGATAGTAGAAGAGAAGGCAGCAGTGCAGAAAACTAAAGATGAAACAGCACTACTACGGCTCGGGGCCCTGTGCACGCTACGGCACATATTCATTAAAGCGTAATGAATCCCCTGAGGTCTATTACGCGCTACAAATAAATTTTAGCTTCTGCACTACAGGCAATGCCGGTGAAAATTCAAAAGCAAGTTGTTGTATCCAATCCAATGCTAGTTTCTGCATTACACGCCAAGCTGGTGAAAATACAAAAGCAAATTGTCGTATCCTGTCCAAAGCGTAAATCTGTGTTCCGTCATTATTAAGTACCTCAAATTTTTCCACGTATAAAATTTGCTTATAATCGACGTTATCGTCTCTGACTTTGTGAACAGATTCAGGATTGCATGAGAATCTATTTGTCTGTGTCTGTTCGGATTCTAAGTCATGTAGTCTCTGTAAATTACCTAAGTTACACTGGCTGTGTGAGTGTGACAAATGTTGGCAACGTGGCGTATTCTGTGAGGTGTTAGTGAGTGAAACAATTTTCATTTCTGTCACTTTAAAACATTCGTCAATTTGGCTATTCTGTTGTTCAAATTTCTTATCGACTTCCGTATCCAGAGTGTGTGAAAGTTCTGGTGACTTTAAATTAAACTCGTCGTGTACCTGTGTCGCATTTTCAGAACATTGTTCAGCGACCGCACTACTTTCATCTCTAAGTGATTCTGTTGTCGCTGTATCCGTATTACTTAATTCACATGCAACAGATCTAATTTCTTCACTACTCTTACTAGCACAAGTCTTTGTATCCTCACATAATTGTTCTTTAGTATCATGACGTTGCACGGTAACGGCTATAATCTGTTCACTAAGTTGTTTGTTCTGTTCGTTTAATTCTTCATTCCACTGTCTGAGTTTTTCGTTAAATTGTTTGAAATGGTCGTTTTGTTCTTACTTGAATTGTAGTAAAAATGCCATAACTTGATCCAAAGTAATATTACCTACTCTATTCTCTGTGCTGTTTGATGGCGTACCTGCAATTGTCACGTTTTGTGTAACTATTCGGTCATTTTGTGATTCTTGAAAATGTTTGCCAATCGGATGTGCACTGTTAGTCTCTACCTCGGAATCTAATAAATCTGCCGTACTTTGAGTACATTGTTCATTTGCGTTAGAAAAATTTATCTGTTCAATACATAAATTTTGCAAACCGGGTGTATCGAGCTGGGCAGCGTTCATTGAAACAGAACGTGCAGCGTCATCAATTGTCGTTATATTAACAGAGGACGCAATTGAATTTATTTGTTCCTCATTAGCATTAAATTCATTACTGGTGGTCGGTACGCACTAATTCTCTGTAAATGGAGCACTATCATTAAGACACTGACTGTCGCAAGTATTATCGGTCAAATTATTAGAGTCAGTTATTTCACTCATTGTACATCGCGATGTACTGTTAACAGTTTTTCGCGGCATTTTTCACAAAACAAATCAATCACAAATGAAACAAGGACAATGCAAAAATGCAACAAACACAAATACAACAAAGAGCAACAAATTGCCGATGATCTGTGAAAAAAAATGACAAATTAGTAAAATCCGTTGCGGCGGATGCAAACTACATTTAAGTAAATAAGAGCAGATATATGATTACTAACCAGAAGATTCACAAAGAAATACGATCCTGGCCGGATGTCGCCAAGTGTAACCTCCCAACACAAATATGACAATGAAAATGAGCCAAGCGTAACCTCCCCAAAGAAAAATTTATATTAAAAATATGAAACATGCGTAAACTCCCCACAAAATAATAATTAAATGAATTTTTTAATATTGTAACCTCTGAACAAAATTAATTTTAATGTAACCTCTGAACAAAATTGGCTCCCATTTATAGTCTGTGCGCAGAAATGCATTCACATTTAACGTTCCCACAAAATTCTTTTCTCATTTAATGTTAAGTTCGAAACAGAAAAATTCCTAAACACCAAAATAATAAAAAAGTTTAGTAACCTGATAAATTTTATGAGGACAGCAGCGCTGCCCTTCGGCCCTGTATTCAGAATAAAAAAAGCAAAAATTCTTACCTCAATACAAACTGCAATTATATCTGCTCTTAAGTTGGAATTTTTCGACACAGCTTCGTGCAATACTGGCGTATATTTTTTTTTTTTTTGTTATTGTAAGAAATGATCATGCATTTGAAATATTCTTTAAATTGAAATGAATGCTTTTCTTTAAAAGAGTTGCTTTATATTATAAAAATTATTATTGGGGCATTTTTTTGGATCAAATTAAATTACAATTAACCTACATTATTAAATATGCGCAAGGCTGCTTCTTTACCTTCTACAACAATACTCATCCTCCAGAGTCCTGACCAGGATCGCGAGCAGAGCACACAGCCGACGCATGCCGATCCCGTCGACTACAGCTTACCAGCACAGACTAGTGACTACTACTGACTACTACTGACTCACGCCGACTCGCGACAAGCAACAACTAACTACATACTACTCTCTGGTCAGAAATTCTGTCATGCCTCGCCCATCGCTGGCAATGTATACATCTTACAACACGCAGTACATTCACCTACGTTCAAAAAATATACAGACTGTAACCTCCACGTCACTTATCGACCTTAATGACTGAAAAATAAAACCGCGTGTACCTATGGAAATTTCGGAAAAGCAATCGTCACCGAAGTTAATCTATCGGTAAAGAGGGAGGAAAGGGTTACATCTAAATGAAAGGAAAAATGCAAATGAAACTGATGGAAATTAATTTTGAGAAAAGGGTAAAATTAAATAAGAAAGTAAATGTCAGCTAATTAGATATTTGAGATTTGGGGAAAATTACGGTCGCCACTCCTATGGACAACTACTATACTAACTGTAAAAGAAAAGTTATTGCACAAATAATTAGCACGAAAAGTGTGGCAACTGATGGTTGACACATGTTGTGTGAAAACTGAAAGTTTGTCAGAAGTAATAAATTTCGCTACACTCTGACTTAATTTAGCAAAAGAATTAATAAAACCGGAAAATCGAAAGTTAATTTAGTGACTGAAGTTAATAGTGAGCTTTCTTTCTGAAGCACATCTAAATTCAGTGAAATACGGTTAGTCTTGGACTACCTCAACAATCATTTCAAAAGCTACTTGAATCTACGCAATTTAGAAATAAGAGATTTAACTTTGAACTTGAATTAAATGATTCTGAACAATTAACAATAGTAAAATTTAGTACGTACCAAGTTGAGCTGCAGTCACAGGTAAGCTAAAATACGGTAACAAAACTCACACCCTTAATTTGTGCTTGTGTAATCTAAATATTGTAGCCAGCTACGAATACCTTAACTGAACTTTGAAATTAAAGCAGTGAAATCGAATGATGCTGGCGTTTGAATTTCAACGACACTCAGGTTCATTCCGGAAAAGGAAGGGACCCTGCTTGGTAATGCAATTGGGACAATGAGCAACAAAGGTTCATGCTACGTTGCTGTAATTTTGTGATTTGAATAGTTTCAAAAGCTGAGGTCTGCCATACAGTTCTAAAATTTTACGTGCTTCGTCTTCCTTGTTGGTTGATTGAAGGTTTGAAGCCGTCGATCGAGGAGGTGGCGACAGTCACTCATTGTCGGCCGTCGCTGTTGCAGAAGCTGGATGTTGGCGCGCCTTCTTCTCAACATGGTCACCAGGCGAAACGGGCTCTTGATGTGTGACAGCTAATGCTTCCCGTCCGCGACACCGTGTCAGGAACCATCATACCAAGTCGAGTGAAATTACATGCTGCCCAACCCCGAAAGTGCGGCAAATCGCAGGAGCGTCACACAACACACCTGTTCCACTGCACTACCCCAGCCAGAACCTCTCTGCTCTGCCCACGCTCCACGCGGCAGAGTTAACGCTACCAAAGATCCTAAACACTTTGGTTCTCCACACGGCCTATAGATGTATTCATTCGATAGCATAGTTTTCCCTAGGCAAGACCCAGCGTAAAAATACAAATAATATTTACAAAACAAACCGATTATACATCGACATAAATGCATATATATATATATATATATATATATATATATATATATATACAAATAGTAAAACAATTACAACATATAAAGACACAGAATTGTCATATATTCAGGTAACAAAAATAAGGGAAACAAATTTATAGTACAATAGATGCAAATAGGAGGATATGCATTTCCGGCGTTACACGTGCCCCACATTGTCTGAGGATGTTCTTGTAACCTAAAGAGACTCAGAAAATGTCCCAAAAAAGAAACAGCAGAAATGCATATGCTCAAAACATCAACAAAATTTAGCATTCGTCTAATTAACCATAAACCAATTTTTAGACCATAATAATTTAGTGGAGACACTCCTAATCTTATTCCACTCTGTCATCTTACACAAAAGAAAGCAGGTTGACAACATATCAATATTCATAGAAAACATAAAAAATGGTTTAGCTATCCTAAAATCATCAAAATTCCTAACACTATCAAGAAATGGAATTCTATTTACAAAATTAACCAGAGTACATGGTCATAAAAAACAGGTATATCAAAATACGCAAATTAATTATTAATTACATAGAATACACATTTTATATAACCTTTTCATAATTAATATTCTCGTCATGAGAGTCCACTTAACGTTAAACAAGGAAATAATGTACAGCAGATCGACATAAACATAAATATTGAAAGTAGAATTCTTTCACATCAGCTGTCCGGGAAGAAAAACAGCTCCGCCTTCCGTACCCGCAAGTACAAAGAATGCCGACAGTGGCACAAGAGCCGACAGTGGCACAAGAGCCGACAGCGACTCCGCCTCGCTAGTATTGTTGCGCCCGCCTGTGCGGCACGCTTGATCTCACTCTCCTGTGTAACGGCATTTCCAGAACGTCCGTTTCACTGAATTCTTTCGGAGAAACTCACTCCCGAGTAATCTTAACGAGTCCATTAATACTATCACAGTGGATAACTCAACACTGTACATCATCACACGCATGTACTAGCCTGAAACTTAAAACAGCGTCTAAGTACATCGGCAATGACTAGTAAACCACATATTTATGAAATCTTACAGCTAGTTACAAAATCATATTTACATTCCTCAATCTACTGTGACTCATCTGAAAACTTAAACCAGCAGCTTGGATTTTTCAATTGATTAATCAGGATTAAATTGATTAAAATTAAATTGATTAATCATAATTAATTACTTATTAATTACAACTTCTTTAATGACCTCTTGATCAGGCATAAGCATGGCAACCTAGCAAATCCTTAAATCTTACACTCTATATTTACATACTGTACTAATTACCCATTTTGTGGTATTAATCAATCCTATGTTGGTACAATTTCAAGTTTACAATGTTCTGTATACCTAATAGTTTTCCAGAGCTTGGATACTCTAAGCAATAAGCATTTGTGTGAGGTATACCAATGACTTTATATGGTCCATTATAAACAAACTTAAATTTAGATATTTCATTGTCTATCTCGCTCGATTTCTCATGAGATTTTACAAGTACTAAATCTCGGATTGCAAACTTAGCAAAACGCGCTTTAGCGTCATGACGACGTATGCGTGCATCGGCTCTTATCTTCATTACTTCTCGCAAACGATCTTTTTTCACAGCAACACTAATGTCAATCCATGGAGGGAATTTGATTATCTCTTCCACAAAACTTTTACTTCTGTCATCTAACAGGATTTCCTCTGGCGAAAATCCCGTAGACTCATGTCTCAAGGTGTTCATAATTCTCTCAAATTCTGCTACATATTTGCCCCATGCCCTATGGTTGTAATGGCAATAGGTACGGCAAAATCGGCCTTGTCTTTGTTCGTGTGTTACGTTTGACACACCGTCTACAATACTTTCCAATTCACTTTCTACACTATTGTCAATGTCGAGATTCTTCACGTTACAGTAGTTCAAATTCATACCTACGTCAATGGCATCCAGCCAGTTGCCTATGCACACCATCTTCTGCCTCGTCAAAACTAACTACTATTGTTTTATCTTGTGACGTACATGTCAAAGTTTTGCTTTCGCAATTAATCACTGCACGGTACTTTAATGGCCAATCTAACCCGATAATTACTTCCGTAGTTAAGTCTGGCACGCCGACAAACTCTTGTTCAAATCGTGCCCCACATATCTCGAAGTTGACAAAAATATGTTTTGTGACCGGTTTACTGGCCTTCCCAGTAGCACCGATAATTTTCACTCCTGTTACTGGCATAACTACGATGCCAGTTCTGTGTTTCAGTAACTCAAATATTTGCCCAGATACAGCACTCAGTTCTGCACCGGTGTCAATCAACACGTTTAGTTGTAGATCGTGCATATTAACAGACACTACTATCTAACTACACTTGTCCTCGACTGTTCCTTTATTTTCCCACAGTAAATCCTCGTCTATATCCAGGTCATTCCAGAAAATCCATCCGGCTTTGATCCTAAATCCGGCTTATCTGGCGGCCTTTTCAGCCTCAGTTCACATTCAGTTTTAATTTCAACACGTTTGTCCTGAGGCTTAGTCTGTAGCTTCGCCTCCAATACCGAAACATTTTCCTGTAACTCGTCAACTAGTGAGTGTCGCTTTGCTATCAATTCATTGTCACCTTCGTTGATTCCTCTTTGGTCAGATTGTTCTCATCTGCCAATCTACCTGGAGGAATGTGCCCAGTAGTATCTGCAATTACTTCCTCTAGATCTGCGCAACCCACACTGCTATCGTCTGACCGTATAATGTCAGCTCTAACCTCATACACGCTGTAATCTATGTGCTTTTCTACCAATCGTGTCCGGCTATCACTAAAACTTTCGCAAACTTTCTCCTTAATACTCTCGCAATGTTTAAACTGGAGGTTTGCGTCGGATGGGTCGGCTACTTCTACCACTATAACTTTCGGTAAAGTCTGCCAGTTAGGGCCAGAACCTTCCGTTACTACTTCAACATCCAACTCCTGCGGGACGAAACACGACGAATCTTGCTCGTGCTCCCCATTAACATGAATTATTTCTAGTAAAGTCTGCCGGTTAGGGCCAGAACTTTCTACCACTTCACAAATACTATCTTCCTGTGGGACGAGACGCGGCAAATCCTGCCCGCGCTCCCCATAAACACTTCTCCCGTACAGGCCTCTATAATCTCTTAGTACGTCGTATAAGCGACCGAACTGCCTTAACCAGACCTCATCCCTCTCTGCATCCCCTCGCTCAATGACGAACGTATTATCCGACATCTGATCTTCTCTCAACAATTGCGAATCATTCTTAAACTCAATCTTCATTTCCGCTGTGGGTGTTACAGCTGCCACTTTATAATCGTTTTCAGGAACACTACTTAAATTGTTCTCACTGACAGTGAATGTATTTTCTACCGCCGCGTCTACAGCTGATCTACTACTTGTGGGCGCACTCCCTTCTCCTAACACTGGCACACTCTCCTGCCGTTGAATATTCCATACGGAACTTTCATAACGACGACATCTTGGTTTTCTCCTGTTATTGGGCCTCCAAAATTTCTCCACGCCCGGTCGGCCCCTCACCGGCGCGGCTAATGGTTTCCCTGTCTCGTCCCAGCAGATCTGCTCCCCGGATGCTGCTGAGGCGGCTTATCGCACCCTCTGCCGTTATTACTATCCTGTGAAGCCCGTATCACGTCAATATGATACTGGTTTCCGTCATTCCTGTTATTATTTGCATTGTACCGATTGTTATTACGGTCCAAATCATTATTGTTATTGCTGCCATGGTTGCGGTATGCATTATTCCCATCGTTATCGTTTTTGTGGTTGCTGTGGTACCTGTTGTTGTTACCACGGCTTCTACCACTGTCGCGATTATTGCGCCAATTGTCCTCGTCCTCAACTCTTTCCAGGAAATCATTGATTGTCCAGTAATTGCTTCGTATGTAGCGTTTTGTATCATCTGGAAGCTTCTTGTAGAGTTCCCAGACTATTTCGGATTCCGTGCGGCGATCACGCAAATATTCCAACTTGCGGATCCAGCCCTCACAAAACTCCTTCATCGAGCCGCGCGAATTCGCATCGAAAGGCCTCGATACGACAAATTCGCGCCAGAAACTGTGCTGTTTTTGCTCTGACCAGTATTCAGCCAGAAACAAATTTTTAAACTCGTCAAAAGTCAGGTTCGTAATGTTGAGGTTTAAGCCCCAACGCTTGGCATCACCAGCCAACACATCAATAACCACATTAATTTTTCTCTCATTAGTCCATGATCTGGGTAAAACTCTTTCACAATTTTTAATGAAATCCGTCGGGTGTATACCGCCTTTTTTCAAGGGGTCGAACCGCTCCTCTTTCATCAACAATTCCGTACTATGTGCACAGATTGGCACATAGCTGTGTTTTCTATTTCCGACACTCTCGTAATTACTTGCCGCCCACGGTGGCCGAGCGGTTCTAGGCACTACAGTCAGGAACCGCGCGACTGCTACGGTCGCAGGTTCGATTCCTGCCTCGGGCATGGATGTGTGTGATGTCCTTAGGTTAGTTAGCTTTAAGTAGTTCTAAGTTCTAGGGGACTGATGACCTAAGATGTTAAGTCCCATAGTGCTCAGAGCCGTTTGAACCGTAATTACTTGGCAAGTGGTTATCGCAAGCGTTTCTACTTCCCTTTTTTTTCCTTCGCAGGTATTAGCCTGCTTCATCACTTTGGTATCTACTTCGGATACTAAAGCCTTTAAAGTTTCCACTTTATTTTGATCCTCTTTTTTCACTAATTGAATTTGTTCCGTCACCTTATTCTCGATGATCAGAGCAACTGCTTCTCCTACACTTTTCTCGATACTGCTAATTTCGGAATAAAAACGAGTATTTATGTTCGCAATTTCCGCCTGAACGCCTATCATTTCCTGTTTAAGATTGCCGATTTCGGTATTAGTCACAACAATATCTTCTTTGATTTTATCAACTTTTGTGTTAACAACTCCAACATTGTTGTTAACAACATTAATAGCTTTGTTCTGATTGTCTAGCTTCCGTTCAATTTTTTCAGACTGACTCGTGATTTCGTTAATCAAAACATTCAATAAATCAGTTAAATTCCCGGAAACTACCGGTTTTACTTCCGTACCGGCATCCTCTTTAATTGTCCCCCCCCGTATTCGACAACAAGGGATTCACATTTGATTTTCACTTCCGATTCCGAAGCATTTTCTAAAGTTTGGAATTCCATTTCTGCTCTTTGTTGCGTTTCGGCGATCGCGTCTTTCATGCTAGCCGCCTGCCCCTGAACAATGGGTTCTGCAGTGCGCGTTTCCCACTGTTCGACCGATTGTTCCGTATCCAAGTCTACCAAATTTTGGTAATTGTTGCCTTCACTCATTTTAATAATTTTCGATATAAATGCCAAATCTCAAATCTAATTAGGATTCCTCGCACTAATATTCTCGCTGACGTATCGATCATTTCGTAACCAGTACTTTCTTACGATATTTGCTCAATGCAAAATTCGTGTCCAGAACAACCTCAAATCCGAAGATTGTCCTGTCACCAGGTCGCCACGTGTAACCTCCCCCTCACTCATCGACCTTAATGACAGTGAAAAGTTAAACCGCGTGTACCTAATGGAAATTTGGGAAAAGCAATCGTCACCGAAGTTCATCTGTTGGTAAAGAGGGAGGAAAGGGTTACATCTAAATGAAAGGAAAAATGCAAATGAAATTGGTGGAAATTAATTTGGGAAAAGGGTAAAATTAATAAAGAAAGTAAATGTGCGGTCGTCACGTTAACAATTAATTGGCGCTAATTAGATATTTGAGATTTGGGGAAAATTACGGTTGCCAGTCCTAAGGACAACTACTATAGTAACTGAAAAGGAAAGGTTATTACACATATAATTAGCAATAGAAGCGTGGCAACTGAAGGTTGACAAGTGTAGTGTGAAAACTGAAAGTTTGTCAGAAGTAATAAATTTCGTTACACTCTGACTTAATTTAGCAAAAGAATTAATAAAACAGGAAAATCGAAAGTTAATTTAATGACTGAAGTTAATAGTGAGCTTTCTTTCTGAAGCACATCGAAATTCAGTAAAATACAGTTAGTCTTGGACTACCTCAACAATCATTTCAAAAGCTACTTGAATCTACGCAATATAGAAATAAGAAATTTAACTTTGAACTTGACTTAAATGATTCTGAACAATTAACAATAGTAAAATTTAGTGCGTACCAAGTTGAGCTGCAGTCACAGGTAAGCTAAAATACAGTAACAAAACTCGCACTCTTAATTTGTGCTTGTGTAATCTAAATATTGTAGCCAGCAATGAATACCTTAACTGAACTTTGAAATTAAAGCAGTGAAATCGAATGATGCTGGCGTTTGAATTTCAACGACACTCAGGTTCATTCCGGAAAAGGAAGGGACCTGCTTGGTAATGCAATTGGGACAATGAGCAACAAAGGTTCATGCTACGTTGCTGTTACTTTGTGATTTGAACAGTTTGAAAAGCTGATGTCTGCCATACAGTTCTAAAACTTTATGTGCTTCCAGTCTTCCTTGTTGGTTGATTGAAGGTTTGAAGCCGTCGATCGAGGAGGTGGCGACAGTCACTCATTGTCGGCCGTCGCTGTTGCAGAAGCTGGATGTTGCCGCGCCTTCTTCTCGACACGGTCACCAGACGGAACGGGCTCTTGATGTGCGCCAGCTAATGCTTCCCGTCCGCGACACCGTGTCAGAAACTATCATAGCAAGTCGAGCGCAATTACATGCTGCCCAACCCCGAAAGCGCGGCAACTCGCGGGAGCTTCACACAACACACCTGTTCCACTGCACTACCCCAGCCAGACCCTCTCTGCTCTGCCCGCGCTCCACGCGGCAGAGTTAACACTACCAAAGATCCTAAACACTTTGGTTCTCCACACGACCTATCGATGTATTCATTCGATAGCATAGTTTTCCCTAGGCAAGACCCAGCGTAAAAATACAAATAATATTTACAAAACAAACCAATTATACATCGACATAAATGCATAAATATATATATATACAAATAGTAAAACAATTACAATATATAAAGACACAGAAATGTCATATATTCAGGTAACAAAAATAAGGGAAACAAATTTATAGTACAATAGATGGAAATAGGAGGATATGCATTTATGGCGTTACAAGACGACACAACTCTCACGTGTCCACAGTGAAAGGGGCCTACCTTCCTAATAGACCACTGTTTCCGATTAGGCTCGTGAACCCTCCGCGTGACATTTCCCCAGCAACAACAGAACGCGACATTTAATTTTGAATGCTATTTGCCGTTTCACTAGGTGCATCGAGTATCGCCACCGGTTTCTAAAACAGTAGAAACATGATAATCACATAAATGCAGGGTGTATTTGAGAACTACGCTACCACTTACAAAATCCAACAGCCCGTGGAGCGTTGTGCGCAGGTAGTTCATGGATCCTCTAAATGGGGGATCCCTGGTACTGGATCGGCTGAAGCTGGCAGAAGTCGGTCGACTTCGCGTCACGGGTCAAAGTGCCTATGCGGGCGTTCAGAGGGTCCGGACCCCACTGTCACCTAAATGAACTTACACAGACCAAGCTTTTGTGTAATGAAATTGAAAGATATTTTGATTTTCTTTTATGTGTGTTTGCAGGTGGGGAAGTGAAACTTTCAGCTGTCATTTACAGGGTGATTATAGTCAAACTTTGAATCCAGCGTAGAAATAACACCACTGGTCAGAATGTCATCAAATTGCAACGGAATATTATCGGAGAAGGGGGAAAACGTATGGCAGCAAAAAAAAAAAAAAAAAAAAATGAATAGCTACATAATGTAGCAAAAGATTGTCGCTGTAAGCATTGAAATTTAATAGTGGTCGACACAAATGACAAATGAATCATGCAACAATGCCTAAGGTGGACGTTTGACATTAAAGAAACTGTACTACTCAATGTGCATGGGTGTACGGGTGTGATACTGTTAGTTACGTAAGCCCATCCATCACGGCAAGGTCTATCACATCGGAAGGGAAAAATCTGTTTTTAACTGTCCTGAGACCAAAAACCGCATAAAAAGCATCAATCACGTCGGTTTTTAATTGTCCTGAGGCGAAAAACCGCATAAAAATCATCAATAAAAATCAAATCGGATTATTAATTTCCTTGTGATTGGAGCAAAACATGTGCCATATGCTGTCCACCGTTTTCTGAAACACGTTGGAATCGAGAAACAGCATGTTCCACAGCTGATCGAATTTTATCCGGGGTCACGTTCAGAATGTGTTGCGTAATGCGTGCCTTCAATGCAGCTAAGTTTGCAATCGGAACACTGAACACAATATCTTTCAGATAGCCCCACAGCCAGAAGTTACACGGATTGAGATCATGTGATCGGGACGGCCAGGCTGTAGGGAAATGGCGGCTGATAATTCTAGCATTTCCGAAATGGCGCTTCAGCAGCTGCTTAACTGAATTTTTTGCAATGTGCGGAGGTGCGCCTTCTTGCATAAAAATTATCCCATCCACGCTGTTTGAGAGCTGGAATGGTGTGGTTGCGGAAAAGACACTCATAGCACTTACCACTGACGGTACAGGAATTAGGAACGGAAGCACGAGTCTCTTCGAAAAAATATGACCCTACGATAAATGATGCCGTAAACCCGCACCCTACAGTGATCTTTTCAGGATGAAGTGATACTGGTTGATTTGCGTGCAGGTTCTACAGGGTGTTTCAAAAATGACCGGTTTATTTGAAACGGCAATAAAAACTAAACGAGCAGCGATAGAATACACCGTTTGTTGCAATATGCTTGGGACAACAGTATATTTTCAGGCGGACAAACTTTCGAAATTACAGTAGTCACAATTTTCAACAACAGATGGCGCTGCCAGTGATGTGAAAGATATAGAAGACAACGCAGTCTGTGGGTGCGCCATTCTGTACGTCGTCTTTCTGCTGTAAGCGTGTGCTGTTCACAACGTGCAAGTGTGCTGTAGACAACATGGTTTATTCCTTAGAACAGAGGATCTTTCTGGTGTTGGAATTCCACCGCATAGAACACAGTGTTGTAGCAACAAGACGAAGTTTTCAACGGAGGTTTAATGTAACCAAAGGACCGAAAAGCGATAAAATAAAGGATCTGTTTGAAAAATTTCAACGGACTGGGAACGTGACGGATGAACGTGCTGGAAAGGTAGGGCGACCGCGTACGGCAACCAAAGAGGGCAACGCACAGCTAGTGCAGCAGGTGATCCGACAGCGTCCTCGGGTTTCCGTTCTCCGTGTTGCAGCTGCGGTCCAAATGACGCCAACGTCCACGTATCGTCTCCGGCGCCAGAGTTTACACCTCTATCCATACAAAATTCAAAGGCGGCAACCCCTCAGCGCCACTACCATTGCTGCACGAGAGACATTCGCTAACGATATAGTGTACAGGATTGATGACGGCGATATGCATGTGGGCAGCATTTGGTTTACTGACGAAGCTTATTTTTACCTGGACGGCTTCGTCAATAAACAGAACTGGCGCATATGGGGAACCGAAAAGTCCCATGTTGCAGTCCCATCGTCCCAGCATCCTCAAAAAGTACTGGTCTGGGCCGCCATTTCTTCCAAAGGAATCATTGGCCCATTTTTCAGATCAGAAACGATTACTGCATCACGCTATCTGGACATTCTTCGTGAATTTGTGGCGGTACAAACTGCCTTAGACGACACTGCGAACACCTCGTGGTTTATGCAAGATGGTGACCAGCCACATCGCACGGCCGACGTCTTTAATTTCCTGAATGAATATTTCGATGATCGTGTGATTGCTTTGGGCTATCCGAAACATACAGGAGGCGGCGTGGATTGGCCTCCCTATTCGCCAGACATGAACTCTTGTGACTTTTTCCTGTGGGGACACTTGAAAGACCAGGTGTACCGCCAGAATCCAGAAACAATTGAACAGCTGAAGCAGTACATCTCATCTGCATGTGAAGCCATTCCGCCAGACACGTTGTCAAAGGTTTCGGGTAATTTCATTCAGAGACTACGCCATATTATAGCTACGCATGGTGGATATGTGGAAAATATCGTACTATAGAGTTTCCCAGACCGCAGCGCCATCTGTTGTTGAAAATTGTAACTACTGTAATTTCGAAAGTTTGTCTGCCTGAAAATGTACTGTTGTCCCAAGCATATTGCAACAAACGGTGTATTTCTATCGCTGCTCGTTTAGTTTTTATTGCCGTTTCAAATATACCGGTCATTTTTGAAACACCCTGTACGTTGCCCATATTCGCCAATTCTGTGTATTGACATATCCGGTCAGATGGAAGTGGGCTTCGTCTGTCCACAAAATCTTCCATGGCCTATCAGTGTCCACTTCCATGAGAGCAAGAAATTCTAAATCAAAGGTCTTTGTTGCTGGCAGATCAATAGGAACCAGCTCATGCACATGGCTAATTCTGAACGGATGTTTCGTAGGATTTTACGCACCGTCCTCACAGGTATGTCCAATGTTCGGGCAGTTCTCCGTGCACCACACGTTTGCACACCACCACTCGTCTCCTCCTGCATTGATGTGGCCACTGCTTGCACTTACGTCGAATCAGTTCGTTTCCTCCCTGCACTAGGCTGCACACCAAAAGAACCCGTTTTTTAGAATTTCCGAATCATTTTCTTCAGACTCACGGCAGTCATCGGATCAACACCGTTTCTCAAATCCTACTGTGTCCGAAATTTCTGCAGAGCGACGTGTGAACAGTTATCATTCTTGTAATACATCTTTACAAGCAGAGCGCGATCCTGCATTGAGACAGTCATGGCGAACGTCGCAAATGCGAAAGGAGGAAAAACCCTGTAGCCGGCATGTTTATACCAACTTCAATACGTCGTGCGCATGACAAGTGTTTTCATTTACGTATTCTGACACATACAGCTCCATCTATTGCTCAATTTTCACACTATTTTTTTTTTTCCTTCTGCCCCTTCTCCGATAATATTCCGTTACAATTTGATGTCATTCAGGCTAGCGGAGTTATTTCTGCTGCGTTTTGAAAGTTTAAGTTTCATTATAATCGCCCTGTATTTTGCACCATTTGCTACAATTTTCGGTCAAGACCATTATCGAGCTTAGCTGGCATAAAAGACAGGAAAGTTACACAATAATTTGAACTAATGTGATCTGTTCTTTTAAGTGCACCACAGAGCGAAAAAAATTTCTCGCAATAATACACTCCTGGAAATTGAAATAAGAACACCGTGAATTCATTGTCCCAGGAAGGGGAAACTTTATTGACACATTCCTGGGGTCAGATACATCACATGATCACACTGACAGAACCACAGGCACATAGACACAGGCAACAGAGCATGCACAATGTCGGCACTAGTACAGTGTATATCCACCTTTCGCAGCAATGCAGGCTGTTATTCTCCCATGGAGGATCTTGCTGGCCAGGGTAGTTGACTTACACCTTCTAGAGCATGTTGGGTGGCACGGGATACATGCGGACGTGCATTGTCCTGTTGGAACAGCAAGTTCCCTTGCCGGTCTAGGAATGGTAGAACGATGGGTTCGATGACGGTTTGGATGTACCGTGCACTATTCAGTGTCCCCTCGACGATCACCAGTGGTGTACGGGCAGTGTAGGAGATCGCTCCACACACCATGATGCCGGGTGTTGGCCCTATGTGCCTCGGTCGTATGCAGTCCTGATTGTGGCGCTCACCTGCACGGCGCCAAACACGCATACGACCATCATTGGCACCAAGACAGAAGCGACTCTCATCGCTGAAGACGACACGTCTCCATTCGTCCCTCCATTCACGCCTGTCGCGACACCACTGGAGGCGGGCTGCACGATGTTGGGGCGTGAGCGGAAGACGGCCTAACGGTGTGCGGGACCGTAGCCCAGCTTCATGGAGACGGTTGCGAATGGTCCTCGCCGATACCGCAGGAGCAACAGTGTCCCTAATTTGCTGGGAAGTGGCGGTGCGGTCCCCTACGGCACTGCGTAGGATCCTACGGTCTTAGCGTGCATCCGTGCGTCGCTGCGGTCCGGTCCCAGGTCGACGGGCACGTGCACCTTCCGCCGACCACTGGCGACAACATCGATGTACTGTGGAGATCTCACGCCCCACGTGTTGAGCAATTCGGCGGTACGTCCACCCGACCTCCCGCATGCCCACTATACGCCCTCGCTCAAAGTCCGTCAACTGCACATACGGTTCACGTCCACGCTGTCGCGGCATGCTACCAGTGTTAAAGTCTGCGATGGAGCTCCGTATGCCACGGCAAACTGGCTGACACTGACGGCGGCGGTGCACAAATGCTGCGCAGCTAGCGCCATTCGACGGCCAACACCGCGGTTCCTGGTGTGTCCGCTGTGCCGTGCGTGTGATCATTGCTTGTACAGCCCTCTCGCAGTGTCCGGAGCAAGTATGGTGGGTCTGACACACCGGTGTCAATGTGTTCTTTTTTCCATTTCCAGGAGTGTAACTGTGTACGATAGCTTTCGTCAAGAATGAAGACCACATCGGCTTTTTGGTTGAGTTGGACTTGCTTCTTGAAGAATGCGATCGTGCACGGTTATTATTGTGAGAAATTTTTTACGCACTATTTTGGGCTTAAAATAGCAAATTACTTTGAATTATGGTATTCCTTTCCTGCCGTTTATGCCAGCTAATCTTGATAATCGTTATTGACCAGACTAGCAGCGAATTGTGCGAAATAAATAAAAGGTGAATGTTTCGCCATGATTTTTAACTATTTAGACTTTCGATCGTATTATGAAAAGAGGATTCGTAAGGTCGATTCTCAATGAGATTATCGATAGATTTAAATTATCGATATATCAAATTCACTACCGGCTATCGCCCATCCATAATGTAGCCAAGACCAACTACAGTACATCGTAGGCCTTACTTGTGCTCAATTATTGTTTTGTTAATCAGTTCAGCTCTTACTTGCAATTCAGTTTAACTTAAATACTTGAGTTTATTGCTTTTGTTCTGTCTTCTCTTATGATAGTTTGTAATACAAGTAAGTTTGTAGCAAGAAAGTAGAGGAAAACCAGTTTAGATTCATCCACTAGCGTTATGGTAAGTTAAAAATACGTACGCACTAATATGGTAGCCTAATTAGCAGTCTGCAGTAATTTAACGTTATCGCTGGAGTCGTTATTTAGAGACCGGTAGGACTTGGGGAGTGCAGTACTTCAGTATTTCACAGTAGTAAGCACAACTACAAATAACAGTGAATTAATATCAGTGCTTATAAATATACTTTGATCTGTCTGTGTAGCCCAAAAATCACGTTGATCAACAAAAATATTGTCCAAACGATGATGGATGAATTTCTTTAAAAAAAGCTCAAAATTCTGTCATTAGTAGCCAAAATGGCAAAATATCGCCCAATATGGTCACTCGCTCGGTACTCAGTTACAAAAACCAATTCCAATACGAAGCGAGTGTGGACTGTTTGTGGAGAGCGCAAGGGGTATGTTGTATCATCACAGCACATACTGTGGTTCGTTCGTTACTAAAAGATTTTTTCAGCGGATTGCCTGAAATGGTCCGAACTGAGTGCGTCCAGCATCCTCGCTCTCGACCACCTCCCCTTTCGTTCATAATCTGTTTACGCTCCTCTAAAACGATGATAATGAAGTATTTTCAGGTGTTCTATGGTCATCTTCAAAATGTAATGTTTTTAAGTTGTAGAAACTGAAACGTCCCCTTAGGAAAATTATACATGACTGTGCTTAAACTGACACACAATATTTTTCAGCGCAACGCAATCTGACTTTCAATAATCCCTACAAAACAATGGCCCTGACTAACATTAACCTATACCTTTCACAAGTCACTTACCTCACAAAAATCTTCGTTACTCGAACTACTGCAATACAGCGAGCGCCACTACTGCCAGCTAAATAACAGATTCAAACTACGGAAGGCACTAACTACTGATAGGCATAGTTAGCAAATGAAAGATTTTAATAGAGAACAAACAATGTATTTACCTTAATAGTCATCAAAAGTCATAATATGTACAGCAGCTCATGACATTCATTTTTACAAATTTCAAAACTCCGCCATTTCTCTCCCCACGTCCACCACTGCTGGCGGCTCACCTCCAATTGTGCAACACTACGCGCTGTTCACATCCAGCTGCCGCTGCCCGACACTACAATGGCAGACAACAATGCAAACTAGCCACAGACTGCACACAGCTCAGCCAGTGATTTTCATACAGAGCGCTACGTAACGTTGCCAATAAGAAAGCATAAACAGCCTACTTACAAAACGATTACATAGCAAACTATTTTTTCGTGACTTTTGTACCAGCACTTAGTTTGGGGAATAGTTATTTATTCCCCGGGCAACGCATTATTTAACTTTAAAGTTGGTTTGCATAAGATAATATGCGTAGTTCAGCGATATGCACTTTGGAAGGCAGATAAAGACCGTTATTTTGTACTATGAATCCGTGCATAAAGATGGTTCACTTGGGAAACGGCGATATATCATATCTTCGTGTTTTACTGCATGAAAGATGTTATGCCGTAAATGTCGTGTTCGTAATATTCTTGGAACAGTGAATCCAACCGTGACAACTCTAACATATTTGTAAATAAACTTCATATAAACTATAACGTTTGTTATTCATCACAAACGAGTCAGTTAGCATCAAAGCCTTGCATGGGGGCTAAATTAAAATTAAATATGAATGCAAATTTTTTTAGTAGCTGTATGTCCGATTACGCAAGTCTCGTAAACGGCTGGCCCTGACTAGTATTATTACGCAATCTGACTGCTTAGAATGACAACAAAGAATGTAAGGAAATTTCTGTTAGCACAATTAATTAATTAAGCCCCCAGCAACTATAAAACCTACGAAACAACAAACACAAGTGTAGCTGTTCTGTATGTGGTAGTATGACTCAACGCACATCTGGCACGGTTCTTCTTCAACAAAACAAGAATTTTTAAATACCAATTATACCGACGTGATAAAAGAAAATTAGAAATAATATAATTGTGCAAGAAACCCAGAATTACACTCTAATACAAGAACACAAGCCAGATGCTTTGTTGACTGAACCTGTAATGACACATTATTCAGGACACACAAATAAATAGACAACATAATATTTGTTACCTTCATATATATTGACGAAAAGCACTCTGACCATTACAATATCTCCATTGGAATAACATCTGCTATCTCTCCCATCACATAGCTGCATAAAACATCGAACAAACACTCACTACTACCCCATCTCATTCCAACTTCAGCTACAAGCAGTGTCCACCACAACTTCTCGGCAAGAACTGCCTGTCGCTGCGTCTCAATAATCACTGCCAGTGGAGGCGGCGGAACAATACTCTCTGGCGCGATTTCTGGCTCTGTGGCTCAGTGTAGCCACCTTTCATATGCCCTTCCTCCACGGGCTAGAATTTGATGGTATTTTTGCCAGCATTGGTGGTGAAAATACCACCAAATTCGTCAAAAAAAATACAGACAAAAATAAAAGATAATATTAATACGTAAGTATCATATAACTAGATAAAATTTTGGCTTTGCACTGACCTTACAATAGCCTAATATATAAAATACAGTAAGGAATACAAATTCTTTCATACATATGACTTTACATAATAGTTTACACCAATATCATGTGGTTAAACAATTCAATCGATAGCGTCAGCAATGACTAATATGAGCAGGTAAGAGTCTTATAACTTTTCACAAACAGTAATACACAAAAAATCTGTTTATACAAATTTTCACAACAAGTAGTTGACAGTTCCAGCAGTAGCACCCAGCACTGTTGAATAGGTGCTGACAGCAACAAGTGACATCATCTCAGTAGAAGCAGTCCATCAGTGGCACCCAGCAATGTTGAGTAGGTGCAGACTCCAACAGGTGACATCATTTCAGTAGAAGCAGTCCATCAATGGCACCCAGCAATGTTGAATAGGTGCAGACACCATCAGGTGACATCATTTCAGTAGAAGCAGTTCATCAGTGGCACCCAGCAATGTTGAGTAGGTGCAGACAGCAAGAAGTAACATCATTTCAGTAGGAGCAGTTCCATCTGTGGTACCCAGCAATGTTGAAGAGGTACAGACAGCAAGAAGTAACATCATTTCAGTAGAAGCAGTTCCATTTGTGGTACCCAGCAATGTTGAAGAGGTACACACAGCAACAAGTCACATTTCTCAGTAGAAGCAGTTCATAAATGGCACCCAGCAATGTTGAGTAGGTACAAACAGCAACAGGTGACATCATCTCAGTAGAATCAGTCCATCAGTGGCACCCAGCAATGTTGAGTAGGTGCAGACAGCAAGAAGTAACATCATTTCAGTAGAAGCAGTTCCATCTGTGGTACCCAGCAATGTTGAAGAGGTACAGACAGCAAGAAGTAACATCATTTCAGTAGAAGCAGTTCCATTTGTGGTACCCAGCAATGTTGAAGAGGTACACACAGCAACAAGTCACATTTCTCAGTAGAAGCAGTTCATCAATGGCACCCAGCAATGTTGAGTAGGTACAAACAGCAACAGGTGACATCATCTCAGTAGAATCAGTCCATCAGTGGCACCCAGCAATGTTGAGTAGGTGCAGACAGCAAGAAGTAACATCATTTCAGTAGAAGCAGTTCCATCTGTGTTACCCAGCAATGTTGAAGAGGTACAGACAGCAAGAAGTAACATCATTTCAGTAGAAGCAGTTCCATTTGTGGTACCCAGCAATGTTGAAGAGGTACACACAGCAAGAAGTAACATCATTTCAGTAGAAGCAGTTCCATTTGTGGTACCCAGCAATGTTGAGTAAGTGCAAACAGCAACAGGTGACATCATCTCAGTAGAATCAGTCCATCAGTGGCACCCAGCAATGTTGAGTAGGTGCAGACACCAACAGGTGACATCATTTCAGTAGAAGCAGTCCATCAGTGGCACCCAGCAATGTTGAGTAGGTGCAGACTCCAACAGGTCACATCATTTCAGTAGAAGCAGTTCATCAGTGGCACCCAGCAATGTTGAATAGGTGCAGACAGCAGTCCATAATATTCACTATCACTGAGCACACAGTTCATTAGCAGAAATTAAACATGTCCTAGTGGCACCAATCATGTAGAAAAAGTACAAGTAACAGTCCATAATATCACCATCACTAATCAGACAGTTCAAGCATGAACAATAGTTTGAATGCACATACAAATGCTTTTACAATGCTCTTACACTAAACATACAAATCATAACAAACACACAAATGATGTCAGATAATTGTCATATTAACTATTACAAGTACACAAACATCAGTAAACCTATAATATTTATGGGTGTCAGTGCAAGCCACTACAAACAAATAAAATAATATTTAGGAGATAGGTGGGTAGGATTAGGAAAGGAAAACACACAAAACACACTCACTCATCTTTCATCCACATTAAGTACTACTGTGTAATTGTATAGTGTTAACTGTGTACATGCACTTCTGTCAAAATTTCATGTTCATCATGTGTATCAAGTAATAGTGGCAGCAATGTATAACAGTCAATAATAGTTAAGTCAACGTCATAGTCATCATGTCAAGACCAATGTTTGCCGAGCCAGATCAAAATGTACGGTTGCTGAACAACTGTCAGTGTGCCAAGATATGCAACTTCCTCTCTCCAAAAAAAAAAAGTACATACTGCTTAGTGATTTAACAAAGTGTGTGTAGACAATCTTCCTTCCATTTTAGTGTTCTAGTCTGCTATCTTCATCCTCCTTGTTCCATATAGACCAACAAAAAAAAAAAAAATGCACCTCACTTATTTTACCTCTTATACACCAAAACTCCAATCAACTTCATATAATCTCAATACCTCCATAATACCTCTTCAATACGTCGATACATATAAACCTTATTGCCAGTATCATTTCACTTCCATAACAACTCTTTCCTCTAGTCAGTCTCCTCGATCGAGTACAGATAAAATCCTAATGCAAACCTCCTCATCCCATACAATCCGAAGACACACTGTCAACACACAACCTCTGTGTAATCCATCTGACCAAAATCTTCTACTCATTATGAATTATAAACAAAGAATGCATACATGACCTCTAACAGACTTAGTTCGAATAACTCTCAGTAATTAAGTACGATTACGGAGTGTGAATGATCCTAATATTTCACAGTGTGTACACCACTTCAAGAATTATGGCAAACAGAAGCAAACATGTGGAGTATTTCTGGTGTCAAGTGTCACTTCCTATTTCAATTGCTCACGAAAAATGCAGTGTAATAACTGTATTGGTATGTCATGTCGTTAGCTTCCTTCCTATTGGCATACATTTATACAGCTTTCATAAAACCTCCAGCTCATGTGACTTCTATGATGTTTCTTGTACTAAAGTCGCTCGTCGAATTACTGCAGTTCATTTTCTTATGTTAAAATATAAAGCACTGAGCGTAAGCAAAACAAGCAACAGCGAGTAAATATACCAATAGTGAACAGAATGTCAACAAGTGGATGCAGCACAATTTCTATAACGAGGCTTCGCCAAGCGAACAATCCGTAACCCATACCACATCGTAACCCACACTCCATGTCCGTACACTGTACATCAGCATTGCTATATACCAAATTAAAGTATAGTTATGACAACAAGCAGAAATGTGTAAATGTGCAATCCATACGCATAGCAGTAAACATATATCTTACGTACTAAACAGGTCATTAGCATCGTATCTTAATAAGTAAACATGAAGGCGCAAGCAGATAAATCACAAAGTATGACTTACATACCTAACCACAGCAGCACAATTAATCAGGTGACAATTATAATTTAAATAAATAGGCACAGCAGGCACATAATTAAAAATATGACATCAGTGAAAAAGCAGTGCAGCCAAGCGATGCATAATATATACAAGTAACAATCCAGTTCATTAATAATCATTGTCAAAATCAGTTAACGTACGCAAGCACGTCGCTTCACAAGTAATTTCATTGAACATGTAATTAGCACAAAGTATGAATCACGTAATCGCGAGCAGCAAATTACGTCTAAAGTACGTACCTAAGTGGAAATATGTTACCTGAAAAATAAACTCAATTAATAGTTACCCTTTTTTAGTTTATTAGTTTCTTCTTGGGAATTACATTCTTCCTGAAAATTTCTCGATAGCAAGTCGTCTTAACGTCGGAGACACACAGAATTTACCTGAAGTTCTTAAATATCTTATAGAACCGTATCCTGAAAAATACTGAATGTTAATAACAGAATTCATTAAGTCACTATAGCTTTATACTGAATTTAGTCGGAGAAATTAGACTGTGTATTTATTTACGGCTGTCAGTGCATTCGCACTGAGCGCTCGATCAGCTGTAGGCGCATGACGTAGGAAGTGATTGTTTGCGGTCAACGACTGCCTTGTGCGGCGCGCAGACTTGACTGTTGCTTTGAGTATGTGCCGCCGCCAAAACACAGCGCGGTATCCTTGTACTCTCCGCATGTTTACATGTAGCTGTTAGTTTCTCATAAGTACGTCATTCTACAAAAATTTTTCAAAAGTATATCATTCCACAAAAATTTTAACGTTAGATATATGATGTATTCCCTTAGAGCGTCGTGATTTAAGAGTTTCTACTTCAACAGTGTTATCATGAATAATTTTGCGAATTCTATATGGACCGTTATAAAGCAGAAAAAATTTGCGACACAAGCCTTTTCCTTTGTGAGACAAACGATGAGCCTTAATTAACACCTTCTGACCAACTGACAAGATTTTTAAACGACCAGGACGCTTAGCTGATTTCTCTCTTCTAGCAGCCGCAGATGCAATATTTTGTAGAGCCAGGTTGACAACTTCAGAATGCCGCAGTTTCCGTGTAGGCGGAAAAGGAACGATTTCAGAAATGCGATTTGTCGGTGCTTTGTTTTTTAATATCAGTATAGGTAGTAAAGAAGTTGAGTCGTTAGGAAGTTCATTCAGAATGTTTTGAAAAATATGAAGATACTGATCCCAAGTTCTGTGATTCTGATGACACAATTTATTGATTTCCTTCATCCATCTCTCTGAAGCGTTAGATTGAGGGTGAAAAAGTGAAATGAAAGTTGGTTTAATTTTACGACGCCGTAGAGTACGAAGCCAAATTTTAGAACGAAACTGTGATCCATTATCTGATATAACCTTATCAACATGACCCACTTCTTTAAGAAAATGGTTAATGAAAGCATTAGATACTGAACGAGCTGTTGCTTTGCGTAACGGTGTAAAACACACATATTTTGATGTCAACTCCACTGCTACGAAAATGTACGCAAAACCATTAGTAGATCGAACCACTGGACCGAACAAATCGACTGCAGCCATGTCCTTTAATTTTGCTGGAATGATAGGAAACAACGGTGCTCTATGAGAAACTGTCGGCGGCTTAGCCTTTTGACATAATTTGCATTTGGCAAGAACAAATCGAATACGTTTTTCCATATTATTGAAGTAGCAATTTTCTCGTAATTTATGAAAGCATTTTCTGGGACCAAAGTGTGCATAACTGTAATGCATATACCAAATCAGCTTATTAACCCACTCATCAGGAATACAAACTAACCAAACAGAGTTGTCGACCGATTTTCGTTTAAAAAGAATGTCATTGCGAACTAAATAATGCTGTCTAATCGCTACGCTTTCCTTTCTCTTCCACTTCTCCTTAATGTCCTTCCAGATTGGATCCTTATTTTGCTCCTTAGCAATGTCCTGGAGCGAAGACGAAATAAAGTTCTCAAACGCAACACCTTGAATATACATCAAACAATAATTGTTTTCCTTGCAGTCCTCTTCAGCACTTTGTTTCAAACCCATAGGTGCACATGATAAAGCATCAGCAACAATATTTGAAGAACCCTGTATGTAAACAATACTAAAATCAAATTCCTGTAGGTACAACGCCCATCGTGACAATCTGCCGTGAGTTAATTTTGTTGACATAAGAAATTCCAGAGCTCGATGATCGGTGTAAACCTTAGTATGTCTGCCAAACAAGAATGTCCGAAATTTTGTAAAAGCCCAAACAACAGCCAAAGCTTCAAGTTCCGTAATCGAATAATTCTTTTCTGATTTAGAAAGAACACGACTTCCAAATGCAATAGTCCTTTGTACTACAACGCCGTTTTCTTCTATCTCTTGAAATAAATGTGCACCTAGGCCTTTGTATGATGAGTCCGTCGCCAAACAAAAATCTTTAGATAAATCCGGGTGTGAAAGAAGTGGAGCACCAACTAAAGCATCACGAAGTTGTTCAAATTCTGACTGAGCTTCCTCATCCCAACACCAATTAGATTTATTTCCAGATAGTTCACATAAACGAGGCGTGGCCAAATCGTCCAATCTAACAAAGCGTCTAAGAAAATTACAGACACCAAGAAAACTACGAACATCACGTTTTGTGGTAGGAACAGCATAATTACGAATAGCGTCTAATTTTTCTGGATCAGAAAGAATACCTTCTGTAGAAATAATGTGACCGAGAAATTTCACCTGAGAACGACCAAATTCAGATTTTTCTAAGTTCACCGTAATGCCAACTCTTGCAAAAATACGTAATAATGAATCCAAAATTTTGTTGTGCTCACTCCAAGAACGTTTAGCAATAAGAATATCGTCAACATATGAAGTAATATTGTCACGAAGATAAACAGGTAAAATTTCATTTAAGCTACGAATGAATGCTGCCGAAGATACAGTAAGTCCAAACGGTAATTTCCGAAACTGGTAACAGTTACCAAAGGCTAAAAAGGCAGTATATTTTCTACAATCAGGGTGGAGTTCTATTTGCCAAAAACTTGCGCGCATATCAATCGTGGATAAAACTTTAATTCCATGAAAATGTTGAAGAAGTTCATCTAAGTTTTGTGGACGGTCAGTTTCAGGAATGATGATATTATTTATCTGTCTGGAATCCAGAACCAAGCGAATTGACCCATCCTTTTTAAGAACAACGTGTAATGGGCTAGTATAAGGACTGACTGCAGGCTCAATAATGCCCTGATCTAACATGTACTGAAGTTCATTCTTAACCTTGTCTCTGTAAGCCAAAGGAATAGCGTACGTTTTCCCCCGAAATGGTGTGTGTTCTTTTACTTTAAATAAATATTGTAAGCCTTGTATAGTTCCCGTGTGATGACTAAACACTGTAGCATGTGAAGTCAAAATTTGGTGCAGCTCTTCTCTTGCAACGTCATCTGGCACTTCAGCTTTCTTAACCTTTTCATTAATCAGTTCTTCGCTATTAATTATATCATCCATCGCGTCCCTGTATCTATTGTCATTGTCATGAATAAACACATTGTCGTCATAATGCTCAACGAAAACATCAGAAGTAAGAAACCTTAAACATTTTGTATCTGACTCAGATCTTGTTAAACACTCGAAAAATTTCAAACATTTCGGCATTCCGGCAACAGTCAAATTCACACTTCCCTCTTTAAAGTTCAAAATTGCCTTATGTGCGTTAAGAAACTCCATACCTAATATAATTTGTGTACTGAGTAATGGAACAATAATAAAATTAGCAGAAAATTCGTATCCTTGACAATTGAAATTTAGGTTGGTCTGTTGTTTAACTTCTACACCTTTTCCAGAAATCGCTCCTCGAATTGTAGTTTTAGAAATAGGTAACACAGGACAGGCAATAGTCCTTTCATATATACGAAAAACTGATTCACTAATGACGTTCAATGGGCTCCCAGAATCTAAAACTGCAGTGAACTTATTCTTACCCACACATACTTCAATAACAGGATGTAAAAATGCGTCTACATTATTTTCCTTTTCGTCTAACAAAATGTCTCTCATGTCTTCCAGGCGTACGTAGTGTAAAGCCGTAGTGTCATTACTTTCTGAACCGTCTATATTGCTGCCAGAAGCCGAAGCTGCTAGTCATTATCGATTGTTTGCGTCACGTCTTTGATTATTCGCGTCATTCCGCGGATCCATTTCTACGATTTGCACTTGTCTCTCTGAAGTTCTGTCACGTGGAGGATGCCAATTAGGTCCCTCCTGTCTGTTAGATACAAATTCTTGGTTGTGTCTGTTATTAAAATTTCTGTTTTCCTGTCTGTCTGCATAACTACTTCTTGTGTAATTTCGACTGTCACTTCTGAAATTATTGTTGTATCTACTACCCTGGTTATTTCTGTAGTAAGAATTTCTATTACTGTATGAATAATTTCTGTCTTGATGATACCGATTACTGTTTCCGTATGATTGATCATTCCGGTACGAATTACCGTTATTATAATTGTCTGTGTAATTTCTGTTAGAACGTCTGTTATTGTCATAGGGCTGGTATCTATTGTCCTGTCTGTTACGTCTGTCATTCTCCATTACCCATATAACGCCCGTTCCGATCACTATCCCTTTTCTCTGAAAATCTACTGTAATTACTGTTACTGAAAAAATTACTGGAAGTCCCATCGTCGTTGTCATACTCAAGTTCTTGCAACAAAGTCTTAAAAGTCTCAATGTCGTCTTTACATCTTCCGGCTAAAGCAATTTGTCTTATGGATTGTGGCAGCTTAGTTAAACAAATGCGAATTAATTCAGTCGGGCTGTAAGGGTTGGAAAGGAACTGATTCTTTCGAATCATGTCTTCAAAGTATTCTGCCGGCGTGTGGAACTCAGACTGTTTAAAATTACGCTGCATAATCAGACTATGTTTGACTCTGTCTTGTGTGTTTTCGGACCAATATGCCGATAAAAATGCATGATAAAAATCATTCAGATTATTACAATCTCTAATGAGTGCGCGCATCCGCGTCGCCGGTTCGTTTTCTAAATATCCACACATAAATTCCAGTTTGTGACTTAGTGGCCAGTTTGGTGGAAGTGCGTACATAAATTGATCTAACCATGCACATGGATGTATGTCATTCTTAGAATTGCGGAAGATCTTAAATTTCCGAACAGTCAAAAAGTGTTTATAGTCAAAGTTTTCGCCTCGTGGCGACAAAGACCTACCGCGTCTGTCCCAGTCCCAATGTCGATTATTGTCACGTTCGCGCGCCTGGCGCTCTCTTGTTGCATCCCGTAAATGAAACAAATTATTTTCTTCAAACCCCTCTGGTATCTGTGATTCTAAATTTCTTTTGCCGTCTTTTCCTACGATTTCGCCTTAAATTTGTTTGACTTGCTTTTTTAATGCCTCATATTCCCTTTTCACGCGTTCATTAAATTTTCCCTGATTTTCAACATGTTTATTTATGCTCTGGTACTCTTCGGTTTCTGAAAATGGCAATGGAGCTGTGTCATCTGAATCTCTGTCCCCATTTAAACTAAGATTTGTCAATTTATCTGAAATCTCCTCCACTCTTTCCGATAAGTCACCAATTTGTTCTTTCTGTTTCTTTACGTCTTCCGTAAGTGTCGCGACTCGCGTTTCAGTATTAACGCATTTAGTAGTTAACTGTTCATACTGTTGTGTTAGGTTATTTAATCTGTCATTTTGTACGGATTCCTCGATTCTCTCAAATATTTCTTCCTTATCTTTTGCACGTTGTAAATTTAACTCTGAAAATTTCTGTACTGTCACGCGATCTCTTTCTTCCTGTTCTCTATCCTGTTCCCTTTGTCTATTCTCTACTGCAACTAATCTATTATTGTGAGCATTCAAAATCGGTTGTACTTCTTCTCTAATTTCTTTCTTTAATTCATCTTTCATGTTTTTGAAACATGTCCCTATTCGTGAGTCTAACCGTGTTTCCAAAGTTTCAATCTCTGTTTTAAATTCAGATCCTAACTGTGATCCCAATGAGTCTAACCGTGTTTCCATTGTTCCCATTTCTGTTTTTAATTCAGATCGTAACTGTGATCCCATTGTTCCCATATCAGTTTTAATTTCAGATCGCAAAGTTCCCATCTCTGTTTTAAACTTAGATTCCAACTGTGATCCCAGATTTAATATTGCACCCATCAACTGCTCCATATTAGCCGGTTCGAAATTCTTTTCGCCCCTAACGTTTCCCGCAAAACTAACTTCCTTCTGCATAGCCATAAAGCTATCTGTGTTCGATACTATTTCAGAATCTTCTATCGTTGATCTCGTACTCTGTGAATTTTCTGATTGAGAAAAATTTTGAAATGGTTCCGGACTATTTTCCCGACATATCACATTGTTTTCCACTTCATTATTCATCATACTGTTGCCCTATGTTGGCGAGTTCGCCATGTCAACAATTTCGTCATTCTCACTATTCATCATTTTTACCTTTTTCATTGATCGCGTAATCATTTACAAAATATACAAAACTCGTCACTATATGATAATTGCACACAACGACACTTTATCTCCAACAATACCATTCACACGAAATGTTTCCTTCAAACACGATTGACAAACAATTGAAATAATTGCACTAAATCGTCAAACGCGTATACAAGACAACAAAATTAAATTATGAAATACCATTAGAAGACTGACAATTACCAAATCTACACATGCAATCTAGACTAAAATTACTACTCTACAAATTACTGCAACAATACTACTGTCTACTATTTTTACAATCAGAAGATTCCAAGGGACGATCCGAAGCAGCGGTCGCCACGTGCATGGGGGCTTATTTTAAATATTAATGAAAATATTTTTTTTTTTTTTTTTGTAGTTGTCTGTCCGGTTACGCAAGTCTCGTAAACGGCTGGCCCTGACTAGTATTATTACGCAATCTGACTGCTTAGAATGACAACAAAGAATGTAAGAAAATTTTCGTTAACACAATTAATTAAGCCCCCAGCAACTATAAAACCTACGAAACAACAAACACAAGTGTAGCTGTTCTGTATGTGGTAGTATGACTCAACGCACATCTGGCACGGTTCTTCTTCAACAAAACAAGAATTTTTAAATACCAATTATACTGACGTGATAAAAGAAAATTAGAAATAATATAATTGTGCAAGAAACCCAGAATTACACTCTAATACAAGAACACAAGCCAGATGCTTTGTTGACTGAACCTGTAATGACACATTATTCAGGACACACAAATAAATAGACAACATAATATTTGTTACCTTCATATATATTGACGAAAAGCACTCTGACCATTACAATATCTCCATTGGAATAACATCTGCTATCTCTCCCATCACATAGCTGCATAAAACATCGAACAAACACTCACTACTACCCCATCTCATTCCAACTTCAGCTACAAGCAGTGTCCACCACAACTTCTCGGCAAGAACTGCCTGTCGCTGCGTCTCAATAATCACTGCCAGTGGAGGCGGCGGAACAATACTCTCTGGCGCGATTTCTGGCGCTGTGGCTCAGTGTAGCCACCTTTCAGCCTGCATAACCATCTCATCACGGAGAAAAGCAGACTCGTGTGTGATGTCACATACATTATATGCGTTGTTGAAATCAATGACTCAATCAATGTTAAAAAGACTGCAGCTCATACTATTTGCGTGTTCCATTTTGTTTCATGAACGAATATGATTGCTATCGTTTCAAGCTGAGTGTTGAAATAATAATTTAAAAAGAAGTTCTTGATCACATAAGCATATTGAAGAATTTTGAGGAAATGAAGGATACTTAATTTAAGATTGGGTTGAGGAGCTTTGATATGCTAAAGGATTTCTGACATGGTTTCAGATAAGTTGGAAACTGAAATACAAGTACGAGAAACATAGCTCCTGTCAAAAGAGATTTGAACCCTTTAACATTACAAGTTATTCATCCCAACAATAAGATTCTGTGATAGTGAACCTTATATTAGAAAAATAAAGATGTGTTTTGTAGCAAAGAGGGAATACATTGTAGCACACTGGACTCGCATTCGGGAGGACGACGGTTCAATTCCGCGTCCGGCCATCCCGATTTAGGTTTTCCGTGATTTCCCTAAATCGCTCCAGGCAAATGCCGAGATGGTTCCTTTGAAAGGGCACGGCCGCCTTCCTTCCCCGTCCTTCCCTAATCCGATGAGACCGATGACCTCGCTGTCTGGCGTGCTCCCCCAAAAACAACCAACCAACCAATACGTTGTATTAGTGTTTTAATTCGTTCAGCAATAAAGTGAAGTTATCATATTACTAAGTTTATTTGTAGATTGTCATTTTTATTTCTGGTTAACTGTTGCCGTCTGAATTTACGTAGTGTAATTTTGCAATATGGACATAGTGAGTGGAGCTTTGGACGCTAGAAAATGTAGTGCCAAGTGGGGAAATTGGTATATTTGAAAAATATTCTTCAGTTCGTGTTCAGTATAGGGGTGACAGTCTGGCATCTGCTACGTCTACATCTACATCCATACTCCGCAAGCCACCTGACGGTGTGTGGCGGAGGGTACCTTGAGTACCTCTATCGGTTCTCCCTTCTAGTCCAGTCTCGTATTGTTCGTGGAAAGAAGGATTGTCGGTATGCCTCTGTGTGGGCTCTAATCTCTCTGATTTTATCCTCATGGTCTCTTCGCGAGATATACGTAGGAGGGAGCAATATACTGCTTGACTCTTCCGTGAAGGTATGTTCTCGAAACTTTGATAAAAGCCCGTACCGAGCTACTGAGCGTATCTCCTGCAGAGTCTTCCACTGGATTTATTTTTTATTTATTTATCGTTCAGCTACAGGCAAAGCGTGATACACTTACAAACATCGACATAAAAATTTAAATTAACATTAACAATGATTTACAATAAAATTTTCAGGGTTTCCAGCCACAAAAGTGCTTGGTCACTTATCACATGTATGTCCATCAGATTTCCTCCCTTAAGTCCGTGTACGTCGCACTCAACTATATGCTGCATGGTTTGACTCTCTCCGCACTCACAATTGGGGTCCTGGGAGAAACCCCACTTTTTCAACAAATATCCGCACCGACCAACACCTGTCCGCAGACGATTTAGAGTTACCCACACTCTACGTTGGAGTTGGAAGCCTGGAACTCGTTGAGATGGGTCCTCAATAAGGAAACTGTTATTCACTTTGCTTTCCTGCCATTGCTGTTTCCACAGGTTATCGATATCAATCTGTTGTTTGAGTTCTTTCCAGAAGGGATTTCTTGACATCAATCTGTCAGGGGGAGGAGGTAGGTCCCTGAACTTTTCTTTGTACCTCTGGATTGCTCTTTCACGTCTAATCGAGGGTGGTTCGATATTGGCAAGGACGGGCAGCCAAGGTTTCGGGGTGGGTCTTACTGTTCCTGTTATGAGCCTCATTGTCTCGTTAAGTTGCACATCAATATATCTGACATGCCTACTGCGGGCCCAGACGGGTGCGCAATATTCCGCTACACTATACAGAAGTGCCAGTGCTGATGTACGTAGAGTTTCAGTGGAACATCCCCAGGTTGTTCCTGCCAGTTTCATTATGATGTTGTTTCTTGTTTTCATTTTTTGGGCGACTTCGTACAGGTGGCTCTTATATGTGAGAGTGCGATCTAGCTTAACACCCAGATATTTTGGCGTTCTATCGTTTTTCAACAATTTACCTTTTATTTGCACTTTTAGCTCACGATTTGCATCTTTGTTACACAAGTGCATTATTGATGCCACGGATTTAGTCGGATTTACTTTGAGGTGCCAGTTGTCATAATATTGTTGTAGTCGTTCCAGATCCCTGTTTAAAATTTCTTCCAGTTCTTCGAAAGTGTTGGCGTGAGCCGCGATAGCGATGTCATCTGCATACATAAAAGAACGAGATTCCAGGTTTGGGATGTCCGCTATGTATAAATTGAAAAGGCATGGAGCCAGCACAGACCCTTGGGGGAGACCATTTTGTAGTGTCCTGTAGCTGCTTGTTTTCCCATTCAGAGATACCTTGAATCTCCTGTTTATCAACATATTTCTGACTAGATCTATGATCTTCTTGCATTTCACGACTTTTGACAATTTATACAGTATCCCTTTTGTCCATACGGTGTCGTATGCTGAGGTGAGATCTAATAATACCATGCCCGTTTTCTTTTTGTTTTGGTAACCTCTTTCAATGAAAGTGGTTAGGGCGAGAACTTGGTCGCAGCAGTCTCTTCCTTTTCGAAAACCGCCTTGCTCTGGGGGAAGAGCAGCTTCTATTTTACTTTCTATTCTGCCTAGGATGACTCGTTCAAACAGCTTGTAAGTGGTGCACAATAAAGATATCGGTCTATAATCTTTAGCATTCTCTCCTGTTTTCCCTGGTTTCTGGATGGCTATGACTTGTGCGTTTTTCCATTGCTTTGGTAACCGGCTGGTATCTATGATATTAGAGAAAAGAGAAGACAGCCATACTCTTCCCTTTGGCCCGAGGTTCTTCAAGAATTCTGGAAGAAGGCCGTCACAGCCAGCTGCTTTACCAGGTGACATTTTCTTTAGTGCTATATTTATCTCTTCTCGTGTTACCCAGTTCGCTAAACCTGCTTCCTCCTCGCTTGCATCTAGCTCTTCGTTCATCAGTTGGTGCAGTTCTTTTTTCTTCGAGGCGGAGGCATGGATTCTGGATGTTTGTAGTATAGAAGAGCATATCTTGTTAGGGGTCATTTTATTATTGATGTTCCGTCCCTTGAATTGTGCTCCGCCAAGTTTCCTCAGTAGGCTCCAGCTCTTCTGTGAGGAGTGCGTTAAGTCCATTTGTTCCATCCGCTTTTGCCATCTCTGTTTGCGTTCCTCGTCCATAGCTCTTATGAGCTGTTCTCCTAGTTCTGGATTCTCTGTTTGGTTGTATTCATCGAGTAGTTGTTCGCACTCCTTTGTCCAGCATGGGATGTATTCTTTCCGCGCTCCTCTTGGTATTGAGTTATGTGCCGCTTTGATAATTAACTTCGTAAATCTGTCGTAATTTTCTGGAATTGGGGGAATTCTGTTTACATTATTTTCAATGGTATCTTTAAACTTAACCCTTCCTGAGGTTCCAGCGGGCTATAGGGGGGCTCTTTATTACTGGTATTTGGATCCCAAGGTCTATAATAACTGGTCTGTGTTGGCTCCGAGGAATACGGCTCAGTACAGTTCTCTTGGACGGAAGTGCTATTCCAGTTTCTCCAGATGAGACAAAACAAAGATCGGGCGTTGATGTTGTGCCCCACGCTCCTGAACAGAAGGTGGGGGTATCTTTTGCATCGTATATTAATGTATAATTATTTATATCTGCCCAGTCTGCCAGCATGAGTCCTTCTTTGTCGCAAGACTGATAGCCCCATCTGGGGTGATGGGAGTTAAAATCGCCAATTATGACTGCAGGGTGTTGTGGGTTAGGTAAAACAGGTTGTTCCCATTTTTCTGAAGGTGGCTTGTACACGTTATACACAGTCATATCGTTTAGTTTGATTCCCACGGCAAATTCGTGGTGCATAGTTTCCTCAATATTATCAACCAGTTCTTTATTGATCAGTGTTGCAATACCGTGTTTATTATGGGCTTTATAGCCCACAATTTCATATCCTGGTATTAGAAGTCTCGAGATATTTTCTTCTGATAGATGTGTTTCCTGCAAGGTCAGCACATCAATTTTTTCTTCTGTTAGTAGCTTTGTGAGGATGTCTCCTTTTGTCCTCGTGTATCCTTCTATGTTAACTTGGCATATACGTATTCGTCCACGCACTTGGCTCCGGGGGGGAAACTGAGGCATTTGTCTCGCTCTCTTGCGTAACTTCGCCTGTGAGGGCCGGGAGGTATTACTACGTCCGGCCGCCGTTTTGTGGTGACATTTGCTTCTCGTGTCGCAGCTCGTTCTGAGCATTTCGATTTTCTTCTCGCAATGCGATCGTTGTGCGGCACGATGCTGGGGGGGTAGACCACGTCGAGGCTGTCACCATCTACCCCTTCCACTGGAGTTTATCTATCATCTCCGTAACGCTTTCGCGATTACTAAATGATCCTGTAACGAAGCGCGCTGCTCTCCGATGGATCTTCTCTATATCTTCTATCAACCCTATCTGGTACGGATCCCACACTGCTGAGCAGTATTCAAGCAGTGGGCGAACAAGCGTACTGTAACCTACTTCCTTTGTTTTCGGATTGCATTACCTTAGGATTCTTCCAATGAATCTCAGTCTGGCATCTGCTAGCATGGGAAGCAGCCAGAAACATTTACGCTGTGCATGGGGATAAAACCATTGGACGAAGCATGGCAAGAAAATAGTTTTCTCGTTTGAAGAAGGATCGTTTTGACATTAGAGACTCCACCTTCAGGAAGATCTTCGGTGTTTGATGTATTAGCCCACAATGATTCACGTCAATGTACTTGAGAACTGGCAAATATGATGAACTGTGAACGTTCCACCGTCGTGCGACATTTGCTTGAAATGGGGAAGGCTCAAAAATTGGGTGTGTGGGTAACGCATGCTCTAAGATAAAATCACAAAAATCAGCTGGTGGCCATAGTCACATCTGTGCTTGCTCCTCATCAATTGGCTTGTCAACAACACCGACCATTCTTATTCTCTGCTGTTACTCTTAGATAACTGGAGGTTTTACTTTTTTTTTTTTTTTTTTTTTTTTTTTTTGCTGACGGAAGTAAAAGAAAGTAATGACTGACGCCAAACAAAGACGCAACTGCCTCTAGAAAAGAATGCGCGCATCCACAAAGGATAACGATGTGCTTCTGGTGGAACACGGACGGTTTGGGATGCCAATATAGCTCCCCCGAGATGTAACCATAACTCCTAACATTTATTGTCAACAAGTGAGAACTCTTTCAGATGTAAACGAAGAACAAAGACCAAGCAGACAGTGTGAATTGATGCTATTCCATGGCAACGCTTGCTCGCGTTGTGCTAAAATGACGAAAAAACACTATGCAGAACTTGGATTGTGAAGTCATTCCGCACCCTCCTTATTCATCTGAGCTTGTGCCCTCAGATTTTGACCTTCTCAGCTTTCTAGCAAACAGCCTTCGAGGAATTTCCTTTCTGGATGAAAATGTGCTCCGGACATGGTTCGACGAGTTGTTCGCCTCAAGTTAGGTTAGGTTAGATTCCGTGATGTCTGCATTCGCGGAGGCGAAAAGCTACTCCAGCTTTGACAGACTTTTGTAACAGTGAAGGAAAATATACCACTGACGACTTTAGTCTCTGTTATGTGTTTCTGTTGTGTTTACTGAACTTATGGAAAAACGCTACGAACTTAACGCACCAACGTAATTCACCCTACTGAAACGTCCCCTTCGAACAATTGTACACGACTGTGCTTAAACTGACACACAATATTTTTAGCGCAACGCAATCTGACTTTCAAAAATCTGTACTATAGAATGGCCCTGACTAACATTAAACTATACCTTTCAGAAATCACTTACCTCACAAAAATCTTCATTACTCGAACTACTGCAATACAGCGAGCGCCACTACTGCCAGCTAAATAAAAGATTCAAACTACAGAAGGCACTAACTACTGATAGGGATAGTTAGCAAATGAAAGATTTTAATAGAGAACAAACACTGTATTTACCTTAATATCATCATATATATAGCAGTTCATGACAAATTACAAAACTCCGCCATCTCTCTCCCCACATCCACCACTGCTGGCGGCTCACCTCCAACTGCGCAACGCTACGCGCTGTTCACATCCAGCTGCCGCTGCCTAACACTACAATGGCAGACAACAATGCAAACTAGCCACAGACTGCACTACGTAACGTTGCCAGTAAGAAAACATAAACAGCCTACTTACATAAAGAAAACATAAACAGCCTACTTACACTATATACAGGTTGATTCACGAAGATATGCAAATATTTATATATGTTATTCTACAAGTAAAACGCAACAAAAAAAAATCATATAAATATAGCTTCGCAAATGTTTGGTTACTGTGTTACGGCTAGTAAAATACACTACTGGCCATTAAAATTGCTACACCACAAAGATGTGCTACAGATGCGAAATTTAACCGACAGGAATAAGATGCTGTGATATGCAAATGATTAGCTTTTCAGAGCATTCACACAAGGTTGGCGCCGGTGGCGACACCTACAACGTGCTGACATGAGGGAAGTTTCCAACCGATTCCTCATACACAAACAACAGTTGACCAGCGTTGCCTGGTGAAACGTTGTTGTGATGCATCGTGTAAGGAGAAATGCCTACTATCACGTTTCCGACTTTGATAAAGGTCGGATTGTAGCCTATCGCGATTGCGATTTATCGTATAGCCACATTGCTGCTCACGTTGGGCGAGATCCAATGACTGTTATCAGAATATGAAATCGGTGGGTTCAGGAGGGTAATACGGAACGCCGTGCTGGATCCCAACGGCCACGTATCACTAGCAGTCGAGATGACAGGCATCTTATCTGCATGGCTGTAACGGATCGTGCAGCCACGTCTCGATCCTTGAGTCAACAGATGGGGACGTTTGCAAGACAACAACCATCTGCTCGAACAGTTCGACGACATTTGCAGCAGCATGGACTATCAGCTCGGAGACCATGGCTGCGGTTACCCCTGACGCTGCATCACAGACAGGAGCGCATGAGATGGTATACTCAACGACGAACCTGGGTACACGAAAGGCAACACGTCATTTTTTCGGATGAATACAGGTTCTGTATTACAGCATCATGATGGTCGCATCCTTGTTTGGCGACATTGCGGTGAACGCACATTGGAAGCGTGTATTCGTCATCGTCATACTGGCGTATCACCTGGCGTGATGGTATGGGGTGCCATTGGTTACACGTCTCGGTCACCTCTTGTTCGCATTGACGGCACTTTTAACAGTGGACATTACATTTCAGACGTGTTACGAAACAATACAATTCAGCAGGATCATGCACGATCGCATGTTGCAGTTCTTGTACGGGCTTTTTTGGATACAGAAAATGTTCGACTACTTCCCTGGCCAGCACATTCTCCAGGTCTCTCATTAATTGAAAACGTCTGGTCAATGGTGGCCGAGCAACTGTCTCGTCACAATACGCCAGTCACTACACTTGATGAACTGTGGTATCGTATTGAAGCTGCATGGGCAGATGTATTTATACACGCCATCCAAGGTCTGTTTGACTCAATGCCCAGGCGTATCAAGGCCGTTATTACGGCCCAGAGGTGGTTGTTCTGGATACTGATTTCTCAGGATCTATGCACCCAAATTGCGTGAAAATGTTATCTCATGTGAGTTCTTGTATAATATAGTTGTCCAATGAATACCCGTTTATCATCTGCGTGTCTTCTTGGTGTAGCAATTTTAATGGCCAGTAGTGTATTTTGCGTGAAATTTAGCAGCTTCGTAAATATGAAGCCATCGCAAAACTGTACGAGGTTAAAGTAAAGCATGGTTTCCATTTATTTTGTTGTTATTGATCTGGTGAATCTAATAAAACATGTCCCAGACGTGTACCCGCAGTAGTTTTCCAGAACATCCAGAGAAGCAAATAAGTAATTTCGTAAAATTTTTAATTTATTAACAACTTTGCCCAATTGGTTTCTTAAATTCAAGACAGTTGCAGAAATTTTTCAGCAGAAGTTGTAGAGAATTTAATTATGGAAAAATGATGGTAATAAGGTTAACTGAATCTGTATGAATGTGTCACATAATCTTCTTTTATTAATTCCATAGCACACGTGAATTCATATTAAACCGGAGAAAATAAAGCTCAGTGCTAAGGAGGCTGTACAGTATACATATAATTTCACAATACATTCACAATATACACTCCTGGAAATTGAAATAAGAACACCGTGAATTCATTGTCCCAGGAAGGGGAAACTTTATTGACACATTCCTGGGGTCAGATACATCACATGATCACACTGACAGAACCACAGGCACATAGACACAGGCAACAGAGCATGCACAATGTCGGCACTAGTACAGTGTATATCCACCTTTCGCAGCAATGCAGGCTGCTATTCTCCCATGGAGACGATCGTAGAGATGCTGGATGTAGTCCTGTGGAACGGCTTGCCATGGCGCCTCAGTTGGACCAGCGTTCGTGCTGGACGTGCAGACCGCGCGAGACGACGCTTCATCCAGTCCCAAACATGCTCAATGGGGGACAGATCCGGAGATCTTGCTGGCCAGGGTAGTTGACTTACACCTTCTAGAGCACGTTGGGTGGCACGGGATACATGCGGACGTGCATTGTCCTGTTGGAACAGCAAGTTACCTTGCCGGTCTAGGAATGGTAGAACGATGGGTTCGATGACGGTTTGGATGTACCGTGCACTATTCAGTGTCCCCTCGACGATCACCAGTGGTGTACGGCCAGTGTAGGAGATCGCTCCCCACACCATGATGCCGGGTGTTGGCCCTGTGTGCCTCGGTCGTATGCAGTCCTGATTGTGGCGCTCACCTGCACGGCGCCAAACACGCATACGACCATCATTGGCACCAAGGCAGAAGCGACTCTCATCGCTGAAGACGACACGTCTCCATTCATCCCTCCATTCACGCCTGTCGCGACACCACTGGAGGCGGGCTGCACGATGTTGGGGCGTGAGCGGAAGACGGCCTAACGGTGTGCGGGACCGTAGCCCAGCTTCATGGAGACGGTTGCGAATGGTCCTCGCCGATACCCCAGGAGCAACAGTGTCCCTAATTTGCTGGGAAGTGGCGGTGCGGTCCCCTACGGCACTGCGTAGGATCCTACGGTTTTGGCGTGCATCCGTGCGTCGCTGCGGTCCGGTCCCAGGTCGACGGGCACGTGCACCTTCCGCCGACCACTGGCGACAACATCGATGTACTGTGGAGACCTCACGCCCCACGTGTTGAGCAATTCGGCGGTACGTCCACCCGGCCTCCCGCATGCCCACTATACGCCCTCGCTCAAAGTCCGTCAACTGCACATACGGTTCACGTCCACGCTGTCGCGGCATGCTACCAGTGTTAAAGACTGCGATGGAGCTCCGTATGCCACGGCAAACTGGCTGACACTGACGGCGGCGGTGCACAAATGCTGCGCAGCTAGCGCCATTCGACGGCCAACACCGCGGTTCCTGGTGTGTCCGCTGTGCCGTGCGTGTGATCATTGCTTGTACAGCCCTCTCGCAGTGTCCGGAGCAAGTATGGTGGGTCTGACACACCGGTGTCAATGTGTTCTTTTTTCCATTTCCAGGAGTGTATGTTCAAGAATATCGCCACCGAGTTCAATGCATTTAGCTGCACATGTATGAACAGAGTTTGTTGCTCGTTTCAGTTTCACAGGGTTGTTCTTAATTTCTTCTATTACATTAATAATGCGAGCAAGTAATGCCACACGAGTATGGGCTTTGTCCTCATAAACTATGTCTTTCATCCACTACCATGCACAAAAATCCATTGGCGTTGAATCGGGCGATATGTGTGGCCATAGACGTGATCACCACGACCAATCCATTTCTGGGGTAAATTTTCATTTAAATATATAGTAACGGCGTTGCTGGAATGTGGAGGGGTGCCGTCACGTTGAAAATAAATTTGCGATCGCGTAGCGAGTGCAACATCTTCGAGCAACCGGGGCATTTCTTCTTGGAGGAATTTTAAGTACGTCTCGCCAGTTAGATGTCCTGGGAAAATGAATGGTCTAATAAAGTGTGTGCTGATTATACCACACCACACATTTATGCTAAATCGCTGTTGGAAACTGTGTGGCACTATTGCATGTGGGTTTGCTTAAGACTATACGAGCTCGTTATGTAAATTGTTTTTACCACCTCGAGTAAACTGTGCCTCAGCAGTAAATAAAATGCATTTGTGTAACTGACGATTAGTACAGGGTTATTACAAATGATTGAAGCGATTTCACAGCTCTACAATAACTATATTATTTGAGATATTTTCACAATGCTTTGCACACACATACAAAAACTCAAAAAGTTTTTTTAGGCATTCACAAATGTTCCATACGTGCCCCTTTAGTGATTCGGCAGACATCAAGCCGATAATCAAGTTCCTCCCACACTCGGCGCAGCATGTCCCCATCAATGAGTTCGAAAGCATCGTTGATGCGAGCTCGCAGTTCTGGCACGTTTCTTGGTAGAGGAGGTTTAAACACTGAATCTTTCACATAACCCCACAGAAAGAAATCGCATGGGGTTAAGTCGGGAGAGCGTGGAGGCCATGACATGAATTGCTGATCATGATCTCCACCACGACCGATCCATCGGTTTTCCAATCTCCTGTTTAAGAAATGCCAAACATCATGATGGAAGTGCGGTGGAGCACCATCCTGTTGAAAGATCAAGTCGGCGCTGTCGGTCTCCAGTTGTGGCATGAGCCAATTTTCCAGCATGTCCAGATACACGTTCCTGTAACGTTTTTTGCGCAGAAGAAAAAGGGGCCGTAAACTTTAAACCTTGAGATTGCACAAAACACGTTAACTTTTGGTGAATTGCGAATTTGCTGCACGAATGCATGAGGATTCTCTACCGCCCAGATTCGCACATTGTGTCTGTTCACTTCACCATTAAGAAAAAATGTTGCTTCATCACTGAAAACAAGTTTCACACTGAACGCATCCTCTTCCATGAGCTGTTGCAAACGCGCCGAAAATTCAAAGCGTTTGACTTTGTCATCGGGTGTCAGGGCTTGTAGCAATTGTAAACGGTAAGGCTTCTGCTTTAGCCTCTTCCGTAAGATTTTCCAAACCGTCGGCAGTGATACGTTTAGCTCCCTGCTTGCTTTATTCGTCGACTTCCGCGGGCTACGCGTGAAACTTGCCCGCACGCGTTCAACCGTTTCTTCGCTCACTGCAGGCCGACCCGTTGATTTCCCCTTACAGAGGCATCCAGAAGCTTTAAACTGCGCATACCATCGCCGAATGGAGTTAGCAGTTGGTGGATCTTTGTTGAACTTCGTCCTGAAGTGTCGTTGCACTTTTATGACTGACCGATGTGAGTGCATTTCAAGCACGACATACGCTTTCTCGCTCCTGTCGCCATTTTGTCTTACTGCGCTCTCGAGCGCTCTGGCGGCGGAAACCTGAAAAGCGGCTTCAGCCGAACAAAATTTTAAGAGTTTTTCTACGTATCTGTAGTGTGTCGTGACCATATGTCAATGAATGGAGCTACAGTGAATTTATGAAATCGCTTCAATCATTTGTAATAGCCCTGTATTTAGCAAGTTTCACAACTCCAAGTGAAGGGCAGAATCTGCCGGATGTAAATGACGCACTTTTTGTTTATGGTGAGGATACAGATTATTGTACTTCAGTGTACGCCATACCTTAGATTGTCAAATGCCTAATCATTGAGAGATACGTAGTGCACTGGTATCCGGGCTACGTTGAACACCATCCATAATGTCGTCATCAGCGTCTTCACGTATCTAGAGCTCGTACTGATTGTGGACGCTGCGTCTAGAAACTGTCTCCCGTAATATTCGAAATAGCGTTCGGAGCCCTCCGAGTTGGATAACGTACGCGGTACTCGTTATCTGCAACTGTAGCATTACCATCACATATGCCACAAATAAACAGCATAGCGGCGTATTCCTCTATCGCAAATTTGAAAGGCATCACTATTTCATAAATAATCTACAAACTACAACAGTTACTACGTGGTTTCACTTAAATACACTGTTGTTGTTATGTTCTTTCGCTGAACAATAGAGAAAACTAACTCGTTTTCAAGCTTAGGAAATGACTGAAACAACTCATAACGGTTGCCAACAATGACATAAACTTTTTTACATTCTTAAAGGACAGTAAACAAATTTACTTGTATAATAGTCTTTGCTCCTCTAGATGTTCTGTAAAACTACTGCAGATACACTTCTGGAACATGTTTTATTACATTCACCAGATCAATAACAACAAAATAAATGAAAATCGTGGTTTACTTCAACCTCATACAGGTAACTAAACATTTGTGGACCTATGTTTGTATGAACTTCTTTTCTTTAGTTTTACTTGTAAAATAACATATTAAAATATTTGCATATCTTCGTGAATCACCCTGTGTATAGAGGGCTGGTCTTGTTAACGTTTAAGGACGTGATGCTGAGACGAGTAATTAAATATGAGACACATGGGGTCGCAAATGTCGGGAAGTACCCCAAATATTGATGAGAAATGTTGACCATGTGACGTCAAGCAGCTGAGAAGAGTGCTCCACCTACCATCTTCGAAGGCTGGCTGGCTGGCTCTGAGCGCTATGGGACTTAACATCTATGGTCATCAGTCCCCTAGAACTTAGAGAATTACTTAAACCTAACTAACCTAAGGACATCACACAACACCCAGTCATCACGACGTCTTCGAAGGATGCCATGTGTCTGATGATGGTCATGTGACTTGACCGAAACCGGTCACCTATGTTCTTGTAACATACGTGGTGTGATTAAGACAGAACTTTAAAAACAAAAAATTTCAAACAAACACAGTCTGCCGGTAAAGTCATTACAACCATTTTTTTTTTTTTTTTTGTCTACTTTATGAACGCTGGGACAACAATTAACGCTGACAGGGGCTGTGAGACTCTGAAAAAACTCAAACGGGCAATTCGGAACTGGAGTAGAGGAATGTTAAGCAAGGGCGTACACATTCTCCATGACAACGCTCGCCCACACATCGCTCGGCAAACCGTTGCTCTCCTGCAACAATTTCAGTGGAACATAATCACCCACCCACCTTATAGTCCCGACTTGGGGCCCAGTGACTATCACCTGTTAAAAGAACATTTGGCCGGAAAGCGATCAGCTCCGACGACGAGGTGGAAGAAGAGGTTAATAACTATCTGAACAGCAACGCGGCGAGCTCGTATGAGATGCGCATACAAAAACTGCCACAGCGTGTGCAAATATGCATCGACAGAAATAGTGATTATGTCGGAAAATAGCTAAATGTTCAAGCTGTAAACTGAAGTAAAACATTGTAGAAATAAACAGGTCTATGTACTTATAAAAGAATAGGTGACCTTACTTTGGGAATTACCCTTGTAATATGATTCATATCATATTTTAACTAAAGCTCAGTCTTGATCACAACACTTATGTCTCTATAAGATAGCTGACCGGATTCGGTTATACACTCCTGGAAATGGAAAAAAGAACACATTGACACCGGTGTGTCAGACCCACCATACTTGCTCCGGACACTGCGAGAGGGCTGTACAAGCAATGATCACACGCACGGCACAGCGGACACACCAGGAACCGCGGTTTTGGCCGTCGAATGGCGCTAGCTGCGCAGCATTTGTGCACCGCCGCCGTCAGTGTCAGCCAGTTTGCCGTGGCATACGGAGCTCCATCGCAGTCTTTAACACTGGTAGCATGCCGCGACAGCGTGGACGTGAACCGTATGTGCGTTTGACGGACTTTGAGCGAGGGCGTATAGTGGGCATGCGGGAGGCCGGGTGGACGTACCGCCGAATTGCTCAACACGTGGGGCGTGAGGTCTCCACAGTACATCGATGTTGTCGCCAGTGGTCGGCGGAAGGTGTACGTGCCCGTCGACCTGGGACCGGACCGCAGCGACGCACGGATGCACGCCAAGACCGTAGGATCCTACGCAGTGCCGTAGGGGACCGCACCGCCACTTCCCAGCAAATTAGGGACACTGTTGCTCCTGGGGTATCGGCGAGGACCATTCGCAACCGTCTCCATGAAGCTGGGCTACGGTCCCGCACACCGTTAGGCCGTCTTCCGCTCACGCCCCAACATCGTGCAGCCCGCCTCCAGTGGTGTCGCGACAGGCGTGAATGGAGGGATGAATGGAGACGTGTCGTCTTCAGCGATGAGAGTCGCTTCTGCCTTGGTGCCAATGATGGTCGTATGCGTGTTTGGCGCCGTGCAGGTGAGCGCCACAATCAGGACTGCATACGACCGAGGCACACAGGGCCAACACCCGGCATCATGGTGTGGGGAGCGATCTCCTACACTGGCCGTACACCACTGGTGATCGTCGAGGGGACACTGAATAGTGCACGGTACATCCAAACCGTCATCGAACCCATCGTTCTACCATTCCTAGACCGGCAAGGGAACTTGCTGTTCCAACAGGACAATGCACGTCCGCATGTATCCCGTGCCACCCAACGTGCTCTAGAAGGTGTAAGTCAACTACCCTGGCCAGCAAGATCTCCGGATCTGTCCCCCATTAAGCATGTTTGGGACTGGATGAAGCGTCGTCTCACGCGGTCTGCACGTCCAGCACGAACGCTGGTCCAATTGAGGCGCCAGGTGGAAATGGCATGGCAAGCCGTTCCACAGGACTACATCCAGCATCTCTACGATCGTCTCCATGGGAGAATAGCAGCCTGCATTGCTGCGAAAGGTGGATGTACACTGTACTAGTGCCGACATTGTGCATGCTCTGTTGCCTGTGTCTATGTGCCTGTGATTCTGTCAGTGTGATCATGTGATGTATCTGACCCCAGGAATGTGTGAATAAAGTTTCCCCTTCCTGGGACAATGAGTTCACGGTGTTCTTATTTCAATTTCCATATATATATATATATATATATATATATATATATATATATATATATATATATACAGGGTTATTATTGGTATTGCATTTACAGTGGCGAGCAGTGTATTTATATAACCATCTTCAGACCCATGGCTTTCTTGCAGGATGGTAGGCGGAGCTCTCCTCAGCTGCTACGAAGTAAGTATTAAGTGCAGCCCCACGATTCATACTAGAGTTTCCACCCGGCTTTCTGTCAATCACCGGAATTGGTAGAAACCGGTCACGTATATCCAGGTGGAAACTCCTCTGCATCATCCGGAGAATTCCGGGATCAGTACTGAAAAGAGACGAGCTCTTCCACTAACTAACCTGCACCGCTGATTAGCAAGTGAAGAACGCAATACAGAATGAAAAAAGTACTACAGGAAGCTGACGAAACAGCGCAAACCGGTGTGCTATTAACAGACTCTGAGCTACGGGACACTGTAATGATACGCATAATACACAGCAAATTTAGCGTGACGTAATTTCCGTCTGATGTGTCACTACCTTGCTGCTAGGTGATGCTGATAGACGTAAGCACTGTTTCGCTCTTACTTACCTTGTACGCCTTTGCACAGCCTGGCGGCTTCTTAATAAGATGAGGCTGTAAGTAACGCGGAAAGAAGACATTCATATGTAACTCTTAATTTGCTTCTTCTGCCGATTCGACGTACGCTCAAGCTAACACGTCGTCTTGTTTCATAATCAGAAACGCGGTATAAAGCTAATAAAGTGTCTTCATCATCGCCGAGGACATAACAAACCTAACGTAATCATAGAACAGACAACTTTAAATAATCACTAGAATTTAATTCTTAGAACAGAAAGAACGACATGAGTTTAATATCCCGTCACCTTTACATCCTCGATAGTTTCCCTAGCGGATTTATTCTCTACCGGAGACTTCAGTGCGCTGGCTATTTTGCTGTAGTTTGTTCACGTCTTCCTTAGCGAGTATTCTGCAGGGTGAAGGGAGCGTAGGAAACAAGCTGCGCCTATCGAAGTCGAACACACAGACAGCTGGGGCGAGGGTACAGGCGAGGGGGCAACAAGTTGTATTAGTTGACCACAACAATATTGCACCTGGCTTCGATCGACTTAACGTGAGTCAGCGCGTAATCGGGCTTCCGAAGGAGAGGAAGTCGTACACCTATAGTTATGCATTGAAACCTACACTAACCTTAGTGATTGGGGTTATGATGTGATGTTTGTAATGGTCGCCTGGTCGTAGATATTGCTAATTGCTATAATCGCTCTATTTCACTCCCATTTACGGAGCTTGTTAGCACTTGATGTTAGGTTGGCGCCATTAAAATGCATTGTGTTGTGGTAATCGCTGCTACTTGCTGGATTGCTGCCGTGTCTCGATGCTGATGCTGGCTCTACATCTGGTTGTCTAGGGTTAAAAACATGAGGTCCCGTGTTTTTTATGTGCTATTGATGATAAAGAACGAGCGAAACCAACAAATATGTAAACTTCAAATATTTATTACTCTGGTGGCCATCTTAATTCCACTGTCCACCAAAGACCATGACTCAACACAAAGTAGTACTTCCGTTACATGTTCTTTGCATTGTTTATCCACCTCAAACAATAACACACAAACACACTTTACCAAAGTGACATTCCGACTGCCTCCCGACCGTTCTTGCTGCTTGTATTTGTAACATTGTCAAAGAACTACTAAAAAGAGATATAGTTTACAAGTCACATGCACATCTGTTATCATAATTTGTGCAGAAAAGTTATTAATTTGCATCGAGTGACATAATTTAACATGTTATTAAAATGACAGACAGATTTGTTGACTTGACAGAATAATTCCTTGTTACAAAAAGGCCGTTTTTTAGAAGTTTGTCAATTGACTCCTCTAATTTGCATAAATAAGTAAATAACATGAATTATTAAGAAATACATCGGTTTTCGTCTAAAATAGGATTGATTTCGTGAATATTGAGTGAAAACGCTCCTAGTGAACAAATAGGTTTCACTGGGTGATTTTTATTTAAGGAGATCCAAAATACCAAAGTTGGCCACTATTTTTCGTACTTCATATTAATTATTTAAGATGAACTTAGTGTTTTTACCTGATGACATTTGCTGTATCAGTGATCAAGTGATATAAACTTTTGTGTGGGTCAGTTATTCAGTATAATTTAATGGGTTGACTGTTTATGGAGACATGTTATGCAATCACTGTTAACATACACAATAACTTTTCTATAATCATAAATACTCGTTAAACTGGTTGAATTTGGAGGGTATCGCATACTTCGGTACAGTAAAGCCTTTAATATGTACCGTTATATGTTCCACTACTCAAAGGGTAGACGCTAAGTTCGTCATATACCCTATCTTTTTCACTGAATCCGTTCCAGTTCCACCCACCATGTCAGTTCCCGTATCACTGTCGTCTTCATATGTTGCATACTGATCTTCACTCTCGAGGACAACATTGATTATTATATTCTGTATAATTTCTTTCATTTACTAACCTCTGCGCCAATATTTACTTTCAATTCCTTTTACCTGTCCTCAAGCTGTTAATCAACCCTCATAGATCCATACAGTCTGGTTATTTTTTTAGGGTAGATATTGAAAGAAACATTTTTTCTACAGTTTTTTGTTTCGTTGTACTCTACGTATATTAGCTCTGTAGGTTTCAGATCACAGTGGTATGGTGGGAGGCTGGCAGTCTCAGAATAGCGTATCCCTTACGCTCTAATACGGCACCAGCCTTAATGAGAGGCTTTGGATTATTATAAAGCACAATTTGTAAAAAGCACCTTTGTTGTTGAGCTCCAGCCAAAACTGATTTTGTTCTGAATGTGTCATACATTTACGTCTTTTTTGCGCGTTGCAGTAGAGGGATCTTTATTGTTGTCTGAACAGTATGATACGGTGAGTTATCAAGTACCACAATACTACTAGCTGAGATTATAGTAATCTGCTTCTCTGGCAACCATTTCTGATAATTATCTCCATTTATTATCATCCTGATAATCTTTGGATTTCCAGTCGTAACACTGCTCCCTCTGTGAACTCCATCGCTCCCCTACTGCAATTAGTCATTACACCTGGAACTTCTTCATGCTGCCAGCACTTTCTTGTTTTATAATGCGTATGCACCCACGTTTCGTCCGTGAGTACCGTTGGTTTATTTGGCCCCCATTAATTATCTCTGATCACCCTCAAATATTCAGCGGGATTTCCAACAACTTCGGAACGTTATTTTTATGATGGGTCTGTTCTTTTTGCATCCTCATATCTTCCAAACTTTTCCGACATGTTTCCTTTTCCCCTGAAAAATTTATTCAGTTTTTAAAAATACAGGTGGATTTCTTAACATTGAGATACAATTCTTCAGCTCATAATACTCCAAAAAATTTCTTCGAATGAGTGCTTCATCCAGAGGAACTATTTTTCCCGAACATCTCTCTTTTCTAGGAGTTTTAACTTTTCCCCCAGTTTCTTCCGCTTTCTTAGTCTTTCAAAATATATTTTTCTGTTTTGTCTGACTTCGCTACAATTTATGCCGCCCACAAGATTTCTTTCTGTCGAAATATCATTACCTGATTCCCCATTTTTTTCTTCCTGGAAAAATGGCATAACTTTAACTCAAGCTCTTTCCCACCTGAATGTACCCACTTTTCCGACATCTTGCTGGTAGTATTGTTGTTCTTGATAACTCACCCCTCTACTGTAACGTGCAAAAAGGACATAAATGAATGGCACATTCAGAACAAAATCAGTTTTGGCTGGAGCTCAACAAAGTTGCTTTTACAAACCGTGTATTATAATAATCCAAACCTTCTTTTTAAAGCTGATACATCATTAGAGTGTAAGGGATACACTGTTCTGAGGCTGCTAGCCTCCCACCACACCACTTATGTAACACTGAGCTGACGAAAGATATGGCATTGCGCTGTGCACATACAGATGTATCAGTAGTGTTACGTACGCAATGTATAACAAGGCAGTCCATTGGTGGAGCTGTCATTTGTACTGAGGTGATTCATGTTCAATGGGAATTAACAGACTTTGAACCTAGAACAGCAGCTACATCCACATCTACGTCATACTCCCCAAACCAACTAATGGTGTGTGGCGGAGTGTACTATCGGTACCACAATCTGATCCCTTCAACATCGTTCCACTCGCCAATAGCGCGCGGGAAGAATGATTTTCGGTAAGCCTCTGTATTGGCTCTAATTTCCCGAATTTTCTCCTCGTGGTCAATACGCGAGATGTATGGGGGGGGGGGGGGAAGTAATATGTCGCCCGACTCTTCCTGAAGAGTGCTGTCCCGAAATTTCAATATCAAATCTCTCCGTAATGCACAACGCCTCTCTTGCAACGTCTATCAGTGACCTTTGTGTAGCATCTCCGTAATACTCGCCAGCTAAACGATTCCGTAACGAAACGCGACGCTCTTAGTTCGACCTTCGCTATCTGCTCTATCACTCCTACCTGGCAGGGATCCCAGATAGACGACCAGTACTGAAGAATCGGGTAAACAAGCGCCTTATAAGCCATTTCTTTCGTGGATGAGTTACATTTCCTTAAGATTCTTCCGATGAATTTGAATCGGGTGTCTGCTTTTCCCACTCGCTGTTTTATGTGGTCATTCCACTTAAGGTCGCTTTGGATAGTTATGCCTAGATATTTTACGGCAGACGCTGTCTCCAGCTATTTGTCATCAATAGTGTAGCTCAAAATATCCACGGGTGTGCTGCCGGTCTATAGTGTCCATCGGGCACAATATTTCGGCGATCATACATGTCGCCATCATCAGGTGAACTGACGGACTGAGCTCCTGCGAAAGTGCCGGCACGGAGATCCGTACGCTATGGCTGCTCAGAGGGAACTGGGTTCGGTCGCGGCGGCGGCCGATTTAAATACCCTCCGCCCACGGCGCGCTCCCTCCGCCGTCCGCGCCCCGCGCCACAGTCGCGCGGTGGAACAGATTGCGACGGCGTCTGAGATGACGTCGGTGTGATGGCTCTGTCCGCCGTGGTCGTCACAACTATACGTTTGCTCGATTTACTCTTGATTAACCCAATCGCTGGTTCCCAAGCCTTGCTAAGATTATAGCCACAGTCACGGTTTATGAGGTCGTCATTGGTGCGAATTTCGATGGCCTCTCTAACAACGCTGTCCCAATATCTCGACGTCTGTACCAGAATCCTCGTGCGGTCATACTCCATGGCGTGATTTTCCGACAAACAATGTTCAGCGACCGCCGACTTGCTCGGATACATCAGTCGAGTGTGCCTTTGGTGTTCACGGCATCGATCCTCGACGGTACGCATCGTCTGACCAATATACGACTTGCCACATTGACACGGAATCTGGTACACGCCGGCCTTCCTCAAACCGAGGTCATCTTTGGCGCTCCCCACCAGTGGACGAGTTTTATTTGGAGGACAAAACACAGTTCCAACCTGGTGTTTCTTCAGAATGCGGGCGATTTTCCCCGAGAGTGCGCCTGTGTATGGAATAAATGCAGTGCCTACCTCCTCCCTCGTGACTTCATCCATCTCAACAGGTTGTGCTGCAGTGGTTGGGCGGAGAGCACGTTGAATCTGCCACTCTGAGTACCCATTTTTTCGAAATACAGTTCTCAGGTGTTCCAATTCCTGGGGTAGACTCTCTGCGTCAGAGATAGTGCGCGCCCTATTTACTAGAGTTTTAAGTACCCCGTTCCTCTGTGAAGGGTGGTGGCAGCTGTCTGCGTGCAAATACAGATCAGTGCGCGTTGTCTTCCGATACACCCCATGACCTAGGGTGCCGTCAGCCCTTCTCTTGACCAAGACGTCAAGGAAAGGTAATTTACCCTCCGTTTCAGTCTCCATAGTGAATTTGATGTTGGGGTGTATGGAGTTTAGATGTGTAAGGAAGTCAAGGAGTTGATCCATACCATGTGGCCAGATCACGAACGTGTCGTCCACGTAACGGAAAAAGCAAGTAGGTTTCCATACGGATGACGACAGGGCTTCCTCCTCGAAATTCTCCATGTACAAATTCGCTACCACTGGTGAGAGTGGGCTACCCATGGCGACTCCCTCCGTTTGTTCGTAGTATTCATACGTGGAAGTCAAGACATGCCTAAAAAGTTCAGTGGTCTTCTCGTCAAACTTCTGACTAATCAATTCTAGTGACTCTCGAAGGGGTACCCTCGTAAACAAGGAAACGACGTCAAAACTCACCATTATATCTGACTCATCCAACCTGAAGCTATCAAGGCGTTTAACAAAATCCACGGAATTACGGATGTGATGAGGGCATTTACCCACATAAGAACTTAATATTCCCGTCAGGTATTTGGCCAACAAATATGTAGGTGCCCTGATGTTGCTGACAATGGAGCGTAATGGTACACCCTCTTTGTGAACCTTCGGGAGTCCATATAGTCTAGGCAGTACCGGACCTAGGGGTAACAATTTCTTAGCGTCACCCTCCGGTAAATCTGCGTCCTTGAGAAGCGCCCTCGTCTTGTTCTCCACCTTCTTTGTAGAGTCAACGCTGATCTTCCGGTAGGAATCGTCATTTAGCAGGCTCTGCATCTTATCAGTGTAGTCCTTATGGGAGACAACAACTGTAGCATTGCCTTTGTCAGCCGGTAAGACAACAATTTCAGAGCGCTCCCTCAGATCACGAATGGCCGCCCTCTCTTTACTGCTGATATTTGACTTCATCGGCTGCATCAACCTGAGCGCCGTTGTCGACTGTGCTGTAAATCTCATGGAGGAACAGAGCGAGCTGAGTTTCACAAAAAATGGTTCAAATGGCTCTGAACACTATGGGACTTAACTTCTGAGGTCATCAGTGCCCTACAACTTACAACTGCTTAAGCCTAACTAACCTGAGGACATCACACACATCCATGCCCGAGGCAGGATTCGAACCTGCGACCGTAGTGGTCGCCCGGTTCCAGACTGAAGCGCCTAGAACCGCTCGGCCACCCCGGCCGGTTGAGTTTCACAGGATCTCTGTTTGCGGAATCCATGCCGATTTTCACAGAGGAGATATTCATTTAACAAAAGGTCATAATTTTTTAGCATAAAACATGTTCCATAATTCTACAACAGATTGACGTCAACGATATAGGTCTATAATTGTGTGGATTTGTCTTACGGCCTTTCTTAAAGGTGGGAATGACCTGCACTTTTTTTTTCCAAACATTAGTACCTTTCGTTGCTCAAGCGAACTACGATAAACTACTTCTAGAAGGGGAGCGAGTTGCTTCGCATAACCATTATAGAAAATTATAGGTATCTCATCAGGTCCTAAAACCTTCCCGCTTCTAAGCGTTGGTAACTGCTTTTTCATTCCCCAATCGGTTATCTCAATATCTGCCACTTCGTTGTTGGTACGACAATTGAAAGGAGGGACAGTGGTACGATATTTCGCGGTGCAACAACTTCCCGAGACTGTATTCCGTATTTCGGCATTCTCTTTGTTATCTTCCGTTTCGGTGCCGGTGTGGTCGCTCAGAGAATGAGCTGATGATTTTAACCCACTTACTGATTTTACATACAACCAAAATCTCTTAGGGTTTTTAATCAGGTCGGTTGACAACGTCTTTCGTCCAAAATCCATGAACGTTTCTCTTTTTGCTCTCCTTACGCTCATTTTCGCTTCGTTCAGCTATTGTTTGTCAGCTAGGTCCTTACTTCTATGGAATCTGAAGTGCTGTTTGTTTACGTTGCGCTTTTCAACACGGCTATTAACCCATGGTGAATCTTTCCCATCCCTTAAAACCTTACACGGATCATACGTGTCTAGGGCGTATTGAAGGATACCTTTGAAATTTTTCCATTTGTTCTCCACATCTTCGTCCTCATCATAGAATATTTTATGCTGACTGCTGAGATATTCTGAAATTTGTATCTTGTCACCTATACTGAGTAAATATATCTTCCTACCTTTCTTGACATTCATGCAGAACCCGTCGTCATAGATGCTGTCACAGCCTTATGATCACTGATACCTTCATCTACGTTAACTGATTCGATAGGTTCAGGTCTGATTGTTGCCAAGAGTTCTAATACGTTAACCTCACAAGTTGCTTCTCTATCTGGTCCAGGTAATTTCCGGACAAGACATCCAGAACAATGCAACAGGAAACCCTGTCTCTGGAACTAGTTTTGATGTCATAACACTCCCAATCTACACCTGGGAAGTTGAAGTAACCCCCCATTATAACGGCATGATCAGTAAAATTACTAATGATATTCTGAAAATGTGGTGTCACAGCCAGACACCACACTTGCTAGGTGGTAGCTTTTAAATCGGCCGCGGTCCGCTAGTATACGACGGACCCGCGTGTCGCCACTGTCAGGATTGCAGACCGAGCGCCGCCACATGGCAGGTCGAGAGACACGTCCTAGCACTCGCCCCAGTTGTACAGCCGACTTTGCTAGGGAAGCTACACTGACAAATACGCTCTCATTTGCCGAGACGATAGTTAGCATAGCCTTCTGCTACGTCATTTGCTACGACCTAGAAAGGCGCCATTACCAGTTATATTGAGATTGTACTTATGTATCTTCAAGAGCGATGTACACCAGTTATGGATTAAAGTTAAGTATTACATCAACTACGTACTTTATTTGCTATTATAAATTCCCATAACTGTTCCAGACCTCACGCCAGTCTGCGTGAGCTTATAGCGTGCATTTCGGCCTCCTCTAGCAACACGGTGTTGGCTCTTCTGCCAACACTACAGAAAGTTCTGTCTGAAGTGCTCTACAACTACAGATCCTGACCTAGGTGGCCTATAAAAGCATCCGATCACCATTTTTAACCATCCTTTGATACTCAATTTCACGAGATTAATTCAAATTCTGAATCCGTGATAACCTCGCTAGATGTTATCAAATTTTTTACTGCAATAATCACGCCGCCACCATTGGCGAATAACTTACCATTACGACAAATATTCCAATCTGAACTTCAGATTTCGTTGTCATTGTCGTCTGGTTTCAAACAGCTTTCTGTTCGCAATACTATCTGTGTATTATAACCCTCAGTAACCGATCCTGGGATGCTCCTGTAGTTTACTAAAATCGTATTAATTTTTACTATCTCTGATCTGCAAGGACCAAGATTCTCTGAGGTTAGTGATTTAAAAGGCAAATTGTCTTTGATCCCAAGGGAGGGGTTCTCTAAGCTAAGAAAGCCCCATTTACACGCCACACGTACTCCGCTACGCTAGTAGCCGCTCCCTGCGTTTTATGCACGCCTGACATATTAAGGGGAACCCTGAATTCTGCACCCAATAACAGAGGTCGAGAAATTCGCATCCGATACCGTCGCAGAGTCCTCTGAGCGTCTGGTATAGACCTTCCACTCTGCTCCAAACCAGAGGACCGCGATCAACCCTGGGTACGATGCTACAGATAGATAGCTTAGCCTGCACCCCGCGAGCGTTGCTAGTTATCGTCACCAAATCAGCCAGCCAACGAAAGGAGCCGAGGATGGCCTCGGAAACCAAGCGGCAGGCGTCATTCGTCCCGACTTGTGCCGCTACATGCAGCCAGTTGCTCCCTGTGCGCTCGATAGCCGCCGGCAGGGCCTCCTGCACATGACGGATGTAACCTCCCGGCACACATAACATATGCACATTGGAGTTGTTTCCCTCCTTGCCTGCTATCTCCCTGAGTGGCTCCATCATCCGCCTAACATTGGAGCTCCCAATGATCAACAGACCCACTCTCTGTACATGTCCGGACTTGGCAGGAAAATCGACTGCTGCCCCAGAGGAGAGGCATACCTTGCTGGCTCAGAGTTATCATCAAAACTGGGTAGCATCTCGTACCTGTTTCTAAGACGTATGGAGCCAACCTCACGGCCTGCTCCCACTTTCGACTTCCGCCCAGTGATACGCGAACCCACAACTGTCGCCACCTACTCTGGAGTGAGGACGGACCGGTCAGAAGTTGCGTATCAGACGCCGCAGGGGATTCCAGTGGCAGCAAAGGTGTCGCAGATTTCGGCACTGGCCTCTTGACGTCACCGCAACTTTGAGCAGTAGCTAAAAGCTTGTCGACGGTAGCCAACGGAGCTTCCAGCTGTTTACAGATAGCAGCAACCCCGCTTGTAACCGCTCACAACAAGCTAAGTCCCTAGTCAAATCGTACTGTGTATAAAATATACTACTGACCTTTAAAATTGCTACACCAATAAGAAATGCAGATTATAAACGGGTATCCATTGGACAAATATATTATACTAGAACTGGTATGTGATTACATTTTCACGCAGTTTGGGTGCATAGATCCTGAGAAATCGGTACCCAGAACAACCACCTCTGGCCATAATAAAGGCCTTGATACGCCTGGGCATTGAGTCAAACAGAGCTTGGATGGCGTGTACGGGTACAGCTACCCATGCAACTTCAACACGATAACACAGTTCATCAACAGTACTGACTGGCCTATTGTGATGAGCCAGTTGCTCGGCCGCCATTGACCACACGTTTTCAATTGGTGAGAGACCTGGAGAATGTGCTGGCCAGGGCAGCAGTCGAACGTTTTCTGTATCCTGAAAGGTCCGTACACGACCTGCAACACGCGGTCGCGCATTATCCTGCTGAAATGTGGCGTTTCGCAGGGATCGAATGAAGGGTAGAGCCACGGTTCGTAACACATCTGAAATGTAACGTCCACTGTTCAAAGTGCCGTCAATGCGAACAAAAGGTGACCGAGACGTGTAACCAATGGCACCCCATACCATCACGCCGGGTGATACGCCAATGTGGCGATGACAAATACACGCTTCCAATGTGCGTTCACCGCGATGTCCACAAACACGGATGCAACCATCAAGATGTTGTAAACAGAACCTGGATTCATCCGAAAAAATCACGTTTTGCCATTCGTGCATCCAGGTTCGTCGTTGAGTACACCATCGCATGCGGTCCTGTCTGTGATGCAGCGTCAGGGGTAACCGCAGCCATGGTCTCCGAGCTGATAGTCCATGCTGCTGCAAACGTCGTAACACTGTTGGTGCAGATGGTTGTTGACTTGCAAACGTCCCCATCTATCGACTCAGGGATCGAGACGTGGCTGCACGATCCGTTACAGCCAAGCGGAATCTTATCCTGAGATCTCAACTGCTTGTAATACGAGGACGTTGGGATCCAGCACGGCGTTCCGTATTACCCCTCTGAACACACCGATTCCATATTCTGCTAACAGTCATTGGATCTCGACCAACGCGAGCAGCAATGTCGCGATACGATAAACCGCAATCACGAAAGGCTACAATCCGACCTTTATCAAAGAATGCATTTCTCCTCCTTACACGAGGCATCACAACAACGTTTCACCAGGCAACGCCACTCAAATGCTGTTTGTGTATGAGAAATCGGTTGGAAACTTTTTTCATGTCAGCACGTTGTAGGCGCCAACCTTGTGTGAATGCTCTGAAAAGCTAATCATTTGCATATCACAGCATCCTCTTCCTGTCGGTTGAATTTCGCGTCTGTAGCACGTCATTTTCGTGGTGTAGCAATTTTAATGTCCAGTAGTGTAGATATAAGGTCTCAAATGCCGCTACTGATTTATAAAATATACTAAAGGAGATTAAAGTAACACTAAACGTTACTGTGAAGCTTTCTCGCTGTACTCTGAGACCGCAGGCTATTAAACAGAAATAAATTTCTCTACTGGAGTTGATGTATTTACCTGTTATTAGAAACCCTGTTTGCCAAAAAGTTACTGCGCGAGATAAATACTGAAGCTAGAATACTCTGATCTAAACTGTATGCTGTCTGATGGCACAAAATTAAAACTTAGTGGTGTGACAGTGTTTCTGGCGACGGGAAAATTTACACTAGGAAGCCGCCCCACACAAAGATATTCACAAGACTTACGGAGCAACAAAAACTACGATAATTTTCTAACCACCAGTAAAATACACACGTACAGTTCACTTCTTTGCAGAAGCACGTGAAAAAACATTAAATTAATTTGCAGTTTATCAGGCAAGTGCTACTTCTGCTCTGGTGCGAGCCCTCTCGGGTCGGCGGCTGGTGCTGAAGGCATGGCACATTCCGTTTCGGATATCGTTATGGAATACAGTATTCCGATATCCACAGTGTCAAGAGTATTGCAGACACTGGACGGCGTCCTTACGTTTTAACAAGTTTTCTCACTGTTCGTTAACTCAATCGCCACTGAGCACTTAGTTTCCTAGGGATTTGTTTTTGCGGTCCGCCGAAAGACCGAAGCAAAACACCTACGCAGCCTCATGAAGAACATAATGCAGACCTTTCCTGAGCTGTGGGAGGAACTAGATGACGTGTCTGTAGACGAAGGAGAACCAGCACTAATGTAGCAAATACGGTAAGTTCGTAGACATAATGCACGCCTCTTTTTATTTGTGAGAAACAGCATAAATCGATTCCCGTGGTACTCCAAGGTTTTCTGTCATTCTTCAGTACAGCAAACAATCTGCCCTACATTAATATTAATAATGTGGATTAATATTAATAATAGCGACAATTCGTTATCAGAAGGACCTTTGGGACATATTACCACCAAGCCCGCATCTCGTGGTAGTGCGGTAGCGTTCTTGCTTCCTACGGCCGGGTTGCCGGGTTCGATTCCCGGCGGGGTCAGGGATTTTCTCTGCCTCGTGATGGCTGGGTGTTGTGTGCTGTCCTTAGGTTAGTTAGGTTTAAGTAGTTCTAAGTTCTGGGGGACTGATGACCATAGATGTTAAGTCCCATAGTGCTCAGAGCCATTTGAACCAACCATATTACCACCAAAATAAGTTGAATTACTTTTAGGACTTGTAAGACTGCCGCTGAACAACAATTTTATTCTTTTTTTTCTGGTGTATTAAAGCTGTGCTCTAACTGGGCAGACTTTTCAACCAAACCTCAATCTAGCGCAACGGAGAAAACGAGTGTTGTAAATGATAAAGGGTGACCTTGTGCATTAAGAAGTTCGTCGGACCGTGATTGTCCCCACACTTTCATGGATGAAGTTTCCGATATTATACACTCGATAACAAAGAGTACAATGCTGAGGAAAATGAATATCGAACATAGAAGTTTGTGTGCTCTAAAATGAAATAGCTGAAGTGAGGGCAGAGTCGTTAGACCACTGTATCTTACGAATGGATTTTTAACGCCACTGATTTTAAACTGATTCCTTAATAAAGGTAATAAGTAAATAAAACACTTTACTATTCCTCGTTGTCATTTAAATCATTCTTTTACTTCAGCCCTGCACATAGTTTTAGTGCTCACCCTACTCTTTTTCTGTTATCCTGCTCATGTTGTAAGCTTATTTTCTTGTACGGAGCCATGATGTTTGCGACTTAATACCAAACCTTTACGTAATAAGAGGAGTTAGTGGAAACAGATTCACATAAAATACATCTGCTTTTGAGTCACAAGTTCAAAGCCTGTATCCCAATTAAAAATACACGCATCACAAAAACTTTCGCATCACCCCGGCTCCCAGAACTCCCGAACATTGACGTTGACTCTGTATATTGTATCACACAGTCCCTTTGACTGTTCAGAATGTCACTAAACCCGCCCAAATATATGAACAATCATGCATGAGCAGCGCCTATTAGACGGAGGGGTCCGACAGCTGATCAGTTCCAGTCAGTCCACCAGGATAGAGGTACACGGCTCGTGTTGTCTGTAATTCAACCATGCTGAGAAGGTCAATACCGCGGTTCGATGGCGTCCGCATTGTTACATGGTGCCAGGAAGGGCTCTCAACAAGAAAAGTGTCCAGGAGTCTCGGAGTGAACCAAAGCAATGTTGTTCGGACATGGAGGAGATACAGAGAGGCAGAAAATGTCGATGACGTGCCTCGCTCAGGTCGTCCAAGGGCCACTACTGCAGTGGATGTCCGCTACCTGCGGATTATGGCTCGGAGGAACCCTGATAGCAATGCCATCATGTTGAACAATGCTTTTCGTGCAGCCACAGGACGTCGTGTTATGACTCAAACTGTGTGCAATAGGCTGCATGATACGCAACTTCACTCCCGACGTCCATGGCGAGGTCCATCTTTGCAACAATGAAGTCATAGAGCACGGTGCAGATGGGCCCAACAACATGCCGAATGGACCGCTCAGGATTGGCATCACGTACTCTTCACCGATGAGTGTCGCATATGCCTTCAACCAGAGAATCGTCGGAGACGTGTTTGGAGGCAACCCGGTCAGCCTGAACACCTTAGACACAGTGAGTGTAGCAAGGCTCTTTCCGCACTTCACTTGAATCTCTCATTGACATTTCATATACACTCCTGGAAATGGAAAAAAGAACACATTGACACCGGTGTGTCAGACCCACCATACTTGCTCCGGACACTGCGAGAGGGCTGTACAAGCAATGATCACACGCACGCCACAGCGGACACACCAGGAACCGCGGTGTTGGCCGTCGAATGGCGCTAGCTGCGCAGCATTTGTGCACCGCCGCCGTCAGTGTCAGCCAGTTTGCCGTGGCATACGGAGCTCCATCGCAGTCTTTAACACTGGTAGCATGACGCGACAGCGTGGACGTGAACCGTATGTGCAGTTGACGGACTTTGAGCGAGGGCGTATAGTGGGCATGAGGGAGGCCGGGTGGACGTACCGCCGAATTGCTCAACGCGTGGGGCGTGAGGTCTCCACAGTACATCGATGTTGTCGCCAGTGGTCGGCGGAAGGTGCACGTGCCCGTCGACCTGGGACCGGACCGCAGCGACGCACGGATGCACGCCAAGACCGTAGGATCCTACGCAGTGCCGTAGGGGACCGCACCGCCACTTCCCAGCAAATTAGGGACACTGTTGCTCCTGGGGTATCGGCGAGGACCATTCGCAACCGTCTCCATGAAGCTGGGCTACGGTCCCGCACACCGTTAGGCCGTCTTCCGCTCACGCCCTAGCATCGTGCAGCCCGCCTCCAGTGGTGTCGCGACAGGCGTGAATGGAGGGACGAATGGAGACGTGTCGTCTTCAGCGATGAGAGTCGCTTCTGCCTTGGTGCCAATGATGGTCGTATGCGTGTTTGGCGCCGTGCAGGTGAGCGCCACAATCAGGACTGCATACGACCGAGGCACACAGGGCCAACACCCGGCATCATGGTGTGGGGAGCGATCTCCTATACTGGCCGTACACCACTGGTGATCGTCGAGGGGACACTGTATAGTGCACGGTACATCCAAACCGTCATCGAACCCATCGTTCTACCATTCCTAGACCGGCAAGGGAACTTGCTGTTCCAACAGGACAATGCACGTCCGCATGTATCCCGTGCCACCCAACGTGCTCTAGAAGGTGTAAGTCAACTACCCTAGCCAGCAAGATCTCCGGATCTGTCCCCCATTGAGCATGTTTGGGACTTGATGAAGCGTCGTCTCACGCGGTCTGCACGTCCAGCACGAACGCTGATCCAACTGAGGCGCCAGGTGGAAATGGCATGGCAAGCCGTTCCACAGGACTACATCCAGCACTCTACGATCGTCTCCATGGGAGAATAGCAGCCTGCATTGCTGCGAAAGGTGGATATACACTGTACTAGTGCCGACATTGTGCATGCTCTGTGGCCTGTGTCTATGTGCCTGTGGTTCTGTCAGTGTGATCATGTGATGTATCTGACCCCAGGAATGTGTCAATAAAGTTTCCCCTTCCTGGGACAATGAATTCACGGTGTTCTTATTTCAATTTCCAGGAGTGCATGAGTAACAGATAGGCACCTTACCATTGCATCTCGCTGCCAAAACGAATCACACTAACGAATGTTGAAAAATAAACGTGACTGAAGCCGAAATAGTATAATTTTATAAATAGTTTTCTTATCTCCGCTAACAGTTTATACGCGCCAGTTTTCATTTCAGGATTTAATGATTATCACGTTGGACAATTGTCGTGCAAAAAGAGTTTTTCCCTACCACGGTGATTCCACTCGACACGGAAACAAAGCTCTTAGTGCCATCGGACTGCTGTCCTAAAAACATAGCAGTAGTTTTAAAATCCTCAGGGAAGTTCCTCTGGTGTCTCGCGTTGATTACACCGGTATAGCGCAGCTGTTGTTGTGTTCCCTGTACGTAATGATGGCTTTGCTTGCGTCAGGCGGTCGTCGAAGTGTTTCAGTGTGCTCGTCCTGTCCAAGTATGTGCCTTTTAACGCTGTGCAAGGCTGTTAGACAGCTCTGAGTGTTGACACCGGCACATTCATGCTACTTTGAGAGAATAAAGTCCGAAGATTGTTGGTGAATTTTCGGTGTTTCCTGAAGATGTTCCCTTATAACGAAATTAGCCATGACGCAACAAATGTAACTGAAATACAGCTGTGGTAGTTTTCACTAATTTTTATTTGTTTTTTATTTATTTAACCTGATCTGATTAGGTCCATCAAGCCTTCTCTTACATTGGAGCGGGTTGTCAAACGTACAGTACCTTTCTTACATCATAGTTTCTTAAGAAGTAACAATTTTAATATGAAAAATAATATTAAAACGGTTTGAGCCTCTGAAGGGGCGATGTGACTAAATAACAATGACTGTAAACTAATAAATTTAATAGTGGGAGTACTTGCACTACTGCAGCTGCTGCCACTAATAGCAGTAATAATAATAATGATGATAATAATAATCATAATGGCAGAAATGATGACAATAATGATAACAGCAGATATAAAAAGAATCTACAGGCGAACAAGGTAGACGTTTTCTGACATAACGAGTTCTGAGAAAAGGAAATTTAAGGAGTCTGCACCAGCTACGGAACTCTTATTGGGAAGGAGGATGTAGGCCTACAAATGTAAGAAAAGGGGTACAGGCACAATGAGACTCCATCATTTTAATATCCTATATCTTTCTCATTTCAGATGGTGGACCTGTGAATCCTAAAGGGGCAGACAGGGCAACTCAACAAGTTTGTGGTGTGCAAATTTGATACGCCAAGTGGCCGTTGTGGAGCTGCAATCAATTGTTTTAGCAAAATGGAGGACATGAGGGAGAGTGCACAAGTGGTCCCGTGGTATGCAGAGACAAAGTCGGCGACCCAAGTGCAAAGAAACTTTCGCCGAGTTTACAACAAAGCGCCCCCGTCGTTCAAGACTATAAAGAAGTGGTGTGCTCAGTTTTTGGCTACTGGGAGTATTGCGAAAGGGCACGGTAATGGTAAGCCGGGGATCAGCGAACATCATGTGGAACAAGTGCGGCGGTCATTCGAACAAAGTCCACAGAAGTCAGTGCGACAGGCAGCACGAGAACTTCGTATGAAACGTTCAACAGTGCACAAAGTGCTTCACCAGCGATTACTTTTGTTCGCATATAAAGTGCAGGTTGTGCAATAAATCAAGCCTGATGAGCGACCAAAGCGAGAAGAATTTGCCTGTGTCGTGTTAGATTGCATTGCCGCGGACGAGACATTTTTATCACGCGTGATCTTTACTGACGAGGCAACCTTTCACGTGTTGGCGGCTGTCAATTGTCACAATGTGCGCATCTGGGGGTCCGAAAATCCACATGCACCTAGGGAAAACATGCGCGACTTGTAACCTCCCCCTCACTTATCGACCTTAATGACAGTGAAAAATTAAACCACGTGTACCTAATGGAAATTTGGGAAAAGCAATCGCTACCGAAGTTAATCTGTCGGTAAAGAGGGAGGAAAGGGTTACATCTAAATGAAAGGAAAAATGCAAATGAAACTGGTGGAAATTAATTTTAAAAAGGGGTAAAGTTAATAAAGAAAGTAAATGTGCGGCCGTTACGTGAACAATTAACTAGCGGTAATTAGATATTTGAGATTTGGGGAAATTGCGGTCGCCAGTCCTAAGGACAATTACTATAGTAACTGAAAAAGAAAGGTTATTGCACATATAATTAGTACTAGAAGCGTGGCAACTGAAGGTTGACACGTGTAGTGTGAAAACCGAAAGTTTGTCAGAAGTAATAAATTTCGCTACACTCTGACTTAATTTAGCAAAAGAATTAATAAAACCGGAAAATCGAAAGTTAATTTTGTGACTGAAGTTAATAGGGAGCTCTCTTTCTGAAGCACATCGAAATTCAGTAAAATACGGTTAGTCTTGGACTACCTCAACAATCGTTTCAGAAGCTACTTGAATCTATGCAATTTAGAAATAAGAGATTTAACTTTGAAAGATGAATTAAATGATTCTGAACAATTAACAATAGTAAAATTTAGTACGTACCAAGTTGAGCTGCAGTCACAGATAAGCTAAAATACGGTAACAAAACTCGCACTCTTAATTTGTGCTTGTGTAATCTAAATATTGTAGCCAGCTATGAATACCTTAACTGAACTTTGAAATTAAAGCAGTGAAATCGAATGATGCTGGCGTTTGAATTTCAACGACACTCGGGTTCATTCCGGAAAAGGAAGGGACCCTGCTTGGTAATGCAATTGGGACAATGAGCAACAAACCTTCATGCTAAGTTGCTGTAATTTTGTGATGCAACAAGTTTAAAAGTTTGAAAAGCTGAGGTCTGCCGTACAGTTCTAAAACTTTACGTGCTTCCAGTCTTCCTTGTTGGTTGATTGAAGGCTTGAAGCCGTCGATCGAGGAGGTGGCGACAGTCACTCATTGTCGGCCGTCGCTGTTGCAGAAGCTGGATGTTGGCGCGCCTTCTTCTCGACACGGTCACCAGACGAAACGGGCTCTTGATCTGCGCCAGATAGTGCTTCCCGTCCGCGACACCATGTCAGAAACTATCATCGCAAGTCGAGCGCAATTCTCGCGGGAGCTTCGCATTACACACCTGCTCCACTGCACCACCCCAGCCAGACTCCCCTCTGCGCGCGCTCCATGCGACAGAGTTAACACTACCAAAGATCCTAAACGCTTTGGTTCTCCACACGACCTATCGATTTAATCGTTCGATAGCAGTTTTCCCTAGGCAAGACCCAGCGTAAAAATACAGATAATATTTACAAAACAACCAATTATACATCGACATAAATGCTTAAATATATATATACAAATAGTTAAACAATTACAATATGTAAAGACGCAGAAATGTCATATCTTGAGGTAACAAAACAAGGAAAAAAATTATAGTACAATAGATGGAAATAGGAGGATATGCATTTCCGGCGTTACAGACAGTCCGAAAGTTAATGTGTGGTGTGATTTGATGATAAATCGCATTGTTGGTCTGTTTTTCTTTCAGGAACCTACTGTGGATGGAGTCATCTACCTGGACATGTTGGAGCAATTTGCCGTGCCACAGATAATAGACCTGCAGCCAAATGTGATGTTTCAACAGGACGGTGCATCACCCCATTGGAACCTTGATGTCCGAAAATTTTTAAATGAGACATTCCCGCAACGATGGATTGGCCGTGGAGGTCGAATTCCTTGGCCGCCACGTTCGCCCGACATAACCCCCCTCGATTTTTTCTTGTGGGGCTATGTGAAAGACCGGGTATATGCTACACCAGTAAAGGACTTGCAAGACTTGAAACAGCGCATAAGAATTGTCATCAACTCTGTCACATAACAGATGCTCCGCAACACATGGCACGAAATCGATTATAGACTTGATATCCTTCGCGCTACCCGTGGCGCCCATGTACAAGTGTACTGAACCGTCCACCTGTGTACGAAAACTTGATGAGCTGCTGTATGATATCCCTGTATTTGTTCGTCAATAAATTGTGTTTCATCTCAGATTTTATGAGTTCAAATGTTGGAGTCTCATTGTGGACACCCTTTATTTTCTGAAGCTGTAAATGTTATTCAGTTCTCTAATGTAACGTGGGAATATTTATGCTGAAATATTCCGGTAACACTGCTCACCGTCGTTTACATGACCACAGTTTGGCGCGAAGAAACGATAGTGTCAATGCGGAAAGTGGGTTTTCGATGACGACAGCACAAGTATAAAAACAGCGAGGACCCGACTGATGAACAGATGCCTGGGCAAATTCAACGTGAGTTCAGGAGCAGACGAAAGTGTTCCGATAACGATGGGAATGTACATGTTGCATGACAAGGTAGTCGTGCTGTTGTATGATTTTGTAACGAAAGATTTCTGTTGTATGTGGTAAACAGGTACAGCAAATATGCCCAGTAACTGAATAGTAATGAAATTTCTTGGATGACAAAATAGCATTTGTTGAAACAAGGCTCCTATTTCAAATATGGAACAACTCTTATTAGTCAGTATACAGAAAACAGTAAACTACAGCAGACATAAACGACCAATAAACAGTACTGGTAAGTACAACATAGGAGTAAAAGAGATTATGATAAGGGGTGGAATGTGGTTGCAGTAGTAGCCAGTCACTAACTGAAGCTACCAATAAAGGCAGATAAACTGTGCATTGCCACATGCTCTTGCATTGTGTGACTGTGTAGTGCCACACAATTACAGTAGCACATATCGATATTTCAGGTTGTTATCTTCAATTAATAAATTCCGAGTGTACGCATGTCTCGTGATATAGTGTAGTGTACAGTCACTGGACGAACTGTGTAAAGTGGAAATGTGAAAATGCATTAAGTCAGCCACAGATTATTCATATTTGGTATGCACTAATTACCAGTTTTCTTGAAAAGAGCTTACAAGATGAATATCAACAAAAATAAAACCAGGATAACGCAGTGGATTCGAATTAAATGAGAGGATTCTGCGGGAATTAGACCAGGAAAAGAGAGATAAAAGTAGTAAATGAGTTTGGCTATTCTGGCAACAAATTTCTGGTAATAGCCGAAGTAGAGGGAATATAAAATGCTGTCTGACAACAGGAAGATAAGCTGAAACATTTACGATAAGGAGTTTGGACACAGAGAGAAGCTTTAGAAATGGGTTGCGACAGAAGAACGCTGGCGTTAGATGGGTACATCGAATAATTAATGTGGAAATACAGAACAGAAATGGGTAAAAAGATATTTATGGCTCTATCTGACTAACAGAAGTCATCAATTGATTCAATACGTATCTAGGTATCAATATTAGCAAATTTGGTGACGAATCGAATTGTGGGGGGGGGGGGGGGAGGGGGATAAAAGTTGTAAGGGAGGACTTAGGCAAGAATAGAATAGACTAAGCAGGTTAAAGTGAGTGTAGGTTGTAGTAGTGAGTGATACGTGGAGAGGTTTGCAATGGATAGACTAGTGTGAAGAGTTGCATCAGACCAGCCTTGAGACTCGAGATCACAACAACAACAGCGATGACGACGGCAACATTTTCTTTTCGTTATGTGGAAGGGCCCCTGCGGCTAATATCAGAGGATATTTTGCTTGTATTATTCAAACTGATTGTCGTGGTTTCGAAACCACGTAGCAAGAAAATGAATCTTGTTGTTTTGTGCACTGTAAATCTAAGTTCTCGATATAGTTTTTTTGACATTTGTTACAAACGCTCAATACGCGCGCTCTTTGTCAGCAGACACACATCTGTACGATAGTACAACTCTTCCCACACACACCTCAATATGTCAGCGGCGATGTCTAGGTAGCCGACTCGACGGCACTACTACATTACAACAATTCTTCCAGAATATTCGCCAGTAGAATGAGGACATATATATTTGATCCTTAACGCACCCCACACGAAAAAAATCACTCGGTGTTCCGTCCGGTGAACATGGTGGTCAGGATAAAAGTATGTGATCCCTGTCCGTCTCGCGGTACAATCAATCGCTCTGGTAGCTGTTGGTCTTTAAAGGTGTGACCTCTTTGTGTACATGAGGCTGTGCACAATCCTATTGCAGTACAGGATCGTCACTATCTTCACTCAACTGCGGTAACAGCCATCTGTAAGCGTGTTCTGTTGCGGCAGCCCAGACACTGCCTGTTCAACACAGATTCTGTGGAATGTTCAACGCTTGGCCGTTTACTTAACCAACCGACGTCCACAATTAAGTGTACCGTCTGCGAAGAGAGTAATCGGAGGGAGTGTCCTATACTGGCGCTGTTCTAAGATAACGGACTTTGTGACATTCAAAACACTTTTCCTTCATCGCTAGCCGACATCTTGTAAACACACTGATGTAACTGTCATCTGACGGGAACCGAGGTAACCACAATCGATACAGAGGAAGAGTTCGACTATCCTTCTCTGCTACGACAACAATCATATGTTGTTCGTTGCTTCTCAAAAAAGTCACTGATCATACAAATACATACTCTCCAAGAAAAACAAAAGAAGCAGCGTGAAGGAATTATCCGAATGGGACGAAAATCGTAACGTGTGATGTAAGTGTAGCGACAAATAAATTATTACAGTTTGAGAAAAACTGGATGATTTATGCGAGATGAAAAGATTGACAAATTGAGCACGTCAAAAATGTGTTGGACGACCTCTGGCTCTTACGAAAGCAGTTCTTTGCGTTGGCATTGATTGACAGAGTTGTTGGATGTCCTACTGAAGGGTAACATACCAAATTCTGTCCCACTGGTGCGTTAGATGGTCAAAAGTCCGAGCTGGTTCGACGGCGCTACCCATAATGCTCAAAATGTTCTCAATTGGGGAGAGATCCGGTGGTCTTTCTGACCAAATCAAGGTTTGGCAAGCACGAAGACAAGCAGTGGTATCTCTAGCCAAGTGCAAATGGGCGTTATCTTGCTGAAATGTAAGCCCAGAATGGCTAGTCATGAAGGGCAGCAAAACATGGCGTAGAATACCTTCTACGTATGCCTGTGCTGTAAGAGTGTCGCGGATGACAGTCAAATTGGTCCTGCTACGAAATGAAATTGTACACAGACGATCATTCCTGGCTGTCGGGCCGTATGGAAGGTGGCAAACAGGTTAGTATCCCACCCCTGCCCAGGGCGTTTCCAGACAAATCTTCGGTGGTCATCGGTGGTCAGTTCGAAGTGGGGCTTATCACTGAAGAGAATTCTACTTCAGCCAATGGGATTCCAGGTCGACTGTGTCAGATAGTATTGCAAATGGGCTTGTTGGCGTATAGAGGTCAGTGGAAGTCGATGCACTGGGCGCCGTGCGCTCAGCCCCCTTCCTTTGAGTTCGCTATTGATGGTCCTTGTGGTCACTGAAGCACCAGTTGGACGCTGGATCGATGATGATGATGATGATTCCGGAGCTCTGAGAGCTGCCCTGACGATTGCTCGGTCCTCACGTTCTGTTGCATCTCTTGCTCGGTCGCTTTCTTCTCGACTCTGTGTTCAGCTATATTTCACCATTCTTGCCAACATCGTCGAATAGAGGTATCGCCCCTATTCATATTTCGAGCGATTTCGTGTGATTACTGCCCGCTCCCGGTAGCTCTGAGGGCTGCTTGCCCTCTGTAAAAAGAAAACTGTGTACAGGAATCAACAGTCACCTTGAACGGATGTCTTGTGACGTCCGCCAAGCCCAAACGCAACGAAAAAAATGAGAAGCATAGCCGGCACGGTAGCTCAGCGTGTTCGGCCAGAGAGCCGGTTGGCCTCTGTAATAAAAAACTGAGTGGAAGGATCAACAAAACTAACTGTAACGAATGTCGTGTGACGTTCGCAACGACAAAACACAACGACCAACAACGAACAAAATGCAAAAAAAAAAAAAAAAAAAAAAAGTGGTCAGCGTGGACAGAATGTCAATTCTAAGGGTCCGGGTTGGATTCCCTGCTGGATCGGAGATATTCTCCGCTTAGGGACCGGGTGTTGTGTTGTCCTAAACATCATCATTTCATCCCCATCGACACGCAGGTCGCCGAAGTGGCGTCAAATCGAAAGACTTGCACCAGGCGAGCGGTCTACCCGTCGGGGGGCCCTAGTCACACGGCATTTACATTTTTTACTTACCAGTTACTTTTTTACTTACCAGTTATTCCAGCCGGCTTCACTGAGCCCAACTATACGCCTCTTTCAAATGCTGACGTCTCGAGGCAAAATTACTGTCCAACTGAATTCACGGAATGAAATTCGCGAAGACTCCATGCCTTGGTACCGACCTGTACCCTGTTTACTGCCCTTGTCAATTGCACAGGTCAACTGCGTTGCAGCGTCACACTTTCACTCATCGATATACACTCCTGGAAATTGAAATAAGAACACCGTGAATTCATTGTCCCAGGAAGGGCAAACTTTATTGACACATTCCTGGGGTCAGATACATCACATGATCACACTGACAGAACCACAGGCACGTAGACACAGGCAACAGAGCATGCACAATGTCGGCACTAGTACAGTGTATATCCACCTTTCGCAGCAATGCAGGCTGCTATTCTCCCATGGAGACGATCGTAGAGATGCTGGATGTAGTCCTGTGGAACGGCTTGCCATGCCATTTCCACCTGGCGCCTCAGTTGGACCAGCGTTCGTGCTGGACGTGCAGACCGCGTGAGACGACGCTTCATCCAGTCCCAAACATGCTCAATGGGGGACAGATCCGGAGATCTTGCTGGCCAGGGTAGTTGACTTACACCTTCTAGAGCACGTTGGGTGGCACGGGATACATGCGGACGTGCATTGTCCTGTTGGAACAGCAAGTTCCCTTGCCGGTCTAGGAATGGTAGAACGATGGGTTCGATGACGGTTTGGATGTACCGTGCACTATTCAGTGTCCCCTCGACGATCACCAGTGGTGTACGGCCAGTGTAGGAGATCGCTCCCCACACCATGATGCCTGGTGTTGGCCCTGTGTGCCTCGGTCGTATGCAGTCCTGATTGTGGCGCTCACCTGCACTTCGGCAAACACGCATACGACCATCATTGGCACCAAGGCAGAAGCGACTCTCATCGCTGAAGACGACACGTCTCCATTCGTCCCTCCATTCACGCCTGTCGCGACACCACTGGAGGCGGGCTGCACGATGTTGGGGAGTGAGCGGAAGACGGCCTAACGGTGTGCGGGACCGTAGCCCAGCTTCATGGAGACGGTTGCGAATGGTCCTCGCCGATACCCCAGGAGCAACAGCGTCCCTAATTTGCTGGGAAGTGGCGGTGCGGTCCCCTACGGCACTGCGTAGGATCCTACGGTCTTGGCGTGCATCCGTGCGTCGCTGCGGTCCGGTCCCAGGTCGACGGGCACGTGCACCTTCCGCCGACCACTGGCGACAACATCGATGTACTGTGGAGACCTCACGCCCCACGTGTTGAGCAATTCGGCGGTACGTCCACCCGGCCTCCCGCATGCCCACTATACGCCCTCGCTCAAAGTCCGTCAACTGCTTCGACGCCATTCGACGGCCAACACCGCGGTTCCTGGTGTGTCCGCTGTGCCGTGCGTGTGATCATTGCTTGTACAGCCCTCTCGCAGTGTCCGGAGCAAGTATGGTGGGTCTGACACACCGGTGTCAATGTGTTCTTCTTTCCAGTGTATAAAGATAACAATTTCGTATTTTCCGTCGATACCTGTCTGAATATCACTTTCTAACCAATTTGCATAATTTCTTCGTGATGCGTCTTTTTTTCATCTTAGAGTGTATTACGTAACAGCATCTTCCGTGCTACCAGCGCTGGCGTAATAGATCTTCGTGTGGTTAAATGGCCTGGTGCAAGTCTTTCTATTGGACGCAACTTCGGCGAATTGAATGTCCCTAATCAACCCCAGTTATCCAAACTGGCAGAGAAAACTTACAGTTTAACGTGGAATCCGAACCACGTTTCGTTACTGGTGACTCTTTACATCGTTTGTGAGGTGGAGGCCAGATTAAAGGCAGAATGAAAATTTCCCTGGTCAGGCCGGCATTCGATCCGTTGACTTCTCGTTTTCCCGGCATGTGCTTTACCTTTAGACCACCACCACCGGGCCTGATACCTGTAACTATTGTAAACGTTGTATACCTAATTACCGGTGGGTGAAAGGGGGGATGAGAGGGAGGGAAGGTCATCTAATTATCTGAGCCGATACATGCAGTAACTGCCTCCATTGTAACGCTGTTGTTGTATCGCATGAGCCGCCCCTGGTGAGACATCAAATTATTTGGGCCAATGTTTGTATTCGCTCCCGATAATCCTTGGTATTTAGGAGCCAATGACATCCCTTAATTGGTCTATTAAGCCAATCAGAGCCTGTTGCAATAACGCTTATACGCGGACCAGCGGAACTCAATCAGACGTCTCATTTCGGTAGCATTGTTCTCTATCGAAGCGATATTTATGCCTAAATTAGGTGTCATTGTATTCTCTCTGAGTCTAAAAAATATTATGCGTGAATATGACATTAATGCAAATAAAGAAAAGGCGTCACACAGTATCAAAGCAAATAATGTCGGTTTTGTTGTTGAAATAATAACTCACATCAATTTCTCTCATTAATTATAGAACGCCTACCTGGAAACACAGGTCCGTTAGCCTGTAGATGAAGTACTGTAATAGTTTATCCATCTTTTGGAAGAATCATAAACTACTTCTGTGCATTACTTCACCATATATTTATCATTCAGATCTGAGCATATTCGTGTCCCATAACAAGCTGAAAAATTTCACACCTTAAAATTCTGTCTCAACTGACTGCATGCAGCCCGTAACAGGATCTGTAAGTTCTTCGTTGAAATTAAAATGTTGGGGAGGAAGCAAGAGGAGGTGAGCCAGATGCGGGCTGTGGGAGCGATGTTCAAAGACATCCTGGTTGAACTAGGGCCACACTTCTTGCATTTACCTGGCGCAATGTTGTAGAACATTGCCGTTCTTCTTTTAAATAGGTAGGCGGAAATGTACATGGAACATAAAGAATGTAGCAGATGATAAGAATAACATTAGAAAAGGTAAACATGTTACTTGACATTTAAACTCAATTTTTGGAGTTGTGTGGTCGCAAAAAACGAAGAACATTATATAAAGAACAATGGTAGAAAGACTACGTGTATAATTACATGACAAAAGTTTGGAAGATAAGGACGAGAGGAAAAGGACGGAAATGAATTACTGGAGACGAAGTTCTGCAATCTTAATATTAGACCACATGACAAACGAAGACATCGGAAAACTAATGGAAGCGGAAAGGAACATAATGGAAGTTTTTGTCAAGAAGATGTTGCTGTAGTACGACCATTTAGAAGAATGGGTGATGAAAAACGGCCAAAGAAGGTGTGGATGTTGATCCCATAGGGAAAAAGGGAATTAGGTCGACTGCCTAGAATATAGATAGCAGATATCTGCAAAACTATGTGTAACGACCCTGAATTACTTTTCCCCTAAATTTCGTGAACTTTTATCGGATGTTTCACATGAGACATGTAGCGTCTGCTAAGTAGTTACTCTGTTATAACCTTAAACATTTACTGTACCGTAAGCTACAAACTAAAAAGGCCTCATAAATTCACACTTCTGCACGTCCGAGAATCGCTTCGACTGAAACTAACTTTAGTGAAAATTAACTGTTTGTAAAACCCGTGTGACTATTGTAAAGGCTACCATTATCCTCAGGAGGGTTTTAGTGGACTCTGAGGGGAGGGGGTTGGGGCGTGGGGAGTCGTTTTAAGACGAAACACTCACTTTTTTATGCAACCCACTGCTCCTTAGTTATTGATAAAATCATTCAGTTTTTACACCATATTACGATGGCAGTATTTTGAACAGGGTCAGGAATCAACACAAGCTCAACTTGAGTATAATCCTCCTGAAGTGAATGTCTATAGAAATCGGTCACCAGTCGCGAAGAGAGAAACTTTCGTAAAAGTTCTTTTAAACTTGAAATCTTTAGCGAAATAATATTTGGGAGAAAGCAGCTACACTTTTACCACAAGAATTAAAGTAGGAAGACATTTAGAATCATTTTTGCAATGAAATTAACGAAGCTTTTGAAATAGAATTTAAATTGCACGCTTGGGGTTATTAAATTTACTTTAAGCTTGAGAAACTAAGTAACTCGAAGTAACCAAGGACTTTTGTAATGCAACTTTAAATAGCTATTGGGCAATTTTGTTGTCAAACTAAAACACAAAACTTCGTAGTATCAGAAGTACATTTTAGTTAATAAACTATCTGAAAAGTATCTAGAAAAATACTTAAGGTACTTATAAATGAGGGTAACACAAGTTACTGCAAATATAAATTTATCGTTTCGAAAAGTACGCATCACCACACTCTCCCTAACATGTCTGTCTCCCCTGCAACAGTTTTAAACATAAATTTGAAAGTCGAAAGTTTACCTTTAAGTCGCAGTGCAGTTATGTTATGCAGAGTAGCTTACACGGTACACAGTACCTTCACTTCTCGCACTAGATAGGCAAAAGCACATAATATTGTCTGCCTCACTGTGCAATGCTTGATGTACTTGTGGTTCAACCCATTGCCTGGAAATATCTGGCATCCAAGGTTACAATTTATAGAAGACTACTTAATACTATAAAAGACGCTGAACTACTGATTTCTTCCATAAGTAGCGCTGTATTTTTGCGCAAACATCAGCTTTACGAGAGGCGCACGTTTACGTGGACTTCACTCAAACAATGCCTGGTTGCGGCAGTGTTTGCCTAGTGGGCAGCTCGCTCAGAGAAATGGCGTAGATATACGGAAAAGCTAGGCAAAAAAAAGTAGCACTTGAAAAGAGCAGCAGTTCCCATGGTCCGGTTGCTGAAGCCCACGCCCTTTTCTTTAGAATTAATTAGTCTTTCCTTAGGAGCAGAACAGACGTTTACAAAGTGGATTAACCCTAGCATTACCAACGTATTTTTTGTTACATGTAATACCAACGGGCGGGCCTCAAAGGCCCATAAAGAATACCACAATTTATTTTATCATAAATCAAGTTTATTTACTTCTGATACCTCTAATAACAATTCAAAATGCTTAGACATTGTTTTTGTATACTGGATAATAAAAGATGTTATTATAATAGGAATAAAATGAACAAATCACGAGATTCAGTTTATATATTTTTTGGAATAATGTTTCAAAATAGTGTTTTCTTATAAATACGACTTTTTTAATTCGATACACTACATGAAGCAAACAAAATTTACTGTCTCATTCTGCAACGCATTTTTCACACAACACTGTCTTCCTGCAGTGTTTCCCACAGACGTGTTTGTGGCACTGAGAGCAGGTAACAGTTGACTTTCCCAGCTTGTTGTACTTGATCTTTTTAGATGCAGCTTCTTGGCAGCATAGGTGGCACCGTCCACGTGTTCTTGGTTCTGCTGATGAGGATGATGGTTCTACAGAGCAGCTGAGCTTCCGTTGTGTGATGCTTTCCATTGCCATTATTACTGGCTTCTGAAGTCCATACAAATTTTGTGCCCGTTTATCTGCTTGAGATCTTATTAGTTCGAGACCTAAGTTAGTGATAAAAACTCTTCTGCGGTTTAGCAAATTCTTTTTCCAATTCGGAAAGTTGAGGAGGAAGAGTGAATATGCATTTATTGCTGCTATGTCAATGAGTGTGTAGAAGAGGGACAAAGGCCATCTTCTTGTTCCTCTCTTTGTGCTGTAGTGTCTTGCCATCTGGTCTATGGTGTCCACGCCTCCCTTTGTAGAATTATAAAAAAGATTTATGTTAGTCTTTTTTGAGTCTTCATTCAACACCCCTTCTGAGTGATAAGTTGAAAGCATCAACAGCAGTCGTTTTGGCTTCTCGCGGACTAGCGTTGATGCAAGAGTAACTGGTGGCCTCTGTGTCTGAGGGTCAGTATAAGCAAAGATGGAAGAGTGTAAACTGCGGCCAGTTGTAGTCTTCAGCTCTTCAGGTATGTGTCGTCTGTTAGACTGTAGGGTGCCAACAAGTGTGAGGTGAAAATCATTCCATAGAGTCTCAGCAAGCTCCACTGAAGTATAGTACCGATCTGTGGTAACATTACGGCCTGATTTTTCAATAGGTTTTATTAGTCTCTTTACAATTTCCATCGGTCCATTTGAATGCTGTGTATTTCCTGACTTGCCTGTATAGATGTCCATGCTGATCACATATCTAGTCTCAGAATCAGACAGCATTCGAATTAGAATGCCGTATTTTCCAGGTTTTTCTTTTAGAAACACCTTGAATGGACAGCGACCACGGAACAAAGACAACATCTCATCCACTGTTGTATGTAGACCAGGAATGAAATACAATGGAAGTGAAGAATTGAAGCTTTCAAAAATTTCCCTCATTGGAGCAAACTTGTCAGTCTGGCGACGAATTTCTCTTGTGTTCTTATCATCAAACCTCAATATTTTAGTCAATTCGAAAAATCGGGTCCGACTCATTGATCCATAGTACACTTGTCGGCCCTGAAGCAAAGACCATAAATCTTGGACAGGTATCTTATTGTCATGATTTGAACCCATGATTAGCAAGAGTCCTATATAACAAAATAACTCATCTTCATCTGTGTGCTGAATACCTAGTCGAGAAGCCTCTTCATTTGAGTGTAGTTTTATTAGATTCATAATTTGAGGTGTAAAAAAGAGCTCTATAGCCTCATTCGGAGACGCAATTCTTCCTTGTTGTCCTAGCCCCATTCTTACTCGCACTATATTTTGTACAGAACGCCGATATTGTCGAGATGGCTTCGTAATATACTCTCGTCCACTTTTTGCAATGAATTTATCACATTCCGTATCATTATCATCTGGTGGATTGGCTTCAACCTCATCTTCATTCTCAGACGATGAATCAGTTCTAATTTCTTCTACATCATCATCCACTTCACTTTCCTCTAAATCTGATTCGTTCAAAACTTCTTCTAGCACTCTTTCAATGGAACTATCACGTAAACGATGTCTACTCATGTTGCTGGTTCAACAGCAGCAGAAACACTGAAAATAACAATGGTCCGCTTCATAATAATATGTCTGAAGGCAACAATGCCAAAATTCGTTTCATGGTAAGAATTTGAAACGAGAGACTCAACCTCGTAAATCTTTCCTTGCTATTACCAACGGGTGGGCTTCTAAGGCCCACAGAGAATTAAATCAAGTAAATGAATTTTAATTACATTTTTATTCCGAAATTCTGTAATGACTCAATAGTACATTCAATAACGAACAATTACCTTTGCTTTCAAGTTCATATATCAAAGGGTGTGGATACAACATAGAAAAACTGAGTCAGTGGGCCTACGAGGCCCCCCCGTTGGTAATGCTAGCGTTAATGAAAATAATTATAAATAGGCCCTACAACAAAACTGTAATGCAGATAAATGTTAAGTACACAATATCTACACATGAGTCTAACGTCCATAGTTTCGCAGGACCTAAGTGTCAATATATAATCAAAGTGGACTTGTTATTATTAGAAACAACACAATATAGAGAACCATAATTCTGCTTCGTTACATACGGAGTCGCGGACTCTCTAAGTGGGGGATTGGGGATAACGTCTACTATGGAGGTTGAGTGGTGAGAAACGGCATTAACTGCCAACAAATGACAAAATAAGGGAATACGACGCAGGTGGTCAAGGGCCCGAGTCACTTGTTAGGAGCGGCTCTTGCCAGTTCTTATTGTCTCACAGTATGCTTCAGAACATATTACAGTTCTACGTTCAATAAAATCCACAAACAAAACTCCTTTACCGTCCGAAAGAGAAGTGGCATAACCTTTCTGTCCGACAGAGTAAGGCTTGGTTTCTTTAGTTTGTTGGTATGACCCCATACGGTTGGCTGTTGTTTTATCTGCTTGTTAGTGTAGGAAAGTCTTGTCACCAGTTACGATTCTGTTCATTAGGACTTATCCTTGCGCGTCGTATCGAGAAAGAAAGTACATCGAAATAGATCCTTCGTTGAGTTTTGTTGTTCATAGAGACGAATTTTAGTATCCAACGAGCACGGGACTTAGTCATGATCTCACGCAAAACCCTGAGAAATCTATGGACTATTTAAATACTGAACCGCGGGTTTTTAACAATTCTTTTCGCCAATTTTATGCGTCTAATCTCTCAGACTACTGACGGACAGTAATTCCTGTCATTTATATTAAAATTTGTCGTTCCCCTCTTATACAAAAACTACGGCTCTCAATACTATGTAACGTTGTAGACCTTCTATCGGGTAATACAAAACCGAATTTACATCAACAATTATCGGCCTAGAAAACCCTCAGCCTGTAATAGGACATCCTCCTCTAGCATTACTTTTCCTCAGCACCAGTTGCCGACACCAGTATTAGTTTTCTAATTTTGGACAGGACAATATTATCTCAGTTACTTTTATGAAAACTTTCATATAATTTTATACACAGTGTGTTATATTTCCGCTCAAAGAAAACCATCATAACGACTGGGAGAGCGGTGTGCTGACCACACGCCCCTCCTATCCGCATCCTCAGCTGAGGATGACACGGCGGTCGGATGGTCCCGATGGGCCACTTGTGGCTTGAAGACGGAGTGCTTATATGTTATATTTCAAGCTAAAATTTATGAAAAGGAATTATTTTATAAAATATTTTAGTTTCGATGAAATAGTTGATAAGTACTAGTTCTGAATGTACAACTAAAACTGCTTTTATAGAGACATTTTAAATTACGAAGTATTCGCACACTTAAAATTTCTATTGTAAATAACGCAATCCTCTACTATATCCTTTGTTTATTTCTGGATTCATTTATGAAATAATAATTCAGATTAATAATGTAACGAAAGCTGATAGGAATTCATTTCTTCAGAAAAGTTGTAAACCCTTTGGAATATTCAGGGAGTCTTAAGCTTGCCTCTGTTGTGATAGGACGTATTTTTGTGTAACAGATGTGAACAATGTAATTTCGACTTTTTTAATGTGAAACATCAAGAGGCTGTATCATATACTAATATGTGAGAAAATATATTTACGTACAAAATTTCTACAACAACATTTATTTAGTTCAAACCAACCGTGTGTACCTGATGTGAGATTTTCAGCTTCAAGAATCAGGCCCCTGGAGCCACCTTAACATGAGAAGCTAGGTAAACTTGAAAGTTTATTGTAATCTTCACTCCTCTCAAAATCTTCATATAGGATTTGCTTATTAACTACTTGGACTAGGCATTGTTTGATGCGGACAATAGCTGCAAGAAGGAAGGAGGGGGGGAGGGGGGGAGATTGCAAGCCGAAGAAATAAACAGCAGGATACCGTCTTTGACATTTATTCTTACGCAAATTTTGTAATGCTCAGTTTATATTCTCACGAGTTAGTAAACGAAAGAAAGATTTCAGACAAAATGTAATTATAAACATGTTTGCGACGTCTAAATATTTAAAGATAACGTTTTGAGAGGCAATTTAACTGTGGGTAATTCTTGATTTACTTCAGTAATGACAAAATATTTTGTAAGAAACCGAGAAACAATTCAAACTGATGATTTATAGCTCGTTGGAAAGCTTAGAGAACGGAGTATACACATTCCACTTCAAATCAGTCAAAAACGGTTGTGGTTTGCCTTCTGGATAGTCTCAGTAAGTTGAAAAACTAGAACTTCAGAATAAGAAACAGTCTTGGTCTCAAAATTAATTAATGTCAATGACGCGTTTAACATCATCAGACTGTTTAAAAGTAGCTGGATAGGGAACCCATCCGTCATATAGCCATATAAATTGGAAAATGGATTACACGTCCAGTCACTGTTGCGTCCATTTTACATTTTACATGGCTGTATGACAAACGGGTTTCATTCCAGCCAGTTTCTGATGATGCCCCGAAAGGGTGAAACGCGTCATTGACATTAAATAATTTTGCAACCAAGACTATTTTTGTTCTGAAATACATTCGAAACTGGATGCTGTACCATCCTGCCATGGAATGGGATAATTTTTAAACGACTATTTCAGTCGACTGTTTCGGAACTTAGCCTTTATGTGAAGTAAAAGTTCTGTCCTTAGACACATTCTGTCACGATTCACTGTTTGAAATTGCTCATTGACGATCACTGAAAAAACTGTTACTGAAGACAATCAACACGATATGTTGTTCAACATTACGTTCACTTCTCGTTGTGTAATGCGGCCAACATTAATGCAGTGCAACTGATGGGTTCATTTCCTAATTTAACGACTCTTCTACTGTCGTTGCGGTAGAAGATCCCTGACAGCTAAATCGTGTTTCGCTCGTTTACCATCACTGATCAGGCAAAGCTATTCTGTACACGTCTCTATAGCAACGCCTCAGTGCTAAGTGACGCAGATAAAAGATTCGGTTCTAAGGTCAGCAGATGTTCTGCACCTCGCAGTGCAACTTGGCAGAAGTGCTGCGACTCTCTCGGTTGTTCTTTCGTCATAGGAAGTGTAGTAAATATGAAGAAAAAGTAATGGGAATAACAGTGCAGCAAACATCATAAACAACTTGCGAAATTTTCGAACGTACAAGAAAGCTTTGATAGCGAGAATACAGTACATCGGGGAAAAAACTAGTTCAAATTTCAAATATTATGGGAGGAGAGGGGAGGAGTAAAGGGACAAAAACTATTATGATCGATCACATATTAATGTGAGAAACATTTATGGAAAGAAGACGAATTGAATATCTCAGAAATAAGCTCTACAACTGTAATGGACATCCCGAGAGTACAAGCTAAAGAAAATATTTGCTGTAAATAAATGGTAGGTAGCATCGAAAAATACATTTAACATATATAGCCCACGAGAAGATAGTCAATTTAGAGTCTATGTAGTCTACTTTCCACAAGTAAATCGTAAAGAGTTCGACAAAAAGTAGTCTATTTGTCGGAAACTGCCTGAATAGAGTAATGTAACAACAGGTGTAGTGGAAACACCAATAAGTAGTACGCACTAAGTGAAAAATTTTGTTACTAATGAATGGTACCTAGTACAGAGAAAAAAATTTTTTGTATAAATAATATTCTTTAGCTATGTAGCTCAAGTGGAGACTGCGATTCGTAGTTGCAAACATAAGCGTCAGAAGTAAATCGGAACGGTTATCACAAAAATAACTTATCTATCAGAATGAACACGTACAGAGTAACATAAAAAATACTACAGTTGTAGTGGGGACAACATTAAACAGCACGAATTTTGAAAAATGTGTATCGCAAAGGCAAAAGACAGAAAAATAGATTTCAATTTGCTGTTTCCTCCGAAACAAAACAGAGAGTATTTTGTTTCTCATACACGGCAAAGATTAAAAAGGTAATTTCTCTCGTAACCTTCGACCATAGATACTAGTAGACTGGCCTTGCTGTGCAGAAGCTATAGGGCTGGTGTGGCTCCAACATAAACCACGTGACTGTTGGCAAAACGTGGCGGGATTTCAAATGAGCGGTCTGCCATCCTGTGTTTGTATCGTATTTTACCCACATTTCTCAATTGACTACCAAACGCTTCCAACAAAAATTACTTTTTTATTTGCGAAAAATTATGTCAGAACTACATTTGACCTGGATTTGTTCACAGTACCATTTATAAAATCTAAAAAATATATCGAAGGCCCCTCTGGTGGGCAGTGGGACTAAATTACTATAAACTAGCAATTAAAGTAAAATGTCGTTAAAATTCTTTTAAACAGTAAGAGCGGGCTCGTGTCAAAACCTTAAATATTGGACTCGCGGCGTTTTGAGCTCTAGTTACTTATAAAAGAAAATGGGATATGGGAATTATGTCAACTATAGGTCCCAAAATTGTCGACTTTAGGAGCAGGTCCATTTTAGAGTATCAATTTTAGGTGCACTTCAAAGGTTCAGTTCCTACTATTTTTACAAAAGTTTAAACTATCAGTTTAAAAAAATGATATTTTAGATGAAAGGTGAGACTCTGAAGTTTCAGAAAATAATTTTGGAACCTACATTTATTTAATAGTATTAGAAGGTAGAAAAAAATGCTCTTCATGTGTCGACTATAGGTGCTCTTACCTTATTATAATCTCACTTGTATATACAAAAAGGCGCCTATGTGCAGATAGCTTAAAGTTTTTCCGTTTCAGGGCCTGTATCCAAAGCTGTCTTCGGTTTTCATCCTTAGGGAACCTATGAGTAGGAACGAGAAAACCTTATACTTACTTCTGTAACCGAATTATCACAGATACTTTCCAAAATGTAATATGAGTCTAACTACAGGCATCACTTTCAACACTTTAATTTACGTGATGCTCTATTTCAAGTGTAAAAAACATATAAA